>NC_142690.1:54113571-55469285 GCF_056320005.1 Nelumbo lutea
AAGCAAAACTATGCTATTCCATGATGCAATTATTAACAAGACATTAATATTTTATCCATGAGGGACTTTTGTGTTGCAACGGACTTTGGAATAAATATGAATCAAACGAGAATGCTAATGGTTTTTTTAAAACATAATTAAAATAAGATAATCATGATTTTTAGTTTAAAAGCTGATGATTTCTATACCTAGGATGTGTTATACCACAAAGCAAATTAGCAAAAACCATGCCATGTCACGATGCAATTATCAACAAAACATTGATATTTTAACTGAAGGGGCTTTAATGCCACGAGGGTCTTTGATGCTGCAAGGGACCTTGCTACCATGAGGGATTTTACAGTTACGAGACACTTTAGTGCTGTAATGGATTTTGGAACAGATGTTATTTAAATGAATGATTTTTAACTGAAGCTTGATGAAAAAGGATCCTTAACTAAAACAGTGATGTTTTCTATAACTATGAAGCATTATGCCATAGAGCAAATCAGCAAAAACCATGTTATGCCATGATGCAACTATCAACAAAACTCTCATATTTTGCCACAGAGGACTTTTATACCATAAGGGACTTTGGAACATATAGACTTTAAATGAATAATTTTTTAGCTGAAAATTGATAAGAAAATCAATAACCATTAAGTGAAACATCGATGATTTTTATTTCCGAAGGCACGACGTTTTAAAAATTGATGATTTCTAAGTCTAAAGGCAAGAGACTTTAAAAATTAATGAAACAACATCACTTTCTTTGCCACAAGGGACTTTGTTGCCACAACGGACTTTGGTGTCATGAAGGACTTTGATACTGATATGACTATCTAAAAGCTTTATGATTTCTTACTACGATGATTTCTCAAAACATAATATGATTCACTAAAAAACACAATTATTCCTATAATGAATGACATTCAAAGGGAATTTTTAAATATTAATCAATCGAGGAAACATAATGTATTTTGAAGAATGCAATACAAACAACATGACAACTTAAAAATCATTAAAAACCAAATAAAATGGAGATGTTATGCAAAGGGCCACATTTTAGGAAAATAACAAATGCTAAAAGATAGAATTCAATTGGGGACTTTTTTAGACTTGAATAAGAGACAGAAGTAATCACCTCTTTCTCAAAAGGTAATGATCTACATATTTTAAACCTCAAAAGCATAAACAAGTTGTAAAGGTACCTCCCACTAAATTTTTTGAATCCCATACCCTAATGAAAGACAAAAGTCCCTTTGAATCCCATAGTCTCACACAATAGTTTCTTGGTTCACTAGAATTTAATGAGTGAATAACTTTAGGCCCCGTTTAGCTCATGGGAATAGGGTTTGGAATCGGAATCAGAATGAACTATTTTGATTCCAATTGTTTGGTTGGATGGAATTGAAATCCCATTCTCATTCCTGCTGGAATGGTATTCCCCCATTTGAGGGAATGGCCATTCCTTGTCTCTTTCTTGAGAATGAAATCATATTCCTGCTTGTTTCAATCCCACTCCCTTTCTTGTCTGAACCAAACAAACTATGGGAATGGATCATTTCGATTATGATTCTAATTTCGATTCCAACTGCAAACCAAATGGACACTTAATTCAATACTTTCGCAAGCATTTTCCAATCTCAAACTTTTGGTCCCTAGAGCATATGTGCCTCGCATAATAGTTTCTAGGTTTTGTTACTTGTGTCACACCATCCATTTGAACATGTGTAGAATATCATTAAACCCCTCACATAATACTTTCTTGGAATTTAATGATACCCCACCTTGTTATATCTCGTATTTGAAAGGGTGCCTATGGCTTTTCTTGTAGAAATAGCCGTAGATATCTATGGCGAGCATTCTTACAACAAAAAAGTACAAATTCACGCTATAATAGTGGAAGGCCACATGTGAGCATGTTCCAACGCTCTATGTTACAACTTAATATTTAAACAGAAAGGAAATTCACGTAGCTTAAAAATGGTTTCATCACCGTAGTGTGCATCTCCCGCAAAATTAAACATGGGGTGTATTCGAGTCGGCTCGTCAAGGTAGTACAAGGCTCAAGCTAGAACCTTGAGCTCGAGTCAAAAGCTTATAAGCTCGAGCTTGACTTGAGAAAAATGTTTTATAAAAATAAAAAAATTATATATAAAAAATACTTTTTTATTTGATATTTAAAATTTAATAATTATAATAATTAGTTATTATTATATATAAAAATTAAAATATTACATATATAATATTTTTTATTATATATATTATTTTCTAAAATTATTATTATTATATATATATATATATATATATATATATATATATATATATATATATATATATATATATATGTATGTATGTATGTATGTATGTAGCTATTCGAGCCGGCTCGTGAGCCTCACGAGTTGAGCTTTATTAAGCTTGAGCTTGGCTCGAAGCTTAGTTGAAACCGAGCCAAGTCGAGCTTTTCACGAGTCAATCTCAAGTAGCTCGTGAAGATCTTGGCTCGTGGTCACCCCTAGGTGTGTGTGTGTGTGTATATATATATACCATACTAAAATAAAATTAGGGATGATCATGGACTTTGTGTTTCAATTCATCTTGAGCCATCAATCTGAATTGTGGTATAAGGAAGTAATTATATTAATGAAAAAACTCAAATAATGTATCAACTAGTGTTTTCAAACCACTGTTGACCCAGACCGTTGAACTGTTCTACCTAGAAACCAGCCCCTAATTAGGTTTTGTTTACACCATAACCTGGAATGTTAGAAAAAATTTTGAAAAGTTAATAAACTGTCAATCCATCCATTTGAACTAGTGAACCATTTGACCATGGTTTTCAAAACCGGACCAGATCGGAAAACCGGGAACTGGTTAGGTGACTTGTTTCATTTTCCCCAAAAATCAGATTTCCCCCCAAAACCGTTGATTTTGGTCAGCAAACCGCTAAACCGGGCGGTTAACCGTTTGAACTATTTGAACGGTTTTGACCATTTTTCATTTTTTTGAATTTTTTATTTTTCTGTCAAAATGGGTCGAGCATTCGGTTCGAATGGTTGAACCATTTGACCTAGTAACCGAAACCCTAACTGATTCGATCACCGGGTTGGTTTTAAAACCATGCGTTTGACCCAAATAACAATTTTGCGGGTTAATTATTAAAAATGTTTAAATGCAGATGGATACTGATTGTCTTTGTTTCTTTTAAACAACTAACTAAGAAAAATGATGATTGAATGCTGATAATCTTTCTTCTTTCAGTCATGCCAAACAAAGAAGATGAAAATGCAAAGTTTGGTGAACAAAAAGAGAGGGATTTGGAATAAAAAGAGGGATTAGACGAAGTAGCAAATTTGCCTCCTTACTTGCAATGACAACCACCCTTCCTATCGACTTTGGTGAAAGTTGTAGTTATGATAAAGCTTTCCATTTATTAATAAGAAATTTGACAAGAATGCCCTACTTTTAGTGTCACAAGATTGGGTTTAGGGCATCCAACTAACAGTTGGTCCTACCAAAGCTACACCCTTACAATTTCATAAACTATCCCTCAATTGTATACTTAAGGCAAAATCTTAATTAGCTTAGGTTGCATTGAAGGAAGCCATCTTTTATTTCTTAATGGATTTTCTAGTGGTTGCAATTTTATTTAGAAGCAAATTGACTAAAATTTTTACTCCTTGAATATTTTTTCTTCTTCAAGACAAATTATTTAATTTAATTTCATTAGAGATTAAATCCAATTGAGTTTGATTAATCAATTACATGAAAAACACACCTGCACATAACCAGTTTTCAACTTGTCCCACATTGGAGAATTACTAAACTTGTTTAAGTTTTCAAATAGGAGCTTATTTACACTCCTTAGAAATATAAGCGTATGAAGGCTTGCTACTGTACAATGCACGTGCACGCGTGTGTGTGATGCAATGAGGCCCTTTAGAAGTGCACTTTGCTCACACCTGTGTGGTCTGTGTAAGGTGATTTTGACTTTTGGTGAGAAGCTGACCATTGATGATTTCAACGATCGCGATCTAATTGGGTGTGATCAAGAGGCACTATTCAAAGTTAATAGTCATTAACTTTTCACTACCTTTTAACAGTCACAATATTTGAAATTGTGACTATTCAAAGAGCCTTTTCTGAACCAGCATCTTCCTTTTCTCCATGACTCTTTAGAAACTATTTAAGGAATGTGAATCAAGCAATTGAGCGCTGTGATCAAGAGGCACTATTCAAAGTTAATAGTCATTAACTTTTCACTACCTTTTAACAGTCACAATATTTGAAATTGTGACTATTCAAAGAGCCTTTTCTGAACCAGCATCTTCCTTTTCTCCATGACTCTTTAGAAACTATTTAAGGAATGTGAATCAAGCAATTGAGCGTTGTGATCAAGAGGCACTATTCAAAGTTAATAGTCATTAACTTTTCACTACCTTTTAACAGTCACAATATTTGAAATTGTGACTATTCAAAGAGCCTTTTCTGAACCAGCATCTTCCTTTTCTCCATGACTCTTTAGAAACTATTTAAGGAATGTGAATCAAGCAATTGAGCGTAGGTTTTTGAAAATCACTCTTGTCTCTCTTACTTTGATATACTACTGTCTCACAGAAGGTTTCTTAAGAGATTCTTCAACTTTGCTAGTTGCAGATTCTCGCCCAAGGCTTTATTGTATCTTGAGAACGAACTTGCCTATAACCCAACAACAAACTCAATAAAACTAAGTGGGGCGGGGGGGGGGGAATAACAATTTAAAGACAGTGTTTTCAAACACGTCTAAGAGCACTTCTTCTCCAAGTTTTCGTGACCCCAATTCTCAACACTTAATACATTGCATAACCCACCAACCTCTTAAATTTCTATTAAATAGGATTCAAGTGATTTAACAAATGGCATTAGACCACTAAAATTCAAGGTTAGATGAAGAATATTGTCTAAGTTCGCTAGTTAGGTGGTTGAGAATGAGTAGATTTATTGGTAAAGATCGACCATATAGAATGTTAAGGTTTTCTCTTGTTTTTTCTTTCCTTGCAAGTTGCTAACCCCTCCACCCAAAAAGAAGTATACTACACTATAGGGGTAGCCCATCCCCCAACCCCTAACTCTTCCACCCAAAAAGAAGTATACTATACTCCTTTATGAGAAGAGGGAAGACATTGAGAGAGAGTGCCGATGGTAGGGGACCCCTTGGTACATTCTATAATATTTATTGTTTATATTGTTTTATCATTAATTGGAGAGGTTTTTGGAAAGCATTGTTTTAAAGATAGACCAAACCGAACGGTTGAACCTTTTAACCCAGGAACTGATCATGTTTTTGGGTCTATTTTTAGACTAGACTGCTTTTTGTTAAAAAAACATTGATTTGGTAAAAAACCATTGACCTGAATGGTCGAACCGTTAAACTGTTCAACTTGAGCAGAAATTTACAATTTATTAACAAAGGAAAAAAATTAAGGAGATTCACACATGGGGGAGGGATTAAGAGTCTAAAACATGATCTCAGATCTGAGATCAATGGAATCTATGTGTGTGCGTGTGAGAGAGAGAGAGGCGAGATCTCAAATATGATATCTGAGAAAGAGATAAGCGAGCTAGATCCTAGATATGAGATTTGAGAATAGGTGATCATCACTGTGGCCAATAAACGTTGCCTCACCTCCTCCTCCTCCTCCTCCTTCTTCTTTACTTCCTTTTTTTTCTTTCTTTCTTATTTTCTCATCTCTCAACCATCCTAGCACCAGCTCTCTCTAAAAAGAAGAGAGAAAGAACCCTAAACCCTAATATTCCAAAGGTCAAACCACTTGAATCGTTTGACCCAAATGGTCGAACCACTGACAAAAAAACTAGTGGTCAAAGCAGTTCCGGGTTTTTGGTCGATTTTTAAAACCTTGCTAAAAATTTCATTCCACATTAGATAAAATAGACAATTGCTTGTCACTTGACATATTCTTATAGTTTTATTTTAACTAGTGCTTGGTGACCCGAGTTGGAAATTGGACCAAATTAGATAAGATGGATTAAAGTAGGTCCGTGATAGTTTGTAAGTCTATGTTCTTACAAGTATTACATACTACACAATACAGTGGATTCAAGGTGGGGCAAAGAAGGGTGTACAGTGCACTTGAGGCCCACCAGCCAAATGACCATCTCAACAACTGGTAATTGGTTGGCTTTGTTCTTACCAAACTTCAAAAGTAATATCCTCTAGAAGTCGTTTATTAGCAAAACATGAAAATCATAGATCCCCAATCAATGATGGGTGTGTCAAGGATTAATGTAGTAAGGTGTGTGAGATAACTAGATTAGTGAATCTCACTTTATTAGATTAGGATTAAACTAATGAGGACCCGTGTGATGCATAAGCTTTGTTAAAAGAATTGGAGGCAAAAAGAGCTTGGGGTGCAACATAGGTGGGTCCAACTTGAACCTAACCCGACTCAACCAAAGCTTTTGCGTAGGTTGGACTTGGGTTTTTCAAATTCAAGTTGTGCTTGGGCAAAACAACTCAGGCCTGGCCCAAATGCAAGTTGGGCTTGGGCTGAGACCTTGGGTAGCCCATGGCCCAACCTAATATGAACCCCACCCAACATTTTATAATATACATATCTACATATTATCAATATATTCTATCCAGAAATTGGGCTACAAAATCTCAACACCCCAACACGAGATGTGGTTAAGCTCAATTGGGCCTAGGTTGATAAATTTAGGCTTAACCTTGAGTTAGGTCAAGCCTAAGATCAAGGTTTTAAACTTAGGTTTGGGCTTAGGTTAACCCAAACCCAATCCTTTCCACCTAATAAGTTGCACCACAAGGAGCATTATGACATTCCTAATTGTATTATATATATATATTGATTCACGTGTTTTGATAAATTTTGTTTGACACCCATTTTTTATGGTGTAAATTTAGGTTATTATTTTATTTGATATATGGATTTGTTATTTAATTTAAGAGATTAAATAAAGCTTTATTTCTAAATAATAACCCATTTTAAGGATCATACATCATTTGAAATGAGTTTTCGTTTTGTGAAGTACCATTTAAAGCTTATACTTTTTGGGTAAATTTCTAAAACCTCCTCGGAAGTTTTTGGCCATTGTTGAAACTAGACTTGTTCATGGGCCACGCCAGGCTAAGTTCGGGCCGAGCTTTGCCTCCAACAAAAAATGTCTAGGTCTGAGGCTGAGCCTGACTTAACCTTTGGGCCTAGATCTTGAGCCCGAGCCTAACCCTTATATAAGTTCCGAAGCCCAAGCTCGAGCCCGAAGCCTGATCTGCACATAAAATGCCATATTTTTCTTGTAATTTAATAAGCTAATATTATATTAATTTGGTAATAGTTTAATAAATTAATACATTAATTCATATTTCCTGAATAGTAAATTAATTTGATTGTAAATTAATACTAATAATAACTTTATTTATATATAAATAATGTATATTTCTATTATATGTAATAGTATTGGGTCGGGCTTATTTGAGAAAGCCTAAACTCGATCCAAAAAGTAGTCGGGCCTGGTATTTAAAGCCTAAGCTCGATCCTGACCCTACGGGCTTGAAATTTTGTCCAAGCCCAAAAAACAGTTCTAGTTGAAACCTCCCCCTAAAATTTGGTAATTGCAATAACCACCCTTGAACTTTCTAACATAGATGCAAATAGACACCCTCTGTTATAATCCTTTAACAAGAGACAAAAAAATGTCCAAAATACCTATATAGCTACTATTGAGGCTGGTTTCTTTAGAAAAAATAATACAAGTTTTATGAACAAAAAAGAAAAAGGGTTTTAAGTTGCTTTTGAGCGATTGATATGAAGGGTGAATTTGAAAAATAAATCAATTTCAGAAAAGAGTTTGGAGGGATTTGGGGTAGTGATTGATATGAAGAGAAAATTTGGAAAATAAATATTTTGGTCAAAAGTAATTGCATAGATATTTTGGACATTTTTGTGCTGCTTTTTAGAAGATTCTAATAGAGGGGATCTACCTGCAATTGTATTAGAAAGTTCAAGGGAGGTGATTGTAATTACCAAACTTATGGGGACGTTTCAACAACAATCAGAAACATTTAGGGGAGGTTTTGGCATTTTACCTACTTTTTTTTTTTAAGTGGATAGAAAGACATATATCTGAGGAATGAATATTTTTGTTTGAGAGTGGAAGTAACCACTTTTGATATTTTCATTCTTGAGAAAATAAGATACCACTTGTATGAGAGAGAAACTCTTTAGTCTGAGGGCTTTGTTTTAATACGCATATAAGATGCTTACATCTTGAGCTGGTTCTATTTAATCTCTTCTAATCAAGGTTGATCAATGAATGAAATAGAACCTCTCATTTCTCACTTTCTCTAATCACTAGTATACTATGACCCAAAATATGTGATTCACTTGGGATTACCTAGAGCCATTACCAACTCCCTCATTCATGTAAACACTTGAGAGTAATTGGGATGTTAAATATTTAGGTATGACATCAAGATCAACAACTCCTTGACAGGAAAGAAAACAATACACAACATCATGATACAAGATTTAATGAGATGGTGTGTTACAAATCATTTATCAAGATCATTAGTGAAGGCTTTTAGACTGGCCAAAGCCCTCAATTTCCCTTCTTTCCCCACAGCTCTTGTCTTCAATTTGATCATCCTCTGCTGCATTTCTCCTCCCTCCTCCATTATGCTCCTCACACCCTCCTCCACATCTCTGCGGCCAATCCTGTTGAGCTTCACCCCTACCCCCCACACATCCACAATGTAAGTGCAGTTCACAAACTGGTCCCCTGAAACAGGATAGCAGAGCAGGAGCTTCCCACCTTGTATGGCTTCCATTGTGGAATTCCATCCACAGTGTGTGAGATAGCATCCAATCTCTTCACGTTGAAGCAACTCTTTCTGAGGAGCCCATGAGACTACCTTGCCTCGCTCACCCACCCTCTCCAGGAACCCAACTGGTAAACCTTTTCGCCACATAGGAGCCAGAACCAGAATGAATGGCCTCTTGGTGGCCTCAAGGCCCAAGGTCAACTCTTGAATTTTTTCATCCCTAATGGGGGCAACCCAACTTCCAAATGACACATAGATCACAGACCCTGGTTTCTGCTTGCCCAGCCAATCCAAGCAGCTCATATCCTCTTCCCAGAAGCTAGGGTGTTTGCTTTCTGTATGCTTGATCAGAGCTCCAACTGGGAAAATACTTGGACCATTGTTGTGGGTTGGCTGAAACTGTTCTCTGTATCCATCACGTTCTTCTGGAAATGAGTTGACAAGGAGCCACTTCAGGGATCTTGATCTTTCTAGTGTCCTTAACCAGAAGGCGAACCTCGACTTTCGTGCCACAGAGTTCCCTACTAACCACGGTAGATCTTCCAAGCTGAACATGGGTTGACCAGGAAGAACAAGTCCTGCACATTTTTGTTGGGGACTTCCTGCCAAAGCATCAAATAACCATTAATTTTAATTAATATACACCAAACAAGCTCTTGTAATAATCAATTAATGATCAATGCTTTAGAAGTGTTTGATGGAGATGTCAGCTGCATTTGGGCAATCTTTTGTTCAAGTTCACGAGTCAGCTCTCAAGGATTCCAGGGCAGTGTTTGGCGCAGCCTATGGGTCATGGCCTTAACCAGAACGCTAGTCCTAAGGCTGTCAATGGGTCGGATATGATACGGGTTCTGCACTAACTTCAATTCGAATCTGAACTGACTAAATACACCGACCCATATGTAATGACAACGATCAGGCTAAATTAAATAAGGATTTGCTTAACCCGAAACCGATTTAAAACCCTAATAAAAATTTATAGGGACGTGCCAGTGTGGGTTTGCCACTTGACCCGACCCACTGACATACCTACCTCAGTTCTACCCCACAGTACAGCCTCAAATAATGCTGGACACATTAAATCGACGTTGTAGGCCTGTGGCAGAGTTGTAGTTCTCTCACTGAAATCAAGTTTGGATTTGCTCCTCACTTAGATCTCACATTATGTATCAGCCACATATTGGGGACAACTCTCGTTCTTGTATGTTATTCATAGAAAATGTTCCCAATACAAGGTAGGATCAGAGATGTGGTTGTGAGGTCAGTGTGAAGGGTGAAATGTGAGATGTGAGATCCGTGTGATGAGTGAAGTCATGGTATCCATTAGGTATATGTTTAGTATAGTTACTATTTATTAAATAAATGTTTATATTTGATTTGTTTTCAAAACTAAGAAAAGTATTTGATAAATCATTTATGGACACTTAGGCGTCATTAGACATCACATCAACGAAATAATGAATAAACACTTAACTGTTGGGAGAAGCAATAAAATGAAACTTCCCTTAACAATTAATGTACACATAGATCAAAACCCAATTTTATGAATATCAATACAAACAGATGAATATAATAAAAAAAATACTAATTTAACAATAATATAACGATAGTTTTATAAATACCTATCACAAAACACCCGTACAACAAACCACATGCTAAATCTCAACAATCTCACTTCCTACCCATAAACATAAAAAAAAATAAAAATCTCAGTAACTTACTTTTGCCCAAACTAAAGGAAAGGTACCATGGGTCATTTATTAAAATATCTTCTTGTATTTGCCATTTTCCCTTTACACTCTGCACCCCATGTGTAAAAGAAAGAAGAAACTGCTTGTCACTTGGTCCATTAATACATATTAATTGCACAGTAGGGATTTTTTTTTTTTTTTTTTAATGCAGGTGGCTTCGAGTGCAGCTTGGGTTGGGACCACCCCAAATTAAGGTTGATGACTTAGAAACATGTTTACTTGCATGAATATAATAATATACATTAAATCATGCATGTGTTTGGAAATTTGATGGGTAAGATCCCAACCAGTTTTCATAATTGAATTGGGTCAATTAGAACATCTGATTAGGTGAGTTGGGATCTCTTGCCAATAAAATACATTTCAACACTCTACCACAATATGATCTAGCACAGCACATTTTATATATAATAAGTCTTACTTTTATGATGGGTCCGCATCTCATGATAAGATGTATAGTGCTAGATTATGTTGGTAGGGTGTTGAAATGTATTTTATTGGTAGGAAATCCTAACTTGATTGGATTGAGTTAGGGTTAGGATCTTAAGACATCCGATTTGATTAAAGTTAATTAGTCTCAAACCCGTGCCAATCTTACCCGAGTTGTATTCCTAAGGTGCCTGATCACATGGATTTGAGTGGCATGCATTCTTCAGGTTTGTCACTTCCTTAATGAACCCTTCAATGGGATCTGAAATGGTGAAATGGCTCATTTTCTTCTTTTTGTTACTTCTAGGCTCCATTTCAAGTTCTTTAACTTGGTGAGTTTGTTGAACAGCCATAAATTCAAAACTGTGTTACTGTGTATGATGACAATTGACATGAAAAAGGGTCTTAACCTTTGACAAAGTGGCTGTTTTCATACTTGAACCTGTTCTTATGCTTGCCAGCCCGAGAAGGAATGGAGGTCACCTGCATGCACATGTGCATATAACGTGTGAATGCATTTAAGCAAGATAAATTGTTTGATGGGAATCCTCTCTTTGATTGATGGAGCCTAGATTTCTTACTCACTTTTCCTATCCATTCTTTACAAGTCATGAATTGCAGCCACACATCTTTAAATTTATAATATAGATATGTGTCTTCAATTCACGATGAATAAAGAGTGAGTAAGAAATCTCGAATGTCTTTGATGAACTAAATCTACCCAATTGATCAGCCATTGGTTTTAAAAGGAGGAAAAGAAGGATAAAACTTGTTTATTGCCTGAAATTTTTGAGGCAATAAATGATGAAGGGAGCAGGATTAACACATATAATGACTCAATCAGAATATTCTTGTTGAATCACAGGTCACCTCACAAGGTAACAAGGTAAGTATGCCGACTTCCAACACTTAAATGTTTGCCTTATCAGGCCCATTGATTATGTTAGCCATGAAAGTTTTTTGCTTGTGTTATTTGTCAAAATTGAAAGAAAATAAATAAGGATTGGTTTCATACATGGATTGACAAGGACCAAACAAGTCGCTTATAAAAAATTAGATAAAAAAAATAAAGGAAAATCACCAAATGGGAATCAAGTGGATTGTATTATCCAGATGATCTCCCCAATCATGTAAGAACTTAACTGTACAATCTCTCTTTTATATTTTTTATTACTTTTATTTGTTTTTACCTGCAACACAAAATACAATTAGCTAACCTTTATTATGGATCTTAGACTGAGAGTGCCTTTTGGTCCAAAGAGGCTTATGAAAAAGTGACTTTTTAGAAATGGGCTTTTTCAAAAAATGTTTTTTAATGCTTGGCTGACACAAGTAGAGTGTTTTTCACATGCATTTTGAAATGGGCTTTTTTTTTTTTTTAAATGCAATAGGCCCTTTTGGACTTTCACCAGACAATCTCTCAATGGAAAAAGCCACAAAAAGCCCACTAGAAAAACACTCCCAAACGCAGCCTAGTTAATTCTAATAAGAGCAAGCTCAGAAAGAAAACTGTTTTAATGGGGCCTAAATTTCACTGCTTGTCATATATGTATGTAACTAAGAGTGTCAATGGACCGGTTTTGGATTGGACCATGTTCAATCCAAATTGATCAATTTGGACGGATTGAACGGACCAACAAGATATATTAGATTGGACCAATCCAATTTAAAACATTCATTAGATTGGATTGAACCTGGTCCGTTCATAATAAATTTTTATTGAATTGAATTGGATTAACCCAATATCTGAAAAGAATCTATATCAAAACAAATTTGAACAGATTAGACGGTCCATGCATTAAATTGGATCAGTCCAAAATAGTCTAAAATATTCATTGAATTAGATTGGACCTGGATATATGGACTCACATCGGACTAAATCGGATTGGACCAAATCCAGTCCAATTCATACCCCTATGCAACAGGTACTCATACTCTCACAATTATTTAATGATTCCTTAGTCAAGCTCGTTAAACATGGCATGTGGTTTGATACCACAGCTCCTAATAGACTTTGTTGATTTCTTATATACTTAAAATAAAATCCAAAGGGAGATGACTATACATGTTGCACATGCCCATTGATCTAAGAGCTGGGTGATGCTGCATTTCAAGACCCAAATCAAGTTTCAAATTTCAACTGGGTTTGGATAATTAGGGTTAATTCTGTATTAGTTGCTTAATTATTGTTGTTAATGGTTGCACCAAAT
Organism: Nelumbo lutea; assembly: GCF_056320005.1. Taxonomy (NCBI): domain Eukaryota; kingdom Viridiplantae; phylum Streptophyta; class Magnoliopsida; order Proteales; family Nelumbonaceae; genus Nelumbo; species Nelumbo lutea. The sequence continues at coordinate 54,126,783 of NC_142690.1, forward strand.
TAACCACTATTATATATGAATATTGATATGAAACTAGAATTAATGAAAGCTGTAGCTAGCTTACCGAATTCATCGATGAGCCCAACCTTGATCATGTCCGGAATGGCCACACAGATACGATACATAGCAAGCATGGCGGGCCAGAATCCGGCCACCGGAACCCCGCAGCGGCCGGCAACTTCGATAGCCCAGGAGGCTAAGAAATCAACCACCACACAAGCCACTCTTCCATCTCGACTGAAGCTACGAATGATGCGCTCCAGATGGGCCGGCATGCTGTTCTCCATGGAAAACGCAATGGTGAAGAAGTCTCTGGGTTCGTTCTCTCTCAGGCCGTCTGGAATGGAGATGAAGGAGACGCCATAGTTGGGTTGGATGTGCGACATGATCTTGAGGTGCAGATAGTCTGGGACGACCAGCACAGGGTCGAACTCAAGGTCGCGAAGGGCCAAGGCTAGCTGGACCATGGGGGTGACATGGCCTTGTGCTGGATAGGGAACCAGAACAATCCTTGCTTTCTTCTCCATGTTCCTCTTCGTTCTTTTGCCTGCAAAGTCAACCCAACTCATGGCTGCTTCATATATTTGATCAATTAGCCTCTGGACAGGAGAGAGCTGGGGTTGATGATGACTGGTTAGTCAATTATGCACGTGCCTAGAGATGCGTGCTTTTTTTGCCCAACTTGATTGAGACCTGTTTGCAACCAAACTGGGAAAAAGTAGGGTAAAGCTCTGATCCATCCAGTAAAGGGTATTAGCCTTTCTTCTTTTTGCAGCGTGAACTGATCATGAACCATCAACAGGGGTGAGGGGTGAGGGGTCCCACCAAAATCAAATGTATCCCATCAATCAACCATCACATCAAATGGGAAAATGGAAAAGGATCTGATATGATCTATTTAAAAATATCATGGTGGGCCTCACATCCTCGATGTTAAAGCATCTGCTTGGGATGGTGGTATTTCCAGAATGCAAAGTTTAAAGTATTGACATCTATTGGCCTAAATTGGCCCATACGTATCATACTGATTGCTTTCCCATATGCCCCTATAAGGATTGTATGAGATCAGCTACCGGCTTAAAAAGGTAGTCGAGCCTTAAACTATCCCTCTAAACCAATTTAAAAAAAAATGAAAAAAAAAAAAAAAAAAAAACACTACGGATACACCCCACATATCAACCCATGTCAATATTTAATACCTTGCCAGAATTTTCACCAAACATAGATTATAAGCTGCCTGAGTAAGGTTAACCTCGGAAAGCCAAAAACTGCCATGCATCAACCCTCCCAAACGAGCAATTATTGACTTTTGAAAGATACAAAATAAGAGGCATCAGAGTTAGGCGTAAGGCACTAATAAACAAGTGTTTTGGCCCTTTTGCGCATAAAAGAAGCATGCTTAATATAATGAAAAAATGAAGATGGGTTAGTAGTTTTTTTGAGTCGGCACTCTCTGCAATTAAAAGAGGAATGACAAAGGGCCAAATTTTAACAGTGTCCTATTTAGAGCCACTTTTGCCTTTTTGGCTCAGTTTGGAAAGAGTATAAATACAAAAATGTACAGTTATATATATACATATATATATGGCTCAGTTAATAGTTTTTTGCATTTTAAGCTGTATTTGGAAATGCTGCAAATGGAGTGTAAATTTCGGTTTAGGGTAAATTTGCACTCTGATTTATTTTTTTCTGTGTTTAGCAACATTATATTTATGCATTATAAATGATATAAAACAGATTTTTCAAAGTATATTTACATTGGTAATAAGATGTAAAAGTGCATCAATAAAAAAAAAAGTAAATTTGCATTCAATTGGGCTTTTGATAAAAAAAAAGCATATATTTTATTGGAATTCGTGTTTGTATCCATTACAGTTAAAAGCCTGTTTGATAAAATGGTAAATTCGTCAATGCAAAACTAACCCAACTTTGCAATTTATATGAACCAATTTACACTCTACAAATTTACATCCACACTTATTTGCACCGTTCCCAAACGCAACCTTGTATGTTTATTCCTTCCAAACCGAGCCTTTATATCTTAAACAAATTTTTTATTTTGGACATCAATTCCAAAAATCTGGGGGTTCTTGGCACCAATGTTTTAAAATCCGACTTGGAATTGGAACCCTTCTGACCACTGGTTTTCAGGTCGATGGTTTGGCTGGCACCAATGTTTTAAAATCCGACTTGGAATTGGAACCCTTCTGACCACTGGTTTTCAGGTCGATGGTTTGGCTGTTCGGTTTGAATGGATGGCCTGTTCTGATGAAAAAATAAAAATCAAAATCAATTGAATGAATTGACGGTTTGACATTTATTTTTAATGAATAATTATTTTTTATGAACAAATTAAAATGGATGGTTGGCAAGTGTCATGTTTTTAAAACCAATTCGGAAGTAAAATTAATTTTTTATGTGATGGGTTAATGATTTAAATAAATCATAATTAAATAATAAAAATATTATAAATATAAAACCATTTTAAAGATTTACAAATAATGGTTGTTTTTTATTAATTAATAAAGTTCTAACCAATGACCCACTAATTGGGTCAAACGGTTCAATGGTTCAACCTGGCAGATTGTTGGGTCATTGACCAAATCAACATTTTTATAGGCAATCAGTTTGGTGGTGAAACGGGCTTGAAATTCTAACCAAACAACAGGTCAACCAATCCAGCTAAAACACTAGTTGTTATTAGGATATGTTTATTAGCATCTTTACTTGGGATGGGTTTGATATGCTTGTAATTAGGGTTGTAAATGAATTGAATCAAATTTGATTTGTTTATATTTGAATTCAAATCAGATCATATCCAGATTTCTATGAATGTTAGCAATTAGCATTACTAAAAGACAGAACTTTGTTTGGATGGGTCACCGTTTCTTTAGCCGTCTAATTTGTAGTTTGATTGGTCTCCTTATAGACATGAAGATATTCCATTCTGCCTTTCAAGAGCTCACCAATTAGAGGTGGCCATGAACTAAGCTCTTTATGAATTATTTGAGCTCGGCTCATAAAAAGCTTGGCTCAGCTTGGTTTATCTTTGAATCGAGTTTGGGCCCAATTTACAGGCTTATTTAATAATCGAACTGAACTCGAATAACTAATTATTATAATTCCTAATTTTTTAAATATCAAATAAAAAATATTTTTTATCTATATATTTTTTTTATAAAACATTTTTTCTCAAGTCAAATTCGAGCCGGCTCAAACTCTAGCTCAAGATCGAACTCGAGCCTTATATACCTTAGCAAACCAAGCTCAAACCTTATACTATTCTCAGCACTTGATGAGAAAGAGAATCAATGGAATGGTACCTGTAATTTAAAGCTTTATTATGGGCCTCGTAAGTAGCCCATGCTTCCGCAACATTTATTCGAGTACTGCTTATACGGTAGGCTTTTAACTTCCAAAATTCTTTCAATAGAATCTTGAGCAATAAAAGCAATGGGACAAGCTCCACTATCATTTCGTGATGCATCAAAATTTATTTTAATAGCCTCCACTATCGTATTAGCTGGACCAGCACTCTAATTATTAAATGTTTTATCATTTCGAATTTTCCAAAGGCACCAAATAATTAAGGCAGACTTCTCCTTGACTTGAGCAATTTGGTCACCAACTCCATTGTCACTAGTCATTCCTACAAAAGAGTTTTCTGTAGCCATTCTCACTTGCTTTGACAAAGGGAAAGTTGTAAAAATGTGATCCGTATCCTCTGTCTCCCCACAAAGGCTACTAAAACTTTCTTCACTTATTAAACAAGAAAAGCAAGAAAGTTTTAACTTTGGGGCAAGCCAAGTCTCCAAATTCTAAATAGTAATTTATCAACCAATTCACTACCTCTTCTAGCTATAAAGGCTTCATTGTAAGCTGATTTAACCATAAATAAATCTTTAAGCTGCGTTTGGGAACGATGCAAAGAAGTGTGAATGTAAATATGTAGAGTATAAAACCGTTCATATAAATTACAAACTTTGGTTAATTTTGCACTGATAAATTTACCTTCCTACCAAATAAAATTTTAGTTGTAATAGGTGCAAATACGAATTCCAATAAAACATATATCTTTTTTTTTTTTTATCAAAAACCCACTTGAATGCAAATTTATTTCTTTTTCATTGATGTACTATTACATCTTATTATCAATGTAAATATACATAGGAAAATGTATTTTTTGTCATTTGTCAATACATAAATGCAATGTTGCCAAATAAAATCAAAAGTGAATCAGAGTGCAAATTTACCCTGAATCGAGACTTACACTCCATTTGCATTGTTTTCAAATGCAGCCTTAGAATTAAGTCTCCTTCAAAGGGGTATTGGTTGGTCAGTACGTGATAGTTGATCTATCAACTTTTGGAAAGACACGTGGATAGACGATCTTCCTTTAAATGAGGTGGTGCCTTCTGATCTTAATTCTGAAGATCTGAGTGTTTGATGTCATCGACCATGAAAGAAAAGTATGGCGATAAGACTCTGTATTTAGGCTCCCTCTGTATCAAAATTTGAAATGGGCAAAGTTTTCAAGCTAAAGTATATTCTTGCACCATTTATGATGAAAACTTTGCATTGATTGTAAAGATCTGAAAAAAAAAAATTATAATAAAACAACAACAATAACATTCAAAGGGCCGAATTGGTTCAAGGTGGGGAATAGGATCAAACTGTTTAGGGTGGGGGTAACCCTAATCCCTTGATATTCCTAAGACCCATTTGAGAAGGTTAAGCTGAAGATTTCGGTTAAACTGGTTCAGGTTCAACAGTAAATCATTCCTAAAGACTGAAGTTGATAGCCCTTCAAATGATTGATTAATTAATAATAGGCTTGTCAGTGATACATAAAATTCTAATTATATTATGATATTTTTTATTTTAATATATAAAATTTATGTAATTATTTTTAAAATTATAAAAAAAATATTATATATAATAAATTTAGCATATTATATTTATATTAATTTATTATATATAAGAGTTAAAAAATTAAAGTTAAAATCTGATTACGAGGTCTTCAAAACCGATTAGATTTAGATACTTTTCAATAATCAATCGGAATTTGAATTTTGCTGATCAATCGATGCTATCCGAATTCAATTCATTTGCAAACTCTAATTAATAGTCAATTTGTGCTTTTCGGATTTTTTACCAAACTATCCATATGGGTCCCAGCCCCCTTTAGACTGCCCCCGACAATGTTCCACACCTTGTCTTGAAACATCTTCCGATAATAATATCAGGAATAATGATGCCATCGTCAGAAGATAATTTCAATATACGACAGAATGTGAGACGTTGTAGGGGCAGTTTTGTAGGGGACAGATTTGAACTCGACCTCCGGCCCTTTCAAAGTGACGCGTAATTTGGTAGCTTCTGCCCTCTAGACCTTACAAAGGGGCACCCCTCTAATTTGGGCTGTACCTATTATGGATGATGTTACGTACGTGGCAGTTTAACAACCAAGTTAGTTAAAGGATATAATAACCTCATTTGTATGGTGGCTTAGGCAAAGACCGAAAAAGCTACAGCATGCGGCATGCCTCGCTATTCACGCACGTTGTTTGCGTGAAGAAATGTTTGTTGGCACCAATGAATATTTTATACAGAGAAATACGGATATTACTATTTTATATCGTTGGACCATAGTTGGTAGTAGGAGAGACATCGTGCATGTGGATTAACAGTTCACTCATATTTTATTATTGTTACACCCATCTTTCTTCTTCTTCTTCTTATTATTATTATTAATGTCATAGTCCTAAAATCTCATTAAATGATAGGATAACGATTCTAAAATTGAATGGATCAGATCGAATTCGAACAGAATATAGGCCCCACTGTATTCGTGGTAAGTTGTTTACATTTATCTGAATAAGTGCTATTTGGGGAATTGTTACCCAATTAAATATATTAACTTGTGTTCTTTTGTCAAGAAATGTTAATTGGACAAATGAAACAATATCCAGATCATTAACTTTTATGTGTTGATAGGAGCATTTTAATACCACATGTTTGACCATTTTCCTCTCCATGACAAGATAATTTAGTAATTTAGATAGCCCTATCCAATCGCAGGACTCACACATGTTGGGCAGTGCGTGTTAGAGTAGAGCCAATCAGCTAATGCACTGCTTAGTTCGGCAGATTTTAAGGAACCAGTGGCACGGGGTCACTTGGCAGTCTAGGATGGCCATGCTCCCCGTGTATGAACTCAATGCCCATTGTCCAAGCTCACCTACCTCCAGGCGGTTTCAAATATAAATATGAGGTGACCCCCTCCAAGTAAATGATCGAATACTTAGCTTTCTCCCAGTACTTGAGATCCACTACTCTTTAATGACCTTGTCTGGGTGCTCGCACCTCAAACTTCTTCCACCCCACACCTCAGTACTAACTTGACCGTCGGAGTTCTCGCCTCGGGTCTTCACCCGAGACCTTTGACATTTTTCCCTCTTGCAGAACCGACGCCCAAGCCCTTGGCTACCTCAGACATAAGACATAGTGCACCTCGGACTTTGGACCTCGAATCCTCACCACCTCGATCTCTACTTCTCGGTCACCTCAGTCTTCAAACCTCTGACACCTTGATCTTGCTCGGGCTTAGGAGTGAATTGACAATATTGTCCTCAGCCTATCTGAGCATCAACATATATATATATATATATATATATATATATAGATGCAAACAAATGTGGGAACTTATTAACTTTTCCATTGACCAGCTACCCCCTCCAAACTTACCAGCAAATAATAGAGCCTAAATTCAATCTAATAAGAGTCACCGCTATGCGCTATCTAATAAATATGTACAACACAAATTCAATTTGAATTTGGTTTACATATTTGAGTATTTGGTTTGAATAAAATATGAATAAATTATAAAGTTAAAATAAACTTATAGTATTAAACATAAAAAATATATTATAAATAGAAAAAAATGAGTACGTCTAATTGCAATTCCTACTAAAATTTAAAGAATTTTAGTAGTAAAGAAACAATATTTATAATGGGATCAGACTGGATCAAGCAATTGCGGAACTCAATCTAATTAATAAATGGATCATTTTTCGGATCCGGTTCAATCAGATCATGTCTGTTGACTTAAATGAACAAAATTCAAATTTGAACCAATAATATTATTATATGTTTGTTGATATTTTTTTTGAACCATTGGTTTGAATTTGACCCTCTTGTTTGGGTTTGAATTTGGTTAAAACTGAACTCATGTCTGGCTAGCAATGGTTTGAGATTCAATTGCATTCCTTGGATTTTCATAATTGATGTGAAAAGAATGAATAGGTGCCAAGTTATAGAAATCTTAGAAGATGAGGATATCTTAGAGAGAGAGAGAGAGAGAGAGAGAGAGAGAGAGAGAGATGGTCCACGTCAACAGCCCTCCCCTCCTCCTATTCCCCCTTCTCCCATAACCCCATCCCTACTCTCTCATTGAGTATCTCCCTTGATCCCTTTCACCCTACCTAGGCCTTTCAATAGGCCACATGGAAAGAGAGTTCACAAAGCAAGAAAGAGAGATTAGTTTTTCTAACATTTAGCCAAGTGGCACCATTATTCCCCAATTTCTCTGAAATCATCTCTAATTCATATTTATCCTCTCCCTCAATTTTCATCTATATCTATCTGAAAAAACTTTGAATTAAAAAATTTTAAGAATTATTTAAATATTATAATGAAATTAGGTAATAACTTTATTAAAAACACAAAAATATTATATTAGATTTAATAATATTCATATTATTAACAATTTTATATTTTATGAAATTCATATTGAAATTATGCACTTACAATATAAATTATAATTCTATAAATTATTCAATTTAAATTTAAACAACAAAATTATTTAAATATTATTCAAATAATAAAGATTTAAAAATAAAAAAATGTTATTTATGTATTTTAAATATAAAAATATAAAAATATAAAAATAGTTAATAATTATATAACGAAATATTTAATATTACATAATAACTTAAAAAATGAATTTTAAATATTTTACATATTATTTAAATATATAAATAACTAAATATTTTAAATAATTAAATATTTAACATAATTAAATTTTAAATAGTTAAAACAATCAAATTACGTAATAAATTTAAAAAAATTCTTAAAGGTAGAAAAATAATTATAATAGATTTCATAATATTCAAATTAACAATAGTTTTGTATTATACCACATTAATATCAAAATTATGGAATAATAATGTAAATTAAAATTTTATAGATTATTAAATTCAATGAATAGCTAATAATTTAAAATTTAAATAATGATATATTTAAATAACTAAATAATATTGTAAATAACTTATTTTAAATATTTTAAATTTGTAAAAAATAACTAAATCATATTTTAAATATGATATAAAAATAAAAAATAGATTAAAGAATGAAATTATGTAATAAATTTAAGAAATTTACCAAAACCACAAAAATAATTATAATAGATTTAATAATGTTTTATAAAAAAATATAAAATAAAAATAATTTTAAAATTAAAAAAAATTGAAATAATGAAAAATATATTAATAAATTTAGAGATATTGAAGATTATAAATAACAAAAATATGTAATAACTTTAAAAAATATGTTTTTATAGATAAAAAATAGAAAACTAATTTCAATTATTAATTTACTAACAATAAAAAAATTACTTCATTTATATCAATTAATAATTCTGCAAAATAACTTTTGGAAAAATGAATTGTTATTAATATTAATTTTAAAATATTTATCTATATTTATTATATTTTTATATATGTTAAAATTTATATTTATTTTATATATACACACACACACTCACTCTTATAAAGTGGATACTTGCCTTAGTTTTAATGCAGGTCATAAAATTAAAATTGATTATGTGTGTAAACTTATATCATTTCACTTCACTTGCACATGTGCATGTACTGACACTACTAATCACTAAATAAAGCATTAACATGGTTGCATCTTCTTGATTGTATGATGAGCATTAATAAATGAGTTTCTTCTTTTTAGGCTTCAAAAAATAATAATTTTGATTGTCAAGTAGAACTTGAGGGATAATAAAAGAACTATTAGGTCCATTGTCAAAATACCAAGCTAGAGGCTTGTTAAGTAGTTGAGATTTGAGATGGTCTCTCATGTCGCTCCAAAAAAGGAGGTGTATTAATCAAACCTAATCTCTTAGTGGTATGTCTAGTGAGAGATCAGATTACCAGAATTTGATAGTTGTTTTACTTACTATAGAGCCACTCATTTTGCTCCACACTAGCCATAAAGTGCATATGACCCACAATAACTCAATCTCTTACTTGCATTTGTGGTTAGTGTAGAGCAAAATGATTGGTCCCTCAACCAGTAAAACAATAATCAAATTCAATTAAGTGCTCATTTTATTTGTAGAAATAGGAGTTTAGAATCGAAATCAACCATTCTGATACCAACTATTTTGTTTGGGAAGAATTGGAATCTCATTCCCATTCCTGGTGGAATGGCATTCTCCAATTTGAGGGAATGGTCATACTCTCCCCCTCTCTTGGGAATCAAATCCCATCTAGCTGATTTCAATTCCCAATTCAATTCCTATTTGAGCCAAAAAAAAAAAAACTATGGGAATAGACCATTCTAATTCCAATTCCAACTACAAAACCAAATGAACCCTGATCCTTTCTAGTCCAATGGGCCTAATGTGCACCTTATTCTATCCTCAATTCTCCACCCTATTCTTCTGCGATGTATACCATGTGATACCTAGATAATAATAATTAGAACAACAACAACAATAACAACAACAACAATAATAATAATAATAATTTCTTATTGGATCAGATCAAATAATCCCAAATAATAATAAGGTTAGTTCTAATAATGAAAGGACAAGATAAGCTATGGGGCACACCAAAAAGGACTTGGGTTGGGTAAAAAATATAAGAAACTATTTAAGCACTCATAATTTAAAGGGTAAATTCCACTTTAGTACCCTGAACTTTGAGGGTAGTGTCAAGTTAGTACCCGAACTTTCAAACGTGTCACTACAGCACCCAAACTTTCAAAAAGTGTTAATTTAATCCCTACCGTTAACAGTCTGTCAATTATCTTAGTGATGACATGTGCAACTTAAAATTTTTCAAAATGTCAAAGCTATTCTTGAAAACAAAACACTGTTCATTCTCTTCTACCTCAAGACTGAACCATAATAACACTGAGCCATCATGTGATATTCTCAAGACCATATTGAAGGATATTCTCCATTTCAAACAGCAACAGGAGACTACTACTACTACTACCACTACTACCACTACTACCACTACTACTACTACTGCCACTACTACCACTACTACTGCTACGGGGAAGAAAGAGAAGGATATTTGGCAAACTTAGTTTTTTCCCTTATTTAATGCCCATTATCTTATGTGTCTGGGTGATGTCTCCATGACTTGTCTATCGTCCAAAATCCCAGATCCCTCAGATTCTACCAAGACAATTGATCATCCTCCTGTAGTAACATGAAGGCATTTTGATCAGCTCGTTTTAAGTTGGATTATTTCTTCACTCTCAGAGAGTGTAATTCCCACTACTGCAACTGCTTGGAGATCACTTGCTGGAACTTATCGCTCTCCTTCTTGTGCTAGAGTCCTTCAACAGGTTGCAGCTTTAAACAATGAAGAAAGGTGCAAGCTATATTCATGAGTATGTTCAAAATGCTAAACATCTTACTAATTGCCTTTTTGCTTTCTCTGAACCAATGATGGATAAAATGATATGGTCCTCTACATTCTTGTTGGCTTAAGACCTAGATATGAGTTATTTGTCACCTCTCTCACTATGAGGATGGACACTGACTCTATCACATTAGAGGATCTCCAAGGTCTGCTCTTGAGCCATGAGATCTAGCTTCAGTAGCACTCACATTCCTCTACCTTAGACCCAACCACTCCAGCAGCCAACATGGCATGGGTAGGCAACAGACCTTCAAATCAATCTCATGGTCGTAGAACTAGTACTAGTACACGTGGATCTCACAAAAACAACATGGGTGGTCGTAGTCGTGGTCGTGATCAACATACCCCCACTAATGGACTGGTTTGTCGATTGCGTAACCGGCCAGGACATGCTATTCTTACTTGTAGACGGTGTTTAGATGCCTCCTATCATGGTGAACAGGCTTCTCCACCTATGCAAGCGTACTATGCCAATACATCACCCTTCTCTACAGGTTTTGATCCAAATTGGTACCCTGATTTGGGTGCCACTAATTACATGACACTGGATCTCAACAACTTGCAGTAACAGATGGATTATAGTGGTATAGATCAGGTGCAAGTCGGCAATGGTTTAAGTTTGGCTATTAATCATATAGGTGTTCAATTTTTACTCATAATAATCATTCTTTCCACCTCAATAATTTGCTTAATGTTCCTTTTCTTTCCCAAAATCTTTTATCTGTTTCACAATTCACCAAAGGTAACAATTTACTTTTTGAATTTCATTCTTTTCATTTTTGTTATGAAGGAACCTATCATGGGAAGGGAAGTGCTTCGAGGTCGCAATGTGAATGGTCTCTACTGTCTTCCTTCATCAATAAATGCATTAGCTACGGGTACTCATGGTTTGCCTCCTCAAACTCTCTCAAGTGTTCGTGTTAGCTCCTCTCATTGGCATGCCCGTTTGGGCCATCCGACACTTCAAGTAGTACACAAAGTTACCGCTTCCTTAGGTTTTCAATTTAATAATGATATATATAGTTCTCTTTGCTATTCATGTCAAAGGGCCAAGAGTCATCAATTGCTTTTTACTTTGTCTTCTTTTAAGGCCACTTCTCCTCTTGAACTGATAATGTTTGATGTATGGGGTCCTTCCCCTTCTCTTTCCAATAATGGGTACCAGTATTATGTTATTTTCATTGATCACTTTCCTCGTTTTACATGGTTATACCCTCTTGATTGCAAATCCAATGTTTACTTTATTTTTCTTCAATTCCAACGCAATGTTGAAAATATCTTTTCCTCCAAAATAAAATAGTTTCAAAGTGATTGGGGTGGAGAGCTTCGGCACCTTTTTAAATACTTTGCTAAATGAGGCATTTCACATAGGGTTTCATGCCCACATACACACCAACAAAATGGTGCTACTGAGTGCAAGCACCGCCACGTCATTGAAAACGCCTTGGCTCTCCTTAGCCTCACACCCTCTTTGTTTCCGGAATGATGTTGTTCATTGTGTTGTGTTTTAAATCAATCGAATTCCCTTTCCCATTCTTGGAGGTCTTTCTCCCTTTGAGAAATTATTTGGACGCCCTCCTGATTATACTATGCTTCGAACTTTTGGGTGCACTTGCTACCCACTATTAAGACCCTATAATAAATTTGCATACCGATCTAATAAGTTTATTTATTGGCTACAGTGCTATGCATAAAGGTTATCGGTGTTAACACGTCCAGATGTGATGTGGCTTATGCAGTAAACAAAGTTTGTCAATTCCTCTCAACTCCGACAACCATTCACTAGAGTGTCATTAAAGATATTTTGTATTCATGGATTATGTTTATAACCCTCTTCTCCATTCTCATTTACTGCTTATACGGATTCGGATTGGGTTGGATGCCCAGATGACCACCTAAATATGGTACATTTGGTTTGATAGAAAATAAGAGGGAAAATCAAATTGGATCATTCCCAATTAATTCTAAAGAATTTTAATAGTAAAAGAATAATATTTTGCAAATGCATCATATAATTGGATTGGGCCCATCAATGTTCCAACTCAATCTAATTTATAAATGGATCATTTTTGGATCGGATTCAATGAATCTAATTTAAATGAACAAAATTTAAATTTGAAGCAATAAGGTTATTATCTAGGACACTCCACATATGTGCCAAGTAAGCATGGTGGTTTTGCTACCTACTTTTTTTTGTTCGGTTGTGGTGGTGTTTGTAAAAATAAAAACCTATTTTAAACACCTCTTTTTGTGTGGAAGCTAGCATTGTAAGAATATCTTGCATTGGTGCATCCATTTTCTACCTTTTTGTCTATGTGGAGCTTAATGGTGTCTAATTGGCATGAATAAATAATAAAAAATGTGTACATAATCTTATATTACTTTAACGACTTTTAAAATATAAACTTTTTATGAAAAAATACCCACAGTATCAAACACCCTCTATCCCTCTCTTGATAATTTTGAACCATTGGTTTGAATTTAACCCTCTTGTTTGGGTTTGAATTTGGTTAAAATATCCATAGTTTCAATTGCATCCCATGGATTTTGATGATTGAGATGAAAGAATGAACAGATGCATGCGGGTTGTATAAATCTTAGAAGAATTTTCTTTCCTTCATAGACAAGGATAAGAAAACGACAAAAAAGAGTTGGACAAGGATTCATATTGATAACATGTAATTAAGTGCTATATTATATATAAGATGACTTAAATAAAGCACTGATATGGACTTAAAAAATAATAAAACATTGAAAAAAAGAGTTGTGTTTGATACTATTGTCACTTCTACTTGTAACATTTGGGATTGGTCAATGCAAATTTGTGTGTGTATTTTTTTCTACCTCAAACATTTTGAGTTTATCAATACAACATTTAGTACGCTGCTGCTTTTTCATCTGATGTTTTCACTATAAATGCCAATAGTCAAAATCCCATGCATATATATTTCTATTGGAACTAGGCCAAGTGGCTAAATTATGTGACTTGACAAGATGGATAAGTTCTCAAAAATTTTTAATTGATAAAACCTAAACATGTGATGTAGAAATGGTAATGGTATCAAATACAACCTTAGTTTATCTAAACAGGGGGTGCTTAGAAATCAACCATTTTGGTCAAACCTAATCATGATTTTCCTTGTTAGTAAGGCTCAATTTGGAAAGAGTATAAATATAAATATGCACAGTGCAAATGCATACAAAATAATAAAAAATACAATGTTTTGTACTCTACATATTTGTATTTGTACACCTTTCAAACTGAGCCTAATCAAATAAATAAAATAGTATAAAGCATCAACATTTCAACAAAGAAAAGAGCACATGCATTGACATGTATATCTATCAATAAATCGAAAAATATTTAATGGGACTTATATATCATGCTAAGAATATGATGATCACATTGGCATGATATAAGTAACTACAACTTTAAGTCAATAAAATGCCAAATATTCGCACAATTAAAACCTTGGATGTAGGGGTGTCAATGACCGGTTTTGGGTTGGACTCTATCTAAATCAAAATCAATTTGGATGGTTCAATAAGCTATATTGAATTGGACCAATCCAGACTGTAATGATTTTATATTGGATTGGATTGGACCTAGTCCATCTGTAATGATTTTATATTGGATTGGGTTGGATTGAGCCAATATCTGGTCCATGGATAGAAGATAAGAATGAATGTGTCGATGGACTAGGTTTGAGTAGGAACCAATCTAAATTAAAACAAATTTGAACAGATTGGGCGATTCAGACATTGAATTGGACTGGTCCAAAATGGTCCAAAACATTCATTAGACTGGGTTGGACCAGATCCATTTGTAATGAACTCACATTGGATTGGATCGGATTAGACCAAATCCAGTCCAATTGACACCTCTACTTGGATGGAAGAGTGTATGTATGATATGATCATGAATGAATCAAAGAATTGTGCGAATTAGGGGTTTAACTCAGGTAGGCCCGAGTTAGCATTTTTCATTGTTTTGGATGGGGACTTTTGGTCAAATCTATTCAAACTTTGACAAAAGCCTAATCCAAACCTACCCAAATTGCATTCCTATATAGGACATTTAACCCATTTAAGTTTAGGTTTTGTTCAACCTGAATCCAATTTAAAGTACCATTGGCCCTAACTCCAACCCAAACTCAATTAAAAAACAGTCAAATACCTGACCCTACTAATCGCATATATGATATACCTAATCCAAATATAGGAGGCACATAATCAATAACCTAGTTTTTTTATGATATGTTCAATGGCCAATGGGCCTAATGTGCACCTTACTCCATCCCCACCCTGAGTCTCCTCTGATGTACACCATGTGATACCAACAATGCAAAGTCTTATAGGGTCAGACCAAATAAGTCCAATTAATTATAAGGTTGGTTATAATAATTACAACTTGAAGAGTCTAGAAGAAGTATAAGCTGAGCAAAAATGACTTGCTAGAAGTAATAAGAAATAATTTAAGCGCCCATAATTTAACAACACAATGATGTAACAAACTTCATCTAACCAACCCCTTATAGTTTGGATAAGGCTGAGATGAAGATAATAATGTTGTCCAGACCCAATGCATTTACAGCCCTAGTAAGAGGTAGGGGAAACTTAAAAGTAAAATTAAAAATAAAATGAGCTGAATGAAGGAAACTAATAGAGGAATTTTATACTTTTTATATGCAAAGGATATATAACTAAGAACCACATATAGGTGGACACATATCCAAATGATCACCCACATAGGCTATGTTTGTTTTGATAGAAAATAAGAGAAACACCAAGTTGGGGATGAATTCCTAAAGAGTTAGGTTACTAGATTAGTTAGAATATGATACCCAAAAAGGCATGATACCAAAAAAGCTTATAACTAATCAACTGGTGTGATAAAAGCGGTAATCAATCATGGGAGGTTTCAATTGGATAAAGCTCTTCCCGCTAGTATCATACCTAGGCATCATAGATTAACCATAAAGAGTTTTGTGAAATCTCTTAAGAACTCCCCCCCCCCCCCCCAAAGTTTTCTTTCTAACCAAAACACAGTCCTAGGGTATCCAAACCCACTCCAAAGAGGACAGGGTCAGGATGATTATCCACATGCAATGAACCATGAGCCATCAAGTGGATAAAAGAGGGCACACCAACAAAATGATCCAGACATGTCCGCAAGATGAAGTTGCCTAAGAGAATTTGGGGTCTCTTTCTGCTTTCTTTTTCCCTTGTGATGCCTTTTATCTATTTAGTTGGAATGAGTGATAAAGTACAACCATTATTATGACTAATTTTCTCAAAGAAACATCCAAGGAACAATCCATTACAGCAAAGTGTAAACCAAAGAGGAAAAAAAAAGGGTGGCAAAGTGTATCCCAGAAACTGATACTCTAACCTAGAGAAATGGTACATAAGAATAGTGTTAAGCCAGTCCTGACTCCCAAGGCCACCACTTGGGGCTGATCCCTAGCACTTTGGACATCCAAAGTATGCCATAGGCCATAGCAAATCCACTTCTGAACCAAGTCCATTCATGGTTCTAAGTTTCTTCAAATTCAGTTTCTATGAGTTGTTGAATATAAGGCTCAGTTTTTAAAGTAATTTGAATATAAATATGTAGAGTATAAAACCTTGTATTTTGTATGTATTTGCATTGTACACATTTGTATTTTTGTATGTATTTGTATTTGTACTCCTTCCAAACTAAGCCTAAGTTTCAAAGAATTGATACACCACGATATCAGGGTTTTGCACCACTCACTCCATTCCTTTTTAATTTTTTTCTCAAAATCTTCTAGGGGCCTTTCTTAATTAGCTAGGCTCACCTACCCCGTGGAAATGAGAGATTTTGGAAATGCCTCTAAAAGGGCATATTAGCCACCTACCAATATGATTTTTGTATGTCTGATAAGGGGCATATCATAGTGAACATTTGAACCTATGTTATTCATAACTATTTTTGCCAAAATTTTAAAATTTTGGAATGATTTTAAATATTTCTAATGGAAATTATAAAATGCTTAGAAATTTTCTTGATCCTTCATAATCACTGAAATTTTGATCAACCAGTTTCCAATATTAACTCTTCAAAATAATGGCCATAACCAAGTGTTGGTTCCTGCGAGGTCTTGGAAGGAGGAAACTGGATACAAACCTAACCCTTGACTTTTTATCCTCTCTCAAACTCAAACCCATTCGGATTAGTTGAACGCTTTAGCTATTCGACGAACTGTGGAACTAATGACGAGGTTTCATGCCATTAATAAATTCATGGGCCTCACTATAAAAGGCATGGGCCCCATGTATTTATTATTGGCATGGAACCTTTGGCCCTAACTCCAACTCAACATAATTAAAAAAAGGTCAAATACCCAACCCAACTAATCACATATATGATATACCAAATCCAAATCTAGGAGGCACGTAATCAATAACCTAGTTTTTTTATGATATGTCCAATGGCCAATGGACCTAATCTGCACCTTGCTCCAACCCCACCCTGTCTCCTCTGATGTACACCATGTGATACCAACAAAGTAACAACAACAACAATAGTGAAGTCTTATAGGGTCAGACCAAATAACTCCAATTAATTATAAGGTTGGTTATAATAATTACAACTTGAAGGGTCTAGAAGAGGTATAGGTAGAATAAAAAGGACTTGGTAGAAGTAATAAGAAATAATTTAAACGCCCATAATTTAATAACGAAATGATGTAACAAGCTTCATGTATCCAACCCCATATAATTTGGATAAGGCTTAGATGATGATAATAATGTTGTCCCAGACCCAATGCATTTACATCCCTACTAAGGCCCCGTTCGCATTTCAGTAAGTTACCCAGGTAATTGTTTCCTAGGAAAGATTTACCCGGATAAGTGCATTTACCTACACTACAAGAAAATTGGTCTAAGTCGGACCGTCGGCTCTTGGTCTAAGGCTGCGATCATGAGTCCACCCCCTAAACCACTGCCTAGGTCAAGATCGCCGGCTTAGACAGAAAAGACCGCTGCCTTTGAGGACCGGTCCAATGCGGTTCAGTCATTCCTAAGCCAGCGGTATGTCAAGACCGCCGGCTTAGAGCTCCTTGGACCACCAGCTTAGGTCTGTCTAAATGTTGCTTCCCTTTTTAAGGTGGTGGTCAGGAGGACCGTTGCCTTAGAGTTCTTTGGACCTCCGCCTGTGCGTCGAGCATTTTTAGGTGGCGGGCAGGACCGCCGCCTTAGAACTCTTTTATGTCTAAGGCGACGGTTGTATGACCGTTGGCTTTGATTTTTTTATTTTTTATTATTTATATCAATTTGATTTCAACATTTTTTTGGCACCCATTAAATACAAATCTCATGATAGATAATGCATAAAAATCAATTTAAATAAAAAAACTTTTAATTAAATTATCCAATTAACATAAAAACAATACAAAAAACAATATAAATGCAATTTAAAAGATCTATTTCCATTCAAAACTCTTTACAAACTGTATTTGTATTCTTAAGGTTCGGTTTGGAAGGAGTACAAATACAAATATGTAGAGTTCAAAACCTTGTATTTAAATTATAAAATACTTAGAAATGTTTTTGATCCTTCATGATCACTGGAATTTTGATCAACTGATTTCCAATATTAACTCTTCAACATAATGGCCATCACCTAGTGTTGGTTCCTGCTATTTGGGGTTTTAGGAGGAGGAAACTGGATACAAACCTAACCCCTAACTTTTTATCCGCTCTCAAGCTCAAACCCATTCGGATTAGCTGAATGCTTTGGCTGTTTAGTGGGCTGTGGAACCAATGATGAGGTTCCACGCCATTAGTAAATTCATGGGCCCCACTGTAAAAGGTGTGGGCCCCATGTATTTATTACTGGCAGGGAACCTTATCATTGGTTGATTTGGTTCCACAACCTGCTTAACAGCCAAAGCGTTCAGCTAAACCTTGCTCACATTTTACGCTTTTGGTCCAAGATTTTACCGTTCTACCAAGCAATGACTTTATCTTTAAAATTAAGGCATTTTAGAATAGTTTTTGACTGAAATAATTAGATTTTGATTTATATCTGATTAGAATGACCAAAAAAAAAAATAAACAAAAGTTTTAACTAAAAGAAACAAAAACTTGATGTAAGAGTATCTTGAATTCTTGATGATGCCCAAAATGATTATATTGAGATAAACCCAAGGAAAAATGGGTTAGATTGTTGATAATGGTTCCTAGATTTTGGTTTTATCAACTTCAAAGTCAACCATGCCTCACTATAGGCTCGGAAAGAGTACAAATACAAATATGTAAAGTGTAAATACATACAAAATACAAGGATTTGTACTTTATATATTTGTATTTGTATTTGGAAGGAGTACAAATACAAATATGTAGAATGCAAAACCTTATATTTTGTATTGTTTTGTATGTATTTGTATTGTACATATTTGTATTTGCGCTCTTTCCAAACTGAGCCATAGGAAAAAAAACGTTTATTCATAACATTTCACAAACGCCACCATAAATGGCATAGACATTATTAGAAAAAATTTCTTGAAATTTGCATGAAATGTAATGTGACAAAAACTTTCATAACGTTTGTTTTAGTTAATAATGATTTTTGATAAATGTCACTAAAGTGTTTCCAAGAATCTTCTATCCAAAGAAATGGGAGTCCGGATCACCTGTCAACAAAAGATGTTCCAACACCCTCCCAACATGATCTGACATCGCACATCTCATTTATCACATGTCTCCCTTTTGTGATAGGTCCCAATCTCATGTTGAGATGTGCAGTGTCAGATTAGGTTGGGAGAGTGTTGGAACGTGGCCATCTTTTGGGGGTAGGTGATCCCAACCTAAGAAATGGTGGTGTTTATTATTATTTTTTGTAAAAGATCATATCCATTGTTCACAAGACCATGTTCACACCATTCTCACAACCTTTTAGAACCGTGCATTGAGAATATCTACGTACTTGTACACTTTTTTCATGGGGAGATATTCCCAATGCAGGGCTGTAAGGAATTGAACAAATGTTGTGAGCATCAATATCCGATTTCTTTTTATAGCATTAGCAAAATATCACCAAAAGTCCTACTTTTTTGCGACTTTGTTAAAATGTCACAAAAAAAAATTACTAAATTAACTATCACATAGGAAATGGCAATGCTTTAAAAAATGTCATTAAAACATAAGAGAGAGAGAGAGAGAGAGAGAGAGAGATTGTGTAATTTCTTGGCAACCATTCAATAGATAAAATAAAGGGATTTTTAGACTGCAATCCCCCTCAGAAATCTGAATTGCAGACCCCTCCTACTCTACTAGTAGCCCCCTCCCCTATAAACCGCATCCTGCCAGTGAATTTGGCATCAATCGACGGTCAGGATTCAGTCCACCCTGCCCTAGAATGGAGCTCTAGATTTCTAGGGTGGACTGACCTATAAAAACCCCTAAAATAATAAATCCTTTAAAGACCAAGATTCAATATAAAATAATACCATTAAAACTACAAACCTTACAACAGAGATGAGATCCATTCTTGATGCCATTTTACATTGTAAGGACTATCAATTTACATCGGTGATTATGGAGAGCGACTCCTTAGTAGCCAGTAACATTCTACACATGCATGAAGCTCCATGGATCTACCTCTCTTGGGACAATCGCACCAAACACAGCCTCAATGACTAGTATATATATGAATACAATCTTCGATAACATTTTTGCATGCATGAAGGCAACAAGGCTATATAGATAATCTTGCTAATTAATATTGCATGTAACTCTCTCACTAGTACACCTCATGAAATTTAGACCTACTTCAACTTGATTGATTATTGCTTGGTGTCTATTGATCAGAGACTTTGTTTATGAGCTTCTAGTCACTTTGTATAGATTTTTAGAGGGGTAAGGCTTTTATATATGGGAGTAAATTTTGGGGTTTAAACAAATTGATGCTCAAAATAATAGTCCTTCTAAAGGTGTTAAGCTCTAGGACATGACTCTGTTTGGTGTGCCTTTTCACGCGGGCTGTCGGTTTTTTAGAAGTCCGACAGCCCGCATTTTGTTCTTTTTCCATTTGGTTGGGAAAAGATCTAGCCATTGAAAGCCACAATCTCAAAAGGATACAGAAAGCCCATTTTGGTTTATTTTCGGAAAGTTCCAAATGAGGATTTTCACCTTTTTCTCAACTCATCTTCACATGGAAAGACGTGCGAATAGACGCTCCTTAACCAAATGGTGTTCAAACTGTTAAGATCTTGATACAAAAGCTCACATCGTCTTTTGACTGTCAGAGCTTCCAGAAAATCTTCCAAAATAGACTTGCCAAACGGCCCCAAGTGTTTTTAGCCAAGAAACTTGAGATTCAATTTACTTTCATTAAACATGATGGAAATGCGGCCATTCATGTTGCATCTAAAAGAGGTTTTCCGAAGGGGGTGTCTTCATTCTTCATCCTCCTCAATGGCTGGTTTCTAGCCTTCAAATTAAACAATCTTCTATCTCTAATCTCTCATGTTGACTTACTATTGTTTATTAACCTGGCTTGCTGCCAAAATCTCCTGCTGGTTGCAGAGAAGACATGGGACTAGATTTGGCTTTTAATCCATTTGGCTGAAACATCATCCCTAGGACTGGCCTAGAAAATTTCCTTATTAAAGGGTTAATACCAACTATTCCCTATCATATATTGGGTTGCTCAAACCATTTTTTTTTCAAACATGGTTCAAAAGTAGTGGTTGTACATAGGATTTACGTTCACATGTGTGTGAAAAACTCTCTATCATGACTGATTGCTTTTAGCATATGTTCCATAAAGGTACAACTTGGCTGGGCTAAACAAAGCCCATCATGGCCTAACTTAACCTTTTGCTCAGTTTGGGCTCGGAGCCTTGAGAATCAGTATAGGCCTGTTTGAAAAACTAAGATCATCCATGAGTATTTAACAGTTATGTAGCCAAGGAACCATATTTCAGCTCTTATTATGAATAAAAAAATCTAATCGGCTCAAATGACACCCAACATATTTCTGCTACATGAAGGCATGACATGACCAATCCAGGCCGTCAACCAAGGGTTCTTTTTGATTGGCCACTTATTCAATGTTGCAATCCATATTCATAAGCATATAAAATGCCCATCAGTAGAGAGTTTCGATCTAATCACATGATAAGGGTTTTGGGGCTGAAATTTGGCCAATCAATAGAGGATAGGAGGAACAAGTGGTTCTATCATAGGCCCCAAACCAAATTTTCACATGGAAAATTCTTGGTTATTCAGCCTTTCTTCACTAAGGTTGTGTTTGGTTTGAAGGAAAAAGTAAGGAAAGGAGGGAAACGTAGGAAAATCTTTTACAAACCTTGTATAGGTTTCCTTACTTTTCCCTTCCTTTCCCTACCTTTTCCTTCAAACCAAACATAGCCTAAATGATAACAGCCCATCAGTTACTTTTATTCAACCATTTTAATCTATAATCTTTTCCTCATGTACATTAGTTTACATTTCATTTCAATAAAGAAAATAATACTAGCATTATCATTTTTCATGGCATTTCCAAGAGTTCAAATTGTGAGACTCATAGCATCTATGGAGCTTTATCAAAAGACAGGCTATAAAACCCACTTATTTGATGTAGAGGTGTTAATTGGACTGAATTTGGTCCAACACGATCCAGTCCAATGTAAGTCCACTTACAAATGGACTGGACCCAATACAGTCAAAATCCAATCCAATCCATTAAAATGTAAAGGGACTGGATTGGATCCAATCCAAGCTGAAAGAAATATCAAAAATTGTATAAAAAACAGAAAATATAAAATATTACAAAAATATATTAAAATGAAGAAAATCTGAAAATTATAAAAATATACCCTTTTGGCATTGAAAAAACACTTTTGTAAAAGTGCTTTCATGAAAGTACTTTGATAAAAGTTCTTTTGTAAAAGCACTTTTATGAAAATATTTTCGTAAAAGTACTCTTGTAGAAGTGATTTTATAAAAGTTATTTTGTAAAAATGCTTTTGTAGAAGTACTTTTACAAAAGTACTTTCATACAAGTGCTTTGTAAAAGTGCTTTCGTAAAAGTTCTTTCATAAAATTGCTTTTATAAAAGTGTTTTTATAAAAGTACTTTCATAAAAGTGCTTTTGTAGAAGTATTTTTATAGAACTACTTCCATAAAAGTGCTTTTATAAATGTACTTCCATAAAAGTTCTTTTGCAAAAGTGCTTTTGTGTAAAGTACTCTTATAGAAGTGCTTTCGTGTAAAAATACTTTTATAGAAGTGCTTTCGTAAAAGTAATTTGTAGAAGTGCTTTTGTAAAAGTACTTTTGTAGAAGTGCTTTTACTAAAGCACTTTCGTAAAAGTGCTTTTATAAAACAACTATTATAAAAGTGCTTTTATAAAACTACTACTATAAAAGTGCTTTCATAAAGTACTTTTGTAAAAGTGCTTTCGTAATACTATTTTTGTAAAAGTACTTTTCATAAAATTACAGTTTTGATCATTTTCAAATTGGACAAGGTTTGGCCTTATTATCATATTATTGGAAATTTGGTTTAGGTCCAATTCAAACCAATAAGAATATGGACCAATTTATTTTGGATTGGCCCAATCCAATAATTATATTGGATTGTCCAAATCCAAATTGATAAGTTTTGGATCAGATTGGAACCAATACAAAACTGGTCGATTGACACTCCTAATTTGATGGTAAGAAGCCTTTTGATTTGGACTCTTTGTCAATTTTACTACTAAGATTTGGTGGCATAACCAATTCATAGCACTCCTTGTCTCTTTAAAGTTTGGCATGAGTTCCTAAGACCCAAATTATCTATATGCGTCTCCAATATGTTTTTTTATGAATAAAATGAGTTTTTTTTAAATCTTTGTTTTCATATTATGGGAGATTTGCACATCTTATGTGTTTTGATAATATTCCAAACTCATTGAGAGTATAAATGGTGCGCCAAGTATATAGTTAACTTGAGTAAAACTTCTTTGAACCAATATTGTGTTAAAGCAAACTTGCTAATGAAGATGAAGAAGTATAAATATTGCTTGATCCAATCTCTCCAATGAAAATGTTTCAAGCAATTTCAAACATAGAAAGGCTACAACAACAACTTAAGGACTTTGGATCTGCTCAAGAAGTTCAATTCTACAACAGCTCATCAAGGAGGAAGACTAATTAAGTTGTTTAAAAGAGTCATATCTTTAGGTTCTTGATATAATCAATTGCTTATAATTCAGTTTTTATGATGCTCAATACCAAACTTGATTTAGTCAACCTTAGAGACCAACAGCTAAAATATGCCTAAGTGTTGGGTGCATAAATAAAAGTTTCCAACTTGATTCAAGACAAGAAAGAAAAGAAGACAACTTGTTTTTCTAGAAAACAAGTTAGCAAGAGTCTTTGTCTTTCTTTGAAGAGATCTCTAACATTCAATAGTATTTAGAGGTGAGTAAACCTTAGAAGCCAAAGGGATCATATAGTCCCACCCATCTACTTAGAATCTCTTAAATCTGAGCATCTCAAGTTGTACTATTGCCACCGATTTTTTTTGTGTTGTATTTGTTATATCTGTCTATTTGAGAGATTTTGTACCGGGTACTTTATGCTATACTAGTAATATTGTTAAGTGTAGGGGGTGTATTAGGTTGAATACCATAAGGTTTGGTAGATACCTATGAGCTCTACCAAGTTAGGTTGGGTAGACTCTTATAACTTCTACCAAGTTAGGTTGGTAGGAACCCGTAAGCTCTACCAAGGTATTGCAAGCACTCAAAATCTTGTTAGTTAAAAGGCTTTGCTAGCACTCAAAAGTCCAATTAATTTGGTTAGTGAAAATTCTTAGAGGATGTTTGAGGTAGGATGTAGGCAGGGATTTTTGTTGAAACCTCTATAAAAATCTTGTGTGCCTCCTCTTTATGATTTTCTTGTTCTATCTTTCTTTACTCTTCAAATTTCTTAGTATTGTGCTACTAACACTTATTAACTCTTCTACTAACTACTTAAACTTGAATATTTGTTTATCTTGCAATTATTGCATATTACTTGATTTATTTTCTTTAGAATTGCAAGATACATATTTCTTGGTGCAATTACTAAGCTATTGATTGTTAACCATATGTGTTTTGATGATAACAAACTCATTGAGAGTACTAATGGTGTGATCAAGTGTGCAGCAACACCACATCAGAAAACCCCAAGCATGTAATGAACCCATCAACATTGTACATCACCTCTTCATTTAAGACACTAGTGCGACCAAACACCCAAAAGGCTATCCAATGCTGCCAATGCAATGAAATGGGATATAGTGCCGATAACTACAAGCTTAAGCATGCAATGTTCGATGAAGAGGATCCCCAACCAAATGACTCCCAAGAAGGATGGTTCTTTGTAGATGTGAGCGTCAGAAATGGCTCACTCGGGTAGAGATGGAGTCGTCACCCATCAGTTATGAAAATGGAGGTGATGGTACCTTCGAGAATGATTCTCAAAAACATTTTGTCTTAATAATGACTCCAATAGCCCGACGCATTAGCTACACTAGTCCAAGAAAGTCTTGGATGGGAGAGAGAAGGGGTTGGACACCCCTCTCTGAGAATGATTCTCTTATTTTTTATTTTTCTTTTGTTTCTTCTTCTTCTTCTTCTTATTATTATTATTATTATTTCTTTTCTTTCTCTTATGTTTTGTTTACATTTTTTCTTCTTGATTTTTCTTTTTCTTTTTGTTATAAAAACTTCCTCTTTTGATTTCTAGGGTTTATTATTATATTTTTGGACTTTTTATTTGATTTTTAATTTTTTGGGGGAATTTTTATTATTTTATCTACTTTGTTATTTTATTTTTTCTAATTTTCCCT
The DNA here is from genome assembly GCF_056320005.1 of Nelumbo lutea. Taxonomy (NCBI): domain Eukaryota; kingdom Viridiplantae; phylum Streptophyta; class Magnoliopsida; order Proteales; family Nelumbonaceae; genus Nelumbo; species Nelumbo lutea. The sequence goes on from NC_142690.1 coordinate 54,152,363, forward strand.
TTCCATTATATTTTCTCTTTTTCCATTTTTAATTTTTAATTTTTAATTTTTTAATTTTCTTGTATGTGTATTTGTGCTTAACTAAACATCCCTACCCCTTTTATTTCAGTTGGTTTTTCCTCTTTGTTTTTTTGTTTTACTATATTTTAATATTCTATGTTTTTAACTCTATATTTTTTTTTATTTTTTGGAGTCTTGACTTTTTATATTTTATATTTTATGTTATTATTTGATGTGGGCCCCAAAAGGGGCATACAAGCAAGCAAAGATAAGGTGCCTAACACCCTGACTGACTAGGCTAACATGTGGAGTGTGATGCATGAGGTTGGAGTGTGACACTTAGATCCATGGCTAAGGTCACTAATCTGCAAACCTCCACCATACGGGCTTCTCTGGTTGATGAATAGTTGAGAGATTTCCACTGGCCTTACCGGATTCCTAGTCCCAATGGCCCAAGTGTATCGGACTCTCTCCTAATATGATGATGGGATGCTAAATCTAAATTCCAGACGGTGTGTGCAAAGTGTGAATAAACAAACAAGCAATAACAAAATTAAATCAGTAGACAATTACGGAATACATCAGAAATAAAGCGGTTATTAATATAACAAAAAGAAATAATGTAAAAGCATGCATATATACAAAGATAACAATCAAGACAAATGGACCCCCATGTGGGCCCCACCTATGGTCCAAGAACTCTCCAGTGGAGTCGCCAATCTGTGAGCATCGAAAATGGAGGTAATGGGACCTCTGATAATGATTCTCAAAACTGTTTAATCTTAATAGTGACTCCAATAGCCCAAGGGTGAAAGATTGTTCCCTCACCCCTTTTCTTTCAGATCCTCCACCGTCGGACTCAATGGAATGGTCTGAAGACAGGAGTTCAAACCTCTAAGACTGATTCAAGCAAACATCTCAATTCGAGTACACTCAATCACTCGGTTCAATCAAGCATAAAACACCATGTTTAACCTAACCAATCACCCCTCACATCTAATTCTTATGTTAACCCTTCACTAATTTGGACCCTAGCAACTAACCTTACAGATTCAGTACCCTCCTTCTACGACTTCAAGAAATCACAATATACCACTCCATCAGGACAAATGTCATATTATTGTTAACGAGCAAACAAAGCTTAAGAAACATGGCATCCTCGGATAAACTCAAATCAATGAATTCAGCAAGTAAGAAAGGAATAATGGAGCAATCGAGAAAGGAGCAAGAATAAAACATGGAGACTAGTATTCTCATTTGAGTTAAATTCAATCCTCTCTGAGAACATAAGAGGAAATTATACAAAATGAAAAAATTGTCAAAGAAAAAGATTGTAGAATATAATGGTTAAGAAGAAATAAAAAAGTTATCCTATTTGTAGAAACCCAGAACATTCACAGTCCACTAGCATGCACTTCAGCAAGTCTGGGTTGCTTTGAAGGATTGTATAGAAGCTAGTTCAGCAAAGAGCTTAATCACCAGCTTCAATAACCTTCCATGGACTCTGGCTAATCCAAAACGGTGCACAACATACAAACAAAAAAAAAAAAAAAAAGAAATGAAAGGAATTAAAATGAAATGGGAAAATAAAATTAATAGGTCTTACCTGATTTGGATTTGGATGTCAGCCTGAAAATAACTATCGAACAGGGAGATTTACATCGGATGCAATCTCAGGCTTGCTGGCCTTCGAACAGGGATAACAGTTATATAATGTAACCAGAAGCTTGATAGAAGCAAGACTATGCTCCTGGCACGGATCATGTGGATCTTAGGATTCGGACTTCACGTTCTCGGTGTAGCCTAATACTATGGCTAGGCACTGAGAACTCTGATCACGAACGAGGGGTGATGGTTGGATGCTAGAAGTTTTGGCTAACAGGTCGGGCTGAAATAACTACAATGGCAAGGGAGGTAGGGAGAACAGAAAGACGAGAACAATGGGGTGCAAGGGAGAGAGAAAGAGGAAGAAAAGTGAGATTAAGAAAGAGAGAGTGAGAGATATATGAAGAAATCAAAGGAAGGTGAGAGGGAGAAGAGGTTGTTCTATCGTTTGAAATCACCGCTGCAACTGGTTGTAGCGACAGGAGTAACTGGGAATGGGGAGATGAGGATAATGAAGAGAGAGAGAGAGAGAGAGAGAATGTGGAAGGGGATCTAAAGAATGGGGGTAGCGTGATCGGACAAGGTAGAAGGGTCATCGTTGATTTACTATGTTCGGTGTCAAGAAGAAGGGGTGATGAATGAAGCAGAATAAAGCAAAATTTTCATATTAGAAAAAAAAGGAAGGAGGAGGAGGAGGAGGAGAGAGAGAGAGAGAGAGAAACTGGGAGTGAAGAGGCTTACTATCGAGTTGTTGCCATTGTCACCTCTGTTCGAACGAAAGAGGAGATGAACAGTGTATTCCCCTTAATTTAAAACTTCGGGGTTTAATTTATAGGCAGGGTTAGGGGCAATTTCGTAAATTTAAGGAAAGGTTTTGTCAAATTTGATTCAAAGGTCAAACGGGGGATTCAGGTTTAATGATGGGAGTTTTGGGTTGATGATCAAAGGGTTTCGATCGTCTTTTGGTATAGAGAGGGGTTTTGCATGTGCGATTTTAGATAGATGGTAAACAGAAGTATTTTTAGTTGAAATTTGGCAAAGTGGGGTTTTTAGACATTCTGAGTTGATTGGCAAGGTTAGATTGGCCCAACTAAGTTTAGATTTGGCATATTTGGAAAGGGCTTGATTCCACCGATTTGAAGCCTTAAAATGAAATCTTTGTACGATGGAGGGGCAAACAAGATTATTTTCTATTGAAATTTCACAAGTGGGTAGTTTAAGGCATCCAATATCTAGTGGTAATGTCTGATTGGTTCAATGGGGTCAAGATCGTAGGAATTTGGTTCAATGAGAGTAAAATGAAATCTTGGTGTTAATGGAAGGGTAAACATGGGGAATCTTGGGTTGAAACATTACGAGCAGGTGTTTTGATGTATATATTGGATTAGATGTGTTTGAATCAAGGGGATCTGGGTTGTGAGTGTTTTAGGCTAATGATAGTGGTCGAAGTGGAATCTTCACTTGATGAGAGGGTAAACAAAGGAATTTTGAGATGAGATTTGCTGTGTAGGTATTTCAGGGGGGTCTTGAGTCTGATGGTGTGTCTAATCTAAGGTTTGAGGTGCAAATGAGGCTTGATCGAGGGTCGCCGTGTTGGTACCGGACAAGTTTAATAGTAGGCCTGAGAGTTCTCGGGGGAAATTCAGGTTTTAGGCCTTTTAGGTGTTTCGGAGGGAATTGGAATTATCTAATTGGGAATTTGGGGTAAATTGGAGGTTCAAGCTATAGACCAAGTAAAAAATCGGGTGTTGGCAGCTGCCCCTCTTTGTTGTGAGGTTGGAAACTACGAAATAACAAAGACCCATATAAGCACCTAGAGATTTTTGCAAAGGGTAAACTTGAAAAATGGGCGAGATAAAGAAGGAAGATTAAGATGAAGAAGAAGAGTTCTTGTGCAGCACCGTCCCATCATGTATAGGCCATTTTATTCTTGGCAAAGTGACCGCTCCTTGGTATCAAGAACTTTTGGAATCAAGGTACATTTGCCATAAAGGAAAACATCAAAAATAAATTCATAATGTTTAAAAATATTTGCTTTTGGTAGAATGACCCCTCCTAAGTATCAGAAACCTTACAGAATCAGAGCATATTTATCGTTAAAGAAAGAAAACAAATAGAAATCAACGGTAAAAAGCAACTCATCATGCGAAACCAATTACTTTTAGCAAAGTGACCCCTCCTAGGTTTCAAAAACCTTACAGAATCAAGGCGTTTTTGCATCAAAGAAAATCATATAAAAAGCAATTCAAACTCTGCAAATTGCTTATATAGATAGATAGATAGATAGAAACCTTATAAAATCAGGGTGAACTTGTCTTGAAGGAAACGGGGTTAAAGAAAAATACATCAATCATCAAAACTAGCTAGGACAAAAGATTCAAACATTTGCAAAGCACAATTACAAAACACCAACAAATATTCTTCAGGTTTTTTTAGAATATTTTGAAAGATTCTAATAATATATTTTATGTTATCCATTATACTAGTTTCCACATCCGCAAGTAACGAATAGTGGTTGGAAACTGTGAAATCATAGTTTTAGCCAACTTAACCCTATCTTACAAGTCCAAGTGTCGAGACTAATTCTACCATGTGGTGAATCGATTTCTACATCCATTCATAAAAGATAAAAGATGCTGGCCATTTCGACACTGACATACATCCCCATAAGCAACAGAACTCCTATAATGGGCCTTAATGATCGAAACTTTGAAATTGCAATTTTGGTCGGTTCGACCTTTTGTGTCTTGTTTAGTTACAAGGACCAATTCTACCATTTATTACATTGGTTTTCACATACTCCGATGAATGAATGATAGTGCCCATCCAGCTACTAAAACACCCATAACGGTCCTTAATAGTTTAAACATCAAAATCACAGTTTTAGCCTACTTGACCTTGTCTTATGTGTCTAGTTGGTGAGACCAATTCTGCTATCTGTTATACAAGTTTTCACATCCAACTATAAAAGATTGTGCCCATTCGGTTGCCATAACCCCCATAATAATTGTTAACAATCAAATTTGTGACTAGCATGACCTTGCCGAGTGCGTGTAGGTGTCATGACTAGTCTTGGTGTTCCTAGGTGTTTGTAGTGCAGTGTTAAACCCTTCCAAAGATAAGTTATGACAATCAAAAGGTGAACTTGTCTTCCCATTTTTAATGAGCTAAAATTAACACGTGATCTCAATAGGGTAATTGGAGTAGTTGAACCAAACTCCACTCCTTCCAATCTTTCTTTTTCTTACACAAGTCGGATCATAAAGTTTCTAAGGCCATGTTTGGGAGTGCTTAAAAACAAGTGCTTATTTGAATAAGTACTTATTTGCATTTAACACCCAACTTAAAATAAGCATTTATTTCATATTGGACGTTTGGTAGTCTTTTATCCATTACGCACTTAAATAAACATTTGTGACTATTTTGTCCTTTATTTTCTTTCAAATTTTACGAAAGTACTTTTATGAAAGCGCTTTAATAAAAGCATTTTTATGAAATCACTTTTGTAAAAGTACTTTTATGAAAGCACTTTTTTGGAATTACTTTAACAAAAGCACTTTTGCGAAAGTATTTTTATAAAAAAGTACTTTTATAAAATTCAACTAGGGATAGTTTTATACGTGGTATTTTAAAATTCAACTAGGGATAATTTTGGAAGAAAATTGAATAAGTATTTATTGTATAAGCACTTAAAAAAGTTAAAAATTTGGGCATAAAAAAATAGTCCCTTATTTTTAAAATAAGCACTTATTTTGGGCTTATTTCCCAAACATCAATAAGTGCTTAATGGCGTGGTCCCGACCCAAATAAGCACTTATTTTTAAGCACTCTCAAGCATGGCCTAAACATGGGGAAACCCATATAACAAATGGTGGAATTGGTCCCAACACTTGGACATGCCAAACAAGGTCAAGTGGACCAATATTATGATTTCACATTTTGAACCATTAAGGACCATTACAGAGGTTTTGCACCCCAAATGGGTACCATCTTTTACCTACGTAAGTAGAAACTAGTACAACGAATAACGCAATTGGTTCCAACACTTGGAACTGTAAAACAAGGTTGGACTGGTCAAAACTATGATTTCATAGTTTTAATTGTTAAGGATTGTCACAGGGTTTTTGCCACTTATGTGGGAACCCTCTTTTACCTACATATGTAGAAACAAATATAAGGGAAAGCATAGTTGGTCTCAACATTTGGAACTGCAAAACAGAGCTAGGCCGAGCAAAATTGTGATTTCGTAGTTTCAACTGTTAAGGACTGCAATGGAGGTTTTGGCGTCTACTAGATGGACACCATATTTTACCTACAAATGTAGAACAGATAATGCAGTCGGTCTTGATATCCGGAACTACAAAGCAGGTTCAAGCTAGCCAAAATTGGGATTTTGAGCTTCAACCTTTAAGGAACCATTATGGGTTTTTAGTGCTTGGATGGGCACCATCCTAAGGATATAGAAACTCATATAATGGATAACACAGTTGGTCCATACACTTGAAAGGGCAAAACAGGGCCTGGCCAACCAAAATTATCATTTCATAATTTCAGATGTTATGTTAAGGACCATCTTTTACTTACGGATGTGGAAACTAGTATAATGGCTAATTGTAGTTATTCTCAATACTTGGAACTGCAAAACAGGGATAGGTTGGGGAAATTTATGATTTCATAGTTTATACTAATAATGCCCATTATGGGGTTTTAACGCTTGGATGGACACCATCTTTTATCTACAAATGTATAAACTAGCATAATAGATAACACAGATAGTTTCAACCCCTAGAACTACAAAGTAGGATTAGGTCGGGCAAAATTGTAATTTCAGAATAAGTAGTTTTAGTGCCCTAATAGGCACCATCTTTTACTTACTGTGATTCCACAATTTTAATTGTAATGCATCGTTATGGGGGTTTTGATAATTGAATGGGCACCATCTTTTACAAGTGAAAGTGAATGTAGAAACTTGTATGATGGACGACATGGTTTGTTCCGACATCTGAAACAACTAGACAAGTCAAAGCCAACCAAAACTATGATCTTGTATGTTCAACCATTAAAAACTGCTAAGGGGGTTCGGGTGATCAGATGAACACCATTTTTTGAATGTGAAAAGTTATACGACAGAGTGTGCAATTTGTCCCAACACCTAGAACCGCCAGATATATATTATTGGGCAAGTCAAAATTGTGATTTCATAATTTTAACTATTAACAACTATTATGGGGGTTTTAGTTTTGTGGGTGGATGTGGAACCCATATAACAGATGGTGGAATTGGTCTTGACACCTACAAGTGCAAGACAGGGCTAGGCCACCCAAAATTGCGATTTCATAGTTTAAACCATTAACAACTTATGATTTCATAGTTTCAACCGTTGTAGTGGTTTTGACAGCTGGTTAGGCATTGTATTTTACAGGCGAATGTGGAAAGTAGTTTGATGGATGAAAGAATTGTTCTCAAGACCTTGACACATCAAGAAAGGCTAGGCCAACCAAACTTGCAACTTAACACTTTCAACCATAAAAGGACCATTAAGGTAGCTTCACCAGCTAGATGGCTACAATGTTATAGTTTTGTGTGTTAATCATCATTATGGGGTTTTAGGGTTCTAGCGGTCAGATTGACATAGTCTTTTAGTAGTGGATATGGAAACCCATGTAACAGATGGAAGAATTGGGTGTTGACCCCTACACAAGCCAGGAAAAGCTAGGGCGGCCAAAATTACAAATTCAAAGTTTTGATAGTTAAGGACCATTACTTTGGTTCCAACGATCAAATGGGCACAATTCCAGCCAAAATTGCAATTTTATTTTAATCGAGAATGAATAAGAAATTTTGGTTTCAAATTCGATTTTTCCTTTCAGGCTGTGTTTAGTTTGAAATAAAAGGTGGGGAAAGGAAAGGAAAACCTTAACAAACCCGGTTTGCCTACCTTTCCCTACTTTTTTTTCTTTCAAACCAAACACAACCTTACACAACCTTAGAGAGTTTGGTTAATTCGGTTCGAATTTAAACCGAATGGGCCGAATGCTATTTTCAAATCAAAATTTCCAAAAACCGAAACCGAAACGCACTTTTGGTTTTCCGGTTCGGTTTTTTGGTTTTTAACCAAATGATGTTCACCCTTACGGCCTTACATGGACATGCCGCACTAGTCCCTGGTTTTCCAAACCCGAAAAGGCCGAAACCTCTTCTCCACAGTCCACACTCTTTCCGTGGTCCGTTCACGGGCTCAGTCGTCTCTGCGAAAAGGCAGAAAGAAACCGCGTGTGAGAGGGAGAGAAGCGAAATGGAGAGTAGCGAAGAAGAGGAAGACTTCCCAACTCATGAGTGGATCACTCCACAGTCTAAAGTCGACGCTGTTTATCAATCAAACACAGAGAAGGTTCTTAAACCTTACTTTTATCAGTTTATCTTATTATTTTTCTCTTCCCCTTTCCTTATTTGCTTTTTAATGGTGTTAAGTCCCCATTATTAAGATCAATCCTTGAATGTAATGAAGAAATGGTGTTCATTTCGTCCCAATTTCTCCATTTCAAGTTCAACCTCCAAGAAGCTTGGTAATTGGGAATTTGGGAGCATTGTTCGTCTACGCATTTTTTTTCTTGGATTTCGTTGAAATTCCTTTTTTTTTTTTTTAAAGTTAAATATGTGAAAATCTTTTATTTTTTTTATTTTTGCTTGGGGAGGGGTTGAATGGCTTGTGGAAGATTTTCTATAGTTAAAATTATATTTGTGAAAAATCTTGTCGTGGAATATTCTCCTTATAATTGACAGCGCAGTGCGCATGGATCTTTTCTTTGAAACCAAAATGTGGGTTTCCTTTACATAAGTGGAAAAGAAGGGTGTAAATGTTAATAGAAGCTTCATTGGACAAAGCAAGTCAAATTAGCACTTTGGAACTATAGACACACTTTTAGGGAAATTGATATCATTGCAAAGCAAATAAATTCTAGTTTCAGCTGGGTGAGAAGAACTGCAAATGGGGTGGCAGATGTTCCAGCTAAGCAGGGAGTTGACAGACCTAACTTATTCTGGGAATAAATGTAAACTCATGTGTCCAGGGTGTGTTGGGAATCTCCAACAGTTGTATTAAGTTTTAATTTATCAATGGAATCCTTTTGCTAATAAAAAAAGTTAATAGAAGCTTCAATAGTCTGCTGTTCTCTCAGTTGGGGTTTGCTGCTTTTATTTATGTTTTGCATTTTCTAATTTTATATTTTTATATTTTTGGTTATGGAAACAAGTGGTTGTTTATTCCTTAATTTGATGCCAATAGGTTAGAATAGTGGAGTTTGGTGCTCTTTAAACTACTAAATACATCCATGAAAGTAGTTTTAAGGTTACATTCATTACAAGGGATAAAGTTGGGCCATTAGGTCCACCATCAATTATATACTTGTGTATTTTGGTTCAGGTGCTTAGCTATTGTTCATTTTTTGTTGTATCTATAATAAAAATTTACTTTTGGAAGGAATCCAGTGTTTTAAAAGTGAAAGGCGCAAAAAAAGCGCAAGGACTATTTTGCGTACAAGACGCAAGGCGCAAGGTGAGGTGCATTACCCTTTTGAAGCAAGGCACAAAAATGCAAAGAAATTCTAAAAAATTAAAAAAATTCCAACAAAATTAAAATAATCCAAAAAATTCAAAAAATGCAAATTATTAAAAAATTAAACAAATTATCAATTAAAAATATAAACTTAAATTTTAAAATAAATGCTTTAAAAACCTATCATCTCAAATTAAGATACATAAACATAACACGTAAAACATATTTAAAATGAAAGTTAAAAAATAAAATCTAACATAACATATAAAACATATTCAAGCATGTAAACTCTTAATCTCTTTCTTTTTTCCCAATTGCATTGCTTCAAATAGCTAATATGATGTTAAACATTATGCACTCTTGATTCTATGAGCCGCCTTTGTACCAAGCCCCTTGAAAATACTCCGCTTGAGACCTTGGTGATGCGCATACCCTAAAACGTGCCTCGCCTGTGTGTCTAAGCACACCTTTGATCTTGGAAGAAAAATATGGAAATGGTATTCATAAGGTAAAATCTAGTTCTGGGAGAGATTGTTGATATCTCTTTTTTTTTTTCATGATGATATGATGTTGTGGACCTAAAGAGGAATGCAGGAAAATCATCTCTGATCTGGACAGGGAGGAAGAAACGGTACCCCTCGATGAGGGAAAGAAAAGACAAAGATTTTTGGCCAAGGAGTATGGCAGTTTAGCCTATCAAGACGAAATCCATTGGAGGCATTGCTCCCGAGTACAACAACTTAAGGAAGGGGATAATAATTCTTCTTTCTTTCACAAGGTAGCAAATGAAAGGAGGATAACCACAATCAAGAAGTTAAGTGTCCAAGGAAGACTGATTGAAAGGGAATATGAACTTGAGAAGTCAATTATTGGCTATTACAAGAAGCTTTATGTGAACTCAGGCCAAAGTTAGATGGCCTACAGTTTAACAGAGCCTCTGAGGCTCAGGTGGCAGATTTGGAGAAGTCTTTTATACAAAAGGAAGTCAAATCAGTCCTGGATGAAATGGAGGGGGATAAAGCCCTTGGGCCAGATGGTTTTACAATTCTTTTTTCAAGAAATTTTTGGAGCTAGTTGTACAATTCCATTCTTCAGCTGCCCTGGAAAGGAGCCTTAATGCCACTTTTATCTCTCTAAATCCAAAGAAGAAAGGTGCTTCGGAGCTGAAGGGTTTCAGGCCAATTAGTTTAATTGGGAGCTTCTACAAAATCATAGCAAAGTTGTTGGCTGCAAGACTGAGGGTAGATGAGTTCAATTATCTCAATATCATAAGGGGCTTTTATCCATAATAAATACACCCAAGATGGGGTTTTGATAGCAAATGATAGACTCAAGGAGAACTAATGCAAGAAGGGTCTTGTTTGTAAAGTTGATCATGAGAAAGCCTATGACCTTGTAAACTTGGCCTTCCTAGATTACATGTTGACCAGGATGCATTTCGGGCAAAAATGGAGGAATTGGATGAAGGTTTGTGTGACTACACTCAGATTTTCAATTTTATTAAATGGTCCTGCCAAAGGAAATTTTAAGAGCTCTAGGGGACTGAGGCAAGGAGACCTCTTTTCACCACTCTTATTTCTAATTTGTGATGGAAGGCTTAAATAAGATGTTTGGGGTGCTCCTCTGTCAACACCTCAAGTGAGGGAGTTTCCCTGCACCAATTTGCTGATGATACTTTATTTGTTCTCATGCTAAAGCTGAACAAGTGTTACATCTGAGATATTTGTTAGTTTGGTTTGAGGTGGTTACAGGACTGAAGATCAACCTTTCTAAAAGTGGGATGATGGTGGTAGGGGAAGTGGAAAATCTTCATAAGCTGGCTGATTTCTTGGGTTGTGAATCTGGTTCCCTACCTTGTAAGTATTTTACCTTTGGGGGCCAAATGCACCTCAAAAAGCATATGGACTCCAGTGGTGGAGAAGGTTTGGCTTCTTGGAAAGCAAAGTACCTTTCAAAAGGGGGTAAATTGACCTTGATTAAGAGAGTATCCCAGTGTACTTTATGCCCCCTTTCTTGTGGGCCAGCTGGAAGAACTCCCAGAAATATCATTTGGTGAATTGGGATCAGATTTGCAAACCTTTTAAAGAGGGTGGGCTGGGGTATTAGGAAGCTAAAGCCTTTTAATATGGCACTCCTAGGCAGGTGGCTATAGAGATTTTTTGATGAGCCAAATGAATTGTGGAGGTCTATTATTGCACAAAAATATGGTCTTCACATTAATGGGTGGGTTGCAGCTAACTCTGATTGTCCTTATGGCTGTGTTATTTGGAGGGGAATCTACAAAGCTTATCCTTTTTTTATTAATGGGATTAAGCACAAGTCAGGGTGGGAGATAGGCTAAAGTTTCGGAAAGATATTTGGCATACAGATTGTTTAAGGCATTTTTTTAATCAAAATAATATTTAGTAATTTAATAACCCAAATAAGTGGGTTAGCTGGTCTGCTAGCCAAAATATCAAAACTATAAAAAATTGTCCCGTATGAGAGTTCCCTCTCTTTAAGTGGGAGGGACAGGTGCCCCTCATCTAGGAGGAGGAGGTAGTTACATAGCTATCCCACTCCCTATTTAAGCTCCTTAAGGAAGCTAGAAGGGGATTCTTCGGAGAAAATTGTCACAAGAGATTCTTAAGGAAAGCAAAGATAAAGAGAGAAGAAAAGAGAAGTGCTCAAGGGAAGGAAGGGAAGGAAGGGAAGGAAAAGAAGTCTCACTAATAAAGGTAGGGAAAGGAAAGTCCTCTCGGCGAATACTTCCTATATATGTCTTCTGCTAGGTATCATTCTTTCTCTCTCTTTTATTTTCAGTTTTGAGAAAGGAAATAGAGGGAAATAAACCATCTATGACCAGGTGCCTCTACTTGGTTGACTATGGTCCCTCTTCCAAGATAAAACTTGGGATTAAACCATCTAAAGTCTAATTCTCAAAGGCTGATTATGGTTCCCTTCAAATGAAAATGAAGAACAGGGGAATAAAATCATCTACAATCAAATATACAATTTGATTGACTACGGTTCCCTTCTTGTATGCAAAAATCCAAAGGATTAAGGCTGTCTACAATCGTAATTTCATTTGATTGACTACAGCTTATTGTGAAGAAAGGAGTGAGAAGGAAATCTTCTTTGTATCAAAAAGAAAAGAGAGAAATTTATTGTTGTAGAGTTTTGTTTTCTTCTCATTCTTGTACACTTGATGTAAAAGAAATGAAAAGTTCTTTTAAAGTACTATATTGTTCTTATCTTTTGTTTTGTGCATTCATTCTCCAAGTCAGAATCAAAAGGTGTTCTCTACTTTCTTGTAGATATGTAATTAAGGGGAACAATCCGTATGATTCCCTGAATGGGCCTTACCCAAAATAATAAAAACTCAATCACTTGATTGAGTGAATTATGTTGTGTGAGAATTTATTAAACTTTTCACACCAACACAGATCAACCTCTCTTAGAAGTCTATCCCGATTTGTTTTCACTGGCATGGGACAAAGAGGTTTCGGTGGCAACCTCCTATGTCATCCATGGTGACTCTATGATTTGGGCTCCTTTTAGAAGAAATTTTAATGATCATTAAATCTCTCAAGTCTCTGACTTGCTAGCCTTATTGCAAAATTAAAAAAATCCTCTACTTCCGGATCGAAGGGTATGGCTGTTGTCTAACAATGGGAGTTTCTCTGTTAAATCATTTTACTTTGGTCTGATGTCAGAATCCAGCAGCAGTTTCCCTATTAAAGCCATTTGGAGTGGGAGTGCCCCATCGAAAGTCAAGTTTTCTCTTGGTTGGCAGTGAAAGAAGGATTCCTTACAAAGGAGATGCTGGCCAGGAAGGGGCTGGTGTTAATAACCCATTTGTGCTGTGTAACCAAGAGTTGGATACTCCAAATCACTTATTTATCCACTGCATGTTCTGAGCCAGAGTATGGTCTCATTTTCTTAAAGCAATATTCCACCAAGTATGCTTCCCTGCCTCTGTCAAATCCCTTTTTGAAGGCTGGAATATTGGAGGTATGTCAAAAAACGGAAAAATCCTTTGGTCGGCCATCCCTCTGGCTGTAATTTGGGTCAATTGGACTGAGAGGAATAGGAGGATTTTTGAACAAAAGCAAAATCAAGAAGAGGTCCTGATCAATCAAATTTTTGGTAACCTTAGGGGATGGCTGAGCATCAATCCTTTGTTCAAGGATTATCTTTTGTCTTGCTCTTTTTTGGCTGTTGATTTTTTTGGGAGTTTTTAATGGTGTTCATATGTACAGAAGCTTCTTGTACAGTGCACTAACATGCTGTATACTTTCTTTTGATCATAGTGGTACAATTTTACATTGCCTTCTCAAAAAAAAAAGGACAGAACTAACTACATGTGAAATCTAGGTATGAGTTATGATAGGAATGAAGTTGCCTGTAGATAGCCATTATTATTGGTTGAGAAAAAGAACAACAGAATTTCTTAAGTAGTTTTGTTATCGAAATGACAAAATCTTTGCTACCATTTTGGCGGCTTAAGACGTCATGTTGCATGGAAGAGAAAAAAAAAGGAACTGGTGTAATAAAAGCTTTGTATGAGTGTTTTAGAGGCCATTACCTATATTACCAACTAGAAGGGAGGTTTAATTGTACACATATTAATGGGGACATATAACTAACAATGCCATTCTAGATCGATATGACTGTGTAGCCCATTTTAGATTGATAGGTCTATATGTATAGATTTACTTTAGGGCTCCTTATCCTTGTGTTATTTATGTGCATCTCCTATGAATAGAAGAGGTTATAAAGATCATGTCATTCTTTTTTTTTTTTTTTCTAAAAATCAGATTGATTTGTCACTTTACCATTTACTGATTTAATTTGTGCCTGATAGTTTATTATTAACATGCAATTATATAATACTTATGTGTGGTTTATACTCACGTCATATAATATGTATATATTTATTTATTCAACTTTGTTGCCTTGGTGATGTCTAATTCTTCCCTAGGCATTGACTTACCCTGGAAAGCCAAAACACTTCGGTGTTACTTGGCTGCTTTAACTACATCTTAGGGAGCTATGGTTTAATGACAGGTTTTAGTAAAATATTGTTGTATTTATAGTATAATAACTGCCTGATATTATTCTTCAGTAGAAACTTGGCAACTTGAATTTGAATTATGCTAAATATCTCCAATAAATATGTTGCTAATATGTTTCAAGTACCCCAAAAGACTAAAGACATGCATCTACATGTTAAATACTTCTTGCATGTCCTAGCCCTGTAGACAACTGCTATAATGTATATGATATATGCCAATTGCTGAGGCAAAGACAGCACTGCTGTTTTCTCGAATAGTTTGTTCATTTGTTCATCTCTTCTATACTTTTGAAGCCATTTGTTGAAAGCTTCATCATTGCCTTCTTAGGGAGCTTTTGTAGCAGCCTTTGTAAGTGACTATATTTCATGGCCACTTCAAAATGGGTTCCATTTCTGTTTTGGATACGATGATTTTTGGTGTAAATTCTATGTCCAACACCTTGTCCATATTATGTCCTTACTGTAACATAGGTAATTGGGCTTTTATATATTGTGAAGACAGCTAGATTTTATTAACCGTAAGTAACTTTGTTTTGCAGGGAATCAGGAAACTTTGCTGTGAGCTTTTGGACCTAAAAGATGCAGTTGAAAATTTATGTGGCAATATGCACTCAAAATATTTGGCCTTCCTCAGGTAATGATTTTTACAGTTTCCATCTTCCTTTTTTTTTTTTAATGAATGAATGGTATTTTTATTAAAAAGAGTAAGAAAGAGTACAATCACCCCAGGAAGAGGCACTATATGTTACCTTACCATAGGGATGAATCCAAAAACCAAACTCTTATCAGAATATAATTTATAAGGTATCCCAATACAAAGAAAACCAAGAAGCCCCTAGTTTAGCTAGAGAATCTGCCAAGGCATTTTCCGATCTGCTAACCCACTGAAATCTGACTGGCATATTCCTTGTAAGCCATTTAACTTTTTAAGATCTCTATAGCCCAAATATCAGTATTTGGATTCAACAACCAACCCACTATGATCTTAAAGTCTCTCTCAACTATCAAATTCTCCACTCCGAGTTGGTTGGCAATCTATAATCCTTGTATAACAGCTAGTATCTCAACCCTTGTTGAGTCTCCAACTCCCACTGGACCTGAAAATAAGGAAAGAATGCTACTATCCTTATCCCTCAAGATCCCTTCTATACCCGAAGGTCCTAGGTTGCCTTGACTACTCCAATCAAGGGTTGGCTTTACAACACCCTCCAGAGAAGATCCCTTCTATTCTTCTTGAAGTCTGTGGAAGCCACCGCTGCCCAAGCCCAACTCCTTCGAAGATCATCACAGGAATAATTCACAAAGAGATATGAAGTTTTCAACCAAAGAATTGCCCTTGTCAAGATATGCTCCTTTACTACAATAGGGCTTCTTTCCTTTTCTTGGAATATTTTGGCAATTCTTTCCTCTCAAGTAATCCATAAAAAGCTTCTTTGATGCATTTCTACATAAGCTTCCCTGTTTTCATTGGCCACCCAAAAATAGACATATCAAAAATCATATTTACTTTAGAAGGCAAGTTCCACATGCACCAAACAACATAAAAACCCAATTCCAAATATCTGCAACAAAAAAGCAAGATATCAGTAAATGGTAACAATCCTCATTCTGCATGTACACCAGTTTGGGGACAAACACAAGTAAGGTCTCTTCTTTTGCAGGTTATCTAAAGCATTAATTTTACCATAATAAAGTTCACAGTAAAAAACAACTATTTTAGGGGGAATAGGCCTTAAACAAGTTTCTTTGGCTAGGAACACCCAAGGGGACAAGGGGATAGAGTAGAGCAAAGGGACTTGAAGGAAGCACAAGTAAAGGAGCTACTCAAAACCAAAGTCCAAATTTTTCTATAAGGTTTAAGGGGGTCCAGACAAACAGAATCTAGTAGAAGTAAAAGCTCAAAGATGCAAGCAAGTTCCTCATCCCTCAAACCTCTGCGAAACCCAAAATCCCAATTTAGAGACAATGGGAGAACCGGGGGAGAAAGGAACCTAGAAACAAACTCCTTTTTATATAGGAAATAGACTAAAGGGAGGGGAAAAGTTTCTTTCAGAGGAGGAGTGCCCACCCAAACATCTTCCCAAAAGAGAACAGAATTACCAGAGCAAACATCATACCTTACCAACTTGAGGAATTTAGGGAGGATGCGAAAATTTCCTTCCAAGGTGTTGTGAGTAAAGCCTGTTGAGATACCCCAACATCCCAAATAGTTTCATAACAGCCATGGATACTAGCTGCCACCTCATGCCACAACCTCTTTCTTTCCAAAGGCCACCTCTATAGCCATTTTCTTAATAGAGCTTCATTCTTATTAACTTGGCTCTCTAACCCTAAACCCCCTTCTTCCTTATTTCAAGTCACAACCTCCCATCTAATCAAGCAATCCTTTTACTCTTCCCTCGATTCCCACAAGAAGTTTGTCATCAATTTTTCTATTCTCTTACCTTCCCTAGAAGGTATCCTAAAGATGGACAGAAAATAAATTGGTAGGTTGGTAAGTGTGGACCTGATTAAAGTTACTCTGCTCCCCAAAGAAATATAGTTCTTTTTCCAAGCCACGAACCCTTTTTCAAACTTTTCCACCACTGGATTCCAAAACTGACTCTCCTTTGGGTTAGCACTTAAGGGAAGTCCTAAATAAGTCAAGGGCCACTCAGAAATAGTGCACTCTAAATAGGCAATGATAGACTCCATCTCCCTTCCTTTCAGGTTTAGCCCCACCACACAACTCTTCTCAAAATTGGTTTTCAAATTAGAGGCACTTTCAAAGAGAATTATTAGATTCTTCAAATTTCTCACCCTCAACAAATCATATACCTTGCAAAATATTATAATATCATCTACAAATTGAAGGTGAGTTACCGGGATTTGGTTTCTTCCTATTCTCTACCCGCTAACTGACCCAACCCTATATGTTTCTGATAAAAGTCTACTAAGCAACAACAACCGGTATGAATAGGAATGGGGACAATGGATCACCTTGTCTTAGGCCCCTATAGGCTAGGAAGAAATCATGTACTATCCCATTGACTAAAACCAAGTAATGGCAGGATGTAAGGCATCCACTTATCCAATTACACCATCTATCCCTGAACCCACACTTCCATAGCACCTCCAACAAGAAACTACAAACCACTAAATCATAGGCCTTTTCAAGGTCCAATTTGCAAACAAAGCCTTGATTACCAAATCTTCTCATTTCCTCCACACATTCATTTGCTATTAAAATTTGATTATTTATTTGTCTACCATGAACAAAAGCACCTTGAGCTTGACTAATGAGGGAGTGATGTACTTTTTTGATCCTCAAAGACAAGACTTTAGCCAAAATCTTATAGATGCTAGTTACCAGACTGATTCATCTAAAACTTTTAGGATGTTTATCCTCTTTCTTCTTTGGAACCAAGGCTAGAAATGTAGCATTAACTCCACGACTAGTGACAAACCTATCGTCAAACTCTTTGAAGACCTTGAGATGATCTTCTTTAACTATATTCCAACAATCTTGGAAGAAAACCATGACAAAACCATATGGTCTTGGTGCCTTGGATCTATCCATTGAAAAAATTGCTTGCCGGATTTCATCTTTAAAATTCCTTTCCAACTAGCCTTTATTTTCTTCAAAAGGTCTCGGCCAATCCAAACCGGCCAGCTCCACTCTACTTTCTAGAGGTTTCCTCAAAACAAATTTGAAATGAGCTATAAAGTAGTTGGCTATCTCCTCTTGGGAGTCAGGTTCCATTCCATCCACTTCAAGTTTGGTCACTGAGTTTTTCCATTCCATTGGCTACTTCATTCCATCACCTTCCTTGATCCATTTGTACCTAGATTTCTGCCTCCAAGAGAATTCTTCTTGTAAAAGGGCCTTTTCTAGTTCCTTCTTCAACCTCCATCTTAATTCTCTTTCTTGTACATTCATGATTCTTTGAGATTCCTTCACATCTAGTTCCTCTATCTGGTTCATCAAAGTGAATTTCAGTTCCTCTAGAACTGATAAAAGAAATCTATCTTTACAAGTAATCATCCTATTGATTTTTTTGATAAATGGTAATCATCCTATTGATAAATACTTAATGATTTCTTAAGCAGATTGGTTTTGAGGGAAGTCGTTTTTCAGGATTCTGTTTTGAATTTTATTGTTAGGGTGGTCATCTCTATCTGGTTGGTGACCGCTGGTCACCTCCCCTGTAAAAAATATATATTTATAACATTTTTTATGGGTGTAATAAAAATGTAACAGAGGCATGGTCAATAGGAACTTGATGTTACTTTTAAGTTATAACTTGGACCATATCGGAATTCAGATCAGATCCTCTATTGGGATTCTGGATCATCTTGTACCCTCCAAAAAGGGGTAAATAGGCAACAATTATTTTGGGCGTAATTATAACATTTGTACCTTGTGGGGATTGATCGGACTTATTGTACTATCAAAATTTAGTACACTTTAATAAAATTCTCAGTTCTTTTTTCTGATAAAAAAATCATCTTGTACCCTCCCCAAGCTTTTCATTCATTTGGTATTTCCTTTTACACCTATCCCCTTTACCCTTGTTTTCAAGATTCCTTCATTTTGATTTTTTTCCTCTTTCCTTCTTGACTGTGATCACTTTTTTTTTTTTGTTTCTTTATCAGCAAGGAAAATTAACTTTATTAATAAGAGAGAAATCAAGTTACAGAATTACAGTATATCACAAGTTATCAATGAAGCGCAAAAAAGAGACTACAATGATGCCCAAAACAACTTTTTTTTTTCTTGACTGTGATTGCTTCCTTTTTAGTTCTAATGGCTTTCCATCTGTTCATAGAAGAAAAAATATTTCAATTTGGCCATCTTTCATTTTGCTGGGAATGAGATTGTCAAAATCTTGGAATTTGCTAGAGGGAATGCTTTCCTTGCTAGAGGGTGGTGAAATGGTTTTCCAGATTTGTGGAGGCCATCCTTGTTAACAAGATTAGAAAATGGAGCAAACATTCTGGGCACTTTTATTTCGTTAAGAGTAGTCAGTAGATTACATGATAGGTTGGCTATCTAGTGCAGATGGATTTTCTCAGGAAGGGTAAACAAAAACACATGCATATTAGAAGGAATGACAGACTGATAGTGGTGGTGGGATCAGATAGAAGATAACAAACATCCAGCCAAACCAATACAATTAGTGTTTTAAAGGTGAGAACTGTAACAAAAGCGCAAGGCAGTTTTGCATGGACTCTCTTAAATGGACAATGTGTTCGTGTGGAATATGCATTAGAGTCTAACGCTTCATAGATTCATGAGGGCATTCTACTTGGCATTTCCTTTCTATTTCCTAGCTTATTCGGCATAAGTGAACATCTAATTCATAAGATGAATGCCATTTTTTGTATCAAACTTTATTTTGTAACACATGCAGTAGATCTATTTCATCTGAGTTTTCTGATAAAGTTATGCTCTGGCATGTTTGTGTGGGTCATTTGTCATTTCATTCCCTGCTTCATTTGTTTCCTTCTTTGTTTTTTTCCCATTCAGATGTTGAGGTTGCAGTCTGAAAGTTGCTAGTTGGCTAAACATTGTCTCCATTTGAAATTGTTTGTTTTGATGTATGGGGGCCTTAGCAGCCTAATGTGGGTGGTTATAGATATCTCTTGCTTTTTGATGATGGTTATAGTTGCTTTGTTGGATTTCCATTTCATCTGTGGAAACAAGAAGTATTCAGTTCCATTGTGTCGTTCTGTGGATGGTGCCTAGATGGGTTCACTTTGGATCTTCACCCAATGGTCATTCTTCTCAATGGAGTGAAGTCGGAGGACATTCTCAGGAAGATGGAGGTGTTTGATGGCAAGTCTGTTATGGTTGGCTACCTCTATTGAAGCAACTCTGTGGTTGGAGGCTTGTAGGGAGGGGAAGACACAAGGGTTGAAGAAGCTATCCTTCGTGGCAGAGTTGCAGAGAGAGATTGGGTGAATTCAAATTGCTTGCAATTTTTCCAAATAGAGAGGAATACAAGAGAGGCACAACTAAAGGTGGAAGTTAGAAGGACGAGGATTTTAACCTAGGGAACTTATCAATAAAAAGATGATTTTAACCAAGGGAGAGTTGCAGAGTTGGCATGTGAAGGCCCATTTATTCAGGGTGTTAGCGGTGGAGAAAAGGGGAAATTAGGGGGAAAAAGGCTAAGTTTTTCTAGGAGCTGGAAGGTCACAGGATTGATTGGGGCTTGGTTTGGTCTAATAAAACAGAACCGGGGGTTATTGAGCCAACAAAGAATACTTTGGTAAGTCAAGTAAAAGCAGGGGTAGGTGGGCCAGATATGTTTCAAGGTGAGCTTAATATATTGTAGCTAAATACTAGGTCACATGGTGACTTAATCACGTGTGAGAGGGGAGCAGTGTTGAGCGGTGATAGATCATTGGAGGGATCTATCATTGTCTAATCCAAAGCAGCTAACACAGGAAAATGGATTTCAAAAACATCACCAGGGAAAGGGGGAAATGGGAAGAGATCCTGATTTTCACAAGTTGTTAAAGGTAAAAAGGTTGTTAGATTTAAAAAGAAAATTTCAAGGTTTCATGAGGGATTAGGTAAGAAGTCATCAAAGGTTTGGGGGTGGGTGATATCTAATTTTTCTCAGGATGAAAGATCAAACTTGTCGAGTGACCTTTTGAAGCCTGATTCTTCTAAGAGTAGGATTTCTGCAGGTGCTCTTCAGACTTAGGAGAGGGACACATCAGGGCTAGTTGATAAGAGCACAAAGGCTGATGGTCTGAGCCTAGTTGCAATAGAGTTGATGCTGTTAGTGGTTCAATCAGATCTGATTTGCTTCCTGAAATAAAAAGAAAGGGAAAAGAAGAAGGAAGAAAGAAGAAGAAGAAGAGAGAAAGAGAAGAGAAAAATCACCCTCTCAGCTGATCAGAATTAATACATACATAGATTTGCAACAATAAGTACAAAGACTTTTGTGTCCCTCTTTATGTATGGGACACTCTATTTAGCCTCGGACACCATAGACAAAACAAACAACTTTAGGTAAAGTACTATTGAAATGACTCAAATACCCCTGGACTGTTGACTCTAACAGATGTTCATTATGGTCCTCAGTTGATTGCTGATGGGGCAGAAGAAACACCAGAAGAGGGTGATGTTGAAGTTGATGCTTGTTCATTAGGTATTGTTGTTATGAGCCCTTATCTTGAACATGCACAGAAATCCTGTAGAATTTGCCCAAGTTGAATATTCTGGATGGTTAAACAAGCGATTGACGGTCATAAGGTATGTGGAGGAGGTTAGTGAAGTTTGAAGCAACAAATCTCTCATTTGAAGAGATCAGAGTTGGCGAGAAGGTGTTGTTGAAGATTAGGAGCTGACGAAGTTGTGGGTGTTTTTTTTTTTGATCAATAACAAGAAACTTTATTAATGGTATGAAACCATGTGAAGCTTAGGTACAAAGGGGAGGTAAAAAGACTTAACTCCCCACCAGAAGAATACAATGGAAAAAAGTAAAAAATTAGCCCAAAAAATCGAATCCCTATTCACCCCTTGCTTTGCTAACCCATCAACAAAAGAATTATCAGTCCTCTTCACCCAGTTGTAATGAACCTCAATATCCTTACTCAGCCATTTGAATTTATTCTTCTCATTGTTATAACTCCACAAACTGCTGTCTCCCTCCTTTAGCTACCTAATCACCACCTTCGAGTCACCTTCAATGACCAAACATCTGATGTTCAACTCCCTTGCTCTTTGGATACCTTCCAGGGCTGCAAGAATCTCAGCCCTAAGAGAGTCTCCTTCCCCAACTGGGTGTGAGAACATAGCCTTGATAGCCCCCTTCTCATTCCTGAACACTCCCACAATCCCAGAAGGCCCCGGGTTCCTTAAACAGCTACCATCGAAATTCAGTTTTATGAACACAGAGGGAGGAGGGGACCACGAAGGACTACAGGTCCTCTTATAGAGGGCAGAGGAAGCTATCTCCTTCCAATTTCTTACCAAATCAGCCATAGAATAATCTGATAACAGTTCCATAGTTTTCAACCAATGTGCCAACCTTAACAAAATTAGATCTAATAAGTTTTCACTGGTTCTTTCCTTATCTGAAAATATTCGTGAGTTTCTTTCTTCCCATAGAGACCAACACACTGCAACCCTAATGTTTCTCCACATAGTCTTCCCTCTCTTTTTCGGTCATCTGAAAAAAGGAGAGAACAAGCTTTGGACACTCCTAGTGGGTATCCAAACACACCCAAAAAGGGAAAAACCCACTCCCAAACAAATTTAGCAACTGAACAAGTAACCATAAGGTGGTAACCAGTTTCCCCGTCAGCTTTACAAAGAGTACATCTATTAGGAAGTAAACAAGAGTTGGGTCTCTTCTTCTGAAGTAGGTCATTTGTGTTAATTCTTTCTAGGAAAGTTTCCCAGCAAAAACTACCAACCCGAGGAGGAATGGGCCCACTCCAAATTTCTTTAACTGGGAAAGACAACACAATGGGATCAGAAGGCTGAGTTAAAGTTTCAAAAAGTGAATCACAAGAGAAAACACCTAAAGAGGAAGGAACCCAAAATCTGGTGTCCTCCTTATTAGGATCCAAGAATACATTTTCAAGGATGGCTAACAAAGACAAAATGTGGTCCAAGTCTGTATCCCTAATTGCCCTTCTCAGACCTCGGTTCCACCCAGACTCTGAAGGAGAGTCTGAGGGGCTTAAAAAGTTGTGGGTGTTTCTTGGTAGGGAATGAATTTGTGACCTGGTTCTAGAACTTTGTTGCTGACGCCTTGTGCAAAGATGAAAGTTTGGACTGGAAGAGTTTTAAGGAAGTGGAAGGAAGAAGATATGAAGTAGAGAGATAGTGGATCTATAGAGGTTATTTCATTGCCCTGCTTGAATTTTTTGGGAAAGGAAGAAAGCAGCTGGTTTGTTTCCCTGAAGGAAGAGGAGGATGTGTCTTAATATCTAACATTTTAAAGGGTTTCAATGAGCACCTTAAGAAAGCTTGCATAATGGTCAAAGAGATTGAGATGTCAAAAAAAAAAGGAAAATTTAATTATAGGAGAGAAGGATTTAAGGAAAACTTAATCGTGGCAATAGGAAGCTGGAAGAGTACGATTGATGTTCAAGAAGGAAAGAAGAACTGGACTAAGATGTTGGTAGCTGAGGTGAAGCAAGAGGTTTAGGATTGGAAGAGGATTGCAGAGGTGGTATGTCGACGGTTAAGGTTCAAGGGAACAATGATTTTTGCACCTTTCAAAAAATGTAAAGCTCTCATTGATTTGGCTGAAGAAGAGCTGAAGTTGGGAGGTGTAAATTTACAGTTGATTTATGGCAATATCCTGATTTCATGCTGGTCCCACCGTCCAATGCAAAGTCTTTGTCTATTGAAGATGGTGGGGGTTTGGTGAGTCAACAAGAAAATCAAGGTTTTGAAGGTTCTCATTCTCCGTTGTTGGACAATCAGTCGCCTTGTCAGCCTCCGGTAACCCCTATAACATTGTTGCTTCAGTTTTTGGTACTAATTCCTCTCCTCTTGGTTCTACAGATATGTCAGCTCCCGTCCTTGTCATGATATGCCATTGGAAGTGCCTAATGAAAAGGGGTTGGATGAAGAAGATCTTGTTGAAGAGGAAGTAGTTGGAGATAGGGAGGGAGGGTTGTTTGTCCTGGAGGCTAGAGAGAATAGGTTGTAGGAAACCAAAGAAGCAGCGGAGTTTGGTTTGGATGGGCAATTAGGGTCTATAGAGCTTCAGGCCGAGGAAAGACCAGGAGGGGAGGAACTGGGGAGGGAACTAGTTATAGAGATGGAAGGAACCAATGAGGTGGAAAGGAATACAAGAAGCGGGGAACATCAGTTTGAGAGGGATCCAGTGATGGAGCTGGCTGACAAGATGAGGTTGAAAGTGGAGAAAGATAAGGGAAGGGTACCTCAAAATAAGGAGATTAAAAATAAGGGAGGAAAGAGAAGTTAAATGAAGTGGAGAAACTTATCAATGATGTGGAAGGGGATAAGGAATTCAGTGCTAGAGGAGGTAAGAGAAAGGGGGGATTATAGGGTAGAGGGCTTGGGTTCAGTTTTTGCTGCGATTATGAAGATAAGTTGGAATTTAAGGGGGGCTAGGAAGTGCCACAAAAAGGAGAGCAGTTAAAGAGGTATTGAGGAAGGAGAGACCAGATTTTGTTTTGATCCAAGAATAAAAAAATCAGGTTGTCGATAGGAAATGGATATGAAGCATTTGGGGTGAGGTTATTTGGAGTTTTGTTCCTTCTTGGGGTGCTTCGGGGGGAATAATAACAATCTGGAAAGAAGAGGCAGTTCAATGTATGGAAGATTAGTGGGTAAGTTCTCGGTGCCTATTAAGTTGAGGAATTTGCAAGATGGGTTTGAATAGGTCCTCACAAATGTCTACTGGCCAAATTCTTATAGAGAATGGAGTAAATTGTGGGAAGAGCTAGGGGACATTAGGGGTCTTTGGGAAGGACCATGGTGTATTGGGGGTGACTTCAATGTTATAAGATTTGTGGGTGAGTCAAGTGGAGGTAGGCAAAGGATAATATCAAGCATGAGGAAGTTAAATTCTTTTATTGATGAATATGAATTGAGAGATTTTCATTTGGCACAATCTTGTCTTACTTGGTCAAACCTCCAAGAAAACCCCATCTTATCTATAAGCTTAATAGGTTATTAGTCGCTCTAGATTGGGAAAAACATTGGATTGGCCTAGCTGGGAGAACTCTACCTAGAATTACCTCAGACCACTGGGCCATTTGTTTATTTAAGAGGAGTGCTGATGGTGGCCCAATTTCTTTTAGGTTTGAAAACATGTGGGTCACTCATCCGGATTTCAAAGAGGTCAAAGTTTGGTGGAATAGCTTGGATCAATCTTCATTATGGGAGGGCCAAACTTCATAAAAAAACTTCAATTGGTGAAGAAGGGGATTAGAGAGTGGAATATGGAGAATTTTGGAAGATTGGAGGAGGAAAAAGCTGATCTGGTCTGCCAAATTAAGGCGATTGATAGCAAAGAATTGGTGGGTTCTCTTGATGAGGGTGATAGGGAGTTGAGATGGTCTCTGAAGAAGGAGCTGGGGGAAACTTTGTTAAGAGAGGAAATAAGTTGGAATAAAAAATCATGGGAGAGGTGGATCAAAGAAGGGGACAGTAATACAGAAGTTTTCCATGCCATTGCAAATAGAAGGAGAAGGAAGAGCTGGATTAGCTCCCTAATGGTGGGGGAGAGTGAGGTTATAGAGCAGACAGAGATTGCGGAGGCTTTCTCGAAGCATTTCAGATCTATCTATAGAAGGAAATTAAATGAAAAGTGGTTGGTTGAAGGGTTGGAGTGGGAGACTTCGGGTGAGGATCAACTGCATTTTTTGGAGAGAAGGTTTGAAGAGGAAGAGTCAAGGAAGCCGTTTTCTTTACGAATAGATCAAAAGCCACTGGGCCTGATGGATTCACCATGGCATTCTATCAAGATTGTTGGGATATAATCAAAGATGATCTTTTAGAGTCTTCTGTGAATTCCATAGAAGGGGGGTAATCAATGTGGGGATGAATTCTACTTTTTTAGTGTTGATTCCAAAGAAGAACAATGCTATACAGCCCAGAGACTTTAGACCTATCAGTCTAGTCACAAGCATTTAGAAGGTTATAGAAAAAGTGCTGTCTTTGAGGATTAAGAAAGTGACTCCCCATTGGTTCGAAGTCCCAAGGGGCTTTTGTGTAGGATAGGCAAATCATTGACCAAATTCTTATTGCTAATGAATGTGTGGAGGCTCAAAAAAGATTAAAGAGAAGGGGCGTGACTGTCAAATTGGACTGGGAAAAAAGCCTATGACTTGGTGGACTGGAACTTCTTAATTTATATAACGAGGTGTGGATTTGGAGAGTTGTGGTGTAAATGGATTAATGATTGCTTGCAGTCTACTCACTACTCAATTATTATTAATGGGACGGTGTATGATTTCTTTGAGGGCTTTAGGGGACTTAGGCAAGGTGACCCTCTCTCTCCTTTTTTGTTCACTTTGGCGGCTGAAGCACCAAGCAAGCTGATCTCAAGAGCAAATTGCCTGCAATTGTTTAGGGGTTGGTTTGTAGGGAGAGATAATATTTTGGTCACTCATTTGTAGTGGTCGAAGAGCTTAATGGTTGGAATCAATATCAATGAGGAACTCTTGAGGAGCTTGGTAGACTCCTTAGGTTGTGAGAAAGGTGAGTGGCCTATGAAATACTTAGGCTTACCTCTAGGAGATTTGCTGGGTGGAATAGGAATTACATCTCAATGGGGGGGGGGGGGAGGTTGACCCTTATTAAGTCTACCTTAGCAAACCTTCCAGTGTACTACATGTTAGTGCTTAGGATGCCACAGGAGGTAGTGAGGAAAATTGAAAAACTTATGAGGGATTTTCTCTAGGAGCCGGTGGAAAAAAGGACCACTTGGTCAAATGGGAAAAAGTGGTGAAATTGAAAAGAGAAGGTGGGTTGGAATTTGGTATTGTTAAAGATGAAGAGTCAAGCTTTACTCAACAGATGGTTATGGAGGTTTCCTAATGAAAATGAGAAGTTATGGCACAAGGTTGTGGCGAGTATTCATGGCATATCAAGCAATGGGTGGGATGCAGGATGTCTTCGTAGAGCTACCTTGGCTGCCCCATGGAAGGCCGTCCATGATTTTCTTCCTACCTTCTTACATTGTATCAGGTATGACTTGGCCTCTGGTCAGAAAATCAGGTTTGGGAGGATGTGTGGATTGGGGATACCCCTCTGGGTATTAAATTCCCTTCTCTCTTTGATATTTCCAGGTTTAAGGTTTTCTTGTTTGAAGGTGGCTCGGATTCTAGAATATGGGGTCCTAGTTCTATGGGGGATTTCTCTTGCAAGTCCTTTCGTTCTCTGGTTGCCACCTCTTCTTCCTATTCTTTCCCGGTCAAGGAAGTCTGGTTTTCTCCCATTCCCCCTAAAATTAGCGCCTTCTGCTGGGAAGTGTTTCATGGAAGCATTGATACCTTTGATTTACTTCAACAGAAGGGACAAAGTGGTGTTTGTCCCCCAACAGGTGTGTTCTTTGCAAATTGAATGGTGAGACTGCAATTCATCTTCTTATCTCTTGCCCGTTTATTAGCTTTCTTTGGGATTGGTTTACTTCTCTCTTTTGATGCAGGTGGTCTTCTCCTGATAGGTTGGAGGGTTTGTTTAGCCTTACTAGCATTAGCTGTACAAAAAAGAGGGTAGGACCTTGTGGAGATGCACTAGAGCAGCACTAATTTGGACTGTGTGGGAGGAAAGAAATGCAAGAATATTTGAAGAGAAGGAACGAAGCAAGGAAGCCTTGGTTGAAACTATAACATTAAGGGTAGCTCGTTGGGCAAAAAGTTTGAAGCTGTTTTTGGATTTCAAGATTAAAGATTTCTTCAGAGCTTGGGGTACCATTGCTGCATCCTCAACTACAAGACAAAGATCTGTTGAGGTTTGGTCTCCTCAAATAAATTGTTGGAAGAAACTGAATTTTGATGGGTGCTGTTTGGGTAACCCAGGGCCCTCAGGTATTGGGGGAGTCGTTAGGGATGAAGAGGGGAACATATTATAATTGCTTTATGCTCTGGCCCTGTGGAGTAGGGTGATGTGGCAAGATCAGAGTTTTTGGGGTTAAGAAGGCAAAAGAGCTGGTATTAGAAGGCTGATTATCGAGGGAGATTCTAAAACTATGATTAAGTGGCTGGCTAAAGGGGAGGGGGTGGCATGGCATTTGAGGAATGAATTCAGAAAATTCAAATGGCTGTCAAGGACATGTTAATCCAAGTGAAATGGGTGAGGAGGACTGCTAATAGCTTGGCAGATAGCTTAGCCAAGCAAGGGGTACATAGAACACATATGTTTTGGGCTCAAATGTAGTACTGATTTGGGGCAGCTTCTATATCTGGTTCCTTTCACAATTTCTTGTTGTAATCATGTTTCTCTCATAATTAATGAAAAATTTTCTGTGTTGCTGATAAAAAAAAGAAGATGGTGTCACTGTTAGATAGGTCAGACTTCCTTTCCATCTTTGGAAGCAAGAAATTTTCTTGTCAATCGCTTCAATTTGTGGAGGGGAACTAGTGGGAGTCTTCACTTTCAATCTGCATTCAGCAGCCATACTCTCAATGGTGTGAAGCCTGAAGACATACCTAGGATGGTGGAAGTCTGGACTGAATCTCTTTTACGCAGTCCTGCTTGCAACCTCCCTTGAAGTAGCCCTTTGGACGGCAGCCAGAAGAGAGGAAGACTTAGGGATTGAAGATGACTGGTTTCGTGGTAGAACAGGATTGGATCATCTCAAATTTTCTGAGGAGTTTCCCTAAAGGAGAAACCAAGGCAAGGTGCTGAAAAAGAGGGAGACAAGGAGCTTTACCTAGGATTAGGATGGGTTGCAGAGGTAGCATGCATCAGTTCTCTTCTGTATACCGTCAGCTACAAAGAAGGTGAAAAGTCTAGCACTCAAAGGATCGAAGGGCTGATGGGGAGAAATTTTTGAATCCTAGGCTGGAAGTGGAGCTGATCGGATCTAGTATTTTCGAACCAGGGTTTGTTGAACCGGTAAGACTGTAAGAGAAGCTTTAATTTGAACTAAAGCCACTGGGTCAGCTGGCACTGGGCCGGTAGCTTCGAAACCAGGAGATCTTGTTCTGGGTAGCGAGGTTGGGCCAGTTTTAACTAGTTGCGGGTCTCATGTTATTGGGCTTGATAAGTCTGAAACTGTTACAAGGTCACATGATGTGAGGGGGAGGTATTGAAGGACCTTTCTATGGGTCTGTAATCATCTTCTTCTAAACTAATTACTAGAGTGTGTTTGCAGAATAGGATCTTGTTTGAAAAGAAAGGAAGGAACTCTATATTGTTTAAAAGAAGGCCTGTAGACTAGAAATCAAAAAGCTGTCTTCAAAGAAGTTTGAAGGAGGAGATAAATTTTCTTGCAAAGAGGGTGGTTGGATGGTAGATAGTTTTTCTAGAGCTGAAGTTTCAAGCAATTTGGGTGTTGTCATGAATGAATCTCTCTCGAAGGAGAGCTAGGAGTAGGCTAAAGAGTTTCTTAGGTTAGAGTCTCTGGAGCCCATGAACAACAAACAATGTCCTGGGATTCCTGACATTTTGTTTGAGGTTAACTGTTGTGTGTCTGCTGGAGATACTTTAGGGAGGTGTAGAGAGAGGTATGAAACAACAGAACAGAACCTGAGGAGGAAATATGTCTCAAGCAGGGTTAGGGAGGAAAACCATGACACCAACATTTTACCTGAAGAGCTAAGAGCGACTTTGGCTTTGACCACCGAAGACTCAGTTTCAATCTCTGATGTCTGCAACTTGAATACAGAAAAAGAAGGAAAAGTTTGCTCCATTGACAATGAATTTCCACTGGGGTAAGGGGTCTCATCAAATCATCCCACTGCCACACAGGTTTTTATTGAAAAGTTAGGGGTGGATTTAGGAAGGAAAAGAGGGAAAATATGTTAGAAGGGAGTGTTAAACCTTGGAGGATTGAGGATGTGTCAAGAAAGCCCAAAATTCCAAACAATGGACAATTAGTTCATGTTATGAAAGTGCTTCATCGATCGAAGGAAGGCATTTTTGGGGATGGTCCTTGAAGCAAATTCAAGAGGACATATATAAATTAATGAAAAGAACTCTGCTGGAATTAGTGTCTATGATAAGTCAAAGTTTGAGGTTGAAAAGGAGGATGTGGAACTTCTTCATAAAGGTCAATTAGAAAGATCCTTGCAAAGAGAGGTGCATGGAATCTGACAAGAAGCTGGTTCAGGGGAAGACAACACAGGTGAAGAGAAAAAAGATGAGGAAAATGAGATCTCAGAGGAAGACAATTTTGATGAGGAGCAAGAAGAGGAGAGAGAGTTGTTGGACAGAGTTAGAAAGGTAGAAAAGAAAGTAGATGCGGACAAAGTAGTGAAAACTGTAGTTCAAGCAAACAAGGCTTTAGGACTTTGGGTGTTAGGAGGGGAAGAAATGACAAGGAAGCTGTTCAAGGACCTGGAGGAGAGATATCAGTTGAATGAAGAAATGTCTGAAGAGAACTTCTGAGGGGCGTGTTATTGAAAGGACTTTATTTGGGGTGGGGCCTACTAAAGGGGTTGTTGGTCTTGTGTGGGTTCTGGGATTTTTTTCGTCCTTTTGGTTTTTTGTTGTCTTCATTTCTTCTGTAACTAAAAAATAGGGATGAAGGATTGTCACTTGTTTGTTTATCTCTATTCCTTTTAATAAAAGTTTTCTTTTTTTATTTATTACCAAAAACTAATCTTGACAAGTTGGTGCAAGTAGAGAACCATGGTTCAGAGTTGGGAAGAGAAGAAGATGTGGGAGATATGGCCAAAGAGAGGGAGGTCAAGGAGTTTTTTCCTCTCTAGAAGGAGATAATTTTGACTGATGTGGAAGTGGGGAAGGAAATATAAGAAAAAGAAGGATGTGTACTCTCCAGGGGTTCCGAAAGTCTAAATGGTAATGGGAAGAGGGTGATTGATGGATTTTTTTCCCAGGTGATTGTTTGAAAGTTGGGGGTGGACTTAGGGAGGCAAAGAGTTGCCGTTGTGGTTGAAGAAACCAAAAATGGTGAGGCTCCAGTGGTAAACTTGAAAAAACCCAAAGGGTCAGATGTTGATCAATTAATTCATGTCACTAAGTTCTTTCATTGTTTGAAGGATGGGCTCGTTCGGAATGGTCCATGTATGTAGTAAATACAAGAGGTTCTACAAGAGAAAGGGGGTGAAGAATAGGATGAAATCTGAAAGCAGCACAAGAAGTAATCTTGGTTTGGACTTGTCAGAGAAAGGGATGGAGAAGAAGAAAGTGGGGGGAAATGCAGATGTTCAAGAATAAGCAACAAATTTTGTGGAACAGTTGTGGAAGAGTTTCGGAAGAGAAAGAAGGAAAGAAGGAAAATGAGGAAGTGGTGCTAGATCGAGTGGAAAAATAGAGGAAAATATGGATTTAGAAAAAATGGTAGAAATTGTAGTCCTAGTAAGTTATAGGAGTTTAGATCTTAGGAGGGGAAGAATTTGTGATAAAATGTTTTGGGAGATGGATGGGCGACACCCTTTGAATGAAGATAATATTTAAGGGAAGGCTTGAATTTTGAAAGTTTGTTATGGTTGTTGTTGCTGTGTATTCTCAAGGGTTTGTTGTTTTTTTGTGAATTTTGGGGAAGAAAAGTCTGTATCAATGGTTTGGAGATTCTTAATGGTGTGGGTTTTGGGTTATAAATTTTTGTTGGGTGATGTCTTGTCACCTTGTTGTATCTTCTTTTTTAATAATTTTTTCTTTTTATTTATTATAAAAGAAGAAAACTTTAGAGGATACTGAGAAAGCAGTCTCCCTAGACAGCTAGCTAGATCAGGAGAACAAGCCAACCAAATTTGAGGAAAAGGAGAAAGAGTGGCCAGCTAGCTAGATTAGTGATTCAGCCCTCTCTACTACATCTAGAAAAAGAGTAAAGAATCAAAGGTTCCCAATATCTATCTTACAGTTCTATAGAGTTGTCAGTATTTTATCACCTAAACAGTTGCAAGTGTCGCATAAGCATTTCTCTTTAGAAAAAAGAGAGAGGTGTATGGCCCTCATCTCATTTCTCTCCATCTTCTCTTTTCTTCTTTAAACCCTAACTGATTACTTTTGTTAATAAAAGTTGTTGCTTGTTACTATAAAAAAATTATATGCATAGGAACTGTATAATTATAGATAATAAGTCATCATATGTACAAATTTACTGAGGTTTTCTATCATTCTTGTATTGAAAAGGTTCCCTTTCCATGAAATAGAACCCACACCTATTCTTACAAAAGCTGATTCATTGTGGCCTTTAAAAATTCTCTTTTCTAGCAGCGTTGTTATGCTTATCAGAAAGGACTTGTATCACTGCCATGGTTATTTTGATTTTCTGATCTGATTGTGTTATTTTATTTGGCTTTTATGATTATCACTAATGTTCTAACTTTTTACAGGATATCAGAGGAGGTTGTTGAAATGGAACATGAACTGATTGAGCTGCAGAAGCATATATCTGCTCAAGGAATTCTTGTGCAGGATTTGATGAGTGGTGTTTGCCGTGAATTGGAAGAATGGAGTCATGCTAATGCTGACAGTGATGCAGCTGAGCAAAATTCTCAAATTTGTGAAACTCAGGATAGCTTGCTAGCTGAAACAGAGAACAAGAAGCTGATATTTTTTGAGAATATTGATGTTCTTTTGGCTGAGCATAAAGTGGAAGAAGCCTTAGAGGCTTTAGATGCTGAAGAGAAAAGTTCTTCGGAGCTGAACAGCTCGGATGATACTTCATCTACTGAAAAATTCTCATATAAGTCAGCTTTCCTGAAAAGGAAGGCAATGCTAGAGAATCAGCTTGTTGAGATCACTGAACAACCATCAGTGGGTAATGTTGAACTGAAAAAAGCGTTATCTGGTCTACTGAAATTAGGAAAAGGTCCCTTGGCACATCAGTTGCTTTTGAAAGCATATGGATCCCATCTGCGGAAGAATATTGAGGCTTTTCTTCCTTCATGTTCAATTTATCCTCAAACATACCCATCAACATTGTCCAAACTTGTGTTTTCTACCATCTCACTGGTCACAAAAGAATCTGGATTGATATTTGGTGATAATCCTTTATATACCAATAGAGTTGTGCAGTGGGCAGAGTGTGAGCTGGAGTCCTTTGTACGCCTAGTGAAGGAAAATGCCCCCTCATCTGAGACAGTTTGTGCCCTTCGTGCTGCAAGCATTTGCATTCAGGCTAGTCTTAGTCACTGCTTGATGTTAGAACCACAAGGTCTGAATCTTTCTAAGTTGCTACTGGTGCTCCTGCGTCCATACATTGAAGAAGTCCTAGAGATGAATTTTAGACGAGCTAGAAAAATGGTTCTTGATTTGGCAGCAGATGACTCTACACTGCCATTTTCGCCTCGTTTCGTGGCTCCATCATCTTCCATTGAGGCAACATCCGATAGCTTATTTACTGACAGTGGAAGCAGATTTATTATTATTGTTGAGGTAAGTTGATACTGTTTTTTTTTTCTTCTTTATTTTCTGGTATCTGTTGATGTGAGTGTTTATTGTCATTAAAACAGTTGAATATGGTTTTCTTATGCCATAGGATATTCACTGATATTTTTTTTTGATCAATAGGATATTCACTGATATTGCTGGGGTTTTAGAAGTTTTGCTAAATTTTGGTTAGAATTAAACAGAAACTGGTAGTAGTGGTGAAGTTATTTAATTACCCCAAGCTTGGAATTCTCCTTTAGTTGCATGAGTTATTTAAGAATTTAGTATCATACTCATGGTGAAGTACCAAAATAGCATTTAGCATTTTAACCCTTTCCCCTTTTTTCTTTGTGAAAATTTCTTCTCTTTCTTCAAAGTTCCAATGGGGCACCATCTAACTAAAATCCTTTTATGAAAGAGAAACAAATCAACATTCTGCCAAAATAATTGTTCAATCATGGTTATATGTTAAATTCTTACTTTTGTTGGTAACAAAAAATACTAATTATTGTTTGGTTAGCTGAAACCATCCAAATGCATTAGTTGATTTAAATATGGTAGAAGGATTATGAAGAAGATTGAATGAGAGTAAATATGGAAGACAAGGGGACCCCCTTTCCCCATTTCTCTTTACAACCATAGCTGATGTGCTTAGCAGAACTGTCCAAAGGGCAGACAGGTTGGAGAATGGGTAGGAATAATATAGTAGTGCCTCACTTACAATTTGCGGATGATACAATCATTTTCTGAGGGAGGGAATCCTAGGAAAAGAAAGTACTTGAAGGAGGTGATAAAGTTGTTTGAATATATCTCCAAGCTGAAGATTAACTTTGAGAAGAGCTATGTGGTATGGATAAACTTGAGGCAGGAGGAACTGAAGGCAATAGCAGTCTCTAAGTTGTGTTATTGAGTGCTGGCCTTTGAAGCATCTTGGTTTGCCTTTAGGAGATAATCCAAGAGAAACCACGTTCTGGAACCCAGTAGTGGAGAGGTGTACCAAGAGATTGGCAGCTTGGAAGAGAAATTATATTTCTTTGGGAGGTAGAATTATTTTGATATATTCCACTCTAGCAAATTTGCTAGTCTACTACTCGTCGGTTTTTAGGATGCCTAGGAGGGAAGTGCAAAAATTAGAAAAGTTGATGAGAGACTTCCTTTGGGAGCCCGGGTAATGTAGAAAGAATCACTTGGTCAGATGGGAGGTAGTGTGCCAGAGTAAAGAACAGGGAGGTCTAGGTATAGGAAATCTGGGAAAGAAAAATTCATCCTTGCTAGGTAAGTGGTTGTGGAGGTGGCCTCTGGAGAGGGGGAAGCTGTGTCAAGAAGTGATAGGCAGTATACATGGTGGTGTAGGCAATGGTTGGGATGTTGGGGCTTCTTCGAAGGCTACTTTGGCTTCTCCTTACAAATCCATTTGTGGTGTGCTCCCTCAGTTCCTTGGGAACTCAATTTTTGGGAGGATCTTTGGCTTGGCAACTCAATCCTTAAAGACCTTAATCCTTCTCTTTATTCCCTTTCTTTGCTTAAAAAAGAAACTGTACATCATTTTGTGTCGTACTCTCAGTCGACCGGATTAAGTTGGGACCTGGGACTAAGAAGAAACTTGAGAGACAGTGAGCTTGAATCGGCAGCCTCGCCCTTGCAAATCCTTGACTTGGTTTTCCTGGATCATTCTTAACCTGATGGTCATATTTGGATTCCACACCCTAGGGGCTTGTTTTCTTGTGCCTCTTTCTTGTCTTATTTGTGTTCAGCCCCAAACCTCTCCCATGCCCTTTCAAAGAATTCTGGTCTAAACCTGTTCCTCCCAAGGTTGGGGCTTTGTGTTGGGAAGTTTTTCTTGGAAAAATAAACACGTTAGACACCTTGCAAAAAAAGAAGACCTTCCTTGTGTCTTTCCCCCAACTGGTGTACCCTATGTAAAGCAAGTAATGAAATCTATTACCACCTCCTAATTTCATGCCCTTTTGTTGTAGGCCTCTGGGAAAAGGTCTTTGTCATAGGTGGATTGTGCCTCCGCAGCATATTGGAAATCTCTTTGACTCCACGACCTTCAGCTGGCCGAAGAAGAGAGGTAAAGTCATGTGGAGATGTGTCTTAGGGCTGTTTTGATATGGACGGTGTGGGAAGAGAGAAATGGCAGAGTCTTCAGTGATAGAGAAAGGAATGAGGAGGCAATGTGGGAGTGTATTTTAAATAGAGTTATACATTGGGTTAAAGCCTCAAACCTGTTCTCAGATTTCTCTGTTGATGACTTGTGGAGAAATTGGGGAGCTGTAGCTAGAAGTTCTACCACAAGGAACAAACCAGTGTTAGCTTCGGAACCTCTTGACGAAGGCTTTATTAAGTTGAACTTTGATGGCAGCAGTTTAGGGAACCCAGGTCTAGCTGGTATAGGAGTTTTCAGGAATAATGAGGGACATATTATTGCTGTTTTCTCAGGCCCGGTTGGAATTGGGGACTCAGTTTTGGCAGAGTTCCAAGCAGTCTTGCAAGGAGTAGAGATTGCTAGACAGCTAAGTTTCGACAGACTGCTCATTGAAGGCCACTCTAAATTGATAGTAGGGTGGCTGAAGGAACCAGAAACAGTGATTTGCAAGTACAAGGAATCTATGAAAAAGTTCAAATGGCTGGTTTGAGATATGATGGTTTTTGTTCAATGTGAAAGGCGGTTAGCAAATGGGATGGCAGATTACTTTGTGAAGAGGGGGATGCATAAGTCTGAACTTTTATTTTGGCTTAGTTGTAATTTGGGTTGTTGTAGGTTGGGATTGCACCTCACATCCCTATTGGAATGGCTTGTCTTGTAAATCTTGATGTAATCCCTTCTCATTTTTTAATAAAACTTTACCATTTATCAAACAAAACAAGAGAGTAAATATGGTAGTTCTAGTTCTCTATTGGGAAACATCACCTATTCAAAATTCTTATGGGTCAAAGATATGCAAAGGAATCATGAAGAACAAGAAATTCACTTCATTCAAGACAGCAAATATTGAATAGGTTTATTTTTGGAAGGATAACTGGTGTGAGAGTAGATTTTTATGCGAATTCTACCCCAGCCTCTTGTTTTTGGAGATAAAACGAAAATTCATTAAATAAGAAAAGGAAAGATTACAGTCTAGCAGGTGATAAGGCATTACCCACAACTAAAAAAGCATAAAAGAACTGCTAGGGAACATAATTAAAGTAAACTATCCAAATTACAAAGTTGAAATCCCAAAAATTTCTTCCATCTTCTCCCCGAAATCCTCCCTAGAGACTTGATTAAATTCTGGAGTTAATAGAACCAAGTCTGCAACCGAATTGTTGACAGCTGCTACAATCTTGTCCAGATTCCAATATTTGTCTTAAAAAATTCTTCTATTTGTTTCCTTCCATATGTTCCAGCCTCTTTACATTAGCAGCAAGGTTCAAAATATCAATACGCCGGTAGGGGCATATCGGGCGAATCGATACCTTTTTTTACTTTTTTTTTTCAAAACCGGTTCAGGGGGGCCGGTTTAGGGCTCCTTGACCCCCTGAACCGGTCAGATCCCCGATACACCCACTGTAGGGGCGTATCAGGGAGGTCCTGGAACAATACATATCGACCAATATGGGCCAATACGTGTTGATAGTTTGAATCTTGATTAGCAGAAAACAAGGAGGTAACACTTGGAGATTGCTACGACATTGCGGAAAGAGTGAGAACATTTGATTTGGGTTCCTTTTTTTTGACGAATAACAGAATTTATTAATTATAAACATAAATATGTGTACAAGTTAAGCATCCCTTGGGAGGTTGATATTTACTCTCTCTCCTAAATAACACCAAATTACAACTGAGCCCAGTATTATTGATCCCTATTGACCCCTTGCTTTGCTAGTGTATCAGCGAACCCATTTGCCAATCTTTGGACCCATTGTATCCTTATCAGGAAATTCCTTGTCAACCATTTAATCTTCTTTAGCATCTTCCTATGATGTCAAACTGCTTTTTCCTCATCCTCTAGCCTGCTCACGACCACCTTAGAGTCCCCTTCAATGATTAATCTATCCAAATTCATTTCTTTTGCTCTTTGTATTCCATGAAGAACAACATAGAGGTTCATCCCTTGTGGAGTCCCCAAAGCCAATAGGACCCAAGAACAAGGCTTTGATATTGCTGTTATCCGTAAAAACCTTAGTTCAACATGCAGCCTCCACAACCATTTTTCTAGCCACAAGCCTCTTGCAGACATCCATGATTTTGTGAGATAAGAGAGGGGAGGGCCTGTTTCAATTGGGTAGCTAACACCTTAGCCACAATTCGTGAAATATAATCACTGAGTTGATTGTTCTAAAGTCACCAGGACATTGCAAATCAACTTTTTTTTTTGGGACTAGAGCTATAAAAAATGCAATCATTCCAATATTTCTTTTCCCTCTAGTATAAAATTCCTCAAAAATCTATGGGAGATCTAACTTCATATATCCCAACAATCTCGGTAGAAAGCCATTGTAAATTCATCAAATCTTGGTGCTTTAGACCTTTCCATCGTGAACACCACTCTTTTAATTTTCTCCAAGTCAAATGTTTCCCTAGCATTTCAGCACAATCTCTCTATAGTCTTGGCCAAACCAAACCATCTTTTCTCATCCTTTGGAGATCATTGGGTGGGGGAAAACCATAGATATTCTTAAAGCATCACAAAAGAGTTAGCAATGTTCTTCCACTTACCAATTTCTAGCCCATCTATTACCAATCTAGATACCTAAAATTTCAATCTTGTTCTATTATCCAAAGAATGAAAATATCTTGTATTGTTGTCCCCTTGATCCATTTACTTTTTTTTTGATAAATGAGTAATTTTATTAAAACAAAAATCTGAAATACAAATAGCCTAGGAAGAGGCACGAGATGTTACCTCCCCCGAGGACTGAATCATATACACTAAACATGCCCAATCCTGAGGTACAAATTACAAAGCAGCCCAAAACAGATCTCCCTTTGGCACCCCTTGCTTGGCCAGAGAATCAGCCATTGCATTTGCTGATCTGCTGACACCCCTTGACACCCCGAGGACTGCTACCCTTCTACTAACAAATTGTTCACTCCAATTTGACTAGCCATCTGTATACCTTGTACTGCTGCTAGTAGC
This sequence comes from Nelumbo lutea, assembly GCF_056320005.1. NCBI lineage: Eukaryota > Viridiplantae > Streptophyta > Magnoliopsida > Proteales > Nelumbonaceae > Nelumbo > Nelumbo lutea. Next base: position 54,190,696 of record NC_142690.1, read on the forward strand.
TCTGCCCTTACAGAATCACCTTCACCCATTGGTCCTGAAAAAAGAGACAACATATTTCTGTCTTTTCTCTCTCAGAATCCCACCAATTATGGATGGCCCTGGTTACCTTGGCAGCTGCCATCAAAATTCAATTTTACCACTCCATCCGGTGGGGGTTTCCATTCAACTTGTGATTTGTTCTTGATGGAGACTGTAGAAGCCACTGCTTCCCAATTTCTCCTTAAGTCATCAAAGGAGAAATCTGCCAACAATTGTGAAGATTTCAGCCATGGAATTGTCTTTTTCAATATACATTCCTTGACTTCAGCAAGACTTCTTTCCTTTTCTTTTAATATTCTAGCATTTCTCTCCTTCCAAAAATCCACAAGGTAGCGGCTCTAATACATTTCCACATTAACTTCCCTCTTTTTTCCAATCTCCCAAGAGCAGCCGGAGTGAACAGCAACTTTACTTCAGAGGGCAAGTTCCACCTGCACCCAAATAAGGAAACAACCCAGTTCCAAATATTGGCAGCAAAGGAGCACGATATCAGCAAATGGTTACAGTCCCCACCCTTCATTTTGCACATAAAGCACCAATTTAGGGACAGGCACATAAAAAGGTTTTTCTTTTGCAAGTTTTCCACAGTTTTGATATTACCATAATAGGCTTCCCAACAAAACACTGCTATTTTGTGGGGTATTGGCCTTGACCAAACCTCTTTAACAGGGAAGACCTGAGAGGAAGGGTTAGAGCAAAGGGCTTTAAAAAAAGATGCACAAGTGAAAGAGCCAACCGGGTTTAGGGCCCAGACTCTTTTATCAGGGTTAGTGGGGTCCAGGCACTCCCCTTAATCCATCTACTTCTTGCCCTATGATTCCAATTGATCTCTTTTCTCCTAAGAATGGTGCCAAGCTACTACTTTAGATTCCATCTGAACAATCTTTCTTCTTTTCTTACTTGCTTTTTTGCTTCTTTGGTATCCAAATCCTTAATTAAGAACCAAATTTTTGCTTCCTTTTACTCTATCTTTCTGAAAATCTGTTTGTTCCATTCTTTGATATTTTCCTTTCAATCCTTGCAACTTTTTGTAGAATTTATAATCTTCCCTCCACCTTGCCTCATGCCACCAATCTCTAACTTTGTTTACAACATCGATATGTGCTAGCCACATGGTTTTATACCTAAAAGGAGATAGACCCTGAGTGAGTCTGTTGGCTAATAATCAAAGGTGAATGATCTGAAGTTGTCCTGAGAATGGCCGAGCATTCTACAATCCTCCAATGAATTTCACACTCAACTGAAAAAAAAATCTATCCCGTTTGGTGCAAAACTGCAAATGGGGTTGAGCTGAAAATTGGTCCAAATGTAGGAAGCTCTTTGGATAGGGATTTCCCTTAGCTTAGTCTCACTGATAAATTCATTGAATTTCCTCATACTATTGGTCATTCTATGCTTTGGATATTTAACATTGACTGGTTGTTTCATTATTGAATGAAGGAATGTTAAAATACTACCATAATAATACCACACCTTGTTAACAATAAGGCTATGAACAAATAGATGATCCAAACTCTCTATTGGTGGAAGCTTACAAATTACAACAAACACATTTAGAAATTACAAGAATCCCAAGTTGTTGTGTATTACCACCCACCTACACTTTGTTCTTCAATATCCTCCAGTTGCCAAAAGATACCTTGGGTGGAATATTTTTATGCAAAAGCCATAATCAATCTTCCCTTCTATAAGGCCTAAATTCCACTTCCCATATTCGTCTAGAACATCTCATTGTTTCAAACTGTAATCAATCACTCCCTCATTATTCTTGAATAGAGAAAGAGGTACCATTGGGGCTTTTGTGGATCACTTCAAATCTATTTATAGAAGACCCCTAAATGGCAGATTAAGGTTAGAAGGTTTGGGTTGGTCCAAGTTACTTGAAGATTTGAAAATTTGGCTAGAAAGAAGTTTTAACTTGAAGGAAATATGAGAAACAATCTTCTCTATAGATAGATCTAAAGAACCTGGTTTGGATGGGTTCATGATGGATTTTTACCATGACTGTTGGGATATACTTAAGGATGACACTCAAAAGGTTGTCTTGAATTTTTTGAAAGAGGGGTGATTAACTTGGGTTTGAACTTTACTTTCATTGCCTTAGTCCAAAAAAAAAAAAAATTGGAGCAAATCACTCGAGACTTTTGACCTATCAGCTTGGTAAATAGTTTATGTAAAATCATTGCTAAGGTGCTCTCTCGGAGGATTAGAGAGGTACTACCCACTATCATCTCTCCAAATTGTGCCTTTGTAAAGAATAGACAAATCATGGATCAGATTTTAATTGCCAATGAAAGTGTGGAAGATTTAAAAAGAACTGGGAAGAAGGGGCTGGTTTGTAAATTGGATCTTGAAGGCATATATTGGTCATTCATTTTGGAAGTGTTAGATTGATTTGTGTTTGGGGAGAGATAGTGTAAATGGTTGCAGGGGTGCATTTTGGTTGCCGAAGTTTTGGGTAGACTAATTGAATAGATCCTAGAAGTTTGGTGAGAGAGGGTGGAGAGTAGGAAGGGATAGGGTTTTGGTTACCCATTTATAGTTTGCAGATGATACCGTCTTGTTCTGTGAAGGAGATGAGGTCAGGTGGGTTAGGAACTTCAAGTTGGTGGTTCACCTATTTGAACAAATGTCTAATCTTAAAGTCAATTTTGATAAAGAGTTTTGTGGTTGGAATTAATATGAGTGATAGGGAGGTGGAATAAAGGGCTCACATTTTGGGTTGTGTGGTTTCTCATTGGCCTTTGAGTTATTTGGTACTACCCCTAGGGAATAATCCGAATAGGAGCAATTTTTGGAATTTGGTGCTTGATAGATTCACAAAGAGACTAGCCTCATGGAAGAAGAGTTACCTTTCCTTGGGTGGTAGGATAACATTGATTGAGTCTACTTTAGCTAATTTGCTTGTTTATTTCTTGTCAATGTTTAAGACTCTCGAGGGAGTTTGTAGGAGTTTGAAAATGATGAGGGATTTCCTATGAGAATTGGGGGAGGAGAGAAGAGATCACAGAGTTAGCTAGGAGTTGGTTACTAGAAGTAAGAGTGCTGGTGGTTTAGGAACAAGTAACTTATAGAAGAAGAATGAGGCTTTATTGAGAAAATGGTTGTAGAGATTGATAGTGGAAAGGGATAAGTTGTGGGCTAAAGTGATTCTAAGTATCCATGGGCAAGCAACTGAAGGCTGGGATGTGGGGGTATTGGCTAGGGCCATAAGAGCTTCTCCTTGGAAATTCGTTCATACCATTCTATTGTCCTTGGTATGACTTGTGCTCTAGGAACCTTGTGAAATTTTGGGAGCATGTCTGGGTGGGGGACTTACCTTTGAAAGAGCAATTCCCATCCTTGTATTCCCTCTCAAGGTTTAAAAATGAGTTTGTCTACACTTTTCTGGTTCATTCTAGCTCAAGTTTGGTTTTGAATGGGATTTGGGTTTTAGAAGGGCTCTTAGATTTTGAATTGCACAATGTTTCAACCTTGATTAATGTTCTGGAAGGGCTGGTTCTAGATCCCTCAAGGAGGGATAATTGGATATGGACTCTTTGGGTGTTTTTTCTTGTGCCTCATTCTTTAGAGTGTTAGTGCAACCCTCTGATGGATATGTGCAACCTTTTCCAGTTAAGAAAGTTTAGGGTAAATCAATCCCTCCTAGAATAGGAGCTTTTTGTTGGGAAGCTTACCTAATTGGTGTTTAACCTCAAACTTTTGCATCCTTTGTAAAGGTAATGGTGAGATGCTATCACTTATTATCTCCTACCCATAGTTTTCAAGGCGTCTAGGCGATTTTGGGCGACACTGGGGCGCCTAGTCGCCTAGGCGGTAAAAATTTTATAATATAAAAATCTGACTTTTGGTTAGTTTCCTAGTTTTATATACCATTCAGCATGTATGTTAATTGAAAAAATAGCAATTCTCTTTATTAAGAACATCAAATTTCCTCTAAAAATGTGGCAAATCATCACATCTAAAAGATAAAAATCTTTTACATATATTAATTTCATTATTTTCAAAAATAATACTACTATAATAAGTATTTAATAGAGAAAATTCATATTAATTAGCAGCTAAAGATGGTTATCAACTTTATATGATAAATATTCAAGATGGAAAGTAAAATAGAAAAAAACAAGGATGGAGTTTCTGTTTTATTTAATTACAGAGAGAGAGAATAGAAAATTAACTTTATTATTCTATTCTTTCTTTCCTCTTTCTTTTCTTTCTTTCTTTCTTTTTCTCTTCTCAAAACCCTTTGATCTTATAAATTTCAATGGTAAAACATTAAAACAAAGTATAATTGTTTATATATATATATATAGCATATAATAAAATGTATTAACACATACATTAATAAGATACAGCAATATAAATGATATTATAAAAGGCGCCTGCCTTGTCATTTTTGTTGCCTAGGCAGGCGCCTAGTTGCCTAGAAGGGCACCTAGTTGCTAAAAGTCAAGGCGTTTGGGCAAGGCGCCCAGCCAAGGGCATCTAGTCACCTAGGCGACACCTTGACAAGTATGCTCCTACCCTTTTGTTTCTGTGGCTTGGAATTGGTTTCTCTTTATTTGGTTGTAGATGGAACCCCCCCTCCAGTCTCCACTACCACCACCGAACGTACATAGCTTGTTTGCTTCCTTTTCTGTTAGAGGGTCAAAGAAAAGAGGTAGAATACTGTGGAGATGTGTTAATTCAAATGGTTGACAAGAGATATGGAAGTGCCTTTCAATTGGAACAAGTGATGTGCTAATTCCCTAAATGATATGTTGGCTAAACCTGGGGGGGGGGAGAAACTTTGTTCACACAGTTGTGAGGGAAATGGGGAGAGAGAATAGATTTTATCTCTCACTGACTATTTACACATTGTATCTTTAATTTGTAAAATCCCTTCTCCTTTAATAAAAGTTTACTGTTATCGATCAAAAGAAAATACTGTGAAGATGTGCAAGAGCAGCTGTTTGTTGGACAGTTTGAGAAGAAAGAAATAAAAAAAAAATCTCTGAGACAAAAAGGAAGTAAGGATGTCATCATTGAAACCATAATTGTTAGAGTGGTTCATTGGTTCAAGCCTATGAAGCTCTTTAAAGGTATTTCAGCGGGTGATTTATTTAAAAATCGGAAGGAAGTGGCTTTTTCAGCTTCCCCCAAATCTGTGACTAGTCCGCTTTGGTCCCCTCCATCTGTTGGTTTCAGTAAGTTGAACTTTGATGGAAGCAGTGAAGGTAAACCGGGCCCTTCAGGTATAGGAAAGATTATTTAGGGATGAGGAAGGGAAAATTATTGCTCTGTATTCAGGCCCTATTGGAGTAGGCGATTCCCTAAGAGCCAAGGTTATGGTGGTTTTGGAAGGGATAAAGAGAGCAAAGGAGTTAAATATCAGAAAATTGGTTGTGGAAGGTGACTAAATGCTGGCTATAGGCTAGCTTCAAAAAGAAAAGAATGGGGTTTAGAAGTTCACAAATGAGAAAAAGAAGTTTAAATGGCTGACCCAGAACATGGAGATAAAGCTACAATGGATTAAGAGAAGTGCAAATTCCTTTGCGGATGCACTTGCTAACCAACGGGTGGGAAGAGACTGTCTTTTTTTGGCATTGTTGCAATATGTGTTTTGTTCTCGGGGAGGGTTAAGGGATTTTACCCCTCCCCTTGCTCCTTTATATCTGCTTCGCCTTTTTAATAAAAGTTCTGTTATTTATAAAAAAAAAAGCAGTTATTGTCAAGCTAACAATCCAGCCAGAAATAAATATTACCATAACCCACAACCCATCTACAAGGTCTAAATTCAGAATATGAGGAATAATATTCTCATTGATCTGCCCTTCTGTAAGGTCTAAATTTCAGTTTCCATATTCATCTAGGACATCTCAAAGTTTCATCCCATAATCAATCACTGCCTCATCGTTCTTGAACAGAGAAAGAGGTTACCCATCAAGACAACAATCCAGCCAGAAATAAATGTTACCATGACCCACGAGTCTACAATAAGTACTCATCAAAGAATATGCTTGTTCTTTAAAAACATCACTTTGAAGGATCTTGACCAGATAGAGTCAATCATTATAGGAGTTTTGTGTTGTTTAATAGTTGGCTTTGTATACCTTGTACTGTATGGCCTGCCACCTGCAACCTATAATTTGGGTTTGTCAGGAAATTCTGAATACATTAATGCAATAAGCTCTGTTACTTATCATGAAAAAAAGAACATAATTCTTGGTCCCTGGAGGTCTGGATTGCCAAGATTTGACCCATAATTGGATGGTTTGGATTGCTATACATTATTTTGTATTGGAGAGTATAATAAGCATTACAATGCACTTTGGGGTTGGCATTTGAAAATTATGTTTTCACTAAAATATGTAACTGAATTTAAAATGGAAGAGATTAAAATAAATGTTTGAATGTCTTTTATAGTAAACAATTTGAAAATCTGTATTAATGAATCATCAATATACATAAAAACAGTACATGTTTGAATGTGTATTTATGAACTATAGACTCTTTCAGAATAGGGGATTTCAATATTTTCCCCTAGAATAATGCAAATGATATGTTTATCATGCAAAACTAGGAAAGTGAGGCAACATCATAATGGTATTGATCCAAATACTTTTCCGTTTTGGTTGGAGATGGCACATGAGCTTCATTTATGGCCTTCACTTTTTGTTCATTTTTTTTTCAATCTTTGCAGCTCTTTTCATGATGACTTGCAGTCTATATGCTTTTTGATTGGTCAAAGGTTAGCGTAGATTATACTTTTAACAGAAAGAATCACTGTAGATTACTAATATTGAATGCCGATTTTCTTACAGGATATTGTAGAACAGCTAACACCAGAGACAATCTCCCATTTTGGAGGATCAATTTTGACAAGGATTTCTCAGTTGTTTGATAAATATGTGGAGTCTTTGATTAAATCCCTACCTGGCCCTTCTGAAGATGAAAATCTCACAGAACAGAAGGATGCCATACACTTCAAGGCTGAAACAGATGCCCAACAGCTTGCACTTTTGGGAACTGCATATACTGTTGCTGATGAACGATTACCAATGGCTGCATCAAGCATTTGGAACACACAGAATGAAAGCAAGGAACAAGGCAGTGTGTCAACTGAAAATTCTGGGTCTGTAGCAAGTAATATTATAGAATTTAAAGAGTGGAGACGCCTTCTCCAGCACTCATGGGATAAGCTTAGAGATCATTTCTGTCGCCAATATGTTTTGAGCTTCATTTATTCAAGAGAGGGTAAAACAAGATTAGATGCACAGACATATTTAGATGGTAAAGGAGAGGATCTCTTCTGGGGCTCTGACCCACTGCCTTCTCTGCCATTCCAGGTGATCCACCTTCAATATTGTTTTAAGCATCCTTTTTGGATCCAATTAGCTTGGACAAACCACAAACACACATCAATGCTTTATAACAGAGATGTGTGATGCAAGCCTTTTTACCGTCCGAAGGCATGAGCCCAAATCAAAATGCAAGAGGTGTAAGCCTCTAGAGCATGGATTTTTAAAATTAATGTATAATTACAAATAAAGAAATGTATAAGAAAACATAATAAAATCCTAAAAAATAGAAAAATTATGAGAAATTAGAAATTTTCATATTTACAATTTCTAAGAAAAGAATTATCACATTTAAATATAAAATTGAAGTATCACACTATCACCACATGGAGTCATAATCCATAATTATGTAAGCATCACCACTCACACATCACTTGCAAAGTTGCAAATCAAAATTTCAGAATAAATGATTCACATAATTTGCATGGTATTAACATAAAAGTGTTTGTCATCTCATATCCAAATGAACGTAAAGCATTGAAACCAAACAAAGCAATGGTGCCTACACTTCTGTTTATTGTATTGTGTTATATAAGTATTATAATAAGTAAGTTCAGAAAGTTTTCTTCCTTTCTATATATTGGTATGTAATGGAACACAATGACACGGTTCTCTTACTTTTATTTATAACATTATATTACAAAAATTGGCTTAAAAGGCAAGGGCATATGAGGAGTATGCTCTAGTATAAAGTGCAACAGAGGCATATGCTCATAGTACCTAGAGTTGTCCTGCTTTCTAAGTTCTTGACTTTTTGCTTTATCTTTGGTGGACAACAAACATTCTACATGCCTTTTCCTCCCCATTATTCATCCCTAATCACCTTTAGCCCTTCCTTAACCCTATAAAGCCCGACACTAGATCTAAAACCTGTAGGGCCCCTACCCTGTCCTACATCAGTTTGATGCAGATAAGGAAGCAAGGAAAGAGTCCAGGGAAAATAAATCCGTTTTTTCCATTACTACACCAATTTCTGAATTTATGGGTGATAGGATATTGCCATAGTCATCTAGTTGCCTAGGTGGGCGCCTAGGTGATGAGTTTTTTAAAATAAAAATACATAAATCCTAGGATAGTTCCCTAGGTTTCATAGTAATAAGTAGTAATCTTTAACTAATAAGTACCATAATCCTCCTTTTGGAGGGTCACCTCACCCTACCTCTCTCATATGAACCGTCTCTCTTTTACTTCTCTTTATTTGGTGGAGCCAGTGCTACTAGTAAACCATTTTCTTCCTTCTTGTCTTCATCTACATAAAATAAAAACCTCATAAATTCGTAGGATTATAGCAGGTAGGCATGTAAAACAATCTCATTTTAGATATTACTTTTTGTTGATAAATGCTCTCTTTAGGTGTTATTATGTTCAGATTTTCAAACAGTTCAACTGTATTAAGATGATGGTAAAGCAAAGAAGCAAAATTTGGCTATTCAACACTTATAGATCTGTTTTGCTTTCTCAGACATCACATTTCAATTTTACCAAATACCACCTTAGCCTTCATGGGATCAGTAATGAGATATTAGAGTTGTTTTAGGAATTAGAGACCTAATTGGAGTGTCCCATTGGGTTACTTACGGATTTTTCTTAGGCAAGTTGGAGCCTGTAGAGGGACATTTGAGTTGATGAGTCTATAAATAGAATCATTTTAATTGTAGTTTAGGAAGAGTTGATTTGATGAAATAAAGTTTTGTGTAGTGAATTCTAGTTGCCAGGAATTTGTCTTTTTCCTCTCTCACCTATTTCTTCTTATCAGTGATCTACCTTACCAGCAAGAGTCCACCTCTTTCTTTTTAATTTCTTACTTTGGTGGAGAGCGAGCTGTCTATTTGCTTTTTTACCCTTTTTCTTCATCTTAGATCACTCAAACCCCTTCTTTTACCCCTACAAAACCCACCATTAGATCTTAAATTAGTAGGGTAAACAGCAAAGAGACTGATTGCTTATAAGAAGAAATAGGTGAGAGAGAGGAAAAAAGAGATAAAAAGAAAAATCCTTTTTGGTGCTTATCCCCTAATTGGTGCATTCTCTGCAAGGCCAATGGTGAGTCCCCACGCGCACGCACACACACACACACACACCAAACATGCAAATCCTTTTCAACTCTTCTGATGACAGCTGGAATAAGAAGAGGGGTAGAGTTCTGTAGAGATGCACAAGAACTTCAGTTTGCGGGACAGTCAGGGAGGAAAGAAACCAAAGAATTCCTGTAGAAAAGGAGAGAAATAGAGGGGAAATTTTTGGATAAAATCAATGGACCTATTTGATGATATTCCTACAGTGGTTCTGCTGAATAGTTAGAAGTGGCAGATTCAACTCCAAGCAGAAATGTCCTTCCTGCATGGAACCCACCATGTTCTGGTTTCATTAAGCTGAATTTTGATGGCAGTAGTGAGGGCAACCCTGGGCCTCCAGGGATTGATGGAGTTCTCAGAACAGAGTAAGGTGTAGTCATTGCTGCAGGCTCAATTGATATTGGGGACTCACTTCGGGCTGAGGTTATGGCTGTGATGGAGGGTGGAAAAAGAGCCAAGGAATTAAGTATTAACAAGTTGATCATTGAAGTTTATAAGTGGTAAAAAGGTTGGTTAGGGAAGAAGGATGACGGTATGTGGCCTCATCTTAATGAACGAAGACTCTTCAAGTGGTTGACACAGGGTATGAAAGTGAGACTGCAGTGGGTTAAGTGGAGTGCTAATTCATTTGCCGATTTCCTAGCCAAACAAGGGGTGGGAAGGGGACAGTTCTTTTGGGCTGTGCTGTAGTATTCCTTGTTTTTAGGGGGGGGGGGCTATGAGGGTTTATCTCCCCCCGCCCTTGTACTTTTTCTTAAATCTAATGAAATGTTTCTGTTATTGATAAAAATGGAAAAAAGAGAAAATTCCTGGTAACAACCAGAATTTACTAAACCAAACTTTATTTCATCATATTCATATAAACTCATCTTCAACTCCAATCACAGTGACTCTATTTATGGAGTGAACATATAAACTTGGTGTTCCTTTACAGATTCCAACTTGGACTAGAAAACTGACCCAAATCAACTTATAATTGCTTTATAACTAAGATAACTACATAGGTAACACAAAGGGATGCTCCAATAAGGATTCAATTTCAAAAACAACTATAATAATACATTACTGATCCCACTGAGATTTAACTTTAAGGACATCGAAAAAAACTAAAAATAGTAATCTGCGAATTTACTAAAATAGTAATTACAAGAGTTACTATTAGTAGTAAATCCAAAAGTTACCATAAATAGTTATTTCCAAATATTAGTAAATTGATGGAAAACGTAAACTCCTGTTCTTAAGAGACCTATAGCTAGAAAATAAATAAATAAATGAAAACAATACCAACATCCTATCACCCAAAAATTCTGGAATTGGTTTAGGAATTGGAAAATCGGTTTGTTTCCCCTTGAATTCTCTCTCTCTCTCTCTCTCTCTCTCTCTCTCTCTCTCTTCCTCTCATATATAGTATATATGTTCAACAACTATGTCATGTAGACCATATAGCAAGGATATTTCTGCTCTATAGTTTGTGCAGGGATGTTATTTGGTTTCTTTTTATGGGGAATATCTGTCACATATCTGATAATCTTTGAAGGTTATCTTATAACTGTATGAACTATATGGAGGCATTGCTTTGTTTCTCTTTCTGAGGTTCTATGTATAATATATCTTTCTATTGGGCATCACTGCTCCAAAGGACCTGCTATACTAAATTTCTAATTACTGTAGAATGTATAATGTGCTTAACATGTAGTAGTACGACTAACACTTGGAATGATGAAATTCTGAAGAGCTAGAGAAGATACAAATCTATAAAAAAAAGGTGTTAGAGAAGACAAGGTGAGGGTTGATGGTCCTGTTGCTGAAGAGATTGTTGTCACAATCCAATGCAGATAAGGAGGGTGTCACTGGCTGTGTGCCTCTCCAGAAATTAATGGAAAGAGAGGTCACAATTGGTGGATAGGGAGGTCAAGATGGGAAAATCTCTCGGTCTAGTTTTTTGGGGAGGGAAAGGATTCATGAAAATAGCATTTGTGAAGTATGGAAAAAAGAAAAGAGGAGAAAAAGAAAAGGGAAGAATACCTAGAAAATTTAAGGGGTGGGATGAGGAAGGGGGAGAAGAGGAGGGACTGGACAAAATTGAGTGAACTCGGGTTTGGAGGGGAGACAGGGAGAGGGGGAGGAAGATGAGGTTTCTAGCTGGATTGTGAGGGGTTTGAGAGAAGGTAGGAGGGAGCAGAGTGGGTGGAGCATTGAATTTTTGATTGCAGGATGGGCATTTTGATGGCAGTTTGGGATCTCTGTTTTCCTGAGCATGTTCAAGTGAATGAGTCTGATCTGTTTGAGAATTTTTGAAGGCCTTTGGAGTTGAATCCTTGTAATTTGATTCTTTTCAGTGTCATTTCTGTTTTGTAGTTGGTTTGTCAACTAGACAACCATCTTCTTGAGATGTTCGGACTTTTTTTCTGTTTAATGAATTTTCCTTTGATCTTTCAAAAAAAAGTGTTAGTGAAGAGGTTAGAAAAGAATATGTTTGTTTGAGAAAAAACTCCATAATCACAATAATATGCCCATCGTACTTATGCCATTATAATCTAATTCTTTAAATTGCTATTACCCTCGTCAAGTGGAGCATGGATGTCAATCATCTTAAACTTGCCAAGAATTCTGTTTAACTTCAATCGGGTGATACTTTTGGTTAAAATTTCAGTAAGCTGGTTCTCTAACTTCACATAAGGCTCACCTTCTTGTGAAGGCATTTTTTCTTTGATAAAGTGCCAACCAACTTCTATATGTTTCCTTAAATCACGCTACAGTTGGTTGTCTAGAATATCAATGGCATCCTTGTCATAGTATAACTTCATAGGGCTTAGAACAGTAGGACCCAACTCTCCAACTCCAAGTAAGGTCTTCATCCACAACAATCCAAAAATTATCTGAAGCGCTGCCCTGCTGTACTCTACTTTTGTGTTCCTTACCTGATTCCATGTTTAGCAGGAAAGAAGTCCTTCACTATCCCATTAACAAGAACTGAATAATGACAAGTCCGAGCGCACCCAAGAATCCACCTTCTCCACCTCTCCCTAAACCCAAAATTTGCCATAACATCTCCCAAAGAGACCAATCCACCATGTCATAAGCTTTCTCCAAATCCAGCTTGTGAACTCCACCCTTTTGCCCTACTCTAATAGGGGTGCAATCGAGCTGAGCTGAGCCAAATTTTGGCATGTATTGGTTTGGCTTGACTAAAATACTACTAGGTTTGAGTTTGAGTTTGAGTCCGAATTCGATTCAAACTATATTTTCTGGTTTGAGCTCGGTCTGATTAAATATTCAATGATATCGAGTTCGGTTTGAAAGATCCAAAATGAATAGGGTTTGTCTATGATATGGAAATGATATGATATCAGAAAAACAACTGACCAATAAACTGGAATCATAAACATGGTAGTGAATCAAGTGTTATTTATCAACATTCATGGGTGGGTTTTGATTGGTCAAAACTCTTCCCATATCATATCTTTCTCGTATCATAGGTTTTCCCAAATGAATATTATATATATTATAATGTATAGGATATTCTTATATTATATATAGAATATAAAATTATATTTACATAATATATATTATAAAATATACTTTTACATTCTATATGAATGCATGCGTGCATGCATACATACATACATGTGTATGTGTTAATTGAGCCAAGATCGCGAGCTTTTGAGCTGAACTTTTTATTAGTCGAGCTTGAGTTGGAATAACTAGTTGAGCTTACCCCCAAGTTCGAACTCGGTTTGAGCTTAATTAAATCGAACTCAAATTGAGCCTAATTGAACTCGAGCCCTACATGGATAAAAGCCCCTTGATTTTGTGAAACAAGAGTTGGGAGGACTTCTTTTAGTCTAGTATGCAAAACCTTTAATATAATTTTGTATACTTCGCTCACCTTGCTAATAGGTTTAAAAATCACTTGGATGGAAAACCTCTCCTTTTTCTTGGGACTATAACTACTAAGGTGGCATTCATCGGATCATCCTAGGGTTTTATTATTATTATTATTATTATTATTATTATTTTTATTTTTATTATTTCCTAGTTATCTTGAAAGAAAGCCATGGCATAACCATCTAGGCTGGTCCCATTGATCTTTCCATTGAAAATATCATGTTCTTGATTTCATCATCTCCAAAAGGCTTTTCTATTTCATAGCTTCACATGGAAAATTCAATTAATCCACCAACATCCTCTGGGAGGGGAACTTTATATAATGATTTGGAAATATCTGCTTAATTACATTGGTTATGGATTGAGGAGTTTGGATCTGCTCCTTAGAGAGCCTCACATGGTTGAAAATACCTTATTGAACTCATTATTCTAGTTTTACCCCTCCATGGTTAAAAATACCTTTCTTCTTCTTCTTCTTCCGCAAAATTGTGAAACCCAAACCTAGCTCAGCTGTTCTCTTTCCAACCAATAACAATTACAGCGCCCTTTAGATTTGCATTAGCTCTGTCTCTTTGATGCCTAGATTTTAAATTAATGGACAATTAGAGATATAATCTGGGGGAGTAGAGAACCACTCCTATTTACAAAGAGGAACAAGAACAGGATTCCAACCTATGGGCAGAAGAATTGAACATTCTTCGTCTAAACATTACATCCATTTTACTCTCTGCTTTTAGAAGGCTTCAGGCATTCAATGATAGCCACAATCTTCCATGGTGTAACGGTTTGACACAGGCTTAGCCTTACCTACACTTGGTAGGCTTACGTTGAGTGGCAATACTATAAATATGCCAATATTATTTTTCAGAAAAGTGATGTTTCCTACCGGTAGGCCACCAAAAGCTTAACGTACTCTTTGAGGAGGGGTGATCGACCTCCTTGGGTGCTTGACCTTGGCAATCCATAGACCAACATCCCTTACGAGGTGACCCTGGTTAATGGCTAGCATGACTACCAAGGTTCCTCATGGGCACACACGCTCATGGGGACAGTGCATGGACCGGCACTGTGTAACGCACATTGAAGGGAGGCTTTCCATGCGGGTCTAGCCCAAGCATGCCCCTACAACTCGCTAGCCCCATGTCTAAGCTAATCGAGCTACCCCGTTGCTCATAGTGCACGGGTGTGCTCAGGCCCAGCTGTTGCCTTACATCCTTGGCACAACAGGTGATTCACATCATTGGCACAACAAGTGCCTACATCATGGCGATCCCCCTTTGACACGTAAGATGCGCCTCCCATGGACCGGCAAGAGTCACAGAGAACTCTGGCCATGCGCCGCGAGGTCATGATCCAGTGCCACTGACCTTGGTGGAGCCATCATCGGGCCGACACATGGCCCTTACACACACATCAGGCTTGTCCTGGCTGCCCATTGCCTGGACACCACACAGGTTTCTTCTGCTGCAGACCTAACCCCGTGACAATGGGGCAGGAAACGGTGATCACCAATAAGAAAAATAGCCCCCACATAGTAGGAAGCAACATGCTGAATTACCAGAAGAGCAGCCATTGCCTCCACCTTTTCTGCATTACTAGCATCCAATGTTAATGATACTGCTGATAAGAAATTACCTCTATTGTCCACTACTACACAGGCACCTGCTGCCACACCATTCTTGAAAGTTCCATCAAACCAAGCCGTGACATCCACAGAAGTAGCCAAGTTTTCCTGTGGGACCTTACTTTGAGAATCAGCACCAGCTTCACAGGGAAATTTACCACTGATATAATGTACTGGGATTCCACCATGAGTTTTCAACTGATGTTATGCATTGGAATCACATTAGTACTCTTAAGGTTCTCTTTTTTTTAGCTTCGTTCTTAGATCCCAGAGGATAAAAAGGTAGAAAAGCAAGAAAACACATCTAGGTTTTGATTTTTAGTCTTGCTTCTGATTCTCTTTCATTTTTGAATTTTTGGCTCTCTACCACCGGTTTGGCTATTAACAGAAGCTCCAAAAGGGGGAGTAAAATGTCTACTCCCACATACGGCAACACATTTTACTAGTGTTGTGTTTAAGAGAAAACATCAAGAGAACCCAGAAAACCATGTCGGGTCCCCACAACATGAGCAACTGAAATTGCCTTCCTCCTCTATACTTCAAAACTCTCTCTGGACCGTCTTTACAGGTGGATGTTCCTGTAATGCTGATCCAGCTTCGTCAAGTATCAGTTGGCTATGTCAATGGCTTGCCCGCCTATGGTTCACCTGAGTTTGAGCTAGAAATAGGTACAGCTGACACTGTATAACAGCGTATTTAAGTGGAGTGGAACCACAACATATATTTAAATAATTAACTGAGCATAGATTGGATGTTGTTACAGTGCTTTATTCTCTGGTTTTGAAGTCCTGTCAGAATCCTCTGGTCTTCTGGAAGAACATTCAAGTGCATGTTTTGAAAATTTTAAAAACACCGAAGGGCATTTCTGTCCTTTAACTTTTCTGTCAATCTTAATGGTTAAATGTTTTTAACAAGGTATATTTAAGTAGTTTCAGTAATCACAGGATGTATTTAAGTTGTTTAATGAAACCACAGGGTATATTTAAATAATTATCCAAGGTTCAAAATTTCAATATGATACACCCCTTATTTAAATAATTATCATATTGTATTGGTAGCATCTAACCCCAAATAAGGGGTATTTTGGAAGTTGGCCACTTTCAGGGGGTAGGCATGCCTAAAACTGACCCCGTGAAACAATTTTGAAAAAAAAAACTAAAAAAATAGTCATGAAGTGTCAAAACACCCAATATTTTAAACCATGTAATAGTTATCCATTTCCTTTATTGCCTTCCTGGAGATGTGATTCTGTAATGTTTATCAGCAATATTACTCATACCTTTGCAGCTGAGATGTCGTAAATATTTGACTAATATGAATAACTTGATTATACTAGGCATTATTTTCAAAGCTTCAGCAGTTGGCAACTGTTGCTGGAGATGTACTACTGGGAAAGGAGAAGATCCAGAAAATTCTGCTTGCCAGGCTAACAGAGACAGTAGTAATGTGGTTATCTGAAGAGCAGGAGTTTTGGGATGTATTCGAGGATGATTCAGCTCCTCTCCAGCCACTTGGGTTGCAGCAGGTATGCACGTTGTCTGTGATAACTCTTCTAGGATCATGGTTCAAAGTATCGATATGATATGCGTATCGGCAGAATCATATCGGTACTTAGAAACACACGAAACTCTTTTTTTTTTTTAGTTTTTTTTTTTCAAAATTTGGTTTTTTGGGAAGCTAAAAATAAGTTTTTTTTTAATTAAAAAAAGGTGGGGTTCTGAATACCTGTAGCGTATCTTTTTCAAAAGATATGATACAATACACCCGATACGGGGTGTATCGTATCGATACTTTAAATCATGTCTAGGATATATCTTGATTCCAGATTTTAATTGTCTTATCTCCTTTTTATTCTTGTCAGTTTGCTCTTCATAGGCAATACTCATGATACAACCACTGTCAAATAATATTCCTCAAGTCCTTTCCTTGATGGTTAAGTCTAATGTGAAACAGAAATTTTATACAAGTTTCACATTGGATGGGTCCAAGTTATTGTCTTCTAAATCAAATTCATCTCCATCTCGCTGAACTTCTTCAGGTTGGGGTCCCTAGGGATAGGGGTATATCCAAATTCGGTTCAATAAAAATTTTGGGATATTCGAATTCAATTAAAAAATCATGGATTAAAATTTATATGGATTTGAATTCGATTTGATTATATTTTTGGATATCCGATAAAAATCCAATTCAATTCGATCATTAATAAAAAGAGATAAAACCATAAAAGTGTTCTTAAGAAGGTTAAAAACTGAAGAAGACCATTCTTTTTTTTTGAAGAGTAAAGATAAAATTTTATTCAAACAAAAAGAGAAACAACCAGCAGGCAATAAATAGAAGACTATTCTATTTTATTCAGCTTTGTTCTCAGGGCCAATTGGGGTTGGTGACTCTCTTAGGGCTGAGATCTTTGCAGTCTTGGAAGGTGCCCAAAGAGCAAAGGATATGAACATTAGGAGGCTTGCAATTGAAGGGGATTCAGAGGTGGTGCTAGAGTGGCCGCAAGAAGACAAGGCTGATTCATGGAACTGCAATAATGAAAGGAGAAAATTCAGATGGCTGGTTAAGGACATGGAAATAAAGTTCAGTTGGGTGAAGAGATCTGCCAACTCGTTTGCTGATGAGTTAGCCAAGCAAGGGGTGGTCAGGGAATCTATATTTTGGGCTCAGTTGTAATTCTGGTTTTTCTCACTTTGGGGGCTCTTGCCTCTGCTGGGGAGTTAAGAGAGTTTTTCTCCCCCTCTGTGTAATTAATCATCCTGTTTGATTAATGAAAGTTTTGTTATTGATAAAAAAATGTATTCTTGCCCCATTGGGGTTGGAGACTCTCTTAGAGCTGAGATCTTTTCTGTTATGGAGGGTATTAGAAAGAGTAAGGAACTGAATATACAGAAATTAATTATTGAAGGGGACTCAAAGTTGGTGGCAAGCTGGTTACAGAAGGGAGGTGGTCTTCGGAAGTTTACTAATGAAAGAAAGGAAATCAAATGACTAACTAGGGGGATGGACATTCAATTTCAGGGGGCGAAAAGAACAGCAGATGCTTTGGCAAAGAAGGGGGTGGGAAGGGATCAATTGTATTGGGCTGTATTGTGAGATGTTGTTTTGCTCTCTTGTAGAGACTTGAGTCTTTTTAACTTTCTCTGGATTTCTGTACCTGTTTCTTATAACTCTAATGAAATTCTGTTATTGATATAAAAAATATTAAAAAAATGGACAGCATATAATAATTATATAAAATGAACATTATATGTATAAAATTAATGGATCAGATCGGATTTTTCAGTTCAAATCAGGAGTAATTTGAATTTTACCAAAAATGCAAATGGATCGTATTTTCTGATATGATCCAATCCAATAATCCAATAAGGCTGATTCAAAATTGGCAAAATCGGATTGGATTTGAATTTGAATTGAATCAAAAGCTGATCCATTTGCATCCCTAGAAGTCCCTCTTTGTGATGTTTCTCACATCACTAGTTCTTTTCTGTAGGACATGCAAATGAAAATTTTCTTCCATGGTTCCACTATATTCATTGCCACACAATGCCTGTTAAAGAGTGATTAGAGCTGAGAGTCTGAGACCGTCGACCGCTGTCTGTATGTTGTGAGAGTTGAGAACTTGAGATTAAAACTCTAAAAGGGTTTATCGAAGAGGGTTTTTTCCCCCCTCTAATCTCTCTTCCAAGTGAAAGTCAGAATAGATCAATAGAACAAATCTATTATGTGAATGGGAGCACGATACAACTGTATCCCCATAAATAAAATTTGTTCAAGAAGTATAAAATATGTATAAATCTTATATACATATAAATATATGTATATAGATAGGAATATACATAGAGGCTCGAATAGGCTTGCGAGCTTAACGAGCCGAACTTCAAAGTATTCAAATTTGGCTTGATTAACAGATGAGCCATATATAGAGATCGAATTCGACTCGAAGCTTGAGTTGGGCCGAGCTCGAATAGCTTGTGAAAAGCTCAGTTTGTTTTCACCCCTATTGAAAGGACAAGAGACCCAGTAAAGGAAAAACAAGGGAGAGACCTAGTAAAGGAAAAACATTATAGAACTGCCCAAAATAAGGATTCTCTAATAACCCCTTGTTTAGCTAATTAGGGGTGCTCACGATTCAGATCACTGAACCGTGGGGTATTTTTTGAAACCAAACTGGCACTACTGGTTTTTGAAAATCCCTGAACTGAAACTGAACCAAATCAACTGGTCAACTAGTTGACCAGTTTGGTTCTTTGGTTTTTCGGTTTTTTATATTTATAATATATTTACAATATATATTACTATATGCATATTTGTACTATACTATATATCATAAATAGATAGTTATAAACATATTTTCAAGGAGCCAAGGAAAACCTAGGTGTCGAGGGAGCACTTAGCCGCCTAGTCACCTATGCATCGCCCAGTGTCTCAAAAGTAAACTTGCTTTTCCTAGTGTTTCAAGGTTTGTGTCTCAGAAATAAACCTTTTCTTCGTAATGTTTCAAGGCTAGTGTCTCACAAATAACCATTTTCTTCCTAATGTTTCTAGGCTAGTATCTTAGAAATAACCATCGTCTAGGAAAAGGAGCTATGCTCTGATTTTGTCATAGGAAAAAAAGAAAAAAATACCATTGGTATTGATAAAAAAAAGAAGAAAAGAAATAAACAAATAAGGAGAAGAAAGGGTGAAGCCCCTGTTTTTTTTTTGTCTCATAAAAGAGAGAAAAAAATGCTAAAACTGATGAAGGAGAAGGGTGAAGCCCTTATTCTTTTTTAAGAAAAATGCAAGAAAAAAACTTGAAGATGGTGACTGTCATTATTATTATTTCAAAAAACAGAAAAAAAAAATCAAATGGAGAACTGAAGGAGGAGCAGACTAGCAGAGCCCCTGTTTTTGTTCCAAAAAAGAAAGGCAAAGAATAAGAAATTTAAGGAGAGAGGGTTATTTCTTATCCCAGAAAAGGAAGAACATACCTGTATTCGATTGGTGTTACTTTTGTTCCAAGTCTTCACTCTTCAAGTCTTCGAAGTCTTAAAAATCATCAAATTCTTTGAACATACCTGATGAGTTTGGTTAACTGGATTTTTCAGTTTGGTTTTCTTGGTCTGGTTTGGTTTTTCAGTTATTTATACTCCTACAGCTAATGAATCAGTTGATCCATTTTTTAGTCTTCTAACCTGTTTGAATATGACACCAACTTCCCTTAATAGACACCGCCTTCATGGTTTGCCTGTGACTCCATATTTCCAATTTATCCTTTTGCATCCAAATCACAACAAGTTTAGAGTGTCCTGCTTCAATTTGCCTGAACAGCAGCTGTTTTTCTAGCTGTAATCCTTGCAAAAGAGCAAGAATTTCTGCTCTAAGAGAATCTCCTACAACTATGGGACTCAAGTACAATGCCATAATGCTATCTTCACTTCCTCTAAATGCACCACCAATGGTTGAAGGACCCAGATTTCCATTTGAACTTCCATCAAAATTTAAGTTGATGCTGTGAGGGAAGGGAGGAACCCAATTCTAATGAAGGTCTGATTGTGAGAGGAAGACATAACCACTTTTTTCATTCCTTTATGAGTCATTAATTGAGCCGTTCTTCAATGCCTCCTCAGTTTTCACCCAATGTCTAATTTGATTGTGATATTTTGAATGATCACCTCCCTTGCCTAGCACTTCTCTTGAAATAGCCTATTATTTCTTTTTGACCAATCAACAGCAGCTCTAGGAGCTCTCCAGAAGATCCTATTCTTGCTTAATTGTTTGAAGAAGCTACAGTCAAAGAGACTTGCCAGATCTTGAGGAAGAATCCACCTGCAACCAAAGTGACAAGAAAACCATTCCAAATACAAGATGACCATAGCTTTCCCAAAATATATTGGATGCACATGATCTTGGTCTCTTTGGATAAATAATTGATAAACCTTGCTAATGGTGCCAAAACATGCAAAATGCACATCGTTTGACCCATAAAAATTAGACTGAAAGAACAGTGACATGATTGCAACTACAACTTGTAAAAATCATAAAAACCTTTTATTAATACTTTAAGCTTATTAAACCCTTGTAAAATGACTAGAAAATTTTCTGTGCTCTTTGCACATGGCAATTTTAGATGATGATGATGATGATGATAATTGTAAAAATATATTTCTAAATTTTTTATAATTGTTAATATTTTTATATGTATAAAAATAATTCTTATTTATTACACTTAGTTTCTTTTAATATGATGAGCATATGATGTTAGATATTTGTCCAAACGTTTTCTGCAAAAGGTTCAACTATTAATCCACCACTAAACAGAAAACCAATTTTATTTTTCAGTTGGTTTTAAATTTTGTACTTTATTTCCATAATCAATAAAAACAATTCTTCTTTATCTAACTTATTTGTCTTTAACATGATCCATTGATTTAAAAGGCGCGCCTAGGCCCTAGGCTTGGCACTTTCAAAAGGCATGCGCCTGGTGTGCCTTTTTTTGTGCTTTTTGTTAACCCCCGACCATGCCCCTAGAGGCAAGCCCAAACAAGTTCATGTTAGGATCTTAAATTCTTAGTCCTTACAAAAAAATAATTTTATAATTTTAATTGCCTTTTAAGAAGATATTTCACTAGGATGAATGGGTGAACAACATTAGCAAATAGGGGGTTCTTGTTCACCAAAGATATTTTAAGAAGATATTTTATTAGGATGAATGAATGAACAACATTAACCTAGCCACTTTGTTTTGCTTGCTCACCAATGTTTCGAGAACCCCCTATTTGCTAATGTTGTTCTTTCATTCATCTTTGAAGAAAACTGAAGAGAGGAGAGCTTGAGAGTTCGGCAATGAAGGTTTGAGAATGAGAGTTTCGAACTTACTCTCTCTCAGCACTCTAACACTATTTTATTAAGATAAGTTTGAATAATTACAAGGAGGCCCTTAGTTGGGCAAGAATGTACAAAGAACTTAATATAGACAGGATGGGCCTAGAATAAGGCCCATTACAGAAAAACATAAATAACAAGAAAGAATAAACAGCCTATGGGCCATTCAGCCCATCTTCTCTACACTCCCCCTCAAGCTGAGCATAGATGTCAATCTTGCCAAGCTTGCTGGTATCATGCTGAAGTTTTGCCTTGGGAATGCCTTTGGTGAGAAAATCTGCCAACTGTCCTTCAGATGTGATGAAAGGAAGACACACTTCACCCGAAGAGACCTTTTCCCTAATGAAGTGTTGATCAACTTCAATATGCTTGGTTCTATCATGTTACACTGGGTTGTGAGCAATGTTGATGGTAGCCCGATTATCATAGTACAACATCATTGGCTTGTCATATTCAACCCCAAGTTCTTCCATCAATGATTTTAGCCATAATAATTCAGAAACACCATGTGCCATGGCCCTGTATTCTACTTCAACAGAAGACCGAGCAACAATCGATTGTCTCTTGCTTCTCCAAGAAACAACATTACCAGCCACCAATCTGCAATACCCAGAAGTAGATCTTTTGTCATCAAAGTTTCCGACCCAATTAGCATCGGTGTAGGCTTCAAGATTCATATGACCATGCTTGGCAAACAGAATACCCTTTCCTGGGGAGCCCTTCAAATAACATAGGATTCTCTCTACTGCTGCCATATGAGTGTCTCGGGGAGCATGCATGAATTGGCTAAGGCAACTGGCAACTGGCTGCATATGCAATATCTGGCCGAGTTATGCATAGGTACAAAAGTTTCCCAAGAAGTCTCTGAAAGATTCCTTTGTCTTCTAACAATGTCCTTTCTGAGGCTGAGAGTAGCAACTGGTCTAGCACCCATCTTTCCAGTTTCAGAGAGCAAGTCAAGAACATACTTCCTTTGGGAGATAAGAATCCCATCCTTGGATTGAGCCACTTCTATGCCAAGAAAGTATTTCAATTCCCCCAAATCTTTAATCTCAAACTCTGTATGGAGAAAAGATTTTAGATCATGAATTTCTGAAACATCATTACCAGTCACTACAATATCATCTACATATACAATGAAGTATACTGCTAGAGGTCCACTCCTCTTCACAAAAAGAGTATGATCGGACTGTGTCTGCACATAACCAAAGTTAACAAGTGTTGTTCTAAATCTCTCAAACCATGCTCTAGGGGACTGTTTTAGTCCATAAAGAGATTTCTTCAGCCTGCATACCTTCCCTTTCATATCAGTTCCAAACATCCCTGGAGGAAAAGACATATAAACCTCCTCATGTAATTCGCCATTCAGAAATGCATTCTTCACATCCAATTGATAAAGGGACCAGTCAAAGTGAGTAGCTAAAGATAGAAGAACCCTCACAGATGTCATCTTGGCAACAGGTGCAAAGGTCTCCAAATAATCAATCCCATATGTCTGTGTATAGCCTTTTGCAACCAACCTGGCCTTGTACCTTTCAATGGTGCCATAAACTCGGTATTTGATAGTAAAGACCACTTGCAACCGACTGGATCCTTCCCTTCAGGCAAATCCACCACTTCCCATGTGTCATTCTTGTGTAGGGCATCGATTTGAGATCTCATAGCATCCCTCCATTCTGTAATCTTAAGAGCTTTTGACACAAACCTGGGAATAGGGTTAGAAGCAACAGAAGAGAGATAGGCAAAGTATGAAGGTGAAAGCAAACTGTAAGAAAGGTGCTTGGAAATGCAGTGTGCAATGCACTTCCGTTTTCCTTTACTAACAGTAATGGGAATATCAAGGTCAAGGAAGGATGACTCCAAAGGTGCTGAAATAGTACCTGTTGTCTCTTCTGTGACTGGAAGTGTATAAGGCTCATGTATTGTAGGAGAAACAACCTGCACATTTTTGGATCTTTGCCTTTGATACACCTTGGGATTGAGGATAGGACGATGAGGTAAAGAGGGAAAAACACTGGGACAGGGAGAATGGAATGACTGATCCACCCTTGATACATTTGAAGGAGAAGCAGACACATCAAGAGACTCAACAGGGACAGGAAGAGGAAGAGCAAACACTTGTGACAAATCCTCCCCCTGTGGACAATGTCCTTCTGGAGAGGAACCATAAAAGGGGGAAAGCTCATCAAAGGTGACATCCATTGAGACATACCGAGTGCCAGTCTTTGGATCAAAAACAACAATAACCATTCTGTGTGGGGAAATAACCAAGGAAGATACACTTTTGAGCATTGGGTTCAAATTTATGCCTTTGGACACTTGGAACATGTACATAACAGGTGCAACCAAAGACACGAATAGGAATAGGAAAAAGGTCCTTGTCTGGATGAAGGAGATTGAAGAGAGACTTAAACCCCAAAACCCTTGATGGCATACGGTTTATAAGGTAGGTAGCAGTAAGAACAACATCACCCCAAAACCTTGTAGGAATATGTGAGGCAAATAAGATACTTCTTGCAATTTCAACAATATGCCTATTTTTCCTCTTAGCAATCCCATTCTGTTCTGGGGTCCTAGCACATGAGCTTTGATGAATAACCCCCATGTCAGAGAGATAGCAAGATAGGTTCTTCTCAAAGTATTCTTTTGCATTGTCAGATCTGAAGATTTTAATCCTGATATCAAATTGGGTTAGAACAAATTCATGGAATTGTCTTACAAGTCTTGGAACTTCATCACGGGATTTCATCAGGAATAACCAAGTGAACCGACAAAAGTCATCAATAAACAGGATAAAATATTTGTAGCCACCCATGGAGGGTAAGTGGTAAGGCCCCCACACATTAGAGTGCACAATATTAAAAGGAAAAGAAGATTTTTTATTGCTCAAAGGATAATTATTTCTACAATTCACAAGATTCACAATGAAGACTAGACAAACTAATTCCCTTAAACAGTTTAGGGAATAGATGACTCAAGGCAGAAAAAGATAGATGACTAAAACGACGATGACAACATAATCTGACTAACAGACTCTGAAGAAACAGATCCAAGAGCAACATTCCCAAGATGATTAGTGCATTGTCCCGGAGTATCAAGCAGGTATATTCCGTTCGCCTCATGGCCACTCCCAATCACCTTCTGACACTCCAGATCTTGAAAAACACAGTAGGAAAGAAAAAAGGTTACACAACAGTTTAGTGACTTGGTTAAACTACTTACAGACAACAAATTTGTATTTAGTTTAGGTACATGAAGGGCAGAAGGTAGGAACAAGGAATCCGTAGCCTTGATGGTTCCCTTACCAAAGATAGGGGCAAGTGAACCATCAGCTAAAGTGATTTTATCACGTCCAGGAAGCAAGTCATATGAAACAAACAAGGTAGAAAGATTGGTCATATGGTCAGAAGCACTTGAGTCAATAATCCAAAGGATCTTGAGATTACCTGAAGTGGTAGCATGATTGGCAGAAGCCCTTATACCTGAATGAGCAAATGCAGAAGAACCAGAATTTCCTAAAGGGTTGGAAGGAGAAGTCACATTACCCAGCTGACTGATCATCTTCCCAAACTTTTCATATCCTGCTCTCATGGCTGCCAACTGTGCAGAAGCAGACATCTCTTCACTATCTGGCCCGGCAGCTACATTTGCACTTATTGATCTTTTACTATCATGTTTTTTCTGAAACCGAATGGGAACAAGATTAGGATGTAGTTTCCAGCACTTGTCTTTGGCGTGCTTCGGCTTCTTGCAGTACTCACATATAACTTCTTTCTTTCCCGAGCCACTAGAAGTTCCAGCATTCCCTTTAGGTTTAATCCCCATATTGGCAAAGTGATCACTAATATCAGCCCCTTGAACCTGGACAACCCTTCTGCTCTCTTCACTACTCACCAGTGCATAAGCTTGTGACAATGAGACACACTCCTTGGAAAGAATATTTTGTTCTGTGATATCATATTCTCGGTTTAGTCCAGTTAAGAATTCAAATACCCAATTCCTTTAAACCAATTTTCTGTAGGTCTCTGCATCATTGGTGGTGTCCCAAGTTACAGCTTCTATTAGGTCAATCTCTTGCCATAGAGACTTCAGGGTTGAGAAATATATAGCAAGAGGCTTCTTCCCTTGCCTTAAATTCTTTACATCACTTCTCAATTTATATGCTCGGGCCACATTGAGTTTTTGGGAATAGGTTTCTGCAACACTGTCCCAAATTTCCTTTGCTGAATTCGTCCATAGGTAGTGTTGGCTAATTTGTGGCTACATTGAGTTCACAGGCCACCCAATGACAGTGTAATTTTTTTGCATCCACTTCTCGTAGGATGGATCACCTTCTGGGGGAGCCTTCTTACTCCTGGAAATGAATCCCCACTTTCCTCTACTACATACATAAATCTTTACTGATTGTGACCATGCCAGATAATTAGTTCCATCTAGTTTAACTGTCGTCACAGTCAATAAGGAATCACTTGGAGTCCCCTGAACCAGTCCATATTCAGCACCACTATTGTTTTCAAACTCTGAGGAGTACATCATGTAAACACTTCAAATATGATTTCAGATAACTTCTACAAGTATACTAAATGAGGAAGAGCAAGAACTGAGTTCAGCCGACCATAAGAATGCAATACACTGAGTTCAACCGACCACAAGAAGGCAATACACTGAATTCAGCCTTCAAGAAGTAATAAGAAACTTCTAGGCACTGTGCACTCAGCCGAAGTACCTTTTCAAATCTGGACTTCAAGGTAACCACCAAAGAAATAACCAAAAAGAGTAAATACCAATTGGTATTGCTGAAAAGGCCTTTTTACAAACAGTGTAGGCAATAGAGACAACCCCACTGTCAAAAAATCAAAAAAGGACTCAAGAACAGTTCGTACAACCCCCCAAAAGTATCCAAATATAAGTAACAATCCACACCCTTGTTACAAGGATGTTTTGGCAGTTTTGACAGTCCAAGAAGTGAAAACAGCCCAGAAATTTCTGGGTTAAACCAGATTCAATGGCAGCCGAAGGTAGTACAGAACAACCAGAAAGTTTCGGACACTTCAACAGTCCAAATACAGCCGAAAGTAGTACAGAACAACCAGAAATTTTCGGACACTTAACAATCCAAACACATCAGAAAATAACCCAAAAATCTGAGCACAACTTATAGTTTCGAGCTTCAAACCAGAACTGAGTTGTTCCCCTTCCTTTTTTTCTCTGATTCTTCCTGGTCACCAAACCACTTCTCCAAGAGATTCTAGTCTTGGGCACTTCCAATGACCTCCAAGAATCAGGCAACACGAGCCTAAGCTTCCAGCCCTAGAAAGAGGAGAGCTTGAGAGTTCGGCAATGAGGGTTTGAGAATGAGAGTTTCGAACTTACTCTCTCTCAGCACCCTAACACTATTTTATTAAGATAAGTTTGAATAATTACAAGGAGACCCTTAGTTGGGCAAGAATTTACAAAGAACTTAATAAAGATAGGATGGGCCCAGAATAAGGCCCATTACAGAAAAACATAAATAACAAGAAAGAATAAACAGCCTATGGGCCATTCGGCCCATCTTCTCTACAATCTTCATAAAATATCTTTTTAAGAGGTAATTACAATTACAAAATCATTTCTTTTCTTTGTGTAGGGATTAAGAATTTAAGACCCTAACATGGACTTGTTTGGGCTTGCCTTGAGGGGCTTGGTACAAAGCCAACTTGTAGAATTAGGAATGCAAAATGTTCTACATCACATTATCCATTTTAAGTAACACAATTAAGGGGAAAAAAAGAGATTTTACATGCCTGAATTTGTTTTATATGTTTGATTTTATTTTATTTTTTAAAATTTTCATTTGAATATGTTTTGCATGTTGTTTTTATGTATTTTAGTTTTAGATAAAAAGTTTTCTAAAACATTTATTTTAAAGTTTAAGTTTATATTTTTAAATAATACTATGTTTAGTGCTTTTATTTATTTTTATTTTTTATTTCGTTTTGCTTTTACTTTGAATTTTTTGGTATCTTTTATACTTTTGTGCCTTGCTTTGAAAAGGTGTCTGCCTCACCTTGCGCCTTAGGTGTAAATTGCTCCTTGTGTTTTTTTTTTTTTTTTGCTGCTTGCACTTTTGGAACACTGATATGATCAATATAAAATATTAGAGATGTATCCAAATGTTTTCTACAAAACTTACATATTTTTTTTATAATTTTTGTGTTTTTTAATTTTTATTATTTAATAATGATATCAAAGGTTGACACATTTGACTTGAAAGGTTGAACTGTTGACCTGCCACCAAATAGGAAAACAATTTCACTTTTGGGTTAGATTTAAGTTTTGTATTTCATTTCCATCGTCCATGAAAAAAAAATCTTGTTTATCACATTTATTCTTCTGTAATTTGATTAATATAAAATATTAGAGATTTGCCCAAATATTTTCTACAATTTTTTGTATATTTTCATATTTGACCTGAAAAGTTGAACTGCAACCTGCCACAAAATGGGAAGACACCTTCATTTTTGTGTCAGTTTTAAATTTTGTATTTTCATTTCCATTATCAATAAAAGCAATTATTGTTTATCAAACTTATTTCTTCTTTAATATGATTAATATAAAATATTAGTGAAATTATGTGTTTTTATCTTTTCTTTCATTTTTATTATTTAATTCTGATATCAATGGTTGACATATTTGACCCAAAAGGTTAAACTGTTAACCTGCCACCAAACAAGAAAATAATTTCATTTTTGGGTCAGTTTTAACTTTTGTATTTCTTTTCCAACATCAATTTAAACAATTATTAGTTATAACACATTTTTCTTTAATGTGATTAATATAAAATATTAGAGATGTGCCCAATTTTTTTTTGCAAGTTTTCATTTTCATAGTTTTTGTATTTCTTTCTATTTTAAAAGTTTATTGTTTAACTATGACATCTTAGGTTGGCCCATTTGACCTGGATGGTTTAATTGCTTACCACCAAGACAGAAGGATGGTTTCGTATACCTTAAATATATGACTTAATGAGAAGAAAAATTAAATAAGGTGAAAAGTAGTGGCTCAAGTTATTTTTTTGTCCTCACAATTAGAGAGGGACAAAATTCAAAGATAGGGGTATTTTAGTCAAGAATAGGATTCAATGGATGATAATGAGAGTTAATACCTTAAGTATAAGATTTAAGGAGAGTGAATTGAAATGAATGAGATGAAAAGTAATAATTCAGATTACATCTTTTGCCTTCACAAATAGAGAGTTGAAATTCAAAAAAGGGGTATTTTAGTCAAACAAAAGTTCCATACTCATTCGTACTTTTAATGATATATAATATAATACAATATAATATAACACTATACCTAAGAGGCTAAGACAGTAACAAACAAGAAAGATTGGAATTGACCAAAACCCTTACCTCTCAAAAGCTACAATATTGCCATTGGTGAAGGAATTTGGAGAAACTTCTGTATTTTCTTTCACTTTTCCATGTTTGCATCACAGCTCAATCTGAATTCTCAAAGTCCATAAATATGTACAAGCTAAACTGCTCAGAGCCTTTACTTGGAGCAATCATCAGTACAACTAACACTTCCTGTAACAGGCACTTCACCAAAAAGAACCATTAACATTTACTTTACTAGACAAACATCAGATTGTCACTACCTTGATTCATTTTTCAATGGAGAATACATTATAAAGGTATTATGGGGTTGAGAGTGCTTTATTATTATTAAAGCTATAGAGCCATCCTGTATTTGGGGGGGCGGGGGGCCAAACTGCTAATGGGATTGACAATGAAATAAAAGTACTAAGTAACCCATTCAAGGTTCTATAAGCCAACAACTACAAATAGTAAAACGATGAAAATAATCATTCTAAATCATAAATCTTTCTCAAGGCATTGATGAACCACTCAGGGTTTTTTGAAGATGAACATTGTTGAAACTTGAAAGATAATTGAGAGAAACATGTGAGAACTAGGATTTTAGAAAAACTAAGTCAAGAGGCAAAATGGTCTAATAAAATAACATAAGGGAAGTTTGTGGTTTTAAAAATGTTTAATGGAATATTCCATGCAGTTAACTGTTTGGCAGGGGCAAATTGCTGGAATCCAGGAGTTCAGGGAGTCTTTGTCACTACCCCCTAACTGCAGGGTGGCTGTCTGTAATTTGCTGTTACTATTATTATTTGATGAATTGGTTGGGAATGCTTTATTGACTTGATTGTATTACATAATTGTGAAATTACTGCTTTTTTCTGACCTACTTCCTCGAGCTCTAAAATAATTTTTTCTTTACCAGTTAATTCTTGACATGCACTTCATTGTTGAAATTGCTGTTTGTGGAGGCTATCCAGCACGACATGTTCACCAGATTGCTTCATCCATAATTGCTCGTGCAATCAGGACTTTCTCAGGGAGAGGTATTGACCCACAGAGGTATGTTATTACTGCCTTGTTTCATATTTTTACTGGCCTGTTTGTCAATTGTGACTCATGTTTAATGCAGTGCACTTCCTGAGGATGAATGGTTCGTTGATACTGCAAAAGCAGCAATAAACAAGCTCCTCTTTGTGACATCTGGGTCTGAAGCATCAGAAACTGATGAAGAACATATTGTTATACACGATGAGGTTATATCTGACTCAGATGACACTGCTTCTTGCGCATCAAATGCAGAATCATCAGATTCCTTTGCTTCAGCAAACATGGGTGAGAGTGAGAGTCCAATGTACTTCACAGATCCCGAGACTTGAGAAGTGTGGGGTGTTTTTTGTGGACGAGGATAAAGCAATACTGCAATCCCTACCTGTTAGTTGATGTAGCAGGGTGATTATGGGGTTTCAGATGGTTCCATGGTGAAACTACTGGCCATGGACCACAAAAGAGCCAGTGACTGCATTTTCAGATGATGCCATGATAAGCGATATGTTGTTGGGGCCTCTCCAGTGTGGATTTGCTATTGTGACAAATGAGATGCTTGGCAACACGTTCCTGGTGGTGTTTCATGATGCAAGAGAATCACTGTACAGTGGTTGGTGTTCCTTGATCTTATGCAGGTTGAAGACCGTTTGGTTAAGGTGTGTTTGTCCGTATATCTTTTTACATGAAGAGCATTTGAAAAAATGGCAAAAAACTCCATTTGGAGTCTCTCAAAAAGTCTGAAATGGATTTTTCACGTCTTTATAGGGCTGTGGCTTTCGAAAACTAGATTTTTTTCTCAATCAAATAGGAAAAGACCAAAACGCAAGATTCCGGGCTTTTAAAAAGCCGATAGCCTGTATGAAAGACACGCCAAACAGAACCTATGTTGATACAAAATACAGAGATGTTTCCAATGTGTAGCTGTAGTCTTGCAGCTAGAGTTTTTGTGGTCAGCAGATCTCAACTCTGCTTATAAGATTTCTTATGCCATGGTAACTCAAGGGAGTCCACCAACAGCAGCTTCATAATCACTTGTGCATCACCTTCAAGGGCGATAACACATTTCCTGCGAATCTGCAACCCCGTCCCGATTCAAGACAAGCTCGAGACCGCAGTGAGTTTTGAACGTGTCAGTGCTTTAACCCAACACCGGCTTGATATGATATTTGGTCGTTTTCACCGAACACTGGCATATTCAAAAGTCACTGAGGGAGTGAGGGGTCTTGTGGCGACCCCGCTTGGTGGTTTTTCCCATCTACAAACAGAGAGGGATTATAAGAAGAGTTGTCATCAGATGAATCATCATTGATACAAATATAATTCAAATCTGCAACTTATGCATTTATAACCAAGATGACCAATAAAGGGTAGAAGGTTTTAGTTTTACTACAAGAAATCATCATATTCCAAAGACAAATCTACCTCGTGCCAACTGACCACATTTCACCAAACACAGCTTCAGAGGTTTAGATGATAATGTCATAATGATGATGAAAAATAATTAGAATAAAATGGATTCATTAGACGTGAATAGAAGACAAAAGATAGGATTGAGGAGAAGGTGCTTGTTTTTCCTTCTTTTTATATAATAAAAGACAATAAAATTGAAGAATTCAAATCAGCCCCCCACAACGTCCCACAGCCCATCCCCGCCATGTATTGAGAACATCTCTAGATGATGATTTCATAAATGATAATGTCATCATTAGGAGATGTTCTCAATACATGGCGGGATTGTGCTGTGGGACATTGTGGGGGGTTGATTTGATCTAAAAATTGAAGCGAAATAGACTAATTGGAGAAGGGTTTACATTGGTCTTTCCTTCTTTTTTTCTGCATATGATGATAATAGACTAATAGTGGCTTATGTTGCTATATCCTCATGGAGTCCTCATTATGTTTGCCAAATAAAAACCCTCCCTTTACACTTTGGCTCCATTGGATTGTCCCAAAAATGAAAATTAAGGAATGGCTTTTCAAAAATTACTATTTTTACCATATTTGAGTACTTCTGTAAATCATTTTTAGATAGAAAAGATGTTTTTTTTATTGAAAGATAGGAACAAAAGTTGGTACTCATGATTCATATCCTGCTCCAATCATAGATATACTTTTCAACCATTCAATCATTCATTTTTGTTAATAAAAAAAATTATTCATTTTCTTAATTAATTAATATTTTCTAATAAAAATTTTTCATTTTCCTTCGATTTACGTGCAACCAAACGCAACCTTAATCTTTCTGTCTAATATGGTCTGAAGGCCGATCCGTGAAGCTCACTTTCCGTGACCCTAGCATTGCTCAATCCTCAATATAAGAATCAACTCATCAAGATTGCGACCGCTCTCAAATCTCAACGGTGATAAACTTGGAGACAAGGAACAGAAAGCGTGTGTGATTGGTTGGTGGATTCACTGACGTTATCTGTTCCCTTCAATTGCACAGACCCATCTTCAAAATTTGCTGAAGTACACAAGACCCAGAACACACTTTCAAGTCTAATCTCACTCTTTCAGTTCTCCTCCAATGGAGACCATCACCTTGAAGCAGGCTCTAATCCCAGCTAGCCTGCGTCGTGCGTCTATTTCAGCCTTCGGGTTTCCTCCTTCTTGTCTGAAATTCCATCCCGCTAATCATGGCAGAAGGCTTCTCGTGACAAGAGCGGCTGTTGCTGTTGAGCAGCAGGCGCAGACCAGGGTTTCACTCATAAGGATAGGTACAAGAGGGAGGTAAAATTTTCTTCATGACTTCAATTCGTGCATTTTCCTTTCTGGGTTTCATTTTTCTTGTTCGAAATGTAGCACGCCGTGATTATTTAGATTGTTTTTGGTGTTGTTGATGTTCAACCATTAATGGGTTTATCCGTAAGATTAGAGGTTTTGACATGTTTTTTTCCTAATTCTGAGATTGTTGATGTTTGGTTTTCCCTTGTACTGACTTGCTCCTGGGGGATTTTCACTTGGGAGGGTGGGTAATATTTTCATGATTCTTTTATGGTATTGCTTCATTTCGATTTATTTGTCTTTCCCCGTCGTCCTTATTTTTTCATGATTTCGATTATATGGTGTAGTTCGATTTCATTTAGATCTTATCCATGTGCTTAGCTGTGCATATTTGACATTGCTCTAGAGGCGCACGCTTTTGACTTTTCCTGTTTTAATTTAGCTGTTGAAAGTAGGATTATGAATCCAATGCCCATGTGTAAGATTTATTTTTTGCTTTTATGCTCTTTATATCTTAGATCTTTGATCTAAATTTTTGAGGAAAGTAAAACATTATCTTGGTAAGAAAACAGGGAGGGGCTAAACATTTGGTGTAGCCCTGCACCAGAGGTGAATGAGCGATTGCCGCAGTTAGGTGGTCTCATACACTTCATGTGGCACATATGGGTCAATTGATATTTGGAAGAAGTTAAAGTGGTTGTTTTCTGTGGTTGACATGGTTCCTTGTAATCCATTACTACAAGATTAACACTGTGCAGCCGGTATCAACATACTATTCATGATGGTGTCTCTGAAAACAAGATTAATATCTCAGACATGCATTCAAAACCATAAAAATAAAAACCAATAAGCATTTCTGGATATGATCATATTGAGTAGATACCTGACAACTTTAGTAAATTTTATTGTTGAAAAGATTGTAAAAACTGGAGAAATAAGAATAACATTAAAAACAAATACATCTTAATAACTCTTTGTCTGAAAATGAGTTATTAATTGTTTCAGCATTTATCTGAATCCCATGATGTCCCACTTCATTGTCCATGTGGTGTTAATATGCCGCCATCAAAATTTCTTTTGATAATTTTAATGAGCTGTAAGGAAATCTGTAAATGTAGATGGGTTGGTGGTGTTAGGGTGACAGCCAATGTGACATAACTGTCATTTCTTTTGCTATGAAGTATATTAATCCATGATTTGAAGGATCCAGGATCATCAATGAGCACCTTTCAGACCTTTCTTTCTCTAATGATTAATTTAGAAACTAGAGGATATTAATCATGTAAATGACTGCTGACATATGGTTATGTTCATTTTGTACTCCTGATTATTTGAATCCACTTATTTCTGTTAGATGATTTCTTTTATGCTCCTTATGTAGGACAGCCCATTAGCGCTTGCTCAGGCTTATGAGACACGAGATAAACTGATGGCCACACATCCAGAACTATCTGAAGAAGGGGCAATTGAAATTGTAATTATAAAAACAACAGGTGATAAGATACTCACTCAACCACTTGCAGATATAGGTGGAAAGGGCCTTTTTACGAAAGAGATAGATGAGGCACTCTTGAATGGTGAAATTGATATTGCTGTCCACTCAATGAAGGATGTGCCTACATATTTACCTGATGGGACAATTTTACCATGCAACCTTCCACGTGAGGATGTTCGAGATGCATTTATTTCATTGAGTGCACATTCTCTGGCTGAGCTTCCAGCTGGCAGCATAGTTGGTAGTGCCTCCCTTAGAAGAAAGTCACAAATACTGTACAGATATCCTTCTCTTAAAGTAAGTATTACTGATGTTGTTCTCACATGTTACAGTAGCTAGGAATATTATAAATCCGTCATTTCTAAAGACTTTGAATTCTATGTTCAGAATCTAATTCTTCTATGCATGACAAATTGTTTTTGAGCTGTTATTTTTTACTCCATACATAAACACTGACACATACAAAGTTTCACCTAAATGTCTTTTTTATTTTTTTTTCTTTTTCAGTGTTAAGGCAGTCATGGGTGGGTGCTTTAAGTGCAAAGTAGTATGACATTGGGCTTTGACATTTCAAACAAGTAACCTACCTTGACTGGTGAATATTACTGCATAGGGATAAAGTTTGTTGATTTGAGTTTAATAGTATTCCTTGTCCTGCTTTTAGGTTTTTACTTGATGAGTTTAAACATGTTTTATCTTTTGTACCTTTTGTTTTAATCCACCTCATCAATGTAATGAAGTCTATCATTATGTTGACTACATGATCATAGTGACAATAAACGGAGCACTTAGATTATATGTATGAATAAGGTGAATTAAGTAATTGTATTTCAAACATGATGCATCATCTAAAATAGGCCATGGTTCCAATTAATTGAAGTATTTGGCCTAGTGGATGGCTTATAGATTTTTTCCCGAGTGCCTTTTATTGAAACAAGCTTGGACTCTCAATTAGGAAAGAATACCAACCACCAGATGCAAAATGGGGAAGGGAAAGAGAATGTGAGAGGCAAAGGGCAGAGAGGGGCTGATGGGGTTAGAGACAAAAGCAGTTAAATTGTTCTTGTTGTTTATATCTTGTTCCTTTTTCAACTTGTCTATTATAACTAGAATTAAATCAATAATATAAGCTGCTTCAAGATTGCCAGGTTGAGAAATGAAGGAGAAAATTGGGTCATCACTTGAGAAGATTGCTTCTGTAACTGATCAGTTTTAGGGAATATGTAATGGGCATCTCAATTTTTGCAGGAGAAATTGAATTTTTCTGGGAAAAATTTTACTTTTGTTTCTGGTGGATCATGTTAATATTATTAACTCTCAGGTTTGACTTCAGAGGGGGTTGACTCAAGAGGATGTGGGTTATGTTGCTATTTATTTGTTTTTCTGATTCTTCTCTATTTCTATGTCTTCAAATTCCTAAATTTTAATTTAATCAGATATCTTCTTCAACACTAAAGTATTTGTCAAATAAGAACCCATGAATTTATTTATATTCTCTATTTAATCACAAGGATAGACATCTCACTTCCTTTTGTTTTCAGATAAACCATAGTTTATGACCTTTTCTGATTGGTGTCTTTAAGATTATTGTATGCCATTGTTCCTTTTCCATATATTGTTTGAGTAGATCTTAGTTTATGTATAAAGATGTGCAAACTACAAGTTGAATAGATCATATGTATCTTTCTATTGCTGTTCTATGTAAGATGGTTCTCTTATTGTAGGTGGAGATGAACTTCAGAGGCAATGTTCAGACACGGTTGAGAAAAGTTAGGGAAGGAGAGGTCCAAGCAACCTTATTGGCATTGGCTGGGCTCAAACGCCTTGATATGACAGATAATGTTACTGCAATTCTATCTATTGATGAAATGATTCCTGCTGTTGCTCAAGGAGCAATTGGAATTGCATGTCGAAGCAATGATGATAAAATGGTATGTATTGTTCTAAGGAAAAGTATCTGATGGCAACTGAACCACCATATTAATTGGTCTAGCAAGTTTCTGACTTTACTGAATAAGAGATTATAGCCCTCCCAGCTTGCTGCTCTTTTAACTGGTTGGCAGAGAAGAATTTCTCTTTTAAGTCAAAACGGCAGCTCTATGCATAATGACCTAAAGTTGCATAATTGAGAGTTATGTTGTGATCAATGTGTCCTTGCACGGTTTATTCTTTGACTTCTAGTGTTCCAATCTTTAGTTACCCATGTTTGGGATAGATGGTCTCATATATTTCTAACATTTCTTTTGAAAATCATCCTTGCTTGCAGGCTAATTACATAGCTTCCTTGAACCATGAAGAAACCAGACTAGCAGTTGCATGTGAGAGAGCTTTCCTTGAGACCTTAGATGGGTCATGTCAAACCCCAATTGCAGGTTATGCATGTAAGGACAATGAGGGCTACTGCATATTTAGAGGTTTGGTGGCCTCCCCAGATGGGACCCAAGGTAAAGTAGTCCAGATCTAAGGATAAGAAGTAGTTTTGTCAAGGATCTAAATAAGAGAAAAACTATTCTCAATTGGATTTTGTGTCTGCCCTATTTTAACATCACTATTCACTCCCTCTCTATTGGTCTTTTTCCTTTTCCAGTATTTGAAACTTCAAGGAAAGGTCTATATATTCTTAAAGATATGATTGCAATGGGAAAGGATGCTGGCAAGGAACTACTTTCACGGGCAGGTTCTAGTTTCTTTGACAACCTTAAAAGAGCACCAAAATAATAACATAGAGAGAGAGAGAGAGATGTTTGGCGTGGCTTTCAGCTTTCATTTTTGTAGGTGTGTCCAAAAGGATAGCTTTTGAGTTATTTGTATTTTCTAAATGTAATGGATATGGTTGTATGACTCGTATATTTAGAGATGCCATGTTTTGATTAACTGGAGATTTCATTCTTTAGAGGTTGGTCATTGGTTTTTCTTTCCCAAGTAAATTGATAATGAGATCATCATCGTCCTCGTCATATAAACCATATCCAGACCAGCGCCATTATTGATATCAAGGTTTCTTTTTTCGAAATCAGTTCAGGGGGGCCAGTTTAGGGCTCCTCCACCCCCTGAACCGGTTAGACCCCTGATACACCCACTATAGGTGTATCAGAGGGATCCCGGAACGATACATATCGGCCACGGATCGATATTTTGAACCTTGATTGAAATAATGATATTGATTAAGAATGAACATCGATGGCAGAAGAATGGAGCAAATGCAAAGGCACATGCGTTTCTTGGTGAGTCTTTCAAGTGACAACTTTCATGGCTTCCAAATCTCAAATTCTCAAACATGCCCACAGTGGTGTGCGGTGTGCCGAGATTAATTATCCAAGTCATTGGTGTGATATGCTAAACTAAACTACCGATTTAATTCATCGATGTGTCTCCAGCAAATGAAGATAGTCAAATTGAAGATGAGTCGATGAGGATTAATTATCCAGTCGCTTGTCTCATGTAACCATTTTTCTTATTTTAAGATTTTAACCATAAAAAAAGGTAAATTGCACATGTACCTGCACTTTAGTCTAAGAGCCTGAACTTTTAAACGTGTCACTTTAGTACTTGAGTTTTTAAAAATATACATTTAAGCTCAATTCCATTAAACAATACGTTGAGGGATAAAATTAAAAAAAAAAAAAATGCCCATATTCTGACTTCCTTTTTTTTACTATCATCTTTCTTCTGCCTTTGGACTTTGGACACAAATCAATAATGATAAAGTAAGTTCACCCCAATTTGTTCATTGGGGGTAGCCTTACTTTTGGGTGCTTATTTTGCCTCCATTAATTTGCATCAAAACTCGAAGGGTAGGAAAAAATATGAACAATTAAAGACAAAAAAAAAAGAATTAGAATATAGACATTTTCATAATTTAATGGAATTTAACTTAAATGCATATTTCTGAAAGTAAAAGTATTAAAATGGTACATTTAAAAGTTTAAGCCCTAAAGTGAGACTATCCCCAAAGTACAGGGTGTTTATATGCAATTTACTGAAAAAAAAAATGGTGCCAAGAAATAAATGTGGATTTAAGCCATCAAAATGATGTGGCAAAGTTTACATATAAACCATAACATCAACGACTAGTTAATAATATCATCCATCATCCATAAAAAATGATGCATTGAGGTTTCAGCCACTACCACATGTTGGACATGGTATGTGAAAATACAATATTGTGATCATCTCTTCAGGAATGAATCATAGACTTCGTATTATCACTATTGTAATGAGTATAAATTTTATGATGTCCATGTATTATATCTACATTTAATAGGGGTGTTCATGGTTCGGTTAATCAAATTGTGGGCCTATTTTTAAAATCGAATCAGTCTTATCGGTAATCAAAGTCGATTGGTTAACCGGTTGACCAATTCGGTTAATCATCGGTTTTTTGGTTTTTAATATTTATAATATATATTATAAAAAATATATAAATATATAATAAAAAATAAAAATATATATAATATTATTTTTTAAATAATAAACAATATATTATATATTATAAATATATTTATTTATATTTATATATAATGCATATTTATTAATTTATAATATATAAAAAATATATAAAAATATATGTATACCAGTCCGTTCAGTTAACCGCCAATTTTCTATATTGATTAACCGAAACCGAACTGAATGTTTAACTAGATTTTTGGTTTGGTTTTGATCGATTTTTTTATTTTTCTTGCTCACTCCTAATATTTATATTTATAACTCTGTAATCTATATCTATAACCATTAATAAAAATAAGAATGGTAATTGTCATTCGTCAAAATACCCTGATTTTCATTTCCAAAGTTAGCCTTCGATCATTACTTTTTTCATCCCACAATTCTATCCCTCTTTTATTTTATTTCAATAAAACAAAAAGACCTGAATGTCTTTTGAGTTTTGAGACACCTGGTACGGCATATAGGTGCACAAATGTTCTCTCCTTCACGTTCTAATCCTAACATTGGGTTGCTATGTTTGAATAGAACGTCTCAATCTTAGAAGCCTTGAATTTTCAAGAACAATAATGCAAGCCAAGATGTCTAATTTCTTCAAGTTTTCTTCACCAAAGATCCATAACCCACCTAAGCTTTTAGATTAAATTGAAGATAAAAATGTCATTTTTTCTAATTCTAATTTATAACCATCGGAATAGACATTACATTTTTAATATATAGTACTAAATTTGTTATCAATCAGTGGTTAATTTGGGATGATTGATTTAAGTAAATTAACACATGGTAGTGCATTGTTAAGGGGGCAATATTTTTTTATTCTATATTAACAAATATGCATGTGCTTCTCACGTTATAATTTTAGATGATGATAATTATAGTAAAAATAGTATGATTAATTACACGGATCCCTTATACTATGGGGTATATGATAAAAAACCCTGCACTTTTTTTTGCGACAAAGGCCCCCTGAACTTTAGATGTTAGACAAAGACCCCCTCCGTCTCAACGGACATGACGAATGGTGGTATTTAACCAAAATAGCCCTCTGTTAAGTCATTGGACAAGAATGCAAACTTTCAAAATGACCAAAATGGCCATCTCACTCCCAATTACCGAATGCTGAAGAAAAAAGGAAAAAGTATGGACAGCCCCATTGCAGAAACCTGAACCCCAGGCCAGCCCATACAGAATTTATAATGACTCTCAAATTCAACTTTTGAAATTATAAGACTGATTCCCACACCATGTAAACATCACACTTTTACCTATGCTTTTCATGTGAGGTGGCAATCCAGCTTGGATTCCATGTCACAATAACATTTATTTAAATTTTTATTTTGAAATTTAACCTTAAATTGAAAAGACTAAAATGACCCTACTAGGCCCACGGTCATTGTTCTCTCCCGCCCTCCCTCTTCCCTCTCATTCGTTCTCTCACACTCTCAACTCTCTTCTCTTACTATTTCTTCATGCGACTTTTCGACCTTCGACTGAACTTAGGCTACTCTCTCTCCTCTGTCACTTTTATTTCTCGTCTTTATTATCACCAAGCTTTACTTACAACTGCACCAAGTACCGTACAGATCCACGACTCTCTCCCTATGTCCCTCTCTCTCTCTCTCTCTCTCTCTCCAAGAACATCTTCACATAAAAGAACAAAGCCATAAAAAGAAAAGCTATACTTCTCGCTTTGTATCTACTATTGCATTTTCTGCCACCACCCCATCTCTCTCTGTTATCCATGGTCTCTCTTTCAGATTGGTCGATATGAATCACATCTCAAGGGATTCTTTGGCCGGAGGGAGGATTGTTCCGGCGGGATCGCAACTCCGGAGAGGTCGGAGCAACGCTGCCATCTCGAGAGATACAGATGAAAACTTGGATCTCTTCTCTAGGTTGTTCTTGCTATTTCAGGGAGACGATAGAAATTTCATTTTTTTTATTCAATTTCAAAATTTGTCAGCTTCCAGTAGGCTGTTCTTGCTATTTCAGCGAGACGATAGAAATTGTTAGAGGAACTGATCAATTTGATGTTGATTTTGATTAGGTTGATGTTCCTATGTGCACCTGTGCAAATTTAGAGGGCATCCGTATTTCTTTGCTAGAACTTTATATCTACGATAGTATTATTTTCTAGCCTAAGAATGATGTTAAATATTTTTCTCATTTTTTCATTTTTATTTGATTCTACAATTTATTTATCACTATTATTTTCTGCTTGTCATTTCGCCCTTTCTGACTCTAGTTGCTTAGTTAAATACTTAAGAAGGAACGCCAATGTTTGATTTCCTCCTGATAATAAATTTTTTAGAAGAAATTAGTCAAAGTCAAATTTATTATTTTGATATTTTCTTAATAAAAAAATATCATATTTGTTAATAGTTCTGGTTATGAATGTCTTCAGTATCGATGAAATTGGGGAGAATTATCAGTTGGACCAGTAAAACTAGCGAGGAATGGAATCGACGATCTACTCTCTTCAGTGGATGGGGGCTGGAAAGCATGATTAGGATTGGTATGCGTTCTGTCCATAATTTTCTCCCTGACGTAATTTGTATGGTTGTTAGTTTTCAGATCACTTTTTGTCATTTACTTGCTTGCTAGCTTTAATAGTCTCCTTCCTATATTGAATAAAATTCTCTCCATCTCTCTGGCTAGCCATGGTGGTCTTCTATTCGCTAATTGCATTTTCTATTTAGCTAAGTGCTAACCAATAAGAGACAATGGGAATTCAATTCCTCTTGAAGTCTAGATCCTTAACATGGTAAAATTTGTTAGTGTGAGGTCCGACGGTGCTAGGATCTTCTTGCTTGAGAATGTTGTTCGGTGTTTCTCATCGTATTATTTGGTCTAGAGAGGCTACCCAGCAATTGTTGATAGCACTCTGAGGTTGTCTTATTGCTGCTACCTGGGAATTCATTTGCTTTTATCATTCTAATGGCTTTTTCATTCAGTAAATGATTCTTCAGTAATAAGGAAATTAACTCGTAAAGGAAGATTTGCTGGCCATTTCTGTAGCTAATGAAATTAAGATAGGAAAAGTGAACCAATTAGGATACAGTTTACTAAAGTAGGCCTATTGTGGTCAAATATGAAACATATTTTGAACCATAAGAAAAGTCTCTTGAAGTTCATAAATCAATAACAGGTAGCATCTCCAAAAAAAATTCAAGAAATCATGAAAGAGAGCTATTGGTTACTTCGACATTATTGCCACGATCTTAATGAAGTTATAGAATGTTTGATCGTAGTAAAGTTTACATGGTCTGTTAAGTAAATCCAATGTGGAATGAATATAGGAAATAGCGTGGCTTAGGTAGCTTTTATTTTTCATTTACTTTTCAGTTCCAAGTTGGCAAGTAGTTGATAGATATGATTTTAACAGATGTATTAATTAAAACAAAAAATCCTTAGATGGAAGAATTTAGTTTTTATTTTCGTGTAAGGTGATTTATATGCCATCAGACTACTATAGACTACCATATATATAGTAGTCTATCCAGTTCTTAGCAGCTACCCGAATCATATGATTGTTACTTTTTCTCTAATGGCATGCTTGTAATTTTCTCATTATTCATTATTTGAAATGCCCTGTATCTTTTCCTTTTCAACTGTATGAAGCCCCTTATTTCTAGTCAACTGAGCAAAATTGTTCCACGTAGTGCCTTACAATTTTCCCTAGTACTATTAGCATTTCTAGACTAGACCTCAAAATGCCATTGTACCTATCAAGATTTACAAATAAATAATTATGTGATGCAAATCCAAGAAGTAATTTCTAAATTAGAATC
Source organism: Nelumbo lutea (assembly GCF_056320005.1). Classification (NCBI taxonomy): domain Eukaryota; kingdom Viridiplantae; phylum Streptophyta; class Magnoliopsida; order Proteales; family Nelumbonaceae; genus Nelumbo; species Nelumbo lutea. The sequence goes on from NC_142690.1 coordinate 54,233,381, forward strand.
CAAATCATGGATCACAGATTATCCCTCCTAAGATTCAAAATACAGTACTGACTTGTAGGTGCCAAGTGCCAACGCACAACTACAATGGTTAAATTTGTAATGTTAAAAGCTTATATTCACCAACTTTTCAATCTTATGGTCAAGTTATTGCTCCTAGCCCAACAGACCTGAGTCGATTCTCAACCAAAATGAGTTTGTTCTGCAAATTACTTTTGTACTAATCTCGTTGTGGAATCACATTTCTATGAAAGAATCTTTTGTTTTCATATGGCATAGTATGGAAATGAAACACTTTTTTTGTTTCTAATTCTTTGATATTGATAATATAATCTTACCACCAACAAGTATGGTTGTGTATATGTTTTTCTTTCCCTTAATAAACAGGTGTAAGTACCTTAGATAGATGATGTATAATTAGAAAATTGAACTCAAACTAGCATTTGACAACTAATGTTTGTTTCCTTCAATTTCCATGAATAGGCTTCTTACCCCTCTTGGGACACCTCTTTTCTCTTCATCAGATACAAGTGAGCCCCCTCCAACCTTATTGGCTCCAAGAAGTAGTTCCTTGGTCAGATCAGTTTCCACAACTAAGACTTCAGCGGTACATGTTTCAATTTTTTCTTGTTCATCACTATTCACTTTGATCTGAGTTATAAATTTATTTATTCTAAAACTATAATGATATACATCACCTTCATAATTGTTTCTCCTCCCTCTTGAATGTTTGGTCATAATCTTTGTCTGATGGTTATGCTCTGCCAATTGATAAACTAGTGAAGCTTCTTATATGATTTATTGAGTGATGGGACCCCTTAGAGGTCTTCTATATATGGAGGGGATTGTGACACATTTGATTGGTTCTAACTGGAGTATTCCCCTTCTAAAATTTTCCACTTAAACTAAACAGCCTTTTGATTCCCTTGTTGATAAGCAAGGTTTTAAGCGGAGGTCTTCAATTAGGCAACTCAACTCGAAGATAGGCCTTCCACTGGATCAGATCCATTTTAAGTTGTGCTATTCGAAGATCCCATACTAATACCCATAGAACCAAATGGCAAAATCTTATAATCTTTTCTCCAAACAACCTTTATCACAATCTAATAATTCATTTATTGTCAAATGATATTACTTGTTTGCAATAGCTTTTGCATGCCATTATATTTAAAATTGACATTTTAAGTCCAATTTGATAAATTTTTACCAAGTTAGTTGATGCTTGCTAGGTCGACACATTTGGCCATAATTGTCATATCTGTCAAAAGTCATTAAGATTTTTTTTTTTGAAGAATAAAATAAAATTCATTGGGAAAAAGAATAAATTCACTACTGAAAAATTCATCTATAGATACGGCCATAATTGCCTCTAAAAGAGTAAAAAATGCCTCTAAAGATTATAAGAGACGACTAGGTAAATGCCTCTAAAAGCCCTATCGCTAAATGTTTTAAAGGCATTTGGTTGAGCATTAGAAAATCCGCCTCTAAATTGGACTTTTAGAGGCACATGCGACTGCCTCTATTGCACTGGTGCTAAAAGTCATGTATAGGGGCAGTTAAAAGTGCTTCTAAAAGTTCAAACAACCTCTGTCGCAGTCCAAAAAATAAACCAAGATATTCCTTTATTGTCAAATGATATTGCTTTTTTTCTATGGTTTTTGCATGTCTTTATATTTCAAATTGTCATTTTAATTCTATCCTAATAAAGTTTTACCAAGTTAGATGATGCTTACTAGGTTGGCACATTTGGCTCCGTCTCTGCGAATGGGACATTAAAATATGTTTTTTTTTTTAAATAAAACAAAATTCATTTGAAAAAAGGATACCTTAGGAAGGTGATAAAGCATCACCCAAAGATGAAATAAACCCAAGAGCCCCACAATCATCCCACTGGTCCCATACTAATACCCCTACAACCGAATGACAAAATTTGATAATCTTTTCTCCAAACAACCTCTATCACAGTTTGATAATACAAACAAATGTATTATTTTATTATCAAAAGATATTGTTTGTTTCCAAAGGCTTTCAGATGTTTTTATATTAAAAATTGTCATTTTAACTCCATCTTAGTAAATTTTTACCAATTTTGGTGATGGTTACCAGGTTGGCACATTTGGTACCTTATTTTTCAAAGGGCCATTAAGATTTGTTTTTTTTTTGTTGAAGATTAAGATAAATTTCATTAGAAAAAAGAATACATTAGGATTGTGATAATCCATAAAAATTCCAAAAGCCCAACATTGATCTCACAGATCCCATACTAATACCCGTAGAACTGAATGACAAAATCTTATTATGTTTTCTCTAAACAACATCTATCACAGTCCAAAAAATAAACCCAAATATTTTTTTATTGTCACATGATATTACTTCTTTTTTTCTATGGTTTTTGTATGCCTTTATATTTCAAATTGTCATTTTAATTCTATCCCAATAAAGTTTTACCAAGTTAGATGATGCTTTCCAGGTTGGCACATTTGGCCCCGTCTTTACCAATGGGTCATTAAGATATCATTTTTTTTTTTGAAAAATAAGATAAAATTTGTTTGAAAAAAAGAATACCTTAAGAAAATGATAAAGCATCACCCAAAGAGAAAATAAACCCAAGAGACCCACAATCATCCCACTGATCCCATACTAATACCCCTAAAATCGAATGGCAAAATCTAATAATCTTTTCTCCAAACAACCTCCATCACAATTCAATAATACAAACCAATGTATTATTTTATTGTCAAAAGTATTACTTGTTTCCAAAGGCTTTCGGATGTTTTTATATTAAAAATTGTCATTTTAACTCCATCTTAGTAAATTTTTACCAAGTTAAGTGATGATTACCAGATTGGTACATTTGGCACCTTATTTGCCAATGGGCCATTAAGATTTGTTTTTATTTTTTTATTTTTTTTTGTTGAATAATAAGATAAAGTTCATTAGGAAAAGGAATACTTATGATGTATGAATTACAACAATATGGTTTGGAACTTTTTTCATTTGATTTTCTATCGACATCAATCAATTCTTGAATAAAGGTGGTGCAAAACTTGGTTCGTGTAAGGTTTTAATGGCAATGAAGATGGAATTTCAAGCTATGCCAAAAAACTAATCCAATGCTCATCTTGGTTACATCTTATCAATATTGCTATCAAGGCATACGGTGCTATTAAGTTATGAGTTAGAAAGATTGAAACCCTTTTTTGTTCATAGTGTTTAAATAGTGAACTTTATATTAGATGAGTCTGAATAGATAGTAAACTTTATATTAAATGTCTGAATACTATATTAGACATCAAAACTAACTATATAAAAACCTTCATTCTTAAATTTATAAGTATTATAAGCATCAAAACTAACCTTCATTCTTAAGCATTACGTGAATGAATTTGAACATTTCATCCCATCAAGCCTTTGCATCAACCTTCATAACCTCCTTATCTGATAAATGTTCATTTAGGAGGGGGTGAGCATGGTCTCATGTCTTACTTTTCCATTCAACACTTCACATCCATCTACATAAATATATTCCAAGAGTTAGGCATTTTAGCCCATCAAGCTAATATTGAATCGTAGTCTGATGTGGAATTAACAATAACACCATTATCGAAAACATTGTGAGTAATAATTCCGTCGTCCAAAAATATTTAACCAACACCATAATAGTCCTTATGACAAGGTTTTTGGTATTTACAGTAATTACTATACATATGAATTTATTAAAATAAATTCAATAAATCATCCCTAATAGATATGATATGCCTGTCCAAAAAACACCGAACATGATCTTTGTTCGCCATTAAGAGAGATCAAAATAAATGCCACATCTAAAAGTATGATATTGCTTTTGCATCCACCTCCATCGGGAAGAACAAAGTTTTGTAGGTAAATTGAAGCTCCCTTTCCAAATCACTTGATACATTCCAAAGAACACCACCACCTGTGACCAATAAAAATTGATTAGCATCAATATATGAGCAGCTAAAACTAGATCCCAATCTTTTTTAATAACTAATACAGAGAAATGAATTAGTACATAATTCAGCAAGGCACAAAATAAATTACAACAATCATGTATATGAATTGCATTGAATGATATCCATTAACATATCAAATTAACTTTCATAACCTAATACTTGGTTGTTACAAACTCATACTCAACCATCACATATCCATATCTATAATATGACTATGCAAATCCCACCTAAGATGCTTACAAACGCATACTCATATTCATACTTAACCCATAGTGCCAAGTATATCAACTTGAGATAAAACTAATTGTATAAAGTTTTCCTTTTTGTCTGATTAAAACTCAAACAAATTGGCACACTATTCAACAAGAGGAAAAAAATAAATAAAGATTACTATGCAACCAAACAGCCCCATGTCAATTTCGGTGATACACACTTTCTTAAGCACAATGATGACGGAAGAAATCAATTTAATTCACTAAAAGCATGCTTAGATATGATGAAACATGATAAGTAAAACACTATTACAATTGAATTAAGTGACATAACTCAAATATTGATGCTAGGACATTAATTTCAATTGCGGATGATTATATCCACATCAATAAACTTAAGGAAATTATAAAAGTTTATCCATTTGACATTTAAAGAAATTGTGATAACATGATAGAAGTGTAACTGACACCAATATGTGTAGTAGTCTATATTTAATTCATTACCTAACAATATTAAATCAAACTACAAAAGATAGGGGGGAGGAGATGTATATCTCAATAAATGATTTGTCAACATGACAAACCATATAGAGATTAGATCAAACTACAAAAGGAATCAAAATATTTCAAAGAATTAAATTGCTTTGAACTCAGATAGGGTAAGGTAGGGGGGAGAAGATGGGACCAGCAACTCTGGTGAGCTTGTTGTTTTAAAGTTGGGAGTGAATACCCATGAGGGATTACAAAATTTGAAATAAGGGTGGGGGGAAGAGGTGACAGGGGGAAGGACATGTCTCTTTGGGTGATGCTTTATTATCTTCCTAAGGTATTTCTTTTTTTCAAATGAATTTTGTTTTATTTTTCAAAAAGAAAACATATCTTAATGGCCCATTGATAAAGACGGGGCCAAATGTGCCAACCTAGAAAGCATCGTCTAACTTGGTAAAACTTTACCAGGATAGAATTAAAATGACAATTTGAAATTTAAAGGCATGCAAAAGCATAGAAAAGAAACAATATCTTGTGGCAATAAAGAAATGTTTTGGTTTGTTTTTTGGACTGTGATAGAGGTTGTTTAAAGAAAAGATGATAAGATTTTGTCATTCGGTTCTATGGGTATTAGTATGGAATTTGTGAGATCAAAGTTGAGTTTTAGGAATTCTTTATGGATTATCACCATCCTAATGTATTATTTTTCCTAATGAATTTTATCTTATTCTTCAACAAAAAAAAAAATCAGATCTTAATGGCCCCTTGACAAATAAGGTGCCAAATGTGCCAACCTGGTAACCATCACCTAACTTGGTAAAAATTTATCAAGATAGAGTTAAAATGATAATTTTTAATATAAAAACATCCGAAAGCCATTGCAAACAACTAATATCATTTGACATTAAAATAATACATTGGTTTGTGTTATCGGACTGTGATAGAGGTTGTTTGGAGAAAATATTATCAAATTTTTCCATTCGGTTCTAGGGGTATTAGTATGGGAGCAGTGGGATGATTGTGGGGCTCTTGAGTTTATTTTCTCTTTGTGTGATGCTTTATCACCTTCCTAAGGTATCATTTTTTCAAATGAATTTTGTTTTATTTAAAAAAAAAAACATATCTTAATGACCCATTGGCAAAGACAGGGCCAAATGTACCAGCCTAGTAAGTATCATGTAACTTGGTAAAACTTTAACATGATAGAATTAAAATAACAATTTTAAATATAAAGGCATGCAAAAATCATAGAAAAAAAGCAATATCATTTGACAATAAAGGACTGTCTTGGTTTGCTTGGAGAAGAGATATGACTTTATTAACTCCAAAATCTGTCTTATCTATAGACAATCATTGTTATGCATGGTCCTATTTATCCGATCCCATATGAGTCTAAGCACAATGAGGAATTTTTGCAAGCATATAGTTGTTGCTTACCAGATTTTGGTGGATGATTCAATTTGGTTGACTATCAATTTGAGAAGATTTTGTGTAATTCTATGTTTGTTGTGTCCTCCAGGTTGATGGTTCTAAAAGTAGCTTGGCTTTTAAGAGATCAACCTCCATTTACTAGCATGAACCCTTAAAATTCTTTGTGTCTTCCAGGTTTGTTCTGTCCTCCAAGTTGGGGGAAAATAGTTTTAGAGGAAAACGGAACCGTTCAAGTGACCAGTTCCCAGTTTTTCCAGTCTGACTGTTCGATTCGATCTGGTTTTGAAAATAGTAGTTCAAAATGAATCATTCTTGTAGTTGGTTAATTCTATTTGTTGGATTGATTTTTGGTGTAAATTAAAATTCTTCAATGTATGGAATTATAGATTATAAACTGAACACTTTTAGATCAGTGTAAATAGAACCATGGATGATGCTTTACCATCTAAAGGTTTCAAAAATAGTTGAACTAGTACAAAATACAAGGAATATAGTTCAATAAGTAAATAGAAGGAATTATCCTAAACTTCTCATGGAACAAATTAACATCACAACCACTGTAAATGGAGCTCAATTCTACAATTGCAGATATGATTGTTGCTCTATCCTCAAGTGGGTAAATTCATGAATATAAATAAATTTCTACAAATTAAATTTCTCAACAATCTCTTTATCGATGATTCGGTTCTCAATTAAACAAATAATCAAGTTAAAAGCTATCTGTGGTTATAAATATTGAGGAACCAAATAACTCAGGTTCAGGAGACATAGTGGTTTTGTCTTGGGCGTAATCGACGATTGCCAAAGACCCTTTTTTCATTCCTTGACCATCCGAAAGATTGGCATGCTGTGGAGGTGGAACCTGTTGCAACGGTGAGGGTGGAAGTGACGTTTGGGGCTGTTGTGGCGTCCATGCTGCAGCCCTATCGCTTTGGGGGGTCGAATTATCGTTGGGAAGGGAAACTTCATACTTAGGAGTAGTAGTAGCTTCAGGGGAAGATGCAGAAACAACCACGTCTTCTTTGTTTTCTACATCTTCTCCTTCTTCTTCTTCGTCAAGATCCTCCATGTCCTCATCTTCGTCATTGTACATGGACAATAGAGCAATACCTATGGACGCCTTCTTCTTGGAAGCCATGGAAACTAGGGTTTTGTTCCTCAAAAACTTAATTTAACAGAGAAAGAAGGAAACCTTGGAGTTGTCCTCTGCTAACACTTGTCTGAGAAGACGAAGGTTAAAGATGGAAAGGAGCGTCGCTGGGGAGACTGAAGGGGAGCGAGGAAGGAGAAAATAAGAGTGAGAAAGAGGAGCGACGCTGGGGAGGAGAACTTGCAGTTGTAGTTGCAGAAGCAGTCGAAGAGAAGAGAGTTGAAAGTGTAAGAGAATGAAAGTTGCAGTTGGAGAAGCAGTCGAAGAGAAGAGTGTTGAGAGTGTGAGAGAACGAAAGAGAGAATAGGGAGGGCGGGAGAGAACAATGGTCATGGGCCCTAACAGGGTCATTTTAGTCTTTGCAATTTAAGGGTAAATTTCAAAATAAAATTTTAAATAAATGTTATTGTGACATGTAATCTAAGTTGGATTGCCACCTCACAGGAAAAGCATGGGTAGAAGTGTGACGCTTACATGGCGTGGGAATCGGTCTTATAATTTCAAAAGTTGAATTTGAGAGTCATTGTAAATTCTGTATGGGCCGGCCTGGTGTTCAGATTTCTGCATTGGGCCTATTCATACTTTGCTCAAGAAAAAAAAGGCATTTTAGTCAAAACCCTAGAAAGCACTATGTTCTCCTAAGAGTCATTCTTTGCTAGACTTCTTGGTTAAACCTCAATGTGGAGCGGTGGGTATAGACAAGGATAAACTTATATTTGCCAATTTTTACATTGTATTCGGAGAGTAAGTTTCACTTGCCATTGGCCTAGAAGAAAGGGCATTTCCTTGTTGTGGTTGAAGAAGATTACTGTTTCGGTGTCGTGGTCGTAGAAGAAAGTTGTTTCATCGCTATCGTCATTGAAGAAGGTAAACTCTTCATTTTTTTTGTAAAATAGGGGTTAAGGAATATTATTTAGTGAGTTCTTTGAAATGAAGACATAGTTTCTAGGGTTTGTTACATGTGTTGTTATCAGTGATCGGTTTGCTAGTGATTTATTTGAAAGGAACCCTAATATTTATATTGATCAATTTGTCAGCTTCTAGACAAAGTTTATATGTATTATTTGATTTGAATATTCTATTCAGACCTTTGTGTTTGTACTTGCATGTTGTCTTTTATTTGGCTAACATGCCTGATTTGTTTCATTAGAACCTTGTGTTAATGTGTTAGAAAATGATGTTTGCTGGTCTTTAGTGTTAGATTTGAAGTGGTTATTAAGATGAAATGTGTTTATGGCCTTCCATTGGTCCCCCACCATGTGTATAAGGGGTGAAATGAAAGGGGCTTGGGTAAAAGCCTAAAAAGAGTGGGGGAAACAACTGGGATGTATAAGAAAAAGAGGGGGTGGGGCTTGTTTCACAAAAATACCAAATAAACTTAATATATCTTATGTCAGGGGGTTATGGGAAGTCTACAAAAAAAGAAGGGGGGAACTACTAAATAGCAAGAAAAAGAAGGGGTGGGGGTTTAGGTAAACCAAATATATATGTAGGTTAGCCATTATTCAACTAATCTCATACAAGTATCACATTTATTTCTGTAGGGTTAGATCCTTGTTAATGTATTTTGTATCTATATTGTGTATATATTGGATACATATATTGTTATATATTGTATAATAAGGGAAATAATGGGGTGATTTCCTTGTTAATAGTCTCTCTCTCCCTCCTTCCCTCTCTCTCCTCCTCTCTCCCTCTATCTCCCTCTCTCAATCTCTTTTCCTCTCTTTTAACTCTCTATCCAAATGTGTTTGTGTGTTTTGGATATGGTATTAACATTGGTGGTGTTCCTTGGTTGTTGTTTCAGATGTCAGGTAAGACATACACCATCAACATACACAATGGTGGGTTCTTTTTTAACATACCACCAATGATATACACTGGTGGTGATGTGCTTGTGAACCACAATGTTGATGTTGATGGTGATCTTTTGTCTCTTATTGAGATACATTTGTTGGTGAAAGATCTTGGGTACAGTTTCATCGGTGAAGTATTTTATAGGAAGTCTAATGTAGGCCCAGATGATGGTTTAGTAGGGTTAAAATGTGATGTTGATATACTAGAAATGTGTAGGTTCTATGATAGGCATGGACATATCAGTATTTGTCATTAGATGTAAGAGTGATGGCAATAATTTGTCAAGATCCAGACTATCACAAGCTAGGGTATCACAAGATGGGCTCTCAAAGGATGGGTTTTTACAGCTTGGGCTATCAAAAGCTGATATGTCAATAGTTGAGAAGTCACCAGTTGGTTCAAACAAACATGAGCCACTACCAATTGAACTTGACCATGTGGATGGATTGGATTATGGTGGTAACGATGTTTTCTTCTTTGGCAATGAGTCTAATCCAGACAATGGGACTGATGTAGAGTGACCCTGAGTTTGAATTAGAAACTGAAGATGAAGATAATCTTGAGGCTAAATATGGTGAAGAAGAGTGTGTTGATGATGAGACTAGGTGTGTTGATGATGAAGCTAGGAGTGCAAATGTCAAAAGTTGTGAAGACCCTGTTGTTGGGTCAGAAGTATTGTTTGATTATGAACAACCTAATGATTTGCATAGTTTGCATGGGTCTGATGAAGATGAGAGGCCCAAGCTTGAATCTTTTGTTGAGAGACAGATGGAGAATCCACAATTGGTTGTGGGCATGGTGTTCTCCAATTCAACAACATTCAAGAAGGCATTGGTTAATTATACAATTTTGAATGGTTTGACATCAGGTAGTAAAGAATGAAGGTACTGGGGCTACAACTATTTGTAAAAAGAATAAGTGTGATTAGTGTGTCCATGCTTCATGGTTTCAAAGTAAGGAAGGTTTCCAAATAAAGTCATTCAAGTGTAATCACACATGTGAGCATGTGTATGCAAACACAAGGGCCACATTTACTTAGTTGGCAGATAGGTACAAGGATAAGTTCAGGGATGACCCAAATTAGAAGGATAATGCTTTGCAAAAGGAAACCCTCCAACAATATAGTGTTGGAGTTTTCTAGAGCACACCGTGCAAAGAGGAGGGCAGTTGTTGACATTGAAGGTGTGCATATTGAGCAATACAGTAGGTTGACAAATTATTCTGAAGTCATTTTGTAGACAAATCCTAGGAGTGTGATGAAGATCGGGTTTCGTAAGGATTGTACAGGTGAAGGGTGTATAGGGGAGTTCCAGAGACTCTTTGTTTCTTTAGTTGCAATGAGAAATGGTTTCAAGGATGGATGCCACTCTATCATAGGGTTGGATAGGTCTCATTTGAATGAACCCCATTTAGGGCAGATATTACATGCTATTGGTAACAATGGTATTTTCCCAATAGCATTTTGCTATTGTGGAGGCTAAGGAAAAGGATGCTAGGATCTTGTTTTTGAGGTTATTAATTGATTGCATTAAAAGTCTAGATGAGTGTAATTGGACTAACATATCTGACAGGCAAAAGGTATATGTAATACCATATCTATATATTTATATTAGAATGCATTTATTACCAATTACCATATCAAAATACTAAGTAAATATCCACTTTCTTTTCCTTGTAGGCGCTGGTGGAGTGTTTTTAGGCTCTAATGTCAGGAGATGATCACAGGTTCTGTGTTAGGCACATGTATGCTAAGTTTAATACTTGGTTCAAGGGAAAGGACATTAGGGATTGTCTTTGGATTGCTGCAATGGCATAAGTTGAAAAGCCTAAACAGTGATGCCTATGACTGGTTAAGGGTTGTGTCTTCTAACCTATGGTCCATATCTAATTTTGGACCTAGGGCTAGGAGTGATGATATCTGCAACAATTTTTCGGAGTCATTTAACAAATGAATTTTAGATTGCGAAGACAAGCCCACATTCACTCTTGTTGATACCATTAGAAGGAAAATGATGAAACTGGTGTAGTCAAGATAGGATAAGCTGAGAAAGGGCAAGGGGCTAGTATGTCCTAATGTCCAGAAGAAATTGAACATTGCTCAAGCACAAACCAGGAATTGCTTCTTTGTGTATGCGGGTAATGGGAATTTTGAAATTTAACATTCAAGAAGAAGAGTTGTTGTGAATTTCCAGGCCAAGACTTGTAGCTGTCGAGTATGGGCACTAATAGGGCATGTTGTCATGCAATTGCATGCATTCAATCACAACAAGGAAACATATATGACTATGTTAACCCATTGTACAAAAATGATAGATGTTTAAAGCCATATAGTCATTATGTGTTGCCAATGCCCAATGAATCACAATGTCCAAGGAGAAGGTATTCCAATCAAGTCACCACCCTTTAGAAAGCAACCTAGTAGGCCAAAAAAGGCCAGGAGGAAGGGACTAGATGAAGTCACTTCTAGGGGTCATGTGTCTAGGAGGTTTAGGAAGATGAGGTGTACAATTTGTAGGGTTGAAGGGCACAATCAAAGAAGATGCAAGGGCCAGGGAAGAGGTAGCAATCATGTCAATAATAATCAACACCAGGTAAACCATATCATAGGTACTTTTATGTTTCGTTGAACCTTCTTTCATTATGATTTCTATTCTTTATTTGGTGTCTTCTAACATTTTTTCTAAGTCCTTATGCATACATTTATTCATTTAGAGAAGTACACTTAATTTATTAAGTTCATTTGTTCAGTTGTTTTCTAATCAAATCTTATGTTTTGTTGAATTTATTTTTCTTTGTTATATGTATAGATCAGACAATAAAGTAACAATGTGCTAGCAATGGGTAGGGGCATCGAGCATGGGTGTGAACCGGGCACAATAGGTTCTTTCACAAATTTTTCTTCATAACAAGTTTGTCAATCTACTTCTTCATGGCATAGTATGGATAGGGGTATGCATCTACAAATACAGTCTCAAGCACAACACATTCCCTCAAAAGTAAATGGAATCCTTAGTGTGGTTTGTTTTGATATTTCTTGGCACAAACTAATTAAACAATATTTGTTTTGCATAGGCCAATCAAAATATCCCAACAAATGGAATCGAGATGGGTAGGGGTAGGGATGGTGGAGCACAAAGGTTGGTCAAAATGGAGGTATGCATGGTGGGGGAATAGGAATGGGTATAGCTGAGTTTACACATCTAGTTGGTCAAGGTCAAAGTACAAGTACATATGGTAGAGGAAAAGGAATGGGTAGAGGTGGTGGAGCACATCATGTTGGTCAAAACACAATTGTATATAATAGAGGAAGAGGAATACGTAGAGGTGGGACACTAACAGAGCCAAACCAACACACACTTGTACAAGTAACATCTTCCCTTAGAATATCAATCACAAGTAAACATGTGTGTTTAATCTTGATCCACTAACTCAATAGCTTGTGACTCATATGCTTATATGTAGGCAACTTAGTCAAATACCAATGAACATGGATTGAGTGGGGGCAGAACTTCAATTATATTGTCCAAGAAATCAAATATCAACACCCAAGTATTGTTGGTTAGGTGACACAATGAAATTGTCATTTGTTGGTGAATCTAACAACCCAGTTGTGTTGTGTATGTTGTAGGCAAGTCAGGAACGGATGATGAAGATGCCTGTTGGGGGGAGGGGAAGGGTGAAACCACCATCACAAGTATGTTGAATTCAGTTAAACCAAACCAAAGATCCCTTTTTTTTTGGTGGGTTTTCCTTGTTGAAAGAGCTAATTATTTAATTTATGGTACTTTACAGGTTTTTTTGCTTGGATTAACAATATAAATACTTGTAATGGGGGTGTAAAATAGGTACAATGTGTTGATGTTCATCACAATTATTATGGTGTAACATATTTTGGATATAACTTGGATTATCTTTCCATTAGGTTAAGGATTGAATATGTATTTTGCATTAAATATTCATTGGGTTAAGGATATATACCTTGCATTAACTCTTCATTTGGTTAAGGATATATAGTTTGCATTAACTAGGGGTGAGAAAAAAAAAAACTGAAAAACCAAACTGATCGAAAAAATTGGCCGAAACCAAACCAAAATATCGGTTAACCGAACCAATTTACTCGATTTTAGTTCAGTGTTTTTTAAAAAAACCAAAGGTACCGGTTTTGTTTCAGTTAACCAATATAGAAAATCGGCGGTTAACCGAACCGACCGGTATAGATATATTTTTATATATTTATATATATTATAAATGAATAAATATGCATTATATATAAATATATATTTATAATATATGATATATTATTTATTATTTAAAATATAATATTTTATATATTTATAATTTTTTATTATATATTTTTATAATGTATTTTGTAAAAATTAAAAAATCGACAGTTAAATGAACTGATCAACCGGTTAATTGATTGGCTTCGATTTAGTTTCAGTTACCGGTTTTCTAAAAGCTGGTAATAACGGTTTGATTAATCGAACCATGAGCACCCCTAGCATTAACTCTTCATTGGGTTAAGGATATAATATGCTGCAATGACATGTACTAGTAATGAGTTAGCTTGCATTAGCTTGGATTTCCTTGCATTTGCTTGACTCTTGTGAACGAGTGTTGGGACCTCTAGGGGTTGTGTCATTGCCATCAGGACCTCGAGAAAGGGAAAGGGACCTAGGGAGAGTATTAGGACATCACTAGTTTAAAAAACTTGTTTTGTTTAATCAACATTTACACTTGAACAAGGAATAAGAATAGTTATTAATGACCTATCAAACATTTATAAGGATATCAAACATCGTTTAATCATGTTGTCTTCTATTGGCTTTATCTACTAAATCCACGATAAGGTCCCAATACTAGGAAGCGCACTAATAAGGTCTCAAAGACCCCTTTCATGCACAATCCATATCAACACATCACACACAACACGATAAACAAAACCATAGCACATTTGTCAACCCAATTAAGCTCTAACATGCAAATCCAACACACCACCTACTAATAAAGCCATGAGTAATATATGTACCAACATCATAGCCAAATCTTAAAAATCCTACAAATTCAGGTAATATGGGGTATTAGGTTTCTTGCAAAACATATAAGTCACATAAAATTACATACAAACGCCTATCATGCATAGTTCATTGGCACCCATTGCCTTAAAATATGAACATCAAAAAAGACAGAGACCCATTAGTCCTTCTCCCATGTCACCCTACTTTTTAAACATAAAGAGTATAATGAATCCGAAGAGGATTATCAGTTTAAACAGGTGCATCATCCCCCATGCCTTCAATTAACATCTACTTAGACTTGCCTTCCAAAGCCTTCGCCCGACAATCTATCCCAGCTACAGACCTCTCCACCTCCCTTAAACGAACTCCTTGACCATCATCATGGTACATCATCCTAATGATTGATTGGGGCGACCCATTTGAAGAAATCACATGGTTTTACATTTGGTTGTTTTCACTACATACAATTACCAACAATTTACAATCATCCCAACAAAGAGAAGGCATATTGCACTCACAACTTTTCATGGGCAGGTATAAAAGAGCTTCTGAGGGTTCGAGGCCGTCTTGGACACCCTAATGACACATTTCTTTTCATAGTCGCAGACCTTTATTTCAAACTTAAGGTTGTTTGGTGACTCAAGTGTGAATGTTGAGTGCTTAGACATTTTTGTAACATAAAATTAAGATATTGGAAAATGAATAGATGCACCCATGAATAAATTAGAAGCTTAATACAAACTTGCATAATACTAATGTCCAGTGCTAAGACATTTTATGCAACTATTGGAGAATGAATAGGCTGTCTCGAACATTATCTTTTAATGTCCAGTGCTCAGACATTTCATGCAACTATCGTTTGCAGGCTGATGAAATTGAACAAATGAATCCACATGTACATATTAGACACCAAAACCAAGAACACTAAAAAAATCCCTAACATAAACCCTACTAAACATAAACTTATGAGAAGATGGAGGCGCACTGAAATAGTAGGAGATGTTGATACAGTTGCTCCCTTGCCTAGGTTACTTCACTACTCAAGCTCCAGCGTGTGAAGAAGTTCCCTTATGCGTCAGGAGAACCAGAACCACTGCGGTAGAAACTAAAATGGGCCTTCAACCATAAGGCAAATAATGGAAATAAGGGTAAAATTGTCCGAAAAATGGAAGGGCAGTTTTGGGTTTTACTTTTGCATTAACAACGGAAATAGAATTTTCCGTTAAGACAGCGGATGGAGCACTGATGGAGGGGGGTCTTTAATGAAAAAAAAAGTGTTGGGGTCTTTGTCACAAATCCCATAGTACAAGGGAGTCCTTGAAGGATAAAGAACTATAATGTTAGATGATACCGTAAGTGGGGTGGTAGGCTAGGAGGGGATGGTCTCCTTGAATGACGAAGAACTATTAGGATCAGGGTTGCAAAGTAGGGATGGCAATTTTCCTTATTCTCGATGGGGATCTGACTTCCCTGACCCCATGGGGATTGTTTTGGTAGGGCAGGGACGACGGAGGGGATTAAATGTTTTTTATATTATATATTATTTCTATGTATCAAAACATATTTAAAGCATTATTTATAATTAAAATTTTTTATTTATTTTAAGTCAATTTATTTTTCAAACAAAATATTGTTCTCTAAAAAAATTTTGGGGATTCGGGTCCCACGAGGAACCCATCCCCATTAGGGATCAGGGCTGGAGGACAAATTTTATCCTTGACAATGATCGAGGACGGGTGTGGGGGTTAATGGCAGAGTCGGGGTCGGGGACGGGGAATATGATCCCTGCCCCGTTGCCATTCCTATTGCAAAGGGAGATAATGAATATGCTTTGGTTGCTCAGGAGTTTTAGCAGATTGGGGTAGCAATGGAAATAATGAGTGTCATGGTTGTACTTTATTCCTCCTTTTATAAGGAAAATCCTGAGACTTTTAGGGAAAGTATCCCAAAAAGGGTTTGATTTTTATTAGGAAAGGGAATCCTCGTCTTTATGTTGGTTATCAAGGGAATGCCATTAGGGTTTTATATAATCAGGGTCGAGGTGGGGTAGGAACCTCAATCTCCATCCCAACCCCATCCCTGCCCTTGCCCTACCAAAATAATCCCCATTCCCAGCCCCATCAGGTCGGGGAAGTCGGGTCACTGTCGGGGATGGGGAAAATTACCATCCCTAAAAGTGTGTTCTAATAAATGACACTAATAAAAAAACATAAGAGTATACTATTGTGTTATATTTTCAACTTTTGAATAATTAATAATTATTCATATTTTATATACTATTTTTAATAAAACTTTTATAATACAATAATTAACTTCAGTTGGGTTTATTAATCAAACTGATGAAACCAACCAACCAGATTAACTTGACCTAAGTTGGTCAATTTTCTATTATTTTAGGTTGGCTTTGGTTAAAAAATTTCCCAATTTGACCAAGTTGTATCAGTTTCACTTTTGTCATTTGTAAACCGACCAAAATTGAACACCTAACCATGGATATATATTAATATTTTATGTTTTAAATATAATTTTTAATATGGAAAGTGTGAATTTTTCCATATTTCTTAGTCTAAAATGTTTTATATCATAAATCTAATTTTTAAATTTATTATTTAATAATTACACTATAATTTTTAAAATTAAATTAAACTTATAAGTTTAAATCTTTTGAATAGATTGACGAAACCAAAATATCGACCCAAACCAATACAACTTGAGTGGGTCGGTTTTCACAAAAGGTTAGTCGGTTTCAATTGACCAGCTCCCTAACCTAACCAGGTCAATTTGATTGGCTAAATAGCCTACGACCAAACTGAACCAACTCATGAACACTCATAATTACAACTAAATTAATAGTCTTATCTCTAATAAATAACAATACTTTAATCTCCAATAGTTATTGAAAATTTATAGCAAAAATACTCAATTATTGAAAATATATTGATAATGAAAAATATAATAATTACAAAAATTACAAAAAATACAATAAGTACGAAAAATATATTAACTTAGTCAATAAATAGTACAATCTCTACTACATATTAATCAATAACTTATAACAAAAATACCATAAATACAATAAGTATTTATTGTATTTTTTATTAAATAACAAAATTTCAATAACAGTAATTTAATCTTCAATAATTATTAAAAATTTTCTATTAAATAACAAAACAAAATAAATTTATACATGATCACTAAAAATACATTTATCGCAAAAGACAATAAATATTAATTTTAGTATATATATATAATAAATACAGATTAAGAGTTTAAAATTATTATTAATAAATATTATTCTTGAAAGTTATTTTCTCAAATTATTACTTGATATAAGTGAAATTACTTATTTACAATATTATGTAAAAATATTAAATTATTATTAATTTTAATATTATGTTATAATTATTTTTCTACTTTTTAGATTTTTTTTAAATTTATTACATAATTTCTTTATTTTAACTATTTAAAATCTAGTTATGTTAAATATTTTGTTATTTAAAATATATACTTATTTAAATACTTAAATAATATGTAAAATATTTAAATTTTAAAATATTAATTATTTATTGAATTTAATTATCCATAAAATCATAAATTATACTATTATTACATAATTTCATTTTTAATTTTGTAATATATTAAATAATTATTAATTTAAATATTATGTTATAATTATTTTTCTACTTTGAATAATTTTTTTTAAATTTATTACATAATTTCGTTATTTTATATTTAAAATCTAGTTATGATAAATATTTAGTTATTTAAATATTTAAATAATCTATAAAATATTTAAAATTTTTTGTTATTTGAATTTTGTTTATTTAAAATTATTACATATTATTAAATAATTGAAAAACATTTAAATTGATCATCCGGAAAAAATATAATTTAAATTGTTAGTACATAATTTTGTAATATATTTAGTAAAAATATAAAATTGTTTTTTTGTATTTTTAATAAATATTTTTAAGTTATTTTATAATTTTGTTAGAATATTTAAATAATTCTTAAATTTTTTAAAATAAAAAATAGGAGAGAGGATAAATGGGAATTAAAGATAATTTTGTAGATAAATAAGAATTAAAAATAATTTAAAAGATAAATAAGAATTAAAGATAATTTTAAAAAAAGTGAGGGAATTTCTCGTTCCCCCACCCCAGAAATTCCAATAGGGCGGGAAATGAGATTATAATCAAAACCAGAGCTAAAACTGTTATGAACTGAAAAATTAGGGTTACGATCCTTCCTTGTGCACGTCCAAGCAATGGAGGTAGAGAGTGAGAGAGGGTTGAACGACAAACCAAAGAACGGAATGCTAGGAAGCATTGATCTTCGCTCTTCCGAGTCAGTGGTGGATCTGACTGGTCAGGTTCATCAGCTTCCCTGCTGCATCAAACATGACGGCCCCTGCCCTGTTTCTCAGTACTTCAAACCCCATAAAACAGGCAAGTTTCAGCTTCCTTGCTTTCTTCTTCCCTCAACCTCATCCGTTTTTGGGTTTTCCCAGCTTCCGATAATTCGCCAGGCCTCATCATTTAATTTTTATTTTGCTGGTTAGGTGTTGAGGTTGAAGGTTTAGCTGTGGAGGAAGCCTGTTTCAGAGGAAGGAAGTTGCAGGGTGCTACGATTCCCCTCCCAGAAGGCTACTGTGGTATGTAATTCGTCACTCTTTTCTTTTTCTTTTTGTTTTGTTTTCTTCTCTTTTTCATTTCTTATTTACACTTTTTGAATCTAGTTGGTTTTAGGACCAATAAATAATCCAGTTAAAAAAATAAAAATAAAAAAGTCCAGTTGGTTTTGGTAATGCAAAATTACTGCTAGAAGATAGATTGTAAAAGCTGTTGCATAGATTCATCAATCATTGGTTTTCTATTGCTATTTATAGTTTTTCTGTTTATCTTTTAGGTACACATTGTGTCTGTTAAATTCATCGAGAAAGTCAGAGATTATCTTCATTAGACTCCACTTGATTTTAATCTGTTGCTCAAACCTAGTAAAGTTTAATGCTAAGGCTACATTTTTCATTATGGTTGATACATGTTTCTAGTTGATAGAAACACGTGAATTACTTATGAGGCATTTGGGGTCGGGGATCATGTTGAGACCAACGAATTCCCCCATTGGTACACCCATATGACTTTTCTGTACCAATTATTCATAGACAGAAAATAAACAACTTAAATTTAGAGTTGATGCACTTATTGGCCACTAGAACACCATCCAAAAGTTTTGTCACCCTTAGCCTAAGTGCTTTGGAAAGTCAAGACAAGGAGGTTGGCCACTTCCTTTTGTGGAGTAGTGAAATTTTATCTAGAATGCACTG
This sequence comes from Nelumbo lutea, assembly GCF_056320005.1. Classification (NCBI taxonomy): domain Eukaryota; kingdom Viridiplantae; phylum Streptophyta; class Magnoliopsida; order Proteales; family Nelumbonaceae; genus Nelumbo; species Nelumbo lutea. Next base: position 54,252,835 of record NC_142690.1, read on the forward strand.
TAACCGAAACAAAAAAGTTACTAAATGTATGTGTGCCTCCAACCTTTCTGAGACATTACAAGAATGATGGATAATTTGGAAATCTGGACTAAGTAGGCCTTTCTATCAGATTCTCCTGCACACCATAGATATATCCTTACCAGTATTCAAGTAATTGTCATAAAAATCAATGGAAAATACATCCACTATAGGCTCCCAATCCTAACAACTCATCCTCAATACCTCTTACTAAAACTCCCTTCCCAACTTCTTCATACATGCATTTAAATGGTATGATAAGATAACTTATGACTGTATCATATGCAGAACAAGAAGATTTAAGGCTAATATGTATCACTGCCTTTGTAGATGTTTTCCACATCCTCAATCTTCATGCTGCTTGTGTAACAGTGTAGTGGAAAAGTACTGTTCCTCTTTCTATAATGAACCATTGATATGGGTATCATGATGGTCCTGTAATCAGCTTAGAAGTATTTTGGATCTTTTGTAGTATTTTTCTGGTTCTGGGCTTGATTTAGTAACTTTGTTTATCATAAGTGGTCCATCCTTAAAGTCATGTTAATCTAGTTTTATTTGAGTTGTGTTTAAGGTTTTAGAACATGGCTTGTTTTATTTGTCTGACGTGTTATTACCTGCATATGAGAACTTACTTGTAGAATTTTTTTTCCTTGTCTGTGCTGCTATATGACCTATAATTTCATCAGAATCCTTAATGTATTTATGGGAACTGGTGCTGATCTGATTTATTTTTTCTTCCTATTTGCTTCTCGCTTCTAGGCTATGTTTTAGGAAAGAAGAAGAATCCAGAGAAAAGCAATACTTCCGAAGCCCATGAAGGGAACTGTTGGAAGGTGGCCGCAAAGTCTCAAAACATCAAATATTGGAATCATGACAGTCTTCCTTCAGGCAATGATCCTTTTATGCGTTGCTTTCACTGGTTTGCGGTTGCAAATGCAGTAAGTTTTGTTGCCCTTTGTACTTAACAAAAATATGTTATCCTATGTACTTATCAAAAAACAAAATTGTTGCCCTATGTACTTATAAACAAAATTGTTGTCCTATGCCACAAAGTACAAGTGTTTATATGGTCTGAAAATCATAATTGTATTATAAATTGTAAGGAATGTTATGTTGAATCAAATGTGAATTGTATCATAAATGGAAAATTATTTCTCTTTTTCTATATTCTTTTTTCAAAAAATTAGAATAGATAAGCTAAAAACTTAAATATAAAGAAAAGTCATCTTACCTAATGTTCTAAAAGGTGTGCCTTGTGTGCTTACATAGGCTTAGAGGTGACACTCGTTTTGTGGGGTGTGCCTTGCCTTAACATAGGCGACTAGGCGTGCCCCTCCTAACTTGATGCTATGTTTTGATGAATTGACCTAATTTGATGTTTTCTGATGGACAACCTTGAATTCACAATTTGCTATATTGTAGGGTGTGCCTCTCCTACTTTAATTAGTGTCCTTTCTCTGCATGAGTGCAGTTGCACAAACCTGTGACATGTGATGATTTGGCTTCTCAATCTACTACTTCAGAGAGGATGTGATGGGTTAAGGTGAGTGTCCTATAACTCATGTTACAGTCTCATTGCAAACACTACTACACTTTTGAACTTTTTTTTGAAGAGTAAAATATAAAATTTTATTAATAAGAAAAAACAGATACAAGCTGTTCAGGTGTCAAGATGACACCTAACTCAAAGCAAAACATGCATCAAGAGCTTCAGTTCAGACTTAACTGATTCATATTACAACTTTGAATTTCTAAGGTATCCCAAAAGTTGTCAGCAAAGTCTGAAGGACTAGATTGCTCAAATTCTGGAAGACACATAACCTAGCTGGTGATGAGTTTTCCAACCAATAGATAGATAAGTCGTATTGACATTTCTACTCTTAGTTTTGAAATGGGAAATGTGGTATTTTCTTATATTCAAGCTGTATGCAAGAGATTGTTTTCATGGAAATGCGGCTCCATGGTAGGGGAGCATTTTCTGAGGCATTTCTGGGGTATTATTGTCTCTTGGCTCATCTCTTTTAATTGTTTTTGGAGTCTTTTTAGGGGTGAAAATGGTATTTGTTTATCCGAATTTGATTTAGTTAAGGGTGAATCAAATTTGATCTGTTTATAATTGGATTGAACATGGATCTACCCCAATCTGATCCAATTCAATTTAAATGTATATGCTTACATATACTTAAAGTTTATATTCTATCCATTAGTAGAGTTGGTTTGAATGTTGTATTTTTAGTAAAGAGTCATTGGTTCAAGTTTCATAAAATTTATTTTCAGTATTTTTTGTTCATGTTAAAATTTATTTATATTTTTGCTTGCCTCTCAAGAGCTATGAGTATTCCACTTGTTTGGGTTAGAAGATCTGCAAATTGTTTGGCTGATGGTTTAGCCAATCAAGGGGTTCAAAGACAGATTATGTATTGAGCACAACTGTAATATCTTGGGGTAGTTTTGTTTTTTTCTTTGGTTCTCTGGTTGTTCACAACATCTTGATGTATCTCCTTCTTTGTGAATTAATATTTTCTGTGTTGCCGAAAAAAAAATCGTTTTATTAATAATATATAATATTCTGATTATTCTTTGTTTATTTTATTAATTCTATTCAATATTTGATTGCAATCTGATTTCAATTTGTATTTGATATAAATCTGATGGATAAGATTCAATCCAAATCTGAATATAAACGAACCAAATTTAGATCTACCTTATATCCGGTTCAATTAGATCCCTTTGCAGCCTTAGGTCTTTTCCCTTCTTGCGGTTCTGATTGTTGCACATTTCTTCTTTTTCCTTGTCTTCTTTTAATAGAATTTCAAGTCATTTGCCATTATAAAAAGTCTTTATCGAAGTGAATGAATTTATATATATCATTGGGGAAGAATAATTTTGATGGTCTACCTTGGCTAATCTTCTGGTCTATTATTTATCAATGTTTAAGATTCCTTAGAACGTGAGCAAAGAAATTGAAAAGATAATGAGGGACTTTTTATGAGACCTGGGAAAGGTGGAAAAGATCATTTGATTAGATGGGAGTTGGTTTGCAAAAGCATATTACAGGGTGCATTGGGTCTTGGAAATATGGAGATGAGGAACTTAGTGCTGTTTTTTATTGGTAACACTAACTTTTATTAAAGTGTGGTAAGTTAATTCCAAATGATACATAGAATATGCCTAACATTCTCCTAATGAGGCTGGCACCCACCCCCATCCCTCACATGCAGTTCCTTATTACAATATACCCCTATACAACTTTTCCCTGTTCACTCCTTGTCTTTCCATGGCACCAGTCATCATGTTGCTGATTTGTGTGTCCATATTAAACTTGCATTTAGTTATGAAGCTAGGGTTCTTAGCTCTTTCATTTGTTTTTGTTGCATCCATTTGACATCACCTTTGAGGAATTTAGTGCTGTTGGGCAAGTGGTTGTGGAGATTATCATTGGGTAAGGAAAAATTTTGGCATAAAATGGTAGTTAGTATACATGGCAAATTGGACAATGGTTAGGATGCTGGAGTTGTTGCAAGAAGCACAAGGAGCAAGGATGTCTCCTTGGAAGGCCATTAGTGCAATCCTTCCTTTCTTCAGGTTCAGTTATGATGTTTGCTTGGGTAACTTGGTTAAATTTACATTACCTGGGTGGGTCCAAATCTTTGTTGCATCTTCATTTGCTTGGTCAAAGAAGAGAGGTAGAGTCAAGTGGAGAAGCCTAAGAGCTGTTGCAACCTAAGCACTGCGAGGAGAGGAATACAACAATCTTTAAGGAGAAAGAGAGGTTCAAAGAAGTGGTAATTGAATGTATAACAATCAGGGCGATTCATTGGCTGAAATCCATGGTGTTGCTCTGAATACTCAGTAGATGGCATAATGAGGAAGTGGCTCTTACTTTAGTTTTGAAATCCAGGATTAGTACTTCTTGGACTCCACCGGAGGTTGGGTACATTAAACTCAACTTTGATGGCAGCAACAGAGGGAACCCAGGACCATCAGGTGCTGGAGGCGTGTTTTGGAATGAAATAGGGCATGTGCTGGCTTTGTTCTCTGGTCCGATTTCATTGGGGATTCCTTGAAGGCTGAAGTGTTGGTAGCTTTGGAAGGTGTATCTACTATCTAGAGCAAAGGAGCTGATTGTGCATGAATTGATCATTGAAAGAGATCCAAAACTGGTGATCAAGTGACTATTAAACAAAGGAAATGATTTATAGATATACAACAATGAGTTTAAAAAGGCTGATAGCAACAATGACCTCAAAAAAGTTTAAATGGATAGTGTTGTTAGGACTGTTATTAGTGTCTTTTTCTATTAAGTTGTAATCAGAGGTACTCTTGTAATTTCTCCTCTTTATTTTAAACACCCTAATATATAAATCAGTGTGGGTGCTGCCACTGACAACTTTTGTTAAATATTCTTTACTATTCTCTCCTCTCTTCTCTCTCTCTCTCTCTCTCTCTCTCTCTCTCTCTCTCTTCCATTCTAGATGGTAAAGCTAAGGAACAACAACTCCCAAACACTTTCCTATGAGAGATTTTTTCACCCAAATCCCAACACAACACCCCTCGAAATATCTTACAAAAACCAACCACCCCAAAAGAAACATAAAGACAACCCAAAATTGCAATATCCGCAAGAGCATGCAAACTAAGCCCGGGAACCAAAAGCAAAACAACCACAGATACACAATCCTCACCCTTTCACCTGCATCATACCAGAAAACACTTAATTCTTCATCAACGATGCCAATCTCCTCTCATTTGCCTTCCTCCCAGTTCCCACCCCCTCCTCAACTACAGCCTTCTTATTATTTTCCTGCCTCTATTCTGTTCGAATTGTTCGATTGCCTTCCTCACCACTGCTTCTCCCCCCAAAAAGAAAAGACCAAGAGATTTCCCAACTGCCAACTGTCTATCTACTAGTTGATCAATGCCGACTTTTCCTCTTTCCATCATATTTATCTTAGGAGTTTCTTCAGCTTTATTCCTTCCTATTTCCTTTTCCCCCTCACCAATTTCATTATTTTTCTCCTCAGCCTCCTTCCTTCTCTCTCTCTCTTCCTCCAGATTGTTCTCATAATCCTTCAACCTATACTTATCCTCCTTTTCCCCTGTTAGTGCTTCCCCTCTTTGATAATTTAAATCAGTGTTCTGAGCCTTCTTATCTGAATCCACATCTAAACCGTTTTCATCACCTTTGTTTGTCAGACAGCTCTGATTTCTAGCTGTGAGCTTACATCCTCTCCTTTTGTATTTTCTCTTGAATCTGCCACACGGACTGTCCCTGACCAGTCCTTCCTTGAGACGATGAAAACCTTGGTGACATGAACGAGCTGCCCATTGCTGGATCCTTTCTTTTTTTCTCAGCTGCCCTGCCTTGGGGTTTTCATTATTAGTCAGCTTTGACACATCTTCAACTCTCTTCCTCCCCATATCCCTCCTCAATTTTCCAATGGAAACCAAAGAACTCAAAACTTCTTCTTCTCCTATCTTTTTATTAATCTCATCACTCGTGACTCCCCCCAATTCTTGGACCAAATCTTTACTACAGAAGTCACAAGAGGGACCCTTGTTTGATGAGGTGAAACTCACATTCTTTTTTGGGAATTCTTCCTTATCTTGATTTCCACTCATTTCAACCCTTTCTACCACTCCATCACCCTCCTTTGCTCCATTCGGAACTTTTCTAATTCCTTGGCGGGAACATTTTCTTGTGCATCTCTATCTTCAGAAACCCACGAAAGTGCTTTGGAGACACACTTCTCTGCAGTTGTTTCAGCCTCCAACTGCTCGGAGATGCTCCATTCTTCCGGTCTCACGAACTTCGTAATCACCCACTCCCAAATCTCCTTCTTCCTCTTGCCCTGGACACCAAAAGACCTCGAGGGAATTTGTTTAAATTCTATTACCGAGTGGTGACATAGTGAACAAGATTGAAGAAGTTTACAAAGATAAATTGAGGTGTTCTCATTGTGGTAGGTTTTGACATACCAAAGAGACCTGTTGGGACCTTGTTGGCAAGCCAAAGAACTTTCTGGCTTTCCAGAAGAAGCAATCACAACAACCTGGGAAGAAGTCTAGTTCGGCTAATGTTGTCTTTGGTGGCTCATTTCAGGAGAGTATCTCCATAGGTTATAAGGAGGGAATGCTGAATGCCTTACGTAATCAGCTTGAAGAGTATGGTAGGACTCTCCATCAACTTGAAGAGACCTCTATCACTCGATTCACTCCTACCTCACATGTATCCACTATCCACCTCAGGTAACCATACCTCTGCATTCCATGTGTCTACTTCATCCTCAACTCCTTGGGTAATTGGATCTGGGGCAATTAATCACATGACTGGTAAGCCAAATATATTTTCAGCATATTCTTCCTTCCTCTTCCTTTCAAAAGCTTCAAAAGCTTTCCTAGCAAAGCTCTCCAGTCTCCCCTCCCATAAAGAATAAGCGCAGGGACTTCCAACTTCCACTTCTCTATCAACTAACCTTTTCAAATCCAAACTTCCCTTCTTTTTCTCCTCCTCTGACACCACAATGGAAGAGAATTCAAAGCTTTTATTTTTTATCTAAGCAAGCCATCTTCTCTACCGAGTCAACCTTCTTTAGTTCATCACCTTGGGGGTGTCCAGATGAAACTTGTCCCATTTCCAACCTCTAGAGATTGCTTCTCCACTTGGGGGTTCTCATGACAAATATTTCTAGATTTTGCTTCTCTTTTAGAAATTCTTTTGTATTTGTTAGTTGGTCTTTCTCCTACCAGATCCTCTCTCAATCTCAAAAAAACCTTTGTAACATGGACAATGTCGAACTTACTTGAAGCTCTAGGTTTGTTTTTGGAATCGTTGAGTCATCATCCTTTTCAACCCAATCATTATTTTTTATTTTTATTTTTGATCAATAACTGAAGGGTTTCATTAAAGGAGAACAAAGATAAGATTCAAATACAATAGTGGGGGAGGTAAACTCTCTTAACTCTCCCCCAAAGGGAAAAATTACAATGTAGCCCAAAGCAAATGATTTATTCCCACCCCTTGTTTGGCAAGTGCATCAGCAAATGAATTGGCACATCTTTTAACCCACTGCAATCTCACTTCCATACCTTGAGTTAGCCACTTGAATTGTCTTCATTCGTTGTTGTATGTCCAAAGTCCATCATCTTCCTTCCCTAGCCATCCTATTACCACTTTTGAGTCTTCTTCAATGATCAACCTGTTAATATTTAGTTCTGTAGCCCTTTTCACATCCTCCATCAAAGCCAAGATTTCTGCTCTCATTGAGTCCCCAACACCAATTGGGCCAGAAAATAGAGATGTAACTGAACCTTCCTTCAACTTTCAACCCAATTATTATCCTTCCTCCTGCGATCCAAATCAACACCCCGTCTTCCAAGTTCCAATGACCACTTCAGAAGCTGAAGAACCAGCGTCACCCCTACCTTAACACCATGAGGCAACTTTTTGACGGTGCTTACCTTCTAACTCTCTCCTCCTATGTTGTCTCCCTCTTCCTTGTTGCCTTCCCCTTCCCTAGCTCCACTATCCTCCCTAACTTCCACCTCCAAATCTGCTGAACCTCCCCCAATCAGAAATGTACCTAAGACCCTATTTTGCTGGCATAATTTCGGAGGAGCAAGAGAGATTGTACCTGGCCCACCACTGGTAGAGTCAGAAGAATTGTATGTGTTCTGCTTGGCCAGAGGAATGTTCTCAGGCCTTGAAGATGGCTTGCGAATCACAGAGATTTCAACACCTGCTGAAGTGCCATTGACAACAATCTCCAATAGGCCTGTGCTTGCAATTACCAAATGTTCAAAAGAACTCATTGATCTGGGTCCACCCATCACCTGCCCTCTTCTTTTCTCCCTTGAAATCCAACCTCATCTCTAACTTTATCTCCGGCCCACCCTTCTTTAAATTACTTAAAAACTTCACATCTAAGCCCCTATCTTTATGAAATTGAATGCCCAAAGGCCTAAGCATTCTTCTCCTCAGGTAGGCCCCACCAATTAATTGTTTCCCACCCAATCTCAAAGAAGCCCTTCCGGTCTCTTTGAATACCTTCCCCTTAAATTATCCCACCACGTGCCCCTCCTTACTCAAAGGCTCTTCATTTCCTTCCCCTAAATTCTTCTTTTACCTCCACCCTTTCCTCATCTCCTACTCTATCCTTAGTGAGCTTGTCCACACTATCGACCTTTCAACTTTCACCGTCTTCCTCCTCCAACCCCCTGAGTTCCTACACAATCGTCTCCCCTCCTACTTCTGATAGGCAATTGAAAACCTGAGCACAGAAAAGCATAAAAGCTGGATTCTCCTCCATCCATCGAAACAGGATGCAACCCTCAACCACCGACCTTGGATTATACCACTCCCCTGCAAAATTCAACACAAGTCATGAAGGAACCGGATGAACCTCCTCAACTTCGACCAATATTCTTGCTGAAACTAGGTTCTTCATCCAGTATGTGCAAGCATTAATTTTCTTGAAGGAGCCACAAGCATTTCCCATCACACAAAGTTTGTAAATTCCAGGCATGGAGAGGAATTCTGAAGACATTGATCCACACGAGACTCTTTGAACCTACTTCTCTGATTACTGCCACTAACGGATGCCACTTTCCTAGCTTATAAGATACACTGACCTAACTTTAGCAGATTCACGATCGAAGATATCCTCTGCCTCCTCCTTGCTACTCAAGACAAAGAGAAAAAAACCCTGCATTTAACTTTTTCACTTGGACTTTCTCTTTCACGTTCCACTTTGATCTGACCCATCTTAGAACCTTGACTTTGTCAGGATCAGAATGGTAAAAAGGACCTACTAGGCACTTCTCTGACCATCTCACCCTCTCCAGGGCACCATCACTTGATTCCATGAAGACTTCTTTAACAATCTTGAGCATCGACTAACAGCTTTGATGCCCTAACCATCACCACACTCAGTATTGCCTCCTAGACTAATTGCTAGATCCCCATGAGTATTAAGGGTCCAAGGAGTGTCAAGGAAGAATCATTGCTGTCTACTTGGGATTAGTTGGTGTTGGAGATTCTTTGAGGGCTGAAATAATGTCTGTGCTGGAAGGTCTTCAAAAGGCTAGAGAGCTGAACATGCAGAAGCTAGTAATTAGTAATTGAGGGGGACTCAAAGTTAGTTATTGAGTGGTTGCAGAAGAGGAGGCTGGATGTTGGTGCTATATAAATGAGAAAATGAGTAAATGGCTATCTCAAGGAATGGAAATCAATGTGCAATGGGTGAAAAGGAATTCTAATTCCTTTGCTGATACATTAGCAAAGCAGGGGGGGGATCATTTATTTTGGGCTGTATTGTAATTATATCATCTTTATCTGTACTTGGGAGAGCTAAGAGAGTTTCTCTCCCTTTTCCTCTTTGTACACTTTCTTTATTAATTTAGTAAATCACATTCTGTTATTCATCAAAAAGAAAAAAAATATTCTTCAGCCATCCAACCACAATGTTGGAGCCACCCTTCATGATTTGCTTATCTAAATTCATATCTCTTTCCTGTTGGATTCCATGGAGTATAGCATGGAGTTCAGCCCTTATGGAATCCTTAAAACTGATTGGGCCTGCGAACATAGCTGCAATATGGCCATCTTTATCTCTAAACTCTCCACCCACTTCCAAAGCTGCTAGCATTGAAATTTAATTTAAGTCTCCTTCAGTTGGTGTCCATGGCTTTGGAGCCTTTGTTTTTCTTGAAGATGTTGCAGCTACTTCTTCCCACTTTTTCCTCAAAATCATCATATGAAAAGGGGCAAATGTCCACGTGCAACTAAAAAGAGGAAGAACCATATGATCCTCTCTTCCTTAATCCTTGGCTATGTAAAAGTTCCTTCACTGAACAAGATGGAAATACTCGTAGGCACTGTCCATGTGCAACTTAAAAGGGGGAAGAACCATTCCCAAATGAAAGAAATAATGAAATGGAGTATCATGTGATGTTCTGTCATTGTTATTCCGGTAAAACTAACCATCTTTTTTGTTTTCTTTTTATTTTGTAAACATCTAATTCTAGAAATAGTTTTTAAGTGTAAAAGCAAAATATTGAATTATATCCAGATTTTCCATGTTTTTTTTTTTACTTGGGAATCCAAACCAGTAATTTCCCATTTAATTTATCTAAGAGGATCTGCAGTGACCATTTAGATGGTCCAAACCTAGGAGAACAATTAGAGCAAAGTCAACTTTTTCCAATAAAAAAAGTTTACTTTTTCAGATGGATTTGGCACTGAACAGAACAGAATGGCAAAACAGGATTCATGTAGCTGGCCCCATATGGTTGGGACAAGGATTAGATGATGATGATGATGAGATGGATTTTATCCATCTAATCTCTGCTTCGTATTCAAGGCATCCTTGACATTAACTATGTCTTCACAATGATTGGAATAAATACAATAAATACATAGGTATGACTAGCTCTGTGGTAGGTATTTATTTACAGAATATACAACATATGGCTGGGCATTAGGTTCCTGGACCCACCATATTCAACCTATGTCCCAAATCCATGTGTGTGCAGGGTCAGTAATTTTTGAAGGCAGATGTATAGGTGTAAGTAATACTGAATATGAGACATATCTTAAGCCATTTGACACCTCATTTTCACACTTTCTTCTCTTTGTGACATCCAAAATGATGTCTGACCTTTAACAATGGCCTGGGTGTACCTCAAGTAAAAGAGCTGCTCTTTACGGAAAGGCGACCGTCCATGCAGTTTGCTGGTGCATTTGGGAGGAGTGTAACAAAAGAATCTTTGAAGATAAGTACTTCTCCCTGGATGAGTTAAAAGGAAGGGTGCTTTTTCAAATTAACTCCTGGATGAAGGTTTCTAGTATGTTCAGAGGCATTTCAATGGGAGACCTAGAAAGAAATTTGGGGCTGGTCCTGAGTTCTTCAAGTTTTGAAAGAGTTCACACAGTTCCTATGACCCCCAGACCCCCTACAGATTTCGTTCTCCAGTTTGATGGCAGTTGCTTAAGTAGACTTAGCCACAGAGGTCAAGCAGGAATATGTTGCAGAATTCTCACTTCATTAGGCACTCAAGTTTGGGCCTATAGTGGACCCATTGGAGAGGCTGAAGCTATTGAAGCTGAGGTGTGTAGTTAAATCAGCAGGAGGGACCTTGGAGATTCTCTCATCAGATCAATGAAATCAGGGTTATCCAATTGCAGCTACACTGTGTCTTCAGGTGGATTCCAAGGAATTTGAACTCAGTAGCAGATGCTCTTGCTAAATCTGGGGTGGGCAGGGATTTTTTGTACAGCAATATAGAGCTTCCGTTTTAATGGGTAGGGAAGGCTTTTTGGTTTTTTTTAGTACCTGATTGATGCATCTCTTATACATCCTGTATATCCCTCCCCTTTCTTTTTAATGAGAGTTACCTTTTCTCAAAAAAAAAAAAAAAGATACCTTGTATTTTATTCATTGTATTTGCACCTAAATGTGGGTAACCTTGCCTCAGATATAAGAGAAATTGCAATCATGTCTTTATGGTTCTATCACAGTGTTTTGAGGCTTAGAAAATTAATATATCTACACTTTTAATTCAACGGAAACCTTGTTGACTAACCTAAGCAAGTATTTTCTTTATTGTACATGCATACATACTGTAATTGACTCACAATGTTTCTCATTTGGTGCCTAGTTTCAAATGTTTCCAGTGTGCAAGGATTTCAGATTGAGATGAACTTAAAAACTTATTTCATACTATTTAATAACTTTTCTTCTTGATTTACATTTTAAATTGTAGTGTTAGGTTTATATTTACGTTGTAAAAAAATGACACCTCTCACATTTTTTGTGTCTTATGTTTCCCTATTTTGATGTTGGTTCCTCCCTGCCCGTTACAGGTAAAGCTAGTGGTAGCAGCATGTGCCATATGTAATTTTATCTAGAAAGGACAAGGTATTATTGACTTTCTAATGTATGAACAAGAAACTGGATCATAGATAAAAGCAGCTTGGGAGTTTGAGGCAGGAGTAACGACAATGATTGAAACTCAAGTTTCAGATACTGTTTTTGAAGGGGGATAACCAGAGATGACTTCCTAGTTGTGGGACTAGGACATGATTGCAACTAAGATGTGGGATGATCATTTGTGTGGTTTATTGAGCATTTAGTTTTCTTGGATTTTATACTTTGTTTACTGGCAAGTTGGATACTTGGATCTATATTTGAGCTGCTCAAAAAACTATAAGAACAAGTGATCACGCTATACACTGTATCTGGGAAGACAAAGGCTAATTTTCTAATGTTAAAACTAAGGTTGAGCGAAAAAAAAAACAACTAGGGGATGCATGCACAATGCAATTATGCAAATGTCTGATAAAGTCATTTCAATGTGCTACAAATCTCTATTTCTATCTACATTCTAATCTAAATAAGAGTTATCCTCATCTCATGTCTTTGTATATGTGCTCCGTTTTCTTTTAATATTGTGGATAAATAATAAATTATGGGAACGAAAAAGGATAAAAAGGAAGAAAAGGAAAGAACGATATTGGTTTGGGCCTCAAGTTCACACAACTGGATGTCTTTGTAAACTGAAGGGCAGACAGGTCTGAAGTTATGGTATTAATGCATGATTGATATGGATATTCATCTCAGTGCCTCAGAAAGGTACTTGAGAATATTTGCACTATATTTTTTTCCTCTTCCTTTAATGCCTCACACAAGCTTTCTTTTTTCAAATCCTTTTGCAACTTGCAACAAAGTATGTGAATTGTCAATGAGTCAAAGCTTCCATCCAGCCATCTGAGTATTGTTGGTTTATCTCTGCTCCATATGTTGTTGATATGGCAGGGTACGGGTTTAGTTTCCCAACTGGACCTGGGTTGGCTCAAGTGCTCAACTTACTATTTCAAGAACTAGACTACCAGAGTAATGCAATGCAATCCAAGGTATCCAATTAGTAAATTGGGTTTGGTGGACCAAGCTCCATGCCTGACCCGACCCATACCCAACAGCCAACAAGATATCAAGGGTGGTGGCGTGTGGCATGTTTCAAACCACTTCTCTGGATTGCGCTGTGTATCCATCACAATCCCTTTCCTGTTGGCGGTGACAGAAGCTATAAACCTTATCCCCAACCCATGGTTCACAGTATTGACACGTGTGATGTGCAAAAACTGTGTTTCCTGCCATTCAGAGGGACGATAGTTACTAAAATTAGGATAATTCTGGATTTCCTTGTCACAGAATGGTCCCCACTCCATACATCTAGCTCATAGGACTTGTAGCCGTGCATTTGGAACATTAAAATTGTATTCATCTCTAGAACAGATGTTAAGCTTTGAAGTATCAAAAGTATCATACTAGCATGTAGGAAATATGTAGTATAAAAAAAGGACCATGCACCTTGGCTCAAGCGACTTCAAAATTCCTTCCTAATTGATTCAGAAAATTTCTTTCAAGGCTATTAACCACGAGGCTTCATCCCATTTTCCTCCTACACGAGCATTATTAAGTGATATCAAATCTCTGCGAGAAAGATTTTTGGACAGTAAGGTAATCAGCATCTCTAGAAGAGCAAACAGTGCAGCTCACCACCTAGCTTTTAAAGCTTGGCATCTTAACATTAATCTTTGTGAAAGAATGAATGTGCCTTTATAGTTAATGCAAATCCTGCTTAATGACTATCCAATGATGTATCCTCCATAAAATTTAATGAAATCTCATTTTCTATTATAACCAGTCCGTTGATCAGCTGTTAAGTGACATTTGAAAAGTAAAAAATGTGATAATTCAGTACCTGACATTAACCAGTCTGCTAATCAGCCATTAAGTATCATTTGAAAAGTAAAAAATTCCCTTCTAATGCCATCTAATTCTCTTTAACAACTATCCAAACATTGACAAAAAATTAAACAATCCCAAATCCTAATCTCTTCTATTCAAAAAATGTTGGTGACTGTTTAGAAGAATCTAGAATTTAGGACTATTCATTTTATTGTTAATGTTTGGATGGTTGATAAAGAGAATTAGATGGCATATAAAGGGCATTTTTGACTTTTCAAATGTCAATTAATGACTGATTAACGGACTGGTTAACAACATGTACTGGATTGTCACATTTTGAAAGTTCAAGTACTTGATTGTAGACTTGTTCATGGTCTGGGCTGGGCTTTTGCTCTTCATTAATAGGATCTTTTCAAGCCCGACCCTCATAAAAAGCCCAAAGCCTGGGCTCAAGCCTGAAGCCCGACCTAACAGAGGTTGAAATGCATGATTTGTACATTGTTGAGAAATGTAGGACTCACTACCGGAGAGAGGGGCGATTGAGTTCAATGGTGGCACGACTGGCACTAGTGCCTGAGCTCGTTGGTGCTTGAGTTTGTTGGTTTTTGAGAATATGCGACAATGCGTGAGAATGAGAAAACACACACACACACACACACACACACAGAGAGAGAGAGAGAGAGAGAGAGAGAGAGAGAGAGAGAGAGAGAGAGAGAGGACTAGTGCCTGAGTTCACTTGTTGCCTTAAGGCTAAGAACGATGGCTGCTTGCTTGAGTTCGCGCCGGTTCTTGAGAGTGAGAGTGATGAGAGAAGATAAAAGATGAAAAGAAGGAATAGGAAAGGGTTAATCGGTTAGGGTTTACGATAAAATACAAAATGTTGGGTCGGGCTTTTGTGACAAATCTCGAGCCCAACCTGTAAAATAGTTGGGCTTGGGCTTTTAGGCTCGAGGTCAAACCCGCAGGCTAAAATCCATGTGCAAGCCCGTCCGAGGGTTGGGCTACCCGACCTATGAACAAGTCTACTTGATTGTCACATTTTGAAAGTTTGGATACTGAATTGTCGCATTTTAAAGTTCGGGGACCAAATTATCACTCGAGCCAAACTACAGGGTACTAATAGGAAAATTTCCCTAAAACAAACCTTAGCCTTCTCATTACATGAGAACCAGTAATAAAAGTGGGATCCAAAAGTTACAAAAGTGGCTCGCATGTAAATACAAAATGGGTTGTATAGCCAAGCACGGGTCTTGTACCAACAAAATATGTTAACGCCCCACCAATGTAATCTGACAGATCCCATCAATGTTTTCCAACCGTCTTTGATCTAGACAATCAGACCATTTGGCCTGGAAACCCTTTAAGTAACTAATTCTGTTTTATCCCAAACTTGATTTCTCACCAAAAACTGTTGAATTGGTCAATGACCCATTAACCTAGGCAATTAAACATTTGACCTGGACAATTGAACCATTGACCCATTCAACAGTTTTGGCTATATTTAATTTATTCATTCTGATTTGATTTTTAAAACCTTGAGACACACTTTTATGACGGGTGGATCATGTTGACATGGTATTGGAATGTGTTTTGCAAGAGATCCCAAATTATATACGTTTATAATTTGATTTTTATAACATAAAGTTTCACTTTCACATAGTAGCATTTGCCCTAAAAGGCTAAAAGAATTAAAAAAATATGAAATGTTGAAAATTATTATACGTTACCTCGACCCTTTTTCATGCACGTGATATTACACTAGCTTTCCAGAAACAATAAATATCGCACCATAAACACTGACAGTTCTGATATTTTGAATATTGTCCCAACCAAATTTGAGGGCATGGTGAGTGATGACTGTCGCAGATTTCATTCTAGAGCTCTACTTGTTCGTTTCCTGGGTCAATACTGTCAGTCTCCTATCCTCTCATCTAATCTCTTAATATCCAATCCAATTGGAGTTTCTCTTTTCTAGGCGACGCGTTGCAAGGTTTGTAGATTTTTAGGGATTTGTCAAAGTGCCAACGTCTGTCCTAATCTACTTGTTTGCCCCCATTCTCTTTCTCACCTCCCATTCCTCATCCATTTTGCAGCCACAATAATATTTCTTTACAAAATAATCTTTTCATGTCTCATCTCATAATTCACAACAAATGCCTACCCCAATCGGATCAACAAATGCCTACCCTAATAAAACACGTTCCAACACTCTCCCAACTTGATTTGACACGGGCACTATTCTTACCATATATCAGATGTGAAGGTCAGACAAGCGCTCCACAATCATATCTAAGCGTGCATTTGGACCATCTCCCATATTTATCATTGCGAGATGTTCCTAATACACTGTTCCCATACTCATTATATGGTATCACATCATGTTGGAAGGGTGTTGGAACATATTTTATATAACTACAAACTCCACATCTCTACCACGTGGACTGGTGTGGTCAATCTAAACTGTCCACGTCAGATTAGGGGCCCTCCAAATTGGTTGAACCAATAGACTTTTTCCCTGGTCTGACTAATTACATATTGAGCCCGAATCTCTTGCAACCAAGAACCGGTCCATGTGAAAAAAGAAAAATTAAAATTAGTGTTTATAATATCTAAAGATCATGTTCCTACCTAGTGGGTCTTGAGTTTTTGCTTGTACAGAAACTCCTCGCTTACAATATTACATTTCTGGTTAAACCGGTTGTGAACCGGTAAAGCAGTTATTTTTCCGATTCTAGAACTAAAATTTGATCTTGAGTAGATGGTTGCGAAATAAACACGTGGCCACTTTTGTCCCAAACATCCAGCCACGTGGAAGATTCTTCGTTTATTTTCGATTCCTTTAAACAAACCCTGCACTAAAACCGTGAATCACGGCCACTCGATGCATTGACGTGGCCTACCTTCGAATTGGATGAAGTGACGTAAGATGGAGTCGTACAATGCATCGACGGCCGAGATTTCACAGTTTTAGTCCAGCGCTACTCCAATGGGAGCAGACGATTTCTCCCCTGATCCTTTTTATCCAAACCACACGCACGCCCTTTCCTCGTCTGACCAAAAGACTCCACGGGCACGCGACCGCCGCTACCTCTCCCTCATTTCTGCGGGTAGAAACAACCACTTCGTACCTTCAGACATAACATCTGAGACAAGAAGAAGAGAAGAAGGAACCGCCATGAATTCCGTTGCGTCTTCCACCTCCTTCGCTCATCAATCCAACGCGATCTTCTCTTCTCTTTCATTCCCCTCCAACCACCATCACTGCCAGCGGGTTACATTTCTCGCAAGTTCGATTTCTTATGGTAAAGGGAGAAAAACCATTGGAAAGCTTGGCCGCCAGAGGGTGATCTCTTGCGAGATTGCTCTTAAGCCCGATTCCGCCACTGTAGATGCCTCTTCCCCTTCTTCTTCTTCAGCGTCTGTAGCGTCTGCCTCGTCGGATGCAGCAGAGGAGGAAGAGTCGAGCCTCGCCAAGATCGGGGCTAGGGTTAGGGTTAAGGTGCCGCTAAAGGTGTATCACATCCCCAAAGTCCCCGAATTCGATTTGACAGGAATGGAAGGGGAGCTCAAGCAATACGTTGGCCTCTGGAAGGGGAATCGCATCTCTGCCAATCTCCCTTTCAAGGTTGAGTTCGTTACCAAGATTGAAGGCCGTGGCACTGTCAAATTCTTCGCCCACCTCAAGGAGGACGAGTTTGAGTACGTCGATGGCAACGATGATTGAGTTCTACTCCATTTGGTACAGTAAAACCATCCATCCTGTTTGGCTTCTTCCCCTTCGTTCAGTTATGGAGTAGAAGGGAAATTCAAGTAGTGATGTAATCTTGCAGCTATAAATTATTCTCCAGTCCTCAATTGTTAACGAACAAGCTGTGCAGCTATGTAATATATTATTGGAATTCCTAAATTCCTGTGGAGTAAGTTATACTCTCTGTTGCAGCTTCGGTCGTTACATTGGCAGGGATGTGAACTTGTACTCTCGTAGCAACAGGCTTGTCCAATTGGTGATTTTGGAATGTCTTGCTCGTGTTGTATAAACAGCTTATAACATTGAAAAATAATAACATTGATTCATGACTGTCTTCTTATTGAGAAATTTGTTTAACATTTTAGGGAGCTTAATCGTTTAATCATTGAAGGTTATTACTACTTGCTAACTTCCATAAAGTAGATGGCACTTAAAAGGTTTTTTACTTCTTTGCTGCAAGGACTAAGATTAGCAAATCATCTTGGTTTTCAAGAGTTGGAAGTAGAAGGGGATTCAAAATTAGTATTGTCTTGGATATGGAGTAACAGTCCAGTTCCTTGGATACATAAGCATGCTTGAAATGCTTATCAAAGGAGTTGAATATCCCTCCTACTTGGGTTAGAAGAAGCTTCGAATGGAATGGTAGATTCACCAGAAAAAAAAGGGGGTTAATAGACAGTATTTGTTTTGGGCAAAAGTGTGATTTATATTGTAATCATGGATTGTGGAATGTTCCACCCTAATTGTACAAAATCTTACTAAAATTTTCTTTACTGGTCAAAAAAAGGGCCTAATGTTTGGTCTTTAATCTTGAGAATGCTTTTGTGAGATTCTGTACATATCTGGGAATGATATTGCTTCCTATCCTATTCCTACCACAAGGGTTTCCTAGAGCTGGGTAATGAGACATGGTAAAACCTATTATTGGCATAATTGAGCTCATAAAAAAAAGAGGAACCAAAGAAAGAAAGAAAGATAGGCATAAATGAACATCAAGGCCATGGGACGAGATAACCAATTTAGTCCTTTTCATTGTTGCCAATGTTGTAGTGCTGTGTTGGTCCTCATTAGCCCATTTTACATCTCTGAAAGCCTGTGAACTCTCTTGAAGATTCTAGCAGTTTGTTTTGTCCTTTTGGACATCCTGAAGCCTGCCCTGAGTTATTTTTTTGGTAATAAAATAAAATTTATAAAGAAGAATAACAGAAGATATGTACCCTTTTTCGATCATTAACATTACATGATGATTCAAATTAAATCAGTAGCAGGGTCACGAGGATCAGATACAACACTGACAGGCAAAATCTGGGCAAAGTGAAGAAAAAAAGAAAGAAAAAAGGGGTCATCTTTCATAGTTGTTACAATTTACAAAATAGAACCCGGGCATGGGGCTCCTTGCAATAATTCCATTCTTGTAAAACTATCTCTTTCTAACAAATCAGCATGACTGTTTGCAGATTTATGTTCCCATTTGAACAAACAGTTCTAATCAGATGCCAAAATCATGTTGGGCACATAGCTTGTTGGTGCACTCTTCTGACCCATTTCCTTTGAGGTAACATCACCTGATTGAGAACTTGTACTGAGGGTTTTGGAGTTGTAAAACTCTAAGTCATGATCTGTCTGAGCCAGTGACCATGTCCATCCAAGTTGCACGCTCTGTTCAGAATCTTGTAGTGAACAATTGATGTGTGAAGCTGTGGAACAATTAGGAAAGTTCATTGTGATCACTTGCTCCATCTGGATTTTTTAATGAGGTTGTCCAATATACACACCTATCTGTAAAGGAGCATACTTACTGAAGGATGTATGTGTTCTATGTGTAATTTTTATTGTTAAGCATCAGTAAATAAAAAGAAATCTATACACATTTATTCTATTGAGGTGGGCTATCCAATCGATGTCTAAGCATTGAACCAAGTTGAGTTTGATATTAGCTTCTGCATATGGACATATTGAAGCTAATTGAAGCTAATTGAAGCTAAAGTTACATTTTGATTTAATATTTATTTTGGATTCCTTATTCTTTGGCCAGAGGATATGCCCTAGATGGAGTATGAATGGATGAAGAGGATTCAATTTCAGGTGTATTTTAGGGATTGCTTCTATAGGTCCTTCTGCATGTGTGCAATTGGGAGCTTTCATGTGAATTGTGAAGTCCATTAGATTGGAGGTTGCGTGTTACTCTCTATTGGCTTGTTTCTGTATGTTTTCTCATATTGAAGTCCTTCAGCTTGGAGGTTACATGGTATTTTCTATTGGCTGATTATCTTTTTTTTGGGTTAAGTAGTGGTCCTAATATGCACCTATGATAGTGGGGACGTGTGTGATGCACGAGATTTGTTAAGCAAAACTTAAACAATAGAAACACATAACAATATACAATTGTTTTATATTTTTGAACTTTTTAAATAAATAATAATTATTTATGTTTTGTGTTCGACTATGATATGGGAAAGATCATGATATTTGAAAAATAATTGACCAATCAACTGGTATCGTAAACGTGGTAGCCAATCAAATGTTATTTATCAAAATTCATGGGTGGATTTTGATTGGTCAAAACTCTTCAGATCCCATCTTTCCCACATCATAGGTTTTCCCTTATATTTTATATACTACTTCTAATAATTTTTTTTTTATAATACAAAAATAACAACAATTAATTTCAACTAGGGTTGTTCATCAAACTAATGAAATCAACCAACTCAACTGGTTTTCTAGTATTTCCGGTCGGCTTTGGTTCAACAATTTCCCAACCTGACCAGGTTGGATTAGTTTTGCTTTGGCTATTTGTAAATTGACCAAAACCAAATGGCCTGACCATAGATATATATTAATATTTGTATTTTTAATATAATTTTTTTAATATGGGAAGGTGAGAAAATTCCCATATTTCTTAGTCTAAAATATTTTATATCATAAATTTATTTTTTAATAATGCCACTATAGTTTTTTAAATTTAAATTTAAATTTTTAAGTTTAAATCTTTTGAACCGACCGACCAAACCAAAAATCAACCCAAGTTTTCTGGTTTTCACTAATGGTTAGTCGGTTTCGGGTGACCAACTCTCCAACCTGACCGGGTCGATTTAATTGGCCAAATAACTTACAAATGAACCAAACCAACTTGTGAACACTCCTAATTTCGGCTAAATTAATAGTTTAATCTCTAATAAATAACAATAGTTTAATCTCCAATAATTATTGAAAATTTATAGCGATAATACACAACTATTGAAAATATATTGATAATGAAAATACAATAATTACAAAAATATGATAAATACTAAAAAATATAGTAAATTAGTCAATAAATAGTGTAATCTCAAATAATAGTTTAATCTCTAATAAATATTAATCAATAAATTATAACAAAAATTCAATGAATGCATTAAGTACAATGAACTAAACTTGGAAAGTTAAATAGTAGTAGTTTAATCTCCAATAATTATTGAAAATTTTCTGTTAAATAACAAAAGAAAAATAGATTTATACATGATTATTGGAAATATATTTATCAAAAAACAATAAATAATTACCTAAAATACAATAAATATTAATTTTAGTATACATAAATATATAAAGTTATTTTCTAGAATTATTAATTGATATAAGTGAAATTATTAATTTACAATATTATTTACTTATTTAACTAATATCATCTTTTAAATATTTAAAATATTAATTATTTATTGAATTTAATAATCCATAAAATTGTAATTTATACTATTACTACATAATTTCGTTATTAATTTTGTAAAATATAAATTTATTATTAATTTGAATATTATGTTATAATTAGTTTTCTAATTTTAAGATTTTTTTTAAAAGTTTTTACATAATTACATAATTTCTTTAAAAAATTTAAAAATTTTTTATATTTTTTTAATTCAAACTTTCATTAGATAAATATAAATCTTTTATGGGGAAGGAAAGCATCTCATTGGTTGTTTAAAAAATGAAATGGAATAAAATAATAAAGAAATAAAAAAAGGAGAAAATTTATATACTGCTGTGCTTTAGTAAATATATATAAGTAAATACATTTATACTATAAAAAATATGTATACGTTAAATTTTGGCTAGTGATAGATTTTACAGTTTTACCTAGATATGTAAGCATGATATAAGCATGTTAAATGGGATAACTTTACCTTTATATGTCTGGGATCTTATGAAATGCTGCATCTAGTATCTTTGTCTGTGTCATTGATCACATCTAGGTAACATAGGTTTACACATGTTCCTATGCATGTTGCTGGCTTATGAAGAACAAAGGAAAGGATTATCTGGTTTTAGATTGTTAATTTCCATTTTCTGTGAAGTAACAAGTATTCCAGAAATCTTGTTGCCTGATAATGTTGATAGACAGGCAAATGTGCATCCCATCCTGACATGTGTTATGTTATACAACAGTCAGTTGGTCCCTTCTTCTGAATGTTTTGTTTTGAATAACTTGTTCTGTTTTATTTATTGTTTTATCAGGAATCCTGCAGTTAAGAGTCATTTATGGGCCATTACTTGGTGCCATGCTAAATTCTCTGACAGTATGAGAACATGGGCTGACAGGTTGAGAACATGGGTTCGAGCCTGAGAGTGGCTACTTACTAAATATCTAGATCTTTGAGCTGACTAGTTGTGATCTTGGTTTGTATGAAATATGGACCAACCCATTGAGCACAACGTCTAGGTTTTATAGGACAATAAGATTAAGTAATACTATGGGCCTCTGACATCAGTTTTCTAAGAAATCTGTGTAATTTGCAATTGGCAATTGTAACAAAGACACTTTTGGCATTCTGCAATTTGCCTCTTCCCATCTCCAAAAATGGTTGTTTTGACATACAAGATGTTTCTGGATATTGCATAAGTGAGGTTACTTCTCTAAACTAAAAGAGTGATTTTCTTTTTGTTTTTGTTCCCAAGATGACTCCAAATGTTTTTCATTTATGGACATTGACACATGCAGTTGTGCACTAAAATGGCTGTCAATCTCTCTCTTATCATGGTTTGGACCACAAAACCAGTTTAGGGTGTAAAAACAAGGTCGTCTTGGGTTTCTATCATCTTTTGCCTTACTTTGCCTTTCCCCTTGTTTTACATCTTCTTTGATCACCAAATATTTGTAGCCCTACTGTTTTACTTAATATTATCCTCCTCCAATCCCTTGATGTTAAATTGCAAAATAAAACTGCTAGTGAGTTTTATTTGTTGTAGTGATGTGGGGACGTGCTACCCCGTCTTGTGTAGCCCCTTAAGTTTACTATAAAAAAACTGCTAGTGAGTTGCTTTATCAAGTTTTCTGTTCTTTCTGCGGTCCCTGCTTTTAGTATTATTTTCCTTCTATGCTCTATGGTTATGACAGTTATGACAGATTTTCCGCATAAAATTTTGGGCCCCCTTCTTTTGTTTTACTTATTTGTGTCCATTGTTTCTTTTGAGTTTTGACGATGTTATCCACGATATCTCAGTGTTCCTAGGTATGAGTTAATGACAAGTTGACAACAATTGGTTTGTTGATGTGCAAATAGTCTCATCTTGTTTTGGTATGTTGAACAATCAACAATGTTTGGACTCTGCTATTGGTGGGAAATGCTAGTTTATCTTATTTCTATTAGGAAATGTGTGACCACAAATATGGTTTTAAGAGTTCAATGGGAAAGGAGACTGTCAAAATGGGATGGCAGACTACTTAGCTAAGCAAGAATGGGTATCTTTACTTGGCTCAAATGTGATTTATCTCATGTGATTGAGGCTGCATTTTGCGCCTTTGTTTGGGAAGCCTTGATTGTATACTTCGCTGTTTATTGATTAATAAATAAAGTTTCTATTACATATCAAGAAAATAAATCTATTAGGAAATGCTACTTTGATCTTATTGGTAACTGACATAATAAAACAAAGAAATTGGCAGCACACGGCCCCATGTTTATCTTCTCCCCACAACAGTTTTCTCTCTTCTTGTCTCTCTCAAGACTCTTCTCTCTTCTTTCTTCTACCACACATTCAAATCAGACTTGACTTCATTTTCTATTAGCAAGTGGTTACTATTAGCTGTTGCACCTCTGGGGGGCTTAGAAGTTTCATTTACTTCCCTTAGTTTCAGTTCAACGATGAAGGGAACCCAACAATGTGGTTTAGGTTGACTTGAATTTGTTAGTTTCAACGAGTCTATTTTCTTTTTTGTATTGTTTTTTAGAGTTCTAGTACTACTGTGACAGTCTTCATAAACTTTCAATCCTTAAATCAAGGAATTGAATGCTGTATTGTGGACTACTGGAGGAAAAACACACTGCTAGCATTTTGTTTTTGATGGGTAAGCACATTGCTAACAAATTGATAAATAGGATTGAGTAATTAAATGAATTCAGAGTTGATTAAAAGAATAATTAGTAAGATACGTAGAGGGACAACAAATTAGGAGACGAAATCAGCAGCCAAGTTGTTGAAGGATGGATGATGTAGAATGCCTGAATTCTTTGATTATATTTATTGAATTTTATGACTTCACTTTCTAATCGGAGTTATAACATCTATTTGCTTATATAATCAATTATTCACATGGATTTGGCAACCTTCTTATGGATTATCCTACTAGTTACAGTGCAATTACTGCAATACTTACATTTCAAACAGGCAATAACCAACTATAGTAGAAGAATGAACTAAAATTCTTATAATATAAATAGTTGATTACATTACCTGTAGTTGGAGCTCTTTGGATCCCTTAACTGAAGCTTGGTGTGTTCTCATGAAATTGGT
Source organism: Nelumbo lutea (assembly GCF_056320005.1). Taxonomy (NCBI): domain Eukaryota; kingdom Viridiplantae; phylum Streptophyta; class Magnoliopsida; order Proteales; family Nelumbonaceae; genus Nelumbo; species Nelumbo lutea. Next base: position 54,277,117 of record NC_142690.1, read on the forward strand.
TGCACAACTAATGCAGGGTGGAAATCGGAATACTGGATTACCAAGAAATTAAAGAACATCCTAGCTTTTCATGAAATTTGTGCAGAGCCAAAAATGATGACCAATTGGTACATGCTAGGCTTCATTTTGAAGGGTTTACAAAGGAGAGATGCTGTATTCTGTACTTGTGGGAAGTTCAGTTGTCTGACTGTATCCTTTGTTGACTCACAGTAACAATTGTTTCTAGCTATTGTGATACCAATTTTATTTGTGCTTAAGAAACTCTGCATTAATACATGTATAATCATTGGTTAAGATCCGGAATCTATCTTAATATTGACTTGAATGATTTGTTTTTCATTAGAAAAAGAAAAATAAAGTGTAGTTGATGCTATTGAAGTGTTGATTCTAGCATCTCCCACGTTCATTTTTCATTGTAATTCATTTTCTTTTGCAAGGCCTTGCCTGAGCAGTATAGATTCTAAGACACATGCTTCCTGTTTTTGGGCAATTTTTTTGGGATTTCGATCAATTTGAACAAAAGAGAGATTTGAGGTGGCGAGGGTCCTTGGTATAGAGGTTGTAATGACCTGCCATCATTAGTTCATTGCTAATCTTTCTCCCCAACTGTTTGGGATACAACATTTGAAATAATTGAGAAAAAGTTGTCTTCATGTAAGATGAAAAACTGAGATTTTATAGATGAACATACTTTATCCAGTTTACTTATTTTTTCTTTATGCCTTTTGCTTGTTCTGGTTCTAGTAAGTAGGAAACATGTTGAAGTTGCAATGGGGCTTCCTTTTGGATAGATCGGTGGAGGAATACTGTTTGGTGAGTTGAAGAGCCCTTTACATGAATATATGGTACAACTGTGACGTCTCTATTTTAAGTGATGCTTTCAAAAAACTTTAGTGACTTGGAAGAAAGCATGTTTAAAAATAATGGAATTCGAAGACGATAATGGATATTAGAGGTGGGAGAGTTAATGGTTTGGGAGTTGTAAATCCTTGGCTTTCAATAAAGTTGTCATGACTCATGAGGCCCATGGCTAAAGTCGGTGGTGTTTCATAGGGGGTAATGAAGTTGATTATTAGGTGATAGCAGATGAGGTGGTGTGGAATTCCATAGTGAGGGTCCGTTTGGTTCGTAGCTGGAATTGGAATCGGAATGGTCCATTCTCATAGTCTGTTTGGTTTAGACAGGAATGGGTATGGAAATTAAAATCAGTTGGAATGGGATTTTATTCTCCAGGGGAGGGGTTGGGAACAGCCATTCTCTCAAATGGGGGAATGCTATTCCAGCAGGAATGAGAATGGGATTTTGATTCAGTCCAATCAAACAGTTGGAATCGGAATAGTCCATTTCGATTCTGATTCTAGATCCCTATTCCAGCAAACCAAACGGACCCTGAATTAATTGCTTTCTGTTTTATTTTTGCTTTAAATTGCTAAAGGTGTCAGGTACACCTGGATTGGGGAACTGAAACTGGACAAACCAGCTCACATACCGACTACTGTGCCATTCCTCGTTATACTTAGTACTTATGAGTTTATCATGTCCTTCCCTCCCTGAGTTTTGAATTTTAGCCAACGCATGGTTTTTGAATCGCCATTGACCTGGACAGTTGGACCATTCGGCCCAACAACCATTAAGGCAATCGGTTTTGTTTTATCTCAAACTGGTTTCTGGCCAAAAATCATTGAATTAGTCAATGACCCGTTGGTCTAGGTGGTTGAATCATTGATACGTTCAATGATTTTTAGTCGTTTTTAAATTTTAATGATTTTTTATTTTATTAATTTATTTTGTAAGAACAGGCCATTCGTTTGGACTTGATGGTCGAACCATCGACCCATAAACCGGTCCCCAGAATGATTTTGGTTCTGGGTCGTTTTTTAAAACGCTGAGCCAATGTTTACAAACCACTGTTGACCCGGACAGTCAGACCGTTCGGCCTAGGAATTGTCAAGGGAACCGGTTTCATTCTATCCCAAACCTGGTCCTTGGTAAAAAAAGAATCATCAATCCATTTAACCCGTTCAATGGTTTTTTGCTGTTTATGACTTTAAATTTTAAACTTTTTTATCAGAATGGGCCATCCGTTTGAACTATCTACCTGGAAATCAATGGCCAAAATGGTTCTGATTAATATAGCACAGAAAAAGGTTTAGGGGTCATTTGGTAATTTTGATTGACAATCAGCATTGGAATCAAAATCCTCTAGAATTATAATTGAAATAGTCTTTTCCTCCATCTCTTTGGTTCAGGCTGGAATCAGAAATTCAGATTGAAAAATGGTTAGAATGGATTCTCATTTGTAAGGGAGGGGAAGGGAATGGCCACATATCAAATGGGGAAATGCCATCTCACTAGAAATAGGAATTGGATTCAGATTTCGTCCAATTAAATGGTTGGATTCAGACCGGATTCCAATTCCAGACCCCTATCGGCGAATTGCCTACATTACGATGCCGTAAGAAAGGGTTATAGTATTAGGAAATTGCCTACATTAATGAATTAAGTTTTTCTAACAATTCTGTCATTAACAATTTCTGCATCCATATTTTCATAAAATGAGTACATGAAAGTTTCACAATGATGGTGACTTATCCTCTCAACATCAAAGAATAATGGTATACTTTACCCGGCATACCTGCTCACAAATGAGATAGTAGTAAACCTATTCGACAAAATCTTCTTCAACGTGAGATTGACATTGTCCATTCCCCTAGAAATGAATTTGGGAGCTTCCAAATGCAACATCATTTTCAGAATAGAGAATTTGGGTAAGTGATTCAACCATTATTTCTTTCAATTCCCAGACAGGTTTTCTTATAATGATGTTGAAATACTAGAAAATCTGAAACACTTTGATTTATGTGCATGGAACGTTTAGGAAAACATAATGTTTGGGAATTTCTTGTAATGCTGACGTGGCATACTTTACCTGAGGCGAAAAGCAATTTTATGGGGTGTCATGCCTATAAAACATCCAACCAATAAAAAAAATAGTGAAACCATGATTTTTAAAACTGAATCGGACCAAATGGTCAGACCAATTTTTTTTTCTCAAAATGGGCCGTCCGTCTATTCGAACCAGGATAATGTAATAACAAAATAGCGTATATAGGAAAAATGGAAGGGGAAAGGTGTTGGGGAAGATGGGGTCACTGTAACTTAGGAGGAGAAGCTCTGAGCCACGTCTGAAGACACTGTCTTTAGAACGTTATTTGCCCCCACTCAGTTTTACTGAGTTCGTTGTTGGGTTAGAGGCAAATTCGTTCCCAGGATACAACAGAGCCTTGGGCGAGAATCTGCAACCAGCAAAGTTAAAGAGTCTCCAAAGAAACCTTTTGTGAGACTGTAGCAGATCGGACTGAGAGAGAAAGATAGTGAATTTCGAAATTGTGTGTTTTGGAGTCTGATTCATGCTCCTTAAATAATTTGTGAAGAGGTATGAGGAAAAGGTAGGTGCTGGTTTAGAGAAGGCACCTTGAACAGTCACAATTTCAACCATTGTGATTGTTTAAAAAGTTGTTAACAGTTGGTGACTGTTAACTTTGAATTGTGCCTCTTGATCACACCCGATCGAATCGTGACCGTTGATCTCATCAACGGTGATTAATGGTCATCAACGCACCAAAACTAGGGCCGCCCATCGCGAGCCACGAGGTGCGAGCAAAGTGCACCTCTAAAGTGCCTCATTGCGCCACACACACGTGTACCCGCGTTGTGCGGTATCGAATCCCAATACTCTCCTCTACTAATTCTAAGGAGTGTAAATCAGCTCCTATTGAAATATTGAAAACAAACCTTGTAATTATCCAACGTGGGACAAGTTCAAAACTGGGTTTTTTTTTTTAAGAGAAAAACTGATTTTTCAACAAAGTGTGCAGGTGCAATTTCTCATGTAATTGACCAATCAAACCCATTGGATTTAATCTCTAATGAGATTAAAATCCAACAAAAGGATTCCCATGAAAGTGGAAGTCTCATTACAGATGCCATATGTTGCACATTTGAAAGGTTTTATTGGACAAGTATGGATTTTAATGAGCAAGAGTATCCCCTTCCATATAACAATATTACAACGAAAGACAATGGAGATTCCTGAGAGGAGACATTGGTGTTTATTTCTTCTTGGGAATTTATAAATAACAATATAATAAACAGTGGGGAAGAAATACAATAATTTATAAATAACATTAAAACAAGCAATGGAAAAGAAAGACAATAATTTATAAATATAGCAGTAAAATGAACAATGAGAAATTTTTTAGAAGAAACAAAAGTGCTACTCAATAATCTATAAATAACAGTATAATGAAAGACTACGAACAAAATAATAAATACATCTTTGTATAGGAAATCCACCGAACATTGCCTTGATTGATTTGCAATGGAGATGTTTGCAAGATATCAGCGAAACAATGAAAAAAAAATAGGTGTTGAACGATGGAAGAACAACGGTGTAGAGTGTACTAAATAACCCACCTCTTTCTTTGTTCAAGCTTGAATGCAGATGGAGCTCGCCGGCTGCTACTGAGTTCAGCAATGGAAAAACAATAGTGAAAATCCAAAAAGTGTTTTAAGGTTGCGTTGAGAATGTGGGGGTAGTTTTGGATTTTTTAAAATATTAACGGGACAACACTGGAAATCCTATTTCGTGAGTTTACCTCCAAACGGGCTCCGAGGTAGCTCACCATCTTAACAAATCGGAGGTATATTCAGTGTTTGGAGGCAACATTTGGAGGTGCAATCGAATGACCACTGAGCGCTGAAAAGACAAGTTTTTCAGTGTTCAGTGGTCGATTCGGTGCTATCAAACACTACCTACGTCTTTTAACTATCAGAGCTTCTACAAGATCTTTCAAAAAAGACTTGCCAAATAACCCCTTGGTTAGTACTAATTAGTTTAATGCAACTGCACACAAGGATCCCTCATAATTCTAGAAAAAGTAGTGAAGCAAGCCTCTCTACCTTACTATACGCAATTGGGATGTGGTTTTTCTGTAAAAATATCAATTAGAAGGGAGAATGGAACTTATCATTCAATGCTTTCCGAACTGAAAGTACAACAGTGTTGCAGAACTAATGCTAAAAGTTGATAGCAATTGAGAAAATTATAGTATTAAATGGGTTGAGTTGTGCCACCTGGTCACACTCCTTAAAATCACATTTGCTCCTTATAGTGTAGCCGAATGATTGCAAATTGGTTTTCAAGATAAAGCAACCCGTAAGCTCTTAGTAGATGTGTAGTCGCTTGTTAGACCTCTACGAATCATCAATTGAAGATGCTTGGAGAAAAATGATGGATAGAGGATTGTGATTGTGTTTTGTTCTGTGTGTACCACTAGGTAGATCAACACTCTATTTATAGAGTGCTCTTAGTCACCTGAATGAACATAAATGTGTCTTTATAGAGAGATATGTCTTTCTAGAAACATGTACAAGGCACCTATTTGAAGAGACATAGAGTGAAAAATGAAGAGTCACAAAAAGGGTCATTTAAGAAACCAAACAGTCAAAGCACGCATAAAATGAGATATGGTGTGGCACACATACACACCAACACCCACACTCACGCCTTAGCCCAACTCGACTCGGTGCGCACATGTACTCAAGTCCACCTCTTTTTTCAAGCAATGTGGACAAGAAATCATCACATGCTTTCAAGAGAAGTTACAAGAGGCCAAAATCCAAAGAAAACAAAAACAAAACAAAAAGAGAAGTTTAGATTCTTGTAATTTGAATATTCCCTCCAAAACAAGAATCCAACAATCCCCCACAAGATTCCAAATACAAGAATAATATGGGCATCAAGGCGAGAGAAGTATTCTTGTTGATGTCTTTTAAACCTCAATCAACATTTATGTATGACAAATTATGCTATAGAGTATGGGTAGAGTTAGACTACTTTAACCTTTTCTCTTTGTTGTAACTAATTAATCTGCCAACCAACCTAACCCACTAAGTCCTTAGTGATTCTTTTGTCTTAGAACATTTCTGCCTTGTTTCCCTCTTAGAATTATGAGTGTTTTAGAGAGTCATCCTTTAAAGCTCTTATAGAAGCGATCACACTTTACACTCACTTAGGTCGATTAATTAGTGTGCATTGCAACATGGCTTAATTTTGTAAGAATTGATTAAGAGTTATATACTCAACCTCCACATCTTTCAGTGAGCATTTGTAATATGGCACAAAGTCATAGTGCTTTCTTAAGTCATTTAGTAACTTGTTCTTTACCAATTCAACCTAATTCCTGAGATATTCCTTCACATAGGTTGGGTGTCCATTACCAATTACTTATATAATGAGCTTCAACCCCATTGCTATAAATGCCTCAAAAACCACTTTAGAAGTCTGTGGTTTGGTTAATGAATCAGCAAGGTTCTTTTCAAACCTTACAAAAGTCTAGAGTAATTGCTCTTCCACTAATGTCTTACCAAATTGTGTCTTAGGTGGATGTACCTTCTTTTGCCAATAAGTTCCTTAGGCACTATTGTCAATTTCAATGCAATAAACTTAGTTTCCATTGCCAAACTTGTATTACAGGACTACTTTATCAATTTCCAAGAGACTATTCCACCTCCCAAGGTAAAAACATCAAGTAGTGGTGTATTGTCCTTTGAATATGAAATCCAATTTACATCAATAAATCTTTTTAAAATAAGAGAAAAACTTAAATGATGCAAACCATAATTCATGGCGCCCTTTAAATATTTTAATAGTTTTACCAAAGCTACTTAGTGTTTATATTTGGGGTTATGAGTATGCTAATTTAAATTTTCAACTATTATTATAAGGTATTGTACAATTCCTTAAATAAGAAATTTGTAAAATAGGATTTCCTATATTCTTTCTTAAATGAATACTATAATCAAGTAGTGTCTTGATTAGTTTACAATCATAGTGTCCAAACTTTCTAAGTATATTTTCTACACGAGTGTAAAAGTATGATGTTTCTTTATTGTTTGTGGATTTTAATCCCTAAGATTTCATCAACTTCATCCATGTTTTTAGTGTTAAATTTTGACATTAAAAATTGTTTTGTTTCTCTTAATATATCAAGACTTGTTCCCATTATTAACATATCATCAACATACAAGCAATTAATGACTCATTTATCATCTACAAACTTGTTATAGACATATCGGAATCATTTTTAACATACCCATTTGTCAATAATACATTATCAAACTTTACATACCATTGTTTGGGAGTTTGTTTTAAGCCATATAAAAAATTAATAAATTTATATATACTTTGTTCTCTTGTCCTGGTATTATAAAGTCTTCAAGTTGCTTAATGTAAATTTCTTCTTTTAATTTTCCATTTAAGAAAGTTGTTTTTACATCCATTTAGTGAACTACAAGTTTGTATATGGATGTTATGATTAACAAGACTCTAATTGTAGTTAATCTTGCTATCAAGGAATATGTGTCAAAGAAGCCTATATCTTTCTTTTGTCTTAACCTTTAGCAACTAATATAGCTTTGAATTTATCTATTATACAATCTAGCTTTAATTTTTTCTTAAATACCCATTTACAATCTAGTGCCTTAGTTTTAGGAGGGAGATCTATAGGTTTCCAAGTGTGACTAGTGACCAAACAATCAATTTCAGTTTTTATGTCTTCTTTCTAAAATACTACATCAGGGGAGGTTATTGCTTCTTGATATGTTAGTTGGTCTTTGTCTACTAAGAATGTGAACATCCATCACCCAAATTTGTTTATTTCATTTGTCTTTTACTTCTCCTTAAATTCAATTTTTGATTTATTAGATTCAAGATTTTTTGAACTAAGTAACGTATTGGCTTCTTGAGCATTTAATTCTTGTTCTTGGTTTTTGTTGTAGACTTGGGGTGATTCCTTATTAATTGCTTAATTTTTTAATGAAAAATATACTTAAAGAATTCTGCATCTTAAGACTCAATTATTGTACTAGGTAAAGTACAATAATTAGATTCAAGATTTTTTGTTCTAGGTAAATTACTGGCTTCTTGAGTATTTAATTCATGTTCTTAGTTTCTATGACTTGGGCTGGTTCCTTATTAATTCATTTTTTAATGAAAAAATATACTCAAAGAATTTTTCCTCTCAAGACTCAATTATTGTATTGTATTCTACAATATTTTCTATTGTTTTAATTACAAAAAAATTGTAGGTTGCACTGTTTTGTGGATATCAAATAAAGACACTGTTACATGTTTTAAGTCCCAATTTTTTCTTTTAGGTTCAAGCATTCCAACTTTTACTAAACAATCCCAAACTTTCAAGTTGTTTAGGTTATGTTTTCTGTTATATCAAACTTCAAATGGAATTTGTCATTTCTTCTTAGGAGCTAGTCTATTGTATAGGTAACAAGCTGTTAGGATTGCTTCCCCTCACAAGTTCAAAGGTACGCCTGAACTAATTAACATATCATTCATCATTTTCTTTAAAATTCTATTAAGTCTTTATGCAATTCTTTTGTAAGGGGTTGTAGTTTCATGTATAATTCTACTCTTTTTATTTATTTTTTATTATTTTTTCATCATATATAGTCCCTCTATCAATTTTAAGTCTTTTTATTTTATTTTCTAACTAATTTTTTACTTCAAATTTATATGTTATAAAAGCTTGCTTAGCATCATCTTTTGATCTAAGTAAGACAACATTTGCATATTTGTAGTAGTCATCTATGAATGTTATATAATATCTTTTTCCTCTAGCTTCATGAAATTTACGATCCCATAAATCACTATATATAAGTTGCAATAATTTAGATTCTCTTTTTACATTTTTTTATGTTTTTTTAGTGAATTTTGCTTCTATACATACTTAACATTTTTCACTTGTAAATTTTATAGAAACATTTAAAACTCTTAATTTACATAGCTATTTTATATAAGGAACACTATGATGTTCTAATCTATCATGCCAAATATTAGATGATTCAACCATATAAGAAGAAGAAAACATTATTATTTATAATAATATAAAAAATATTGAGTACAAATAGTTCATTAGTATTATATCCTTTTCAATAAGTACATTGTTTTTGATTAACACAACATTGTCTACTTCAAATGTGAGTTTCGGTCTTAATTTGTTGAGGAGTGCACTTGACACCAATTTCTTCTTGTTTATTACATATGTAACACATCATTCAACATTAGGATTTTTCTTGAAGTCATCTTTAGAAGTACATTTCCCTTGCTGATGACTTTCGAAGTCTATGAGTTTCCCATGAAGACTTGTTCTCCTTTAATCAGAGTTGTATACTCATACAAGCAGTCATGATCCCCATATATGTGCTTAATAACGCCAATGTCTAAAATTTATTCCTTTGGTTTCTCTACCAAGTTTTCCTCAGTTGCCATGGCTACAACAATATTTACTTCAATCAAGTTGACCTTTGGTTTCCCAAAGTCAGTATTCTTTTATTGATGCCATTCATTTTTATAATGTTTGGGTTTGCCACATACATAACACTTCCCTTTTTTTTTTCCGCTTCTTGAACTTCTTGTCATTTTTTACATTTAAGTTTTTTATTTTTTTTTATTTTGTAGTCATTTCCTTCACCAGATTGATTTTAGAAGTCTAATTTTTCTTTACTTGATCATTCTTTCTATTCTTGTCTTCTATTTTTATCCAAACTATCACTTGATCCAAAATAATATTGTTTCTTTTGTGCTTTATATATGTTTTGGAATCATTTCATGTATGTCGCAATTTTTTTTTATGAGAGAACTAGCAAAAGATTATTAGGCAGTACCATACCTTTCTTTGCTAGTTCTCCTACAAGCACCTGAAACTCATATATTTGAGCATACACGTCCATGTCTTCTTTTATAAAAAAATGTAAGAAATTGGAAATAACATATTTTTTTATTTCTTACACCTTTCAAAACATACTTTTTGTCCATGGCATTTCAAATTATAGGCAAAGTTGTATGAATAACAGACATTGTAAAGTTCATTGGATAGGCAATTCAGGATGTGGTTCTTGCATAAGTGATCAGCCATGAACTAGTATTCTACAAAAACAAAGCGGGCTAATTCCTCCATGTTTATTGGGTTTGGTTCAATTAAAGTAAAGGCTACCCCTAACTGTTCTAAGGCGAAGAGAATGTGTTGTCTCCAATGCTTATATTTGGTTCCATTGAATGATTCATCTTAGAGAATTTTGAAACTGATTACATCTAATTTCCCATGATAGGAATAGAAGATATAGGTTCCATAAATGCGTTTTTAAGCTTATTATAAAAATAGCAATTAGAAAGGAGAATAGAACTTATTGTTCAACGCTATTCGAACTCAAAATGCAATAGTGTTGTAGAACTGGTGCTGAAAGTTAACAACTAAAAATATTGTAGTATGAGATGGATTGAGTCATGTCACTTGGCCACTCTCTTTAAAATGGCATTTACCCCCTATAATATAGTTAGGTGATTACAAGTCAGTTTCCAAGATGAAACAACCCACAAGCTCCTAGTAGATGTACACTCACTTACCAGACCTCCATGAATCACCAATGGAAGATACTCAAAGAAAAACTATGGACAAAGGATTGTGGTTATGTGTGCTATGTTCTATATATACCACTGGGTAGATCAATGCTTTCTTTATAGAGTGCTCTTAGTCACCTGAATGAACACACAAAGGTGTCCTTATAGAGATATATGTCTCTCCAAAATAGTGTGCAAGGCACCAATTCGAAGAGGCACACAAAGCCAAAAATGAAAAGTCACAAAAAGGGATGTTTAAAATAAAAATCAAATTCAAACAGTCAAAACAATTAAGAAACGAAATGGTCAAAGCATAAAACAAGATATGGTGTGGCACGTGTAGGGGTGTAAACGGTATTCAAAAATCTGATTTTGAATTTGATATTTGACATAATCGAATTGAATTCAAATAATTTGAATATCTAACCGGTTGAATCCGGATATCCTATTCATATAGAATTGCTAATCGGATTTGAATTCAGATATGACCTGATTCGATTCGATAAATATCTGAATTCAACCAATTATTTAATTCTTATATATAATATATAAAATATTTTATATAATTTATATATAATAATTAAGTTATATAAATAATTTATATATTTATATACTTTATATCAATAAATTATTTATTTTATATATTTATTAATTATCTAAAATAATTAATTAATCAAATTTGAATCAAATCGAATATTTGAATATTTAATCAAATTTGAATTTAGATATTAATTTTCAATATCCATCGGATATAGAATCAAATTCGGATATCAGATTTTCTAATCGGATTCAAATTTGGGTGTTGCTTGATCCGATTCGAATTCGATCCGTTTACACCCCTAGGCACACGTATGCATGCCCACACCCACACCCCGCCCCAACCCGGCTCTGCATGCATGTGAAAAGCACTCCCACCCCCTGCAAGCATTTTAATGGTGTATAGTGTTTTTCCTCCTATGGGTCTTGTAGTGAGAATGGGCCGAATGGGCCTTAGTATTTTTTTTTTATTTTTTTAAGTAGTATTTAAAAGTTACATTTCTTAGTTATGGGCTTTAGGGGCCTTCTTTTATTTTCTTTAATTATTTCTTTAGTGTTGGCCACCCTATTGTACTCAAAATTAGAATTATTAATAAAAGTGATGAAAGGGGGGTAGAGAGAGAGGTTCAAATTCTTCTTTTCTCTCTTCCCTTCTTTTCTTCTTCCACAACCTATTGCTGAAATTGCTTTCTTATTTCTCTCTTTTCTTCTTTTCTTGCATTATTTGAATTGCTGTAGGTGTAATTTTCAACTTGGTATTAAAGTGGGTTCTTACAAAACTTTCCAAAAACCTTCCTAATTGGGCAGCATAAGTAGTTGATTGATCAACCGATCAGTTCTCTCTTTTCTTCTTTTCTTGCATTATTTGAATTGCTGTAGGTGTAATTTTCAACTTGGTATTAAAGCAGGTTCTTACTTTCGACTATTTTCTCCTTTCTTTGCCCATACATAGTGTGTGGAGAACTGATCGGTTGATCAATCAACTACTTATGCAGCCCAGTTAGGAAGGTTTTTGGAAAGTTTTGTGGAGATTTTTCATCCTTAGTTGAAGCCCAAGGTAGGTTCTTGGGGATTTTTTTTTCAAAAACCCTAGATAATTGGAGAAACCTTGTTATAGGTCGTAGAGGCAGTTTGAACCAAGCGCTGATCAGAGGTAAGCCTTTTGATTTTTATTAGGGGCAGTTTTGGTTGAATTGAATTCTAGAACCTATAGAAGGGGTGGTTGAAGCTTCTCTCTTTCTCCCAATCCCGTAGGACCCTATGAAACCCTAGTTTTGGGGGGTTGAAAGGTTAAGCATTGCTTAGAACAGTAAATCTAGCCTAGTAAAGCCCTAATTTGATTTTCATTTGCATTCATTTACTCAATGGAGAAAATTGGAGGAGAGATCAAATATTCTACAGATTCCGGGTTTGGACATGGGGGGTCAGTGGAGAATTATTTTAGGGTTGTGACTATTGTGAAGCTAGATGGGACCTGTTATTTAGATTGGTCTCAATCTATTAAGATACATGTGTATAGTAGAGGAAAGTAGAGTTATATTACTAGGAGCAAGATGAAACCAAAGGAGGTAGGATAACTATATAGTGGTGGGTTGGTTAGTGAATTCTATGCAACCACACATTAGTTAGCATTAGATGGAAACTGCAAAAGAAGTGTAGGATAGTGTCACAGAGACCTATTCCCAAAAGCGTAATGTTGTTCGGACTTACAGATTGAAGCATGATGTGAATAATCTTAGATGGGGAGAAAGCCCTTAGTAGTCTACTTCTCTATGCTGAAATCTCTTTGGCAAGAGATTGATCTGATGGAGACTATTGTTTGGGGTTGCACAAAGGATGCATAAACACATAGAAGGTTGGAGGAGAGAAATAGGATATTTGAATTCCTCATTGAACTCAACTCGGAGTATGATATTATGAGGCAGAATGTTTTAGCAAAGGATGAGGTGACTTTGTCTCAAGCATATGCTATGGTGAACAGTGAGGAGAGAAGAAGACAATTTTAGTCTATTCGGTTATAGGTCGATCACTATTCTAGTGTTGGGATGAAGCCAAAGGATAGCACTGAGAAGAAAGATGTTATCTATGAATACTACAAGAAACCTAAACACACTAAAGACATATATTGGAAGCTGCATCCAGAGTTTGTTCCTACTATATTTAAAAAAGAAAATGGTGGAAAAAGGGTTAAAATTGGAAATGTAGAAATGTAAATGTAGCCACTTTTTCACAAGGTGAACAAAGACAGGGTGAAGAGAAGTTAGTGGGAGAATAGATTGCATCCGCCAGGGCTAAATATGAGAAGTATGGCTGAATCATTAATCACTTGGAGTCCACTGCTATAACTCCCTTAGAGGTTGTTCCTTCCTCTATATATGCTCACTTATGTTTTCATGCCACTACACATCATGCTTTTGTTTCAAGTACTCATAAAACCCCTTGGATAATTGATTTTGGTGCTTCTAACCATATGATCAATGTTTCAGAGTTATTCACATTTTACCAACTTCTTTCTGGTCAAGATAAGATATTCCTTACTGATGACTCCATAGCCCCTATCATAGGAAAGGGAGACATTAAGATCTCTAATGCCCTGACCTTATCATTTGTTTTTCATGTGCCTAAACTTAATATCAATTTGCTTACAGTTAGTAATTTAATTAAATCCCTAAATTTCTGTGTGACATTTTTTCCTTCATATTGTGTTTTTAGGACATGGAATCTCAGAAAGTGATTGGGAGTGGCCATGAGGTGAATGGGATCTATCTGTTAGACATGCCTTATTAGAGCCAAGTACAACTTGAGAGAATTGCATTTGTTTCAAATTCCACTATTAGTATTATGTTATGTCATAGTCGTTTGGGTCATTTGCCCTTTTTTCATTGAGTTAGTTGTTTCTAGAGTTATTTATAAGAATTTGTCTATCGAGTCTTCATTGTGAGTCTTGTGAGTTCTCAAAGCATTGTAAGAGCACTTATCCTTCATGTAATAAAAGATCAACTATTTCTTTTAATATTGTTCACTCTGATGTGTGGGGGCCTTATCATTTACTATGTGTGGGTGGGTATAAATATTTCATCCTGTTTATTGATGATTTTTCACGATATACTTTGATATACATTATGCACTCTCATGATGAAGTACCTAAACTTGTGCAATAGTTTTATGGACACATACTCAGTTTAATACCCACATCAAAATATTTCGATCAAATAATGCTAAGGAATATTTTGAAAATGACCTTACCTCCTATCTTGAGAAGTTTGGGGTTATTCATTAGAGTTTTTGTGTCTGTACTCCACAACAAAATGGAGTAGCAAAGTGGAAAAATAGACATTGTGGAAGTTTCAAGGAGCATTCTTTTTGCTACCCATGTTCATGTGAAGTTTTGGGATGATGTAGTTTTAACAACTACCTACCTTATTAACCACATGCGTTCTCGAGTCTTGGGGTTAAAATCTCCTTTTGGAGTCTTCTTTCCTGATGTTGAGATTTTTTCTATTTCTCTAAGGGTCTTTGGTTACACTTGTTATGTCCACATTCCCAATTCCAAAAGATACAAATTTGACCACAAGGCTCAAAAGTGCATATTCCTTGGTTATGCCTCCACACAGAAAGGGTATTGTTGTTTTGATTTATTAGTAGCACCCAATTTGTTTCCATGGATGCCGCCTTTGTAGAGTCAGTTCCTTTTTATAGCCATCATTCTGAGGGGGAGAGATCTCTCGAGTTATTTTCTTCATCCCTTCCTTTTCAAACTCCAATTGAGTCTTGTGTCGAGCCCTTCACAGTTACCCCCATTCTTGTGGAGGGATCCTCTCCTTTGAGGTCTTCCACTCTTGCACCTCCCCCTCCTCCTGCTAGTCCTTTAGTTATTTCCACTCATCCTATTCTCTAGAGGTGATACCAGTGACAAAGGCTAAGGCAAACATAGGTTGATCTCACACCTCTAGTTGAGTCTCAAGCGCTCTTGATTATTGAAGAGAGGACACGTCCGTCACCTCCTCCACCAGCACTCTCGTTTTTAGACCTTGACCTACCCATTGCTTTGAGAAAAGGTAAGAGGAAATGTACAACTCATTTTATTTCCAAACTTCTTTATCTACAACTTCTCTCCATCATATTATGCCTTTCTAGCCTCCATTTCCTCTCAATCCATCCCAAAGCCTGTTTCAGAAGCCTTAGTCACACCAAATTGGAGAGATGCTATGAGTATTGAAATAGAAGCCTTTCATAAAAGCAATACTTGGGATATCATAAACTTGCTAGTTGGGAAGAAACTTGTTGGGTGCAAGTGGATTTTCACTATCAAGCGTTGTGTAAATGGGTCAATTGAGAGGTGCAAGTGGGATAGATTACAATGAGACATTTTCTCCAGTTGTTAAGATTACTTCGATGATAGTTCTTTTATCCTTAGCAGTGAACTATGATTTACCTCTGTATTAATTTGATGTTAAGAATGCATTCCTGAATGGTGATCTCACTGGATAGGTATATATGTCCCTTCTTCCTGGCATATATAGTAAAGAAATATAGGGTAAGGTGGGTAGATTGAAGAAATCACTTTATGTCATGAAACAATCTCCACATGCTTAGTTTGATAGGTTTAGGGCTGCTCTTGTTCAGTTCGACTACACTTGGATCAGATTATACCATTTTTGTTAAGAGAAAAGGCACTCTGCTGACATTTCTTATAATTTATGTAGATGATATTGTAGCTACTGGTAGTGCTACAGAAGAAGTTAGTGCTCTCAAGAAGTTTCTCAATTCTAAATTTGAAATTGAAGATTTAGGAGAGTTGCGGAATTTTCTGGGCACTAAGGTTGCTAGGCCCAAAGAAATGTATCTTTATTTCTCAATGGAAGTATATGCTAGACCTTCTTACTAAGACTATAAAACTTGGTGCAAAACGTGCCTCTATCCCTATTGATGTGAATCATAAACTCTCAGTTAATAATGGAAAACTTATAGCTGACAGGGGAATATTTTATAGTTTATTGGGGAAACTTCGTTATCTATGTATGAATCGTCCAGACATTTCATATGTTGTGAGTGTTATCATCCAGTTCATGCATGCTCCCAAAGACACGCATATGGTTGTTGTAAAAAGGGTATTGTGCTACCTTAAGAGAACCCTTGGGAAGGGTATATTATTTGCAAAACATGGATACATGAAAGTAGAAGTATATACAAATACTGATTGGGCAGGAAATGTGGATGATAGGAGATCCAAATCAAGATATTGTGCTATGGTAGCTGGAAATATTGTTTCCAGGAGAAGCAAAAAGTAGTCAATGGTTGCTAGATCTTAAACTGAGGCAGAGTATAAAGCTATGACCAATGGTGTTTCTAAGTTGTTATGGCTTAGATCTCTCCTTTATGAGATGGGTGTTTCATGTGACGATCCATTGATGTTGTATTGTGATAACCAAATTGCTATTAACATTGTTCACAATCTAGTTTTGCATGATAGAATTAAGCACATTGAGGTAGACAAATACTTTATATGGGAGAGTGGCTTCAGGGGAAGTGTGCCTACCTTTCATTGCACTAGAAGAGCAGTTAACAGATTTTCTAACTAAGGGAGTCCCAAAGGCAAAGCTTAAACATTATGTAAACAAGCTGGGCATGATTGACATCTGTGCTCAGCTTGAGGGGGAGTGTAGTGAGAATGAACTGAGGGCCTTAATGACCTTCTATTATTTTCTTTAATTATTTATTTAGTAAAGGCCGCCCCATACAAGATATCCAAGTAATTGTACCCAGACTTAAAATTATTAATAAAAGTGATGAAAGGGGGCTAGAGAGAGGTTCAAATTATTCTTTTCTCTCTTCTGTTATTTTTTTCTTCCACAACCTAGCGTTGAAACTTCTTTCTCTCTCTCTTTTCTTCTTTTCTTGCATTATCTGAATTACTGTAGATGTAGTATACTCATGTCCACCTCTTTTCCTAAGGAATGTGGGACAAGAGGTTCTCACATGCTTTCAAGAGAGGTTACAAGAGGACAAAAAACCAAAACCCAAAAGAGACAAACAAAACAAAAAGGTGGGAGTTCAGATTCTTATTATTTGAATCCTCCCTCCAAAACAAGAATCCAACAGGTTTCCCTACAAATGTAGGATATAGAAGTTAGACATTTTGGTGTCATTTAGTTGAGGAAGAGATACTTGTCACATTATATGAATCCTAGTTTATTTGAATACTGGATGTACATTGAAGTTAGATTGAAATCCTATAGGCTTTGGTATGGGTTTGAGTTTTGACCTTATCCCCAAAGTAACAAGTTCTTGAATTAATAATTGCCTTATGTCACTTAAATTTTCTGTAATCACTTAAATTTTCTGTAATGTTAAATGTTGTAGTTGGTTCTTGTTGAATATTGTTGGTTGATAATTGATGTACTTTTTAAAACCTTTTCATGTACCTTAATATTAAACTTGACTTTTTCCCCCAATGTATTAAAGCTATACTATGTATCCTGGATGATGAGCAGTGAGCTTTGTTTTTCACTATTTTTTAGTGATTTTATGGCATAACCTGACCAACCTGTTTAAATTTCACACGATTAATTGATAAATATTGGAGATGGCTCGTGATAGGTTTAATTTGATTAAATGATAATCAGGTAAGAAGGGGTCATGCCAGGTTTAGCGGGTTTGGGATGGGATAGGTTTGGAGAGGAAAAGTTCAACGAATTTAGGATGAAGGGTGATGAGGTGGATTCAGGGAATGGGAAGGGCAATTTTCATGAGTACATTATCCGTTGCCTTTCCTACCCAAAATCCTCTATCTCTCTCTTGTCTTAAGTCTTTTTACCATTCATCCATTTCAACTTTCACATTTCACCACACTTTTTTTTGGACATTTTGTATCTTGATTGCCCAATACTCATTTAACTAGGAATTTAATCATGAGCATCTCTAAACCTTGTTTCAACTATAAGGGCTGGTTGGTTACATAATCCTGTTTTGACATTCCATTCACTTAATTTAGTGACATACCCAAGCGTGCTAAACCATTTCTCATCACTTGGGTTAAGGTATAGTGTATTGCTCCTAGGAAATGCCCTATCATGAAATGAAATCCTTTAATCCAAAAAAAAAAAAAAGGAAAAAAAAAACATACATGAAAAATGGAATCTCATATGGAGGACACTCTATACATGTACATGAGTGGTGGCGAAACCTAAAACCTAGAAACCCATTTCATTTAAAATAGGTGGATGCCAATCAATATGAGAATCCCCAAATAATCAAATAGATGACAGAACTATTATTGTACCAAAGAGCAAGAAAGCACAAAAGCCTCGTTTGTTTTTGGAAAAATAAGAGGGGGAAAAGTTGGTCTGAGCCCCATAGTAAAGTTAGTTTCCCTGATAAGTGATACCTATCTCCTAAGTGGATAAACAATTTTTTCACTTGTGCCAAAAATTTACAAAACATAATGAGACAAGTTTTTTTTTTTTTTAATTTTTTTTATAATGAGACAAGTTTGTCCATTCTAATATTAGACTTTTATTGATAAAAAAAGTCTTTATTGAACTTACCTGGAAATAAAAAGAACTTACCTAGTAAATGTTTCCCATGAAACATTTATTTGGGCAAATAACAATTTAAAAAACGAATAAGGCCAAAAGAAAAAAAAACTCAAACAAAGGCTCCGTTTGCTTTTTGGTAAGTTTCTTACCCGGATAAATGCAGTTACCTAGGTACATTTTTCCTAGAAAACACTTATCTGGGTAAGTACATTTACCCATGTTCTTTTATTTCTCATGTAAATAAGACAATGACCATTTTAGTTATAAAAATCTATTATTAAAAAGGAAATTTTTGTCCCATTCAAGGGTGGGAAAGTTATTTACCCACCTAGGAAATGGGTATCACTTACGAGGTAAGTGATATCCAGGAAAATAAACTTTCCCTGATCCCCACATAAATCTAAAAAAAAAAATAGGATTCTTGGTCAATGAAAACCAAAATCCCATTGACCAACTTACCCCTTCTCAAAATCCGAAAAAAGAATGCCCCCAAAGAAAAAAGCACACAAGATTTAATGTTGTTTGATAATATGTGCCTACTTCCACTAATGAATTCCACCTTTATGATTGTCAGCTTCACTATTGCCGAAACCTCATATACACCCTACAGGTTTTAAGTCTGGAATGGCACATCAAAATTGTCAATCAACAATGTGCTCGTCGGTGCCTTTGTTATCCTCAATCCAATCACCAACATTATCAACTTTTATTTTTTACATTTTGTTTTATTCTTTTGCCATCAAACCTTGCCGGTTTGTCCATTTTGCCTTTGGAATTCCTTGCTATATTCAGTTCCGATTCTTGTTTCATGGACATATTCCGAAGAATATCTTTATTCCACTTCCAAAGCATGCACCTAACCCTTTCTTCACTTGATACAAATCTGGTGGAGAGTGGGTTTCCTGGAATCCTATGCTCTATCCACGCCTCTTTGGATCTGAAAGACCTACACCTTTTAGCTTTTATGGGTTGAGCATCCAGCATGTGAAAAACATTTGTTTTTTTATCTTTTACTATCCAATCATTCTCTTTTATCCCATAGCAGTCTGTACTTTCATCGCGAGATGTTCCCAATACACGGTAGGAATGTTTAAACTCACCCTATTTCATTTTTACTTGACATATTTGGCAACAATCTAACAACTCTTTGGTAGGAGTCCATACCAGGGCTCGAAACCGCATCGCTTCTGGGACTACAATATTAAGCACCAACCGAGCCACCACTCAGTTTGGCACCACATGTGAAACCTGGGTGCCCAGAAATAACATGCTGCAATCCTTATATATTGCGTAAGGCGCGGTCTAATCTGTCCTTCCGATTATCTGACCAAATGAATTTTGGTCCACAATATCCCAAATCCTCTAATCTACACTGATCCACCATTGCTCTGTTCTTTAGAATGGCTCTCGGTAGGTCCCCTCCTCATCAATGATTAAGAACAAGATTACTTATACTGTACATAACAGTCAATGAGAAAAGCAATTTCTATAGGAAAATATGTTCATCAGATGGGTAGAATCATTCAAATGGTCTAGACAGGGACACTTGATATAGTAGTATAGTGCAATGGCGCTTAGAGCATCTGATCATTTTTCACATGCATAGGAATTAGAAATACCAATTATCCCTTCCAGTCCCAGAATCTCAATAAAGTCTAAAGTAAGAATAAAGCAGCAGCGATGGTGGGGAATAACTTGCTATCAGACTAGAATCTTTATGTCAAATTGGAGTAACTTTTAAACACTTTTTGACGGAGAATATATCTATCTGCACAACCAATTATGTATTCACAAGAGAGAGAGAGAGAGAGAGGGAGGGAGGTTCACCCCATCAAGCTATAAATTCTGAAGGACATGAAATGGGATGAGAAAGGGAAGATGGGTTCAGAAAGGTTTCAGGAAGTGACAATACATGGAGCTGAAGAGCCTATCAGACCACCCTCTTGTGGCTGTATTGTTGAAACAAAGACAGAGCTCAAGTTCCCTCATAACTATGAAGCTATAATCAAAGATGCAGACTGCCCATTCAACAGGTCATCAATAGAGAAACTGCTTGAACAACTCTATTCTGGGGTTTTCTTAAACCAAAAGAGAAAGGTAAGTCCAAATCCAGAGTCCAGGACTATGGATTATAGAAGTAATCCCCCTGTCTCTCTACCTTTCTTTCTTACAAAATTGTTGACTATCCATGTTTATTTGGAACTGTCATTTGTGTAGAAGTACTGGGTCCAAAAGAATTCAGGCCACAACTGCTTCATGTTATTCGCAAAGGATCTTTCAATCACTTGGGGTGAAAACAAAGGATACTGGCATTGGCCCTACTCTCCAGACACGAGGTAAGATATATGTCTTCTCTCCATAGGGATCTCTCAATCACTGGTATGCAGTATTTTCCTGTGTTCTAGTTCTGATTTAGTTTTCCACTTGCAGTAATGTGCTTGTTGATGTGGCTGAGCTTTTGAATGTGTGTTGGCTAGAAGTTCATGGAAGCTTTGGCATGTCCAACCTCTCACCAGGAGCCATATATGAAGTTGCTTTTGTTGTGCAATTGAAAGATCCAGCATATGGATGGGAAGTTCCTGTGAACCTTAGACTTGTACTCCCTGATGGAAAAACTCAACAACACAAGGAATGTCTAATTTACAAGCCTAGAGCAAAGTGGATTGAGCTTTTAGCAGGGGAAGTCCAGACATCCCCAGGAAACACTGGGGCTTTGCAGTTTTCCTTGTTTGAATTTGAAGGTGGTCAATGGAAAAAAGGGCTGGTCATCAAAGGTGTCACCATTCGTCCAAAGAACAAGCTCTGAAGTTGTTCCTGAAAAGTAAAGAATAACAGAATATCAAATAATATCGACCTATCAAATATTCTCATAGCGAATGCTTCGTCATCAATCTCATTCTCTTCATGTTTCTGCATTTCTGAAAGCTCTTTAAAGTAAGCAAAACCAACAAATCTCAGACGTCTGACCATGCAATATCCATTTAATGGTCCCAAAGCCAATGTTAGAAGTATTGATATCACAAGGAGGTGATAAAAAAATATATATGTATGTATTCTCCAGAAATCAATATACATCATAGTCAACAAAAAAAATGTTAATTTCAATATTAATGAAAGATTGCTTAGAAGTTATAACCCATATATTTTAACAAGTTGTTATGATGTGGATGGAGTAAGAATCCTTGTCTTTCATGTGGATGGTCTAAGTTTAAATCCCTTTACCAGCATATAATTTAACTAGTCGGCAAGTACAAGTTAGAGTTAACTTAGGGAATGGTGTCTACATTTGAATTGAAGTTAATTACACATACTACCAATGCCATAGCTTGATACTTAAGGTATTAATGTATATCAGACAATACATCACAATAGAAGAAGCTCTAAACACAAAACACCTCATTGTTTTTGCCCAACCTTAGCACCCGTTTGGTTCACAGGAATAAGGGTCTGGAATCAGAATCGAAATGTCATTCCGGTTCCAACTGTTTGGTTGGATCGAATCAGAATCCCATTCCCATTCCTAGTGGGATGGCATTCCCCCATTTCGGAGAACTAGTAAATATGCATGCGTTGTACATGGTAATTTCAGATAAAATTAATAACTTCAAAATTTCTTATTAGAACTAAAAAGGATACGTAATAAAAGCATGGTTTACTGGTGTATTTAGATTTTATATTTAATTTTCATTGATAATAAAAATACTTCTTATTTATCATATTTATTTTTGTTTAATATAATAAATATATGATATTAGAGATGTACACAAATTTTATAGACAATTTTTTGTGTTTTTTAAATAAATATATTTTATTTCTATATATTTTTTTGAGTCTTATTGTACAATTATGCACCATGTGCTACCCTATTTGACTTGAAAAAGAAAAACAATCTCATTTTCGGGCAACTCAAATTTTTTATTCCACTTACATAATTAATTCTAAAAATAATTCTTGTTTATCACACTTATTTTTGTTTGATATGGTACGCTTATAACTTAGATATCTCAAAATTTTCTATAAATTTTATATATTTTTTAATATTTATTTATTAATTATGACATCATTGGTTAACTCACTTACCTAAACGATTGGACCGTTATGGTGCAAGTCAAGTAGGTTGGGCTGAACTTAGGGTTAATCCAGAGCCAACCTTATGCATTGGACCTAAGGCTTAAAGACCAAAGTCAAGCCTTAATTTGTTCAACTTGGGCCTAACCTCCAACCTAAATTGAAATTTGATGCACTTGGGCTAGTCTTTGACTTGGGTCTAAAAATTAGCCCCATAACAAAATTTGACATAAAATGTGTGCGCATAATTGTATATATATGCATGTATGAAAAAATGTGCTATATATATTTATGATTGTATGTGTATAATCAAACTTAACTTAAGCTATCTAAAGGATAGGTTTGGGCCCAACCTAAAAAATAAAAAAACCCAAACTTTTGAATAGGAAAATGGCTTCATTTTTTAATTAGTTTTAAATCTTGTATTTTCTTTCCATCGCATAAAAATACTTTTATTTAGTAATTAGCATGCTTAATGTTGTTTGATATGATAAATAGATAATATTATGTGCCTAATTTTTTTACAAATTTTTATAACTTTTGTGATATTTCTATTATTTAACTTTGTGAACATTGATTGACCCATTTGATGTTGATGGTTGAACTATTTATGTGCGACAAAATGGTGGTTTATTTAATTATTTTTCATGTTGGTTTTGAACATAAGTTTTACATTATTAAAAATATTAGATATGGATTTACTTGTAAAATTTAATGATGAGAAACAAAATTATTTCAAATAAAATATTTAAGGAGAGAGAATGAAAGTTAATACCTTAATGAGAAGAAATTTAATGAAGTGGAAAGTAATAGTACTTTAAATTACATTTTTTGCCTACATAGTTAAAGAGGGATTAAATTCATAAATAAAGGTCATTTATTTAGTGTGCCTTAAACATAAGATTTAATGAAAGAAAATGTGACTTTATACCTTAAATATAGAACTTAGTGGTAAAGAATATAATGAATTTAATAAAAGTAATTAACTCAAATTATGTTTTTTACCCTCATAAATATAAGGAGACCAGGTTAAAAGGGCAAGGGTAATCTAGACCTCATTTACACTTTTAAAAGTAGTATAGATAGTCATTCCCTCCCCCTCCCTTGGAAATGAAATCCCATTTCAGCTGATTCTGATTCCTGTTTGAACCAAGCAGATTATGGGAATAAACCATTCATTCCAATTCCCAGGGATTTCAATTCTGACTCCAACAGCAAACCAAACAGACTCTAAGTTTATATGAAAAATCGGGGGGGGGGGGGGTTGCCAATATGTATGATCTTGTTTCGGAAAACGAAAAACAACTACAACTACTACATCAGTAAAATCAATTTTTATAATTGGTCAAGTAGGGAACCTCCCTGCATGGCATAGTCTACTAGTACTATGAAGAGAATGCCATTCGGTCCATTCCTATCTAAACAGCACAGCTGTTAACTACCTTTGACTAATGAAGATAATTTGGTAACGGCTGAAATAGGGGCTAAATGTTGCAAGGTTTCAACTTTCAACAATTCAACCTATAAATTGAGTTTCCGGCTATATCACTAACCAGCCCTTCTTTACAGTTGAATGATGAAAAGATTCCAATACCAGTTTGACTATTTTATCCCCTATTTTTTATTAAAAGGCAACAATACTCCTAGGTTAAGGAGTATTCTCAAATTGGAATCTTTTAATCACACAGCCTTTATTTCAAACAATATCAGAAAAGCCATTTACCATAATATCATGGACCATTGCCACCAAGGAGGAGAACGGTTTAGAGGTCTCAAACAGATTGCCATTGACACCGACCAAGGATTAGGGCCTCATATTCCCCGTATCTTGATCTAAAGTTGGCTTGCGTATGACAAAAAAGACAAGATTATCTTAGATGTATGCTCTATTTATGACTAGTAGTAGTAACCATCCATATTTTTTTTCTTTCCAATTACAACTTTTCATTTTAAGAAATGATCAAACAAATATCAATAACAATGTTATTAAATACACACAAGGCAATGGAATTTTTATTTAGTACAACCTCAGAAAAGAGTAACTTCTGCTAGTACATAGCTTTCTAGAAAAGATAAAATAAAGAAGTGGTGTCTGTTCAAAAATCTGTGCTATAGTTATCTGGCTTAAACCACAGAGAGAGGTCAATTCCCTTGTTCTTCAGCTTCTCTGTTGCCGGACCTATCCTCTCCAAAAGCTGGAATTCACAAGATTTGAAGTATTAAGGAGGACAAACCTTAATGCTTATTTAAATGCATTTAAGCAGTTAGCTTGATTAGAAAATAGCAGAAAAAGATAAGTTAAAGGAAATAGATTTGAAGGTCTTGCAAGAGGTGCTAATCAGTGTATTGGACCTCTCACATTCACTGGTTAAGGAGTATCAGGGACTCCTTTGAAAAATCCAACTATAACTGGTGGGAAAAAGCATAGTAGGGAACTATTTTTAACAATACAGAAGACACCCAAGCTCACTGCCTGTAGTACTGATGCATACACAACTTTGCCATGCAATAGTTTCGACCACTCACATTTACAATGGATCACAGCCATATACACAGAAGTAGAAACCAAAGCTTCCATGGAATTTTAATTCCAATATAAGTTGGTATGGACTGACCTTTGCATGTAGAAGACCATTGGAAACCAATACAGATCTATCGAACACACAAAACTTTCCACCATCCATGCGTGTAACAGCCCCACCTGCTTCTTCAACCATCTGCCCAAGAAAAAATAAAAAATAAAAATTGAAAGTATTTAAAAGGTAGTAATGGCTTCTGAAAGCTTTATGAGGTTCTAATCACAAACCAGATAGCTAGAAAGATAGCTAAGCAACAAGGGATGGGACATCAAAATAGGCAAAGCTGAGGTTTAGAAAACCAGAAAAGATCATGATATGATTCTTGATGGAATTTGGGAAGAGGTAACCGGAGGCAAACCCTAAGCACAAGAAACAGGGTAGAAGATACAAGAACTACACCATTGAGGGACATTCTCTTAGCTTAAGGAATTTTTTTTGTTAGAATAATGGCATTAGGGTAGAAGATACTAGAAAGCATCATATATAACAAAGGCCTTTTTTCATGGAATATAAGACAGAACCCTAACTCCAACTAGGGTTTCAATGGGCACTCCATATGCTCTATCCCAAGAAAATTAGTGCTATAGGAACTGGGAACCAAGCCTCACATATGCCCAGGTGTGCAGGCTGCACCTCTCTTCAATCCAAGGGCAGCTCCTTTCAAAACGCACATGCCTGGGTTACCTTGCACCTTGGCCCAGGGATGCCTTTTCTAGCTACCAACATTTTCATACATTCTCATGTGTTTTACACCTTTGTGATAGTCAATTAACTTCTAAATTACCTTTTATTGGTGTTTGTGCACTAGTACTGGCCCATTAGCTTTTTTTTTTTAAGAGAAGGTAATGTAAAATTTTATTGATAGAAAACACTAGTACAAAAGCCCCCCAACTAAACACCTTACATGGGGAAACAGCCCAAACATAACAAGATTATAGATGCCATAGGCTCCTAGAGTTCAGCCTAGCCCTCAACTCAGCTGCCTGGATTCCCTTTGAAGCTGAGACCCAAGAAATCAGCTTTCCAACAGAAATGGATATCAGGTCTTCCGGATCCTTATAAATATTCTGAAATAGTCTTTTGTTCCTTTTTGCCCAAATTGTTAGACAGTGTATGCCCTTAGCTCTGCATGATGTACATTCTCACATTTATTGTAAATGAATAAAGTACATATTTGATTCATGTTATGTGGTGTGTTTCTGTGTAATGCCCTTAAACTGGACATATATGAGACTCGTGTTAGTTTAGAATTTTCATAGCCGTTGGATAGATTTGGGGAGATTTATCCTGCCAAGGCTGACACTGATGTGCCGCCAAGTTGGTTGGGGTGGCTTGTCTCAACTGCCAGGGTGAGACCTGAGGTACATGCAGTGTGGGTTTTCATGAAACCCTGAACCAGACCAAATTCTAGTATTGCCCTGGACCTTGGAGACAGATGGGAAAAACTGAAATGTTACACCTGACCCCTAGACTTGATTATGATATTGCACTAGGCGTCAGATTGAACTGTCTTTGATGTGCCAATCAGTGAGATCCTTAGAGGGGGTCAAAACTTGGGTATGTAGGGATAGTCCGAGAATTCATCTGAGTGGGTGATCATAGCGACAGAATCAACCCCTTTGTCAGACAAAGTGAATGAAATGCACTCTCTCTGATGGAAACCTAAATTCCCGCAATGGATTTCAAATGTGTTTGAAATTTGGTTTTGCAAAATATATTTATATAAAGATATACTTATATATTATGGTTTTACAAATTGTTTGCAAAAGGTTTTAATTCCCAGGATCCATGTGAGCAAAGAGTGCAGCACTGTACCTTGCAGCCGAGAGAGAGGTCCTCTCTTGTCAGGTAGTGTTTGATCATTAAGGGCTGAGAGGTTAAGTATAAGACCATTGAGGGTTATACCTGATAGGCTAATCTTGCATCTGCTCACAATCCTTGGGCCTTCATAAGATGGTTGGACTCAAGGACCATTTAGTGTAAATGTTGGGCCCATTAAGAGCCCATAGTGATGGACTCAGGGGTTCACTATATTCAGTAGTGAATTCGGCCAGGCCTCGTAACAGAGGCTAGGCTGAACTCATGTGGCTGATGTGTAGATCAATGATAGGGTCCCACGCCACACAAAGAGAGCCAAACTAGCCAACATTAAAAGGAAGTGAGCCTGAAAGCTTAATGGGCCTAAAGCCCATTTTGAACTGGGTTAATTGGATTAATTAAATAGGAGCGGATCTAGGTTTGGATCAGCAGATAAGGATAAGAGGACAACTCTTATCCACTTAAAGAGTCCAGATCCAAATAGAGATTTGGATCAGGGAACTCCTAATTTGATTAGGAATAAGCTGATCTTGAACTGCAGATAAGATAAGGGATTATCCTTATCACTTAAAGAGTTCAGATCCAAATAAAGATTTGGATCAGGAGACTCCTAATCAGATTAGGAGGTTGTCTCTTTAAGGCTATAAATAGAGAGCAGGGCGGATCTGAAAAAGAGGCCAAAACACTACAGAAGACAACTCAGTTTGACTGTTTCTGCCTTTAATTCTTTTTCTCTCTACTCTTGCTGCCCTACCTTGTTTGATTTCCAAGATTTGATCTTGATATTGTTTCTTGCTAAAAGAAACAATTCTAAAGTTGTGCTCACTACCCTATTCGATTCTTGCTGAAAAATCAGAGGTTCTTGGTGAAGAACTACCTGCTGATCCTGCCTCATCCTAAGCTGTGTCATCTTCAACAGAGGGAGGATTTGGTACACTCTTTGGGCGTGAACACCTGCATTGGGAGGAGATTTTTGCGTGGATTCCATATCAGGTATATCCCTCCCTAATCTTGGTTTCAGATTTGGTCCGGTTTGGTTACAATAACGAACCTTGAATATGCAGTTTTCTAAATTGGGAATACGATTCCCAGATGGGAGTAAAGAAATTTTTGAAATTTCACCCAACCTTCCTATAGGGTTCGACCATCCATATGATGGATCTCCCATCCCTTCACAAATGGTGTTGATGACTATAGCTGGAATGGACATCCACACAACTGAAGCAAGCTTCGACAAACCTTGTAATCCCCAGCTCCACAACATTTCCTTCACCAAATCTAGCATTGACTAGGCAAGACCCTTCGAACCAAGAAAATGATTCCACATTCTAGCTGAAATTGAGCAGTGCATAAACAGATGACTGTTATCTTCCACTCCTTGACCGCATAATACACACCTCTGGTCTTGGATATGAACCCTTTCTTACATAGGTGGGCTTTAGTTAAACATCTGTCTAGAACTACAACCCACACTAGAGCATTGATTTTTGAGGGAGAGGTTGGATTCCAGATTCTAGAAGCAGGATATCTTCAGAAGTACTCATTGTCATGTGAGTGG
This sequence comes from Nelumbo lutea, assembly GCF_056320005.1. Classification (NCBI taxonomy): domain Eukaryota; kingdom Viridiplantae; phylum Streptophyta; class Magnoliopsida; order Proteales; family Nelumbonaceae; genus Nelumbo; species Nelumbo lutea. The sequence continues at coordinate 54,305,692 of NC_142690.1, forward strand.
CAAATGACTTGACTGAAAAGAGGCCGTTTGTATTACAAGTCTAGGACCAACTGTCTTATTTGAGCAGATTAGGGGTTGAAGGGAGAGAGCAGTTCGAGCAGATCAGCCAGGACAGGAATTTCCCAATCCTGAAAATTCCTTCTGAAAGAAGGGCACCAGGCTACTGAGTTCCCCATCACCTCAAAACTGTGAAGATATATCTTGATGTACATTATTAGAGTAGTCCTTGTTGTACAGTATCGTAGTTCTTATTATTTTGTTTGTTCTTTTTATCTTTCAGCCCTGTAAGGGCATTCTTGTAACTGTACATACTTTTTATCTCTTTAACATAAAAGAGACTCTTAGGGGTGGGGGTTGACCATTCTTGACACCACTAGATCTGTTTTCTTCTTGTTCTGAATTCAGTTCACATGGTATCAGAGCAGGTTGCTCTTTGATCTTCCTTCTCTCTAATCCATCTTGTCTTCGTGATCTATTGACAACCTACATCTCTGCTGAGTGGTCCAGAACTGTTTTGATCTATCCAGGAACTCCTCTTTTGTTTTCTACGCACCCAGAGAGAGAGAGATTTTATTGGATCTCTCTCGTTTGACCTCTGTTTGTAGCAAGAATTGAAAGGAGTTGTCGCCAAGCCCTTCTCAACATATTCTGAAATTTTTACGGAGATCCGTGAAGTTTTGAGAGAGATCTGGACTCTTCTTCTTGGCAGCTGCGCCCAGACTTTCCTTTTCTGGACCGTGTGTTCAGCTTTTCTTTGTTTTGGATCTTAAACAATCTCTGGTGAAAGTAAGGGATTTCTATCTCAGTTTTTTGACTTTCTTGGATTGATCACAGCCTATTTAACTTGTCTTTAGATCAAGTTTTACTTCAGATTAGTTTCTTTAAACTTCAGCGGAACCCTATTTGTGCTATTTCCTTGCTGTAATGGCTTTAGACAGAGGTGATATCATTCCTGTAAAGATGAATGGGCAGAACTATGGGGTGTGGAAATTCCACTTCGACTTTTATGTTGAGGGAAAGGGTTTAGAAGGATATTTGAAAGGAACGGTCACCAAACCAGCTGAGACCGAGGCCAAAGCTTTACAACAATGGAAGTTGGATAATGGTAAACTTGTTTCTTGGATTCTGAGTTCTATTGACTATCACACATCTGTACCTATGAGGAGAATGAAAACAACATATGAGATGTACATGTATCCAGAAAAATTTATCAACAATCCAACATAACTAAGCAATATCATATAGAATCAGAAATATTCTCTTACAGCCAAGGAGATTGGAGGATATAGGAGTATTATTCTGGTTTTCTTGATTTATGGGTGTTGTACAGGAAGAAGAGAGAAAGGGAGAGAGGAGAGGAGAGACGAGAGGACTGAGAGCCCAAAAAGATACTACAGGCAGTGCAGTATGTTATATTTATACTAGGGCGACAACAACTAAACAAAAAAAAAAGAAAAAGTACAATAGTACCCCTGCGGTACTATACATATATAAAATAACATCTGTTTGTTAGAATGTTAGAGTGATGTTTGGCTGATAAGAGTTCTTATTAGCCCATTCTTATGTTTAACTTATCTTGTAACTGGGCTTGTGTTAATGGGCCTGGGCCTAATCCTGTTTAATGATTTAAGTCATCTGGGTGTCCCAACACTAATCAGGGGCATCCCAGTAATTTCTTGTACCTTGTACCATATTCATCTATAAATAAAGGACTGGTCTACTGGATAGAACAGTTCGACATTCTCTTCAGTTCTGTGGTTCTGTTCTCCTCCTTGCTACTTCGAGTATAGCTCTTCAGATTACATGGTATCAGAGCATTAGCTCCTTCCTGGTTTCAGCAGGCGCACTCTTTTCTCTTGCTGACCTTTCCTCTTCTCTCTTCCTTTTCTGGGTTGCTGCAGTGAAGACCTAGGAGTGTAAGAGAGTAAAGCAAGTTCGAACCTAGGGTTTCTCTTGGTTGTAGGACTCAAGGGAAGTAAGACCCAGAAGTAGATGTCCTACTAGATTACACCAACAAGTAGTAGCTATTGGGCTACTAGGAGAGGTCTGTATAGGACAGACCTGGTTGAGGGCTGATTCAGCAGTCCTAGCACTAGCTGAGAGGGGGAGAACTTCCTCTACAGTTGCAGCTTCGTGCTCCAGCAAGACTTGTGCAGAACAAGTGGTAAAGACTTAGCTACTTCAACTTCGGTTGCAGTCTTGGTGCATCAGAACAAGTGGTAAAGACTTAGCTCCTTCAACTTCAGTTGCAGTTTTGGTGCATCAGCTTCTACAGTTGCAGTCTTGGTGCATCAGCAAGACTCTTACAGAATTGCGGCAACCTCAGTTACAGATTTTCTTCAGGTCGGTTATCAGCCCTACTCTTGGACTGAACTGGTTCAGTTACAAACCTTTACCTTTTACCAGAACTGCGGCAACTTTTGCACCACACAGTTGCAGCCTTAAACTTTTACCAACACTGTGAACTGGTTCAGTTACAGACCTCTACTTGCTACTGTACCCGTACTGTGAACACAGTGACCAATTTGGCCAGTTCTTAACAGAATCACCTATAGTACTGTGAACAACTCTTGGACTGAAGTCAGGATGTCCTCACTATCCGGTGAAGTTTCCTCTAGAGATAACAGACCTGTTACAAGGTCCTCAAACCTGGAAAACCCTAATCTGCACAGCTTGCAGATTACAAGTGTGCTGCTAGATGAGTATAACTTCAAAGAGTGGTCTGTCTCAGCAATGCTGTTCATTACCTCTCGTGACCTCACAAGCTATTTGGATGGAGACAAGAAACAACCAGAAATTGACAGTCCTGAATACACCGTGTGGCGCAAGGAAAATGCCACAGTCATGTCTTGGTTGCTGGCCTCTATGACTCCTAGGGTGGCCAGAAGTGTTCATCATTTCCCCACAGCTGCTAAAATTTGGGAGAAAGTATCTAAGACATATGGCCAAAAAAAGAACAATGCTAGAATCTACAGGCTGAGCCAAGACATTGCAGCCCTAAGGCAAGGAGACTTGTCCGTGGCAACCTACTTTGCAACACTGGAAGGCCTCTGGGAAGAGCTTGACCACCATTTGATCTTGGATTGGGAAAATGCTAATGATAAGGGGAGGCATGATAAGCAGATTGAGGAGGGCAGAGCCTTCAAGTTTCTGGCGGGTCTTGACCCTGTATATGAAGGTATAAGGTCACAGATTCTAGGGAGAGATGAATTACCTGAACTTCACCATGTCTACTACCTGGTGAGGAATGAAGAAGTAAGGAGAAAGGAGATGCAAGTTGACTTCCAGACACAGTCAACAGAACTACCTGGAGAACATTCAGCCTTAGTCTCCACTAAGGGGAATAGATTTTCAGACAAGAAGTCCCTCAAGTGTACACATTGTGGTGGTGAGAAACACACAAAGGAGAAATGTTGGGTCCTGTACCCTCATCTGAAGCCAACTGCTCTGAGAAAGGACAAAAGGCAACATAAGGGTCACACAGCAAGTGGGAATCTTGCCACCAACAACAGTAGTGACAACTCACAGAGTATTCAGACAGTGTCATCTTCCACCAAAAGGCAGGCTGCCGACTCCTCTGGACCAAGTACTTTGGGCTTCACAGCTAGTGAGGTAGAGGTTCTCAGCCGGGCATTAGCCCGTCTGAAGAACAATTCTTTAGCTTCCACCTCTCTTGCCAAATCAGGTACAACCTCTGCATTTAGTGCATCTAGTTCCATTAATTCTACCTCTTGGGTGATTGATTCAGGAGCCACTGACCATATGACACATATGTCCTCCTTATTCTCCACATATCATCTGTTTTCTGGCCAGGATAAGATGAGAGTAGCCGATGGGTCCCTCTCCACCATCTCTGGAAAGGGGGTGGTTGACCTAAGCAAGGATCTCTCTCTTAAATCAGTCCTACATGTTCCTAGTCTTACCTCAAATCTGTTGTCTGTTTCAAAGCTTACAAAAAACTTGAACTGTAGTATAACTTTCTTTCCTTCTCATTGTGTCTTCCAGGACAGATTGACGAGGAGAATGATTTGGAGTGGTCATGAGTATGGGGGCCTCTACTATTTTGATGAAGATGTCAGCTCAGCCTTGCAAGCTTCTACTACTAGTCCGGAAAGTGTGGAGTCAATAGCTAGGCTGCACTTGTGGCATGCTAGGCTAGGTCATTTGTCTTTTTCTTCCTTAGCAATGTTGTTTCCCGAATTATGTAAGGGCATTCTGAGTCAGAATTTAATTTGTGATGTGTGTCAAATGTCAAAACAATGTAGATCAATGTATCCAATTTCTAGTAATGAAATTCAAGCCCCTTTTGGTTTGGTTCATTATGATGTTTGGGGTCCTTCACCCATTGTTTCCATTGATGGCTTCCGTTACTTTATCAGTTTTATTGACCATTATTCTCGGTGCACTTGGATTTATCTGTTGAAAGGACGTGAAGAAGTTCCGCGGATAACTATGATGTTTTGCAAGATGGTTGAAACACAATTTGATAAAAAGATCAAGCAATTCCGTTCAGATAATGCAGCTGAATACTTTGAAAGATCCCTGAACTCATTCATGGAAGATGCAGGCATGTTACATCAATCATCATGTGCTTACACCCCTCAGCAAAATGGGGTTGCTGAGCGCAAGAACAGGCATCTATTGGAGACAGCTCGAGCCCTTCTTTTCCAGCACAATGTGCCCAAGCGATATTGGTCTCAAGCTGTTCTTACTGCATCTTACCTGATAAATCGGATGCCATCTAAGGTACTGGGTATGAAGACCCCTTTCTCTGTTTTGTGTCCCACTCTTACAGAATTTCCTCTTCCCTCGCGGGTTTTTGGTTGTACATGCTTCATACATGTGAAAGATCCAAAGAAGACCAATCTGGATCCTAAGGCTACAAAGGGAATATTTTTGGGGTACTCTCCTACGCAGAAGGGGTATAAGTGTTATGATCCTGTCTCCAAGAAAAAATATGTCACTAGGGATGTAGTCTTTTTTGAGTCTCAACCCTATTTCCAGTCTTCTCAGAATCCTCTTCAAGGGAGAGTAGTGGGTTGGAAGAGGATTCTCATTCTCCCTTCTTTTTTGTTCCCATTTCATCACCTTCTACTACTACTAGCTGTAACATTCCGGGTCAACCTAGTGAGACTTCCACTGTGCCAGTTGCTTCTCCAGATTCGGCTGATGCTCCTGAAGGTTCCAGTAAACAAGAAAAAGAGATACTTACATACAGTAGAAGGAAGAAGGCTCCTCAACCTCATGATTGCAACCAGTTGAACTCAGATCAATCTGTCTCTGCAATCCAAGGTAATTCTGATTCACTCAATTCAGATTTGGATCTTCCTATTGCTCTCCGTAAGCCTGTTCGTTCTTGTACCACTCGGCGTCCCATAGCCAATTATGTTTCTTACTCACACTTATCCCCTGCCTATCATTCCTTTGTGTCTGCCCTTTCCTCTGTATGTGTCCCTTCCAGGTATTCAGAGGCGGCATCTGATCCGAGGTGGAAAGAAGCCATGAATGAGGAGATGAAAGCCCTAATGAAAGCAAGGACATGGGAATTGGTGGACCTGCCAGAAGGGAAAGGCACTGTTGGGTGCAAGTGGGTATTCACAGTAAAGCACAGGGAAGATGGGTCAATTGAGAGGTACAAGGCCAGACTTGTGGCAAAGGGATTTACACAAAAGGAAGGAATTGACTACAAGGAAACCTTTGCCCCAGTAGCAAAGCTCAACACAATCAGGGTTCTACTGTCACTAGCAGAAAAATTCTCTTGGGAACTTCATCAACTGGATGTGAAGAATGCCTTCCTAAATGGTGATCTTCATGAAGAGGTATTCATGGAACCCCCACCTGGATATGATGTTGGAAAGAAGGTATGTAAACTAAGGAAAGCATTATATGGTTTGAAGCAATCTCCCCGGGCATGGTTTGAGAGACTTTGTTTGGCCATGAAGAAAGTAGGGTACACTCAGAGCAGTGCAGATCATACATTGTTTACAAGGAGACAGGATGACAAACTTACAACACTCATTGTGTATGTGGATGATATGGTGATTACTGGAAATGATGTGAAAGAGATGAAGAGGCTGAAGGAGTTCTTAGCTTCAGAATTTGAGATCAAAGACCTGGGAAATATAAGATACTTTCTTGGAATTGAAGTTGCTAGATCAAGAGAAGGAATCTACATATGTCAAAGAAAGTATGTGCTAGATCTCCTAAAAGAAACAGGCATGATGGGGTGCAGGCCAGCAGACACTCCAATAGAACCAAGCCATGGATACAAGAATCAATGGGTGAGGAATACTGTGATAAGGAAAGGTACCAAAAGTTGGTAGGAAAACTGATATACTTATCCCTTACTCGGCCAGATATTGCCTATGCAGTGCATGTTGTCAGTCAATTCATGCACTCACCAAAGGCTCCTCATATGAGAGTAGTGGAAAGAATCCTCAGATACTTGAAAACTTGCCCAGGGAAAGGAATTCTATTAAGAAAAAACAGCAGACTTGAAATTGAAGCCTACACTGATGCTGATTGGGCTGGGTCCGTTGGAGACAGAAAATCAACCTCAGGTTACTGTACATTCTTGGGAGGAAACCTAGTCACATGGCGTAGTAAGAAGCAGAATGTTGTGGCTAGATCAAGTGCAGAAGCAGAATACCGGGCTATGGCACACGGGGTTGCTGAAATCTTATGGCTCAGGACTCTCCTTAATGAGCTTGGTATCAAGACTGAGGGTCCTCTCAAGCTGTATTGTGATAATAAAGCTGCTATCAACATTGCCAACAATCCTATGCAGCATGACAGGACAAAACGTATTGAAATTGATCGACACTTTGTCAGAGAGAGAATTATTTCAGGAGAACTTTGTGTGCCTTATACTCCATCAGAGATGCAGATTGCAGATGTATTAACTAAAGGGCTGGCATCAACGAAGTTCAGGAACATACTTGGCAAGCTAAACATGATTGATATTCATGCTTAGCTTGAGGGGGAGTGTTAGAATGTTAGAGTGATGTTTGGCTGATAAGTGTTCTTATTAGCCCATTCTTATGTTTAACTTATCTTGTAACTGGGCTTGTGTTAATGGGCCTGGGCCTAATCCTGTTTAATGATTTAAGTCATCTGGGTGTCCCATCACTAATCAGGGGCATCCCAGTAATTTCTTGTACCTTGTACCATATTCATCTATAAATAAAGGACTGGTCGACTGGATAGAACAGTTCGACATTCTCTTCAGTTCTGTGGTTCTCTTCTCCTCCTTGCTATTTCGAGTATAGATCTTCAGATTACACTATTAACACTCCCCCTCAAGTTGGAGCATAGATATCAATCATGCCCAACATGTCACATAAATCATGATGTCTTGAGTGGTGTAGTCCTTTTGTAAAGATGTCTGAAAGTTCGTCCTTAGAGCTGACATAGGGAATACACACTTCGCCTGTGATGACTCTCTCTGATAAAATGCTTGTCGACTTCGATGTGTTTTGTTCTATCATGTAGCACTGGGTTAGCAACAATGTTTATGGCTGCTTTGTTATCACATAATAGGGTCATAGGCCTGTCCACTGGAAAACCCAACTCACTCAACAGATTCTTTATCCACATACTTTCAGCCACTCCATGAGCCATTGCTCGATATTCAGCTCCAGCACTGGATCTAGCCACCACACTTTGCTTTTTACTTCTCCAGGTAACTAGGTTTCCTCCTATAAAGGTGCAATAGCCATTAGTAGACTTTCTGTCATTTAGAGATCCAACCCAATCTGCATCAGTATACACTTCAACTTTCAAATGCCCATGTCTTTAAAACAATAAGCCAGCACCTGGAAACCTTTTAAGATATCGGAGGATTCTTTCTACTGCTTCAAGATGAGTGGACATAGGTGCATGCATAAACTGGCTAAGGACACCAACAACATAAGCAATGTCTAGGCGGGTCATAGAAAGATATAACAATCTCCCTACAAGTCTCTGAAACTGTTTCACATCCTTGATAGGTTCACCTTGGTTGTCACCTAATTTATGGTTGGGATCAATGGGAGAGTCAACTGGTTTCACTCCCATTTTTCCAGTATCCTAGAGTAAATCTAGGGCATACTTCCTTTGGGAAATGAAGATACCCTTTTTTGAGTGGGCAACTTCAATTCCAAGGAAATACCTTGGAGGCCCTAGATCCTTTACTTCAAACTGTGTGGCAAGAAAACTCTTCAACCTCTAAATTTCATCCTTCCAGTCACCAGTGACAATTGTATCATCAACATATACTATCAAAGCAGCAATTTTACCTTCTCCTCTTTTCACAAATAGTGTGTGATCAGATTGACATTGCTTGTATCCTTTCTGCTGAACTGCAACATGGAATCTGCTGAACCAGGCTCTTGGTGATTGTTTCAGCCCGTATAAAGACTTCTTCAACTTGCACACCTTCTATTCATTGCCTTGAGCATGAAAACCAGGGGTTGTATCATGTAAACTTCCTCTTCAAGGTCACCATTCAAGAATGCATTCTTGATATCAAGCTGATGTAGATCCCAGTCAAGGTTAGCAGCAAGAGAGAATAGAACTCTAATGGAGTTCATCTTGGCAACTGGATCCTTTCCCTTAGGAAGATCTACAAGTTCCCATGTGCCATTTTTATGAAGGGCATTAATTTCTTCCTTCATGGCATCTGTCCATTCAGGGGCTAAAAGAGCTTTTGCCACATTCTTAGGGATAGGGACACTGTCAATGGAAGTAAGAAATGCACAAAAAGAGGGTGAAATGTTTTCATAGGAAACAAAGTTGGAAATAGGGTGTTTAGTGGTGCACAATCTAACACCTTTCCTGTAAGCAATAGGAAGGTCAAGGTCATTAGCAATAGAGGTATCAACTGTAATGGGGTCAGGGACATCTTTGGAAACCAAGGTACCTGAGTGAGTATGATCCGCCGCCGAGGAGTTTGATGGCACTGGAGGTACAACTTCTAGATTCTCCACTGTCAATGGAAGTAAGATTAGTTTCTTTAAACTTTAGTCAAACCCTATTTGTTACGACGGAAGAAGACACGAAAAGGCGGAGGATCAGGAAGAGGAGGGAGCTGAACTAGTTTCTCCTCATTCCTACACTCCCCCTGAGGAGAAACAGGGAAAAAAGGCTCATTCTCAAAGAAAGAGACATCCATGGAAATATAGAATTTCTGAGAAACAGGATCAAAACAACGGTATCCCTTCTGAGTGAAGGAGTACCCCAGGAATATGCAAGGAATAGCACGAGAATCCAATTTCCTACAAGTGGGAGACAGATTTTGGACAAAGCACTGACAACCGAATACGCGATGAGGAATGGGAAGAAGGGGAGCCTTAGGGAAGAGAAGCTGGTGTGGGGCTTTGCACTCTAACCAATGAGAGGGCATACGGTTAATGAGGTAGGTAGAACAAAGGACAGCCTCAAGCCAAAAACGTTTGGGGACATTCATATGGAGTAGTAAACCTCGGGCCACTTCAAGGAGATGTCAGTTCTTTCGTTCAGCAATACCATTTTGTTGTGGTGTTCGGGCACAAGAGCTACGGTGAAGTGAACCACGCGAAGCAAAGAATTCCATGAGATTACTATGAAAATACTCTTTCACATTATCTGACTGAAAAATTTGGATTTCAGTTTGAAATTGAGTGAAGACCATCTGCTGAAAATCTTGGATAACTTTTGGTACTTCCTCCCTGGTTCGCATGGGATATACCCAAGTATATATAGAATAATCATCAATGATGGTAATAAAATACTTGTAACCACTCTCAGATGGTAAAGTCACCGGGCCCCACACATCAGAATGAACAATGTGAAAAGGAAATTGAGATTTACTATTTTTTGGAAGAAAATGAGTTCTACAATGTTTACTCAATTGACATGTTTGACAAGAGAAATCTGAAACAGACACTGACTTAAACAAATTTGGAAACACCACTTTCAAAGACTCAAAAGATAAATGACCAAGGCGACAATGCCATAAATAAACTTGACTCTTACAGGACTGGCTCTTAGACTTTGTAACATGAAGACCAACCTTATTTTCCAACATGTAAAGCCCATCAACCATCCGTCCTCTACCAATCGTCCTCCCCGAGGTCAGATCCTGGATCACACAGTAAGAAGGGAAAAAGGTCACTGAGTAGTTTAAGGAAGTAGTAACACTACTAACAGAGAACAAATTAATGGGAAATTTTGGAACATGTAAAACATCAGAGAGGGTAAGGTTGAGGGGAAGAGAGACGGTTCCTTGACTAGCTATGGAAGCATATGATCCATCAGCTAGTTTCACCTTGTCTCTTCTAGAAAGGTGATAGGTTTGAAAGTAAGAGGACGTACCAGCCATCTGTTTTGACACTCTGGAACCAATGATCCATGGAGAGTCAAGGGTATGAGAAGCAACATGGAAATCTGTGGCAGAGTTACCTGATGTAGATGCAAATGAGGTTGAGGGAGGAGCATCCATCTAACGAATTGCTCTACCATAGAGCTCTAAATGGTCACGGAAGGAATTCATAATATCCTCCCTTGGGTCAGATCTAGATGAATGTGTTTGAGTCACAGTATGGATGGGGGGCTGGTTCTCTCGAGTAGCCATGTTGGCCATAGTGTGTTTCTTTGTACCTTGCTGTCCTGACATTTTATTCATATATGAACTTTGCTTCTTATTTAGATCTTGAGCCCATTTTGGCTTTCCATGAAGATCCCAGCATGTATCTCGGGTGTGTCAGGGCTTCTGGCAATTAGTACACCACAATTTATCTTTGTCATCCATTTTTTTCTGAAGATCTCCTTTCCTGGAAGAATTTCCTCCACTAGTAACACTCCCTTTTGCGGCCAACACAACTGCATCTCCACCAGAACTGTTCATCAAATTCCTTCTTCTTTCTTCAAATTGTACAAAAGCATAAACTTCCTGAACAGATGGAAGATCCTTAGAACTGAGGATCTGGATCCTGATAGATTCATATGTAGGGTTCAAACCATGTAAGAAAGCAAACACTCTCTGCTGGGAGATTAGTTTTTTGTACAGTTTTGCATCTTCATCACACTTCCATTCCACACACTGATAATGATCCAACTCCTTCCAGATAGACACCTCTCCCCCTGTTTACAAGTAGACGATTCTGCCTGTAGTTGGTATATCTTTGCATATGTTGATTTTGCTTGTTCCCAGATCTCATTTGCCGTTTCAGCCCACATGAAATTCCTCCTTATTTGAGGTTGCATAGAGACTAAAAGCCAAGACATAACCATGCTGTTTTCCTGATTCCATCTATCATATTCAGCACTCCCAGAATGTGGTTCTTTTATTCTCCCATTAATATAACCTATCTTCCCCCTTGCAGTGATGTAAAACTTGATCCCTCTTGACCACTCTAAATAATTTAAACCATCAAGAGGGACAACAGCCATGGGAAAGGATAGGTCCACACCCCCACTCATTCCATTCAACGTTGAGGAAACACCAGATGTAGCAGAATCTTCACCACTCATGATTTCAGATTCAAAAAACAACACCCAAAAGAGGAACATAGCCTTAAAAAGTTGTTGCAGAAGGTACCAACCACTTCCAGACCTTCAGACCACCAAAAAAGTTGCTGTTGCAGCACATAAACAAGGTCCTTACGACTTACAGTTTCACAGGGATCAAACGACCCCACAAAAAAGGAAAAGAAAGAGGTGCAACTCACCTCACATCCAATCGGCAGACCTAGTACAGGTCCAGCACAGGCACACGACCAAAAAAGAGGAGAGAAAAGAAAAGTTACTTCAGTCGAACATCAGGACAGCCGAACAGCAGATGTAAAAAAGAGGTTACTTCAGTCGAACATCAGGGCAGCCGAACAACAGATGATAACAGCCAAACAGCAGATGATACCAAGTCTGTCACCCACAAAACAAAGTCTTCTACATGCTGGGAATCTGGTACGAAGAAGAGGAAAAGACAGACTGCTCGACTTCACCCTTCAGACCTGGACGTCCTGCTCTAATACAATGTTGTACAGGAAGAAGAGAGAAAGGGAGAGACGAGAGGACTGAGAGCCCAAAAATATATTGCGGGCAGCGCAGTATGTTATATTTATACTAGGGCGACAACAACTAAACATAAAGAAAAGAAAAAGTACAATAGTACCCCTGCGGTACTATACATATATAAAATAACATCTGTTAACAATGGGCTGAATATTAGATTGTTCACATTGAACCCTCGGATCCAGTGGAGTGTGTGAAATATCTTCAGAAGCACTTTGAGAAGAGAAAGGTGACTCAGTTCTTGATGAGAGTTAGACCTGAATATGAGATAATTAGGCGCAACATTCTGAGTAGGGGAACACTTCTAGATATGGATTTTGTTTTAGGGGGACTTCTGAGAGAAGAGACTAGACTTCTTCTCACTACAACCGGGTTTGATGGGAAGATGGCTGAAGTTGGGATTGAAACAGCCTTTGTTGCTCATGGGGGTAAGAAGCCAACCCCCAAGGATCTCTTCAAAACCCAGTGCTATGAGTGTAAGGGTTTTGGACATATTGCATCTCATTGTAAGAAGAAGAATGTGTGTACCTATTGCAAGCAACATGGTCACATCATTCTAGACTGTCCAGTCCAACCAGCTAAGGGCTCTCAGAAAAAGACTCAACCCAGGCCTATTAGGCAACAGATGGACCAACAACGAATGTGTGTACCTATTGCAAGCAACAAGGTCAGATCATTCTAGACTGTCCAGTCTGACCAGCTAAGGGCTCTCAGAAAAAGACTCAACCCCAGGCCTATCAGGCAACAGATGGACCAACAACAGACACTGTATCTACCAAGGGTGAGTCTTCAGTGAAAGGTGAATCAACAGGTGCCATGGATGAAGAAAGGGTTCGACAACTAGTATCTTATGCTATTTCCTCTACTTTCTCTGCTATTGGCTTGTCTGGTAAGTTCTTTGCATATTGTTCTTTCCCTTCACATGCTTGGATTATAGATTCAGGTGCCACCAACCATATGACAGGAGCCTACCTCAACCACCCAATCCCTACCACTAAAATTCACCATAAACATATTATTACTGCTAATGGTGAAAAGTTGGACATCATTGGTAGTAATGATCTGTCCCTCTAACTGTCACCAACCAGATCCTTTCCTCTCTCCAAAACCCTCTTAGTACCCAACCTTACTACTAATCTGATTTCTGTTGGCCAACTTGTTGATGAAGGAAATGTTCTCACCTTTTCTCATGATGGTTGCTTGATACAGGACCGGTACACTAGGAAGGTGAAAGGGAAGGGGCATAGGTTGGACCGTCTATTTGTGTTGGAGTTCAAGAAGTCTCAACCAGGGGCATCCTCAGCTTTACTTAGTTCTTTTTTGTCTGATTCTCTGTTGAGTTATAGAAATAATGTTTGGGATTTATGGCATAAACGATTAGGTCATCCATATTCCCAAAAATTAAAAATTTTGTTTGACTCTGGTTTGATTAAGAATAAAATTCCCCTTGTTGATACTTTTGATGTTTCTTGCACTACATGTTGTTTGAGTAAAAGTCATGTTTTACCATTTCTTCATATATCCGAACATGCCACTAAACCTTTTGAGATAATACATAGTGATGTTTGGTCTGCTTCTATTACTTCACGATTGGGGTATAGATATTTCGTATTATTTATAGATGATTGTACTAGATATACTTGGATTTATTTTTTGCGACACAAAAAATACCAGATATACCAGAAGTCTTTGGTGCATTTAAATTGTTTCATACTATGGTGCAAAATCGATTCAAGTGCAATGTGACAATCCTCCGCTCAAATTCAAGGAGAGAATATAGAGATGGAGACTTCCTGGCATACTTGAGTCGTCATGGAATTCAGTCTCAACACAACTGCCTAGACCCTCCACAATAGAATGGTGTAGCTGAATGGAAGAACGAACACATTCTCAGTGTTGTGCCGACATTACTACAAGAGTCTCATACTCCAACTTCATTTCTGCGTTATGATCTTGCTATTCGTCGTATTCGGATTTCTCGAAATGTTGTGTTTCTTGAACATATCTCCTTTGTTGGGGTTGCTAGATTGTCTGCTCCTTCCATCTCTGTTTTGTAGGACTTTGATTCAAATGACACTACTACTTCCTTAATTGAGAGAGATCTTCTTGTCTTCACCTGCAAGCAGCTACGTGTCTCAGCTCTTGCGCCTACAACCCCCCTTCCACCTAGTCCAGAGCATTCATCTCAGATATCCTCTGTAAGTGATACCTTGACCCAAGATCCTCCTATTTCATATAGTAGTTCGGTTATTCCACTTTGTCGTTCTACTCGTATCTCCCGACCTCCTGACCGCTATGGTTTGCCTTCAAACCATAGTTCCTTTTCTGCTGTACTTTCTTCCACAGATATCCCTAGATCTTATCAACAAGCCATTAGAAGTTCTTAGTGGAAAGAAGCTATGAATGCCGAAATTCAAGCCCTCCATGAGAATGATACTTGGGATCTTGTGCCAGATCCTCTAGATGCTTCTATTGTTGGAAGCCATTAGGTCTATACGATCAAATTGAAATCAGATGGCTCTCCTGATCGATATAAGGCCTGGTTAGTTGCCCAAGGATACAGTCAAGAATATGGGATTGATTATGAAGAAACATTTGCCCCGATTGCTAAGATCACCACAGTTCGGACTCTTATGGCCATTTCTGCTATTTATTCCTGGACTATTTACCAATTAGATGTGAAAAATGCATTCCTTCATGGTGAATTAAAGGAGACAGTCTACATGAAACCTCCGCCTGGATATTGTAGTGATCCTTCACGTGTCTGTCTCCTGAAGCAAGCACCCAGGGCTTGGTCTGACTACTCCCTCTTTGTTAAGAGAAGACCCCAAGTATTACTATTCTTCTATTATATGTTGATGACATGCTCCTAACGGGGATGACCATGATGGCATTTGTGAGCTGAAGTCCTTCATAATTCATTTCACATGAAGGACCTGGGTCCTTTCACTTCTTAGGTTTGGAGGTTCATCGTAGCAATTGAGGGTATTTTATTTGTCAACAAAAATACGCCTTTGATCTTGTCAAACTAGCTGGAATCACTAATGAGAAGCATGTTGATACCCCCCCTGGAGCTGAATGTCAAGCTATATAAATCCGAAGGCCTCATCCTTCTTGATGCTACCTTGTACCATCATCTTGTTGTCTCTTTGATCTATCTTATTATGACCAAGCCTGATATTTCACATGTTGTTCGGGTTGTCAATCAATATGTTTCTGCCCCGAGACAACCTCATGTGACTACGGTTCACTGCATCATCCGTTATGTTAGAGACACAACATCTCAGGGACTATTTTTTTCTTCCTCATCATCCATACAATTGAGGGTTTATGCTGATGCTGATTGGGCTGGTTGCCCTGGCACTTGTCGATCCACTACTGGGTGGTGCGTCTTCATAGGTGACTCTCTCATCTCCTGGAAATACCAGAAACAACAAACTGTCTCTAAGTCTTCCACTGAAGCCGAGTGTAGAGCTATGTCTTCTGCATGTAGCGAGATTGTTTGGCTAAAGTCACTTTTCATTAATCTTGGTATTTCTCTTCCTACTCCTATCCCTCTATATGCCGACAACACTAGTGCTATCAAGATTGCATCTAATCCAGTCTTTCATGAGAGGACTAAATATACCAAGGTGGATTGTCACTTTATTAGAGACCTCCTTGTTGTAGGCTCTATATCTCTTCCTCAGGTTGCCTCTCACATGCAGATTGCCGACATCTTCACCAAGGCCATGACTAAGAGTCGACACCTCATTCTTGTGGGCAAACTAATGCTGATGTCTACGCATCAGTTTGAGGGGGAGTGTGAAGATATATCTTGATGTACATTATTAGAGTAGTCCTTGTTGTACAGTATCATAGTTCTTATTATTTTATTTGTTCTTTTTATCTTTCAGCCCTGTAAGGGCATTCTTGTAACCGTACATACTTTTTATCTCTTTAATATAAAAGAAACTCTTTGAGGTGGGGGTCGATCATTCTTGACACCCCTAGATCTGTTTTCTTCTTGCTCTGACTTCAGTTCACAAAAACAATTAGCAACCACTGCATCTTGATGGTCTTCTAACTAGAATAGATGTGGGAATATCTCTGAAAGAGGAGTATTTCCACAATAGGGATCTTTCCAAAAGGACAGCCTATCACCCTTCCCAAGGATGGGGCTTAAGCCTCTACAAAAAATGGGTAGAATGTCCATTATTTTCCTCCATTTTTTTTTCGATCAATAACAATAGCTTCATTAATAATAAGAAAATTGTGTATACAATGAAAGAAAATTAAAAATTAGCCCAAAAGATCGACTCCCTATTCACCCCTTGTTTGGCCAACCCATCCGCAAATGAATTGACATTCCTCTTCACCAAGCTGTAATGTATCTCAATGTCCCTACACAGCCATAAAAACTTTTTCTTTTCATTGTTGTAGCTCCACAATCCATTGTCCTCTTTCTTCAACCAACTAACCACCACTAGACCTGTTCATGGGCTGGGTAGCCTGACGGCCCGGTCCGCACCCCGGTCGGGCTTGGACAGGTAATTAGGCCCGTGGGCCTGACTTCGGGCCCAAAACAGCAAGCTCGATTGTGTTTCGGGCTGGGCTCGGAATTTCTCAAAAAAGCCCAGCCCGAAAATTTACTTTACACCCAGACGAGGTTTGGCCTGAATACCCAACGACCTTTTGAAGATCACCCTAGCTACTGGCCCATTAACTTTTAAAGAAACAGAAAACAGATACCTTTTGAATACCCAAGGACCTAGTTATTGGGGATAGGATTTCAGAGAGCAAAATTTCAACCAAAGAAGTAACAATATACAACTTATCTCTTATCCTTAAACCTAAAATAGAATGAACTTATACCAAAATCATTATCATCTAAGCCTTGTCCAAACTATATGGGGTTGGCTACTTGAATCCTGTTTCACCCCATTGTGTTCATTGTCATGCCCATTTTTAAACCATAGGTCCTTAAATCATTTCCTACTAGTTACGACTTCAACCCATGTCCTTTTTTCTCTGCCCTTAGCTCTTCTAGCCCTTCAACTTGTAGCAGACTTCTTACAGGTGTTGTAGATAGTCTTCTCAGAATCAAAATCATAAAGCCAAAAATTCAGGTTGGTTGCACTACCTCAAAACCTCCTAGGGATAGGAATGCAAGACGTCTAAAATCACCCTAGCTACTTGAAATATTGCAACTAGGAGATAGACAAGCATGTCGAGATTTTCACATGCTTGAATTATTGAGTAATTGAAGCCCTTCAGTACAATCCACATTTGTTTGCTTCCACTTTTTTTTATCAGCAAAGGGAAATTCATTAATTAGTTAAAAGAGAAGAAGTACAACTGCTGGAATAACTTTGAATTTGATACAACAGATTACATTTTTGCATAGAATAAAATAGATCTGTCCACACCCTGTCAAGCAAATGCATCTGCCAAAACCCGTTTGCAGTTCTTCTAACCCAGCTGAGCAAAGCATTAAATCACTAGCTGTGAGTCACCCTCAATCTCCAAATCCCTAACAAAATATTTCACTATTAACTGAGCTAGCAATGCCAATTGGTCTTGAATACAGAGCCACCACCACTCCTTGGTTATTTCTAAAAACACCAATACCAGCCCTTCCTAGATTGCCAATAGAGCTACCATCAAAATTTAGTTTCACTTTATCGGTCTTTGGAGATTCCAGTCCATTATTAACCTGTCAATGTGCCTTCCCGAATGTGCCACTTCAGCCCAAGACCTTACAGTCATTGGTAGAAAAATCCCGAAAGAGCTTCAAGGTGTTTACCTGATGTGTAGTTCTGACTGTTATAGTTTCAATCAATTCCTCCTTGGATATACTTTTTTCATTAAAGACCCTTTGGTTCCTTTCTTTCCAGACTGTCCAAAGAAAAGCTTCTCATACTGTCCTCTACATAATTCTTCATCTTCTGTTGCCTCAAGAAGTCAGAATTGAACAAGCTTACTACATCTTGTGGTAGGACTCATCTACAACCAAAGAGAGAACAGAAAGATTCTCAAAGGCAAGACACAAAGGAACAGGAGATTAATAAATGAGGAATAGTCTCACCACTAGCCTTGTGAAGAATGCACACGAGGAAAGAGGCATTTGTTAGGCCTTTTTCTCTGTAGCAGGTCACAGGTATTAATCTTCTCAAGGAACACTTCCAACAAAAACCCTACTTTAGGAGGGATGGGTTTACACCAAAATTCCTTCATTGGGAAATCTACTCCCAAAGGTTCCGAAGGCCTTTTTTCGTTTGCTTTCACTTTCACTTCAAATTTGTTTCTTATGTTACACTAATGTATTTTGATCTGGATTAATAAGCTATTTAACATTTAATCTTTTTAATCCAGGTTTCCATATTTTATGTATTGATTATCTATTTATATTTTGAATTAAAAAATTGTATCTTGCTTTGTTCGGATGGTAGGTATGCTCACCTTGGCCACTAGAAGGCTCTTGAGCTTTTCTTGCACCTTTAGTTTTTAGATACTAGCTATTGGATAGTGATGGGAGTGGGGAGGCTTTGGATCCAAAAGAAGAAAGTGCACACAAGGATAGACCTGCTTGTCTTACTTCCCAATTTTATTATGAAGGTATAGCTAAACGGTGATTTAAAGGGGATCACCACATGTGACACAAAATCCAACTTTTAGGAGGCTACTGCTGCAGCTAGACTACTTGAATCATGGAGAATGAAATCATTATTCCAGATGTAGAAGACCGAAGAATATGGTCAGATGATCAACTAAGTTGAATTTTGATGATAGCAGTGAAGGTAATGCAGGTCCATCAGGTGTTGAAGAGAAAGTTATTGTTTTATTTTCGGGCTCTATTGGTGTAGGTGACTTACTTAGAGCTGATATCTTAGCAGTAATGGAAGGGGTGAAAAGAGCAAGGAATTGAATATCAGAAAACTCATTGTTGAAGGCAACTCAAAGCTGGCCATAGGTTGGTTACAAAAAGAGAATGGAACTTGGAAATTTGTAAATGAAAAAATAAGTTTAAGTGGCTGACCGAGGACATGGAGATAAAGATGAAATGGGTGAAGAGAAGGGCTAATTCTTTTACTGATGCACTTGCAAAACAAGGGGTGGGAAGGGATGGTTTATTTCGGGCTCTGTTGTAATTTGAGCTTGTACTCGGGGAGGGTTAAGAGAGTTTACCCCTCCCCTTATATTCTTGTATCTGTTCCTTTTCTTATTTATTAATATAATAATAAAAGATTCTGTTATTGATAGGAAAAAATGAATATGGTCAGATGATCCTAAGGGTGAATTCTCAGTTTAGTTACAAGGGGCTGTAGAAATCACTGTAGATTTATCCAGGTTTTGGGGAAACCAAGTGCCTCAAAAGGTAGAACCCTTTCCATGTTGGTGACATTGAAGATACTCAAACCCCACTTGAGCCAAAAATCATCAAGTTGGCAAGGATGTGTTGTGTGAAGTGGAGGAAAAGATTGATAACTAGTTTCTTGTGTAATGTTGCAAAAAAGATACAGGGTTACTTTCCTCATGCATACAGAGTTCAATGGCGAACTACAATACCTGAATACCTATACTTATCCGATTGATACCAGATACTGCATGGATACTTATAGATGTACTTTACAGCATTAACACTTTTAAAGTATGTAATGTGGTATGTTTTAATAGATTGTACTATAATGGAGAACTACAATACCTGGATACCTGTACTTATCCGATTGATACCAGATACTGCATGGATACTTATAGATGTACTTTACAGCATTAACACTTTTAAAGTATGTAATGTGGTTTGTTTTAATATATTATACTATAAAAATATTTGTACATGGAGAGAATAATAGGGGATCATTGATTGTAGATCTTCAAAATTTTCTAGGCTTTAGTTGTTTATATATGATCCTCCAAAGAATAACTGACAAATATTAAGTTATTGATATTTAACAAAGATGGTCATCTTATACTTGTTAGCCTCATGCCACTTTTGTGTATAGAGAGGGTATATTCTCTAGAACCCTCTTCCTTTTCCAATTTGTTGGGCTATTTTGAAGAAACAGAATAGGCATATTTTAAGCCAAAGAGTTCAAAGGAAATGGTCATAACAAAAGTCTTTGGTTTCCTTTAAATAGTCTCCACCAATTGTCCAATTAGAGAAAGGAGTCAGCTTAACTTGGGGGTATAAAGGGAAATTCCATCAATTAATCGATGACGTGTAGAGGTAGGTGGAGTTGAAAATAAATATACATTTATAAACTGGCTGTGACGGAGATTTCATCCACCATACAAGGCTACACATTATTTTCAATTCTACGGTGGACCAGTGGTTAAACCCCCCCCCCCCAAAAAAAAAACTACAAAAGCAATCAACAAAGGTTTTCCACGTTACAATTTTGAAACCCCAGAACTTCCCCAAGACCCTCCCGTGTGATTTGTCTAAATTCTGGTAATACTAATACCCAGTCTGCGACAGATTTACTGATAGCTTCCACAATTTTATCCAAAATCCGTGATTTGTCTTCAAAAATTCTTCTATTCCTTTCCTTCCATATATTCCAGTAGATTGCAAATGGAATGCAGCTCCAAATCACCTTTGATCTCTTGCTTCCTCTTAACTTTGGCTATGAAGAAAAATCTCAGCAGAAGAAGCTGGATGATAGTCTCTTAGTCCAAACATGGCAGTGAACAGCCTCCACAAAAAGCCAGAGATCTTGCACAAGAAAAATAAATGGCTAACATTTTTCTCTTGCTCTTTGCACAAGAAGCACATACTAGCCATATTGATACCCTTAGATTTCAGATGATCCACAGTCAAGATACAATCCATGGCTTCAAGCCATGCAAATGCTTCAATTGTGGGAGGGACTGGATTTCCCCACACACCAACGGTGTGACTTGAATCTGAAAGGTCCCTACAAAGATAAAGATAGCAAGACTGTAAACTTCCCATTTGAGCATTCCCTCTACCATAGTTCATCCCTTGACTGAGCTGAAACTCTCACCTCCTCCAATTTCTCCAATAATGTAATGCATTCTTCAACCTCTCTATCCAACAAACGTCTTCTGAATTTTGGGCATCAAACCAGTTGATCCCTGGTTTCATAACAGAGACTGACAGACACTTCAGGTTCAGCCAGCCTATACAGCCTTGGACACAGCTCACTCAATTTGCCTATCCCACTCCAATCATCCTCCCAAAACGTGATTCTTGCTCCGTCTCCTACTAAAAAGCTTGTCATATTTTTGAATTCCTGGTTGAACTTCATGATCCCTTTCCATACACTGACCCCATAAGAAATCCCTCCTTCCCCTCCCAACCCCTTCCATAAGAAATCCCTCTGAACCTTTTCCACTATTTCAGCCACCCATGATGGCATCCTCAGTAAGGACACGTAATAAGTTGGTAAGTTTGAGAGAACACTTCAAATTAAAGTTATTCTCCCCTAAAGTAAGATATTTAGCTTTCCAACTATCCAATCTTTTCTCAATCCCCTCCACAATTGGATTCCAAACCACACTTGAGTTTGAAGGCCCACCAATCAGCAGTCCCAGTTAAGTAAATGGAAGTACCCCCATTCTGAATTGAAAGGCTTCAGCACATTCTACTAATACTTCCCTTCCAACTTCCCCTACTCCAATCATCACACTCTTAGACAGATTCTAACCCTAGTTCCTCTCGTATCTCTCTCTACTCGTTCTCTTTCAGGCAGAGACTTCTAGAGAAGATTTCTACCGGTTTTCTCTCTTATTTTATTCTATTTTTATTTAATTTGAAGAAACTTAATCTAAATCATGCTCAATTTTCCCCTTTCATATTTTGATTCTAAAAGATCTTCCTACAATTAAACATTTTGAAAATTTTAAGTGCAACTGTTACAAGGCCCAAGAGACTACCAGAACACCAGCAGCCATATCCCATGGTTTTAGACGATATTCCCAGTAGCTTTCCACAATTCCCAGTGCAACATGGCACATGTCCACTGCAGCTGCACCAAGCCGCCTCACTCCCTGTACATAAAAATGCAAGAAAATTATAAATTAACAAATGAATTCTCTTCTTGTGTGGAAAAACATCAGGATTTGAATATTACCCTGCTAACATCTGTAAATTCTTTGAATAAATCCATGTTTGTTGCCCATGCATCATCATGTTCATATCCAAATCCTGTAACAAGAAGAGAACGCTCCACCTAACAAGAAATGGAAGAATGTAAATCCATTGGAAATGGAAATTTGTCATAACATGTAGATTGTTTAATTATATGCAAAAGTAAAAAACTCTGCATGCTCTCGGCTACTGAAAGACTAATTTAAATGGTTCAAGGTAAGAGGCCAGACAATTAATGGTACCAGATATTCAATGGTCTACAGCAGCTACTAATGTACACTTCTCAACTCAATCCAACTGAGCCATAATCCCAACTATTTGGGATCCATAACATGAATCCCATCCCACCATGGTGCTCTATCAAGAACAATGTTTTATTATATCCCTAAATCTATTTTTTTTTAATTGGAGAAAACTGACAAACAAGAATTCTGTAGAGAAGATGGGCCGAATGGCCCATAGCCCACAGTTGTGTTTTAATTTTATGTTTATGTTCTGTTTTGTTAATGGGCCTTTTTCTTATGGGCCTTTTAACTTTAGTTTCTCTTATGTTTAATTAGCTAGCAGCCCCACCAAGGACTTACTTGTAATTGTAGAGAACACTAATGTGGACACCACTAAGGCAGTCCCCATTGTAATTGTAGAGAACACTTGGTGTATAGGCAGAAGAACCTATGATGCTGTACTGTGATAACTAGGCAGCAATTAACATTGCCCATAACCCAATTCAGCATGGCCGAACTAAGCACATTGAAGTGGATAGACATTTCATTAGAGAAAGGGTGACTTCTAGGGAAGTTTTGTCTCCCATACATTGCTTCTGATCTGCAGCTTGCTGATGTTCTAACAAAAGGTTGCAAGGTACAAACTAGAGCATGATCTACGCAAGTTGGGAATGTGTGACATTTACTCCCAACTTGAGGGGGAGTGTTGAGTTGGGCCGATTTCTAGTTATTGGGCCCAGTTGTTTTTGTTCTTATTTTAAGTTGTTAATTAGGATGTTGTTGGGCTTTAGGCCCATTAGCTTATGTGTTTTAAGTTGTGACTGTTCAGCTACTTTAGTAGCCTCCCTACTAAGGGCATTCTTGTAATATTTCATTCCTTTAAGTAAGTATAAAATATAATGAGGGGTTGGCGGCCAGAACTAATTCAATTCTGGTTAACATTCCACTCTTCCTTTCCTCTCCTTTCTTCTATACTGCTGAAACTCTTTATCTTCTTCTTTCTCTTCACAAGGAATTCATCCTGATTTACAAACAATGATTTCTACTGTTAGAATGCCCAAGGATAAAGGGGGTCTGGGAATAGGAAACATTTCACTTAGGAACTTAGCTCTACTAGGAAAATTGTTGTGGAGATTCCCGTTTGAGAGAGATAGGTTGTGGCACAAAGTCGTTGCAAGTATTAATGATTTGGTTGGAAATGGTTATGATTGCAAAAGTTGCCCCCCATGTTTCCTCACCTTCTCCTTGGAAAGCAATTTTTGAAATTTATCCAACATTCATTAATTCCATTCGGTTTGATGTGGGCTAGGGTAATAAAGTTCATTTCTGGGAAGACCTTTGGGTGGGAGATAGTCCACTCAAAGATCTCTTCCCTGACCTATACACTTTGTCAAACTTCAAAGGGGAAACAATAAGCATTTTGGGTAATCTTGGCCCAAATGGGGTCAATTGGAATCTGGGATTCAGGAGGGGCCTTAGGGAAAATGAATGTGCCTCTTTAGTCCAACTGTTGGATCTATTAGGAGAAGTTCATTTGGACCCATCCTTGGAAAATTCTAGAATTTAGAAAGGTTCCTCAGATGGCCTCTTCTCGTGTTCCTCCTTTAGTGTTCTTGCCACACCTAGCAACCCGGTAGGGGACTTCTTTGTAAAAGAAATTTGGAGCAAACCTATTCCCCCAAAAATTCAAGCTTTCAGTTGGGAAATTTTCCTTGGCAAAGTTAATACTTGTGATATGCTACAGAGAAGAAGGCTTTTTGCGTGCCTTTCTCCTCACATGTGCTCCCTTTGTAGGGAAAGTGGTGAGACCTTGACACATCTAATATTATCTTGTTCCTTTGTGCATCACATTTGGCATTCTTTTTGTTTTCTCTTTGGTTGCAGGTGGGTTTCCCCTCAAGATATGGTAGGACTTTTAAACCGAGACTTTTTAAGGCAATCAAAGAAAAGAGGGAGGGTTATGTGGAAAACTACAAAGGCAGCTATTTGTTGGGTAATATGGGAAGAAAGGAATAACAGAATATTTTTGGATAAGAGTAGAACAAGGGAGGAGGTAATTGACACAATTAAAGTTAAAGTAGCTCATTGGATAAGATCCTTGCATATCTTTCAAGAGTTCTCAATCACAGACATTATAAGATACTGGATAGAAGTAGTGCAATCTTCAAGAGTGAAAGAGAGAGTAAGGATGGAAATGGAAACTTCCAGATAGTAACAGGATTAAACTGAATTTCGATGGAAACTCCTTTGGAAATCCAGGACTGTCAGGTATTGTAGGAGTAATCAGAAATTCTGAAAGGAGAACAGTAGGATTGTTCTCTGGACCTATCGGCATGGGCAACTCTCTAAAATCTGAGTTTAACAAGGACTGTCAGGTATTGGAGGAGTAATCAGAAATTCTGAAAGGAGAATAGTAGGATTGTTCTCTGGACCTATCGGCATGGGCAACTCTCTAAAATCTGAGTTTAACAAGGATTGAAGATAGCTAAGCAACTAGGAATGAGGCATGTTGAGGTTGAAGGGGATTCCAAGGTGATCATCTCTTGGGCTAAAAGCAATAGAACTACTCCGTGGACTTTCAAACAAGTGATAAGGGAAGTGGAAAATAACGCAAGGGAGGTAGGCTGAGTTTAAATGGGTTAGAAGGAGTGCAAATGGGTTAGCTGATGATCTTGCTAAACAAGGGGCTTTGAGGCACCAACTGTTTTGGATTGCATTGTAAAGAGGGACAGAAATATGTAATAGTGTGGGAGCTCTAACCCCATGCACAAAGTTGTAACACTTTTTAACTCTAATTTCAAATAAAATTCTCCTTTACTGATCAAATAAAAAATGCTGGTCTTATAAGTGTCTCATAGAACTTTCCTTCTAGTTTCATCAATATATGTTGGTTACACAGCACACCATGCACCCCTCCACTTTTTTTCTTTTTTTATGACAAGTGACAGTAATGATTCATTCAAAAGAACTGCCATCGTGCTCACCAAAGAAGCAAGCCAAGAAGTACAAGACTAGAAAAATAACAAACAAAAAAAAACAAGAATAACAAATGCTAACTGTTACAAATTTCACCCCAACCCTGGCCAGCGCCACTCTAGTTCATCAATATATGTTGCTCACACAGCACAGCATGCACCCCTCCACTTTTTTTCAACAAGTGACAGTAATGATTCATTAAAAAGAACTGTCTTTGTGCCCAACAAAGTAAGCAGTAAACCAAGAAGTACAACACGAGCTCAGGGTCACAGAGCACAAAACAAAATAAACAGAAAATAACAAGCAAAGAAACAAGAATAAAGAATCCGATAAGCCATTGACACTTCCAGGCACCCACTTGAATGATCTATTCAAAATGGCAGCCACAAATTGTGCCTATCTCACCATTGGGCTGAATTCCCAGGGAATAATGCCTTTGGATCTCATACAACAAATTATAGTTTGGCAATCTCATACAACAAAATGACGGTCCAAACTATTAATAACTATGTAGTATGCTATGTAGTATGTGCCACAGGGGCACTAAAGTCCTTTTACTCTGTTTTTTTTTAAGTTGTGTCCCTGTATATAATAATAGAATTGGCGTCACCAACTACACACACACACACTCTCTCTCTCTCTCTCTCTACCTACTTTCTCCCTTCTTTCTCTACAATAATATTATATCAGAGAACAAGTACTTGTCGAGATACTATGGGCTGACTTAATTGAGAGTATTGTATCATCTTGTACCTTGTGTACAATATATATTTCTTCTTTGTATATCTCTTTCTTTTATGTTTAGTGGAGGGCAGTTTTGTCCTTTCTCTTGTACCCACATAATATATATATATATATATACACACCTTATTTGGGAGTGTGCATATTAGACACACCCTTTCATATTCTCTGTGCAGTTCAAGGTCTGTACTAGAGAATACCGAGGTCTATACCAGAATCCCTATCTAAACCTGAATAGAGGGATGCTATGATGGCTAAATTGGATGCTTTGCATAAGAACCATACCTGGGATATTGTGGATTTGCCAGAAGGGAAGGAACCAGTAGGTTACAAATGGGTGTTTACCATTAAATATCATTATGATGGCTCTATTGAGAGGTTTAAGGCCCGATTGGTTGCTAAAGGCTACACTCAGATGCATGGTATTGATTACCTTAAGACTTTTGCTCTTGTGGCCAAGATGACCTCAGTCCAGGTTTTGTTTTCTCTAGCTGCTACTTTTGATTGGCCTCTCCACCAATTTGATGTTAAACTGCCTGTTGAATGGAGATCTACATGAAAATGTCTATATGTCTTTGCCTCTAGGAGTGTATGGAAAGGAAATGCAAGGGAAGGTGTGTAAACTGTAGAAATCCATTTATGGTCTCAAATAGTCTCCTCGGGCCTGGTTTGAGAGATTCAGGGCTGCTCGTCTCCTTTGGTTACACACAAACTCAATATGACCATATCTTGTTTTTGAAAAGGAGTAACTCTTTGGTGACTTTTCGGATTGTTTATGTTGATGACATTGTAGTCATGGGTAATGACACCTAGAAGGTCAGTAAACTCAAAAGGTTTCTTAACTCTGAATTTGAGATCAAGGATTTATGAGATCTCGGGTATTTCTTGGGAATTGAAGTTGCTAGATCTAAGGATGGTATCTTCATTTCTCAGTGCAAGTATGTTCTTGACTTCCTTGCGGAGACTGGTAAACTTGGTGCTAAACTGGCCTCCACCCTATTGATCCCAATCATAAGCTTTCTGCTACCGGTGGTGAACTTTTGTCTGATAGGGAGTGTTTTAGAGATTATTTGGGAAGTTGTTATATCTCTGCATGACTCAGTCGGATATTTCCTATGTAGTGAGTGTTATTAGTCAGTTTATGCATTCACCCAAAGATACACATTTAGCTGCTATAGAAAGAGTTTTGTGTTACTTGAAAGGTACTCTAGAGAAAGGTATTCTATTTGCCAAGCATGAACACATGAAGGTGGAGGCATACACTGATGCCGATTGGGCTAGATGTATTGATGATAGGAGATCCACCTTGGGATACTGTGCTTTGGTGGCAAGGAACAACGTCTCATATAGGAGTAAGAAACAGTCTGTAGTTGCCAAATCCTCTACTGAAGCAAAGTACAAGGCAATGACACATGGTGTGTCAGAATTGTTGTGGCTATGATCACTTTTAGAAGAATTGGGAGTTGAGCATGAAAAATTAATGATGCTCTACTGTGACAACCAAGCATCTATCAACATTGCTCAAAATCATAGTTTTCAAGGCGACAAGGCGAGGCTAGGCGGTTGGGGAGCGCCTGGTTGCCTAGTCGCCTAGGCGACGCCTAGGCAATGGATTTCTTATGTTAAAAACATAGATCCTAGGGTAGTTCCCTAGGTACCATAACCATATTTCTTTATAATTATTCATGATTTTCAAAGTATAAATTTCATATTCAAGTGTAGAAAATCAACATATTCATGAGAAGAAAAGGAAGAAGGAAAATAAAATTCAAAAAATATAAGGGCTGGACCCTTATTTTTGTTATAGGAAAAGAAGAAAATAAAAATTATTGGTAGTAGTAGTAATAGAAGAAGAAAAAGAAGTAGAATAAGAATATATGGAAAAGGAAAATGTGCTGATTAGATAAAATTTTTAGTTCTTCCTTACTTATTGGTTCAGGTTTTTAACTCTTTGAGGGTTCAATACAGCATTTAGCAATGTTTGTGTTGATTAAACCCTAATAAATAAGAAAATAATAAAAATAAATTAGTATATAAACACACAAAATGATTATTTTAGTTTAATAATGTCTATTTTATAATTATAATCACAAAAAAGAATGAATAAAAAAGTACTTTATAGCAGGAAGTAGAAAACTATTAGGCGATTAGGCGAGGCGAGCCTCAAAGGGTGCCTTGTTGCTTAGGTGCCCGCCTAGGCGTCACTTTGACAACTATGCTCACAATCCTGTTCAACATGACAGAACTAAGCACATTGAGGTTAATAGACATTTTATATGGGAAAGAGTTACTTCAGAGGAAGCTTGCTTGCCATTTATTGCTTTAGAAGAGCAGTTGGTCGATGTTTTGACCAAGGGAGTTCCAAGTGGGAAACCGACACACTAGATAAGGCTTATATTATAAGCAAGCTAGGCATGATTGATATCTATGCTCAGCTTGAGGGGAAGTGTAGAGAGACTGGGCCAAATGGTCCCTAGTATCTATCCTTTTATTCTTTTTGTAAGCTTACTTTAAGTTCTTGCTTAGTTGGCCACCCACTTAAGGGCATACTTGTAATTAACTTAGTGAAGGAAGATTAGCCAAAAGGATTAGAGAGGAGAGAGAGGGGAGATTGAACTCTTCTTCTTCCTCTTCTTTTCTCCATCATCTTCCTTTGTACTGCTGTCTTCTACCTTTTTTCTACTTTTCTCTCTAATTTTAACCAAGTTTATATCAGTTTTAGAGGACTGATTTACTTCTCCATTCTCTACTTCTTTCTTTCTCAAAACCAAGACCTCCTTTCCCACAGTGCCTACACTTGGATAATTGACTCTAGGGCTTCAAAACACATGACTGGTAAATCCAATTTGTTTCAAGCATATAAACTCCTCTCCGGGAGAAATAAGGTGAGATTGGCTAATGGATCATTCTCTACCATTGCTGGTCAAGGAAGAACTCCCTTTCTTTTGATCTTACCCTATCTAATGTACTGCATGTCCCCTAAACTGCTTATTAATTTACTTTCCATTAGTAGCATTACTCATTCTTTGAATCGCTCAATAACCATTTTTTTCCTTCTTGTGTGTTCTAAGATTTGACCTCCTAGAGGACAATTGGTAGAGGCAATATGGTGGATGGTCTCTACATGTTGGGAAATAAAGTCGGACTTGTGGCTACAAAGTCTATGAGTCTGTCTAATAAGAGTCAAACCTATTTATGGCACAATTGTCTTGGTCATACCTTTTGAAACTGGTTATAAGTATTCTATTACATTGATTAATGACTACTCTAGATATACTTGGGTTTATCCCATGCGATCTAGAGATGAAATGCCAAAGCTTGTGAAAGATTTCCAATGCATGACCTTTAACCCAATTCCAAACTAAGATTCACATTTTTCAGTTAGACAACACAAAGGAGTATTTTCACAGTGATCTCATGGAGTTTGTTGCTTCAAGTGGGTCTCTTCATCAAAGTTCTTGTGCTAAAACACATAAAAAGAAAGAATTTTCATCTTCTTGAAGTTGTTTGTGGATTGTTATTACATACGCATGTTTTTTATTATGAGCAAAGAAATTCATTTATTGATTTAAATCTGAATTTAAGATACAATACTTCCCAAACCCTGTAATTAACCTTCTAGGGTCAACTTACCTAGTGGATGAATTATGAGTCGGAAATGACAATGGTGGATGAATTAATTAACCTTCTAAGGTCAACTTACCTAGATCAATCTTGTGTGAACAGTAGAATTTGGAAACCTTCCCCTTCTGGTGTGTTCACTTGCTCTTCCTTTTTTGATATCCTCATTCAATCATCAAACCTTGTAAGGAGCTTTCCTCCAAAGGAGATTTGGTGTCAGCCTATACCCCCAAAAGTTCGGGCTTTTTGTTGGGAGGTGGTTATCCAAATAATCAATACTCTAGATATGTTGCAAAGAAAAAGGCCAAATGTTTGCCTATCACCCCATGTTTGTAGCCTCTGCTTGGGATCTGGTGAGACGATCACACACCTATTGATTTCTTGTGCATTTGTATGCTTTATTTGGACTTGGTTCTCTTCTATCTTTGGTTGTAGGTGGACACCTCCCCTAGATGTGGCAAGCCTTTTTGACCCAAGCTTTTTCAGGCAACCGAAGAGGCGCAGAAGATTAATGTGGAGAGCCACAAGAGCAGCTATTTTATGGTCAGTTTGGAAAGAAAGGAAAAATAGAATCTTTTAAAGAGTAGAGAAATCCAAGGAGGCAATTGTAGAAAGAATAATTATTATGTCTATTCATTGGTTGAAAACTTTGGATTTGTTTAAGACTTCTCAGCTGAAGAAATTTACAGGAATTGGGAAGTGGTGGCTTCTACAACTTCCATGAAACCTATTGTGCAGGAATTGTGGTCCCCACCAACACAACAAAGAGTGAAATTGAACTTTGATGGGAGTTCAAGAGGTAACCCGGGCCCTTCAGGTATAGGAGGAGTTTTCAAAGATGAGAATGGCAGAATTGTGGCTTTGTTTTTAGGACCAATAGGAGTGGGGGACTCATTGAGAGCGGAGGTGATGGCCTTGCTTCAAGGTGTAAGATATGCAAAACAGTTGGGATTACACCAAATTAAGATTGAGGGAGACTCTAAATTGTTGATTGAGTGGCTGCAATCTGGTAAGTTGGGAGCCTAGATCTATAGACAGCCCATAAGGGAAATCCACAATATAACAAGGGAGATCGGTGCATGCTTCAAATGGACAAGGAGATCAGCTAATGGTTTAGCTGACATGTTGGCTAAACAAGGGACTGTGAGGGAGAATATGTTCTGGGCAGTTTTGTAAGAAAGATAACTAGGGGCTCAACACCTACTTAGGGGTTAACAGCTGTACTTAAATCTGGAAAGTTATTTAATGAAGTTACCGTTTCCAATCAAAAAAAAAAAAAAACTTCCCAAAACAAAGCAGTTTACAATAATGCCCAAAATAAGATGGTCTATTAGCTCCCTACTTGGTTAACATATCTGCCAACCCATTAGCTTCCCTCTTAACCCAATTGAATGTAGGGTTAAATCTCTTTGAATGTTAGTCAATCTGTCTAAAAGTGAATCTTAGCTTCCAAGGTGCTAACTCAATTTGCTTTGCCCAAGTTATAATCAGAAGTGAGTCTCCTTCAATTTCCAACTCTCTTGCCCCTAACTGTTTAGCAAGCTTCAATCCTTGCCATAGAGACTTTGGTTCAGCTTGAATCGAGTCTACAAACCCAATTGGTCCTGAGAACAAAGCCAACACTACTCCATGGTGGTCTCGAAAGACTCTCCCTACACTGCTCTTCCTGGGTTTCCAAATGAACTCCCATCAAAGTGTAGTTTCAGTTTATAGTTTCACTATGTGGTTCTGAGTGTGCCACTTCTGTCCAATTTAAAAAGTCATCTGCAGGAATACCTTTGAACAATTCCAAGGTTTTGACCCTATGTACCGATCTGATTTTGATGGCTTCAATCACCTCCTCTAAGGATTTATTTTTTCCATTGAAGATCCTATGATTTCTCTCTTCACAAATTGACCAAACCACAGCAGCACGTGCACGTACTGTCTTCCACATGCATCTTCCCCATTTCTTCTATTGCCTTAGGAAGGTTGGGTTGAAGAGACTCACTATGTCCTGTGGGGGAGTCCATCTGCATCCAAAAAGAGAACAGATATAGTCCCAAATACAATAAACAAATGAGCAGGAAAGAAGTAAGTGAGAGAGGGTTTCACCACAAGCCTTGCAGAGAACACACACATAAGGAGAAAGGCACATGTTTGGCCTTTTTTCTGTAGCATGTCACAGGTGTTTACCTTCCCTAGAAACATTTCCCAGCAAAGAGTTTGTACATTAGGAGGAATTGGTTTACAATGTATTTCTTTTACAGGAAAGTTTAATCCCACACTGACCGACTGGGCAAGTATTAAGAAAGAACAAGAAAATAAGTCATCTGAAGTCTGATGCCATATTCTCTCTTCCATAATCTCCATAATTCATTTTAGGGATCTCACATCCTGAATCCCCCTAACCTTTCCAAAGATTAGTGTGTCATCAGAAAATTGCAACCGAGAAACTACTTGTAGAGAAGATGGGCCGAATGGCCCATAGGCTGTTTATCCTTCTTTATTTTTCATGTTCCTTGCTGTAATGGGCTTTAATCTGGGCTTTATTCTTTCTTTTTTTTTTGATAATTGAAATAATTTTATTAATCAGCAATAGACAATAATACAAAGTCCCCAAGGAAAGGCACGAGTTGCAACCTCTCCGGGCTAGTTAAGTACAGATTTCCAAATTAATAACAACTTACATAGAAGCATAAAAAAGATCTTCCCTATAAACCCCCTGTTTGGCTAAAGCATCAGCCAAAGAATTAGCAGACCTACTAACCCATTTTACCTCAACTCTCATATTGCTGGTTAACCACTTTACTTATTTGATGAGATCTTTGTAGCCCCAAATGGTGGTATCCAAGTTTAGGAGCCACCTTGTTACCACCTGAGAGTCCCCTTCAACTAGGAGATGCTCCACCCCAAGCTGGTTGGCGATCTGAATTCCTTGTACTGCAGCAAGGATTTCTGCCCTTGTGGAATCCCCCACTCCCACCGGTCCTGAGAATAGGAAAATTATGTTGTTGTCCTTATTTCTCAGGATACCCCTTATACCTGAAGGCCCGGGGTTGCCTTGGCTGCTTCCATCAAAGTTCAGCTTGATGACACCTTCCAAAGGTGGAATCCATTATGACGGAAGTCTATCCTTCTTTGTTAAAGTGTTAGCTATTACTAGCCAATTCCTCCACAAGTCATCAAAGGAGAAGTCATCAAAGAAGTCCACAGTTTTCAGCCAATGGATTGCTCTTGTTAGGATACAATCCTTCATTTCATCTAACCCCCTTTCCTTCTCTAAGAAAAATCTTGCATTCCTGTCCTCCCAAAGAGTCCATAGAGTGGCTGCCCTGACGCATTTCCACATGACCTTACCTCTTCTAGTGTGCCAAACAAAGACAGATGGGTTGAATAACAAGCTTAAATCAGAAGGCATAGACCACCTACCTCCAAATAAACAAAGGCTCCACCTCCAAATAGCTGTAGCAAAGTGTTAGAATGTTAGAGTGATGTTTGGCTGATAAGAGTTCTTATTAGCCCATTCTTATGTTTAACTTATCTTGTAACTGGGCTTGTGTTAATGGGCCTGGGCCTAATCCTGTTTAATGATTTAAGTCATCTGGGAGTCTCATCACTAATCAGGGGCATCCCAGTAATTTCTTGTACCTTGTACCATATTCATCTATAAATAAAGGACTGGTCGACTGGATAGAACAGTTCGACATTCTCTTCAGTTCTGTGGTTCTCTTCTCCTCCTTGCTACTTCGAGTATAGCTCTTCAGATTACATGGTATCAGAGCATTAGCTACTTCCTGGTTTCAGCAGGCACAATCTTTTCTCTTGCTGACCTTTCCTCTTCTCTCTTCCTTTTCTGGGTTGCTGCAGTGAAGACCTAGGGTTTCTCTTGGTTGTAGGACTCAAGGGAAGTAAGACCCAGAAGTGGATGTCCTACTAGATTACACCAGCAAGTAGTAGCTATTGGGCTACTAAGAGAGGTCTGTATAGGACAGACCTGGTTGAGGGCTGATTCAGCAGTCCTAGCACTAGCCGAGAGGGGGAGAACTTCCTCTACAGTTGCAGCTTCGTGCTCCAGCAAGACTTGTGCAGAACAAGTGGTAAAGACTTAGCTACTTCAACTTCGGTTGCAGTCTTGGTGCATCAGAACAAGTGGTAAAGACTTAGCTCCTTCAACTTCAGTTGCAGTTTCGGTGCATCAGCTTCTACAATTGCAGTCTTGGTGCATCAGCAAGACTCTTACAGAACTGCGGCAACTTTTGCACCACACAGTTGCAGCCTTAAAGTTTTACCAACACTGTGAGCTGGTTCAGTTACAGACCTCTACTTGCTACTATACCTGTACTGTGAACACAGTGACCAATTTGGCCAGTTCTTAACAGAATCACCTATAGTACTGTGAACAACTCTTGGACTGAAGTCAGGATGTCCTCACTATCCGGTGAAGTTTCCTCTAGAGATAACAGACCTGTTACAAGGTCCTCAAACCTGGAAAACCCTAATCTGCACAGCTTGCAGATTACAAGTGTGCTGCTAGATGAGTATAACTTCAAAGAGTGGTCTGTCTCAGCAATGCTGTAGATGAGTATAACTTCAAAGAGTGGTCTGTCTCAGCAATGCTGTTCATTACCTCTCGTGACCTCACAGGCTATTTGGATGGAGACAAGAAACAACCAGAAATTGGAAGTCCTGAATACACCGTGTGGCGCAAGGAAAATGCCACAGTCATGTCTTGGTGCTGGCCTCTATGACTCCTAGGGTGGCCAAAACTGTTCATCATTTCCCCACAGCTGCTAAAATTTGGGAGAAAGTATCTAAGACATATGGCCAGAAAAAGAACAATGCTAGAATCTACAGGCTGAGCCAAGACATTGCAGCCCTAAGGCAAGGAGACTTGTCCGTGGCAACCTACTTTGCAACACTGGAAGGCCTCTGGGAAGAGCTTGGCCACCATTTGATCTTGGATTGGGAAAATGCTAATGATAAGGGGAGGCATGATAAGCAGATTGAGGAGGGCAGAGCCTTCAAGTTTCTGGCGGGTCTTGACCCTGTATATGAAGGTATAAGGTCACAGATTCTAGGGAGAGATGAATTACCTGAACTTCACCATGTCTACTACCTGGTGAGGAATGAAGAAGTAAGGAGAAAGGAGATGCAAGTTGACTTCCAGACACAGTCAACAGAACTACCTGGAGAACATTCAGCCTTAGTCTCCACTAAGGGGAATAGATTTTCAGACAAGAAGTCCCTCAAGTGTACACACTGTGGTGGTGAGAAACACACAAAGGAGAAATGTTGGGTCCTGTACCCTCATCTGAAGCCAACTGCTCTGAGAAAGGACAAAAGGCAACATAAGGGTCACACAGCAAGTGGGAATCTTGCCACCAACAACAGTAGTGACAACTCACAGAGTATTCAGACAGTGTCATCTTCCACCAAAAGGCAGGCTGCCGACTCCTCTGGACCAAGTACTTTGGGCTTCACAGCTAGTGAGGTAGAGGTTCTCAGCCGGGCATTAGCCCGTCTGAAGAACAATTCTTTAGCTTCCACCTCTCTTGCCAAATCAGGTACAACCTCTGCATTTAGTGCATCTAGTTCCATTAATTCTACCTCTTGGGTGATTGATTCAGGAGCCACTGACCATATGACACATATGTCCTCCTTATTCTCCACATATCATCTGTTTTCTGGCCAGGATAAGATGAGAGTAGCCGATGGGTCCCTCTCCACCATCTCTGGAAAGGGGGTGGTTGACCTAAGCAAGGATCTCTCTCTTAAATCAGTCCTACATGTTCCTAGTCTTACCTCAAATCTGTTGTCTGTTTCAAAGCTTACAAAAAACTTGAACTGTAGTATAACTTTCTTTCCTTCTCATTGTGTCTTCCAGGACAGATTGACGAGGAGAACGATTTGGAGTGGTCATGAGTATGGGGGCCTCTACTATTTTGATGAAGATGTCAGCTCAGCCTTGCAAGCTTCTACTACTAGTCCGGAAAGTGTGGAGTCAATAGCTAGGCTGCACTTGTGGCATGCTAGGCTAGGTCATTTGTCTTTTTCTTCCTTAGCAATGTTGTTTCCCGAATTATGTAAGGGCATTCTGAGTCAGAGTTTAATTTGTGATGTGTGTCAAATGTCAAAACAATGTAGATCAATGTATCCAATTTCTAGTAATGAAATTCAAGCCCCTTTTGATTTGGTTCATTCTGATGTTTGGGGTCCTTCACCCATTGTTTCCATTGATGGCTTCCGTTATTTTATCAGTTTTATTGACCATTATTCTCGGTGCACTTGGATTTATCTGTTGAAAGGACGTGAAAAAGTTCCCCGGATAACTATGATGTTTTGCAAGATGGTTGAAACACAATTTGATAAAAAGATCAAGCAATTCCGTTCAGATAATGCAGCTGAATACTTTGAAAGATCCCTGAACTCATTCATGGAAGATGCAGGCATGTTACATCAATCATCATGTGCTTACACCCCTCAGCAAAATGGGGTTGTTGAGCGCAAGAACAGGCATCTATTGAAGACAGCTCGAGCCCTTCTTTTCCAGCACAATGTGCCCAAGCGATATTGGTCTCAAGCTGTTCTTACTGCATCTTACCTGATAAATCGGATGCCATCTAAGGTACTGGGTATGAAGACCCCTTTCTTTGTTTTGTGTCCCACTCTTACAGAATTTCCTCTTCCCTCGCGGGTTTTTGGTTGTACATGCTTCATACATGTGAAAGATCCAAAGAAGACCAAGCTGGATCCTAAGGCTACAAAGGGAATATTTTTGGGGTACTCTCCTACGCAGAAGGGGTATGTGTTATGATCCTGTCTCCAAGAAAAAATATGTCACTAGGGATGTAGTCTTTTTTGAGTCTCAACCCTATTTCCAGTCTTCTCAGAATCCTCTTCAGGGGAGAGTAGTGGGTTGGAAGAGGATTCTCATTCTCCCTTCTTTTTTGTTCCCATTTCATCACCTTCCACTACTACTAGCTGTAACATTCCGGGTCAACCTAGTGAGACTTCCACTGTGCCAGTTGCTTCTCCAGATTCGGCTGATGCTCCTGAAGGTTCCAGTAAACAAGAAAAAGAGATACTTACATACAGTAGAAGGAAGAAGACTCCTCAACCTCATGATTGCAACCAGTTGAACTCAGATCAATCTGTCTCTGCAATCCAAGGTAATACTGATTCACTCAATTCAGATTTGGATCTTCCTATTGCTCTCCGTAAGCCTGTTCGTTCTTGTACCACTCGACATCCCATAGCCGATTATGTTTCTTACTCACACTTATCCCCTGCCTATCATTCCTTTGTGTCTGCCCTTTCCTCTGTATGTGTCCCTTCTAGGTATTCAGAGGCGGCATCTGATCCGAGGTGGAAAGAAGCCATGAATGAGGAGATGAAAGCCCTAATGAAAGCAAGGACATGGGAATTGGTGGACCTGCCAGAAGGGAAAGGCACTGTTGGGTGCAAGTGGGTATTCACAGTAAAGCACAAGGAAGATGGGTCAATTGAGAGGTACAAGGCCAGACTTGTGGCAAAGGGATTTACACAAAAGGAAGGAATTGACTACAAGAAAACCTTTGCCCCAATAGCAAAGCTCAACACAATCAGGGTTCTACTGTCACTAGCAGAAAAATTCTCTTGGGAACTTCATCAGCTGGATGTGAAGAATGCCTTCCTAAATGGTGATCTTCATGAAGAGGTATTCATGGAACCCCCACCTGGATATGATGTTGGAAAGAAGGTATGTAAACTAAGGAAAGCATTATATGGTTTGAAGCAATCTTCCCGGGCATGGTTTGAGAGACTTTGTTTGGCCATGAAGAAAGTAGGGTACACTCAGAGCAGTGCAGATCATACATTGTTTACAAGGAGATAGGATGACAAACTTACAGCACTCATTGTGTATGTGGATGATATGGTGATTACTGGAAATGATGTGAAAGAGATGAAGAGGCTGAAGGAGTTCTTAGCTTCAGAATTTGAGATCAAAGACCTGGGAAATATAAGATACTTTCTTGGAATTGAAGTTGCTAGATCAAGAAAAGGAATCTACATATGTCAAAGAAAGTATGTGCTAGATCTCCTAAAAGAAACAGGCATGATGAGGTGCAGGCCAGCAGACACTCCAATAGAACCAAGCCATGGATACAAGAATCAATGGGTGAGGAATACTGTGATAAGGAAAGGTACCAAAAGTTGGTAGGAAAACTGATATACTTATCCCTTACTCGGCCAGATATTGCCTATGCAGTGCATGTTGTCAGTCAATTCATGCACTCACCAAAGGCTCCTCATATGAGAGTAGTGGAAAGAATCCTCAGATACTTGAAAACTTGCCCAGGGAAAGGAATTCTATTCAGAAAAAACAGCAGACTTGAAATTGAAGCCTACACTGATGCTGATTGGGCTGGGTCCGTTGGAGACAGAAAATCAACCTCAGGTTACTGTACATTCTTGAGAGGAAACCTAGTCACATGGCGTAGTAAGAAGCAGAATGTTGTGGCTAGATCAAGTGCAGAAGCAGAATACCGGGCTATGGCACACGGGGTTGCTGAAATCTTATGGCTCAGGACTCTCCTTAATGAGCTTGGTATCAAGACTGAGGGTCCTCTCAAGTTGTATTGTGATAATAAAGCTGCTATCAACATTGCCAACAATCCTATGCAGCATGACAGGACAAAACATATTGAAATTGATTGACACTTTGTCAGAGAGAGAATTATTTCAGGAGAACTTTGTGTGCCTTATACTCCATCAGAGATGCAGATTGCAGATGTATTAACTAAAGGGCTGGCATCAACGAAGTTCAGGGACATACTTGGCAAGCTAAACATGATTGATATTCATGCTTAGCTTGAGGGGGAGTGTTAGAATGTTAGAGTGATGTTTGGCTGATAAGAGTTCTTATTAGCCCATTCTTATGTTTAACTTATCTTGTAACTGGGCTTGTGTTAATGGGCCTGGGCCTAATCCTGTTTAATGATTTAAGTCATCTGGGTGTCCCATCACTAATCAGGGGCATCCCAGTAATTTCTTGTACCTTGTACCATATTCATCTATAAATAAAGGACTGGTCGATTGGATAGAACAGTTCGACATTCTCTTCAGTTCTGTGGTTCTCTTCTCCTCCTTGCTACTTCGAGTATAGCTCTTCAAATTACACAAAGGAACAGGAGATCAGCAAATGGACACAGTCCTCATTCTCGGCCTTACACAAGGAATACCAATTTGGGGAAAGACAAAGTGAGGGTCTCTTTTTCTATAAGTTTTCCAAAGTAGTGATTTTCCCATAGAAGACTTCCTAGCAGAATACAACAATTTTTGGGGGAATAGGTCATGCCCAGACTTCTTTGACAGGGAATCCTTGGGAAAAGGGGTTAGAACTGAGGGATTTTAGAAAAGAAGAGCAAATAAAAGTACCTTTTGGAAGAGGAGTCCAAACCCTTTCATCAGAAGAAGTGGGGTCCAAGCAAAAGGATTCTAGTAAATGAATTAGCTCAATAACACAATTCGACTCACCATCCCTTAATCCTCTACGAAACCCAAAGTCCTAGTTTAAAGATAAGGAGTTTAACGGGCTTGGGAGAAAAGTTGCAATCGCTCAAGTTTGTGAAGGGAAATGGAATAGAGCGAGGGGAAACAATCTTTGAGGGGTTGAGTACCCACCCAAATATCCTCCCAGAATAGAAAAGCATTACCAGAACAAGCATCATACCTGATGAATTTGAGGAAGCGAGGGAGAATAGCATGTATAGCCTTCCAAGGTGTAGTAAGGGTAGCTCGGCGAGATATCCTGGAATCCCAACCATTTCCTGCACAACCATAAATGCTTGCCACCACCTCATGCCATAATCTCTCTCTCGGGGTCATCTCCATAGCCACTTCCCTAGAAGGGCTACATTCTTCAACACTATGTTCCCTATCCCTAAACCCCCTTCTTCCTTTGGTTTGTTAACTATCTCCCATCTAATCAAGCGATCATTTTTCACCTCTCCTGGTTCCCATAGAAAGTCCCTCATTCACTTCTCCAGTTTCTTAGCCTCTCTTGGAGGAATCCTGAACACTGAAAGGAAGTAGGTTGGAAGGTTGGAAAGTGTAGCCTTAATTAAAGTCAGCCTACCCCATATTGAAATGTAATTCTTTTTCCAAGCCGCCAAGCACTTGTCAAATTTCTCCACAATAGGGGCCTAGAAACTACTTTCTTTAGGGTTGGCTCCTAAGGGTAGCCCTAAGTATGTCAAAGGCCAAGAAGAGATATTGCAACCTAAGCATTCTGCAATGGATTCAATCTCTCGATTCTCCAAGTTTACTCCAGCCACACAACTTTTATCAAAATTTACCTTCGAGTTGGAGACCCTCTCAAAAGTACTTATTAAAATCTTAAGGTTCTCCACTTTGCTCAACTCATTCCTTTCACAGAAAATAACAATATCATCAGCAAACTGAAGGTGAGTTACTGGAATGCCTCTGCTCCCTATTCTCCATCCCTTTATTTGGCCCTCCTCATCTGCTTTGGAGATCATCCTACTAAAGACATCAGCAACAAGTGTAAAGAGGAAAGGGGAGAGTGGATCCCCCTGTCTTAAGCCTCTATTGGCTGGAAAAAAGTCCTTAACCACCCCATTCACCAACACTGAAAAACGACAAGAGTTTAAGCATCCTCTTATCCAATTACACCATTTATCCCCAAATCCACGTCTTCTCAACATCTACAACAGGAAATTCCAATCCACTAAGTCATAGGCTTTCTCCAAGTCCAGCTTGCAAACAAATCCTTTCTTGCCCGATCTCCTTATCTCTTCCACACTCTCGTTAGCAATAAGGATCTAATCTGTAATTTGTTTATCCTATATAAAGGCTCCTTGTGCTTGGCTAACGAGAGAGGGGAGAACTACTTTGATCCTCCTAGAGAGCACTTTTTCCAGAATCTTATAGATGCTTGTCACCAAGCTAATTGGTCGAAAATCTTTGGGGTGTCTGGCATCATTCTTTTGGGGAATTAAGGCTAAAAAGGTGGCATTGATTCCAGGACTCACAAAATTTTTATCCTCAAATTCTCTAAATACTACAATTAAGTCTTCTTTGACTATGTCCCAACAGTCCTGATAAAATGCCATTGTAAATCCGTTAGGACCTGGTGCTTTATCCCTATCCATAAAAAAAACTTGTTTAATTTCCTCTTCCTCAATCATTCTTTCCAGCCATTCCTTATCTATTTGGTTCAAAGTTGGCCAATTCTCCTCCTCTACTATTAACCGATTCTCTAAGGGTCTTTGAAAGATGGATTTGAAGTGATCCACAATCCTACTGGCAATCTTCTCTTGAGAGGTTATCTCCACACCATCAACCTCAAGCTTTAGTATCAAGTTTTTCCTCGTTCTCCCATTAGCCAAAGCATGAAAAAATTTGGTATTCCCATCCCCTTCCTTGATCCACTTATGTCTAGATTTTTGTCTCCAAGAGATCTCCTTCCTCAACAAAGTCTCCTCTAACTCCTTTTTCAGTTTCCTCCTCATTTCTCTACCTTGCTCATCCATCATCCCTTGGGATTCTTTTGCATCTAACTCCTCAATCTGAACCAATAATCTAGCTTTTACCTCCTCCACTCTTCCAAATTGAACCTTATTCCATTCTTTTACTTTGCCTCTCAACCTTTTTAATTTTTTTGTGGAATCTAACCCCATCCCATTTCACTTCTCTCATCTCTTCACTCCACCATTCCTTAACCTTAGGCAAGAAGTCCGGGTGTGTTATCCACATATTTTCAAACCTGAATGGTCTAGGTCCATTACCGAGAGGTTCTTGTCCTACTTCTATAGGGTAGTGATCAAAGGTTATCCTAGGTAGGGCCTTAGCCACCAAACCTCTCCAATGACTCTCCCAACCCTCATTAAATAGGAATCTGTCAAGCTTTGAGCAGGTTGGGTTTTCTTGGAAGTTGGACCAAGTGTAGGTAGCCTGTAGTAAAGGAAGCTCCTGTAACTCACAGGAATTTATGAAGTCATTGAACTTCCTCATACTAGTTGCAATGGCCTGCCTAGGATTATTTGACTCATTTGTGAATCTTATTGCATTAAAATCACCCCCCAAACACCAAGGGCCTTCCCACAAACCTTGAATTCCCTGAAGCTTCTCCCATAACTCATTCCTCTCTCTATGATTATTTGGACCATACACATTTGTTAGCACCCAAGTAAATCCTTCTTCCACCATTCTGAATTTTAGGGATACAGTGAAGTTTCCTATTTGCTCCTCTATTGGTTCTCCGAAGTCCTCCCTCCACAAAGTTACTATTCCCCCCGAGGCTCCCCACGGCGGAGTTGAGCACCATCTTACCCCTCTTATTTTCCGGATCTCCCTGACCCACCTTCTATCCAGTTTAGCTAATTTTGTCTCCTGCAGCATCACAACATCAGGTCTTTCTCTCCTAAGTAGCTCCTTAATCGATCTCCTTTTTCTGGCACTACCCAAACCCCTTACACTCCAGCTTATTATCTTCATTACCTCTCAAGAATTTAGCCCTCCAATATAGTGTTCCTTCATTTAGAACCCTTCTTTCTTCCCCTCTACCACTGAACTCGATATCCCCTTCAATGTCCATTATTAATCTCTCTACTTCAGACTTTTTGTTCTTTTTCCTACCCTTGTTTCCCACTGACTTCCTATTCTGCCCTTTATTTCCTAATTCCTGCCCCAATCTATTGGTTCTTGCCTCTGATTCAGGGTTTTTTGGAGCCACCTCTAAAGTTTCCTCCTTCTGTTTATATTCCTCCAGCAAGGCACAAATATGCTCCCAAATCCATTCTAACTCCTCTTGTTTCCTTTCTAACAACCCAACTCCCTTCTCTGATCGGATTCCATCATTATCAATCGCCACTTCCCTGCTACCAGTTGGTTGGTCTGGTCGGGATTCCAGGACATCTTGATTACTGAATCACTCATTAAAATCTCTTCTTCCATAAGCTCAAACTCTGAAGAAGGATAATGTACTAGTGGGCTTTATTCTTTCTCGTATTATGCTTTTTAATTTTCTGCCCAACTAGGGGCCTCTCTGTAAATTATTAAAGTTTAACTTAATGAAATGGAATTAGGGGTGAAAGAGAGAAGGTTATGTTTAACTTAAGAAATGGCCCATCTTCTCTACACTACTTAATTCAGTATACCCACTCTAAATCCTCTAAACATGTCTCTCTCATAATCCCTCCTTAAAAGTTTGCTAAAGTTTTCCACAACCAAAATAAACAACATTTGGCACAGAGGATCTCCTTGCCTAAAACCTCTAGTTGCCCTAAAACAGTCTTTCGAAAAACCAATAGTAAGTATCAAAAAATGAATTGATCTCAAACAAGCCACTATCCACCTTATCCATATATGCCCAAAACCCATCTTTTCCATCACCCATTGAGGATCTCCTTGATTTTCTAAAATCCTCCACTGCTTTATTTGCTATAAGAATTTGGTCTAAGATTTATCTCTCTTTAACAAAGGGCTCCTCTACTGATCAAAAAAAAAAAAAAGGCTCCTCTCCATATGGCATTACCAAATGAAGCACCTCCTTTAGTTTCATTGGTAAGACCTTAGCCAATAAAGCAATGTTGTAAGACATGAAACTAGTGCATTAGGATGCTGTATTTTGTTCTAGGGAGTGAAAATGTTTACCATAAGTTCATATGAAAAGGTTCAACAAAGGGCCCCTGTCCATATGACACTAGGCACAATGCCAAGGGAAAAGGTGTCAAATCCAATTTGGACTTCCATCCTTTTCAAGCTAAGGTTTACCATAAAATGTTATAAGACTCAGACGGGTCAAATAGTCATACTGATCAACTTGGGAACAGGCAGGCATTTATGCTTTTTAAAGCCCCAATTTTCAAATTTTTGAAAAGCTGGTAGAACCAATCAAATCCCAGAAGAACCTTTGAAAACCAGCTGGGTTGCAATGACCCAACCGGTTCTCACAACCCACTCGAGTCACTAAATCAATAAACCTTAAAATTCTAATAGGAAAAATTCAACTCATGACCTTTTGGTTATGTATATATGACTAGAATCCTGGTCATTTGCATCAAAAGGTAAGGAACTACCATCTAGCCACCACATTCAGATATGATATAAACTATAATTCACAGTCAAACCATTTTACTCTTAACCTAGCAAGGATTCTGATTTTGTGGTTGGTCCTGGTCTTACAACATTGCCATAAAGATACTCTATCTCTATGCCCTAGGTTGGGATCTTTGTTTCATTCTAACTAATTTGTAGTCAGGATTAGAAAAACTTCTTGATAACTACAAAGAGGCCCAATAACACATTTGCAATTTCACCCCTTAACTGTGAAAATTTAAAAAATAACCCTTTGATGAAAAAATTAAAATGTCAATGTCGTCCTTCCACACAACAAAGTCATAGTTAGATTAATTTCCCTTTTCTTGATTTCGACTAAGAACATCTAGTAAATATCCATAAAAAAAAGTTGGATTGGAAGTGAAATGGAATTTTAATAATTTATTTTA
The DNA here is from genome assembly GCF_056320005.1 of Nelumbo lutea. NCBI lineage: Eukaryota > Viridiplantae > Streptophyta > Magnoliopsida > Proteales > Nelumbonaceae > Nelumbo > Nelumbo lutea. The sequence goes on from NC_142690.1 coordinate 54,349,869, forward strand.
TTCCTGTTTCCTGTTCAAAATTTCAAAAGAGATTAGTAACAAATATTCTTCACTAGTTCAATCAGACAGCTACAAAAAACATTTGGTTAGTTGGCTACTGACATGCCCTAAAGTTTCCCTTCCGATGAGCTAGAAACTTGAATCTAGGAAAAGCAAAGATAAGAGATCAATAAATAAATATGAAACATAGTATCCAATGGCATCAAATATGATCTAAGAAAAAACCATCAACCAAGTAATACAGACCTTCTCAGTATGACTAACATGAATCTTTTTCCCATTACAAAAGGCCCCACCACCTAAAACAAAAAAAAAAAAAAAAGCAATTAATAATCCAAAAGTCATTACATATGTGGTGAGCTCAGAATTGATGGCAACAGTATATGGTGTTGAAAAAGCTAAAGAATTGGGGATTAACAGGCTGATTATCGAAGGGGACTCAAAAATTGTTGTTAACTGGCTGAAGAAAGGAGGAGTAATATGGAAGCTAAAGAAGGAGCTCAGGCACTTCAAGCAGATTTCTAAAGGCACGGTGATTCAAATAAGATGGATTAGGAGATCAGCTAACAGCATGGCTGATGGTCTAGCTAAGCAAGGAGTTCAAAGACGATCTATGTTTTGGGCTGTGTTGTAGTTAGTGGATTTTCCATTGGGCTATGTTTGGGGCTATGTTGTAGTTAGTGGAATTTTCTTTTGGGCTATATTTGGGGCTGTGTTGTAATTAGTGGGATTTTCTTTTGAGCTTCTTGTATGCCCACAACTTCTTGTTGTACATGATCTTTTAATTTAATGGATCATTTGTGTTGCTGATCTAAAAAAAAAAATCTTAGCATTTTACCTGCAGATGCAGAAAATATGCGGGTATTCCAACACATTGGGCCCCCAACAAACTCTACCTGGAAACAGAAAATATGTTGTCATGTTTCCATTTTTAAATATATGCATAAATGTAAAACATCTTTAACTTTTCTTCAACAAAGAAAGATGTAAGACTATGAAATTAAACATAAAAAACAGCAATAAGCTATATTATTGTAAAAAAAAAAGAGACAACAAACACAAAATACAATTTTTTTATTGACAACCAGTCAATTTATTTATCTTTAATAAAGAGAACTCATGTTTATACAAACACAAACTAATTATGTGTTATCTCCTACAGCTTGATCCCTATCGTTTAGCAGTATTTCTTCTCTTTTTGGTGCTAAGTAGATGGATTCGGCAGAGATAGGTTTGCTTTTCAGGCATAGTTGTCAAGGCATCACTTAGGTGACTAGGCACTCTTGTTAGGGCACCTCGCCTAAAGGCCATGACTTGTAGCAATAAAGTACTCGTCTGGGTGACTACGCACCCACCAAAGTGAAAAAAATGGCAAGGTGGGTTCCTTATTATAATATCACATGTATTGCTACATCTAACTAATATGTGTGTTAACACATTCTATTATATACTATATGTATCATTTGTACTTTGTTTTAAAGTTTTGCCACTGAAGTTTAAAAGATCAAAGAGTTTTAGGAAGAGAAGAAAGAAAGAATGTGTAAATAAATTTCCTTTTTTTTTGTTATTTTTCTATTATCACTCTCTCTCTCTCTTACATTAAATATAACAATAGCCCCACCTTTGTTCTTTTTCTCTTTTACTCTCTATCTTCAATTTTCATCATATAAAATTATAGCCTTCTTCAGTTGCTAATTGATATTAAATTACTCTATTCAATACTTGTTAATGTATTTAAAATACCTTTTATCTTTTAGAGATGATGATTTTCCATGTTTTGAGAAGAAATTTAATGTTCCCAAGAAAGAGAATTGCTATACATTCAATTAATACACATGCTGAATAGTATATAAAACTAGGGAATTAGCCAAGATTTAGTTCTTTATTTTATGAAGTTATCACCTGTGCAACTAGGCAACTAGGCACCCATAGTGGCCAAAAATTGACTAGATGCTTCTCCACATGCTTGGAGGGGAAAAGTCAATGTGGAAATGCATTCAGACAGCGATCCTATGGTCACAAAGAGAGTAAGGGTAGGGCGTTCAAAACAAAGATGAAACACAAAAGGCTCTGATTGACCTAACCAGTGGCAGGCCATCTATAAATCTCTAATGTCACATTTCCGGTCGAAAAGATCAGTAGGCCATACTCTTAAACTCAATCAATCAGAAAAAATGAGCATATCTCAGCTTCATTCCAGGTAGAGAGTTGTAAATCACACCTGCAATAATCTGAATTAAAAGAAAAGAAATAGGAGAAAAGAAGGAGATTGAAGAGGGAGAAGTGATGGAGGAAGAAGATGGAAGGAAAGAAAGAAGAGAGTCGTTCAAAAAAAAAAAACTCTTCAGCCCCCAATGATCTCTTTTATTCTTTTGTTGTAAAAAATAAGGACAATTGCATGAGTGCCCATACTAGGGCACCCATCACTAAAGACAGCAATCAAAAAGAATAAAAAACAAGAAAGCATGCCCATAACTAAGGCCCACTACCTACCATGGTTTAAAATGTTGATGTCGGTGGAAATATCGAACATCCAAATATAAGAAACATTTCGGAAATATTGTATGGAAATATTGTAAAAATTATAGACATGGTGGAAACATTTTAAAATATGCAACATATAGAAAGATATTTTATGAAATGATAAAAGAAGCATACGAACACCTTTCTAAATTATTATCTTGTTGCAAATCATTAAACAAAGCTAAGTAACTAAGGTTATAGACAAAAGAATACGTTCTGAAGTTGCCCTGTAAACTTTAAGATTCAGAGCTTCATGATAAAATGAGTTAAAGCAAAATTTTAACTCATAGAAAACGTAAATGATTGTAATAGATCAACCAAATAATCTATTACACAAATAAAAAACTAATATTTAACTTCATGTTTGAAATGAATATTGAGCTAGCTCAAAGTGGTAATCATGTAAGTTAGGTGGACAATAAAATTGTTACTTAACATATTTACAATATTGTACCAACTTATGTTATAATACTATCTCTTGGACTCCACATAGTATTGGTAGTGTTTGTAGAGAACACTGATGTGGGCCCCACAGCTATGGTCCCACTGTGTTCATAGGGTAGAAGATGTTCTAGTCTGCCTAGGGTTAGCTATTGGTCATTTAGTTGTTTCAGTTGTTATTTATTTCAGTCCTTGTTTTACTCTATTTGTTATGTAAAGACTAAGGGCAGATCTGTCCTTTCCATGTAATGAGCATAACCTATAAATATTAATTAAAGTGGCGGCAGCAGAACATTAAGCTTCTGCTCCTCCTTTCAACCCTTGTGTTCTACTGCTTCTCCTCGCTCTTTCTCTTCTCTTTCTCTTCTCTCCTCTTTCTTTCTTCTTATCTTCGATCCTGAGATTCATTAGGGTTCAAGACTGATAACAGTCCTGAACTTCTAGTTGGTATCAGAGCCAAGTTCTCTCATGTGAGTCTAGTCCAGCCGACCACATGAGAACCATCTAGGGCTGGAAGCTGAGAAAGCAGAGTTCGTTGACTGGTTCTTGGAGATCTCCAGAGGATTAGCAGCTGTTTGAAGAAGTGTCACAGTTGTAGTAAGTTGGTGATCAGGAAGAATCAGAGAGGGCTAGGGTTCGGGTAACCTTGGTAGGCAGCGAACTGCATTCTACTGTAAGCTTTTACTTTCTGAGAGAAGTAACATCAGAAAAGATAGGTTGGACCTATCCAGTAAGGGTGGCCGAACTACTCTAGGGTTTTATCTCTCTATTCTCTAGGGTTTCTATAGGGTTTTGTCTTATCCCTACGGCAAACCCTAGTATTAGGCCGAAACTTGTGATCTTATTCCTGCGGCAAACCCTAGAATTCTCCTCAACATTGATCAGTTTTAGGGTTTCATATTAACCATAATACAAACCTTATCCGTACGGCTCTTAGGACTGATTAAAACCTCGAATTGGCTTCAGCATATCAGATTGCTCTTCGAACTGTGTTTCAGTCTTCTTTTGGGGTTTCGAACACTTTTGAAGGGGTGAAAACAGTTCGGACTGTTGCTGTTGTGTGTGGTTATTCATTTCAGATCAGTCTTATATATATTTCATGCACATCTATCGTGAGTACAGATTGGTTCTCTACTGATTTTGTGACTGTTGTTGGGAGTTCTAGTGCTGGTTTTGACTGTAGTAACCATAATCTTTGATACTTCTGGTTCTTGACTGAAATAGAGTTTAAGAATCAGGCAGAAGGCAGTTTTGGGAACAGCAGTTATGGTGGTGGTTCTGAGACAGGTTTTCAGATTACAACCGTAAACTTTGATGGATCAAACTACTTGGAATGGTACCAATCAGCCATGATGGCTATTGGGGGAAGGGGCAAAGTAGGGTATCTCTTGGGAGATGTAGTAGAACCTTCCAAGGGAGACCCTATGTATACCAAGTGGGTCCAAGAAAACTACTTGGTTATGACATGGCTTTGTAATTCTATGCAGCCCCATATCAGCCGAAATTACTTATGGGCAAAGACAGCCAAGGAGATATGGAATGTGATGAAAGAGACTTACTCCCAACCCCTTAATGTTGCCAGAGCATATGAGTTGAAATGTGAGGTGAATGCCCTTAAACAAGGAGAGAAATCGGTGTCGGTCTATTTCTCTAACTTGCAGTCCCTATGGCATGAGATTGATCACTTAGAGACTCTTGAGTGGGAGAGTCCCAAAGATGCTCAGATACATAGAAAGCACATTGAGACAAACAGAGTGTTTGAGTTCCTGGCAGGACTGAATTCAGAATATGATATTGTGAGGCAGCAGATCTTGACCAGAGATAGTGTGACCCTCTCTCAGGCATACTCCTTAGTGCACAGTGAAGAGACCAGGAGGAAAGTCATGATGCAACCTCAGCCGCTTACACCTGCCTTGGTAGCTATCAAACCCAAAACAGAGGGTGATTCAGAGAGGGACAGAAAGAAGGAAGATAAAAGGGATGTGGTGTGTGAGCACTGCAAGAAACCTAAACACACAAAAGAAACATGTTGGAAGCTGCATCCACATTTGGTCCCGGCAAAGTTGAGAAATAAAAGGAGTAATGCTCATGAGGCTACGACTACTGATTCAGCATCCTCATCTGGCACGAGAGGCACACCATTAGAGACCTTAGCTGCAGTTCGGGCAGCTCTAATACAATTGGAGAAGGAAGTTGGCAGTTCAGCTCAGTTACCGCAGTCATCATCAGCTCCGGCTACATCGGCCTTTGCACACTCAGGTACTCGAGCCTCAGCCTACCATGCCTCCGCTCCAGGTACTACTGAACCGTGTTGGGTAATAGATTCAGGTGCATCTGACCATATGACCAGCTTGCCCTCTTTGTTTACTACTTATCACTTATCTTCTGGTAGGGATAAAGTATCTATAGCTGATGGTTCTCTTATCCCTATTTCTGGCAAGGGTGACATCAAACTGTCAGATACTATATCCTTGTCCTCTGTCTTGCATGTTCCTAAACTGGATACTAACCTCTTGAACTGCTCAGTAACTTTCTTTCCTGACCGATGTGTTTTTCAGGACATGGAGACGAAGAAGGTGATTGGGACTGGCTGTGAGACGAATGGGATCTATCTGCTCGGGGAGAGTTCTCGTCGGGAAGAGTCAGTGGATAAGAAGTTACTTGTTTCTCAAGTTGTGAATCCAGTTATGTTGTGGCATAACCGATTGGGTCATTTATCTTTTCGGTCCTTGAAGAGCCTGTTTCCTACTTTGTTTGAGTCTGTTGAATCATCTCAGTTGAAGTGTGAAAGTTGTGAGTTGGCTAAACATTGTAGAAACTCTTATTCATGAGTAATAAAAGGAGTAATAGTTCTTTTGATATTGTGCATACTGATGTTTGGGGGCCATATCACATTCATTCTATAGGGGGGTACAGGTATTTTTTTCTATTTGTTGATGACCACACCCGGTTTTCATGGGTTTATCTTATGCGATCACGAGATGAGGTGCCTGTCCTGACCCAAAACTTCCACCAAATGATCCTAACACAATTTGATGCCAGGATAAAAGTGCTTAGATCTGATAATGCAAAGGAATACTTTGCTAAGCCATTGGCATCGTACCTCCTTAATCATGGGGTTATCCACCAGAGCACGTGTCCTCATACACCTCAGCAGAATGGGGTTGCAGAAAGGAAGAATAGGCACATCTTTGAGGTGGCTAAAAGTACTATGTTTACCTCCAACGTCCCTATTCGCTTCTGGGGTGATGCTATCCTTACGGCGGTATATCTTATTAATCGGATTCCTTCTCGGGTTCTTGATATGAAACTTCCTTTTACCTTCTATACCCCAATGAGGAGTTGTTTACTATTCCCCTCAAGACATTTGGTTGTACCTGTTTTGTTCAGCTTCTTGGTCCCAATCACTCCAAGTTTCAACCCAAGGCCTCCAAATGCATCTTTCTTGGTTATGCGCAAACTCAAAAGGGTTATTGTTGTTATGATCCTGTCTCAGGGAAGAAGTTTGTATCCATGGATGTCACTTTCTTGGAGGAGACACCCTACTATTCTCGGGTCTCTCCTCAGGGGGAGAGTAGTGAGCGTGGAGATTTGGGTCTTTTTCTTCAGGGGGAGGAGGAGTGCAGTGAGGACGGGGTTAATACTTTGGGGGCTGTTCCTTTACCTATTCCAGTTGATGATGAGGGTTGTAGTAGCGAGGGTGGTCAAAGGGATCGGGAGTTGAGAATCTATCACAGGCGATGCAAGTAGATTGATCCTGGTCATCAGCAGTCCCAGCCAGCTACAATCTCTTCTGCGGCTCCAAGTCCAGATATTACAGTCCCAGGGCCCACAGAGACTCCTTCCATTGTTGCTACCTCACCCTCTGCAGATGACCTTGACCTTCCCATTGCCCTTCGTAAAGGAAAACGGCATTGCATCACATCTACAGCCCACTGCATCTCCCAGTTTTTGTCCTATGATCGCCTATCTCCCTCCTACAGGTCCTATCTCACCTCTGTTGCTGATGTCCCTATTCCGAGAACAGTGCAAGAAGCCCTATTAGTCCCGGAGTGGAGAGGTGCAATGCAAGTTGAAATGGATGCCCTGTTGAAAAATAATACCTGGGAGCTAGTTGACTTGCCCAAAGGAAAGAAACCAGTTGGATGCAGGTGGGTATTTACTGTGAAGCATAATGCGGATGGTTCCTTTGAGAGGTACAAAGCTCGGGTAGTTGCAAAGGGGTTCACTCAAACTTATGGTATAGATTACTTGGAGACATTTGCCCCGGTAGCCAAGATGACCACCATTCGGGTTCTATTATCTCTTGCAGCAAGCTACACTTGGCCTTTGTACCAAATGGATGTTAAGAATGCTTTCCTGAATGGGGACTTGCAGGAAGAGGTCTACATGCAGATGCCTCCTGGATTCTATGATACAGAGGCAGGTAAGAAAGTTTGTCAGCACAATAAGGCATTGTATGGTTTGAAACAGTCACCTAGAGCTTGGTTCGACAGATTCAGACTAGCCCTTGGGAAGTTCGGTTATGTATAGGCCCAGTCAGATCATACACTGTTCATCAAGAGGGTGGAATCGTCACTGACACTACTTGCAGTTTATGTTGATGATATTGTGGTCACAGGAAACGACAACCATGAGATTGAGTCCCTCAAACAGCTCCTTCATCAAGAGTTTGAGGTGAAAGATCTGGGTACACTACGGTATTTTTTGGGTATTGAGGTTGCTATATCTAAGTAGGGGATCTTTGTCTCTCAGAGGAAATATGTGTTAGATCTCTTGGCTGAAACTGGAAAACTAGGTGTCAAACCTGCAGATACACCCATTGAACAGAACCACAGGATTAATGCAGACAGTGGGGAGCTGCTTGAGGACAAAGTTATGTTCTAGCGGTTAGTGGGAAAGCTCCTATATCTATGCCTTACCCGACCAGACATCAGTTATGTCGTTAGTGTTATCAGTCAGTACATGCATTCTCCTAGAACCACGCACCTTCTAGCAGCAGAAAGAATACTAGCATACTTGAAGAGATGCCCGAGTAGAGGTATACTGTTCAAGAACAATGACCACATGAAGGTGGAAGTCTATACGGATGCCGATTGAGCTGGGAGTGTTGATGACAGAAGGTCTACCTCTGGATATTGTGCTCTTGTGGGAGGTAACCTGGTTTTTTGGCGGAGTAAGAAACAAAGTGTTGTCTCTCGATCCAGTGCTGAAGCTGAGTACAGGTCAATGGCTAATGGAGTGGCTGAAATTCTTTGGCTGAGATCACTACTTGAGGAGTTGGGTGTTGAGTATGAGAAGCCCCTGATGTTGTATTGTGATAATCAAGCGGCTATTAATATAGCACACAACCCAGTGCAGCATGACAGGACTAAACATATTGAAGTTGATCGACACTTTGTATGAGAGAGGGTCTCATCACAAGAAGTATGTCTCCCATACATCACCTCCAATATGCAACTGGCAGATATCCTCACTAAAGTTGTATCACGGAAGAAGCTAGAGGCAGATCTATCCAAGTTGGGAATGATAAACATTTATTCCCAACTTGAGGGGGAGTGTAGAGAACACTGATGTGGGCCCCACAGCTACGGTCCCACTGTGTTCATAGGGTAGAAGATGTTCTAGTCTGCCTAGGGTTAGTTATTGGTCATTTAGTTGTTTCATTTGTTATTTATTTCAGTCTTTGTTTTACTCTATTTGTTATGTAAAGACTAAGGGCAGATATGTCCTTTCCATGTAATGAGCATAACCTATAAATATTAATTAAAGTGGCGGCGGCAGAACATTAAGCTTCTGCTCCTCCTTTCAACCCTTGTGTTCTACTGCTTCTCCTCCCTCTTTCTCTTCTCTTTCTCTTCTCTCCTCTTTCTTTCTTCTTATCTTCGATTCTGAGATTCATTAGGGTTCAAGACTGATAACAGTCCTGAACTTCTAGTGTGTTCACTGGGAAATATGTTGAATCCAGTAAAGTTCCACGTCGCTACCCATGGAAGTGGAAATGGAAATATGTTGTGGAAACTATTTGTTGTACTCCACATAGTGTTGGTAGTGTTCATTGGGGAAATGTCGATTCCGGTAAAATTTCGTGCCACTACCCATGGAAATGGAAATATGTCGTGGAAATATTAGGGAAATTAGGGACATTTTAAACCATGCTACCTACTAACACAAGTCATAAACATAACTTAAAGAAAAACAAAGAAACTAAGGCCATTATCTCTACACTCCCCCTCAAGCTGACATAGATATTAGTCATGCCCAGCTTGCTTACACAATGTTGTAACTTTGCCTTGGGGACACTCCCCCTCAAATACACTGTATTTGCCTCGAAATCCAAGAGAAAGACCCGTATAATTCACAAGCAGAATTATGGGAAAAAAATGCAATTGGCTGTGGTTTAGCAAGTTTTAACAGTTTGAATTGATTGAATGAACATTTAGGCTAGTTAGTTTTGGAGAGGGAAGCAAAGAATCTTTGTTGGCTAATAAAATATAAGAAAACACCTGGGACCATTCAAGACATGGAGTTGGAAATTGTTGAATTTTATCTGATAAAATCTAATGTATATGCCATTTGGTCCACCTCATCTTTTAATTACAGTAATAGAGGAACCCAGTATTCTAAAGGGAGATTAGCAATTGAAGGACAAGAGATTCCTAGAGCCCAAGCCACAAGGCATGAAGGCCACAACTGAATGAAGTGAGGTGCCACTCTAAAAAAACTAAGGCCCCATTTGGCTTGCCAAACGGCCCCTAAATAAACAAAAAGCTTAATATATAAAAACATGCAAATCAAAATTTTGAAAGAAATAAGATCTTGTTGGCTGAATTGATTTGGGCATCTTGTTACCCAAATGAAGGTTTTAGCCTCATAGAATCATGTGCTACATATGTTACACCTATAAATTCTAAAAATAATATTGTGGCCTATATGATAGTAAATTAACTATGTCAAATTCAAGGTTAATTAAACAAATCATGGCAATAAGCTAGGTCAGGTACACCTAGGTTTGGGTGTGACCCAGGTGAGGTGCACTCAGCACAGTGAACCTTACTTGTAACTATGAGCCTGGTGCACCTGAAGAATATCTTTTAAAATATTGGAGGAAACAATATTTCAGTTTTCTGGAATAAAAATCATAAGTTACATATTTTCCTTCTTTTATCATGTATTGGAATATAAAAAAAAAAAAAAAAAGAAACAATGAAATGATGAAAAAACAAGAATTACATCAGGAAAGACTAATTACCACAGCAGCAGAAGCTGGCTTTCCTCGAAATAAAACTCCTACTGATACTGCAAAACTTGGATAGCCATGTGCAAAATTTGTTGTTCCATCTGAAGTCAGGACGAAGAAAACTAAACTGATTTAGCAATAAAGATAACAACAGAAACAAAAGGCATAACCTGGAAGGTTGATTCTTTTATCTGTTTTTTTTTTTTTCTTTTTTGATAAGCAAAACCCAGAAGAACTATAACAAGAGTCAAGAAAACGTATCAAAAGAAAGTAGCACTGAAAAGTTTGCATAAATAGAACAGTTAAAACAATGAATGGGGAGAAAAGATCAAGGATTATGAAGGCCCAAACCACAAAATAGCCTCTTTTCATCAGTAACTGTTATATATACAACAGAAAAATATGCCTTTCAAAAATATATACACCAGAAATCTTGCACCCACTAAGATAGCTAATCTCGACTAGCCTTCTTACATAAGCCTGTACATGAGAAAGAAGTTACCCCTAATTTACTATTCCACAATACAAATCTCTCTGATTTACACCTTGTTTGGCTAGCCAATCCGCTATAGAATTTGCTGAACTAGGAATCCAATTGTATGCCATTCTCAACTCTGCTGCTAGCTTTCTGATTTTCACTCATTATGCACCTATATCTCTGTGATCCTGCTTCATCCTTCTTTAGCCATCCTAAGACAACATGTCAGTCCCCTTAAACCAAGATGCCCTTGAAGTTCAAAAACTTAGCCTTCAAGCATAATTGTTTAAACGATTCTAAACTGATTGATCTACAAAAGATAATAAGAAAGTGGATAGTCTCCCTTTTTCATGATCGATTATTATCTTCTTGTTGCCAAGACAAGGGTCATTATCCAGTGTTGATCCCAGAATCCAGGATCATGGGAGGGATGGACTGGATACAAAACTAACCATGACATATTTTGCACAAAGTGGCTGCCCTCGGAATTGAACCTGCATTCACATGCTTGTCAGCCCAAGATTTTCCTATTTCTCACAAATGGGTAAAAAGTGAAAAAAGTACATGAACCATAGATGTTGTTTATGTCAATAAGAGCAATGTCTATGACAACAAAAGGGAGAAATATCTTCCAAATTCACATATAAGAATCATAAACTTAGGTTTCTCCCTTTATTGCCATAGGCATTTCTCCTCTAGGTATAACAACTTCTATAGCTCCTCTTTTTTTACTTTCATTTTTTTCTGGTAGTAGAAGTTCAGACTGTTATCAGTCTTGAACCCTAATGGATTTCAGGATCGAGATAAGAAGAAAGGTAAGAAGAAAGAAAAGGAAGAGGGAGGAGAAGCAGTAGAACACAAGAGTTGAAAGGAGGAGCAGAAGCTTAAATGTTCTGCTGCCGCCACTTTAATTAATATTTATAGGTTATGCTCATTACATGGAAAGGACAGATCTGCCCTTAGTCTTTACATAACAAATAGAGCAAAAAATAAAACTGAAATAAATAATTGAAACAACTAAATGACCAATAGCTAACCGTAAGCAGACTAGAACATCTTCCACCCTACGAACATAATGGGACCGTAGCTGTGGGGCCCACATCAGTGTTCTCTACACTCCCCCTCAAGTTGGGAATAAATGTTTATCATTCTCAACTTGGATAGATCTGCCTCTAGCTTCTTCTGTGGTACAGCTTTGGTGAGGATATCTGCCAGTTGCAATATTGGAGGTGATGTATGGGAGACACACTTCTTGTGATGAGACCCTCTCTCGTACAAAGTGTCGATCAACTTCAATATGTTTAGTCCTGTCATGCTGTACTGGGTTGTGTGCTATATTAATAGCCGCTTGATTATCACAATACAGCATCAGGGGCTTCTCATACTCAATACCCAACTCCTCGAGTAGTGATCTCAGCCAAAGAATTTCAGCCACTCCATTAGCCATTGACCTGTACTCAGCTTCAGCCCTGGATCGGGAGACAACACTCTGTTTCTTACTCCTCCAAGAGACCAGGTTACCTCCCACAAGAGCACAATATCCGGAGGTAGACCTTCTGCCATCAACACTCCCAGCCCAATCGGCATCCGTATAGACTTCCACCTTCATGTGGTCATTATTCTTGAACAGTATACCTCTACCCGGGCATCTCTTCAAGTATGCTAGTATTCTTTCTACTGCTAGAAGGTGTGTGGTTATAGGAGAATGCATGTATTGACTGACAACACTAACGGCATAACTGATATCTGGTCAGGTGAGGCATAGACATAGGAGCTTTCCCACTAACCCACATCTGTGTTCTCTACACTCCCCCTCAAGTTGGGAATAAATGTTTATCATTCCCAACTTGGATAGATCTGCCTCTAGCTTCTTCTGTGGTACAGCTTTGGTGAGGATATCTGCCAGCTGCAATATTGGAGGTGATGTATGGGAGACACACTTCTTGTTATGAGACCCTCTCTCGTACAAAGTGTCGATCAACTTCAATATGTTTAGTCCTGTCATGCTGTACTGGGTTGTGTGCTATATTAATAGCCGCTTGATTATCACAATACAGCATCAGGGGCTTCTCATACTCAATACCCAACTCTTCAAGTAGTGATCTCAGCCAAAGAATTTCAGCCACTCCATTAGCCATTGACCTGTACTCAGCTTCAGCCTTGGATCGGGAGACAACACTCTGTTTCTTACTCCTCCAAGAGACCAGGTTACCTCCCACAAGAGCACAATATCCGGAGGTAGACCTTCTGCCATCAACACTCCCAGCCCAATCGGCATCCATATAGACTTCCACCTTCATGTGGTCATTATTCTTGAACAGTATACCTCTACCTGGGCATCTCTTCAAGTATGCTAGTATTCTTTCTGCAGATAGAAGGTGTGTGGTTCTAGGAGAATGCATGTATTGACTGACAACACTAACGGCATAACTGATATCTGGTCAGGTGAGGCATAGATATAGGAGCTTTCCCACTAACGGCAGGAACATAACTTTGTCTTCAAGCAGCTCCCCACTCTCTGCACTAATCTTGTGGTTCTGTTCAATGGGTGTATCTGCAGGTTTGACACCCAGCTTTCCAGTTTCAGCCAAGAGATCTAAAACATATTTACTCTGAGAGACAAAGATTCCCTGTGTATGATCTGACTGGGCCTATACATAACCGAACTTCCCAAGGGCTAGTCTGAATCTGTCGAACCAAGCTCTAGGTGAATGCTTCAAACCATACAATGCCTTATTGAGCCGGCAGACCTTCTTACCTGCCTCTGTATCATACAATCCAGGAGGCAACTGCATGTAAACCTCTTCCTGCAAGTCCCCATTCAGGAAAGCATTCTTAACATCCATTTGGTACAAAGGCCAAGTGTAGCTTGCTGCAAGAGATAATAGAACCCGAATGGTGGTCATCTTGGCTACCGGGGCAAATGTCTCCAAGTAATCTATACCATAAGTTTGAGTGAACCCCTTTGCAACTAGCCGAGCTTTGTACCTCTCAAAGGAACCATCCGCACTGTGCTTCATAGTAAATACCCACCTGCATCCAACTGGTTTCTTTCCTTTGGGCAAGTCAACTAGCTCCCAAGTATTATTTTTCAACAGGGCATCCATATCAAATTGCATTGCACCTCTCCACTCCGGGACTGATAGGGCTTCTTGCACTGTTCTCGGAATAGGGACATCAGCAACGGAGGTGAGATAGGACCTGTAGGAGGGAGATAGGCGACCATAGGACAAAAACTGGGAGATGCAGTGGGCTGTAGATGTGGTGCAATGCCGTTTTCCTTTATGGAGGGCAATGGGAAGGTCAAGGTCATCTATAGAGGATAAGGTAGTCACAATGGAAGGAGTCTCTGTGGGCCCTGGAACTGTAATATCTGAACTTGGAGCCGCAGAAGAGGTTGGAATTGGCCGGGAGTGCTGATGACCGGGATCAACCTGCCTGCATCGCCTGTGATAGACTCTCAACTCCCGATCCCTCTGACCACCCTCGCTACTGCAGCCCTCATCACCAACTGGAATAGGTAAGGGAACAGCCCCAAAAGTATTAACCCTGTCCTCACTGCACTCCTCCTCCCCCTGAAGAAAAAGACCCAAATCTGCACTCTCACTACTCTCCCCCTGAGGAGAGACCCGAGAATAGTAGGGTGTCTCCTCAAAGAAAGTGACATCCATGGATACAAACTTCTTCCCTAAAACAGGATCATAACAACAATAACCCTTTTGAGTTTGTGCATAACCAAGAAAGATGCATTTGGAAGCCTTGGGTTCAAACTTGGAATGATGGGGACCGAGAAGCTGAACAAAACAAGTACAACCAAATGTCTTGAGGGGAATAGTGAACAACTCCTCATTGGGGTATAGAAGGGAAAAAGGAGGTTTCATATCAAGAACCTAGGAAGGAATCCGATTAATAAGATATACCGCCATAAGGATAGCATCACCCCAGAAGCGAATAGGGACATTGCCCCTTCCCCCAATAGCCATCTCTTGGAAGGTTCTGCTACATCTCCCAAGAGATACCCTACTTTGCCCCTTCCCCCAATAGCCATCATGGCTGATTGGGCCCATTACAAATAGTTTGATCCATCAAACTTTACGGTTGTTATCTGAAAACCTATCTCAGAACCACCACCATAACTGCTGTTCCCAAAACTGCCTTCTGCCTGATTCTTAAACTCCATTTCGGTCAAGAACCAGAAGTCTCAAAATTAGGGTTACTACAGTCAAAACCAGCACTAGGACTACCAACCACAATCACAAAATCAGTATAGAACCAATCTGTACTCACAGTAGATGTGCATGAAACATGTATAAAACTGATCTGAAATCAACAACCACACACAACAGCAATAGTCCGAACTGTTTTCACCCGTTTAGAAGTGTTTGAAACCCCAAAAGAAAACTGAAAAACAGTTTGAAGAACAATCTGATATTCTGAAGCCAATTTGAGGTTTTAATCAGTCCTAAAAGCAGTACACTCCAGATAGTACCGTACGGATAAGGTTTGTATTAGGGTTAATATGAAACCCTAAAACTGATCAACGTTGAGGAGAACTATTAGGGTTTGCCGCAGGGATAAGATCACAAGGTTCAGTCCAATACTAGGGTTTGTCGCAGGGATAAGACAAAACCCTAGAGAATAGAGAGATAAAACCCTAGAGTGGTTCGGCCACCCTTGCTGGATAGGTCCAACCTATCTTCTCTGATATTACTTCTCTCAGAAAATAAAAGACTTACAATAGGATGCAGTTCGCTGCCTACCAAGGTTACCCGAACCCTAGCCTTCTCTGATTCTTCCTGATCACCAACTCGCTACAACTGTGGGACTTCTTCAAACAGCTGCTAATCCTCTGGAGATCTCCAAGAACTAGTCAACGAACTCTGCTTTCTCAGCTTCCAGCCTTAGATGGTTCTCATGTCGTCGACTAGACT
Source organism: Nelumbo lutea (assembly GCF_056320005.1). Classification (NCBI taxonomy): domain Eukaryota; kingdom Viridiplantae; phylum Streptophyta; class Magnoliopsida; order Proteales; family Nelumbonaceae; genus Nelumbo; species Nelumbo lutea. Next base: position 54,365,482 of record NC_142690.1, read on the forward strand.
AGACTCACATGAGAAACCCTAGCTCTGATACCAAGTAGAAGTTCAGGACTGTTATCAGTCTTGAACCCTAATGGATTTCAGGATCGAGAATAAAAAGAAAGGTAAGAGGAAAGAAGAGGAAGAGGGAAGAGAAGCAGTAGAACACAAGAGTTGAAAGGAGGAGCAGAAGCTTAAGTGTTCTGCCGCCGCCACTTTAATTAATATTTATAGGTTATGCTCATTACATGGAAAGGATAGATCTGCCCTTAGTCTTTACATAACAAATAGAGCAAAAAATAAAACTGAAATAAATAACAACTGAAACAACTAAATGACCAATAGCTAACCCTAGGCAGACTAGAACATCTTCTACCCTATGAACACAGTGGGACCGTAGCTGTGGGGCCCACATCAGTGTTCTCTACACTGGTAAAAGGGTGCTTCCCAGGAGAGAACTTCTATGGATGGTAGTATCTGGCTATCTGCAGGACTGAGCAAAGGGATAAGGCTGTGGCCAATAAGTTACCTTTAGCAATTTTCTGGACCATATAGGATAAAAGGAATGCAAGCATCTTGTGGTGCCCTTTTAAATCACTCCGTAAGGAAGATTACAAAATGATGTTAAACTATTAAAAAATTCACTCATTATTCATCAAAAAAAGATTACAAAATAATGCCTGCATGCCTATCTATCCACAAACATTTAATGGTGTTGCATCATGTGGTGGAACCAACCCAAATGGGCTTTTGTCGAAGTAAGGAAAATTTTAGATGCAGTTTAGTGGAAAGTGAATGTGTGGATTTTTTTTTATCAGAAACGATAACTTTCATTAGAGAGAAATTAAACTGAAATACAGAATTCAACCCTTATCAGAAAAGGTTGATCCAATAAACATCAAACATTACAGCATTGCCCAATAAAGACTCTCCCTTACAGTCCCTTGTTTCGCTAGGGCGTCAGCAAAACCATTTGTTGATCTCCTTACCCACTTGAACCAAACACCCACCTTCCTTGTTATGCTAAGAATTTCCCTTATTAGCTGTCTATATTGTCAAATTCCCAGCTGCCCTGATTGCATCCACCCAATTACCAACTTGGAGTCTCCCTCTAAATCTGCTGTAGCCCCAATTGTTTGGCCAGTTTTACACCTTGATGTAGTGCCAAGATTTCTGCTCTTAAGGAATCTCCAACTCCTATTGGACCTTAAAACAAAGCCATTATGTTGCCTTCATTATCTCTGAAAACACCCCCTATACCAGATGGGCCTAGATTACCTATAGAGTTTCCATCAAAGTTCAATTTCATGTTAGACAGTTATGCCCTTAGCTCCAATCAAATTTATGTATCTTTTGACATTTATTGTAAATGAATAAAGTACATAATTGATTCGTGTCATTGTGGTGTGTTGTTGTGTAATACCCTTAAACTGGACACTTGTGAGATTAGGCCAGGCCTTGTAACAAAGGTTGGGCTGAACCCATGTGGTTGATGTGTAGATCGATGTTAGGGTCCCACGCCATACAAAGACAGCCAACTGGGCAGTAGGTTAAAAGAGTAAGTGAGCACATAAGCTTAATATGGGCCTAAGGCCCAATTCGAACTAGGCTTAAGTTAGTTAATTAAAAGGGGGCGAATTCAGTTTTGAACTTATTAGGATTAGCTGAAGGATAAGATAAGTCTTATCCATTTAAGAGCCCAGATCCAAATATAAGATTTGGATTAGGAAACTCCCTCCTAATTAGATTACGAGGCTGATGCAGAGAAGGCTATAAATAGGGAGCGAATTCTTTAGATTAAACACACAACAGCAAACTGCAGAACTCTTCCCCAGTTATTGCCGCCCCTACCCAGTTTGATCTCCACTTGTGGATCTGATCAAGAAGTGTTCTTGATATTGTTTCTGTTTTGACAGCTCTGTTTAAATAGTTTGAACCAGTAGAGAGTAAGAGAGAAAAAAGAGGAAGAAGAAGAACAGTCAAATCTAATAGCATAAACCCTATCAGTCGACCCTGATATGGATTAACCTCTAATTAGTTGTACAAAGACTAAACTGCCCCCCACTTAAGTATGGGACAAGAAGTCTCTATTAAAACTGCTACATAAGCACATAACTTAACAGAAATAGAATGACTAATCTACCCTTATTCGGCTAGCTCTAACACTCCCCCTCAAGCTGGAGAATATATGTCATATAATCCCAGCTTGTTACATATATAGTTCACTCTCCCTGAGCTTAAGCCTGTTGTAAACAAATCACCTGAGCCCACATGTTCTATGCTTATCTCTCTAGTAAGGATCTTCTCCCTCACAAAGTGGCAATCAATCTCTGTGTTTTGTTCTCTCATGAAAAACAGGGTTAGATGAGATGTGGAGTGCAGCTTGATTGTCACAGTACAATTTCATAGGTCTATCCATGGAGAACCCAATTTCTTGTAGGAGATTCCTCAGCCATACTAATTCATATGTAGTGTGTGCCATGGCTCTATATTCGGCTTCAGCACTGCTCCTTGCCACAACCGTCTGCTTCTTACTCTTCCATGTCACAAGATTTCTTCCAAGAAATGAGCAGTAACCTGTAGGTAGATCTTCTATCAAACACAGAGCCTGCCCAATCTGCATCTGTATACCCAATTACCTCAAGTCTTCCTCCTGGTTTGTACAACAACCCACAGCCTGGAGCTCCCTTCAGGTACCTTACAATTCTAAGAACCGCATCCCAGTGAAGTATCCAAGGGCTCTGCATAAATTGGCTCACCACACTGACTACAAAGGAGATGTCTAGTCTCGTGATAGTCAATTAGTTCAGCTTCCCCACTAACCGTCTATACCTTCCAGGATCATCAAATATTTCCCCTGTATCACTGATCAAGTTAGCATTTGGCTCCATGGGAGATTCAGCCGGTTTTGCACCTAACAGTCTTGTTTCATCTAGCAGATCAAGAACATATTTTCTTTGGCATAGGTTTATACCTTGTTTTGGTCTAGCAACTTCTATACCCAATAAATACTTCAATGTCCCAAGGTCTTTTGTTTGAAAATGGTTTTGCAAAAAGACCTTTAGTTTATCGATCCCCAATTTGTCACAACCAGTTATGACAATATCATCCACATAGACCACTAGTAAAATCTTTCCGGCTTCTGAATCATAGCTGAACACCGAGTGGTCAACCTAGCATTGTTTCATTCCAAAATTCTTCACCACTTCACTAAACTTCCCAAACCAAGCACGAGGCGATTGTTTCAACCCATAAATTGCCTTTTTCAATCTGCACACCTTACCATCCTCCCCCTAAGCAACAAAGCCAGGTGGTTTCTCCATATGTACCTCCTCCATAAGGTCACCATGAAGGAAGGCATTTTTAATGTCAAGTTAAAAAAAGGGCCAATCAGACATTACTGCCAGGGAAATTAAGACATAGACAGAGCCAATCTTAGCCACTAGAGAGGTCTCCATATAGTCCACCCCATACAACTGTGAATAACCTTTAGCAACAAGTATGGCCTTCAAATGCTCCACACTACCATCCGGCAAGTATTTAATAGTATACACCCATTTACAACCCACAACATGCTTACTGGGAGGAAGAGTAGTGAGCTCCCACGTTTGAGTATGCTGAAGGGCAGAGAGTTACTCCTCCATTGCCCACCGCCACCCAGGTGAGCTAAGAGCCTCTTGGACATTCTTAGGTATAGAAATAGATGACAACAATGAAACAAATTGGCGATGTGAAGCGGAAAGGCGAGAGACTGAAACAAAATTGGAAATGGGATGGAGGGTACAATTACGTTTACCTTTCTGTAAAGCAATGGGAAGATCAAGTCTTGAAGGTTCTAGGACAGGATCAACAACAGGATCCGCAGACAAGGTAGAAGCTGGAGGAGGAGCCGATGTCTGTCGATGAGTATACACATGTCAGATCGGTGGTCGTTCAGTAAGGATCTGCACTAGAGGAGGTGAAGGGTCAACTCCAACTGGAACAACCAGAATGGGATCACTGACTGGAAGAGGAAGAGGAAGCAAAGGTGGAGACACCAATGCTTCAAGTCCCGAGAAGAAGGGGATAGACTCAAAAAATGTGACATCAAGACAAACATAGCACTTCCGAGTAATGGGATTGTAACACTTGTACCCTTTTTGAGTCCGAGAGTAGCCAAGAATGACACACTTAATAGAGCGTGCATCCAGCTTATCTATCCCAGGACTCAGATTGTGAACAAAACACACACAGCCAAAGATGTGGGGTGTTAATGGAAAGGGAGACAAGGTGGGGAACAAAATAGAAAAGGGAGACCGACAATGAAGAGTGAAGAAGGGCATCCGATTAATAAGGAAACACGCAGTAAATACAGCATCACTCCAAAATCGTTTAGGAACACTCATATGATGAAGAATAGACCGAGCAGTTTCAAGGAGATGACGGTTCTTTCGTTCAACTACCCCATTTTGTTGAGGATTTGATGCACATGAAGTTTGATGAATGATGCCATGCTGTTCTAAATACTGTTGAAAGGAAGTAAGAAATTATTCACGACCGTTATCTAAACGAAGAACTTTGATTGGAACACCAAATTGTGTACGTATTTCAGCATGGAATTTTTGAAAAATGGAAAATAATTCACTCATTTCTTTCATTATATAAATCCATGTCATCCTTGAACAATCATCAAAAAAAGTGACAAAATACTTGTAACCATTATAAGACTATTTTAATCGGACCCCAAACATTTGAATGAACCAAAGCAAAAGGACTCAACATATGACTTTCAACTTTAGGACTGAAGGGAACATGACGATGTTTCCCATACTGACACGACTCACACTGTAAAGACAACAAATGACTCAAGGACGGAACCAGTATCTTGAGTTCCTTGAGAGATGGATGTCACAGTCGACAATGCCAATGTAGAGGAGTGAGTGAAGTCTGAAGTGCAACTGACGATCCACCACCGTCAAGGTAATACAATCCACCAGCCTCATGCCCCCCACCAATCTTCTTCCCCGTCTTGAGATCCTGAAAAACACAAAAGGAAGGGAAATATGTAATAGAGCAATTAAGAATCTTGGTTAATTTATTAACAGACATAAGATTGAATGGAAACTTAGGGACATATAGAACAGATGATAAAGAAAGAGAAATCGTGTCAACATTACCAACACCACAGATGGGAGAATAGGAACCGTTGACAAGGGTAACAGTTTGAGATGTGGAAGTTTCAGAGAGGGAAGAGAACACACCTGGAGTCCCGGTCATGTGATCAGAGGCTCCAGAGTCAATAATCCATGGAGAGAGTTTGGATGCCAGACAAGTTATACCTAAGTGGGCAAGGGTAGTTGTAGTATCCTATGAAGTAGCCTGGAGAAACCTCTCATACTCATTACGCAGTACACTCACCATCTCCTTCCCGGAAACAGATGTAGATGTGGAAGGGATCTGCCTGTTGGTTATCACTGACATCAACCCCACCAGCTACTGCATGATTAGCCCATGTAGAATGAGGGCCATGGAGATCATAATAGAAATTCACCAAATGTTCGTCCCTGCCACAATGGGTACACCTCCTTGTAGAGTTACTTTTTCCTTTACCACAGCCTCCCCCACGACCACCACCACGGCCAAATACGGAACCACCACAACCTCCTCGAGAGACATGTCCTCCCCCTCTATTACCACGTCCACCTCCTCTAGCTATCACAAATGCTGATCTGTCAGACTGTGTGGGTTTCTCTGTAGATCCCAAGGAAATCCTACGAAGCTGTGAAAAAACTTCCTCAAGTGTAGGAAGAGTAGAGCCTCCCAATATTTGGGCACTAACTGGTTCATATTCTGATTTCAACCCCACTAAGAACCTAGTGACATCTAGTTGTTCCCTCTGTTGTTGCTGAACCTTAACATCTGGAGTGAGGGGATGATTGACATTGAGTTCACTTCTGAGGTTCTTCATACTGGCATAGTACTCTTCTAGGGTTTTATTCCCTTGTTGCAGATCGAAATACTCCTGATAGAGCTGATATACCCTTGTAGTATTATCCTACCCAAAATAAAGCTTCTTGGCATATTCCCATATGTCCTTAGTTGTATCTAAGAACATAAAGTTGGCACTTATTTTGGGTTCCATATTATTCCATAACCATGTCATGATTTGGGTATCTTCTTATTCCCAGTCATCAAACCCTAGAGAGTCAGCTGATGGTTTATCTTCCTTCACGTGTTTCACTTTCCTCTTTGCCTTGAGGAAAACTTCCACTGACTTGGCCCATGGCACATAATTCTCACCATTAAGTTTAATGGAGGTCATCTGCACACCCAAATAGTTGGAGGGGATCATCACACTCGGTTTTTTATCACTGGAACCATCTCCCGTTGCTGCCATTATGTCCCCCACTGCTATCTCTAATGCTGAACTCTCAGTCACCAACCAACTACTGCTGTCAAGGCAACACTACAGCACACTGATAACAATCTCACAACTAGTCACAATCAACAACTTGATGTAGACTAACATTAAGGTTAAGAACTGGATGTTTTGACCAGATTCGGCTACCATCCAGATAAGAACATTGATGAAAGCTACTAGACTGAGGTATTCGGCCACTTCTTTCAACACAAATTTTTTCTGTTCACACCACTACTGACACCCCAAAAATATTAGGCACCATTACAACAACACAACACTCAAGCAACCACACACAAAAAAAAATAATTCTGTTCACACCACTACTGACAACCCAGAAATAGTCAACATGACAGCAATGCAACAACTTGAGCAACCACACACAAACCCTCTTGAAATTGTTCAGTAGAGGATAAACACCACAAGCACCACCACACGACTAGGGCTGTCACACATGGTGACAGCAGTATTAGGCTGATATCCTAGGGTTGCCGCACCTTCCTAATACATGTAATAGGGATTGTGGCAGTCCTAAAACAAAAAATAAATAACAGATGCCGCAGCTATCAGATTGTGTACCTCAGATTTGCAGCCCAGAGAAGAAGAAAAAAAGAAGAGAGAGAACTTGAAGTCGCAGGAAGGAAATCTTGAAGTCGCAGCTTTCTTCTCCTTCGTTTATGGCTCTGATACCATGTTTTGACAGCTCTGTTTAAGTAGTTCGAACTAGTAGAGAATAAGAGAGAAAGAAGAAGAAGGAAGAAGAAGAACAGTCGAATCTGATAGCATAAACCCTACCAGTCGACCCTAATATGGATTAACCTCTAATTAGTTGTACAAAGACTAATTGCCCCCCACTTAAGTATGGGACAGGAAGTCTCTATTAAAACTGCCACATAAGCACATAACTTAACAGAAATAGAATGACTAATCTACCCTTATTCGGCTAGCTCTAACAATTTCTTGGTGAAAGAAACAATTTAAAGGTGTGCTCACCAGCCCTTGCTCGATTCTTGCTGAAAAATTCAGGTTCTCGGTGAAGAACCATTCTGTTGATCCTGCTTCACTACACACTGTGTCATCTTCAATGGAAGCGGGTTTTGGTTCTCTTTGGGCATGAACACCTGCGTTGGGAGTTACTGCTACTTCGTATCAGGTATATCCCTCACTTCCTATTGGTTTCAGATCTGGTTTGGTTTTGGTTTCAAGAACGAACCTTGAAAATGCAGTTTTCTAAATTAGGGAATACGATTCCTGGATGGGAGTGAAAGAAATTTTTGAAGTTTCGCCCAACCTTCGTGCAGGGTTCGGCCATCCATATGATGGATCTCCCATCCCTTCATTTCACCCTTTGTTTTGCCGATGGGGACCAAACTTCCTATATCATAACTTTGGAAGTAGTAGTAGATGCCACAATACCCCAACTTCTATATATGTCTTCAACTGAGAAATCCTTAAAAAGATCACAGGATTTCAACCAATGGATAACCTTAGTAGTTATTCCTTCCACAACCTCTTCCTTGGATCTACAACTGCCTTTGAAGATCCTATTGTTTCTTTCCTCCCACACTGACCACAATACAGCAGCTCTAGTGGCTCTCCACATAATCCTTCCACGAACCATTGGTTGCCTATAAAAAGTTGGATCAAGGAGGTTCTCCACAAATCCAAGGTGTTGATTTTTCGGAGTACCACTTCCCAACAAAAGGCCTGGATTTTAGGGGGTACAGGGCTACCCCACACCTCCTTTCAAGGAAAGTTCCCTACAAGGTTAGAGGTTTGAAGCAAAATGTTATAGAATGAAGAGCAATTGAAGAAACCAGAAGGGGAAGGTTTCCAAATTCTGCTATCTCTACAGGATTGATCAAGAAAGACTTCCCCTAACTGAATAATCAAATCATCAACCATCCCCATTTCAGAATCCCTTAGAGCTCTTCTCAAGCCCAAATCCCAGGAGTTATCAACAAACACTGAAGAGATCACTTTTCTTTTGTTTTCAGATAAGGAGTAAATAGAAGGAAATCTATCTCTAAGGGAGTTTTCACCAACCCAAACATCTTCCCAAAACAAGACTTTATTTCCAGCGCAGACATCATATTTGAAATAAGGAAGCATAAGAGGCAAAATGCCTTGAATAGCTTTCTAAGGAGAACAATGAGAAGCCCTAGGGTCGAGTCTTGCATCCCGGCCGTTATCTACCAGTCCATGAATACTAACAATCACTCTAGACCAAAGTTTGTCATGTTCCATCGGTAGTCTCCAAATCTATTTCCCCAACAAAATTGTGTTTCTTAGTCTTATATTTCCTAACCCAAGGCCTCCATCATCCCTACTCCTAGAAACCACCTCCCACTTCACTAAGTGATACTTCTTAGTATCCCCTAGTTCCCACAAGAAATCCCTCATTATCTTCTCTAACTGGTTAGCTACTTTCATTGGTACTCTAAAGGTAGACAGGAAATAAACTGGTAGGTTGGCTAAGGTTGACTTGATTAAGGTTATCCTACCCCGTAAAGAGATGTAATTCCTCTTCCAATTTGCTAACCTCTTGGAGAATCTTTCAATTACAGGGTACCAAAAACTCTCAACCATTGGGTTCCCTCCCAGTGGTAGCTCCAAATATTGTAAAGGCCAGCCCCCCACTTCACACCCCAAAATCCTAGCTAGGGAATCCACCTCCTCTCCCCCTAAATTGAGCCCTGCCACACAACTTTTTCCCCAGTTCACTTTAAGATTGGACTTCCTTTCAAATTGAAGCACTAGACTCTTTAAGTTCCGTAATTCCCCTTCCTCCCCGTCACAAAACAAGATGATGTCATCTACAAATTGTAAGTGTGTAACCACCACCTCCTCCCTACCAATCCTCCAACCTCTTATCAAATTGTTAGCATCGGCCCTCGAAATCATGGCACTCAACACATCAGCTACTAGGGTAAAGAGGAATAAGGGCAATGGATCTCCTTGCCTAATACCCCTCTTTGCAGGAAAGAAACCCCTAGCTACACCATTCAACAATATTGAGAAATGACATGAAGAAATGCATCCCTTTACCCAATTGCACCATCTCTCCCCAAACCATCTCCGCTTGAAAACCTCTAGTAAAAAATCCATGTCCACCATGTTATATGCCTTTTCAAGATCTAATTTGCAAACCAACCCCTTTTCCTTTCTCCTCCTCTCCACCTCAACACATTCATTGGCAATAAGTACTTGATCTACAATTTGTCTTCCTTCTACAAAGGCCCCTTGATACGGTGAGATTAGAGACGGGAGGATCTTTTTAATCTTAGCGCTAGGACCTTAGAGATGATCTTATACATGCTTCCCACTAGGCTTATAGGTCTGAAATCCTTTGGTTGGAGAGTGTCCTTCTTCTTAGGAACCAAGGCAATAAAAGTTGCATTTGCTCCCAAATTAAATTTGTCTCTCTCATAAAACTCTTCAAAAACCTCCAACAAATCTTCTCTAATTATCTCCCAACAATCTTGATAGAAAGCCATTGAAAAACCATCAGGCCCAGGAGCTTTAGCTCGATCCATGGAGAAGATTGCATTTCTCACTTCTTGGGCCTCAAATCTTTTTTCCAAAGATTCCAATAAGACACTATCTTCCACCCTCCACTCCAAGTCCTCTAAGCTCTCACTAGGACTCCCTAGGTTGTCATACGCTAATTTGAAGTGATTAACCAAAGCTTGAGCTATATCATCTTCCCTTGTCAGCAATTGCCCGTCCCACTCCAATTTTGAAACAGAATACTTCCTTCTCCTCCCATTTGCTAAAGAATGAAAAAACCTTGTATTGATGTCCCCTTCCTTTAGCCATTTGCACCTGGTTTTTTGCCTCCAATTTATATCCTCGTTCCTAAGAAGATCTTCCAGTTCATGTTTCAAATTCCATCTTTCCACCCTACCCTCTTCCCCCAGCCTTCTTTCAGCTTCTAGTCCATTTAGCTCCTGCACTCTCTGACTGATTTCCACTTTCCTTTTTTCTAATCTACCAAAAACCTCTTTATTCCAAATCTTGAGTCTAGCTTTCAAGTGTTGTAGTTTCTTGTAAAACCTATACCCCTTCCATCAGAATTCCACTTGGTCCACTTCCCACCATTCTTTTACCATAGCTAGAAACTCTGGATGAAGTAACCACATGTTTTCAAACCTAAAAGGGCACGGGCCTCCATCTAGTCTTTCTTGAGACAACCTGATTGGGCAATGATCTGAAATAGGTCTCGGCAATGCTGTAACACCTAAAATCCCCCATTCAGCTTCCCAATCCACTGTAAAGAGGAACCTATCCAATCGACAACAGATAGGATTTTCTTGAAAGTTTGACCAGATAAAATTTGCTTGCTAAAGAGGGAGGTCCCGCAATGCAAAATTCTCCACAAAGAGATTAAACTTCCTCATGCTAGATGTAATCCTACGACTAGGGTTATTGGACTCGTTCAAGAATCTTATTACGTTGAAATCTCCACCCAAACACCAAGGGCCATCCCACAAACCCTTAACGGCTGCTAGTTCTTTCCAAAAACCTTCCCTTTCCCTGTAAGAGCTGGGACCATAGACATTAGTTAGCACCCAAGCCTACCCATCTTCCTTTCTCTTCAATTTTATTGACACCGAGAAGTTCCCAATTAATTCTTCTTCACACTCCCAGTCTTCATTTCTCCACAAAGTAATAATATCCCCTGAAGCTCCCCATGATTGTGCAAAGGCCCAACTCAAATTTCTTGTTGACCAAATGCTCCTCACCCATTTCTTGTCCACCTCAGTCAATTTTGATTCTTGTATTAAGACCACATCTGGCTTTTCTCTTCTCAAGAAGTCTTTGATCACTCGCCTTTTCTTTGAACTCCCCAAACCTCTTACATTCCAGCTTATTAACTTCATGGACAAACATTTCAGGTAGCCCCAACCAAACCACCCTCTTTACTCCTTTTTTCTATCCTTCCTACCCCCACTCGCTTTATCATAAACCACCCCACTCTTCAACCTCTCCACCTCACTTAGCTTTCTTTTCCCTCTTCTTAGAAAGCTCTCCTACCTTCTTACTAGACTCTTCCACCTCATTTCCTTCTAGTTTCTTGCCTGACCCCTTCTTCTTCTATTTCCGTTGTCCTTTTGATTTTCCACTATATCCACTTTTCTCCACTGTATTGGGAAATTGAATAATCTCCTCCTCAACCCTACCCTCTTTCACATTCATCTCCTCTTCCATTCTGATTCTAAATAGTTCCAAGATCAACTCCCAAATGTTGTCCCCTACTTCTCTCTCTTCTGCTTCTGAATTTATCTCCCCCACTACCTCTGTCACTTGTCCTAAATCAAACGAATTGGCAGACTTTATAGATGGGCTGGAATCACCTGTAGGCCAGACACACACAAGACTTGGGGAAACAGAGTTAGTAACCAAAAACTAAACCTGAAAACAATCCAAACCTTGGGAAGAAGAAGACGCAATATGAGTTGCTGGAATATCATGAACCCCTTTTGTTTGACTTTCGCTGGGAATAGGACCCTCGAAATCAAGATCTGGATTGATTGCAGTGGGAAACAGGCAGTTTATAGCTCTGCTTGGAGGAACCAGATTGCCAACACACACCGTACAAGCACCCATTCCCTGGTCTTTACAAAAGATTGAATCCCCTTTTCTCCCTGTTTCAGCTTTCTCCTCACCCGAGCCTGTTTTCTTTCTTTCCAACTCCTTTCTAGGCTGAACCAACTCTCCTGGAAGTGTACAAGCCTCTTCTTCGAACAGTAACTTTAATCCTGGGTCATCTTCCTCCCCAATCCTTGAACGGCATTTACTCTGTATACTACCATAGCTGGACTCTTCAACATACAACTCTTTCAGAGACTCATCATCTACACTTACCCAGTCTGAAGCAGAATCCTCCTCTTCTAACCTCGTGCAATTATATCTCGGATTAGGTTTATCTGGGCTAGTGGAGTAAGAGACCAGTCTTGGCTGCCACGCTAAAGTCGGACCAGACATTCGTTTTTCTTTCGAGCCAGTTGCAGACCAATCTGAAGAGGATGAAGATATACCACAGCGAATGTCCATAGTCTTTTGAGCCTTGTTCCACCTCACATGCCTATTTAAGTGGCCACCTGATTTATCTATGGGCTTACTTGCTGTTAGAGTCTTATTTCGAGGCCCATCCACTTGAAGTTTAAGACTGGGCCCACCAGTACCCCTCACCTCAACCGTTGGCCCATCTTTATAATTTTGAACCTAACCCAGTCTTTTTAAAAGTTTAGTATTGGTTCCCTGACTGCAGGCCTGGGCCATATCAAATGACAACCCACCTGGTTGCTGTTCCAATCTACCTCCACCTGTCCCCACCTTTGGACACTTGTTCAAATTCAAAAAGTCTTCCGACAGACTTTCTCCACCTTTGGACGTTACTACCTGAGCAAAAGTCCTAGCCTGATCCTCTGATTTTCCAATTAAAAGTGAATGTGTGGATTCAAAAATAAGAAATGGTTCAGGTGGTTTATATTGCAAAATAGATCTTGAGAAGGGTTATGATCATGTGAAGTGGGGTTTTTTGGAGGAGGTGCGTTGGCTTGATGGGTAGCTGGATTTATGCATATCATCCTGTTCTTTTCGGTGGTTAATGGTGCATCAACTGAACTTTTCGGTCATCCTTTTTGGCCATGTTAGAGTCACAGCAGGCAGATATGTGAGATTTACTTAAAGGTTAGAAATGTAATTCAAGATGATTATTGAGGATGACTCAAGGCAGTGATAGGTTGGTCAAGAAAACCGAGACAGTAGTATGGCTTAGAAAGATGAAATCAAGAAATTTAAGTGGATAGCAAGAAATATGATGGTAAAATATCAGTCATTAGGTGCAAAGATTGGCAAATGGGTTGGCAGACACATTAGCCAAACAAGGGGTAATCAGGGCTCAATTGTAACTTGATAACTGTTGATTGAGGAAGTAGTTTAACCTCCCCTTTGGATGCCTGTATTGTATATACATTTTGTTTATTTCATTAATAAAACTTCTTGTTATTTATCAAACAATAAAAAGATCAGAAATGTTATTTTTTTAATTGTTTTGGGTGCCATCCCATCATCCTCTTAGATCTTGTACTCTTTTCATTTAGTTTCTACTGTCAAAAAAATGTAGCTTTTTTTTACAATGAAAGTTTGGTTGTGAACAGATACAATGTAAAAATCTTCTTGTGAAAGAGCTTCAAACAAATGACAACTTCAATTTGATGAGGTTCTACAGGACAACATCATAAACTAGTAAAATAGTTTTCTTTCTTATTCAGTCACTAAATCTGTGATCCCTTTATGATTGATATTCCAAGGTTTATTAACTGCCATACATCACAACCTCAGCACCTGTCTTTTCTGAACATAATAAACTAAATGAAGACCAAAAGACGTGGTGCAGGATGTGCTATAGTTCGTCTCTCTTCTCCATATAAGTAATCTAGGAATTCATTACCATAGAACTAAATGGGTTTCAATTTTTGGTCTTGAATATTATACAACGCAACTATAAATGATTACACAAGCATAATTTTGAAGTGAAAAAAATATTTCAAGAATAAAAGGAGGGGCTTATTATGATGGTTCCCTTTGTCTGTAGGTTTATCCAAGAGGTAAGCCTTTTATTATGTTCCCCTGGATAACTGTATTTCTTTCATTTTGTTAACTCTAAGGTGGTTGAACATTGAAGAAGTTCTAAAAGTTCTTTGGAAAATTCATGACATCCTGCACCAGTTAACACAAGAATTGAAGGTTTAAAAGCTGCAAACCTAAAGGATCAATGCACCAAAGATAATCAGAAGATGTATCTCCAATAAGCCCACCCTCCTCCCCAAGAATAAGATGTTCCTCAAAGTTCTTTCTCAACACTCCTAGAATAGCAGCTTCACTCATTTTATCTGTGCTGAAAGAATATTGAAAATATAATGTAAGCATTTTCAATTCAGTTCCATGAACCTTTCTCTTTAGCTGGTTTAGAATAAACCAAATGATAAATAGCAAATAATCAATAACCCATAAATCTTTGTTGAATTCAAAGCATAGATAATTGCAGAGTGATGGCTTTATCCTCTAAAACACAAAAAGTCCAAAACTAAATCTAGATCACATAAAAGGCCATTGCCCAATGTTGGTACCAGCTATCTGGGGTCTTGGAAGGGGTGAACTAGATACCTACCTAACCTTTAGCACTTTTTTGCATAGAGTGTCCACTCTCATACTTGACCCTGTATCCTCATGCTTATCAATTCCAGATTTTACCATTACACTAAGCAATTGCCCATAGTTTTAGATCACATACATTAAAAAAAAAAAGAAGAAGATAGTATGCTGAGTAAAGACAGGAAAACAATGAAACTACAGAGGAATTCGATTACCACAAATCAATAGGTTGAAATTTATGCTTGCACTAAAATCAAATGAACTTCACAAAGTCCAATTTTGGTGGTGTAGTTTGGGTAAACAGGACAATTGGGCTTAGGAAAGGACAGGCTTTTAGATCTCAAGGTGAAACTTTTCTAGTTTTCTCAGGTCAAATGCAACACTAATTCAAGCTGAGCTAATTTCTTCACTTCAAGGGCTAGGATTGGCAAGTCTCAATAGGATAGCTGGAGGTTGAGAAATACTCCCAACAATAAATTACATGGATAAGAGAGAAGATCTCTAAGCCATGATTGCATCTTCATGCTATTACAAAGGAACAATCTTTGGCATCCAGATTGAACAGTTCATTTGTATCGGTCCGCCAACTCATCAGCTAGAGAAGGGACTAATAAGGAAGATTTGTATCTGGGTCCTGCCCAGGGAGGATGGATTAGTATTGTACATGAAGGTACCTTTTTCTTCTTTTTTGTTTAGTGCAAAATGTATTATATTTCTGTAACGAGGGCAAGGCACCCTAAGAAAGATTTACATGAGGGTAACTTTGCTTTCTAGGAGCCTCTGGCAGGTCTAAACATAGCATGTGCCATATCCATGGTTCAACATTCAGTTTTAGTAAGAGCTTTGTCATGCCCAAAATATCTTATAGCTAAAGTAGTTTTAGCAAAGGAGTTCAAGATTAAAGATTAAAAGACTGTTGAGCAGGAGGCCAAGAAGAAGAAAAGAAGGAGAAAAGAAGAAGGAAGAAGAAGAAGAGGAAGAAGAATAAAAGGCAACTGAGTTAAGGCCTCAACAAAACTTAGCTTCAGTCGAGTGAAGCTTTGCATTTATATTATTCTGGCTGTACATAACAATATGTCTACAGAATTACAAAAATACCCCTGCAGGTGCTAAGTCTGTAAACAATACATGTATTACACCTGTTAACACTCCCCCTCAAGTTGGGTCATAGATATCAATCATGCTCAACCTGTCATAGAGACCTTGATGTCTGGAATGGTTTAGCCCTTTTGTAAATAAGTCTACTAGTTGGTCTTCAGAGCTGATGTATGGAGTGCATACTTCGCCTGTGATGATTTTCTCTCTGATAAAATGCTTGTCAACTTCAATGTGCTTTGTTCTATCATGTAGTACCGGGTTGGCAGCGATACTGATAGCTGCCTTGTTGTCACAGAGTAGAGTCATGGGTTTACCAACTGGAAAACCCAACTCTCCCAATATATTCTTTATCCACATACCTTCGGCTACTCCGTGTGCCATTGCACAGTACTCAGCTTCAGCACTAGATCTAGCTACCACGGTTTGCTTCTTACTCCTCCAAGTAACAAGGTTCCCGCCTACAAAGGTGCAATAACCACTACTAGACCTTCTGTCACTTTGGGATCCAGCACAATCCGCATCTGTGTAAATTTCAACCCTCAAGTGTCCATGTTTCTGGAATAATAAACCAGCACCCGGGAATTTCTTAAGATACCGAAGTACTCTCTCTGCTGCTTCAAGATGGGTGGACCTAGGTGCATGCATGAACTGGCTGAGGACACCAACAGCATATGCTATGTTTGGACGAGTCATAGAGAGGTACAACAATCTTCCTATAAGCCTCTGAAATTGCTTCACATCCTTAAGAGGTTCACCTTGGCTGTCACTTAACTTATGGTTGGGGTCAATGGGAGAGTCAGCTGGTTTAACCCCAATCTTTCCAGTGTCCTTAAGCAAGTCTAGGACATATTTCCTTAGGGAGATGAAGATACCCTTTTTTGATCGAGCAACCTCAATTCCAAGGAAGTATTTGGCAGGTCCTAGATCTTTCACTTCGAACTGAGTGGCAAGGAAGCCCTTCAAACTTTGAATCTCATCCTCCCAGTCACCAGTAACAATTATGTCATCCACATATACTATTAGGGCAGCCATTTTACCTTCTACCCTTTTTACAAACAGTGTGTGATCTGACTGACATTGCTTGTATCTCCTCTACTGAACTGCAGTATGAAATCTGCTAAACCAAGCTCTTGGTGATTGCTTCAGCCCATATAAAGACTTCTTTAACTTGCACATTTTCTGTTCACTTCCTTGAGCCAAAAAACCGGGGGGTCGATCCATATAAACTTCCTCTTCAAGGTCACCATTCAAGAAGGCATTCTTGATATCGAGCTGATGTAGATCCCAATTCAAATTGGCAGCAAGAGAGAAAAGTACTCTAATAGAGTTCATTTTGGCACAGGGGCAAAGGTTTCTGCATAATCAACTCCACATACTTGAGTAAAACCCTTTGCCACTAAACGAGCTTTATACCTCTACACAGTTCCATCAACCCCATGCTTAACAGTGAACACCCATTTACATCCAACTGGAACCTTACCCTTAGGGAGATCAACAAGTTCCCACGTGCCATTCTTATGAAGAGCATCAATTTCTTCCTTCATGGCGTTTGTCCATTCTGATACTGAAAGAGCTTCTGCCACATTCTTGGGAATAGGGATACTGTCAATGGAGGTAAGGAAGGCACGAAATGAAGGTGAGATGTTCTCATAGGAGACAAAGTTGGAAATTGGGTGTTTTTTGGTGCACAACCTAACACCTTTCCTGTGAGCAATAGGAAGGTCAAGATCATTAGCAACAGGGAGGTCTATCATTGGGAGTCAAGTTACCTGAGAGGGTATGATCTTCCCCCGAGGAGTTTGATGGCACTTGAGGTACAGCTTCTGGATTCTCCACAGCTCTTGAACTTGGTTGGCCTTTATGACGACGAGAAAAAACACGGAAAGGTGGAGGATCAGGAAGAGAAGGGGGATAAGGAGAAGGAGAAGGATTAGGAAGAGGAGGAAGTTGAACCAGTTTCTCCTCATGCCTACACTCCCCCTGAGGAGAAACAGGAAA
This sequence comes from Nelumbo lutea, assembly GCF_056320005.1. NCBI lineage: Eukaryota > Viridiplantae > Streptophyta > Magnoliopsida > Proteales > Nelumbonaceae > Nelumbo > Nelumbo lutea. Next base: position 54,383,114 of record NC_142690.1, read on the forward strand.
GAAGGGCTCATCTTCAAAGAAGGTAACATCCGTGAGACATAGAATCTCCGAGAAACAGGATCAAAGCAACGATACCCTTTCTGAGAGAATGAGTAGCCAAGAAATATACACGGGATAGCACGAGAGTCCAATTTCCTCCGGGTGGGAGATAGGTTTTGGACAAAGCACCGACAACCAAAAACACGATGAGGGATAGAAAGAAGAGGGGCCTTAGGTATGTAGAACAAATGACAGCCTCAAGCCAAAATCGTTTGGGAACATTCATGTGAAGTAGTAAACCCCGTGCCACTTCAAGGAGGTGTCGGTTCTTCCGTTCAGCCACACCATTTTGTTGTGGCATACGGGCACAAGTGCTCCGATGAAGAGAGCCATGTGAAGCAAAGAACTCCGTGAGGTCACTATGAAAAAACTCTTTTGCATTGTCTGACTGTAATATTTGAATCTCGGTCTGAAATTGGGTGAAGACCATCCGCTAAAAATCTTGGATAATTTTTTGTACTTCCTCACGGGTTCACATTGGATATACCCAAGTGTATCTGGAATAATCATCAATGAAGGTAATGAAGTACTTGTAGCCACTCTCAGAAGGTAAAGTAACAGGGCCCCACACATCAGAATGCACAATGTGAAAAGGAAACTCAGATTTACTATTTCTTTGAGGGAATTGAGTTCTACAATGCTTGCTTAACTGACACGTTTGACAGGAAAAAATAGAAATAGACATTGACTTACACAGTTCTGGGAAAACCAATTTCAAGGTTTCAAAAGACAAATGACCCAGACGACAATGCCACAAATACATTTTACTCTTTTTGAACTGACTCATAGACTCTGTAACATGAAGGCCAGTCGTATTCTCCAGCATGTAGAGTCCATCAACCATACAACCCCTACCAATCGTCCTCCCCGAGGCCAGATCCTGAATCACACAATAGGTAGGGAAAAAAGTCACAGAACAGTTCAAGGAATTTGCAATACTACTGACTGAGAACAAATTCATAGGGAATTTTGGAACATGAAGAACATCAGAAAGAGTAAGGCCGAGGGGAAGAGAGAGAGTTCATTGACCAGCTATGGAAGTGTATGATCCATCAGCTAGTCTCACTTTATCTCTTCCAGAAAGAGGGTGATAAGTTTGAAAGTAAGAGGACATGCCAGTCATGTGTTTTGACGCTCCAGAATCGATGACCCAATGAGAGTCAAGGTTGTGTGAGGCAGCATGGGGAAAGCAGTGGCAGAATTACCTGATATGGATGCAAAAGAGGTGGTGGAGTTTACAATATCCTCCCTTGGGTCTGATCCAGAGTAGTTGTGTTGGCTATGTGGTGTTTGAGGCATAGTAGAAGTGGAGGGCTGATTCTTCCGAGAAACCATATTTGCCATGTGGTGTTTCTTGGTACCTTGTTGTACGGGTCTTCTAATTACATCTGAGCCTTGCTTCTTAGGTAAATCCTGAACCCACTTTGGTTTCCCATGGAGATCCCAACAAGTATCTTTGGTGTGTCGGGGCCTCTGACAATTAGTGCACCACAATCTTTCCTTATTCATGATTCTAGGTTTAGAAGTACTCAAAAAACACAGGTACACTACCTTACAGAGCTGTTACAATCCACAACTAGGCACTTGCTGATTTTCAATTTCACAGAGAACCAAACACAAACATTGCAACTGCAGTACTAGGGGTTATCACCTACACTGTGTAGGAGTTCACAAAAACACTATACGAACTGCACATGCAGTGTAACCAGGTCTGAAAGACCTACAGTTCACAACTTTGATACAGCTTCTCAGCCCAAAAAAGGCACAGTAGGAGCAGCAATACGAGTGGTGATTCACCACACTTAATCAGATGATATCCACTTTCCAGGGCAGCCGAACAGTCACTCAAGTTCTAGGGTTCATCAAAAGCCCCTTAGAGTGCAGACTAGGGCAACATACAATCGGAGGAAGGGGAACAGTCCCTACTCAGATTCTGGAACAATAACAGTCGTGCAAGAAGCCATAAACAGGAAGAGAAAAAAAAATCTCAGTACCAGCAATAGGCAGTTCAGTCATGAACTCTAACTCCCCTTTAGGTCAGAGCCTTCCTTCGAAAATCTGGGATGGATTTCTACAGTCCTCTTAGCCGAAGCATCCCAGTTACCAGCAAAAAACATGTAGCCGAACCCTTTTTCTGTGCTAGGAAGTTGAACAGTCAGCATACTTGTAGCAGAGCCCTACTCGGCAGTGAAGACTAACCGCAGCACTGGAAAAGCTTCCTCCTCCTTATCTTCGAGCATCAGTACTATAGCTCCTTCGCAGCAGAGGAGAGAGACCTCGGTTCGTTGTTTTCTAGGCCTGGGCGAACCTGCTCTGATACCATGTTGAGCAGGAGGCCAAGAAGAAGAAGAAAAGAAGAAGGAGAAAAGAAGAAGAAAGGAGAAGAGGAAGAAGAATAAGAGGCAACTGAGTTAAGGCCTCAACAAAACTTAGCTTCAGTCGAGTGAAGCTTTGCATTTATATTATTCTGGCCGTACATAACAATATATCTACAGAATTACAAAAATACCCCTGCGGGTACTAAGTCTGTAAACAGTACATGTATTACACCTGTTAACAAAGACGATATCTTTATTTCCCAAAGAAAAATGTATACTAGATTTTCTAGAAAACATGCAAAAGCTTGGACCAAGGACAATAAATATGCCCATAGATCCAAATATAAAGTTAGATGATTATAGCATAGATGCTGTTTAGGATGTCGGGATATTTAAATGACTTGTAGGGAGTTTGATCTATCTTCCCCTTACAAGGCCAGATATCGTTCACTTTATAGGTATTGTGAGGTAGCTTATGCACTAACCTATGCTATCTCAAAGGGGTGCCAGGGGTGTGGCATGGGAATCTGGAATTAATTATAATAACCCAAATTTCAGCAGGCTTTCAAATTCTGCCTGGGCTGACTTACGTTTTTAATTTATAAGTTGTGTACATCTGTAGTTTTCCCAAAAAATCAATAGAAAATGTTAGTATATAAAAAATGACCATGTAAACATCTTATTAAAAAAAGCTTCAAACAAATGAGGTTATACAGGAAACCATCATAAACTAGTAAAATAATTTTTCCTCACTCAGTAACCAAATCTGTGAGCCCTTTATAATTAATATTCCGAGGCTTATTGACTGCATCCATCACAACCTGTAAAACGAAACCATTAAACATATAAAATGTGAAGTGTGAAATATTACATGGATACAAAGAAAAGCTAAGAAGAAACTACTGCATGGATCAGAGCTAACATTATGCCGATAATCCTACAAAAAACCTAGAATTAGTATAACATAATCCAATATGATATAGACATAATACAAACTAAAAGAACAAGAAGGATAAGAAAAGAAGTTAACTCCTGCCACCTGCTAAAATTTAGCTTGTTATGAATTAGCAACTTGAACCCTGTATAAAAGGAGGATTCTCTCAGATGACACCAGAATAAAATATTTTGCCAAACTATTACTAATGTGAATTTTGAATGATAGTGAAACAGTAGACCAGACCTAATGTTTACTTGGTGATTCCATACATTATGTTATCTGTAATTTTTTGTCTTTTTTATTGCCAGTTTACTTTGCCGTTATAGGTGGCAGGGTATTATTCTTTCTACATGTTATTATGTTTTCTCATATAAATAATAACGATTGGGGCAGCAGGACCACTACATTCTGCCCTCTTCTATTCTCTCTTCTCCGCCTTCTTCTCTTACTCTGCTTTCTTCTTTTTTTCTTGGCTGATCACATCCTAAACCTAGTATGTAAACAGCTGTAAATTCAAGTTGGTATCAGAGCAGGATTAGATTTGTTTAGAGATCTCATGTAAGCTTAAGTCAACCTCCCAAGGTTGTTTCTTGCTTTGGAGATTGCATAGTGATTAGAAAGAATCAGAGATACCAATGCTGTTGAGGTTTAGGGATTATATCTCAGATTGAAGGTAGCACACAGTTTTCTGGGTGGTTTTACAATTTTCCTTGAGATTAACAGCAGGAGATAGACTTCTTGAAACATCTGGAGGGAGCCGTTGATATTTTAGACTTTCTCCAGGGTTGCTTTTAGGTTTTCTCTTGAGAAACATTCAGTTTATTGTTCATCTGGTCCTACTCAGTTTTTGGGATACTTTTTTCTATTTGGAAAGAGGTCAATTGAGTTTCTTTTCTTTGCTTAGTTCAGCATGGAGACTATTGGGAATGAACAAAAATCTGTTGAAAAAGGCCTTGTAGGGGCTGGTAATATGACAAAAAGCAATCCCTTTTAAATCACCACAATTAAGTTTGATGTGGCAAACTACTTGGAGTGGGCTCAATCAACCATGATGGCCATTGGAGGAAGAAGAAAGTTAGGATATATGACTGGTGACACTAAGAAGCCAGCCAAGGAAGACACCACTTATGCAAAATGGGTTCAAGAGAATTATATAGTGATCACTTGAATGTGCAATTCAATGCAGCTCCATATCAGCAGAAATTATCTTTGGGCAAAGACAGCCAAGGATATCTGGGATAATATGAAGCAAACTTATTCTTAGCCTCTTGATGTGGCCAGGGCTTATGAGTTAAAAACTGAATTTAATATCTGAAGTGATGGGAGAAATCTGTATCAATTTATTTATTTAACTGAAGTCCTAGTGGCATGAGATTAATCATCTTGAAACAATTGAGTGGAAAAGTACAAAGGATGCAACAACTTATAACAAGTTGGTGGAAAGAAACAGAGTTTTTTAATTTCTATGGGGCTGAATTATGATTTTGACATTGTGAGACAGCAACTCCTTTTTTTATCAACAAATATTTATTTTTATTTCATTAAATAGAATAATATAGTGGCAGTGCCTCAATTTGGGAACTTTCATGCTCTTAATCTTTTGATAAATTCACTCATTATTCATCAAAAAAACTTCTTTCTACAAGTGAATAGGCTTTGTACATGGGGGGGAGGGTTCTGTCACACAACTAGTCCATACGAGGTAAAAGAACACCAGAATCCAGGGGTGAATCCAGAATGAATCAACCTCACCCCAAAGAGTAAGAATATATATACATATATAGAAAATCCCTTATTGGACAAAAGGAGAATACAAGAAAGAAAGAAATGAAGGATAGTGTACATCAGGGACTACAGTAATAAGGTACAACATCAGGATTCTCGACTACACATTGAGGGGGAGTGTGGAGAATCCTGATGTTGTACCTACCTTATTATTGTAGTCCCTGATGTACACTATCCTTTATTTCTTTCTTTCTTCTGGTGCTCTTTTCCCTTGTACAAATTAGTTGTGTGGCAGAACCCTCCCCCTAATGTACAAAGCCTATTTGCTTCTAATTTCCTAAGCTGGTCAAAGAAGGGGGGAAGAATACTTTAGAGATGCACAAGGGCAGCAATGTGTTGGACAATCTGGGAGGAGATGAGAAAGCTGATCAAAGACTCTTCCATCAAAAAACAAGTATAGAAGTTGTCATTGAAGCTATCACCATCAAGGCGGTCCATTGGGTTAGGTCATTGGATACTTTTAGAGATGTTCCTGGCATTGAGGTGATGAGAAAGTGGAGGGAGGTGGCTGATTCTGCTCCAGTTAAGGAGGTGGGTTGGCCTTTGTGATCCCCACCCTCTAGTGGTTTCATTAAATTTAACTTTGATGGTGTTTATCTTCCTTGCTGTAACTATGATATTTTAATAAAATTGCTGAAGTTGTTATTGATCAAAAAAAAAAAAAAACTTAACTTTGATGGTAGCAGGGAAGGCAATCAAGGTCCTTTTTCCATTGGAGGAGTTTTCAGGAATGAAGAAGGAAATACCATTGCCCTCTTCTCAGGCCCAATTGGTGAAGGGGATTCTTTAAGAGCTGAAACTATGGCTGTTATGGAAGGGATCCAAAAGGCTAAAGAGCTGATTATCAGGAAGTTAGTAATAGAAGGTGATTCAAAGCTTGTAATTAGTTGGCTTCAAAAAAAGGAGGAAGATTGATGGTGCTGCTACATCTATGAGAAGAGGAAAGCTGTTAAATTGCTACAAGGAGTAGAGGTGTCTTGTAATTGGGTCAAAAAAGAGATGCAAATGTTGTTGCCAGTACACTTGCTAAGCAAGGGGTGGGAAGGAATGGTTTATTTTGGGCTGTATTGTAATCTTTCTTTTGGGAAGGGCTAAGAGTATTTATTCCTCCCCCTTCTTATTGCACTAAATTTCTTCTTTTAATGAAAATGGTTTTGTTATTGATCTATATATATATATATAAACTTCATTTTGTTGATTCTTAAGGTGGAAGGAGCATGTAGAGTGACAGATTTTAGACCGACAAGCCTAATTTTAAGCCCTTACAAATAATTGTGAAGGTTTTATCGACAAGGCTGAGGAAGGTGTTTCATTTGGTGGTGGGTCCTATGCAAATGGCTTTTGCAGAAGGTAAACAAATTTTGGATGGGGTGCTGATTGCAAGTGAGTGTGTTGATTCTAGAATAAAAAGTGGGGGTGGAATGAGTGGTGTGTAAAATTGATATGGAGAAGGCATATGATCATGTAGAGTGGAGTTTTTTGGAGGAAGTGCTTACAAGGATGGGTTTTGGGGAGAAGTGGAGGAGCTGGATTTTTTCAGGTGTGTCTTCAGCCTCTTTCTCGGTGTTGGTTAACAGGGTTTCTACAGAATTCATCACATCCACAAGGGGGATAAGACAGGGAGACCCAGTGTCACCAATGCTATTTGTTTTGGTGGTTGAGGTGTCGGGGTTATTATTTGGGAGAGGAGTGGAAGCAGATTTGTTTTCTGGTTTTAAGGTGGGAAGAGGGGACCTGACAATTATACATCTACAGTATGCTGATGACACCTTAGTCTTCATGGTTGCTTCAGTGGAGAAGTTGCTAAATCTAAGGGCAATATTGAAAAGCTTTGAATTGTTGGCTGGACTGAAATCAATTTGAAATTTTGAAGAAAAGTGTGATGATAGGAGTGGAGAACATACCCAATATATGTCTTGAAGAATGTGCAAAGGCACTAAGCTGTTTGGTGGGAGAAATTCTGTTTTATTTGGTTCCCATTGGTGCAAAGGCTTTAGCTCTCTCAGCCTGGCAACCAGTGATACAAAAAATAGATCAAAAGCTAGCAGGGTGGAAAGGGACGTATTTATCTTTGGGAGGAAGGATTACACTAATAAAGAGTCTGCTTTCCAATCTACCTATTTATTATCTTTCAATTCTCAAGGTTCCATCTATAGGTACAGATGAGATTAAGAGGATTCAGAAGAAGCTTTTATGGAACTTCAATTCAGAAGTTAAAAAGTTCCATCTTGTTTAACAGGAATGGGTCTGCAGGGCAATGAAGGATGGAGGGTTGGACATTAGAAAGGTGAGGGTGATGAATAAGGCATTATTGGGAAAGTGGGAGTAGAGGTTTGGGACTGAGAGAGAAGCTCTTGGGAGAAGGGTGGTGGAGTGTAAATTTGGAGTTATTATCTTTGGGTGGGATTCAAGGGAGGTAGCGTCATCTTATGCTTTGGGTGTTTGGGAGGTTATTATGAAATTTCATTATTTGATGGTCAACTTGACAGGATGGAGGGTAGGCTTGGGTAACGCCATTAGTTTTGGGAGGATGATTGGTTGGGAATTGGGAAACTCAGTGAAATATGTCCAAGGCTTTAAAATCTAAGTGAAAAGAATATTGTTATAGTACAATGTTATGAAGTTAAGCAGGATTTGGTGGTTTGGGCTCCAAGGTTTAGGAGGCCTTTTCTGGATAGAGAGGTGGAAGAATGCATACAGTTAGTCCAGATTACAAGAAGCAGAGATCAACGTCAAAAGGCCTGATGAGAGATGGTCGAAAGAGTGCAGAAATGGAAGATTTACAGTGAAATCTTTCTACAAAGCTCTTCTTAGAAGTCGGGTTGAATGGTTAGAGATTAAAGGCATTTGGAGAAATCCAGTCCCTCAAGAGTAGAGGCTTTTGCATGGCTGGTGTCTTTAGACAGCACCCTGACACAAAATCATATCAAACAGAGAGGTATTCATCTAGCAAGCGTCTCTATGTGAATTGAAAGAAGAGGACGTGTTTCACTTTTTCCATGGCTGCAAGTTCTCCTTCTTTGTTTTGGGCTTCTTCTTCCATCTCTTCGACAAAGAAATTTGGCCACCCGGTTAACCAAGTGAAATCTTGGCATACTGGCCTAACAAGGGGTGAGCATAATTCGGTTAAAACCGAAAAACCGAACCAAAATTTTGGTTTCGGTTTACGGTTTGGTTTCGGTTGCAAAATCGGTTTTCGGTTTCGGTTGTCATGGTTCACAAATCGGTTAACCGAAAAAACCGATTTAAAGTTATATAAATTGTTTAATAATATCGATAGTTGATACGTAGATCAATGCATACTTGCATAGGACTTAATAGAAAGTGGAAGCTGCCCAGCCCAATACAAGGAAACTTAAATGTCAAGACTATAAAGTTTAACTAAAAAGGGAAAACTAAAAAGAATAAGAGAAAAACCTTTTCAGGCCTTCTTTTCCTTCTTGAGCACGTCAGTCTCTACTCTTTAGAGTCTAGTCTATGAGAGTCTACAGTCTACTCTATAGAGTCTAGTCTATACTCTCTAAACTCTAACCCTCTCCTCTTCGTCTTCTTCTTCTCTTCCTCAAACTCCTCCAGCTCCAAGCCTCAAACTCTCAAACTTTCAAAGATTCCAAGTCTCCTAATTGGCCTATAGTGAAGACTGCAGGCAGAGGACAAGAGAGGGAGTGGAAAAAATCAACGTCTCATACAGTCATACTCTCGAGTCTCATCTCCACCTTTCAAACCCAGAACCAGAAGTCAGAAGACTCAGAACTCAGAAGTAAGAAGAGAGTGAGACAAGCAAGGCAGCGAGCTAATGGCAGCAACCAGATGATAGAGATAGCGAGGTTGCATCCTGCAACCACCTTTCTCTGTTTTGGTTGGGGGTGGATTTCTATTTTGGTTTTTAACCAAAATAACCAAAATAACCAAATAAAATTTTGGTTCGGTTTGATCAGTTTCAACCAATTTCGATTCGGTTTTAGCCTATGATAGATCAGTTGTAAAAAAATCGGTTTTTTCGGTTCAGTTTTTAACCGAACAAACCGAATGCTCACCCCTAGGCCTAACATACAAGGACGCAAAAAAAAAAAAAAAAAAAAAAAAAAAAAAAAAAAAACTAAAATTTTTTGGAGCTGTATTCCTTTTGCAATCTGGTAGGAAATATGGAAAGATAGGAATAAAAGAATTTTTGAAGGAAAGGCATGTAAAAGGATGAAGACTTGCACATGGATTGGCACAAGACTAATGGATTGGGGTCTAATTTTACCAGAATTCAGAGAAGATTTAAGAAGCTCCTTTGAGAAAAACTTTTGGGAAACAATTGGATGGGGCAGGGTTTTAGGGTAGCTTGCTTTTTTTTATGTAAAATGAAGTAATCTATCTTTACTATATTGGTGATTTCTCATCACCTTTTTAATTTTTCTTTTTCTTATATTGTAATCTGTTGTTCTCTTTAGCTTTCCTCTCTCTTCAATAAAATTTTATTTTTTATTTACTACAAAAAAAAAAGCTTACCTCTCCCTGATCTTGTGCTTGGCTTTGAATCTTTAATAAAACTTATGTGTCATTGATAAAAAAAAAAAAAAAATTATAAAACCAAGATGAATGAGTGGAATGAGCAAACTTTTGGGAGACTTCAAGAAAGGAAATTGCATATTTTGAATCAAATTGAGAATATAGATTGCTCAGAATTAGAAGAGGGAATAGAATTATTATAGGAAAATAACAGGAAAGGAGGATAATTAAAAGCTGAACTAGAAATCATTACTCAAAGAGAGGAAATAAATTGGAGACAAAAATCAAGGCGTAAAGGGATGAAAGAAGGAGATGGGAAAACCAAATGTTTTCATGCTTTAGAAAATGAAAGGAAAAAGAAATTAATAACAAATTTGAGGTAAATGGGGATAAAATCCTAGATGAGGGGGAGCTTGAAAACATTTTAACATCACACTTCAGGACATTATACGCTCCTCCATTGAATAAAAGCCCTATTTTTGGAAAAGTGCAATGGAATTTAATCCCAGAAGTGATGGCTGGGAAGTTAGAAAACCCTTTTGTGGAGAATGAAATTAGAAAAGCTGTTGTGGGGATGTCTGGAGACAAGGCTCTGGGTCCATATGGGTTTACAGTGACTTTTTTCCATGAATGTTGGGACATGGGACAGCATTAAGGAAGATTCTTTTTTTTTCTCTTTTTGAGAAAAGGTAAGGGATTGCATTAATAAATAAAAGATCCCTATACAACAAGAGACTGCAACAAGGAATGTACAGGAACTTCCAAGTATTGCCATATCCCCAACCCATATATAAAAAAGGAATTAAAGCCCTCGTCTTTAAACAATTTATGAATGGTAAACCACAAAAACATCTTTCTTATAATTTTCTTGAATACAGAGCCACTAGAGTAGCTCCTTTCTTCAAAGATCCTAGCATTTCTTTCTTGCCATATACACCAAAAAACCACAGCTGGAACCATGTTCCAGGCCATCGTTCCTGTTTTGATCAAACCTCCCATCCTCCACCCCTTCACAAAATCCACCACAGATTTAGGACAGCAACTCTTCACCTCAAACAAGTGCCAGATTCTGGACCAAATCTCATTAAAAAAAACAAAAAAAAAAAAAAAAAAAACTGCACTCCAGTGAGATGACTCGTCTACTCTATGCAATCTGCAGATAGAACATAATAATCAAAATCCAGCATCATACCCTCCTTCAGAAAATTGTCCCTTGTTAGAATTCTGTTCAGGTAGGCAGTCCATACAAAAAAGGGTACCTTTGATAGACATTCTTACAACATATTACAAGTCTCAGTAAAAATATATTTAGCAAATACGGCTAGTATTTTGCTGTTTCAGTGGCATGACTGTTCAAATTTCAGTCATTTTCTCCAATTTAAACTTACAAATTCCATCAAACCAACCTAGCCACTACCTAATTGAACTAAAATTGTCCACCTGTAATCAAGTTGAAACATAAACCATAGGAGGCTAACGTTCATTTGGAACAAAAGGTGGTAACAAGTATGTGATTACTTTTGGTGTGTCCAAGAGTTTTAGCAAACTCTAAAAGCTCAGATTCTCAATTACACTTAAATCCTTCAGGAGCTGCAGCCTTAATTTTCTCAAACTTCTTCATAATTCCTGCAGTTTCCAACAACTTCAACTCATTTACCATTTAATCACATCAACATTCTGAATCTTATTCAGAAAAGTTCTCTCGAAGATAAATTTCCAACATGGATATCAGATTAAGTGAATTCAAAAAAGGAACTAAAATTTCCTTTAGGACTGCAAATTTCAGGAACATTTTACTCTTCAGCAATACCTTAAAAGGCAAAAAGCTGCTTGGAATTAATTGGTCCGTTTGATTCGGCATCATACACTTAATGGATTCTGCTTTGAATGAGAAATGTAGAAAAAGTTTAAAATGGGAAAGCAAAAAATTAGCAACCGAACCTCTGCGCCAGTCTTCGCAGCATTTTCAACTACTTCAAGGAGTTGCTTCGAAGGTATTGGTCCAGTTGATTCGGCTCCCACTTTCGGGTATCGCTTCTCATTGGGAATTTCGGACAACAGAGATTTCGTGCAGAATCTTCTCGTGGGTGTTGTGGCGCAGGATATAATCCTGGGGAACCCATGTTCCAGGCTTCTGAAACTACAATAACCCCTAGCGAAATTCAATGGAAGAAGCAGATTTTGCTGTATAAGTGGCAAAACTGATTTGGGTATTTGACAGTGTCTCAGACTCTGAGAAAATGTCGTTGAAGAAATTAGAGATTGACCCATTTGCAGGCTTATGGGAAAAGAGCAGAATTTCCCAGGTTTTCTGAGTCTCTCATTAAGGATGTGTGATGTGGTAAGGGGTAACGGGTGGAGTGTCAAATGTTTGCAGAACGGGTCGTGCAGCAAATACGTGGGAGTGCAAATGAAAAGAACACAAATTCCGGTTTAATTTTGTTTTAGATATCATTTCATTTTATTTCACATCTTATTTTACTTCATTTATAATACAATCAAACATTTTGGAACAAAAAATAAGTTAAAATTTGCACCCAAATCATTTATACTATCATAACTTTGCATCAATGCAAATTTGCATTGCAATCAAACACAGCGTAAATTGTGTCATGACGAGCCGATATGGCATGACTTTTTGGGGCGCGTGCGTGCCTCATTTAGGATGAGCTCAACCCAGCCCATGGCACAAGACCATGCGAGCCAGGCCCCGGACCGCGTACCTAGGCTAGGCAAGCTATGGTTTGGGCCAAGTGGACCAGTATTTTTACTTTGTTTTTTTTTTTTCATTTTTTGGAATTTTTGTTAAATAAAGTAATACAAATTTTGAGAAAAAATAAAAATTTAACAGAAAAAATACTTAATAAAATACAAAATAGATAATAAAGTAAAAAATATTAAAAATCTTATTTCATTTGAATTTGAATAATACTCAATACAATGGAATATTGGAAATGGTGATACTGATGTGTGGGTTGGAAGCACCCCAAAAGTTTTCTTGGAGCACCGACAACATTTTCAACACAGGTACCCATTATCCAATGCCACGTCACTGCCACCTCACGTTCAAGTCAATGTTGGCAGCAATGAGCTGCAGCTCCAAGAAACGTTAACATGCCTTTCCTGGAACAAATCCACACTTTTTTTGGACCATTTTCAAACAAATGACGTTGATGTGACACCTGGAGGGTTTTCGGAAGCAACTGGCAACATGCCAAACGGATGCTTAATTAACGGTGAACCTGGAGGGTATTTCACTCCATCCAGAGGCCTAAGGCAAAGTTTCCCCTTATCATTTAGAAAGTGGACAATTGCATGGTATCGCGGGGGATTAGATGTTCTCCTGCAGAAATCAATCGTATCGAAGCACAACTTGATAACTTTTGTAAATGGTCAGTCCAGAGTTATACTCATCTTTTAGGGAGCTCGACGGATGGGAGGTGATGAATTATACTCAGGCCTCCCCCTCCCATTAGGCCGACCCACAATCAAGGACTGGTCAATGCTTATTGAAAGAATGAAAATCTTTGTGGTTGTTGAGTAGCTCCCAAGTTCAAAAATATTCAACTAGCAACGGGGAAAATCTTTGCATTTCCAAAATAAAACAACTAGCAACTGCAAGAGATTGAACAACCAAAAATCTTCTGTCCAAAAACTTGTACACTGCTGCATTTTGTCTCTAACCTAGTGTTTTATTTCTTTTGGTATTTTATAGCACTTCGTATTTGCAGTGGCTTCAACGGATTGAACAGGGTAAGAAATGCCCCAATCTCTGTTCACACAACCCATTGTCGTAGAGAAGCCTTTTCCCACATTCAAAAATATTCATCCCAAAATACTGGAGGCAAAAACTTCTATTTTCGTTATAGTAGCAGCAAGGTCTCTGTTCTAAGTTTGATTTGATCAATTTTTGTTATTTGTTTCTCTTATATTTATTCCACTTGCAGCAGGCAAAAGGTCTTGGGTAAATTTCTTAAACTGCCTTTATGATTTATGATACCCTTACCGTTTCAAAATTAACAGAAAGATGAAAAAAGACCATTTTACCCTTTGGTCTTCTTTAAATTTTCAAAATAAAACCTTCATCGTCTAAGTCTAAGAATCAGCGTCTTTTGCTTTTTTCGGCTGGATATTCTGTCGGTCACGTGATGCTATAAGACAACAGTTCACTATCCTATTCCGCCACTACCGCTACAACTCAAACCAGCGGTGGTAGCAATCCCTACCCTCTCCTTCGGTCTCCTTTTATCATTTTCTCTGCCTCTCCTTCATCCCGTTTCTCTCTCTTTCATCTTCCCTCCTCTTCCTCTTCCTCTTCCTCTTTCTCTTTCTCTTTCTTCTTCTTCCTCTCCTTCCTGTTGGTGACATTTCCATTCTTCCTCTACCTTTGTTTCCCGGTTACAGAAGAGAACCAGTCCAGCTAGGGGAGAGAGTAAGCAAAGAGAGTGATAGAGAGGAAATAAAAGGGAAGAGGGGAGAGAGCGATGGTTCGCCAATACTGTAAGTCGCAATGGCTGCGGTGGAGTTTCAGAACGAGTGAGCAGAACAGAGGAGTAGGAAAGATAGAAAAAATCACAGTATAGTTAACTTTTCCCCAACCATCTCAGATGATTCAGAAGATGATCCTGATGTACTTCTTTTTTACCAAAATGGCTCATCTGATTCTGTGATTCTAACAAAAAAAATGCGAGTTTTTAAATCTTTCCAAACGCGCTTCCGTCTTTCCTGATCTTCCATTCTGAGAAGAGATTCACTTTCAAAAATATCCCCATGCAGATCAACTTTCTCTGTAGTTAGCAGGGTGTCACCATTTTATTCTATACTTCGACTATCAGGACTGGCTTCTCCTTCGTCCAGTGATGGAACTGGATTTAGTTCCCATACTACTGACAGTGGCGGACATTCATTTAGGCTAGTTATGTAAGGTGGCACACTGTCTGTCTTGTTCATTGGCTAGTGCACGCAAAGAACGCGTTGTCGTGCTAAGACGGGCTGGCTGGGAATTAGTCTGAATCCTCCGGTCTCACAGGGAACTGATTGGTTGTGGCAGTCAAAATTTCCCCGCCTTTCTTTCTCTAAGATTTTAAGGTCCTTCGCTTCGCCGAGGTGGCCACCCCTCGTTTGTCCATAGCTGCTCCAGGTCGGTGGAGTGTTAATTATTCTGTTCTTGGGTTGCGCGAGCAAATGTAGAGTCTTGTTTTGCTAGGTTTGATGAACATTCAGCAGAAGCAACATAGTGCTGGTTATCTACGTGTTTTTGTGCACTCAAAATCCGCCAAACTCGATTTTTACTCAAAAAATAAAATTGCAGATAGGTCAGGTTTGATATAAATATTGGCTGCCAACGTTGAATTTTATAGAAACCATGGTCGCCGGTGCAGTTCGAGGAACCGATTATTGTGTTGACCGAAATATTAACGGATGTTAACAGTTAGGATAGTCAATTTTTCAAACAGTAAAAGTACACTTAATCAATTAATTAAACCATAATGGTAATTTAAGAAACCCATTTCATTAGATTTTGTTTTTTGTCTATATATTATATTTTATTCTTTTTTCATTATTTCTATTTCAAACAATGATTATTCGTTGTCACTTCAATTGAAGTTGTAGTCTTACAATTTTTTTCATTGTTCCCAGTTTATTCAAACCAATCTTTATAATTTTTTTATTTGTTCTCATCTCAATTTGAACCAACCTGTTCATTGTCTTATCAAGTTTATCTATTTTCATGCACATCATCATCATCATCCGTTTTATATTTCCATCCATCATTTTGTAAATTTTTGGAGCTTCATTTTAGCCTAAGGTGAGGGTTAAATTATATATATTTCCAAAAAATATGTTATGAAATGGAGACTACAGCTGATAAAACAAATCATTTTGTACACCCAAATTAAACCGAAAAAATAATGTGTACCAAAAAAATTATTCCTAAATGTAAGTTGGGTTTGTGTTGATTTGTATAAATATGTAATGCGCCATTATTTGTGATTATATCAAACACATTTACAATTATTTAATAAGGAAAACATTAATTAATGAAGACAATTGACTTTAAAAGTTGAGAGGGTACCCTATGTTCAGCGCTAGGCTGAACTTGTGCTTGTATCGTATGTTTCAAACTTTTAGTGTGTAAGGGTTTCTGATTTTCTAAGTGTGCATGATTGATTTTTGCTCAACAGTCAAATCCAACATCCATAAACAACAAAAATTGACTAGTGTTCTACTATGGTATTGATTTTTTTGTCACAAATTTAGCAGACCTGGTTTAGCACTAGGCCAGACCTAACCTCATTTGTATCATTTACAAAAGGGCTGAGATTGATTAGATTGTATACTCCAAAAGAAGTATAGAGAGTAGCTTACTTGTGCAACTTTGAGCAATTCAATTTTAACTTTTCTAAGGTCTTTGGTGAACAGTAATGGTTGATATTGTCTTGGTAACATCAACAATTGAAAATCATTCATTTTAGAAAAAAAAAAAGAATATTGGTGAGCTTACTTAACAAAAGGACTAGTTTTAGTGAAGTTCCTAAACTTGCTTGGCAAGCTAAACATGACTAACATCCATGCTTACTTTGAGAAAGGAGTGTTGGGTCGAGTGGTTAAGTGTTGTTGAGCTTATTTATCATTCTATGTCCTAGTTCTATGGTTTGTTATGGGCCTTTAGTTATTGGGCATAAGTTTGTTTTATTTTGTTTTATCTAGGTGCCCCATCACTAATTAGGGACATTTTAGTTTTATTCTGTAATATCTTAATATTAATACAAATATTAGTTTCTAGGGTGGCTGAGATGAGATTGCCACCCATTCACTGATCTCTCTCTTCTCTTCTCTCCTTCTCTCCTTCTCCTCCTCCTCCTCCTCCTCCTCTTCTACTTCTGCACTTCAGCAAACAATCATCATCATCCATTTATTATCCTAATTATATGGGATTGGCTACCTGAATCATGTTTTGCCAATTCGTTTTATTTAAAACCATATCTACTGTTAAACTATTAGTACTTAAATCATTTCTTAATATTTCTACCCATGTCTTTTTTAGTCTACTTCTACCTCTTCTAGCTCCTTCCAATTAACGAATTACTTGTAACGGGAGTTGGTGGTGGTCTTCTATGCATGTAACTAAAACAGCTTAGCCTACTCTCTTTCATTTACTTATTGGAGCTATTCATAGATTTCTATGGATGGCTTCATCATCCTATACTGTTTAACTTTTCCACTCATCTATCTTAGCATTATCATTTCTGCCAAACTCATTTTCTAAGCATATTATTTCTTGACCACCCAACACTTTGCTCTATACAACATAGCTAGCCTTACAATTGTTTTATAGGATTTTCCTTTTAATTATAGTGGTATTCTCCTATCAAAAGTTCAAAAGCACCCCTCCACTTTTTACAACCTACTCTAATTCTGTAGATGACATCATCCTCGGACTCTCCCTTGTTATAAATTATTGAACCAAGGTATTGGAAAATGATCGCATTGAATTATCTCTTGGTTTCCAATTTATGTGTATTCTAATTTACACACATATTATTACTAAATTTACATGTCATTTTCTGTGTTTTCGTTCTACTTATTTTAAAACCTCTTGTTTCTAGGGCATTTGTCCATAAATTTAATTTTGCATTTAATTCTTCATTAGTTTCATCCATGGAAACATTATTATAAACAGCATATACTATGGAACTTATTGAATATCTTTAGTCATCTCATCTATGATTAGTGCAAATAGAAAAGGGCTAAGTATTGAAACTTGCTAAAACCATAAAATCTAAATTTTCTCCCACTAATATTCTAACGTTTCCCTAGTTTAATTATATTTCTAATAGAAACATTTCATGACTATTTGCACTCAAAACAAATAATTAGATAATTGACATCTAAACTCAAAATGCCTTAATAGTGCCAATGTTTAAGTGTTTCAAGTAGAAATAACGTACCAAACATCACCTTAGTGTAAGATGAAACCCATGTTTGATAAAATTCGGATCATGCTCCTCAAAGTGTACCACCTCTTTTGTCAAATATTATATTGTCAGCCATTTGTCTTCATTTAAAATAAATGCTTGAAAAGTGACAATGATTTCATTGAACACCTCATACATCTTATTCTTAATCATCCATTTAAAATTGCATGACAAAGTTCAGGTCTACTCCCAACAAGCGCTCCCAATACTATCCCAACAAGTGGGGAATTGTTACTGCTGTGAGGGGTGTAACTTGAGCGGGC
Organism: Nelumbo lutea; assembly: GCF_056320005.1. NCBI lineage: Eukaryota > Viridiplantae > Streptophyta > Magnoliopsida > Proteales > Nelumbonaceae > Nelumbo > Nelumbo lutea. Next base: position 54,400,932 of record NC_142690.1, read on the forward strand.
TTAACCCGAACTCAGCCTGGCCTACCCCGATTTTTTCATATGTTAGGTTGGATTTTTTGAGCTTTAGGTTGGGCTTGGGCTTGAAAAAGTGGGTTTTTTGTATTTTTCTGGTTGGGCTCGAGTTGAAGTCTTGAGTAACTCGAGCCCGGCACTTTAGATTGATAGTAATGGGTGTATGGCAAGGTCTACATGATATTATTAATTTAATAGTAATGAATGAAAACTTAGTTTGAAGGATTTTTAGATTAATAGAATTGTTTTATTTTATCTTTTCTTTTTCCCCTTTTTAAAATTAAAGCTTTCAGTTTATAATTCAAAGAAAATTTCAAGTATATCTTATACTTTCTAGATGAAATAATATTCCTTTTAATTTTATGATGAAAATTATATTGCATTTTTTTTCTAAATGCAATGCAAGTATTACACATACACATAAATGCATATTAATTTTTAGTTTGAGACTTTGGGCTGATTAACCAATTCAAGTTTGGCCCGGGCCCAGGCCTAATTCGAGTGTCTGAAATTTTAGTGCGGACTGGGCATGGGTCAGACAATTCAGACTTGACCTTGGACTTGGGCTTTAGGTCCAATTCTTAGGGTTGGGCCTGGGTTGAGCTAAAACCCAGCCCACCTGCCCGACTTGCACGAGATGGGATGTGCGTGTGAGATGCCTGTGAGGCGCAAAGTGTGAGAAGCAGATCTGGTCTCCCCTACCTAATGTGCGTGATGGCTGTCGTGTTGTAAGCATTTTATTGATAAGAGGTCCCAACCCAATCTTCTTCTTCCTGTACCGGGCAAGGCTGTAAAATAAAATCCTAAGGACTGATTGGAGGAATCCGATTTGCACCTCACAGCGCATCTCAAACCAATCTCACATCACAGCCATGTATTTAAAACCTCTTTCCATAAATGACAACATATATATACCGGAGATATTCTTTGAAACAGCCGTGAGATTGGTGTGAAGCGCGTTCTTTGACGAGCAAATCCAGATTCTCAGTAACAATGGTTAGATCTTAGATGGACTGTTCTTTAAACAACCATGGATCATGGATTGATTCTCTGTATGTACTCTGAAATGGGTTTAATTCTCTTGTCTAGTTTGATTAAACAACGAAACAAGAAGGCAGCCAAACACTTTAATTTGGATGAATCATCAAAGAGCCGATTGATCTGTAAATCTCAACTCAAACTGTGACTCTGTGAGGCAGAGAGAGAGAGAGACCGAGAAGATACTGGCACCTTCGCCCCAGTGCTGGCGGCGGCCGCGGAGTCCTCTCCGAAAGAAGGATCTACGTGGCGGATTGGTATTGAAGCAGGTTGCGGCCGAGACCGAGTGAACGACTTCTAGACGCAATTGCCAATCGACGACACCAAATTAAGAAAATTCTGATCTGCTATTATATGGCGCATGCTGCGTAGAGCTGTCGGTCATAATCATCAACAAACAAATTATATAAAACAAAAAGTAAAAAGTAAAAAACCACTCCACCTTCGGACCTGTCATTCTCTCAACAAATTTCTTCACCAAACGACGCAACACGTATTAGTATATTTATTAAAAGCTGAAACAATTTTGAGATTTGCTCATTTGGGTCCTTCCTCGAATGAGCGAAGATAAAACTCCATAAATACTACTAGCGTGACTCCCTCCTCAAAATCAATATCTCATTCCCTTTTCCTTCTCCACAACTTGAAGCTCTGAAGCGCCACCCGCCTCACCGTCCATCTTATCTCATCTGATTCTGATCTTTTTTTTATTCTCTCTTTTTTGTTAAAAGATCTGATCTTGGTGTGCATCTCTTCAAGCTTCAAACCGGTGGTATTTTTGTCTCAGTTGCTTTGGTTTAAACATGAGTCATCAGTATGATCAAAACAGAACTCCAGGTAAATTTGGTTGCTGCTGGATCCATTTTCTTTCTTAATTTCTTTCTCGTTTTAAGTTTTTTCAGTCTTCTTGGAATTTGAGAAGTAATTAATGATTTGGGTGCTGTAGAGGCGTATCCACCTCCTCAGAGCTACCCACCACCGGCCGAGGGATACCCTTATCAGGGTCCTTATGTTGTTCCACCGCCGGCTGGTTATCCCATGAAGGATGGCCATGGCTACCCCCAATCAGCTTCCCAGGTTGAAACCAAGGACAGGGGTGATGGATTCTGGAAGGGATGGTGAGTCTCTCTCTCTCTCTCTCTCTCTCTCTCTCTCTCTCATATGATGCTTAATTATTTCCATGTTTTTTTTCTCCATTTGCAGTTGCGCTGCCTTGTGTTGCTGCTGTGTCTTGGATATGTGCTTCTGAGAAGTCTTGGTCTGAGTAATTAGTTGTTTACATTGATTGTTTATGTATTCATTTCATTCTGTTGTATTTATTGTTATTTTGGGGGACGATGTCATTAACTGGTGTTATTGTTTATGGTCATCCTTTGTATTATTGTCTAAGCTTTTATGATGAAGTTACTATTTTTTGGATAGAGTTTATAGAGATTGACTTTGGCATTGACCAGTACTACTGAACTGATTATTGGTGTCTTAAATCATGCTCCCCGGGCTCTTTCATTTTATTCCCAGGGGCAGGGCAATAGAAGGCAAAAGCAATAGGTCTGGTGGACCAGAAAGAACCGAACCGACGGGTCCAATTATTAGGATATGGGTTGGAATTGTATTCCCATTATAATTAGAGGGCAATCTTGTATATAATTGTATTCCCATTATAATATATATTTCGTATTTTTTTTAATGTATAAGTGCCCGGCTGGAGCAGTTACTTTATATGTTACATGGAACACCAAATCACGGAAGCGGTCATTAGTCATTAGTATTGTATTGTATTGTATTAGTTTGAATAGCAGAAAGAAATATATTCTGTACTGTATCTGCGTCTCGTTTATCCTTACTAGTTACCAGCCAAACCAAAATAGAACAATCTTAGAAGGGAAGGGATATAATGAAATGTCTTGATTATGGTGAATTTTAGATAATATCCCGATGTTAATATATATATATATATATATATATATATATATAAAGGTGATATTAGATTTAATATATTTGAACCGTGACCCAATGAACAGGTTGATCGGTTCAACTGCATGGTTAATCAACGACGAATCACAAACATTGGCATAACCCACCCCTAACCCCATAGTATCTTGTCAATGCGGATTTACCGGTTATCACCTAATCTGATTATTTTATTTTCCAATATTCATATACAATTTGAAAATAAAAAGTATCATTTTTACCATCGGCCAGCTTTGATGACGATGTATAAGACCAATCATTTCTTTCATGCATTTTAAATAAGTAAGTGTAAATGGATTGGATTGGATTAGGTTTGGATAAAGCAAACCCAATTGGTCAAATTTTAAAATTAATGTTTACTAAAATTTATTCTTTGTCAATTCGTGAAGCAGGTAGGTGTCTCTCTCTCACCCACTTTTTAAAATTACTACTAATCGTACTCAGTTGCATTGCAGTTGAGGGAGATTGGGTTTCAGTGCTCACATGGCAGTGTTCACACCATTTTCATAGTCTTTTACAGCCATGCATTAGGAATATTTTTGTATTTATATGTTTTTTATGGGATTATAACCTTATAAGGCTGTAAGTGTAATGTACTGTGCAAATGGTGTGAGCCCAGTCTTCTCGGAATTTATTAACTTTGTCTAAGGGCTTCAACCTGACTTTGTCTAAGGGCTTGTTCATTTTTTTTTTAACTCTTATCTTTTAAGAGGAATTTATTAACTTTAAGATACAACTTTTTTTCTAAGGGCTTGTTCAGTCATACAACTTTTTTTTTCAATTATACCCTCAAAAAACACAAAAACTATTGTATATAGGGTCAAAATAAATATTTAATAATTTTCAAAATTCAAAATTTATAATAGAAAACTTCACCAATACCAATAGGGATGGCAATTTTTCACTGGGTTAGAAATGGGTTGATTTTGGGTAACCCACCCATTTATTGGGTGGGTTAGAAATGGGTTGATTTTGGGTTGTGGATAACCATTGGACTTTTTTTTTTTTCTTTATATGAATGAAATAATTTATAATTAATGCATTAATTTTCTATTAATTATTGATTAAATTTAATTTTATCTCGAATCAACACACTTCACTATCCAAATCAACTTGACCCAAGTCCAAACCAGCTCAACTTGGTCTAAATATGAATAGACCCAACCACCCCGGTCAAGTTTGTTCGGGCTGATCCGGGTTGACTCGGGTCCGACGTGATGGGCCAGGAGGTGCTTGTTATGCACAGTTTGGATCATTGGGAACGACCAACATTCGCACAACCCGACCCGAATCCAAACCAGGTCCAATTCACATCTATTGATTCATTCTAGGTCAACTGGTTTGGGTCCAAACTCGTGCACAAACCTAATATGGGCTGGTCCAAGTCAATCCATCATTAACTAAATCTGTCTGGCCCGATCCGACTAGATTGATCCAGATCTAAACGGTTCAATCTCCCTTGATATGATTAGCTCGAAAACAATTTATAATTCAAGTTATGTAATGTGATTTGAACCTTCACCTTTTGTGTAAATAACAACTACTATTACCACCAAACTATGACCAACTTATTTGTCAAGAAAGTGTTAGTTTGTTTTTTAAGTACATAAATATAAGATTAATGGGTTTAGGCGGGTCGGATTCGGTTGAACCAAACCCATTTAATTTTATATAACTGGGTCATTAATGGGTTGGTGGGTTAGATGGGTTGAGTTGAAGCTCAACCCAAACCCAACCCACCCAATTGCCACCACTAAATACCAAAATACCTCTTAATGTAATTATTGCACTTTCAGATGTCAGACTTCAAAGCAAACGAACATGCCTTAAGAATACACACTTGTAGGGATGGCAATTTCTACCCTACCCAATGGGTACCCACCCCTACTCTCCTCGATGGGGCCTTTTTTTTTGCTTGAAGGACGAGTTTTGGAGTTCTACAACCCATATAGGCATGGGTAGGGTAGGGTATTAGGCTAAACCCAACATTCCCCGGCCAACATATTGTTGGGAAAAAGATAAACTTTATATATTAGGTGTCAAATTTAATAATATTTTGAATTTTATGTAATGGACAATTGATACTTTATGTGTTTTTTAAATGTCTTAATCAAATAATTGGAATTTTGTTGTTTATCTGTGTTATTTTACTTATTTATTGCTTATATATGACAAGAGATAATAGGAAATTAGATGTGGATTCTAAACCCAACCCGCCCCTACCTTGGAATGCATGGAGGGCGGTCGGGGAGGGTTTGAATTCTCAAAACCTAACCCACTATGGTCTTTGGGGTGGGGAGGTTTAGGGAGACAGGTAGAGTCTAGAATTTATAAAACCCTCCCTAAACCCACCCTGTTGCCATCCCTACGGACCTGAAATCTACTGATTAAAAGTTTAGCATAAGTTTTAGGGTAAATTACATATTGCCACCTTCTACGTTGAGAGTAATGGCATTTCACCTTCCAAACCTCTTTTTTTTTTTTTTTGTAACAAACTCTAAATTAAGGGTGAACAACAAATGGGTATGTTTTATCTAAAACAAAACGGAACCTTAAATCAACCCTACATAATCTGTTATTAGGTATGGTTTGGTTCCAAATTCTTGGAACTGATCCCTACCCAAGCTAGTTCTAGACTTTCATCAAGGTCTAGGGGTTTATCCTTCCCAAGTGGACCTAGAGAACCAGCCTTGGTTGACCTAGAGCTGAATTTTCTTTAAAATAAACCCAAAGTACTTTGGGGATGTGAAGATTTGAACCCAAACACTCATGGTTATGAAGTCTATGGTCTCACTTGACTATCGAGTCACTTAAGTAATTTTATTAATATTTTTTATTTTAATATTCGAATGTGTATAAGAAATAATGTAAAAGGTAAAATTTTATGAAATTTAAATTATAATAATAAGTTTTGAAATACATATACACACATACACACACTACTTTAAAAAGCATGAATAGCCTCAAGAATATTTCTATAATTTTCTATGGACAAAACTTACTCCTCTATGTTTGCATTTATTGATAAAAAAATGAGGGCAAATAGGGTAATCGGTTATTGATATTAAATGAATTGAAAAGAGGTAATTATAAGATATTCAATGCATTCAATTCTCTCTCATTAAATCTAACATTTAAGGTGTTAACTTGCATTCACCTTTATTAAATCATATATTTAAGGCATTTTTGTTTCTTATCATTATTAAATTCTAACTACTTTAAAAAGCACGAATAGCTTCAAGAATATCTTTGGAATTTATTGAAGACAAAATTTATCCCTCCATATTTAAATCTATTGATAAAAAATGAAGGCAAATAGGGTAACCAGTTATTGATATTAAATGAGTTGAAAAGAGGTAATTATAAGATATTCAATGAATTCAATTCCCTTTCATTAAATGCAACATTTAAGGTATTAACTTGCATTCACCATATTGCATCATATATTTAAGGCATTTTTGTTTCTTCTCATCATTAAATTTTATTAATTAAATCCATATATAATAAATTAATAATTCCAATGATATAAAAACTTATACTTTTAAAATCTATACTTGGAAAAATGGTGTTTTCATCTAGGTGGTGGTAAGAAATTAAACCATTTTGGGTCAAATGAGCCAATCCATGTTTTTATAATTAAATAAAATTCAAAAATAGATAAAATACAAAAAATATAGAAATTAAAAAATTGGGACATTTTTAACATCGTATATTTGACATATTGAACAATAATAAATATAATAAATAAGATCTATTTTTATTAATGATGGAAATGGAATGTAAAATTTTAAACTAATTGGTAATAAAATTATTTTCATATTCTCATTCATTAAGGTGGTGTTCGGTGATGTGGATTGGCCACGATATATTCAATTTCAATCCACACTACCCCTATGCCATGCTTTGGTTCGTTGTAGTGTGGATTGATCCACACTATCTCGTGGATTGATCCACACCACAGTCCATTTTCTCATCCATGGGTTTATCTCGTTGAAGCATCTACACCACACCATTTTGCATATAGAATAACGATCCCTTACTTCGCATGGATGTTTAACCTTAGTATAAGACATCTTTTCTTTTACCATTGCAACACTTTTTTGTGAGCTCGCCATTGTTAGTCTTCTCTATGGGTGAGAAAAAAAATAAAAAATTCGAATCGACCGAAACCGAACTGGCTGGTATACATATATTTCTATATATTATATATATTTTTTATATATTATAAATTAATAATTATGCATTATATAAATAAATATATATATATATAATATGATATATTATTTATTAATTAAAATATAATATTTTATATATTTATAATATATATTATAAAAATCAAAAAATCAAAAATTTGATGAACCGAACCGACCGAACAGGTGAACCGGTTAACCGACTTGTTTCAGTTACTGGTCCAAAAATCAGTAGTACTAGTTCAGTCCAAGAAAAAGCCCCATGGTCCGATTAGTCGAACCGTGAGCACCCCTATTCTTCTCTACTCGTCATTGTTATTCTTCTTTATTTGAACTATGGTTGTAATCGTATCGAACTCAAATCGGGTGCAACAAAACCCACATTCAATCCAATTATTGATAACCTACATCTGAATCCAATTGGCTTGGATTCGAATTCAAATCCTAACGGACTCAGATCGGATCCGGATTTAATTCGACTCCGCTATAAATTTTCTAAAATACCAAAAAAATAGAATTAATTTATTTTTCAACTTTTATATATAATAAATTAATATAAATATAGCATACTAAATTATTATATATAAATTCATATATAATATAATATAACATATAGAATATATTTTTATAATTTTAAATACAATTATATAAAATTTATATATTAAAATTAATAAATATTATAATAATTGGTTTCATATTTTAATCAGATCGGATGGGGTCAAATTCGAATCTAATCCAATTATTTGATCGAATGTAGATTGTAACATCCAAATCCGATTCGATTACATAAATACATTATTTGAGTTTGAGATAATCAGATCGGATGTTAGATCCGGCCTTGGATTTTCAAGTATTAGTGAAAAACCTAGTTTGAACTACTCGTGACTCCTCCTCCGACCATTGCTGCATCGGATTGTCGATGGTAACTAGTAAGTATTAATCCTTTGTTTATTCTCATACTATATTACTCTTCTCTATTTGAACCACTGGCCATTGCTACTCAGGTTTATTAATTAATATTAATATTATTTTGTTAATTATTAAGTTTTAAATATTACTTTTATTAATATTAATTTTTATTGATATTATTAATTATTATTAAATATTATTAAATTTGTTATTAATATTATCAATTATCATTAATATTACTACTTGTTTTTAATTAATATTAATATCATTATTTGTTTTTTACTATTATTAATTATTACTAATATTATTTTTATTAACTATTAAAATCCTTAGCAATTTACTAATATTTTTCTATTGTGTATATTATAAAAAATAATATATTGTTTTTTAATGACTAACGACATAGATTATCTCAAATGTTGTAGTTGAGATGCATGAAATCAAATGCAATGTACAAACTGAAATATGCCACACCTTGTAGAACGCTCATGGAAGTATGGTGTCGATCAGTCCACACAATTTTGTCCATGATGTAGAACAACTACCTTGTTGGAGTGTGGTTTGTTTTCATCCACACTACACCCATGGTGTGGATGAAAACACATTGCCCAATTTCTCATCGACGCTATAGAACACCCCCTAAATCTCATATCTAAGATATGTTCTCTCATTAAATCCTATATTTAAGATATATTTTTCTCATCATTAAACTCTACTAATTAAATCCACAACATTAATTTTAATAGTATAAAAATAAATATTTTGACAAGTAATTTGAAAACAAAATCATTTTCATCCCAATGGTGGTGGGTAGGCAATTCAACCATTTGGGGTCAAATGGGTTAATAAATAATGTTATAATTACATAATAAAAAATAAAAAAAGTAAAATATGTAATACAAAAAAATTAGGCATATCTCTAATATTGTATATTCATTATACCAAACAAAAATAAGTATGAAATGTGAGAAGTATTTTCATTAATGATGAACACGGATTGCCAAATTTAAATCAACCTAGAAATGGAATGATGTCATAGTCAAATAATAGAATTTTTAAAAATAAAAAATTGGGCACATATCTAATGTTATATGTTTATAAAAAATAAAATATTGGGTATATCTCTAATATTATACATTCACTATATTAAACAAAATTAAGTATTATTAGAGGTGTAAATCGGGCCGGACTGTCCGTGGCCCGATACGACTCGGCCTGACACAATGGTCCACGGGCTCTGTCAGGCCTGGCAAGATCGTGCTGGCCGTGCTAGGCCTAGGGTTTTAGGCCCATGGGTGGGGCCAGTACGACATGACCCATATATATATATATTATATAAATTATAATTATATAATAATATATAGTATATAATATATTAATAAAATAAATAATTTTTTAAATTTTATTATACTAATTTATTTAATTATTGTATATATAAGCAATTTTATACATCAAAATTCATATAAAATTAAAATTTTAAGTTTTTTTGTCACTTTTTTTAAATAAATATCTTTGGCCTTGCCCGACCTGGACCAAGGCTTGGCCCACGGGCCAACCCGACCCGTGACACAACACGGGCATGGGCTGTGGACTAGTCCCCCAAGTTATCCCTAGGAGGGTGGCACTGCCCGAGACAGCCCGCGGGCCGGCACGCACTTTGTGCGGGCCGCGGGCCATTTTACACCTCTAAGCATTATGCATAAAAAATAATTTTATCGATGATAGAAATGTAATACAAAATTTAATCTCAACCTACAAATAAAACTATTTTTCTTTTTGGGTGGTTGGATAGTGGTTTGGGTCAAATGGATTAATCGATGATATGATAGTTAAATAATAAATCTTTAAAAAATAAAAAAGTACAAGTAACCAATAGAATATATAAAAATTATATATTAATTATGTCAAACAAAAATTAAGTGTGATAAGTAAAAATTCATTTATATAATGTAGATGAAATATATAATTTAAAACTGATACGAAAGCAAAACTATTTTCTTATTTAGATGGTGTGTTAATGATCCAACTTTTAAAGAAACTCATGTTGTCATAATTGAATAATAAATATTGAAAAAAAATAGAACACAAAAATTTGAAAAAGTATAAAATTTTGTTGAAAACATTTGGAAACATTCCTAATGTTATATATTTATCATATTAATAAAAATAAAATAATAATAATAATAATAATCATAATAAGAATAATAATAATAATTTTATTTAGCTAAAAGAGAAATCTAAGGTTTTGTACATTAGGAAGATGAGTTGGCATTTCATCAAAATATATGGAAGATTGAAAACTAAGTTTTGCCTTTTGAGCCAACCAATGAGCTAAAACATTAAAAGACCTAGCAATATAAACAAATCAACTACATGTGCTGCACTTCCAAATAAGTTTCTTGGTGGAATTTTAAGTTTCCACATCCACTTCAAACACTAACGTTTGAGGGAAGATGCATGAGAACCTAATGTGTTTTGGATATTCAAATAAACTTGTTTGGAGAAAAATTCTCCAAATTTGTTAAGAATCTAGATCCGACGAACTAATGATTCCTGAGATAAGATGGGAGCCTGAATAATTTGATGAGTTAAGTGTGTGTAAAAGATATGAGTCTGAATAATCCTTGGATCCTAATGGTAGTCAGTAGTAAATAAATGAGAAATAGACCAAGAGAGAATCTCTAAGAGTGATAAGAATAGAATAAGAATTGCTTGATGAATCCAAGGAATATGAACAATGTTTTCTTGATAGTCTGGGATAACCAAGACACCTACCTCGGATGGGAGAAAAAGATTTTTAGAAAGGAGAAGATTGAGTCTTGATACAGAAGGGAAATATTCTTTAAAATATAAGTATTTGGATCTCCAAAGCTTTGACTAAAGTTTATCTTGTTCATTTAGAAACTACCAAGCCAATTTTTTAATAAAAGCTTTATTTATAGATTTAATGACCTAGAATCCCATACCTCCACTAGATTTGGGTTGATAGAGCTGATCCCAGGAACACCAATTTTAATATGTTTGATATATTTTAAGTTAAAAGTATATGTTTTTATAAATTATTAATTGATATTTGAAAATAGAAAACAATTGATATAATTATTCGAATATAATAGTTGCACATGTTTTATGCATTGGACTTTAATAAAAGTAAAATAATAATCATTTTGTGCATGTATTAATTTGTAAAAATCTATCTACTATGTGCCTTGAACCCTTGATTGATGCATTATCAATAAAATTGTATGATATCTATCCATCTTATTATATTAATTATAATATATTTCATCATATATACCATTAAAATTTACATTTCCTATGTATTTATACATTATTTGTAGCTATTTTGACCTTAAATTTATTGTTACTAATATACTTATGAAACTTGTTACAATTTGAATCTGGGCAATAGACAAAGAGGAGAGAGGGTAAACCGAGGTGAGCGAACAAACTAAACTGTTATCAAAGTCCTACGAGAAAGCAAAGAGTCTCGATGTGTGCCCTAGGTGTGATCTCTCTGATACTTAAGTTTGTAGGTTGGTGTGAGCTCTCCAATACACAATTGCCCTAATACTCCTCCACATAATCTTCCCTCACTTCTTAGGCCATCTGAAAAATGAAGGAGAGGACAAACTTTGGACATTCTCGAGAGGATTCCAAGAACACCCAAAGCAGGAAAAAATCCACTCCCATATACAAGAGACCATAAGGTGGTAACCGGATTCCCCATCAACTTTACAAAGAGAACATCTATTAGGAAGTAGCCAATAATTGAGTTTCTTTCTCTAAAGTAAGTCAATTGTGTTTATTCTTTTTAGGAAAATTTTCCGACAAAACATACCAACCTGAGGAAGAATAGGCTTGCTCCAAATTTCCTTGGTCGGAAAGGACAACCCAAGAGGAACAGAAAGATGAGTTAAGGTTTCAAAAATCGAAGCACAAGAGAAAGTACCTGAGGTGGAAGGGGTCCAAATTTTGGTGTCTTCCTTATTAGGATCTAGGAAAACATTCTCAAGAATTGCTAGCAAAGGTAGAATGTTGTCCAAGTCTGTATCTCTAATTGCCCTTCACAGGCCTGAGTTCCACCCAAAACCAGTAGTGTCTGAAGGACCCAAGAAAGAAGAGATGGGTTCATTTTTCAAGTCTGATAAAGCATATAGGGAGGGAAACTGGTCTTTTAGAGATGAAACCTCAACCCAACATTGTTCCCAGAATTTTATTCGGTTACCAGAGTTTAGACCATACCTGATTGAAGGGGAAAAAACTGGAAATAGTTGTGAATGAATTTCCAAGGAGAAGCAGCTATAACCCTTAACACAATTCCAGGATCCCAACTATTGTCGTCTAGCCCATGTATGCTAGCCACAATCTTAGTCCACAATTTATCCTTTTCAATTGTAAACCTCCATAACCATTTTTCCCAACAAGGCCATATTTCTTTTTTTGATGTTTCCAATCCCAAGACCTCCTATCTTTTTTTCACCTAGTTACCACCTCCCAACTCACCCTATGATATTTCTTCTCCTCTCCATGCTTCCACAGAAAATTCCTTATTAATTTTTCCAAGAAATTGGAGAACTTAGAAGGGATCTTAAACACTGTTTGATAGTAAACAGGTATGTTAACTAGGGTAGACCTAATCAAAGTGACTCTCTCGCCTAAGGAAAGATAATTTTTCTTCTAGGACGCAAGCCTCTTCTCAAACCTCTCCACTACCGGATTCCAGAAGCTTACATTTTTTGGATTATCTCCTAAAGGGAGGCCCAAATATATCCAGGGCCAATCCGAGATTGCACAACCTAATTCACCTGCATATTCCCTTAACTCCCTCTCCTCCACATTCACTCCCACCACACAACTCTTATCAAAGTTCACCTTAAGGTTACATATCTACTCAAAGAGTTGTATTGCCAATTTTAAATTTCAAATCTAATTTATGTCCCCTCATTCACAAAACAAAATTGTGTTATCTACAAACTGTAGATGTGTCAGAAGTACCTCCTCCCTTCCTACTCTCCACCCTTTTATCATATTCCTTGAGTCTGCTCTATGGATCAATCTCCCAAATACATGGGCGATCAAGGTGAATAGTCTTATACCTCTCAAAGCAGAAAAGAAATGAACCACAGTTCCATTAACCAAGATGGAATAGCGACAAGTCTTGATACAACCCCATGTTCATTTACACCACCTATTTCCAAACCCAAAACTTCTTAACACCTCCAAAAAGAAAGACCAATCAACTAGGTCGTAAGCCTTCTCCAAATCCAGTTTGCTTACCACTCTCTTTTTCTTCAACTTTCTAAAGCTCTTCGAACTCTCATTTGCGATGAGGATTTGATCAGTGATCTATCTTCCCTCCACAAAAGCTCATTGGTTGGGTACAATAATAGTGGGGAGGACGTTCTATATCCTGAGAAACAACACTTTTGCAATTATTTCATATAAGCTATTCATCAGACTGATAGGTCTAAAATCCTTTGGTTGTGATGCATCTTTCTTCTTTGAGACCAAAGCAGTGAAAGTTGAGTTCAAGCTTGGATTAATTATTCCCCTTCTGTGAAACCCCTAAAAAACTGACCTAAGATCCTTTTCCATGATATCCCAACAATCCTGATAGAATGCCATTGTGAAGCTATCTAGACTTGGAGCTTTTGTCCTATCCATTGAGAATACTATTTCCTTTATCTCCTCTAGATGAAAACTCTTTTCTAACCACTCTCTTTTCTCTGCACTTAAAGTCGGCCATTCCAATCCATCCAACCACACCCTCTCATTCAGAGGCCTTCTAAATATAGATTTGAAATGGTTTACTAAGGCCTCTTCTATTTCTATCAGGTAGGACAAAACTGCTCTTTCAACTTCTAATTTAGATATGAAATTCTTTTTTCTCCTTCCATTTGCCACTGAATGGAAAATTTTGGTGTTTCTATCTCCCTCCTTTAGCCACTTACACTTGGATTTTTGCCTCCGACTAATTTCCTCATTAACTAAGATATCCTCCATCTGCCTCCTCAGATCCCATCTCATCTTCCTGTCTTCCTCTCCAAAGGATCTCCTCTCTTCCTTCATATCAAATTCCTCAATCTGCTCTAGCAATACTTGTTTTCTCTCCTCTATTCTTCCAAACTCTAGCCTATTCAACTCCTTTATTTGTGATTTTAGGAATTGAAGTTTCTTATGAAACCTCATTCCCTCCCATTTTACTATCGGATTATATTGCTCCCACCACTCTTTGATCTTCTCAATGAAACCTGGATGAGTCAACCACATATTTTCAAACCTGAATGGGGTAGGTCCACATCTCAATTCCTCTTTACTCATCACTATAGGCCAATGGTCCAAAGTAAGTCTTGGAAGTGCCCTAGATGTTAGATTACCCCAATGTTTGTTTTGAAAGTGCTTTTATTCTTTCATAGAAGTGTTTTTTGTAAAAATACTTTCATAAGGTGTTTTCGTATAAAAGTGCTTTTGAAAGTACTTTTATAAAAATGTTTTTGTGTAAAAGTACTTTTATAAAACTGCTTTCATATAAAAGTAATTTTACAAAAGTGCTTTTGTGTAAAAATGCTTTCGTAAAAGTCTTTTTCAAAAAATTACTTTATAAAATTCCTTTTGTAGAAGTGCTTTTGTATAAAATTGCATGTGAAAATGAAAGTTAATAAAATCTATTTTATTTCATCTTTAATCTCAAAATGAAATGTGGCATAATGGTTTGGAAGTGTATTAAGACGTGGGCACACTAGGAGGCTTGAGTTTGAATCATTGCAACTTCTTTTTTTTGAGATTTGGCAAATATAAACAGAATTGACTTTGACCCAACCCGTCTTGACCTACGCGAGCCAACCCATCTTGACCCTAATGGGTACCCTCGATCCAACCCACCTTGACCCTTTTCCACTAACCCTAATGGGTTACTCGACCCATATTGAACCACCAATAGATTGGGTGAGTATGGGTGGGTTGGGTGGGTAAAATGGGTTAGGGTCAAGATTGCTAGCCCTATTCAGATCAATGGTTGGGGATCATTGCCCCTCCCCTCTACAAGTGCAAATATACCACTCAACAACTTAGCAGGTGGCAATTGGGTTGGTTTACACTATGGGGTATGACCTTATATGATAAGACCCCGATTATAATTGATAGGTCTAATTTGACAACAAAACCTGCTCATTTGTCAAATTGACATATTTAGACATGATAATATGATAATATTACAAATCTACTGTCAGAAAGACAGGTATTAAATTAGGGTTGTCTCTGTGATAATGTAGTCGGTTGAGGACTCTAATTGGTTCCAAACAACCAAGTTAGTCCTGACCCAATTAAAATCAGAGCACTATATCAAAATCCAGGACATACCCAATTACAATGGGGACACATAATGCAGAACCAAACCCCTATAACAGGAAACAGTTCGGTTTGGTTCTATCAGACCCACCAATCCCAGCATTGACAGTCTTTGATGACAATCCTAGAACCAAGGGCAACGTTGGCACCTCCATCTGAATCAGTGTTGGTTTGAGAGGGCTTTCAAGACATAGCTTTTGGCACTCCGAGCTAGGCCTCACATGGAAACTTCTAAAGCTGTATTTGGTGAAAATCCAAAAAGTCAATATGAGCATTCTAAACAACTGTGACGTGAAGCTAGTTTATATGAAACAGGGGTGTTCAACCAAAGCAGTTCAATTGATGCAACTTGCCCCAAACGCAGAAGCCATCTCAAGGTGGGCCTCAATTAAAGGAGCAATAAAACTTGACGAGAAGAGCTTGAGGATTCAAACAAATCTTGGTATGGATAATGGGTCTCTCTAAGCGTCAGTTCTGACCTTGAGGTCCCCGTCCATTCTCATGGTCCATATTCCACCGTCGGAAATCTTTAATGGGCTTAGCATCCCAGAATGACCAGAATAGCTTTTGACTTTAGCCATGAGCAAGCTGCGTTGTCTTAGTTATCAGCCTATCACCAGCCAGCATCGCAGCTGACCGGCGCTTTACCACCAACAATCTTTTTCACTACCAGAAACGAAGCAATCTAGAACAAACCAATAAATATAGGAGCTGTACCCAACTCCACCATAGGAAAGGATGAAACAGCTTCATTACCCTGAGACACTGACCAGTAAGTTTCATAAGGCATCCTGTTACCTAATCGTGTAAAGTGGAGACGGCTTGGTTTGTCATTCAAACAAAGGTAACCTGTTATAGAATGAAGAACATGAAAGATGAGAAGATGAGGAAGTAGGCAGGAGATGCAGAAGAGATTACGGGGCGTCTTTTTTGACTGTAGGGTGGAATGATATGGAACAAAAGAGGCAAGAACCCATTCATCATGGACTAGAACTACTACTGAATTCTTTGACTACCATTAGGCTACTAATTGAAGAATATAATTCTTCAGTAATGCTTGTTGGGGCTTGCCTAATGCAGGTATCATCTACAAATTATATGTTGGGCAATGAGAGCCGAGATGATTTTAAGAGCAAAGGAGGCAATTGATTTTTTATGAACATGTACAAGTAGCTGAATCCTGATAAAGATAATGCCAACAAGATCATTGCAATTAAAATTCAATTTAAAAATTCACTCAGAGATTTCAAGCACTGATCAAAATTTATTTTATAATGCAACGGTTCAAAAGATCTGAATGTTCACGGAATTAATAAATATTAAATATTTTAAGAGCTGACACTCAGCAACAAAGTGCTCAACTCAGGCACCCAAATTAGTTGCATAATATAAGCAACATGAATAAATTGGTCATGCCTCACCTTCGAGAACAAAAGCATAGCTTTCAACCAGTAACTTGATATCAAGAATTCTAGTTCCATGCTTCAAAAAAAGGTAAAAATTGAAGGGCCAGATGCCAACCAGAGTTAAACTTCATCAGGATGGAATCCATTTGCTGCAGGGAATGACTTCTGCTACTTGCCTAAATTATAACAAGTATGCCTTAATGCACAATAACAAACTGAATTAAAATTAAAAATTGTAGAAGAGATCTTTTTTTTTTTTTTGCAAGAATCCGTAGAAACCTGAACAATTCAAAAGTAGCACTTAAGAGTCACAAAACAACTCACCAAAAGAAAATCAAGTGATATAGTCTATCACACAATATCACTATTATAAGGGAAATTCACCTGCTTGACCTCTGTGCCAACAATACCATTAATTAAGGTTTCAACGTAACTGCCATTACCAGAGCAATTTACTTCCGGTACAGTCCAGATTGGACCATTTAAGGACACCATTGAAACCAATCTCGTTTCTACATGCCAAATTGTTTATTTTATGAATCTTTTGCCATGACATTAGTGGATGCAAAATTAAGCAACTAGACCTATCACTCCATTTGCAATGATCCAGAAAACACATCCATCAAACAATTAGAAACATCTGATGCTTTGATGCTTAAGGAATTCATCAATAGATAGGCCCGCCAATACCGGTTAGTATCAATCGAAAAATGTTCTATTTTATTGGTTAATAGCCAATCATTTGACCGGAATGATATGGATCTCCCCAAAATCCAAGACAACGCTGAGCTTCACCTTAGACAAAATAGATGGACTTCCAAGAAACCAAATTATCCAGTACAACAAAACCAAGCAACTCAAAATTTGATGCTGATACAAACATCTGAGAGATCACGCAAGACACCAAAATTGCTACAAAAGCAAGCAGACCTCCTAGTCTACAGCTACGAAGCCAAGGAAGAAACTCTAGCATTGTTCACCCTAACCCACAAAATCCACAAATCCACAAACACCAGCCGCTCCATCACTAATCCACAAAATTACCATACTGGGTACCTTCAATTCCACAAATCAGATAAGCTACTACTGGTTCAAAAAGAGGGCAAAGAAAGACAAGCAAAATGCACCAGTCAGAAACTAAGTAATTCTCAAACATTATAATGCAGAGGGACCATAACAGCAATATGCAGAGGAAAAGCGTGAAGAAGCAACACCTTAGTACTTCAATAAACCTCAGGAGCAATAGAACAGTAGTGAGTGCAATGGTTTGGAAACATGGTGCAGACTCTTAGCTCATCCTTTTGCACCGGAATTGAGTAAATTGATTGCTAATCAGAATCATCATAAACTTCTCCATCATCAGATATTTCATCAAATGACCTTATATCAAGCTGGTAACGAAGAACGCCCCCAATACCTCCAAACCCTCTGCAGAACTGGGACCCTTCTTGCGACTTGTTAGTGACAAATTCAAGAGTGCAGCCAAACCGCTTGTACTCATTAGCAAACCACTCAAGCAGTGGCATCTTCTCCTGAACCTCCAGTTCAGCACCAGTGGCTGAATCACGGAAGTTATTCTGATTGGCCTCTTGTTCCTTGTTCAGGTGCTTTATGACAACCTCACCTGTAGAGTTGTTTTTCAGCACAAACCGACTAATGTTCAGATTTTCCCACACTATAAGAGTCTCAACAGCACCCATTTCCAGGGTCTTCAGTGTGTCCTCCACACCAAAAATGTATTTGCCAGTATCCTGGCTTATCTCCTCGAAGTACTTCCCAATCAAGCGCTTCTCCTGTATAAACTTGACATTGGATAGAATCTCTGAGGAAAGTTCAATGGCCTGATTGAAACCATTCTCACATCCATATGACACATCAACCACATTCAGTATCTTGGCCTGGAGACGGGGATCAAACATATCTGACTGACTCAACTATGTCTTGAAGTCAACTGACCCTGCAAGAATTAATCCTGCAACATTGGGCTGGCTGATGGCTGGATTGATGAAGAATTGTGTGGAATGAAGAAATATCTAGCCTCTTCACAGTAAGTTTGATGTTGAATATCTTGCTAGACTGAGATGGGGATTCCGCCATTGGGCTTGGCTGTGGAAGATTAGAATTCCTTCAAAGGTCCAGTTCTTTATATGGGCTCCTATTAAGGGGAAAATACCTACTATTGATGTATTGAGGAAAAAAAGAATGATCCTTGTCAACCGCTGCTGTTTGTGTGGTGGGGAGGATGAAGAATCTGCCCAGCATCTCCTCCTTTGCAGATATTCTTACAAGGTGTGGCCCCATGTTTTAAGACTGTTTGGCATGACCTGGGTGTCCCCTCCAGACCTTGTCTCTCTATTGTCTTCTTGGCATGGGCAGGTGTTCTCAAAGAGGGTTAAGGTCCTGTTGAAAGTTTTTTGTTTTGATAATTTAAGGATTTTTCATTAATCCAGAAAATAAACTTTTACAACCATCCCTTGAAGAGGCACGGGGTGCAAGCTCTCCTATAACATTCTCAAAAACAAAATATTACAGTGCTGCCTAATATAAAAGTTTCCAAGAAGTCCCTTGTTTGGCAAGAAAAGCAGCCATTACATTTGCCGACCTACTCACCCATTGGGTTCTAATTGTCATGTGACTTGTTAACCATTTAACTTTTTTTAAGATACCCCTATAACTCAAAATGACAGAATCTAGGTCCAACAGCCAACCCGCGACCACCTTTGAGTCTCCTTCAATTAGTAGATTCTCCACCCCAAGTTGGTTAGCAATCTGGATCTCTTATACTGTAGATAATAACTCAGTCCTTGTAGAATCACCTAGTCCCACTGTGCCTGAGAATGAGGATATGATGTTGTTTTCCTCATTTCTCATAACCCCTCCTATAACCAACAGTCCTAGATTGCCTTGAGGCTCTTGACTACTACCATCAAAGTTCAGTTTAGTAAACCCTTCTAGAGGTGGTGTCTAGAATACTAAAGTACTACTTTTCTTACAGGAAATATTAACTACTATTGACCAACTCCTCCAAATGTCATCAAAGGAAAAGGAATTAAAAGAATCTAGGGTTTTCAACCAATGAATAGCCCTTGTTAAGATACCCACCTTCACCTCTAAAATATTTCTATTCTTTCCTTGGAAGATTTTGGCATTTCTTTCTTCCTAGATGGCCCACAATGTGTTGCTCTGAAACATCTCCACATGATTCTCCATCTTCTTGTGGGCAAAACAAAGGTAAGATCCACTTACAACAAAACAAAACAAAACAAACATCCAATTCCATATAGTTGCAACAAAGAGCAAGAAACCATTAAGTGCTAGCAGTCCTCACTATGGTCTTTGCATAGGAAAACTAATTAAGGGATAAACATAAAAACAGCCTTTTTCTTTTGCAGTTTGTCCAAAGTATTAACCTTACCATAGTAAACTTCTTAGCAATAAAAAAAAATCTTGGGGGAATAGGCTTAGTCCAAACTTCTTTCATAGGGAAAGTCCAAGAAACAAAGTTCAAATAGAGGGATCTAATAAAGGAGGCACAAGTAAAGGACCCTTTGGAACAAGGGCTCAAATCCTTCTATCAGGCTTTGAAGGATCCAAACAAATGTTATCGGGGGAAAATAAAGGTTTAGAAACACAAGCAAACTCATCACTCCTCAAGGCTCTACGAAAGCCAAAGTCCCAATTCAAAAACAAGGGAAAAATTGGAGAGGAGAAAAATTTAGAGACATCTTGGTTTTTATTAAGGGAAACAGAATAAAGAGAAGGAAAGAGGTCTTTTAGAGGTAAATTGCCCACCCAAGTATCTTCCTAGAAAAGAACTGAGTTTCTAGAACAAGCATCATACCTTACAAATTGGAGAAATATGGGGAGGATGCTATGTATTGCCTTCCAAGGTGTTGTTAAGGTGTTGAAAGTTTCTCCCATGGTGGTTTGTTGGTGCATTTGAAAGGAGTGGAAAAGTTGCATATTTAAAGATCAAGCTTCTCCTTCAAAGAATGCATGTATGATTGTTGAAAAAATTGTGTTCAAATGGGTCTCCATTAGTTATCTTTTCAAGGGTTTTCACTTTAAACACTTTGTGGATCATTTTTTATTTAAAGAATAAAAAGAAAAAACTTATTAAAATAAAAGGAGGAACCATTAAAATAAACACTTAGTGTATTCATACTGCTTTCCTAGTAAGAACAAGTCCATACACAAGAGAACGGCCAACAACACATTACCATAAGGTCTAAACTTTCTCAGGGTGGTGCAATACTAAGGGATTGATTCATTTCACTTGACAGGTTTTGGTGGAAGGCAAGAAATAGGGATTATACATACTTAATTACAAAATACATAAGACACACTAATACAGGGCCTGAGATAGAAGAAGTACAAATACATCAATGATCAAACCAGTGAAGGTGTCGGTGAAGAGTGATTTTCCAATTGTAAATGGGTGTTTCAAAGAGGTAAACAAAGGACCATGACATTTTCAACATCTAGTGGGGTTAAGCATAAGCTCTACCATCTAGAATGAATACCTAGTTTAATTGGGTCCAAATGTCCGAAAATTCCATGGCAGATATGCTATCTAAGGGGTTAGAGAGATGCATTGTATTGCAGTGCATACCTTCTTGTGCTTCCTATTGTTTATAACTTCACGTAGCATTTTTTTGCTGTCTCCTAGTATAAGAGGCTATGCTTTGCCTTGCATTGTCTTCCTGGTGGGCTTGATTTTGTAATTTTCTACTTCCATTGGATTAAAAATGTTTCTTTTATCAATAAAAAACAATGCAGAGAACATCATAATTTGGACCCATAAAACTATCCACCAGCCCCAACTACCATACCAAGACATCACGCCAGGACGGAAGTTGTTTAAGGATAATCTTTCAGCCAATTTTTCTGTTTGCCCAGCTTACTTGAGTCCATGTAAGTCTCGCCAAATCCCTCCATTAACAATAACTCAATCCAAGAACATGCAGAAAAATACAAGTTTAGAAGTTTCTAATCTCGAGAAACTAAGAATACCCTCAAACCCCCATGGTTGTATCCCAGTTTGGAATCCTTACATCCATGGACTATCTATTAATTCTATAAAAAAAAAATTGAGCAACACGTAAATTTCATCAGCAACCCAGGCAAGTGGGTCGTTGCTGCCTTTGCTTCTGATTTTGGGTTCTTAACAGTTTCTTGGCCAGGGGCAACGGCACTACCTTTTTCAAGCCAGTGAGTTTCATAGCACTTATAAATACATTAGGAAAAAAAAAAAAACAGAAAGAAACCCGTGTTAAATTTTCTCCATTAAAGAGCCTATAGACACATAAACACACCATTAAAAGATGTCAAAACCAGAACATCCTTCAATCCGATCAACATATCTGAACGAGGGAGAGAAGATAAAAACCAGAGAGACAAAAATGGGACACAGAAGTACCTCAACTGTTCTCCATTAAACAGCCTACAGACACATAAACACACCATTAAAAGATGTCAAAACCAGAACATCCTTCAATCCAAGAACATGCAGAAAAATACAAGTTTAGAATTTCCTAATCTCGAGAAACTAAGAATACCCTCAAACCCCCATGGTTGTATCCCAGTTTGGAATCCTTACATCCATGGACTATCTATTAATTCTATAAAAAAAAATTGAGCAACACGTAAATTTCATCAGCAACCCAGGCAAGTGGGTTGTTGCTGCCTTTGCTTCTGATATTGGGTTCTTAACAGTTTCTTGGCCAGGGGCAACGGCACTACCTTTTTCAAGCCAGTGAGCTTCATAGCACTTATAAATACATTAGGAAAAAAAAAAAAATAGAAAGAAACCCGTGTTAAATTTTCTCCATTAAAGAGCCTATAGACACATAAACACACCATTAAAAGATGTCAAAACCAGAACATCCTTCAATCCGATCAACATATCTGAACGAGGGAGGGAAGATAAAAACCAGAGAGACAAAAATGGGACACAGAAGTACCTCAACTGTTCTCCATTAAATAGCCTACAGACACATAAACACACCATTAAAAGATGTCAAAACCAGAACATCCTTCAATCCGATCAACATATCTGAACGAGGGAGAGAAGATAAAAACCAGAGAGACAAAAATAGGACACAGCAAGCCAGTCAACTGTTCGGCAGCTGCTGCGCTCTTTGCTCCTGGGCTTCCTCTACTCCTCCGTATCCGAGCACAGCAAGCCAGTCAGCAACCTAACTCCCAACCTCTTTTGTTTGTAAGGCGTCCATTGAGAGTCCAGATCTGCTCCTTACTCCAACCTCACAATGCCTCCAAGCCTCACATCGGCAACATCTTCCGTACTTTGAATTGTTATTCATGGGGAGATGTTCCCGATAAACGGTAGGATAGGGCTGTGAGGTCAGTTTTAGGAGCGTTGGATTAGGAGCATACCTGAACTCCCCAGTCTCGTGGTGAAATGTGCGAATAAGGATTTGCTCCTCACAACTGGCACATCACACTGACCGCAAAGCTCATCCCACCGTGTATTAGGAATATTTCTCCATGAATAACAACACAATGTATTGCGATATTTCCGATGTGCGGCTGCGACGCATTGTGAGGTTGATGTAAGGAGCGCTCTGGACTCAAAATGTGTGGTGTCAAATGTTGAAGGGAGTTGGAATGGTAGGAGATCTAAACTATAATTTATATTAATTAAAGCCACAACTATAGCTTACAGGTGCGTTAATAATTTTTTTTTTCTGTCTCTGTTAGAAGGCCTAATTCGAATGTTGAAATCATGAAATGTATATAAATAGGGTTCAACTATGGTATATATATGTTGATGCTCGGATTGGCCGAGGACAACAAAATGATTTCATCCCTGGCTCTAGAGGTGGGCCAAAGGCTTTGAAAGTTCGGAGACAGTGTCTTAAGGCCGAGGCAAATTGTGCATCGAGTATTATAGAAGCCAAAGGTTGGTAGCTAAAGTGCTGCAAGACAAAGGATGTCAGAGGCCCCAGGTGAGAACCCATGGTGGAGACTCCAACAGTTAAGTTAGTACGAGGGTACGAAGAGGGGAATTAGGTACAAACAAGGGCTCTAAGGAGTCTGCTTGTAGACATTGAGTTCCCAAGATGAATGCACTTAAGTTTCGTAGTAGGATTAGACTCAGGATCGAGATCCCTCACCTGGAGGGGGGTACCCCCTATTTATACTTGAGGCGCTTGGAGGTTGGTGGAGTTGAACGCCTGAGATGGGAGCCATACGAGGGCGGTCAACAGGTTTTTGCAGGGATGCGTGGGCGCTCCATGATTGGCTCCCTGCTGTGGCGAGTCACGTCCCTGGATCTGGCGTTCGTGGGTTGAACCTCGCAGCCCAGAATGGGCTGGGCTGGGCCACCCTACATCACTTGCCCCCCACTCCCGAGGCCTAGGTGAAGGATTCGGCTTCGGCTGATAGAAGTAGTAATGGTGAGTGCCAGTGGGTCCGGCAGCCGAGGTGTACCCTGCAATGGTGTTCTCTTGTGCGTCTCTGCCTGGTTCATCTTCATAAGTTGGGCTGAAGCTACGAGTGATCTGCAGCACTACTATTTCGAACAGGTGACTGGGGGCCATACTCAGCACGGATCTAGGCGTTGGGAGAACACTCCGTGCGCGGAACAACTTTCCAATCAAACCGGTGTGCGTCCAGATCAGGTCACTCAAATCGGTAGGTTGCAGTGGGCGGATGCACTGGTTCGCCCTGAGCATCATTTCACCTTCCGAGGATGAGTGTTCAAGAGTGCGGCGTGGCTGGATCGCAGGTGCGGAGGTGTTTCGTGTCCATTAGATCTAAGATGATTCGAGCTGTCGCCAATGCGTCGTTTCGCTTTCCGAGGATGAGCATTACATGGTGCGCTGCGATTGGGTCGTAGAGGTAGTGGCTTCTCATCCGTTGGATCTTGAGATATCTGGGCCATTCGTTCTTCTTTAAATAGGGACCTTGACGGTAGTGTTCTTGTCATTTGCCTCTAAGTGCCTTTGCTCTCGAGTGAACTTAGCTCCCAGATTCTCCAATCTTTGACACTTCATTCTCCCTCCACTTCCCTTTAGGTAATCTCGAACGATGTCTTTCTCAGATTCTGGACCTGAGTAGTATGAACTTCCGAACGAGTTGGAGGGGAACTCCATTTGAACCCCTTCCCCTTTTCCCCTTTAAGCCCTTCTGTCTTTGTTCCTCTTTAGCAGGAGGTGGAGATGCTTTGGGAGAGGGTATCCCCCAAGGCCGCCGAAGGTAGCCACCAAGGCGATGCCTGTGAGAGAGTCGCATCCGTGACACCAAGGGAGGCCGAGGGGGAGGAGACCTCAGACCTCGTCCCTGGGGCAAGGGTTGAGAGTGCTGCCCAGGTAGCAACCAAGACTGGCCTCCCGTGCCTAGAGTTTGAAAGTTCTCTAGACGAGGACCGGGTCAAGGCTCTAACGAGGCAGTACTTCATCCCCTCATCCTATGGTATGCGAGTGCCCGAGGTGGGTGATCGGCCGTGGACTCCCAAGAAGGGGGGGATATGCATTTATCAACACTTCCTCTAGTTCGGTTTTCGGTTCCCCCTTCATCCGTTGATCTCTGAATTGCTGAGAGCGTAGGGAATTACCCTCAGCCAGTTAGCTCCCAACGTTGTTAGGACCATTGTGGCGATGTTGGTAGTGGCTCAGCTCGAGAGGGTGGAGCTGACACCGAAGCTCTTCCGAGCGATGTTCGTGCCAAGGAAGCACTCTTCCGAAGACAACGTGTACTATTTCCAACCCCATAGGACCAAGCTTGTAGATAACCCCTCTTATGTACATAACTGGAAGAGTAAATTTTTCTTTTGTCCTGTCCCGAGGGCTGGTCCTTCGAGTTGGGGTGGGGAGAGGCAAGCCTGACTGCAGAGAAGAGTGTCCCCTGCTCACGAGTGAGGAGAGCGATGATCTCGTGCGACTGCTCAAATTGGGGAGAGTCCAAGCCCAGCTCTTGGTGGAGGAGGAAGTCCCACTAGTTTTTGCGGGGTTCAGTCCTGCCCCCCTTGGTAGGAGAGGCCATGTAGTCCCTTAACACATTCCCTCGTCCTCGTCCTTGTGCTGTGTTACTAATGGTTTTGTTTTCCTTGCAGAGGTGCCAATGAATGCTGGAAGACTTTGATGGATCGTGCCCACGCGATGCAAAAGGAGTGGGCGAAAGCGAGCACGCAAACACCTCAGCAGCCCGCCGAGGACACATCAACGCCGAAGGAGAAGGCTCCTGCCCCTGTGAAGGGAACGCCCTCTCGCCAGGTCACCGCTAAGGGGATAGTTGTGCAGGTCCCTGCCAAAGGGACTACTTCAGCAGCTCCTGCGAAGGGAGTAACTCCATAGGTCCCCACTAAGGGGAAGAGGTCCGTTGATGAGGGCCAAACGAGGCGCAAGCAACATGTGCTATCGAAGCCGACTGATGGGTTGAGGAAGCCCGCCAAAGGGACCGAGACGGGGCAAAAGAGACCGGCCGAGGAGGCTGTGAGGGATCAACCGCCGCAGAAGGTGGCCCACACCGGGGGCTCAGCAGGGGATGCCCCGAGGGGGCCCCATAAGGAATGAATGAGGCCGTTTTTTGCCCCACACCCTTGGAGGAGCTCGTCGAGCGGTCTAGCCAAATTTTCCATCCCCAATGGCCAATTGTTGATGGTCGGATTGGCTGGGGACAACAGAGTAATTTTGCCCCTAGGCTCTAGAGGTGGGCCGAAGGCTTTGAAGGTTCGGAGACGGTGTGCTAAGGCTGAGGTAGATCGTGCACCGAGTACCGTAGAAGCTGAAGGCTGGTAGCTGAAGTGCTGCAAGACAAAGGATGTCAAAGGCCCCGGGTGAGAACCCGAGGCGGAGACTTTGATGGTCAAGTTAGTATGAGGGTACGAAGAGGGGAATCAGGTACAGACGAGGTCTCTGATGAGTCTGCTCATAGACACTGAGTTCCCAAGATGAATGCACTTAAGTTCTGTAGTAGGATTAGACTCGAGATCGGGATCTCTCACCTGGAGGGGGGGTACCCCCTACTTATACTTGAGGCGCCTGGAGGTTGGTGGAGATGAACGCATGAGATGGAGCCGTACGAGAGTGGTCAATGGGCTTTGCAGGGATGTGTGGGTGCTCCGTAATTGGCTCCGTACGAGGGTAACAGGGTAGCCCCTACTGTGGCAAGTTGCGTCCCTGGATCTAGGTTCGTGGGTTGGGCCTCTCAGCCCATTCTGGGCTGGACTGGGCCACCCTACATCAATATATATATATATATATATAGTAGGAAATGAAAAGTTTTTTTTTTGAACAGCAAAGTTAGTGGTTACAAATTTGGTATTTAAAATATATGATTCTCTTGAAATTTCAAGAAAGAAGAACCTTTTTTTTTCTTTTTTCTCGTTTTTTGCTTTTTATTTTTGGATTGCTTCAGTGATCAACTTTTTGTTAAAATTATGCTTTGTGAACTACCTGCCTAGGCTTTATGTTATATTAATTTTATGTAATTCCTTCAATGCTTCACATTTAATGCTTTTAAAATTCCAGGTTTTGGTAGTTGAATGTGATGGTTCTGTTATTAGAAGTTGCAAATGTGAAATTTTCTATTTTTCCCATTTTCCTTTATCTTTTTCTTTTGTTTTTAATTACTTATTAACTAAAAAAAGGAATCTATGTGCATGAGGCTTATGCCTCTTGCTTTCTGGTTCTGTGGTTCATGTTTCGTGCCTTTGGATAGTAGAAAGACTTGCGTGGCACTTTCGCGTTAAATCTACCATATCATCTGGGCTCACCCAAAGTCAATCCAAAAGCTCCAAGAAATTAAGCTAAACGTTGGAAACAAAATTACGAGCAAACACATAGATATTCATTTTGGAGGTTCTGGTCATCTTTTGATCTTATGGAAGATGATCCAATTTCTTTGATGAACATTTCTTTTAACAGAAACATCTTTGTTTTTTTTTTTGGGGGGGGGGTTGATAACAAGGACTATTTTTTTTTTATTAATACATAATAAATATATTTTTTTCATTATAAAGTATTGAAGTAAATACAAAAATTATGTTCATTATGGACATCGAGTAAAAGACAAGAAGTCCATCCCAGAGTTCTATAAGCGTCATAGATTTACTAGCTTTCACTATGGCAGTGATAACTTTTTCAACCCAAGAAAAAGAATGGGGGGAATTCTATGGAGGTGCACTAGGGCATCCACACTTTGGCCCCTTTGAGAAGAAAGAAATAACAGACTTTTCAATGAGAAATAAAAAGAGATCCAAGAAAGAGATCATTAAGAATGTCTTGAGTAGAGTGGTTAATTGGGTGAAGAATTTAGGGATATTTGAGCCATTCTCCAAAGATGATATTTTGAGAGTGACAATTTGTGACAAGCTCTTCATGTTCCAGGTTAAAAACATTAAGGGAGATGGAAGACAGCAGATACAAACCAGATCAAACATAACTTTGATGGGTGCAATATTGGAAAACCAGGACCTTCAGCTGTTGGGGGAGTTAAAGATAATGTAGGTTCCTCCAGAGCACTCTACTCAGACCCAACAAGGGCCAAAGATTTGTAAGAGACTAAACGACTCTAAAGGAACATGACAGCACATATACACTTTAAGATAAGCTAAATAGATGGCTACAGAATTGGGAATGACATGGTCATGTAACTTATCAACCAAACAAGAGATGACATGGCAAACACATGAGTCCCTTTTCAGTACCATCTAATCTGCCATATTGATGGTTTTCATGCCATCAACACATCTTAGCTAGAGAGCTTGGCATGGAAAACCCATAAGTAGGGGTTTCTCATTTGTGTGAGTGAGACTCTGTTTTCTTCACAGGGGTTGAGAAGGTCAATGCTTTATATGAAAGCAGGCATATTTGTCATTGCTCTGACAGTATGACTGATGCTTACCCAGAATTATTTATCAAATGGACTGCGTGAATTGGCTGCTCCATCTTTCCATGTGGACAAAGAAAGATGCCAGCTAGCAGAGATCTGAAGCTTCTAGTTCTAGTAGAATCTTCTCCTCAATCATATTTATTTTGATATTTTAAGGATATTGTCTCAACCCATTGAATGAAAGAAGAAACTCAACAGTTATGAGTTAAGCCTGAAAGCAAAGTGTCTCTCCTAGAAATCCAAATTATATTCTACTTCTTCAAAGTTCAAACGCATCAATCTCTGTCGTGGGATTTGTTTTCATTTTTATTTTATTTATCAGAATTAAATGCATAATTCATTTGCATGTTCCATTTCCTTGGGTTTTGTGTGTTATTTATCAGAATTAAATACATAAAAAAAATGCTTTGGCATTTTTTGCACAAAGTGGCCACTCTCAAACTCTAATCCATGTTGCAAACCCAAGATTTTGCAATTAAACCAAGTGATGACCACAAGCAAATGCATCAGAAATTTAATTTTCAAATTACAAACTTTCCTCCGGGAAAATTACCCCCCTCTCCCCCAGTGGAATAACCTTCTGTTCACTCTGTGTTGCCAAAGCATCATTAAAAATATTTAGTGATGCTTTGAAGGTTACTCCTAATTCCCCTCTCAGTTTTTTTTTTACCTTCCTTATATCATGTCTATGAACCCAAGAGCCTAAACTGTTTTGTATGTAGCTAGAGAGAAGGAACACTTTTCCTTTTCTCAGACAGTAGATCAGAATCATTACACTAAGGATAGCCAACAAATGTATATTCCGATGAACTTGGGTCCATATTTCTTAATATGTGAATTAAGTTAAAAAGTATTCATATTGTCTGGCCACTATTTGCTGAGAAATGCTAATAAACAACAAATTTATGCACTTCTTTGTTTTCCTCACCCTACGGACATGTCCAACTTTGTCTTGTAGTGTATCATGATTTTTCATGGACCCTATCATATTATCTGAGAGTTGGATAACCTCATTGTTTACCAGCATCGTTCTTTTTTCTAATTGCTAATATGCTTTCTAGTTGTCAGTATGGATCTGGAAGCTGCCCAAAGGGCCCAGGAATCTGTTGACCTGGCTTTTCACATGTCAAATATTCTTGATACAGGATTTGATCGTTACACCCTATCCATCCTCATAAACCTTTGTGACTTGGGTCTGAACCCTGAAGCTCTTGCCGCTGTTGTCAAGGAGCTCCAGAGAGAACTCTCTTCTTCCTCCACAGGCCCGTGCTTTCCTCAACTGACCTTTTTAACTAATACTTTGGCTGTATACCATCAAAATAGGAAATTGACTTCGTATTTCATTTTATTTTTGACTTCTTTGTCCAATATCATGTAGAAGATGATGGCATTTGTTTTAGACTTTGATGTGCCACCTTGTGAACCACAGGCATAGTAGTAACTGCATTTGTAATCATACATTGGTTGTAGTGTACCCATCAAAGGGGTTATCCCTGCCATGGAGAATTGGAGATTTCATACAAGGAAGAAGTATGCTTAGTACAATCAAGTGATTGTTTTACTATCATGATCGTGATCAGCCAGTCTTGTCTAATTTGGGACCTCCAACCTTTATATCTTCCATTTACCATAAAAAACCTTGGGAGAATGACCGATAACCCCAGTGTCTAGAATTTGTAGGTTCAAAGTACGTTTAGGGTAGGTGCCATGTCGGAATTGATGCTAATTCATGGACGGGTCTAGGTGCATAGGGTATAATTTTTTGACATTTTGAATGTTTATAGCTGTGCAGTGGAAATCAAAAATCTGCACTGGGTCTATCTGTACTTCTCCGAAAAACCTTTTATATATTTTTTTGACATATATTTGTTTTTCCCGAGACAGAAGAACTTTGATGCAGCTGATTATGAGGTTTATCTCAGCAGGCAGGTTAATTTTGGCATGGATATCTTAGGTGGAGCCTACCAGATATGGATTTTACCCTCTTCCAGGTGCATTTTGTGAAACCATTTCATTTGCTAGGTCTTAACACTGTAGTTCCCCTGGTTTGTTTTGATTATTTCTTAGGCCTGCAGGCCCTGCACTCTGGTCAGTGCAGTTGCACTGTTGCACACTTGCACCTCCATTCGGCTTCATTTGGAAAGAGTACGAATGCAAATATGGACAATGCAAATACATACAAAATAATACTTTATATATTTGTATTTGTACTCCTTCCAAACTGAGCCCTCATACCTAATAGAATATTGCATCAATGTTACAGTCACAGTTCAGGAAGTGAAAACTTTGCATGCATTTCACACTTTAGCCATAGTGGAGCACCTTGGTTCCAAAATTATGACACTTTACTGTAAGGCTGTAAGAGAATATATAAAGAGGATGACGAGACAACCACCTTGTAAATTTGTAATAGTCGCTCAACACCAAAAAGAGATGGATCTTGTCTCTTGAAAATGAATTATAGAAGCAAGTCCTTAACATACATACACTATGAGAAAATTCCAATTTTATAAGGCAATCTTGAAAAGATCCCCAGCAGTATCTTGGCTAAGCCTCAATAAAATTTATCTTACATGCTCCCTTCTCCTGTGTATCCAAAGTCCAAACATCATCCAGGGGTTCTATCGATACACATTGGTCCGTATCAGTTAATACGTATTGTGCTATCCTTCCAGGAGTTGTATCAGGTCAGACACTGATTCAGGCCTTAAACCAACCCCACTGAACCAATTTCGAAAAATAAAAATAAATAAAACCTATCAATACAAGTGTGTAGATACTTTGAACCTTGACTACAGCTACAGATCCTAATTACAGATGTGATCTGGCCATTCAGCTTGAGAAACTAGAGGTTGCAAAGGCACTTGCCACCAAATTATAGAATGAAGCCAAATGGAAGCGGCTAGGATAATTAGTTATGTCCACTGGAAATGCATTCTAATTCCCTTAGGCGAATGTATCTTTTCTTTCCCATTTATTTTCTTAAAAATTTCAGTGAGCAGATTTTAAACATTTCTTTCTCCTGCACATTTGCGCATCACATATGTGCATTTTCACACAAATGGATTTTTTTTTCTTTTATTTTTGCCTTTTTAAAAGTGATTAGTGGCCAAATAATTTGTACACAAAATCTGAGAATAGACAGAAATGCTGTTCTTGCTTCTACTCTACGGCCACAATGTTTTTTTTTTCTTATCCAGAAAACGTTGGGCAAGAATCGTTTCTTTAACGATAGGTTGTTTTGAGGAGATTAGCTTTAACATTAGAGGGTTAGGAATAGTAGTTGCTTTAACCAGATTTCCTTTAAAGGAGATTTGCTTTAACCAATCGATTTAGATTTGCAATAACCGTTATAAACTCTTGCTTGAATCATGGTCCAGTCGGACCTTCTTTCTTGTTTTGAAGATCTGGCCAACTACTACTATCTTCAAAGTCCTCAAAACGTTGGACAATGACAGGAGAGATTTGCTTTAATCATCCTCAACTTCGTTCAAGGACAATGAGGAGAGGAAGATTTACACCATGTTTTGAAGATTTAGGGGCAAATTTGGTATTATAATTCTTTTGGGAATGTAATTTTAACAGTTTTTAACGGTGCAATAACAGATGTGCTGTTTATGTTATGTGGGACCAGCCAATAGGGCATATATATACATATGCTACAAAAGTTGGCCTTTAGATAATTAGATCTATTACTTTACTAACATAATTTTTAATTTTTACTTGACGCCTTTGATGGGCCATTGTTTGGTGCAATGAAGTCTGGACAGACAAGCATGAAAACATGGGTTCAAGTTTTAGAGGTGTCAATAATTGGTAGGATCTTTGACTCGTTAGAGTCATGGTTTTCGAAACTGGACCGGACCGGATGGTTGGACCAGAAAGATCGGGAACTAGTTCGATTTTCCTCAAAATCGGATTTTCCATAAAAATTGTTGATTTTGGTTAGCAAACCACTAACCCGAACGATTAACCGTTCGAACAATTTTGACTAGTTTTCATTTTTTTATTTTTTTGTCAGAATGGATCAATCGTTCGGTTCGAACAGTCGGACCGTTTGACCCGGTAATTAGACCCTTGACCGGTTTGGTCTCCGGGTCGGTTTTAGAAACCATGGTTAGAGTAGAGACTTGGGATCACAATATCACATTCCAACATGGTTTTTAAAACCGAACCGGTCAGGGGTCCAATTACCGAGTCAAACGGTTGGCTTGTTCTGACAAAAAAAATTTTAAAAATTTAAAAAAATGAAAACCAATCAAAACCGTTCGAACAGTTAACCACCCAGGTCAGTAGTTTGATAACCAAAATCAACGATTTTTATGGAAAATCTGGTTTTGAGGATTGAAAACCATGCATTCCAGTGCCACAGTGTCACAAGTGACTCCTTCATTGCGCCATCGAGCACCTTCCACTGTGCCATTAGAGTGCCTACAGCATGCCTTCATGGTGTCATTATGTCTGCCATGGGTGGGCTATGTATGTATCTCTGTAAGGGGGGTCTGCCAATGGCATTATTGTAATTACTTAGTATGGTTTTCCACTCTTTTGATGTTTCTTTTTGTCACTCCCCCAAAAGCTTAACATACTCTTTGAGGGGAGATAGGTAGTCGAGTGAGTCAATAGCATGTAAAGGTTAAGCACGAGATCCCCTCGGCACTGAACTGTGTGCTTGTGCTTACCATTAATCAATGCAATACAAGTGGCCTTTTGACTAATTTGTGTGCCTTCTTGTTGCCTTTTGTGTTTGTTGCTTGCATTCATAAGCTTTCTTGACCCCATCGAGCGCCGCACGGGACCTCGTTGACTAGCCCCGTGACAGTTGGCATCAGAGCGAGCTAGCCAACAACTGCTACAATTGGTATTAGAGCAGATTGCTCTTCAACACACGCAACATTAGTGGTGGCACAATGAAGCACAACAAGGAACTCACCGATGAGATTCAACATGGCCTTGCCCATGCAAGGGAGACCGATGAGGCACTAAGTGATGAAGCTATCACAGAGAAGGCCCCGAAGGGCAGCACATCTAAAGCAAGCAAGTGCGACAAGTTGGTTGACAAGCTTGCTGCCTTCGACATGTGCATTCTTCGTTGTGAAGTGACCATTGGGGAGATGCATGACCGAGTAGAAGAAATCCACCTAAACGTGGAAACCATTGAGAGATCCATGGTGGAGCTAGAAGTCCGTTTGAATGGCACCATGAACGAGGTCTGAGACATCTTGAATGGCACCCTCATGGAAGTCCTTGGCACAACATCCCGACAAGAAGGGAGCTCATCCCGATCCAACATCCAAGACCAGGTTGACAAGATGAGAGCTAAATTGTCGACATGGAAGAGAGCCATGCCCTCACCTACAGCCATTCAAGCACAATTAGAAGACATCAAAAGAGAGTGGATGGCCATTAAAGCAGCCATGGCCACTCCTACCGACCTCTAGGCACAACTGGATGAACTAAGAGGAGACATGACACTCCTCAAGAGATTAATGGCCAGCACTCCTAGCCCCTCCACAACACTGGCCCCTACTCGTGTAAAGATCCGAGAGCCCACACCTTATGCCAGCTCCCGAGATGCTCGAGAACTAGACAACTTCTTATGGCAAATGAAACAATATTTCCTTGCCGCTAACATTAATGATGACCTAATTCAGGTTTGTATTGTGATAATGTATTTGACTGACATTTCTATGCTATGGTGGCACAGGCGATGCCAAGACATTGAGCGGGGCACATGCACCATTAACACGTGGGTAACTTTCAAGTGAGAACTAAAGAGGCAATTCTACCCAAAGAACGTGGAGTACCTGACATGGAAAAAGTTGAAAGCACTCAAGCATGCAGATTCACTCCACGACTATGTCAAAGAGTTTTCAACCCTTACTCTGGAGATCATTGACATGTCCGACAAGGATCTACTATTCAATTTCATGAACGGACTGAAGCCATGGGCCGAATTAGAGCTCCAACGCCGCAACATATAGGACCTTGCCACCGGAATGGCCATGGTAGAGCAACTAAATGAGACAAGCTTGTCAGTTGAAGAATCCCCAAAGCCAACCAGCCTACGTGCCTTAGATTTGAGTGGGGAAGCCAATCAATCACGCCCTCCTCACATCAGCTCAAACTTCAGCAAGCCAGCTAGACAGGACCATGGGAAGAAGCCACAAGAAGATCAAGGTCACCAGCATAGGTACAGGCCTAGAACCACTAGACCCCCACTCTCTTGCTTTATTTGTGGGGAGAAGCATTTGGCTCATGATTGCCCAACAAAGAAGAAGATCAATGCCCTTGTCACCATGCTCAATGAAGATGAGCAAAATGACGAGGAAAAATCAATGCAAGCACCAAGAGTGGGTGCACTTCAACTTTTCAATGCAATGGTGAAGAAAGAGACCACACCAAGACGACCTAACAAAGCCCATAAGGGGCTCCAATATGTAAACATCACCCTCGACGGGAAGCCAACCCAGTCCCTAGTAGACACTAAGGCCACACACAACTTCATTTCCATTGCTGAGGCCAAGTGGCTAGCCCTTCCGATCACCAAGGAGATAGGTCGGCTCAAAGCTGTAAACTCTAATGCCAAAGCGGTTGAAGGCCAGGCCTGTGGGGTAGACCTTCAAGTTGGGCCTTGGAAGGGAAAAATTAATTTATCTATGGTATCCTTGGATGACTTTTAAGTTGTCTTGGGGATGGATTTTCTAATGCAGGCGGAAGCAGCCCTTGTGCCGCACATCAACTCATTATGCATCCTGGATGAGAGCTCCCCTTGCATGGTGCCAGTTACAACCTCCACCTAGGTCCAAAAGAGACAAGTGTCAACACTGCAACTCTTACACATTAAAGTAGAGCCCGGAGCCAGTGTGAAGCATGCAGCAAAGAAGACCTCCACTCACCTTGCCTCAGTCATGAAGCACCAATCAAGTGAAGACACTAACATGAAGCAGCAACAACAACAACAGCCCTCCAAGTCATCCTCAACGCCACAACGTCGGCAAAAGCCGCATACGCCCTTAACTGACGGGCCCAACAGAAGACCCAAGGCCGTGTCCGATTTCGCCACACCTACTACCACAACCATCGGGAGAGCGAGTGCCACCCAAGCCATCTAGGGACCACTTTCACACCATTCCTCAGACTAAATCACGTAGTAGCCCTGCGAGAAGTCACCCTTGGAGAAGCATTCATGGGAACCAATACCCCCACAATCCAAAACATCATTTTGACCCTAACCTGGCCCAGACCTTCCCTATAACCAAGCTGAACCAGCCACTATCATACCTTGAAGCCGCTAGGAAAGGACTTAGCCATAGGAAACCGCAACAGAATAAGCCAACCCAACCATGTTATCCAAATATACACCTCGGCCTTGGATGACAGCTGATTCGTGGAACAGCAAAAGAACCCTCCTTCCGCATCAACAACTCTAAGGGACCAGTCAAAGCCAATCTCCGAGGACGTAGATCGAATTGAGTGGGGGAGACTATCACAAATGACTCCTCCGTCGCACCATCAAGCACCTTCCACTGTGCCATTAGAGTGTCTACAGCATGTCTTCATAGTGTCATCATGCGTGTCATGGGTCGACTATGTATGTATCTTTGTATGGGGGGTCTGCCAATGGCATTATTGTAATTACTTAGTATGATTTTCCACTCTTTTGGTGTTTTCTTTTGTCACCCCCCCAAAAAAAAAGCTTAATATACTCTTTCAGGGAATGTAGGTAGTCGAGTGAATCAATAGCGTGTAAATGTTAAACATGAGATCCCCTCGACATCGAACTGTGTGATTGTGGTTACCATCAATCAATGCAATAGTAGCCTTTTGACTAATTTGTGTGCGTTCTTGTTGCCTTTTGTATTTATTGCTTGCATTCGTAGGCTTTCTCAACCCCATCGAGCGCCGCACAGGGCCTCATTGACTAGCCACATGACAACAAGGTTCAAGGGTTAAGGGAAGGCTCGGAAGGGGATGTGCTACCCCTGATTGTGTAATCCCATGAACAAAAAAAATGTTTTAAAGCTGTCGATACAAAAACAAATAATAAAAAAAAAAAAAATAGGTGCCAGCAGTCCATATTAGCCTTCCTATACCCCATATAGCCAGAGCATCAGCTATTGGGTAATGGCCATTTTCAATGCAACGAGTGTACATTTTGCTACTTTAAAAAGAGTGGTAAAATGCCCACCAATTTATATCTATATTAAAAAGAGGAAAGAGGGGAAATGGAGGATCCTCTTAAATCTCTTGTAGTTAATGTTTATAACATTTTCCCTCCCCATTAAATCTCTCTTGACCCTAAATATGCTTAATTAGTATACTCAGTCACCCTGAAAACTAATCGATCTCGATCAATATATACTAAGACATTTCAATATTTTGAACCTTGGGACCAATCCAATACTAACCCTAGACATAGACCTTGGCTTATACCCAAACCGATTTCAAAAACCCAAATTTACCAAACCAAACCTAACCAAATTTCTATTTAAACACTTCATTTCCGGTGTCCAAAATATTCATCATCCCTATGTACATATTATTATAAACTAATAATATAGTTATCAATATTTCCAAAGTATAATATTCAGCATCGCATTCTTAGTATGTACTATGTAGTCCTTTCAAGATCATATTTACATTGAGAGTACTTTCAACTATACAATTTTAGATACATTGGTAGAAGCTGAGGCCTTATTACAAGCATCACTTGCTAACCCTAAGTGATGCCATCTTAACAGGCTGTTGACACACCAACTGCTCTGAACTCAAAATGTTGATTTCCGTCACTCTGGGGGTGAACAATGGCAGCACAAGCTCCTGCCTCTGAACATTGATCCTTTTCCACCTGAGAAACACATAATGAGCTCACAAGTTGCTTATTTTCATCTATATTTATACCTTGGTCGTCTTGGCCCTTGGAGATGATTTCCCATTCTTCTTTGAGTGACGTTGCATCCAAGCCACCTTCTCGGTGCTTTTCCATGTCGAAAGCGGTTGGTAGGATCACATAATCGTTCAGAGGATTGTAGAAAGGATCTGGCTCACCCACCTTGAGCCAGTGCTTGAGTATCCGAAATACATGCCGATCACAGAGTATGCCCCGGTGCTCACCAGGGACTCCAACCCTTGCCTCTGCATCAAGTCCATCTGCCTAAAGAATGAAAAGGAGAAAATACTGTAAGACATGTTGCAAATATTTCAAATTGTTGATACAACAATAGCATAATTCGGAGGACAAACAAAAGCTGATGGTGGAAAGGATTGTATATTGAGCAATAAGCTAAACATTAATTGATCAATAAGAGAATTATCGTACCCTTTTTCTATATCCACGTATAATCAACATGGTTTTAATCCAAGCAGCCTTAATATGTAAACAGGTCCATTTTCAGTAAACATTACCCATGCTAAATTTTAGTATATTTAAATATGAAATAGGTAGAAAGGTAAAACATTAAAAGCAATATTCTATTTAAGTAAGGAATTCCTATTAAAAAGTTGGTTTTAACCAATGTTTAGAGAACCGGACCAGGCATAGAACCGGAGAAGGGAGAGGTTCACAGGTAAGAGGTTCAACCGGGGTCAAAACGGAGGTTGAGCTGTGATATATACTATGGGTCATATAAATACTATATAATATATTTTAGAACTTTTAATATACTTGAATATGGTGGATGCCTGGATGGATAGCAAATTTCTTAATTTTTAAAGAAAATGACCAGCGTTCAAGTCTTTTAATTTACATTTTCTTTAAAATACATGTATAATAAAGTAATATATACAATAAAGAATTATTAAGTAACACAAGAGGTGGATTATTGGTAATTAAGCAATATATGAAAATAGGAGGTCATGGGTTCAAGTCTTGTCAAACATATTTTAAATTTCAATTATTTAATGGCCAAGGCAGTTAAATGAAACTGGGCTGGTTCGCCGGTTTTCTGGTTAAACCGGCCGGTCAGCCAATTTTCACCAGGTTTTTAACAAATACAGTTATTAGAGTATGACTGAAATGGCCAAGGCCCTAGGTCACGGTTCAGCCGGTCCAGTCCGGTTTTCTAAACATTGATTTTAACTTGTTGGTTGTGCAGCTACCAACTTGTCATGTTCTCAAAAAGCTGTTCCACCTTTGGAGCTTTAGAAGATAAAGACGGCGAAACTACTACATGCACAGAGACACACAGACAGACTCTGACATGCACAATATGAATTTAAGAGAAATAAGAGTGTCAGTGTTAGTAGCATAATGTGTCTTGGTGTAGACAGCTCATCAATTTGTCCATCTACTTAAGATTTAAAGAGGGAAGTCTATCAGTTATTGTATTTCAGCTTCTTACTATAATAGAAGTGGTGCTAAGGTAGAAAACAGATTTCTCTCCTACACCAGTTTCTCTTTCTCCAGTTCACTTCTTTTCTCTCTTCTGCTGCTTTTCTATTGTCCAGGTTGCTGTTTCCTCTATTTAGTATAGGTCACAAAACAGCACGCACAGTGACAGTGTACAAAATGAATTTAGAAAGATAAAAACTCAAAACCATGCACAGAAATACACACACAGAATATAATAATGTTTGAAATATTACATGGAGGGAAAAGAGGATATCAGCTGGATAACAAAAACAGGAAAATAATGCAACCACAAAGGTGCGATTGCAACAAGTGCATTGTATTTGTCACCCAAAATGACACTAAACTTTGAGGCGTAAAGAAAAACCTTTTGGAAATTAAGACCATTTACATCCAACTGGCATGGAACCGGTTATTAGCAGATGCCATAGCGAATCATAAATGGGATAATTTTTTTTCTTTTGTGGAAGGAAAATAACTAGTTTTTATGCTTCCAGAGAAATGCCTAAAGAAAAGGAAAAGGACAAGTTCATGGACAGACCATTCTCAGAGATACTTGATGAAGCAAGTACTATGGATTCCAGTATTCTATAGTAGGTTTTAGCAGGCATCAAAGCATTGATTAGTCAATGAATGGTCAACTGATTACTTAGTTGAGGGATATACTAACTGCATTAGTAACTATTCAGTCAAGAACTATAATGCAGCTGCCCAGACGACTAAAAGCATCAACTAGGTTGACAAATGATTAGTACACTTGGTTAAAGTCTATTTACTAGTGTTTACAACTAGCTTTTAGAATAGTAGTATAATGCCCCTGTATTTTTATGCATTCCAATCACTTTTAGTACCTCTCATAGTTCATGGTTGGTTTAAGGACATAAAAATAGAAACAAAGTAAATAAAATAAAATAAAATAAAAGATAAATAATAGAGTAGTTCTTCAGGAATTCTTCCAATTGGTAGTCTGCTAGTATGGAGTTTCCATAAAGGATTGTATCAGATGGTTAAGATTGCACACCCCCTTCTCTGATACCACTCCCTAACTCATCCAATTGTTCGTAAAACAAGGACTATGTTAAATATATCTTTTATTTCAAATCATCCTTCTGTGGTCAACAAGCCAGCACCTGA
The DNA here is from genome assembly GCF_056320005.1 of Nelumbo lutea. NCBI lineage: Eukaryota > Viridiplantae > Streptophyta > Magnoliopsida > Proteales > Nelumbonaceae > Nelumbo > Nelumbo lutea. The sequence goes on from NC_142690.1 coordinate 54,441,149, forward strand.
AATTGCATCTCTATTTGCTATATTGCCTACTGAGGCTGAAAATAGGGAGCAATTTTCATTTTCTCAAATGTATTATTAAGGCGAATTCCCTTCTATCTATCTAGAGCTTCCTAGGAGTAGGGATTTCATATCCCAGTCCACTTCCCAAAAAATGTTGGGTGAAAAGGGGAAAGAACAAACAAACCGAAATATCTCACTACCTCCTTCCTTTTGCCTCATGGGAAAGTCAACCTTCTCTCAACCATTGTTTTAAAAGGCTTAAGCCATGTAGAGTGAGGTATATGCCCTGTGGTGAGGTGCACAGATTTTGCCTTAAGGCTTAAGCCTCAAAAACTTTGATGTGAGGCTTAAGCCTTTGTCAGAATGAGGCGTAAAGCTCAAGCCTCTATGCATGAGGCATAGCTTAAGGTGTAAGTAGGGATGATGCAAGTTGGCTGGGCTTGGATTTTCAGTCCTCAAGCTGGGATCAGGCCAAAGAATTCAGGCTTTTTTATTTTTTGGGCCGGGCCCGGGCCTACTCATTGGGTAGCCCAAACCCAACTCGAGCCCAACCCAACTATAGGCATTCATATATACAATGTATATATATATATATATATATATATATATACATATTTTCATAGACGCATACATACATGTATTATTTTAGAGTGGGTTCATTGACCAACTCAAGCCCAGCCCGGGCCTAAGCCCAACCCAAGTGCATCAAATTAAAATGCGGGCTGGGCTCAGGTTGGGAGGATCGGACTTGACATCGGGCTTGAGACTTAAGCCCAAATTTCAGGGTTGGGCCTGGTTGACCATAAACCCGGCCCAACCTGCCTGACTTGTATCCCTAGGCATAAACCTCAATTATCAATGATTTAATGCAAAAAAAATGTATATTTTATGCATTTTTATAGTTCAAAACATATGGAAGAAGCACTTCAATAATTATAGGCCAAATGAAAAGAGTAAAAATGAAAAACTAATAGGGCAAATCAAGTTCCATTGGTTTCTCTCAGTGTTTTAGGAGAGTTCAATGCAAAAAGGGCCAATTAAGTAATTAGTTTCTCTTGGATAACCAAAATTTTTTCGTTTCTTTTCTTAATGATTTTTTTTTCTTTTTATTGTTTTTTTTTGCATAGATCAAACCAACTACGTTATTTCCTTTCTTCTAAACCATTCGATGACCATAAATCTAATATCAATTATATGGATTATTCTTCATATGTTTTCTTTCTTTTAAATTGGCCATATAAATAATTTGAGAACTTTACATCTTGAGACATGAAAATATAAAATATTTATGACTATTAATTGATTAGTTATTATTTTATTTAATGCTTAAACACTGAAACTTATTGCTTATAAACTTCTAATTCATGGATATTTATACCTTTTTATCATTCTAATTTGGTATATTATATGTTATTTTATTCAATTTATAAACTTCAACTAATTTTTCCTTAGGCTTTGAGGCTTACACCTCGCCTTTTTGGGCCATTATGCCTCAACTACGCCTTTAGCCTTTTAAAGCCTTGCTCTCAACTCTCAAGTTTCTTTTTTTCAATAACAGATCAATTCCATCCATGGTACAATTCCACCCTATTTGCTCTTATTCCTGCATGTTCTCCCTACTCTGGAACAAGGGCAACATATATATTAAAAAAATAGATTTGCATGAGAATGGAATAAATATTTTGATGTTCATTGGATTTCTACTTTTCAATATCAATCAAGAAAATAACAATAAAACATGGGGTACAGGGATTATGTTGACTGGAGGATTGAACACGTTTCCAATCCAAAGCATTCCTCATCCAGTAAACTGCTAATTGGCCGCATTAGCAAAGCTTATTCTTTATTTCAAAATTATTATTGTTTTCATTATTTTTGCCAGCATGTTTCGTAAAATTTTGGGGGGTTTTAAACCCAGACCTTGGATCAAATCCTGCATTTAGCATTGTAACTACTGATTTACTAGCATTTTTTCTGTCTAAAAAAGAAGAAAAGAACACTGCTATTGATGAACTAAAATAGAAATATCATGGAGCTACATCAGTGATCCACAAATTGCACGACTGATGAACTATGTACCATAATCTCGTGGATTCTGCTACTAGACAAAAATCCTGTGTGCAAAGCCTTATACGGATCGCTGATTGGGGTGCATTACTAATCCTTTTACAGTTTTACTATTAGTTTTTGTTGAGTGATCCCATAAAAATCCAAGAGCTTCTATCCACCTCTTCCACCATATTTGCTCAAGTATGGTCTTGGTTCAGCTCTCATCTCCTCTCCAATGATTTTACTTTTAGTTTGCTCTCATAGTGTGGAGAAGTTCCTCACAATTTTTTCAGTATATTAAATATTTCACGATTTTTTTTTATCAATAACACTTTCATTAAATCATCAATAGAAGATTTACAAGAGGAAGACAAACACACTCATCTTCCATGAGCAACAAAGGACCTCAAGAAAAGGAAAAAACACTAAATGGTTTACAGATTTTATCATCAATTTAAATATCTCCATTTACTTATTAATGGTTTACATATTATGCTGAATCAACAGAAACAGAAAAACAATTTTGAAGGAATCCAGAGCAATAGAAAACTGTGAAAAGTTAATGAAATGCAGTTCCTTTCCCCAAACATATACAAAATAGAGGAACAGACATTATAGGTGTTTTTTAGTGTTGGTTTATCAAATAGAATGAAGCCTATATACCATATACTTATCAAAAATAAATAAATAAATAAGATTACATACCATAGCTGATTCTGTTGGAACTGTTCCATCACCATCAACGCATATGTATTTAGCCTGAAAATTTGCAAATAGACATCAAGATGTACAGTTGTTTATCAAAACGTGGAACCTACATAAAGTATTATCATTCTATCCCACTGAGATGCTTCGGTAAAGCCCATGAACCCATTAGAAAAAATACAAGTCAGGATTACGAGGGGCCAGGTCACCCATACAAACACATAGAAATAGTTCTCAAGTTCAGCAAGCAAAATACCCTAATGCAGTCCACTCCATGATATTCCATCTCTTACTAAACCATCAGCAATCACATTATCCAATCCATGAAGACAATCTAATGAGAGGTTCTCTTTGAATAGAAATGTCCTAGGCCTCAAAATGCATTCTTTATCTTTCACTAACAATCCTATCACAATCTGTGAATCTCCCTCTATGGTGATCCAATGGTACTCATCAATACTCCCGTCTGTATCCGACAAAAAAGGAATTTCTTCAATAAAGCTTGGTAGTTATTTTTGTTTTCTCTTTTTACTAGTTTTTTTTTGTGTTTTTCTGAGCAACTGAACTGGACTTTCATAATCCTTGTTAGACCTAGAAATTAAGCAAAAATAAAGATGAAGTTTACATTTTCTTAACATGATGCAAGATGTTCATGAGATCAAGCTTCACATGGAGTGCCAAACTTTGTATTTGTGCCTCAGTGCACTTTCACTACAAATTTCCTCAAGTCTTACACATGAAAACACCCTTAGAACACTGCTGGGAGAAAATGTGTTGGGTCACTGCCCAACACAGAAACCACTTCGAGGGGGTTCACCTCCTACAAGAAGAAGAAATGAAGGAAGAAAGGAAAATAGGGTTCAAACTTACATAACCTTCCCTTCCCCACATTTTCTATATATGGCTTATTAAAATCATTACTCATTACCAATATTCTAACCGATTCTGACTTCCCACATGGAGATTCTAACTAATTGGCTGACATGTCCTGCCTTCTGGTGTAGACAAAGCAAACCAAACATGCGATGGATGTTGTGCCTGTGGTCTGTGGGCTACTCACATGGGCCAAGGTCTGGGCCTGAGTACATGTGAAAGAGAGCCCTGTGGTCTCACCAATCGCCCTCTCCTAAAAAACAACCTTGTCCACAAGGTTGAAACCAGGATATGACTGCTGAATTATGAATTTGATTCCCAAGTGGCATCCTCAAACAGAAGCCCAGTTCTGGGGATTAAGGCTTCTGACTTAATCTGCAAATTTTTTAGATGCTGTTCAAATCAAACTCTTTGCCCATACATCTTCTGACTTCTGGTAGAACTAAACACAGTAACTTGCAGAACTTCTTCTTTTAGTTTTTTCCTCCTTCAATTCCTCCCTATAAGGCCAATCATCACTTATCTCTGGGCCACTGTGCAATCTTGGTACCTGTCTTTCTTCCACTTTCAACAGTGTCCCCTGTAATAAGTCTGCAAACAATCTCCACCCTATTCTTTGCCTCCTCTCCGGCACACTCATCTGTTATTATCAACAAAAATTTTCATGATCACTACAAACCAACCTTTCACATTTCTCCTGATTTCAACCTCATACCTTTTTCCACTTACACCCACTGAACTCTTCCAACACTGTTTTATTGTCTCCTCTACTACAAAAATGGTGGCTCTTTTCTCTTCTCTGACTTTTAATGCCCGCCTTCCATTGTTCCTAGCTTCTTTAACACAGAATTTCTTGGCTTCTACTTCCCCTTCTCTCCTCCATTTTGTTGCTGGTAAGAAACCTTCCTCCTCCATTACCCTAGTTTGAATTTTATATCCTTTGGATAGTCAAGTTAATGTCTGATGCCACTATCTCATCTTCATGGGGTGCTGCAGGTAATGGTTTTTGCTAATGCTTAGGTTGTATTTGGTATTAATTCTTTTTTTTTTTTTTTCACGTGGCAGGGTAGAAGGAAACTATAACAGGATTAAGCTCAGGTGGTCCTTACCGATACCAAACCTGACTTGTTCCCAAAGACATGAGCATCCCATCCAATATGCTGATACCCTAGATACCTTGTGAAATATTTCACTATTCCAAATAAAGTAGTACTTATAAAGTTTCATGTGATGACATTTGTAAAAACACAACATGCAAATAATTTTTTATTTTGATAAATGAGAGATTTTATTAGGGAAGAGGATAGAAACACAACATGAAATATAAAGTTTCATGTCATGCCACTTTCATTCCTTGCAACTCCTCCCATCCCAGAATAACCCGGATTGCCCTGAATGCTACCATCAAAATTTAACTTCATAAAACCTTCAGGTGGTTGTACCCAGCTCATCTGCGCCTTTATCTTTAACGAGGAACTACTTGCCACTGCTGCCCAATGCTTCCACAGATCATTGAAAGAAAACTGCTGAAATAAATCCAAAGATTTTAGCCATGAGATAGCCCTATACAGCATATAGTCCTTCAACTCTTGTTGGCTTCTCTCCTTCTCTTGGAATATTCTAGCATTCCTTTCTTCCCACACTGTCCAAAGCAAGGCTGCTCTTCTAACCCTCCACATTATTCTTTCTCTTCATTGGCGCCAAGAAAAGATAGAAGGGTCAAAAAGCAAGCTTACTTCTACTGGTCTATTTCACCTGCATCCAAAGATCAGGAAGAGCCAATCCTACAAATCTGCTTAACTATACAGGAAATTAGTAATGATAACAATCCTCACTATGGGATCTGCAAAGAGTGCACCAATCAGGTGAGATGCAAAGATAGGGCCTTCTCCTTTGTAGATTATCCGTGTTTACTTTCCCATAAAACACTTCCTAACAGAATGCCAAAACATTAGGGGAACAGGCCTACACCAGACCTCTTTAAAGGGGAAAGACTGAGTAGACACATGACGACAAAGGCCCTTAAAGAAAGAAGCGCAAGAAAACCTACCCAAAGGCACAAGAGTCAAAAAACTTTTATCTGGCTCTGTGGGATCCAAATAAACTTTTTCAAGGGTACTCAACAAGCGGGTTAGACTCACAATTTCCTCATCCCTTACACCTCCCTGAAAACCGAAATCCCAAACTGGTGTCAGGGGAGATTCCAAGGGAGAACAGAATTTTGACACAAGCTCTCTTATATCAAGAGATAGTGAACAAAGACGAAAAGAGGTCCTTCAAAGGAGGAGCCTCTTCGACACAAATATCTTCCCAAAAAAGAACCGAATTACCAATACAAACATCATACCTGAGAATTTTGTAAAGTTGAGGGAGAACACTGTGAATTGCCTTCCAAGGTGTTGCCAAAGTTGCCCACCGAGAAACCCCAGCATCCTATCCATTCTCCAATTAACCATGAACATCTTATCACCTCATGCCACAGTCTAGCTCTCTCTATGGCCATCTCCATAACCATTTCCCAATAATTCCATATTCTGTATTCCCAAACCTCCCTCCTCTTTACTTCTGCACACCACCTCCCACTTCACCAGATGATCCTTTCTACTCTCTCTCAGTTCTCACAAGAAATCCCTCATCAACTTTTCTAGCTTCCCAGCTTCCTTAGAGGGGATCCTAAAGACGGACAAGAAGTAGGTTGGTAGGTTAGACAGGGTGGCTCTAATCAGGGTAATCCTACCCCTAAAAGAAATATAATCCATCTTCCACACAGCCAATTGCTTCTCTAACTTCTCTGATACTGGACACCAGAAACTATTCTCCCTACGGTTTGCCCCTAAAAGAAGTCCCAGGTAGGTCATAGGCCAAGTAACTACAGAGCACTCTAAACATCCTGCAATTGCCTCCACCACTCTATTATCCAAATTTATCCCTGCCACACTGCTCTTTTCAAGGTTAACTCTCAGATTGGACATTCTTTCAAACCTTTTCACCATAGTCTTTAGATTCCTTGCCTTCTCAAGGTCCCCTCTTTCACTGAAAACTAGAATATCATCTGCAAATTGAATAGGGGTAACTGACACTACAAGCCTATCTACTTTCCAACCACTTATTAAATTTTCCCTATCAACCTTTGAAATCATTCTACTTAACACATCAACTAACAACGTGAAGAGGAAAGAAGAAAGTGGGTCCCCTTGCCTTAAACCCCTACAAGTTGGGAAAAAGAAATCCTTTACCACTTCATTTATCAAGATGGGGAAGTGACTGAAACTAACACAACCATGCCAATAATTTCTTATCGTAAAAATAAATAAATAAATTGTTAGGAGCTAAAAAATAATACATGGAACAATTGGAAAATAAAATGTTTGTAGGCTCAAAGCTGCATATTACTTTGCTAATACAGGTATTGTAAAACATTTTTATAAGTAAAAACAAATTTCATTAAAAGGAAAAAAGAGTGCAATCTAGGTAGCTGATAAGATAGCGCCCCACCTGAGACTAAGTAGAACTGGAGCAAAATTTAATTTTCCAAATTACAATTTTGAATTCCCACCCCCTCCCAGAATCAAACTCCTAAATCTTCTATCAATGCTGAGAGAAGCTCTGGAAAAATCATAAAACAATCTGCAATGGATTTGGCCGCAGCTGCCACCAACTTCTACCAGCTCCAGGACCCCTCACATTCCAGGTTAGCCACATTGGTTCTGCCACCCCCCTCCCATACTCTACTAAATTAAACTTCCGAACATCCCCCCCCCCCCCCTCTTCCCTTCCCTCTCCTTCGTCCCATTTCTCTCCTCCCTCCCCAACTTTTTTTTTTATTTCTTTATTCTCATATATATATTTTTTTCAAACTGTTCTATTGCCTACCTGACCACACTCTCCCCTCCCAAAAAGAACAAACCGAGAGATTTTCCCACTTCCACCTGACTATTCACTAACTTCTCGATTTCCATCCTCCTCCCCCCTAATCTTCCTTCTTTTTGAACATTTCCCCCTTCCAGACCCATTACCACTTCATCCCTTTCCTTCAGTCCCACTCCCAAATCCTCTTGTGTTGCTGGATGAATCTCGTTCCTGTCTCCAGTCTGCAGAGATCGCTTCTCCTCTTGGGGGTTCTCAACACAAGAAATTCTAGCTTTTTGCTTCTCTTCTTTTGTATTTTTTGGTCAGTCCTGCACCTACCATACCATCTTTCAGTCTCGAAAAAACCTTTGTAACAAGAACCATGTTAGACTTGCTTAAAGCTCTGGGTTTTTCGGAGTCTCCAAAATATCACCCTTAACAGCCCCTCATATATTTTCCTTCTACAACCCAAATCAATGCCTAATCTTCCAATGACCACTTCAAAAGTTGAAGAATTAAAGCTGTTCCCTTTTCCTTCCCTTATCTTGAACTTTCTAATCTCTGCCTCGTCCACCGCATTCTCCGCTCCCCCCCCCCCTAGATCCATTCTCCTCCACTCCCAACTCCATAACCGCTGAACCTCCCCCATTCCCCCATGTTTAGTTATCTGGATGTCATAGAAAGGTATACATGTTTTATGAAGTTCAGCCAAATATATCTGATTGCATGAGTAATATTCAGTATATCAAGGAATGAGAAAATTTATTGGGATAAAGAGAGAGAGAGAGAACCTTGAAGAATGGTAGCTCCTTAAAGTCCTTAACAGGTGTTTCCTCAGTCCCATAACTGCAGAGAAATAAAACAAGGTTTTAAGTCAAGGTACAAGGTGAACCACATGCAAGATGAATGAATATCAAATCTCTTAGTGCCATACACTTGAATCTACAAGTCTAGCTAAACAATTCTGACTCAACAAGCTAATGGAATCTTTGGCTCTTGCAAGTATGAACCACATGCAAGATGAATGTCACATATGCTAGTATGCTGATTTCATTTTGTTGGTTTCCAAACATCCCTTGGAAAAACAAACATGATACCATTTAAAAGAAATAGAGGCATAATTGTGCAAGACTGCAAAATATGTGGCAAGAAATACATGAGTTTGAAAGAAATATTACCAAACAGTATGAGGTGTGTCATTGTCAGTCCCATATATGTTGTAAAATTTAACTTGTGGGGGAACCTTAGCACATGATAAAACACTCTGAGTTTCACTAGCCCATTTCAAGATCTCTGTGTTGAATGGTAGAGGAATAACCACCCCATCATAATTGATCTGGAAACAAAATCATGTAGGTCATTAGCCTAAACAAAACAATATCCTTTTCCTTTTTTTCTGTTTATCTTTTCGTTTTGGACAAGTAAACCCATGCACCAAAGTCAAGCATTGGAAACAAAAATCCCTGTCCACCTATGTTTATCCATGTATGCATGTGCATCTTACAGTAATTAGAGAAAACATTTTTCCTAATTAACATACTTTAAGATACATAAATCTGTAATCAAAGATTAAAAGGGAACATGGCTCACCATGTTACTTGTCAGGGCTTCCTTAAATATAGATATGCTTTCTTCTGGCCCATATGACTCTAGCATAATAGTAGAGTTACCATCACTGTCCAGCTTATCTCTCCATATTTCTAGACGTGGAACTGCTTCCCAATCAAAATTAGGGCAAGCCATCAACTCATAAATTGATGGGCATTCGATCAACTGAAAGAGAAGAACTTGTTAATGATTAATTCATAAAAATGCTTAGTAAATAAACTGAAAATGGATGAACTAAAAATTGAAAACTCATAAGCTCAGAGAGTTTATTCTTAATATTTTTCCGGTAAATATGACTAGTATGACAATCATATAGTTGGGAATAGCAGGAACAGGATTTTTGTAGCCGACCCCATATAGTTGGGACAAGGCTTAGATGATGATGATGAACAATAAGCATCCAAGAATTCTAGTAGGATAAAGTTCTACAATAATAAATGTATTAATATATTTGAACATTAGAAAACAACTATACATGAATTTTGAAATTTGGCAAATACGTAAATTAGTAAAGTCAACAAGGACAGAGAAAGTGATGCAACAAGAAAATCCAACATTTGTGATAAAGCTAGATGCTTGTGTCGAATTACTTTGATTCTTGACATAGCCAAGGATTCTTAGATGGGAAGTCAAACAATATCCTCCAAATAGGAACCCAACCAATCCCAAGAAGTATTTGTTTTAATGGTAAGGAGAATAGTTATTAAAAGAAAGAGAACATACAGCTTAAGGTGATAAGAAATCACTGAGCCTAAGAGAATATTGAATGAACTCTTAATATGAAGAACTTGAGGGCTGTTGAGAGCTATAATGGTTGTTTGAAGAATTAAAGAGAATATTGGGAAAATAAAGGGGAAGAAAATTCAGAATCACTCAACAGGCACCTAGAATTGCTGTGGGTTTTATTGAAATTACTCACCGTTCTTAGCATAGGTTATAAGGACTCATAAAACATGCTTTATTCATTAATCCACATTATTAACTTATAACATATATACACACCATAAGGGTGGTTAGTCTTAGTAGAACTAAGAAAATTTCATAATTGCAATTGCAACCATCATAAGAAAATCAGTAATTAGAGTTGGCTCCAAATAGTTGGGATTAAGGCTCAGTTAAGTTGTGATAAGAAAACTTAGGACTCCAAGACTACTTAGCCAATTAATATGAAACTTTGAGCACAGTTAAACCATTACCAGACAAACCAAACTTTTTTCTGGACCACATTGACAACATGTAAAATGGTCAAAATACTCCCACCATCTAAAAATGCCAAGTACAGATAAAATTCAGAAAATTCCATATCTAACCTCTTGGCTCCTACGTCAAGTGATTGTGTAGAGTTCTATTTAAACCCCATATTTTCTCAAACATAATTAATTTCTGATTCCCTCTTCACTCACCTTATAGTCAATTGCAATGTCAACATATCTTCTTAACATTGTATTACTCATCCTGAACATGATTGTCAACTGTTGTCATGGGTGCTTGTTAGAGAACAAGTTCATTGAACTTGACCCATTAATAGAATAATTACATGGAATCTTTTGTCAATAACCGATTCTATCATCACAGTTATGTAGATGATCCTTAGACCTGAGGCATCATGAATGCCTTGTGCATGAGCCTCCATAGTTTGACAATGCAAATACTTATACCCTGTTAGTGGTGTTAGTGAAGAGGTATTTCAGTCTTTGTACTTGTTGAGAATGTTGATGTGTACGGTTATGTTAGTTCGAGTGCCTCTTACTTAAAGAAGGGCACTCAAGTCTTTTCTAATAAGTTAATAATATAATAACAGGTCTGGCCGAATCTAGGGAAAACTTTTCTCTAATCCGAACCAGCCTTTCTCTCTTTCCTCTCTTTTCTCTCTTCTTCTTTCCTCTCCTACTTCTTGCTGTTTACTTTACAGTCAACGAACAAGACAGGATTCTAGGGCAGGTCAAACTTCAACATGGTATCAGAGCCAGGTTCACCAAATCAGACTTGCTAGAATTCTGTCTTCTGCGCATTCGAATTAGGGTTTCTCTTGGGTTTCTCAGCTGTGAGTTGGAGACTGGGAAAAGGGCTGAAAAGGAGTGATCGCCCTCTTCCCTAGGAGGTTCCTATGCCTCCGATTGTGTCGTTGGTGATTGGTTGCTGTGGTTTCTAAGCCCTAGTTAGGGCTGGTATGTGTGGTGCAGTGGTGCCTCAGCCCTTCGTGTGGTTGGCCTTCAGGCGATGAGGTAAAGTTTTTTTTATGCATATTTTTCTGTTATGGAATACATGAGAGGTGTAGTACAGTTCGCATGATGGGTTTTCAGATTGCAGTAATGCTAGGGTTTATGCTAGGGTTTATTCTGGTTTGTGTGTGATTCGAAGGGCAATAGTGTCTACTTAATGGTGAAACTTCCTGTAGTTGTGGATTAGGGTTGGTGGTGTTACAAGTGTGGTTTTCAGCATTTGATATCGCTGAAATCAGTGTGTAGACTTCGGTGAGTAGGGGTTGTGGTGTTGCAGTTTTCAGCATTTAATACTGTTGAAATCAGTGTGCAGATTTCGGTAAGTAGGGTTTGTGGTGTTGCAGTTCTCAGCATTTATTACTGTTGAAATCAGTGTGCAGATTTCGGTGAAGTGTCTGTGTGTAGTGTGCAGTGTGTAGTGCTCATAATTCAATGCTCATAACTCAATGATAAGGGAGTTCGGCAACGGCAGATAACAGTGATAGTAAACCTAGTGTCATGATATCTATTGACTACCTGAATGTCCAAATGACCTCCATTAAACTGAATGGAGAGAATTATGTCCCTTAGGCCAAGTCTGTAGAGGTTTTTCTGAAGGCGAAGAAGAAAGTGAAGCATATAAGAGAGGAGAAACCCCCCGCTAATTCTCAGGGGTATGAAGATTGCGAACAGGAAGATGCACAGATCATTACATTGTCGTGGAACAGTACGGAACCCAAAATCAGTGTGAACTTCATTTTTTCTTGACACAGCCAAAGAGGTGTGGGATCATGCTAAGAAGTTGTATTCAAGTCAGGATAATACCACTAGGGTATATCAACTGTATCAGGAATACTTCAATCTGCAATAGGGAAATCAGAGCCTTGAGGAGTACTATGCCAGTGTGAGGAATATCCGTAATGAGTTAAATGTCTATCATCCTCTTACTTCAGATGTCAAAGTTCAACAGCAACAGCGAGAGCAGCTTGATGTGACACGGTTTCTGGTGGGGCTGAAGTCTGAGTATGAACCAGTACAAGCCCAGATACTAGGGGGATCTGCTCTTCCATCTTTAGAGGAGGTGTTTGCTCGTCTTCGGAGGGCTTCCATTGGATCTATGGACTCTAATGTCTCCGATAAATCAGCATTTGTAGTGTCAAGAGGTCGAGGTGGCAGAAGTGGGGCTCGAGGAGCCCAGCCTGGCAGGAGTGGTAGTGGTGGATCTACACATATCCGCGGTGGTGGTCATACTGGAGGCAGAGATTCAGGGGGAGCTTGTGGTAGAGGACGTGGCTCGGGTCCACGGAAGTGTACTCATTGTGGTTTGGATGGACATACCATTAACTACTGCTATGACTTACATGGTCCTTCCTCGACATGGGCCAACCATGCCATGACTAGTGACACTAGCTTCAGCTCTAGACAGGAGAACCGGTCAGCTAACTCGATGCCTTCTACTCCCTCAGATGGTCCAGGCAAGGAGATGGTGAGTGTTCCTCGGGATGAGTATGAGAGGTTTGTTCAATCCAAGTCGCAATAGAACACAGCTTCCTTTGCACACTCAGGTATGGCTTGTTTGGCATCCACACCCAACCCCTGGATTATTGACTCTGGAGCCTCCGATCACATGACGGGAACTCCAGGTGTGTTTTCATCTCTCACTCATTGCTCAACATCACAATCTGTTACCCTTGCTAATGGCTCCACATCATCTATCTGTGGTGTTGGTAATGTTGACCTAGACCCCGTATCCCTATCCTCTGTTTTATATGTACCTAAGCTTCCATTTAATCTTATGGACCAAGTCCCTTAAGTGCTCCATCACATTTTACCCTTCTATGTGTGTTTTTCAGGATCTCAAGACAGGGATGAAGATTGGTGGAGGGCATGAAGCCGGTGGACTGTATTATCTTGATGGTGGTGGACGAACGTCAACGGCCCTTCAGTCATCCATTTCTCCCCTCCAGTGGCATTGTAGATTTGGTCATCCTTCGTTGAAAGTGTTGCAGTCCTTAGTCCCTTCATCGAGTCAACTTTCTGTTTTAGATTGTGAGTCATGTCAATTTGGGAAACGCCATCGTGTTCCCTTTCGTTCTAGGGTCGATAACCGTGTGTCGAGCCTTTTTTCTTTAATTCATTCAGATGTTTGGGGTCCTTATAAAGTGATGTCATATAATGGATACCGATATTTTGTTATTTTTGTTGATGACTGTTCAAGAATGATGTGGCTCTATTTAATGAAAGAAATAAGTGAATTATTTGCCATCTTCCAGAAATTATATGCTGAGATCCGCAATCAATTTGGCATTCACATCAAAATTTTCCATTCTGATAATGGTCGTGAATACTTGTCTTCATCTTTTAAAGAATACTTGGACCAACATGGCATTATACACCAAACTTCATGTACCTACACTCCACAACAAAATGGGGTTGCTGAGAGAGAACTGCCATCTTGTAGAAACGGCACGCTCCCTCATGCACCACATGAATGTTCCCAAAACCTTTTGGAGTGATGCAATGCTCACCTCTTGTTTCTTAATTAATCGGATGCCCACGTCTATCCTTGATGGTCGTTCTCCTTTTAGTGTCTTATTCCCCAACATGTCTCCGTTTCCGCTTTCTCCTCGGGTATTTGGGTGTCTGCTTCGTTCATAATCTGGGTCCCGGGACTGACAAGTTAGATGCACGTTCCCTGAAGTGTATCTTCCTTGGCTATTCCCGAACTCAGAAAGGGTACAAGTGTTATCATCCCAATTCTCGTCATTCCTTGGTATGTGCTAATGTTACATTCTTCGAGTCTACTCCGTTCTTCGTGGGGTCCGATGCTACTGCTTCCTCCACATCATCACCTCCTCTTCCTCTTCCTGTGGCTGATCCACCTCCTCTGGTTCCAGTCATGCCTTCGTCCTTGCCTCCGGTGCCACCGTCGGTTGACCGTCCACCCATCCGTCACGTGTATACACATCGCCCGCGTGTACCGATTGCAGCTCCTCCAGCTTCATCACTGTCGACAGATCCAACTCCAGCTCCGACACTAGCCTCCGACCTAGATCTTCCTATTGCTTCCGGAAAGGTAAACATACTTGCACCCTTCACCCTATTTCCAATTTTGTTTCACTTACCCACCTCTCCGCCTCCCATCGCCAGTTCATATCTTTGTTATCCTCCGTGGTTGTTCCTAAGGATGTCCAGGAAGCCCTTACCTCTCCAAAGTGGTGCCATGCTATGGAAGAAGAGCTCTCTGCTCTACATCATAATCACACTTGGGATCTCACCGCTCTTCCTCCTGGGAAGCAGGCTGTCGGTTGTAAGTGGGTGTATAGTGTTAAGTACTTGCCAGATGGTTGTGTTGAGCGCCTGAAGGCGCGGCTGGTTGCCAAAGGGTACTCCCAAACCTATGGCATTGACTACACAGAGACATTCTCCCCGGTTGCTAAGATAGGGTCAGTTCATGTCGTCATCTCCCTTGCAACTATGTATGATTGGCCTCTCCATCAGCTAGATATCAAAAATGCCTTTTTGCATGGTGATTTGCTCGGGGAGGTCTAAATGGAGCAACCACCCGGGTTTGTTGCTCAGGGGGAGGATGGTAAGGTATGTAGACTTAAGAAGGCTATTTATCGACTTAAACAGTCCCCTCGAGCATGGTTTGGTAGGTTCAATGAGGTGGTCAAGAAGTTTGGTATGAAACAATGCCAAGTTGATCACTCTGTCTTCAGTTTTGACTCTTCGGCAGGCAAAATAATATTGGTGGTGTATGTGATGATATCGTTGTGATTGGGAATGATAAAATGGGCATTGACAGATTGAATGCATTCCTACAGGAACACTTTCAGACAAAGGACCTTGGCAAGTTGAAATACTTTTTGGGCATAGAGGTAGCAAGATCTAAGCATGGCATTAATTTGTGTCAGAAGAAATATGTGCTTGATTTACTGGGAGAAACAAGGTTGTTGGGTACTAAACCGGCTGAGACACCTATGGAAACAAATACGAGGTTGAGCAATGATATAGGTGAAGTATTTGAAGACACTGGCAAATACCGACGACTTGTAGGCAAACTAAACTATCTAACCATTACTCGGCCAGATATTTCATTTGCGGTTAGTGTGGTGAGTCAGTTCATGCAGAAACCTTTGGTCCCACATTGGAATGCAGTGCTAAGGATTGTGAGGTATCTGAAAGGAGCTCCTGGTCGTGGTTTGCTGTACAGGAGTGGTGGAAAACTGGTAGTAGAAGGATACACCGATGCTGATTGGGCAGGTTCTATGTCTGATAGACGATCTACCACAGGCTATTGCACCTTTCTGGGGGGTAACCTGGTAACGTGGAAAAGTAAGAAGCAAACAGTTGTGGCAAGAAGCAGTGCAGAAGCAGAATATAGGGCCATGGCACATACTGCTTGTGAATTAGTGTGGCTGAGGAACCTTCTACAGGAGATAGGATATGACATCAGTACTCCAATGAAGCTCTATTGTGACAACCAGGCAGCGGTTCATATCTCTTCCAATCCAGTATTTCATGAAAGAACCAAGCACATCAAAGTTGACTGTCATTTTGTGAGAGAGAAGGTGCTGAATGGGGTGATAGAAACTGCATATGTTAGTACGGGAAACCAGTGGGCAGACTTGTTTACAAAAGGTTTGAGTCGGGGGAGTGTGGACTACATATGTAACAAGCTGGGATTATATGATATATACTCACCAACTTGAGGGGGAGTGTAAGTGGTGTTAGTGAAGGGGTATTTTAGTCTTTGTACTTGTTGAGAATGTTGATGTGTACGGTTATGTTAGTTTGAGTGCCTCTTACTTAAAGAAGGGCACTCAAGTCTTTTCCAATAAGTTAATAATATAATAACAGGTCTGGCCGAATCTAGGGAAAACTTTTCTCTAATTCAAACCAGCCTTTCTCTTTCCTCTCTTTTCTCTCTTCTTCTTTCCTCTCCTACATCTTGCTGTTTACTTTACTTTACAGTCAACGAACAAGACAGAATTCTAGGGCAGGTCAAACTTCAACATACCCTAATCAAGGGATGTAAGCATGCAAATGTTGGATATGGTGACTTGTACATGGAGGTATGTGAATGCACAAAATGGAATATGTCACTCTTCATGAGGTGGGAGAATATCCTATCACCTAAGCAACTGAGATTGATGTGACTCAGGAAGCCCTTGGCCAAGGCAACATGGTTTATGGAAAGAGTTCCAAGATGGGTCATCATCAATTCAGTAGGACATATGACTGCCAGTAGGGTTTGACATATTCACCATGACCCTTTGCTCTTTCAAGACATTATATGATAGATAGAGATGAAAAGGTTCATTCTGTGAAATTCAAACTATTAGGGTGGTCATGACATGCTGCTAGGTGTCACTCATGACTTGTGGAAGGAGTTTTAATTCAATTCAGATGGAAGGAGTTCCATTTGGGAATGCTGAAGGAGTTTGGCATCATTTGTGGAGGGGCCTAATTGCAATTATCCAAAACTTATAAGATAAGCTTTCCTAAGTGCAATTAGAGCATTACTTGATATAAGGAATTCATGGGGTGGTGACCTTAGGGACTTAGGGTTTAAGAGAGCCTTTTATACCACAACTCTAAACCCAAAAAACACAAATAGATTGCTAGCACATTCTTGGAGCCCGCCCCCTCTCCCTCTTCCTCTTTCTCTCTTGGATCGAATGCTAAGAAGGATTTAGGAGATTTGATCTGCTGCTGCTCTATGTGAACTATCTTGGAGGCCAAGCATTTGCGAGGCTGTAGAAAAGGAACAAAGGCAATATTTGAATAACTTTCTTGGAAATTGATCTACATAGAAATATGCAGATTAATTTATTTTAAATTTGGATTGTGTACACCACCATGTGCGTGATCTTGGGAATTTGGATTATCAAGATTCTTGAATTTTTAATTTCCATTGCAAAATAATTAAAAAAAATTACTAGAATCTTTTATCACCATCATTCCAAATATATACACTTGAATTAGGCTATGACATGACCTGAAGAGCAAAAAAATACCTGTAATGTAAAATTTGATGGCTCTGTAGAATTACTTTGATCACCATTTTTTTATAAGTGAAAGAAAATTTCATTAAAATAAAAGGAGTACAATCTGGATAGGTGATAAGGTAGCACCAAACAACCAAAAGATGAAAAACAAAAACATTACAATTTTAAATTTCCCCTTCATAATTCTGTAAATCCACCACCTCCACAATCTTTCTCCTAAATCTTCTCTCTTCGTCTGAGAGAACTTTGGCAATATCAACACCCAATCTGCAACTGATTTTCCCACAGATGCCACCAATCTATCCAGCTTCCACTCCTTGTCTTCAAAGACTCTTCTATTCCCTTCTTTCCAGATGTTCCAGCATATGGAAAGTGGAATACAGCTCCATATTATTTTAGCCTTTTTTTCCTCCCCTGATTCTTGACCAAGTAGAAAACATTTCAGCAGGTGACCTTGGCTGGAAATTCCTAACCCCAAAGAGTATCGTGAAGAGGTTCCACAAGAAACCATAAGTTTGCTTTCAAAGAGGAGATGGCTGACTGATTCCTCTTCCTCCTTGCACATAAAACAAATGCTGGCCAAACTGAATCCTCTTGACTTCAAATGATCCACTGTCAACACGCTATCCATATCCACCAGCCAGGCAAAAGCTTCCACCCTAGGGGGTATTGGGTTACCCCAGACTCCTCCCAAAGAATCGAAAGTCCATTTGGTTTCTGCACAGGGATCAATAACAAGACTGGACTGTAAACTTTCCATTTTAGCATTCTTTCCACCCTATCTCATCCCTAGACTGGGTTGAGATATTCACCTTCTCCAACTTCTCCAGCAGACTTGAACACTCCTCAATCTCCCTATCAAGGAGTGGCCTTCTGAATCTCGGGCACCACATTATCTTCTCCACGATTCTTACATAACAACTGAGAACAGACACTTCAGTTCCAACAGCCTGAATAATCTTGGGCAAACCACACACAATCTTCCCACTCCACTCCATTCATCCTCCTAAAACCTTATTCTAGCTCCATCCCCAACTGCAAAGCTTGTTAGAGAAATAGAGATCTGAACTGATTAAAATCCATTATTCCTTTCCATACACTCACCCCATATGCTGAGCTAACTTCCCTTGATTCGCACCCACCCTCCTCCATGAAGAGTTTTCCTCTTTACTCAACCTGAATCTCTATAACCATTTCCCAAGTAAGGCTTTGTTGAATAATCTCACCCTCCTAAACCCCAACCCCCTCCCTCCTTGGGTCTACTTTGATCACCATCTTAGCCTACATTTTGTCTAACAAACCAATGGAGAACCTATTAAAGAGTGCCAATCCATGGAACCACCTACTTCCCCCAACTACCACTCATAAAAGAAAGAGTCGAAATAACTCCATGTGTAGAAAGTAGGAGCAACAGCAGCTGACATAAAGAGCTGGAGTAAAAGTGCTACCTCTTACAAATTCAAAGGGACTCTAGTTGTGGACTCATCCATGTCCGTTGCTTATATGTGGTTTTAATGCATGTAGAATATTTAATGTGTTTATCTCAGTTTATACTATAGACATCATAAACTACACTAAAAGGCACTCTAGGGATCCAACAAGGGACAAAGTTTCCAGGAAAGAAGGGTTGGGGTTGCAAACTGGACTTTGAAAAAGCTTATGATAATATGGATTGGTCTTTCTTAGAGGATTTGCTTGAACTTTGTAGCTTTAGGTAGTAGATCGAGAATGTGGATGAAAGAGTATCTGACTTCAGTACATTATTCAATTATGGTCAACGAAGTAGTTGAAGACTTCATTGAAGCCAAAAGAGGATTGAGGCAAGGGGATCCCCTTTCTCTCTTCCTTTTTACCCGAATAGAATATTCTTTTAGTCAGCTAATAACTAGGGCCGATAACAGAGGTCTAATTAGAGGGTGCCAGGGTGGAGGGTTGGGAGGAATGAGGTTGTAGTTAGTTACTTGCAATTTTCTGATGACCTCGCTTTTTAGTGAAGATTTAGGGGGAGTTGGGGTGAGGAATATGAAGCTTTTAATATTCTTTGAGAAAACCTCCAATTTAAGAGTGAATTTCAACAAGAGGTGTGTGACAGGGGTTAATATGGGGAGGGAAGAACTAGAGAGGTGTGCTTCCTTACTTGGTTGCGGAAATGTTGATTGACCAATTAAGTACCTAGGCTTATATCTGGGGGGAAATCCTAAATCTAGAGCCTTCTAGAATCCTATTGTTGAAAAGTTGAGCAGAAAACTTGCTAGGTAGAAGACAAATTACATCTCATTGGGAGGGAGAATTACCTTGATTAGATTAATCCTAGCTAACTTTCAATCTATTTTCTATCAGTTTTCAAATGACCGGTGTCGGTGGAAAAGGTTTTAGAGAAGATCATGAGAGACCTTTTATGGGAGCCTGGGGATTCAAAGAAAGACCACTTAGTGAATTGGGCTTTGGTGAAGAAAAGTAAGGTAAAAGGAGCCTAGGCTGTGGAAATTTGATGGCAAAAAACAAAGCACTTTTAGGTAAAGGGCTGTGGCTGTTTCCTTCCAAGGGAAATCGCCATTAGAACTCCTCATTGGAGAGAAGCCATGGATGCCAAGATTAGGCTCTTCATGAGAATGACACTTGGGATTTTGTGCCTACTCCTTCAGATGCCTCCATCGTTGGGAGCCGTTGGGTTTACACCGTCAAGCCAAAATTTGATGGATCCCTTGATCAATATAAGGCTCGATTAGTTACCTAGGGCTATAGTCAAGAGTACAACTTTAATTATGAAAAAACCTTTGCCCCAGTTGCTAAGATCACTATAGTGTGTGTTCTCCTAACATTGTCTGTTGTCTAATCTTGGTCCATGTAATAGCTAGATGTTAACAATAACTTCATGGTCAATTGAAGGAGACCATTTACATGAAACCTCCTCTTGGTTATTGTAGTGATCCTTCTCTTGTGTGTTGCCTAAAGAAATCTCTATATGGTTTGAAACAAGCTCCCCAAGCTTAAGGCCATAAAGGGGCTTCTTCAGTTTATAGACTTTCCCTTGCATCCAAGGTTCAAAGTATCAGCACGTATCAGCACGTATCAGCCCGTATCAGCCGATACATATCATTCCGGGACCCCTCCAATACACCCCTACAGTGGGTGTATCAAGGGTCTAATCAGTTCAAGGGGTGGAGGAGTTCTAAACCGGCCCCCTAGACTGGTTTTGAAAAAAAATAATAAAAGGAAAAAAAAAAGCTTTCAAAACACCCGATACGCCCCTACCGGTGTATCGGGCGTATCGATATTTTGAACCTTGCTTGCATCTCCTTCCCATACACCCCTGAAGGTAAAGACAAATAGACTTCTTCATGTAAGTCCCCATTCAAGAAAGCATTTTTAACATCGAATTGATGAAGTGGCCAATCAAAAGTAGCAGCTAAAGATAGCAAAACTCAAACTAAAGTCATTTTGGCCATTGGGGCAAAAGTCTCCAAGTAATCAATACCATACATCTGAATGTATCCTTTAGCAACCAAACGGACCTTAAATCTTTCAATAGTACCATATGAATGATACTTGATAGTGAACACCCACTTACAGCCAATCGGTTCCTTTCCCTTAGGCAAATCCACAATTTCCAAGGTACTGTTCTTATGCAAAGCATCTAATTCAATCACCATAGCACCCCTCCATTCTAGTTTGGATAAGGCTTCTAGGACATATTTGGGAGTCACATGTGTGAAAACAGAGGCAATAAAGGAACAATAGGTAGGGGAAAGAAGGTTGTAAGGCAGGTGTTTGGAAATGCAATGAATCATACATTTCCGTTTGCCTTTGTGAAGAGCAACAAGGAGATCAAGGTCAGAGAAGGTATCAGAAGTGGTAGAAGGGAGCTGACCTGTTACCTCAGTAGTGACGGGAGGTGCAAGAGGCTCATTTGAAGGTGTGGAAATAACCCCTGTACATCCCTGAGTCTTTGTCTCTGGTACCACCTTTAGACAATAGGATGGGAAGTAACTTTGGGAGGATGAGCATGAGGAGGAGGGGGAGAATGAACATGAGAAGAAGACCCAATAGAAGACTCGATGAGAGACTCAATAGAAGACTTAATGGGGATCGAAGGAGGGGCAGAAAGTGACATTGCAAACAACTCCTCTAAATGCTCCCACTAAGGAGAAGCACAAAAGAAAGGAACTGACTTAGCAAATGTGACATCTCTGGAAGCAAAGCGAGTGCCACAAATTGGATCAAAACAACAATACTCCTTTTGTGTGGAAGAATATCCCAAAAAGACACTTTTGTGCTTTAGGCTCAAACTTATGTCTTTAATGACTGTGAACATGAACATAATAGGTGCATCCAAGCACTCAAAGAGGAAAAGAGAAGAGATCCTTATTTGGAAATAGGAGGCTAAAGGGGGTTTATAGAACTCGAGAAGGCATCCGGTTTATCAAGTATGTAGTTGTAAGGACAACATACCCCCAAAACTTAACAAGAACATAATAAGCATAAAGGAGACTCCTCGCAACCTCAACTACATGTCCGTTCTTCCTTTCTACCACTCCATTTTGTTGTGGATTGTAGGAACAAGAACTCTGATGAATAACTCCAAAGGTTTCAAAGTAGGAGGAAAGGCTCTTCTCAAAATATTCCTTTGCATTATCAAATCGGAATATTTTGATCCGAGTATTAAACTAGGTAAGAATAAGTTCATGAAATTTTTGTACAATATTTGGCACTTCATCCCGAAACCTCATAAGGTAAATCCAAGTGTGACAAGAGAAACCATCAATGAAAATGATGAAATACTTGTAATCCCCCATAGAAGATAAATGATGTGGCCCCCACACATCAGAGTGCACAATATGGAAAGGAGAAACTGATCTTTTATTACTCACTAAAAATGATCGTCTACAATGTTTTGCAAGTTCACATGACTCAAAATGAAGACTCGATACGAATATTCCCTTAAACATTTCTGGAAACAAATGAATTAAAGTTGAAAAAGACAAATGGCCAAATCTCAAATGACATAACATGACTCTATCAACTGACTTTAATGAGATAGACTCCAAAGCTACTCCACTAGGTGGTCCAGGAGTTCAATCAAAGATATCCAACAAATATATTCCATTCGCCTCATAGCCACTCCCAATCGTTCTCTAAGTTTTCAGATCCTAAAAAACACAATGAGTAGGAAAAAAGGTAACGCTGCAATTCATTGATTTTGTTAAGTTACTACTAAATAAAAGGCTAGTGTTTAGTTTGGGAACATGAAGGACAGAGGACAAAACAAGGGAGTAAGAGGCTCTAACATTCCCTTTGCCAGAGATGGGAGCGAGAGAGCCATCGGCGAAGGAAATCTTCTCTTTACCAAAGAGGAGTTGATATGAACAGAAAAGGATAGATATGTTGGTCATATGGTCTGATAGACCAAAATCTATAACCCAAAGAATTCTACAATTACTTGAGGTTGTAGCATGATTTGCAGAAGCACGAATACCTGAATGGGCAAATGAGGATGAAGAAGTGTTGTCTGAGGAGGAAGTTACAACAATAGTCTCCAAGTGATTAATTAACCTCCCATATCTCTCAAATTTTGCCTTCACTGCTGCCAGTTGCTCCTTGGTAGATTTTTCTTCACTTTCTCTATTTCTACCTTCAGATGTTGTAACAATATTTGCATTCTTGGGCTTTCCAGATTGACCACCTTTCTTAAAGTTGTTTCGAAACCTATCTGGGAAAAGATCTGGATGTAACAACATTTGCCTTCACTACTACCAGCTACTCCATAGCAGATTTTTCTTCACTTTCCCTATTTCCACCTTTAGATGTTATAGCAACATTTGCATTCTTGGGCTTTCCATACTGACCACCTTTCTTAAAGTTGTTGTTTCGAAACCTATCTGAGAGAAGATCTGGATGAAGTTTCCAACAAGTATCCTTAACTTGTTTCGGTTTCTTGCAGTATTCACATATCACCTCTTTCTTCTCAATTGGCCCCTTTGGTTTTATTCCAACATGTGCAAAATGTTTTGAAGGTGGTGGACCCTATAACTGTACCTGTCGCCTGCTCTCTTCACTGTTCACCATAGATATGCCTGAGCAAGTGCTACTTCATCCTTGGCCAGAATATTTTGTCTCGTAGTATCAAATTTAAGGTTAAGTCCTATAAGAAACTCAAACACCCTATTTCTTTCCACAAATTTCCTAAATGTCTCTGCATCCTTGGTACTCTCCCATACAACTGCTTTCATAACATCAATCTCCTGCCATAGTAACTTCAACATCGAGTAGTAGACAACTACACTCTTCTCCCCCTGTTTCAGATTTTTCACATCATTCTTCAGTTTGTAGGCCCTTGCAACATTCAGTTTCTGAGAATATGTTTCTATAACACTATCCCAAATCTCCTTGGCTGAAGTCATCCAAAGATAATGTTGACTTATGTGAGGCTGCATAGAATTTACCAACCATCCAATAACTATGTAGTTATCATGCATCCATTTCTCATATGTAGGATCAATCTCTTGTGGTTTCTCCTTATTGCCCGTGAGAAACCCCAATTTACCTCTACTACAAACATGAATCTTTATAGATTGTGCCCAAGCTAAATAATTTGTTCCGCATCAAGTTTGATTATAGTTACTCCTATCGAAATGGAATCTACGGGACCAAGCCCCGACACCGGGATCTGCTTCATCTCACTTCTAGATTGCTCCGTTGATCAAACAAAAAAAAAAGGTTTTCAAGCTTTATAGACCTAACTGAGGCCAGACCAACACTTAAAAAACCCAAAGCTAGGGTTTCACTATACCTGACCTCCAGGGAGAAAGAGAGAAGTAGTCACTCCAACCAGAGCTTCCCAAACCTCTTCCAACTAATACCGCCCACTTTTGGAGATCAAAAGGAACCTTCCATGCCTTGAGAGCCACACCCAAATGGTCTCTTTAACCTACTCTCTAGGGTTTTGGGCAAAAAAATCAGCAGTTCCACTTTCTTGGCAACCCACAGGTAGATTCAAACTCTCCAAACCCTCTACCAACTAGGCATACAAGTTCTTTGAATAATTAGCAACTTATCTCTCCATACACTCTTCTAATCGAAAAGTGTATGGGAAAAGAAAAGAAAAAGAAAAGAGGAGGAAGACCTGCTCCGATACCAAGATGTGATTCAGACCAATAAAAATTAGTAAAAATATTTCAGATTATAGTAGAAGAGGAAGAGACGAAGAAGACAGCAAGAAGAAGGAGGAATGGAGAAGAAGGGAGAAAGGAGTTTGATAATCTCCTCTTTCTCCTCTCTAATATTTTATTAATCTTACTAAGATTACATAAATTACAAGCCTACCCTTAAGTGGGCATCCACCTCATCAGCATACTTAGAAAACATAAAAAGAATTAAAGGCCCATTAAGAACAAATAACAAGAAAGAACTAATCAATAAGATATTAATGGGATAGGGCCCATTCGGCCCAGTCTCTCTACAGGAATTACTACTCTCATCATAAAACAATTTTCTGAATTGTTAATAAAATAGTTTACTCACTTCAAAAAACTTCATAATCTACAATCCACTACATATAGATACTAAAGTATAGTGTGCCCCCAAACAATATAGGAAATTATTCAACCAAACAAAGGGAAAAGAAAATGTAGTGTGTAGAAGAAATGTGCAGGATACTGATGACACAGAAATTTACCAGTTGGTGCATACTCCATTTTGATATGAAAAAATTTTGCTCCCACCCCTCCACAAATGACATTCCATTCAAGAAGGTAGATGTAATATATCCAGGTGCACCTGTTGGTATACAACCATATAAGAATGCTTCTCTCCCTCCCAAAAGAAAAAGGAAGAAAACAAGGGGCTTCTGTGAAACAGATATATAGGCAAGACAAATCAGAATTTCGGGATCTCAAAGACTAAAAGGGAAAACTTAACACCTCTAGAACCTGGTATTTATGCATCATATACTTGTAACTGCAAGACATAAGAGCCCATTTTCATTACTTACCCCGGAATGGTGCAGCAATTGCAATCCAATTCTTCACATATTTCTCAAAAACCTGCAGAAGAACAATAAAATAGAAATTAAAACTTCTTGGTAGAAAACAACAATTGGAGATATGACAATAAGATCAAGAAGGTTCCTAAGTTACAAACATATTCTATAGAAGGCAACAAGTATCACATGAAAGAAGTTTTTTTTTTTTTTCGAAGAGTTAATATAACCATACACAACCAGAAATCATATCAAATGAAAGAAGTTGACATGAGAAATGAAGCTATTACATCACTGTGCAAGCACATGAAACATTTCACCAATAAGCCCCCCATAGAGTGACTTATGATGTTGATCTTTTTCCCTCCAGAAGCATTATAAACTGACTCTAGTTTGGCAGTGAACCGATCCATGGTTTCTTGAAATCTGAAAGAAACATAAAATGTTAAAGACTTCATCTCAGGGGAATCATCAAATATATGGCAGGAAGGAAAAAATGAAAAGAGAGAATCAACACCACTGCAATATTTTATCAATAACAATAACATGATCAAAGGATTTCATTTATAATATAATGAAAAACATAAAACAAGATAACCTCATATCAGAAAAATAGCGAGGACACTATAAAGTCATCAGTATAATGAAGTAAGAGAAATTGAGTGAGTTCATAGTCAAGTCCTTTATTAGAAAACTGTCTAACACTAGAAGCAGCAGCAGTACCCCATACAAAATTGTTTGGAACCCATGGATGCAGTCAGATTTTTTTTAGTTGACCAGTCAAAGATTGCTCTTGTGGTTGGTCAGCCAGAATTGTTTTTCAAGGGCTTCTCGGGTGCAAGCCATATATGCTTTCTATTACCAAATGCCATAAAGCCTCTTTTTCTCTTGGGAACCTCCAAACCCACCTACCCAACAATGCCAAATTCTTTTCCTAGATTCTACCTATTTTTAACCCACCTAACTCTTTTGATTGGCATGCCTCCTCCCATTTCAAAAGAAGACTACTTTTGTTCTCCCCTGGATCCCACAAGAAATCCCTAATGACTTTCCAATCCTCTTCTCCACTCACTGGCACTTTATAGATACAACAAGGAGATGTCGGCAAAAATATAGATACAACAAGGAGATTTTGGCAAAAGACAAAAAGCCCAATCAGAAACTATTCACTATTTACATCACTGCCCAGAACATAGATTGTCTCTGAATTCCTTGCTTTGCTAGACCATCAGCCGAACTGTTTGCAGATCTCCTAATCCCCTTATTTGGATTATCATGTCTTTAGAAATCTGCTTGAAGCGCCTAAATTCATTCCTTAACTTCCATATGATGTCATCCCCCTTTTTAAGCCAGCCCACAACTACTTTTGAATCACTTTCAATAATCAGCTTATCAACCCCCATTTCTTTAGCTTTCTCTACTCTGTAGACTGCTGCCAATAATTCTGATCTCACCACATCTCCATTTTGTTATTTTTTTAAAGAATCAGAATAAAAATTTCATTAAAATAGAAAAGAGTCATACGACCCGGGGGGTGTTAAGATAGCACCCAACCTAGAAAACAAGCTGATTACATTACACTAGAAAAATCAGTGAAAACAGAACTGATCAAGATTACAAGACTGTAACTCGAACATTCCAAAAATTCTCCCCCATCTCTGTTCTGCTAGTTTGAATGAAGTTCGGATGCACCAGGACCCAATCTGACCCAAGATTTACAATCAATGCTAAAAGACCTTCAATGTTCTTCTGTTTGTTCTCAAATAATCTTCTATTTCCCTCATTCCATAAGACCCAGCAGTCTGCAAGAGGGATACAGCTCCATACGATCTTTGCTTTCTTGCACCCCTTAAAACTTGGCCAGGAGGAAAATAACTCTTCCATAGACGAAGTCTGAAATAAGTCAATTCCAAATAAAAAGTAGAAGAAACTCCAAATGATATGAGCCATCTTGCATGTGTAGAACAGGTGGAAAGCTGTTTCCTCATCCAAACAGCAAAGATAAAATAAACTTGCCATGTAGAAACCTCTATTCTTCAGGTGGTCTGAAGTTAAAATACTGTCCAGCGACACTAACCAAGCAAAGGCCTCCACCCTAGGAGGGATAGGATTCCCCCACACTCCCTCCACCTGATCCGCAATCATCTGCTCCCTTATCAGAGCCAAGTAAAAGGATTTCACAGTGAAAATCCCATTTTTGCATTCTTTCCACCACAATCTGTCTCTAGCAGCAGTAGAAATATCAACCATGGTTTCAAATGTCGCCAAATGTCGCTTATGTCGCCCGACATATGTCGATGTTGAGGCTCACCGACATGAAAATGGATGGTAATATAAAAATTACATTATGTCGGTCGACATTTCCTATATTTCGGAAATATCGACCAAATCGGTCCAAATAACCAAAAAAAATACAGTTTTTCCTATTATGTCAACAAGATGTCAACTAATGTACATTAAAAATATAATATATTAGTATATTATATTAATATACTACAGTATATTAATAAAGATTATTCCATTAATAATTTCTATTTAATATTTCAAATAAAATATTTATAAAACAGAATTAACAAAATATAAAAACAAAAGAATAAATTAATTACTTTATAATATAAAACATAAAATATTTTCCAAGTAATAAAATATTAACTAGTCAGTATTTTTTAAATATTTATTAAAATCAGAAAATGTTTATTAAATTTTATAATAAATCACATTCTACATTTAATATAAAAAATCAGAATAAATTTAATAAATTTTATACTAAATCATAATTTATTATAAATTTACTATTAAAAATCATAATAAAATCATTAAGTTTTATAAGAAATCAGAATTTATCATAATCTTAATACTACAAAAAGGAGAATCAGTTTATTAAATTTATAATAAAAAATAATGTATTATAACTTTAATATTTTAAAAAATCAGAATAAATGTATTTCTATTTACTAGTGTGAAATAATTATATTAGAATTTATAATAAATCAGAATTAAAAACAGGAAAAGAAAATATCAGATAACCTTGTAAAAACATCAAAATGCATAATATATCAGTAAGTTGTCATTTACTAATTTGTTATTGATCTTAGTTTCTTAGCTTTATATAATGGTTGGGAATAAGATAATAGTCTAGAAATATGTATTAATGCTTCTTTTATCATTTTACAAAATATCTTTGCATATTTCCACAATGTCTCTAATTTTTACGATATTTGACCTCGACATTTCCGACATATGTCCTATATTTTGGTAAGCGACATTTCCATCGACATCGACATTTTAAACCTTGATATCAACCTATTGCAGCTTTTCTAACAGAAGTATAAATTCCTCAACTTCCTAATATCTCAACGGCCTTCTAAACTTTGGGCTCCACATCAATTGGTCTCCTCTCATCTCAAAGCATTGATCCACCCTCAACTGCTAACCAGAGAGCCTGTAAAGTCTTGGACAAACCTCCCTTAGCTTCCCAACCACATCTCCATATTAAATAGGCCCTGAGTACTGTAGAAATAATGGGCCGAATGGGCCTTAGTTTCTTTGTTTTTCTTTAAGTTATGCTTATGACTTGTGTTAGCAGGTAGTGAGCCTTAGTTATGGGCCTGTTTTATTGTTTTTTATTGCTGTCTTTAGTGAACGCCCTACTAAGGGCACCACACATAATCGTCCTTATTTTTTACAACAAAAGAATAAAAGAAATCATTGGGGGCTGAAGAGAGGTTTTTAGAACAACTCTCTCTTCTTCCTTTTCTTCAATCTTCTTCCTCCATCACTTCTCTCTCTTCAAAGTTCAATCTCCTTTTTTTCTCCTATTTCTTTTCTTTTAATTTAGATTATTGCAGGTGTGATTTACAACTTGGTATTAAAGCAAGTTCTCACCTTCTTTTCTTTCTTCTCTCTTTGCCCATACACAGTGTGTATGGAGAATTGATTCACTGATTAAGGAGCAGCTTATGTAGCCCAATTGGGAGGGTTTTCTGGAGAGATTTTGTGAAGTTTTTCATCCCCAGTTGAAGCCCAAGGCAGGTTCTTGGAGATTTTTCCCAAAAACCCTAGATAACTAGAGAAAACTAGTTACAAGTCCTAGAGACACTTTGAAGCTAGCGCTTGGACATCAAAGGGTAGCCTTTTGATTTTCATTAAGGGTGATTTGAGTTGGACAAGGTTCTAGAACCACTGGTAGGAGCGGTTGAACCTTCTCCTCTTCTCCCCTTCAGGTGGGTCCTGTGAAACTCTAGATTTGGTTGTTTAAAGAGTAGTTTTTTGCTTAGGATAGCAATTCTAACTCAGTTGAGACTTATTTTGATCTCCGTTTCACTCAATGGAGCAAACTGGAGGAGAAACCAAATATCCCATAGATTCCAAGTTTGGACATGGGGGCTTAATGGAGAATCTTTTTGGGGCAGTGACCATTGTGAAGCTGGATGGGACCAATTATTTAGCTTGGTCTCAGTCTATTAAGATACATGTGTGTAGTAGAGGGAAATGGGTTATATTACCAGAAGCAAGAAGAAACCAAGGGAGGATGACCCTACCTATGAGAGGTGGATGCAAGAGAATTACACAATAATGGATTGGTTAATGAATTCTATGCAGCCACATATTAGCCAGCACTACATGCGGATGGAAACTACAGAAGAGGTGTGGGATAATGTCACGGAGACTTTTTCCCAAAAGTTGAATATTGTCCAGGCTTACAAATTAAAGAATGATGTGAATAATCTAAAAGAAGGGGAGAAGCCCTTAGCTGTTTACTTCATGCTAAAATCTCTTTGGCAAGAGATTGATTTGATGGAGATTATGCTTTGGAGGTGTACAAAGGATGCTGAAACACATAGGAAGTTGGTGGAAAGAAATCGGGTTTTTGAGTTCCTTAACAAACTCAACCCGGAGTATGATATTGTGAGATAGAATGTTTTGGCGAAGGATGATGTGACTTTATCTCAAGCCTATGCTATGGTGAGTAGTGAGGAGAGCAGGAGACAAATTCAGTCTGTAGAGCCACAGATAGATCACTATGCTAATGCCAAGATGAAACCGAAGGTCAACACTAGGATGAAAGATGTTTGTGAATACTGTAAGAAGCCTAAACATACTAAAGACACTTGTTGGAAGTTGCATCCAAAGCTTATACTGGCCAATCTCAAGAATGCAAACAATGGAAAAATGAATGAAAATATTAAAGGTGGAAATACAAATGTAGCCACCTCATCACATAGTGAACAGGGGGCATAGTGCTGAGAAGTCGGTGGGAGAGCAACTAGCAGCCACCAGGGCTGAGTATGAGAAGTATGGCCAAATAATTAGACACCTGGAGTCTACTACTACATCACCTACTTCATCAGAGACAGTTCCCTCTTCATCCGCATATGCCCATTCAGGTATTTGTGCTACTGCGAATCATGCTTCTATCTCAGGTAATAGTAGGATCCCTTGGATAATTGATTTTGGTGCCTCTGACCACATGACTAGTGTGTCCCATTTATTTTCTACTTACCAGCTTTTATCTAGCCGAGATAAGATCACCCTTGTTGATGGCTCTCTTGCTCCTATCTCTAGCAAGGGAAACATCAGAGCTTTAGACACCCTCACCTTATCCTTAGTTCTTCATGTTCCTAAATTAAACACTAATTTGCTTTCAATTAGTAATTTGACAAAATCTTTGAATTGCAGTATGACAATTTTCCCTTCTTACTATGTTTTTTAGGACATGGACTCTCAGAAGATGATTGGGAATGGCCATGAGGTGAATGGGATATACCTACTGGACATGCCTAGACAAAGTCAAGTATCACCTCTGATAGCAGCTTTTGGTTCAAATGTGTCAAAGTCAATCAGCCGTATTATGTAAAGTCATTATCATTTGGGTCATATTTATTTTTCTTTGTTGAATCTGTTGTTTCCAGTTTTATTTAAAGAAACTAAGTTGCCAAGTCTACATTGTGACCCATGCGAGTTTTCAAAGTCAAGATTAAGAGTTGCAACGATCTCTTCCTCTGAAAGCTTCTCGAACACGACACTATCTATGCTGGACTGGCCATCAGAATCTTCTTCCAGGTCACAGTCTACCCAGCCCTCATCGGTACCCTCCTTCTCCTCATTGCAATCTCTAGTGTACCTGGGATTTGGCCGGTCCTGTGATGACCGTCCCTCCTAGGTATATCAGAATCTAGATGAGAAACCCACTGTAAGGAACTTATGTTCTGCTCTATCCGCTTGGTGGACCCTTGAGCACCCCCAAAAGCCTTCTTCAAAGAAGAAGATAGACGATTTCTATCGTCTACAGTCCCCGATAACTTCCCCTGATGCATGTGCTCACTTAAACAGTCATGTGGATTGGGTTTCAACCCTGTGTTTGAACCGGTCGGTCCTCCTACTGGTTCAGATAGACCGGTCTGCACCAACCCTTTGTCTAGTCCACCCCCCTTCTTAACCATGTCAGCAAATGAAGCCTGGGCCCCTAAAATTCCACTTGATTCAAAAAATTTAAATTTTTTTCTTTTAATAGCTTGCGTGTCTCTTGGGTTTCTCCCACTGAATTTCCAGCTTCCCCTTTAGGCCAGCACTGATCTTCGATCTTTCTCTCCACCACCTGTGTGCCCCATGTAGTCCAGCCCTCCACGTCAGCATCGTCTTCTACCTTGGCTCTTCATCCCGAGAGCTCCACCTCTACCTCTGAGACCAGCCAAACTCTAAACCAAGCTCCATCAGCAAGAACCTCAGTTGTTCTTGGGAGCGATTCTGGTTTCACCCCAACAATCCTAACCTCCGCAGCAAAGTCTTGCAACTGGAATTCCTCAATTGCCCCACCCAACAGCTTCACTATATTTCCCAGATTTGATTCATTCCAGAGATGAAAGGGAAGTCCTACCAGTTTTAGCAGGAAGCTACCAAGTATGTTCCATCTCATTACACAATGGCTTCCAATTCTGGACTTGGACCATACCTTCTTCACATTCAAATGTTGTAAAGCCCTGTTTACCTCGTTATCAATTCTTAACACCGCCTTCCTGTCTGAGAATGGTTTCAGAGCAACCTCAGTTTCCAGATTCAAGTTATGCACCACTGATTTTAGTACCTTCCTCCAATCCTGTACATCCTTGTTAACTGTTATCACCATTCTCCTCTTCCCAATCGCCTTGCTCACCCTCAAACCACAATTTCATCCCTCTATTAGAGATCAGTATTGTGTCTCCACAGCTAAAGGAGCTCTGCTTTAATGGCTGGCTCGAGCATTTAAGAGGGCTATCTTTGGTACTTTGTTCTTGCTCCTGCTCCAAGTGTCTGTCAACAGAGATAAGAAACTGCTGCAACTCATCTGCAAAAACCATCCAACCTTGTGTCTGCTTCCCTTCCGGTAAACAGACCATTTGTTATGGTAATGAACCAGCCTTTCCCGTTGCACCTCAGCTCCACTTCGTACTTCTTTTCCAGCTCTAATACATTTTTCCAACCTACTGTCCTAAACAATTGTAGTACACCATCGATAAAGCCCTTCAACCATAACACTGCTTCCTCAAACAAAAGTATCATCACCTTCCTGTCTTCCCTAACTTTTAGCAGATTCTTACCTCTGGCCCTTCCACTCTCGAGTAAAATTTTCTTCGCTTCGATGTTCAGTTCAGACTTCCACCTATTCACCGCCTGAAAATCATCGTCACTTTGCCTCTCCATCACCTTTAACTTCTTCTTGAGGATCATCTATTAGTTCAGAGCAACTTTAGACAAGCCATGAACAAGCTACATCTGAAATTAGGCAATTCAGAATAGCTAAAACAATGTGAACACCAACCAGAGGCAACTAAGCTGTAAATAGTTCACAGCTAATTTTGTTATTTTGTAGTTCAGACCATGATCCTCCCACCCCTGATCTCCTTTCCAGCAAGGATACAAATAATCTGCATTTTTCCCAATCCGAACAGTTCAATCAGTTGGATGAACTCTACCTTGTCATTTTTCTTCTTCTCCACTATGATTTTTTTCTTTGGCATACAAAGTTCCCCTTTCCAACCTGTCTCTGTAATGGCAAATAATATGCCATCAAAGAATCCTTTGAACCAGCTTGAATCCTCCCTACTTAAGATCACCGCAAATCGTTTGTCCTCTTCGATTTTTACCGCCAACCCTCCACCTAGTTCTTCCAACGGAAATTTCTTCTTCTCTACACCTAGGAATTTCTTCCACCTAGTCGTCAGAACAAACTTCTCCTCCATGTTCTTTCCCGCATTCAACTAGGGGCTTCCACAAGGCTAATCTCTTGACAAACTTTTCAATGATGCCCTCCCAAAAAGACGCATCTCTAGGATTACCCCCCCCCCCAACAGAAGCCCTGGGTATTTAACTAGCCAATCTCGAATTTCACAACCGAAGATGGCCGCAGACCGCCCTCTCCAACCTAATATCCATCAACCTGCATTTCCCTAAATCAATTTTCAACCCTGTTTCCCTCTCAACTATCTCTAGAATCTGCCTCAAAGCCCTCACATCTTGAATTTCCCTAAATTCCCCCAAGATCAAGGTATCATCTACAAACTGTAAGTGGGACACCACTTGGATTTCTCCCCCCACTCTAAAACCTTGAAAGATATTTCTCTCACCATCCTTCTTCAAAAGTTTACTAAATATCAGCCACTAAAGTGAATACCATAGGTGGCAATGGGTCCCCCTTCCATGTGCCCCTTGTTGCCTATGCAATATCCAGTGTCATTTTATCATTAATTAACTAAATTAGAAACCTTTCCTTTACTAGAGTAAGATTCCTAAACCTAAACCCTAATCTCAAACACCTTTTCATTTAAAAAAACACTTTCCTTTGAATTGTAATTAGTTTTTCCTCACTTTTTGCACCAATCTGCCTATATTTAGCCAAATTTCCCCATTGGCCTAATATTAATAATTGATAGCTTCTCTATTTTTTTTTTTGGTAAATTGATAAGTTCTCTAATAACATACAATAAAATAAGCACAAATGCATGGAAAATAAAGTCCTTTTAACTAGTCAATGCTAAATTTGCATCCTTGGAAAAACCGTTCTGTCCAAGACCAAAATTATCGTAAATCACCATCATCTGTGAAAAAAAAAAAAAACTTTAAATACTTTCTTAAGTACAATTCATACAGATTATCTGTCAAAGATCATTTTGCCTTCATTTTCTCATATAAGTACAAAATGTTTTTTTAATGTATAGAATTGTGTTCAACTTATACAGCAGAATAAAGTCTTTCTAACTGACCATTATAGTAAATTATCAAGTTGCATTTAGAGAGTTGCATACCTATTACTTTGGCGGAAATCATAACCAAATCCAAATAGTGTTTTTCCCTCTTGAAAACCCCACTTTATCATTTCCACTATCATGTCATGGAAATAATAAACACATTCACGTCCAATAATCTGCAAAACATAAATTAGTTCAAATTTCATAACATAATATAAAATATTTAACCATTTCACTTTTACTGATTGTTGGAAGGATTGGAAGTTGGTAGGAAGTTGTTCCTCCTACAAGGGAAGGGTAGTGACTAGCTGGGTCCCCCCTCCTCTTGGCTCTTGGAAGCTGAATTTTGATAGGAGTAGCCAGGGTAACCTGGGTCCCTCTGGGATGGGAGGTATACTGATGAATGAGGCTGGAGAGGTTGTCTTAATCTACTCTGGCCCTTTAGGAGTTGGGAACTCTATCCGGGCAGAACTGTTAGCTGCAATACAAGGAATACTTCTTGCAAAAGAAGTGGGCATGGAGAAGCTTCTGATTGAAGGAGACTCTAAGACAATGGTGGACTGGTTAAATAATCCGGAGGATGTCACTTGGGACTACAAAAATGAGTTAAAAATATTCAAATGGCTGACATCTATAACAGTAAATGGGTTGGGAGATCAGCTAATGCTTTTGCTGATGTCTTGGCAAAATAAGGGATAAATAGGGAAGCATTGTTCTGGGCGCAATTGTAACTATTGTTTTAATTGCAACACTCATGTTTTCTCTGTGTAGTTTGTGTATTTGCTGTTTGGAGAGGCTGCTCCTTGTGCCTCTAAGGGGATTTTCTTGTATCTATTCATTATTTTAATGGAATTGATGTTATTTATCAAAAAAAAAAACATAATATAAAATATTAAATCAATGTTGGCAGAATCTTAAAACACAGTTTCGGTAGGTTTTAGTTAAAAGAAGGATATTTAAAAGAGGAAAGTTATGTAAAACTCCTAACTTCTCAAGCACTTAATATTTAAAATCCTTCATTCCATTCTACTTTGGCACCCAAATTTCATAAAACCACTTTCTTTGTGCATGTATAGATAAGGGGTGGGGTTTATAATTTATCCATTTTTGACATGTTTGGGACAAGCTAAAGCTTTTCAAGAGAGGAGTAAGTGCAGTGCGTAGAGCTGCCAATAAGCTATCTGATTAACTTGCAAGAGAAGGTAATTGCAATCTCAAGCTTGCACAGGAGGCCCAGGCAGAGGGATGCATTTGTAAGGACTTTCTTGTTTGACACCTGTATTCTCTGATGTGATTATGGTTATGAATTTCCAGCTATTGTTTGCTCACTTATTAGATTGTTCACCATTTTGAACCTAGATTACTTCTCTTATGAACTCCATCAAGCTCAACTCCAATGTATGTTTTCTAACTAAGTTCATACCCTCTGTGAATTTGAGCTGCTTTTA
Organism: Nelumbo lutea; assembly: GCF_056320005.1. NCBI lineage: Eukaryota > Viridiplantae > Streptophyta > Magnoliopsida > Proteales > Nelumbonaceae > Nelumbo > Nelumbo lutea. The sequence goes on from NC_142690.1 coordinate 54,477,098, forward strand.
TGGTTGGCAATAGGAAAATTTACTAACTTGTGTAAAAAATGATACATACTATAGAATGTGCAAAGCACCCATATTGGAAATTTAGGCTAGCAACTGCTAATTAAACCCTTTTACTAACATTTTACATAGCAAATTTGAGGTACTTTTTTAAATAGTAATGGTGAAACAACCCCATTGCAAGGTGCTCTGACTTCTGAGTGATGATATCTTATTCTTCTTACAAGGTCCCAGACTTCCCCATTCTAACGGTTACAGGAGATTACCAAATAGGCTGTGGAAGGAGACTTGAATTTGGGGATTAGGTGGCTTCTAAGCAAGTTTGGAGAGTCATGGAGATTGATGCATTTTATTAGGAATATATGTACCTTGTCTGCTAGTTTTTATATCTCCCCTTTAAAGCCAAGGTCAACCAAATCTACATCTGACAACCTCATACAGATGGGGTTCATTGGAACCCTTTGCATTACAACTTGTAAAACCAGGTTAGCTCTTTTTTCAAGGCTTTACGAAACATCGGTTATTGAGCCTATGGTTTCATTTGCACTATAGATGCCTACGATTTTAATCAAGTTGCATTATTTCTTGATCCCTTATTTTTTTAATAAACTTGTTATTCATCATCAAATAACAAGTTTCTTTCTTGATTTTAATCAAGAAAGAAAGAAAGAAAGGATAGATTGGCCAACATGAGAATGCAGGTTCGAGTCTGAAAGTGGCCACTTTGTGCAAAAAATGTCAAAGGTTTACCCCCTTCCAAGACCCCAGATAGCTGGGACTAACATTGGTTGGTAATGAGCTTGGTTATAACAAGCTAAAAACTTATTAGTTGTGATCTGAAAAGTCTTTGACTTAAGCTAGTCTACAAAATGTAGCCTCTATTCCTTAAAAATCAACAAAACTCATGTTCTCACAAATAAAACCAATGACAAAAAACAGAATTAGAAGAATTCACATTGGCACCCCTCGGAGCACACCCCACAACACATCCAAATCATGCATTGGGAACACCTCCCCATGACAAGTATGGGAGATGTTCCCAATGCACACTGAAATGTGCTTGTGGGGTAAGTGTGGGGCATGCTCTGTTGGGAACCACTCCAAACTCGAGTTAGAATCAATTCCTAATTATCAAGTATAAGTGTTTGTGTTTTTACATAATAGTACCATGTCAGGGTCCAAGACGTCAATTGCATACAACCCGTATCTGTCTTCAGGCACAACAATTCTTGTTTTTGAATCCAAAGACACTGTTTCCCCTGTTCCATGGAGTTAATAAACATTTAGAGCATCTTGGAGTTGAAAATAATAATGAACCGCTTATCTCTTATCTAAAAGGAATTACCAATGGAAAAGAACTATTAAGAGAAATACCATGATTAGAAAACTATATTTACATATTAATTCAATAGTCAACAATTAAAGCATGCATACACGGTACCCATAAAGAAGGAACCATTCAATTCAACAAAGCAATATAGAGTGAGTATGAAAGCATTACAGCAACAGTAAATTCCTTTCAAGGATATCATGTACATACTGAGCTTATACATAATGCATCATGAGCTAAAAGGTGCTCTATTTAGACTATGTTTGGATTCGATTAGAAGCAGAATGCAATCCCCCTCCCTCCCCTAAATTCAGCTGAATCAAGATAACTATCCTCCCTACCCCAACCCCAGACAAGGATGGAAATCAAGCTGCCCAATCAGCACGTTTCTTGATTATGCTCTCTTTTCAGACCCATACTACAAAATCCAGAAACTTGTGGAATTGTAGGGCAAAATCCTCCCCCGATCTTGTTCTCACTGCCACCAAACTTTCCCTTCTATCTTTAAATTGTAAGGCAAGCCATGGGTGCATGAGCTGAACTTAATTCCCGATGATAGCATTAACCAAAGGAAGCAACCTGTCTCTACCGAAGAATATAGAAACAGGACTATTGGATCAATCCCCTTGACTTAATTAGCTGAGATATCGCATAATCTGCGGTTGTAACTACAACTCACTAAGGATTTTATTTCCGCACTTCAACTGAGAAATTACGCCTTCTATTTGCAATTTTGCCTTCCTTAAATGAAGCATTTCAAACTCAATAATTCAGAAAGTCTTTTCCATAATAAACCGTACCAGTAGAAGGATCAAAACGGGACCATAACTTCGTCCTGAATGTGTAATCAGCAGCAAGAAGCCGAACCCAAACTCGCTCCGTTTTACCATTATCGTCTTCAGCATTCAGGATTGAACCAGCAATTCCAGGAACCAACAGGACCGGGTCAAGATCGGGGTTAACATAAGGCTGAGGTAGTGGCTTCTTAAGGAACCGCAAGAGCAACTCCACTGACTGAAGAAGATCATCCATTGCAACTGCCATCTCCAATTGAAACCCTATAACCCCCAAGATTTCTCAGAATTTTCAAACAAGACAGAAATTCAGTAAAATTCGAGAATAAAAGCTTGAAATCTTCAAGGTGTTTAGAGATTCTGAGCTACAATAGAATTCAAATTCGTAAGAAGGAAGAGAGAAATGGAGGAATATTTCAGGGTTTCAGAGCGGAGGTTGCCGTCGGCGACTCACGGTGGTTGAGTGAGTCGTAAAGCAAAAGAAACAGCAAGGTTTCCTCAGCAGACAACGTTGTCCGAAAAGAAAGAACACTGAAAACAAAAAAATATATGTATCCAAATAGACCATCTATAACCGTCCGATTGGAACGAATCAAACCAATTATCCCAATCGACGATTTCCAGACAATCGGAACTCGTGAAAAGATGAGTCGACAAAGTAACTGGAGGCTAAGAAGTGAAACACGTGGAAACATCGGCAGATCTACGATACCTAATTAAATCTCATCTGTTAATTGGAGAGATATGTTAACGAGCTATCAAAAACCGTTGGGCTCCATACGCATCAGATCATGTACGTATAACCTTGATTCGTACATAATCGAATTTGAATCGAATCTTATCCGTACTATTCCTTTTTATTCAATACGATTAATAAATTAATCCAAATTCTGAAAATTTTGGATGATGATGATGAGATTTTATATTTTTAATTGTATAAAAGTAATTTTTATTTATCATATTTATTTTGTTATTAGAAATGATGATCATGAGTTCCATTTTATCAAAAAGAAGAAACAAAGAAAGTGATGTGTCATCATCGTCAATCATCATTCGAGACTTATCCCAACTTTATGATATTTTAGATCTTTAAGAACATGTTTTCACCTGAAATTTTGGATGATGACGAGAATAACAATGTGTCTAATTTTTATAATATTTTTATATTTTTAATTGTATAAAATTAATTTTTATTTATCATATTTATTTTGTTTAATGTAATAAATTACTGAGGGGCCTTGCTTCGCAGGGGCTGCAATGAAACCGTTTATCTATCAATCTGTTGACCCGGTTCTTAGCCAAAAATTGTTGAATCGGTCAATAACCTATTGACATAAGTAGTCGAATCATTGATCCGTTGACATGTTCAATGGTTTTTTATTGTTTTTTACTTTTTTAATTGGCCATCCTAGCCACCGATTCCATTTTATCCCAATCTTGGTTCGTAGCCAAAAATCGGTGAATCAGTCAACGACCCATTGACCCGAGTAGTCGAACCGTTGACCCGTTCAATAGTTTTTGGTTTTTTTATTTTTTTTATTTTTATTATGAGAATAGGCCATCCGTTCAAACTGAACAGTCAAACCGTTGACCCGAAAACTGGTGACTGAAACGATTTTCGTTTTCAAATTGAATAAGTCACACGATCCAATAACATAACACTTAATTTTTAATTGTATAAAAGTAATTTTTATTTATGATATTTATTTTGTTATTCACGATGATCATGACTTCTATTTTATCAAAAAGAAGAAAGAAAGAAAGTGATGTGTCATCATCCTCAATCATCATTCGAGACTTATCCCAACTTTATGATATTTTAGATCTTTAAGAACATGTTTTCACCAGTAAAATTTGGATGATGATGAGAATAATAATGTGTCTAATTTTTATATTTTTAATTGTATAAAAGTAATTTTTATTTATTATATTTATTTTATTTTATGTAATAAATTAGCGGAGGGGCCTTGCTTTATAGGGGCTGGAATGAAACCGTTGATCTATCGATCTGTTGACCCAGTTCCTAGCCAAAAATCGTTGAATCGGTCAATGGCTTATTGACATAAGTAGTCGAACCATTGACCCGTTGACTTGTTCAATGGTTTTTTACTATTTTTTATTTTTTTAATCGGCCATCCTAGCAACCGATTCCATTTTATCCTAATCTTGGTTGGTAGCCAAAAATCGTTGAATCAGTCAATGACCCATTGACCCGAGCGATCGAACCGTTGACCCATTCAATGTTTTTCTGTTGTTTTTTTTATTTTTTTAATTTTTATTATGAGAATAGGCCATCCGTTCAAACTAAACAGTTGAACCGTTGACCTGAAAACCGGTGACTGGAACGATTCCGTTTTCAGGTTGGAAAAGTCATACGCTCCAATGACATAACATGTATGGTAATGCTTAATGGACCTCACACACCCAATATTTTGCATGTAATTTTTGTTGTTAGAATGGGTCGTCCGTTTTTTTATTTTTTTTAATTGGAAAATGTCTAGGCAACCAATTCCATTTTACCCCAATCTTGGTCCCTGGCCAAAAACCATTGAATCGGTCAATGACCCATTGAGCTGAATGATCAAACTGTTAACCCATTGACCTATTCAATGGTTTTTGGCTGTTTTCTATTTTTTTAATTTTTGTTGTCAAAGTGGGTCGTCTGTTCGAACCGGATGGTTGAATCGTCAACCCAAAAACCGATGGCCAGAACAGTTCCATTTTTGGGTCGTATGAGTTACACACTCGAATGACATAACATGTATGATATTGCTCAATGGACCACACACACTCAATTTTTTGCCTATAATATTTGTTGTTAGAATGGACTGTTCATTCGAATGACCGAACCACTAACCTGAAAACCAGTGGCCAAAACGATTCCATAAATTTTTGCTTATAACTTTTTGCTGTTAAAACAAACTGTCCAAGCTGTCGAACCGTTGATCCAAAAACCGATGGCCAGAACGGTTCCGTTTTCGGGTTGTATGAGTCATACGCTCAAATGACATAACACGTATGATACTATTTAATGGACCATACAAACTCAATTTTTTGCCTATAATTTTTGTTGTTATAACGGACTGACCGTTCGAACTAGATGATCGAACCAATAACCCAAAAAACAGTGGCCAGAATGGTTCCATAATTTTTTACTTATAATTTTTATTGTTAAAACGGGCCATCCGTTCGAACCAAACAATAGAACCGCCGATTGTTAGAAAGTTATTAACAACATTTATCAATAATAGTAAGTAATTATACTATTTAATTAAATAATCATCAATGATAGTTATAATAATATTATTTATTTATTTTTAATATAACAGTAATTATTAAATTTATGAATAGGATTTATTAACAATATTCATTAAATTAATAATTACCAAAATTAAATTAAATTAATAGTATTTATTAGTAATAGTCAAAAATTATAATATTTTATTAAATAATCAATAATAATACTTTTAATAACATTTTTAATTATTTTGAATATAACAATAATTACTATATTTATTAACAGTATTTAAAACTTTAATTTAAAGTAAGATTTAAGTAAATATCTATTTATTAATAATATTTATAATAACAGTAATTATTAGTTATAATCACTAATCATATGTTTATTAAATTACTGTAATAATCAATAATTATTATTACAGTAATTAGTTATTGTAATTAGTAATTAAAGTAAAATTTAAGTCAATATCTATTTATTAACAATATTATAATAACAACAATTATTAATTATAATCACTAATTATATATTTAATAAATTACTATAATAATCAATAATTATTATTACAATAATTATATTATTATAGTAATTAATTAATAATTAATTACATTATTATAGTAATTATTATAGTAATAAATATATTATTAAAGTAATTATATTATATTATTACAATAATTAATTAGTAATTATTGTTATTAAATAATAATTAATTACTAGAAATGGGTGCATGTTATTACACTATTAATTAGTGTAATTACTTAATAAATATTATTATTAGTTAGTAATTAATTAGTATTTATTGTTATTAATTAATAATTAATTAGAAATGAATTACTATAATTAATTATTGAAAATGGGTGCTCGCACGAGTAGATTCCATTTCCTGGGTGCAGAGAGCACCCATATTCTTTTATATACATATATATATATATAAAAGATGTATATAATATTAGAGATGTACTTAAATGCTTTTATAAAATTTATATATTTTTTATAATTTTTATCTTGTATCTTTTTTATTTTATTATTTAATTATGACATCATAGGTTGAACAATTTGACCCAAGTGGTTTAATTGCTTATTCACCACATGGTCAAAAAAACAATTTTAAAAAACTTTACCTTATTAAAATATTAGATAATTATCTTATAAATAAATTTATTGGTGAGAGAAATGCTTTAATATAAGATTTAATGAGAGAAAATTAGAGTTAATAGCTCAAATATAAGAGTTTGTAAGAGGGTATTGAATGAGATGAACATTAATAGTTTATAAGAGTTTGTAGATGTGCCCATACATATTTATATATCATATAAAAATAATTATTATTTATCACACTTACTTTTGTTTAATATGATGAATATACAATATTAGAGATGTGCTCAAATGTTTCCTATAAAATTTGTATATTTTATTTTTGTGATTTAGTATTTTTATTTTTTATTATTTAATTATGACATCCAAGGTTAACACATTTGACCCAAAAGTTGAATTGTTGATCCGCCACCAAATAGGAAAACAATTTCATGTTTAAGTTGATTTTAAATTTTGAATTTCAATCCATTTTCAATAAAAACCAACCTTTTCGAACCATTGTTGACCCGGATGGTCGGACCATTCAGACTAGAAACCGGTCACTTGAATGGTTCTAGGTTTACCTCGAACTATCTTTTTGTGAAACAAACGTTGAAAAAGTCAAAAAACCATCCACCCATTCGACCCGAGCAATGGTTAGCGGTATAGTATTTTGTAAATTTTGTTTTTTTTATTTTAAAATAAAAATAAAATGACAAAAATATCATATATTCCTAACTTCTATTCCTAACCTTCGAAAGTATCGTCTTAGGGTTTTGTTTTGCCAAACCCAAAAGCCCCTTTAGACGTTTACCGAAGACGATAGTGGCAATACACTAGCGCCACCTTTCCTAGAATTCGAGCAAGCACCCGTTGGCGACCAAAGTTGTAGAGGCAGTCAATGACCAAAGCTTTGACTTTCGAGTCTTTCTCAACCACATCTTGAAAGGAACGGCTCCGGTGACTATCTTCGTTGTGGTGACCATTATGGACTCCAACCTCCGGTGACTATCTTCGCTGCGACTACCAGCGACCACTGTGATTTTTCAGGTAACTAAGTAAGCTGACAACCACTGTGATTTTTCAAGGAACTGATCCACCATTATTCAATTTAGATTTCAGTTCTAATCTCTCATTTAGCCATTTGAATGATTTTTAATTAACTATTTTTTTTTTTTTGCAATACTATGTTTTTTCAAGGAACCAAACCACCATTTGCACCAATGACCACTCCATTGGAGTCGAGAACCATTGCAAAATTTGAGGTTGAGGCATCCCCTATTTTTCAATTTTGATTTGAAGCTTAAACTAGTATATTTCTTTCTTATTTGAAGCTTAAAACCTTAAAATTTGGATTTTATATAATGCATCTTGCATTGTTGGTATGCCTAATCAATTAATCTTGTATTTTCAGCTCTTTAGCTAGTTTTCTAAAATCTAAATGCTTAAAAAGACAAAGTACTTTAGCCTGATTTCATTTGATTTGTTTGATAGTCTATATTTCAATTTATGAGTTTATTTTTTAGTTGTTTAGCTGAATTATGTAATCATATATTTCAATTTAATTGATTGTTTAATTTTTGGTTGATGGGTGTTTGTGATTCTTTTGTTGAATAGAGATGGAAACAAGCACAAGTAATGATCAATCTGATCCATAACCAACAACAAAGTCTACTTCCTCAAATGTTAGGGTCAAAATTGATCCTACATGGGAATATGTCACCCCTAAAGTAGATCCTATTAGTGGAACAATGTCAATGACATGCATGTATTGTTAGAAAACTTTTAAATGGGGAGGCATTAATAAGGTGAAAAAACATTTTACACAAAGAAAATGAGAAATTTTTGTTTGTCAAAAAATATCATATGATGTAAAGTTTAAAATGGAGCAGTTGTTAAATGGAATTATTGAAAAGAAAAAAGCTTTTAGCTCTGAATTTGGATTGGGTGGTATTGAAATAAGTGATGATGTTGATGTTAGGGAAGTGCATCAATCTGATACGGATGGAGAAAATTTGAGTAGTAGTCAAAGGAAAAAGTCAAATAAACCCTTAGGAAAGGAGAACCGCTTGCAGAGCTAATAACTAATCATTTTGCTCCACAAACTACTCTAGGTGCACAACCATCCATTAAGAGTACATTAGCATCTAAGGCAACAATTAAATTTGTAAATCATGTTGTTATGAGATGGATGTGCGATGCTTGCATTCCTTTGAATGCCATTAAATCAAAATATTTTCAACCCATGTTGGGTGCAATTGCTAGTGTTGGTCCAGCTATACAATGCCTTCATATTATAGTTGCAAGACTAATTTGCTAAGAGATTTGGCCAACGAAGTTCGATTGCCTACTAATAAACTTTGTAAGGAGTGGGGATCATTTGGTTGTACCATAATGGCCGATGGATGGATAGATACATGTAATCAAACTTCGATAAACTTTTTGGCATATTGTCTTGGAGGAATTATATTTATTAAGTTTGTGGATGCCTCTAACATTGTTAAGATTATAGATAACTTGTTTCACTTGTTCAAGCAAGCTTTAGATTGGGTTAAAGTTGAAAATGTTGTTCAAATTGTCATAGATAATGTAATAAATTATGTAGCTACAGGAATATTATTGGAGGGAGAATATCCATGGATTTTTTTTGTCACCTTGTGCAATACATTGCTTGAACTTGATGTTGAAGGAAATTGTAAAAATTGATTATATTGAAGATGTGATTCAATGTGCTTCTAAAATAACAAAGTTTGTATACAATCATACTTTTGTATTATCAAAGCTAAGGAAAAGAATTGGTTGGATAGAGATAGTGTGCCCAAGAACCACCCACTTTGCAATTAGTTTTATTGCATTAGATAGTATTTTGAAGTACATGCATGATTTGTAATATTTGGTGACTGATAGAAATTTCAATGAATCTAGATATGCAAGAAATACAAAGGGGAAAGAAATGATAAAGATTGTATTGGATCCTATTTTTTGAAAATTATGCAAAACAATTATGGGTTTCACATCACCACTTATTAGTGCATTAAGAATTGTTGATTTAGACAGGAGGTCTGCAATGGCTTATATGTACCATATCATGTTGAAGGTAAAGGAAGCAATTAAAAAACAATTCCATAATAGGATATTTGAATATGGCCCAATTTTGCAAATTGTTGAAAAAAGATGGGATAGATAAATGGGTCAAAAGCTTCATCTTGTAGGTTATTATCTCAATCCAACCTTTCAATATGATATAAATTCAAAAGTTAAAACCCTAACCGTTATATCAGCTATTCTTAATGTCATTAAGAGAATCATAGACAGAAATGAAAATGTGTAAATATAGGTCAACAAAGAGCTCTCACTTTTTGAATATTGTCTTGGTGATTTTGGGAGGGACATGACTTTAAGAGCAGTTAAGAGAATGGCTCTAGATAATAGCTATTTTCTTTCTTATGACATGTTTGTTATTTCATTAATTTTTATTATATAATCTCTTATTTCATTTTATTTATTCGGTTCTATCATCTATGTAATTTCTATGGGGTTTGGTTGTGGCACCTCAGTTCTTACAAGAGTTGTACGAATTCTTGGCCAAACTTATAGTTCATCTGCTTATGAACGTAATTGGAGTGTTTTTGAACGCATTCATGCAAAGAAAATGAATAGATTGGAGCATCAAAGGCTCAATGATCTTGTATACGTTCACTTTAACCTGTGTTTGATGGATGGATATGCATTTTATGTCTCATAATGCATATTATTTATTATATATTTATGCCTAATATATTTCTAATTTCTTGTGTCACTCCATTTTACTTTGTCATTTGTGTTTGACCCAATTGAAGATAATCATATTGATATTTTAGAAGATTGGGTGGTAGATGAGGACAAGAATCCTCCGTTACTTGATAATACTAAAAAGGACGATATGTTTTGTGGTGATGGTACAACAAATCCAATATTGAAACCTCAAGCAAACAAGCGATTTACGGATCTTGGTTAATATCATTTCATATTCTTTGTTTCATACTTTAGTCTTGAATGTTGAACCTTATGATTAATGTGTGTAGGATTCTAATTTTGTCTATTTATTTTTTAGATGACTATACTTTTTTCAATGAGATGTTGGGGGAAAATCTAGGACATGATCATCTAGATGCAGATGGAGATGAAACAATACCCAAAAATGAAAGTGAAACACAACCTGGAGAGGATGATGATGATATTCCGCTTGGTTTTAATTGGCTACGTTGATGAAGAATTTATGGATTTGAAATTTGGACTTGTTAATTATGTTTTAATTTAGTTACTAGTCTTTGACACTTCTTAAATTTTAATTTGTGGACCTTATGCTTTATATTTATTATTTAGTTGCAACTCATGAGTTATAGAGACTTGGACAGGTTATTTAATTTCATGTTATTGCATCTTGTTTTATGGTAGTTTAATTTGGCACTCTTGCACTCTTACACTTTTATGATAGTTTAGCAAAGAATTTAAGCATGAGTTCAAGAACTCAAGAACTCAACCTTGGAAAATTGTTGTCATATGGTCAGTCTCTTTTCATATCAAAATTGTATAAGTTAGATTTAGATTTCAGAATACCATTTTGTCTTATTTTCATATTGTGTATTTATGAACATCATGCAGAGAATAAGAGGGTAGATTCATAAGGCACTTATTTGAATTTTAAGTTATCAAATGAAGATAAACATTACACAAGGCTTCTTTTGAAATAATCCAGCTTTTGAAAAGAATGGAATATCATTGTTTTTTTCTTCATCCCTTTTACATTATGATTGGCTCTTGATTAGCCTCTAATATTTGTTTAAGTAGTAAACCCTAGTTCATAAAGCTGAGTTAGAGTGCACATGGAGACTTTGGTGGAAGCTTAAACTTTATAGATGCTGAGTTAAAGTGCATAGAAGAAGAAGAAGAAGAAGAAGAAGAAGAAATGATACATGAAAATATATAGATGCTGATACTGCTTGCCCATCATTGGTTCTGGTACAAGGTTAAACTTATACTTCAAACTAAACCTATATTACACATATTTTCAAGACAAAATTAATTTGAGGATTGAAGTCAGTTAAGAAGAGAGATTTTGTATAGTTAAAGGTATTAGAAGAGCTTGGGGTAGATAAAAAAAAGACTTGGGTGGAAGTAACAAGAAATGATTTAAGTGGTTACGTGGTGTTAGAATTTCTGGTTTTGACCTATTCCTTAGTGATGTGATCATTGTTTTTTCTTGTTGGGGAATTTTATGCGTTCAGCAGTTATGTGGGGTTAGGGGGTGGGCTGCTGATTCTCTTGTTTTTGAGTTGGTGCCTTCTTGCTCCCATGCACTTTCATTTTATCTTTCATATATGTCTATATAATCATAAACCAATATAGTATATTAGTGGCAAAAAAATGTTCCAACAGTAATGAATTACCATAACTTGTTATGATGCTAAAGGTGCAGGACCAAGTCTATAAGCATCTTGTACTGCCGAAGTGTGACTAATAAGAAGGAAAGAAGAACCATACAATTCATGTCGGATTCTTTAACCTTGAGATACACAAGTCTATGTTTTTGTGGAAACCCACATATAAAGTAATTCCCAAAAGCATTTATTTATTTTTTTTGTCTTTTGAGCAAGGGTTCAATGGTTCGTTTGAGGATAGAGTTTGTGAAGTTTGGTAGATACCTTCTAGTAATGGTTTCTTTATGAACCATAGATAGCTTGCTCCATAATTTTCTGATTTTTCTGGTTTTAAAATTAGAATGATGATATACCAACAGAAATGTCCCTTTTCTGATTGGCAAAAGAAGAGCCCTTCTCTTTCAATTTTCTATTAGGAGGAATATGAAAAGTCTAATGAAAGATCCATTGGACTTTCAATTTCTATGAAAGATCCATTAGACTTTCAATTTCTATGAAAGGTCCATTAGTTGGCTAAGTAGTCGTCTGACTAAATTCCCCGAATTTGTCTTCTTTTGAAGGTTTGTACAAATTGGGCATCCTAAAAACACAAACTTGTAAATGTAAGACTTGATTTAGATTGCATTTGGTAGATCAATTGGCATGAAGACATGCTTCAGGGTCTGTTCTATTGGGTTGTTATGAACTCCCTATTTGTATAAAGCCAAAACAGAGGTTCTTATGAACTTCTGACAAATACACTCACATCTTAACACATGTCATGGGAACATTTGGGTGAACATATATCTAAATTCCTAGTTGCAGAGTAGACATCATGATATTCTAAAAGAGAGTTTGTTGATTTGATATTCTTTGCTGAAAATACAGGTATTTGGCACTTAAATATGCATCAAGTGGCAAGCTAACTGAGAAATCTGATGTTTTCTCATTTGGTGTTATGCTATTAGAACTGATCACTAGACGACGCCCTATGGATACCACCAGTTCATACATGGTTGATAGGTTAGTAGGTTGGGTTTGTAGCAATTTTCCATTATTAAAATAATTCTCTGCTTTCTTCTTTGCCTTAGATTTGCATAGCCTAAAATCAGTTCCTACTTTATATATATGCCATGCTTGAACATGATAATGCACATTTATACAGATCAAAGGGTGCAACATCATCAATAGACAAAATCAGTATCCTTTTGATCTCAACTTTGTTTACAAACAACACTAGTCTAGTTTCTTCCATGCATTAATATCTTTTGTTGATGGATAAACATGCAAGACCCATTTTTAAACCTGTACAATCGGGTGGCAACTATGGAGAGTTGGTGGATCCTTCCCTTGAAAACAACTATGACACTAGTTCCTTTATTTTATATATTTTTATGGCTAGTTGTGTATTTTTTTTCCTTTCATTTTAGGATTGAAGTGGTTCAAACTTGTAAATTAGAGATATAATGAAGCCACGTGTAACATGAGGAGGAGGAAGTAAAAAGCCACATGGATTTGTAATTTTTTGTATTTTTTGGGATTTTTTCTATATATATTTTTTGGATTTTTGCTATATTTTTCAGAATTGTTTTAGTATTTTATTATTTTTATATTTAGATATTTTTATTTTTTCATATGTTGTTCTTTTTCTTGTATTTTTCTATGTATTTTATTTAATTTTTTATTATATATAAATATTTTTTGTTTTTAATTTATTTATGACGTCACGGGTCGAATCGTTTGACCTGAACGGTTGAACCGCCAAACCGGAAAATAGTTTCCAGAATGGTTCCATTTCCAAGTTGGTTTTTAAAACCTCGATAAAATCAGTTCTTATTTTTCACACTTATTTTTTCTTTTTTTATGATTAATATAAAATATCATAAATATATCCAATTTTTTGGCATATTTTTTTATTATTTTTATTTTTATTTTAATTTTTTTTTTAAACTATGACAACATGGCCTATTTAATCAATATGGTTGAATTGCTTACTTACCACCTAGACAAAAGAATGGTTTTATTTTTTCATAATTGTTAAAAGATGTAGGTTTATATTGTTAAAAGAATTACATATAGATATAATTATATTAATAAGAGGGAATTAAATAAGGTGAAATTACATTTTTCAACCCTCACAATTAGATAATAATTAAATTCAAAACTAGATGTGTTTTATTCAAAAGAAAGTGTCCACACCCTCATAAGCACCCTTCCATAGAATTATCACTACTACCCTCTCTCTCTCTCTTCCCCTCCTATTCCTTCCTCCAGTGCCAAGTCTTTCTCGAACAACCATTGCCTTTCTCTCCTTTTATTTCTTTTTCTCTTTCTTTTACTTCTCCCTCCTCTCTTTCTTATTCATTTCCTCCTTTCTTTCTTCCACTCTTTCTCTCTTTCCCCCCTCTCTTCCTTACACTGTTATTGCAGTGAACATGGAAACGAGTTTAATTATAGGATAAGTATTTATTTATTTTTTCATTTGTCTGTGATTATCCAACATATGGCTATGTTAAGTTAAGGTTATAATTGTCATTTTGCAAATATTACTACTTATGGGATAAGTGACTCACTAAACACTACAACACAAAGAAGTACTTAAATTAAGTATAAGTGGTTTGAGAAAAGACCTCCCAAACACTAATAAGTATTTATTCAAAAAGTTACTTAAAAATAAGTACTTGCTTTCCAAATCACTCATTTGTTAAATATACCCTTAATAGTCGTAGTATAAATTAAATAATTTTTTTAATACTTTAACACACATTTTTGTGGTATATCCAATTCTTTTTAACCCTTTCAACTATCTTATGCTCAAAGGTCCTTTATGCAACTGACCATTTATCATCCAATCTGTATCCCAACTACAAGAATCTTATTTCAGCATCATTCCATTATTTTAAAGCCATATCCATTATTATCAAAGTATAAGTGGTTAAATCATTTCTAGCTACTTTGACTCATGTTCTTTATATCCAATTCTTTTTAACCCCTTCAACATGCAAGAGATAACTTCTTATAGTTGAGATAGAACATTTATAGTAGAAAGTGATAAAAGGAAGAAGAAGAAGAAGAAGAAGAAGAAGGAGAGAGAGAGAGAGAGAGAAGAATAAAGAAGAGGAAATGTTCAAAGAGGGAAATTTGGAGTAAAACAAAAAAATTTGGGAACATCACCCCACTTTCATTAGAATTTATATTGGAGTATATAAATTACATCCAGCCCCTTGATAACAAAAGACATATAAAAAGGATAATAATGGCCCTCAACCAACCAAATTACTCACACAACTCTCCCTCTTCAAGCTAAGCATGGATATTATGCATACCGAGCTTAACCAAATTTTTTTAGCTTGGATTTGGATAAACCCTTAGCCAAAAGATTTGCAAATTAATTACATGCATTTATAAAAAAGTAAAGATATTTCCCCACTAATCACTCTTTCACACAACACTCTTTTTGTGATAATTAGGATACCATCAACATTGCAAATAGTCCAGTTTGCAACCTCTATATGCTTTCTATGGTCATGTTAAACTAGATTATTTGCAATGTTGATGGTAGCCTAATTGCCACAAAATAGTTTCATATGATAGTCAAAGACAATTCCGATTTCTATTAAAAGTGGTCTTAGCCAAAGTAACTTAAAACCTCATGTTCCATCACCCTATATTTAGCTTTAACACTCAATCTTGCCACAATAGATTGTTTTTTTATTTCTCCAGTAGACAATATTTTTTCCAACAAATGTACAATGTGGATCCTCTATTATCAATAAATCTAGCCCAATTAGCATTAGTGTATGCATTTATCTTGAGGTGGCCATAATGAGTATATAATATTCCCTTACCATGAGTGCCCTTTAAGTAACATAGGATTATCTTAACCAAGGATAAAAATATTCATGCGATACACCCAATACATTTGAATACAACAATAATATATATCTTTTAAATGTTTAAAAGCCCTGACCCTCTTCTGCAACCCCCCGCCAGCTTGGTATAGAATTTTGGACCCCTTTCGCTATTCTCTACTATATGTGGGCTTTCCTGAGGAGAACAACAAGGACGATGTCACATTTTTTGAGGAGGTTCTAAAGGTCGATCTCTGATTTCTGCTTCATCCCTTCATTCCTAAGGTCCTAAACTTTTAAGACATCACCCTTAGCCAATTACACCCAAACGTCTTTTGTACCCCAGTCAGTACGATTTCTCTTTTTCACCAGCTCGGTCTTTCTAGATATCAAAACTTTCACCGCCCTTTGTCAAATCAAGCAAAACCGTGCGTAGCATGGGCAAATTTAGATATTACATGTCCTACCGGCCTAGGTACAAGCTTCTTCATGGGTTAGCATCTAAGGTCCCGGCCTAGATGAACAAATACTTCTTTGTCATCTTAGGTACAGGGTGGCCTTTTCCGACACACTAGAGGAAATGAATCAAGGACGTCGGGGAAAAGCTAAGTGAGTGCATGGAGAGTAGGATGTGGGACCTAGTGGAACATAGTTTGCAGTTGGATGACTTCTTAACTAAGGAAAAGCTAATTAAGGCTGGGTTGAGTCCCCCAGGTAGGTTGTTGTCTTGGTCTAGGGTGTTCATTTTTTTATTGCTTTGTTTCATACTAATTTGATTAACTTTATGCTTCCTTTTGCAGGAGACATGTAGGGCCTCTCGACTTTGGGACTTCTTAGTAATATGAAGAAGAATAAGAAGAGGAAGACGTACCATAGAGATACACCCCGGGCACCAGTTGTTGATCCCATTGCCCCTACCACAGTCGAAGAGGTCTCAATCATTAACCTGGTTGAGGATGAAAGGATGGGAGATCCATCATATGTATGGCCGAATCATGCAGGGTGGCTGGGCAAAATTTCAAAAAATTTCTTTCTCCCATCTGGGAATCTTATTCCCTAATTTAGAAAAACTGTATTTTCAAGATTCATTCTTGAAGCAAACCAAACCAGATCTGAAACCAAAAGAGGGAGAGGGATATACATAATACAGAATAATAGTAACTCCCAATATATGTGTTCATGCCCAAAGAGATCACCAAAACCCGCATCTACTGAAGATGACACAGCTTATGTTGAGGCAGGATCAACAAAGAAGTTCTTCAGCATGAATTATGCAAGGGGTTGTGAGTACGACTTCAGATTGTTTCTTCTACCCAGAAACAATTTCAAGAACTATTCTTGGTTAGATCCAAGAGTGGAGATCGAACTGGGTAGGAGCAGTAAGAGCTGAGGGAGAAAACTGTAGAAGAAGACTTCACCTACTTAGGAATCCACCCCCTTATTTATAACCTTCTTTGGATCAGCTTCCTAATCCAATTAGGAAGGAGTTTCTTGATCCAATTATGATATTTGGACACAAACTTTTAAGTAGATAAGATTTATCTTATCCTACTGCTAATCCTAATCAGATTATAAACCAAATTCACTCTATTTAATTAAAACACTTAAGCTCAGTTCAAAATGGGCTTTAGGCCCATTAAGTCATATAGTTCACTTTCCCTTTTAAATACTGGCTAGTTTGGCTCTCTTTGTATGGCGTGGGACCCTAGAATTGTTCTCCACAAAAGTCATATGGGTTCTGCCTAGCCTCTGAAGGTAATGAACCCTTGAGCCCAACAGGCCCAGCATTTACACTAAAAGGTCCTTGGGTCCAACCACCTTATGAAGGCCTACGGACTATAGACTTATGTGAGATTAACCCATTAGGTATAACCCTAAATAGTCTTACACTTAACCTCTCAGCCCATAATGATCAAACATTGCCCGACAAGAGAGGACACCTCCCTCGGCTTCAAGCTACAGTGTTACACTCTCTACTCACATGGATTCTAGGAATTAAAATGTTTTGCAATCATTTTGTGAAACCATAATATATATATATATATATATATTTTCAAAAACAAATTTCAACAAGTTTGAAATCAAATGTCGATAGTTTAGGTTTCCACCAGAGGGAGTGCATTCCCTGATCATTCACTTTGTCTGACAAAGGGGTTGATTCTGTCACTATGATCACCCACTCAGGTGAATTCACAGACTTCCCCGACATACCCAAGTTTTGACCCCCTCTAAGGATCTCACTGAATGGCATATCAAAGACAACACAATCCAACACCTAGTGTAGTATCATAATCAAGTCTAGGGGTTACGTGTAACTTTCCAATTTTGCCCATCTGTCTTCAAGGTCCAGGGCATAACTGGTAAATGGATTGATTTAGAGTTTAAATCAAACATGCAGTACATGTGCTTCAAGTCTTACCCTGGCAGCTGAGACAAGCCACCCCAACCTTCTTGGCAGCACATTAGTGTCAGCCTTGGTAGGATAAACCTCCCCAGGTCTATCCAATGGCTATAAAGATTCCAAACTAAAACGAGTCTCACTAGTGTCCAGTTTAAGGGTATTACACAAAAACACACCAGAATAACATGAACCAATTATGTACTTTATTCATTTACAATAAATTTAATCAAGTACATCAATATGATTAGAGCTAAGGGCATAACTGTCTAGCAGAGGAAGATCATGAGAAGAAGCAGCCACACCAGCCCGAGATGGCCTGGAGGTGCACCCTAATGTCCCAGGGATAGCACCGTAGAGAGAGTACCCAAGGAGAGATAAACCATCATGGATGTCCAAGCTTCCCTCTACAAGATTAGGGAAGCTATCTTTCTGGAGGAGGTCTCCATCATGACTAAGATGCATCCAGTCGAGCTGGGCACCAAAATAATGTGCTGCACCATGGTGGTAAGTCCTTGAACCCATTATTGTGTTGTTACCAAGGCGATTTCTTGTACTTAACAAATTTTTCTTCCTTCACAGATAAACTCCGTGTCGCACTCCTTCATAAGCAATCTTAACAGCGTTTGGCAAGGGCAATTGAGGTTGAAGAAGCGGCGAAAGAACACAAGTCCCGCGTGGAGTGGGCTTTCAACCTCATCGGCAAGTTGAAGAATGAGCTAGCATCTAAGAGGGAGCACATCGGGGAGTTAGAGCTTGATAATACGGGGCTTGAGAAGGATCTTCGCGATAAGGAAGCTCACTTTGCTGAATGTGAGGCTTTACTTATCGATGCGATCGAGACAACCAAGGCTCATGCTATCAAGGAGTTTAAGGCTTCCCCGGGCTTTCTTTAGGAAAGCAGGACTTCACCACAGTGATCTTTAGTCTAGGCTTCAAACTTTACTAGATGCTATTGAGGTCGGTGTCCTCCGAGCTCGACTTCATGCCCATCAACTCCTTGGCTTGTACCAAGGAGATGTCCAACTGGGTTGATGAGGAACCAAACTCTGAGGAGGAGGAGGAGGACTCGATTGATGAGGGTGTAGGCAAGAAAACTGATGTGGACGACACCGACGAGGAAGAATATAGCATCAGGGAGGATGTTACCACTGCTACTAGAGACAGGGACAAGAAGCCCCAAGACACCTAAAACCTTTGCTTCTTTTCTTGGACCCCCACTTTACATATGTAATACACTAAGCCTCCGTGTTTGGTTTGAATGACTTTTGTTTCCCCTTTTTTGACAATACCGATGTACTTTTTACCGAACTTCATTGAAATAGATTTTTTGCACTCCTCGCATCCATCTCTTCTTTTTGTACTTTGCTAAAACCTGAAACATGAAAAAATAAACTAAGCTCAAGGTGCCTAGCTCCAAAGTGACTAGACGTAGTAGGGGATAAACCCGAAGTGAAGCGACTAGGCTTTATTGTACTGTTGAGGTCATTACCAGGTCAGCATAGGGGGCCTTTAGGCTTAGAGTGACTTGGCGTCCCCTTTGGTATATAGTTTAGCTAACGTGCTTTTAGGGCGGCTTAACCAGGTCATTGAAACGAGTGGTCTTCCATACTTAGTAAAAATTTTGATCATCTAGTTGAGGTTGTGGATGCTTGACTCCCGATCTTATAGGTAGTACTTTCTTAGGTTGTCAATGTTTTAGGCGTGGGGTACCTGCCTCCCTCTCAACGTCTTGAGCTCGTACGTCCCTCCACCGATCACTCGTTGTACTCCTTAGGGACCTTCCTAGTTCGGACTCAGCTTACCTACATCGAGCTCTAGTACCATAACCTTGTGAAGTACAAGGTCACCAACTTGGAAGTGGCGTCTCTTGACTCGGGCATTATACTCTATAGGGACCTTCCTAGTTCGGACCCATCTTACCAATACAAGGATCTGATACCATAACCTTCCAAAGTACAAGGTCGCCAACTTGGGAGTGGCATTTCTTGACTCGGGCATTGTAGTACTCAGATACTCATTGCTGGTAAGATGCTGTTAGGATATAGGACAGGTCATGCACTTCTTCCACCAGGTCGAGGTTGGTCTGTAGCTTGTCATCATTGGCCTCCTTGTTGTACACCTGTTACTGTAAGTTTGGTACTTTCATTTTGGCAAGGATGACAACCTTCGTACCATACGTTAAGTTAAATGGGGTCTCACTGGTCACTGTATTGATCGTAATCTAATAGACCCAAAGGACACTGGGCAACTTGTCCACCCACAAACCCTTAGCTTGGGAAAGCCAAGCTTTGAGTCCATGGAGGATTGCTCTATTCATCACCTCGGCCTGTCTGTTCGCCTATGGATGTGCTATCGAAGTAAAATTTTGTTGGATCCCCATCTCGGCACACTAGTTGTGGAACTTTATGTCTTCAAACTGCTTCCCGTTTTTGGATATCAACACCTTTAGGAGTCTGAATCTGCACATTATGTTCTTCCAAAAGAAATTTTGTACGTTCGGGGTTGTGATTGTCACTAGTGGCTTAGTCTTCACCCACCTAGTAAAGTAATCAACCGCTACGGCCAAGAGCCTTCTCTGGCTAGTTGTTGGGGGAAAGGTCCAAGGATGTTTATCCCCCACTGGGCAAAAGGTCACAAGCTAGTCAAGTACTTGAAGTCGGCGGTAGGCTGGGGAAGTATGTTGGCGTGCCTCTGCAATTGTCACATTTCCAGATGAGCTCAAGTGCATCCGCTTTTATCATAGCCCAATAATAGTCTTAACTTAACACCTTTTCGATGAGCGCCCTGCCCCTAGGTGTCATTCACAGAGACCTTCATGGATCTCGTGTATCACTTAGCTCGCCTTTGAAGGTCGTAAATAATGCAAGTAGGGGTGTGTGAAGGATCTCTTGTACAGTTTCTCACCGATAAGGACATAGCGAGTTGACTGATGCTCTACCCTCTGAGCTATAGTGCGATATGCTGATAGGGTCCTGTGGAGTAGATAATTGATGAATGGATCCATCCAGTTCAGTTCCGCTGTCAACACAGGAGAGACCACTTCTCTCTCAATGCTAGGTCATGGAAGGTCTTCAACATAGACCATCCTCCTTGTGATGTCGATTGCACTGGCCGACTTTGAAAGCGCATCGGCCTCTGCATTTTTTATACTTGGTATTTGCTCAATAAATCAGGAGTGGAAGTTAGCCAGGAGATCTCTTACCTTGGCCAGATAGGCTTTCATGGCGGGCTCTCAGGCCTCATACTGCCCATTCACCTGATTCACAACTAGCTGGGAATTGCTGCACACCATGACGTACTTTGCGCCAACCTCCTTTACCAAAGTCAGCCCAGCTAGTAGTGCCTCATACTTTGCCTCATACTTTGCCTCATTGTTCGCTGCCTTGAACACAAACTGGAGAGCGTACTCCAGCTTCACCTTGCTAGGCCCGTAAAGTATCGACCTAGCTCCGCTTCTTCGTTGGTTAGACAAGCCATTGGCGTGGAGGATCCAGGGCTCCTAGTCCCTGCCCTAGACCTCCTTGGCTAGGATGGGCATCACACTGGTTGACACCTCTGACTAGCAGACTCAACCACCCTAGGGGCTGGTGTGCTGAACATGCACTCGGCGATAAAGTCCACCAAGACTTTCGCTTTAATTACAAGGCGCAGCTAGAACCGGATGTCATATTTGCTCATCTTGATTTCCCACTTTGTCAACCATCCCGAGACCTTGGGCTTTTGAACAACGTGCCTCAAAGATTGATCAATTAGGACTATGATGGTATGGGCTTAGAAGTAGGGATGTAGCTTCCGAGCTGCCAGAAATAAGGCGAACACCAGCTTCTTGATTTCGGGGTACCTAGTTTCATTTGCATGCAATACCTTACCTATGTATAAGACAAGTCATTGGACCCGGTCTACTTATCTAATTAAAACCAAGCTCACTACATTGCCACTCGAAGAGAGGTAGAGTTTTCATCTCGTCTCCTGGTTCTGGTTGGGTCAACATTGGGGGTGAACTTAGGTACCTTTCAAGCGCATCGAACATGAGCTGACACTCCTTAGTCCACTTGAAATCCCCATTCTTTTTAATTGCTTTGAAAAAGGGTAAACACTGCATAGTCGACTTAGACATAAACCGGTTTAGGGCGGCAATTTGGCCAGCTAATTTTTGAACATCTTTTATTGACCTAGGTGGTCACATGTCTAAGATGACTTGGATTTTGTTCGAGTTGGCTTCAATGCCATGTCGGTGCACTATGTACCTAAGAAATTTACCTGACATGGTTCGAAGACATTTATTTGGGTTAAATTTTATGTTAAATTTTCTTAGGCTTTGAAAAACAAGATTTAAATCATCCGCAAGAGATTTTGAAAACTCGGTCTTTATGACCATGTCATCAACATAACACTTGACTTTATTACCAATTAAAGGAACAAAAACTTTATTTACAAGACATTGGAAAGTTGCTCTTGCATTTTTTAGTACAAAGGGCATAACCTTATAACAATATAGCCCTAACTCAGTTACAAAAGTTGTTTTTTCCTAGTCGTCTAAGTCCATCTGAATCTGATTGTAGTCGTAGTAGGCATCCATGAAGCTCGTCAACTCATGCCCCGAGGTCGCGCCAACCAAGGTGGTCTATTCTGGGGAGTGAGAAACTATCCTTTGGGCAGCCTTTGTTGAGGTCGGTGTAGTTGATGCTCACGCTCCACTTGCCGTTGATTTTTTCCACAAGCATGAGGTTGGCTACCAAGCTCGGGTATTGGATCTCTCTAATGAAGTTTGTTGCAAGGATCTACTATCTTCCACCTCTCTGGGGCGAGGTTCCTTTTCCTTTGCCTGACTGGCCTAACTAAGCTTGTGAGTTATCACAATTGGGTCTATGTTGTGCATTTCTGCAGCCAACCTTGCAAAGACATCTAAACTATTAAGTAAAAAACTTACCAGTTGTGAATGAAGTGTTTCTTTTAGGTGATCTCCAATCTAGATAGTCTTCACGGGCTTGGTATTAGAGATCGGCACCAGGACAATATCCTTCATAGGTTAAGCTCGCTCATTGTGTGCTCAGGGGGCAACTCTAGCTTGATATCATCTACCAGCTTCCCTTTACCCTTTAGTTCCCCAACATAGCACTTCCATGATTCCAACTAGTCACCCCATACAACCCTACTCCATACCTCATCGAAAACTTCATGAAGAGGTGGTATGTCAACACCACCATGGGAAGTGTGTGTAGTATGGGCCGACCCAAGATTGCGTTGTAAGGGGATGGGGTGGCGACCACCAAGAAGGTGCGCTCAAATCACTACATTGGGCTTCAACCCTTCTACAACTAGCACTTTGATTCAGCCTAAGGGCTTCACTGCGTCTCTACTAAAGACGATGAATGGCACATTTGCTGGTTGCAAGTCTTTCCACTCTATCTACATCTTCTCAAAAGCTTCCAGGGAAAGGATGTCTACCGAGCTTCTATAGTCGACCAAAATCCGCTTTACCTTGAAATCATTGATAATCATTTTGGCGACAAGGGCATCATCGTGCGGGTACTAGATCCCGTGAGCACTATCCTTAGTGAAGTAAATAACCTCCTCCACCCGAGGGCACTATGGTGGGTTCTCTTCCTTGTGCTCTAACTCACAAATTTCATTCTTCCCCACTGCAATACTACAACATGCTATGACCGAGCCTCCAGTGATCATGTTGATCACTGCACGAATTGGTCTCTCTAGCGGTTTGGATCCCGAGATGGCTGATCACACTTATGTCACTTATTGGACTCCGATGGATCTATGGATTGGTCGGAAGGCTGGCATCTCTATCGTCGAGTTTGATAAACTTCCTGAGATAACCACAACATATTAGCTCCTGGAAACTCTCTATGTCATGGCCGATGTCACAATGAAAATGGTAGTACTTGTTAGGGTTGCGGTTGGAGGGATCTCCTCTCATCTTGGGTGGCCATTTCACACACTCGACCATCTTGATATGCATTAATAATTTGCCCCTTTTAGCATTCAGGGCAATGTAGGATTCTAGGTCATTGGGCAGATATGGAACTCTGATGTGGTGATCTGCACTTTCTATGCAACCTGCTTCACTTGCTGTGGGGTAACTGACTTCTCTTCGGTGACTTGCTTCTTCGCTGCTACTTACTACTCCCCACTTCTTCTTCTAAT
Organism: Nelumbo lutea; assembly: GCF_056320005.1. Classification (NCBI taxonomy): domain Eukaryota; kingdom Viridiplantae; phylum Streptophyta; class Magnoliopsida; order Proteales; family Nelumbonaceae; genus Nelumbo; species Nelumbo lutea. Next base: position 54,501,344 of record NC_142690.1, read on the forward strand.
TGCTTTCTCTTCCTGAACAACTGTAACTCTAACTAGAATTCCAATGCAACCTCCACCTTTGTGAATTTATTTACTTCGGAGAGGAACGCCTCCATGGAGGTTGGAGGGTGTTGTGGGCTGCACAATGACTTGATTGACCTGTTCTTTTTCTCTGCCTCATTGTTGGGGGGAGTGGGGTGGATTTCTCTAGTGTTGCGATGTGACCATCGGTGTCATCTCCTCCTTGACACCTCGATTTCCTTCTCTCCCAATCGGTGTCATAGCCTTGTTGTGCTCCTCCACCGGGACCTGGTTCTAGTTGTCTAGGCGATGAGGTGGATCTAGGACTTGGTCCTGGTGTCCGAAGCTGGGCTGCTAGTTGCCTGGCTTTCGGTTGTTCTAATTAATATTCTATTGGTTTTGGGGGTTTTGTTGCTGGTTCAAGTTTACGCTCTACTACGGTGGTTGTGGCTGTTGTGGTAGAATGAAAGTGACAAACCTTTCCTCCCAAGCCCACATATGAAGGTTCATACCATGGACCTACTGCACTAGTTCATGGATCTGTCGCACATCGATCTCTATGGGAACCATTGATGGCTCAACCGCGGGGAGAGGGGCGTTCACCTGATGCAGCGAGAAGGCCTGGTTCGACACTGGAGGTACTCAAGGCAAGGTCGAGGGCACTGTAAACTGCCCAATGGTTACTGAGGGCACTTCAGGTTGGATGGCAGGCTACTCTTCCCCCCTAGTGACTTGCATGTTGTTGTTATTGACGTTGGCGAGACAATTGTTGCTTGATGAAGCCATTGGATTAGAGAAAGTATGATGAGGGTGAAAACTAGGCTTTTTTGTTGTTTTTCCCATAGACGACGCCAATTGATGTTAGCACGACATGGTCACTCCCTACTTGAAGGCAGCTATGACGTCAGACTGCTACATGGTCAGGTCGAACTGCATGGAAGATGTATCAGAGGTCCCGGGGTACTTTACTCGGTGTGGGCACCCCAATGCTTAAGTTAGTGTAGACTTTTTGAGAGCTTGCTGATAGCTTTGAATGCTAATAGGAGAGTTGAATCACACAAATCTTTTGAGGGTGATGATTGTGTCTTCATATAGGTGAGCTTTTATAAGCCTCATGAAATGCCTCTATGGTCGTTGGCTTGCCAGACTCAGAGTCTCTTCCATACTCGAAGGCAAACCTTATGCAAGTGGATAAGGCTTATCTAGCTAGGTCCATCTGATTAAGGCGGGATATAGATAAGTCCTACTGACAAGCAATATGATCCGAAAGAGATCAGAGACAACTGGCTCCCTTCTAGAAGAACGCTACGTGGCACCTCGGCAGGTTGGGGGCATGATGAGCTGCTCAGACCTCGGTCTCAGCCAAGGGGCCCAAGGTGCCCAAGGTGACCTAGCATGAGGTGTTTGGAATTGCTGAGATGTCACCTAATCAATAGGTCACTGTACGTGTCAACATGCAAACGGGTCGAGCCAAATTACCCCTCATCAAATATTATGCATACCGAACTTAACCAAATTTTTTCCAGCTTGGATTTGGATAAACCCATAGCCAAAAGATCTGCAAATAGATTACAAGATTTTAAAAAATATTAAAGATATTTCCCCACTAATCACTCTTTCACAAATGAAATGTATATCAACCTCTATATGCTTTTTGTAGTCATGCTAAACTAGATTATTTGCAATTTGATGGTAGCCTATTTGTCACAAAATAGTTTCATATGATGGTTTCAATTTCTGTTAAAAGTGTTCTTTGCCAAAGTAACTTAAAACCTCACGGCCCATCACCCTATATTCAACTTTTACACTCGATCTTGACACAATAGATCGTTTTTTACTTCTCCAACTAGAGGTGTAAATCGGGGCCCGGCCCAGTACGGCACGGTATGACACGAAGACCCACGAGCCATGCTAGGCCTAACACGGACCTCCGTGCACAACTGGGCTAGGGGTTCGACGCCCATGGGCCAACACGGCACGACATGACAACACATGTCGGTCGTGTCGTGCCAAGCATGGCCCGTCTGCCGGCACGGCCTAGCCCACGGTACGACACGAAGCACGGCCTGCCACGGGCCGGCATAGGATGGCCCGACGGCCATATTAGCAGGGCCCAATAGCTAGTTTTTTCTTTTGGGGGGGGGTTATGGAAATACCCCTCCAACATCTATAAATAGACATATTAGGGGGGTATTTCTTTATTTTGCTTATGGGGTAGAGAAAATGACATAAAAGCCCCCCAATAGCTATATAACAACTAGTTTAGGGAGGCATTTTTGGTAAAGTTATAAGTAACTTTACAATGGCCAAAATACCCCTTCCAACATCTAAATAATAGATAGTTTTTGGGCAATTGAATGATGTTCAATTCCTATAAATAGCCCTATCCTCCACCATTTTCATCACACAAATTCAACAATTCTCTTAATCTCTTCTCTCTCTCTCTCTCTCTCTCTCTCTCTCTTGTACTCATATATTCTAAATTATCTGCAATTTGAGAAATTTTGATTAGCTGATTGTCTTATTCAACAATCTCCAATTCTCAAGTCCCAACTTTATCGAAGTTTCGACTTTCAACAAGAAGAAGGCTTGCTCAACCAGCTCAAGTATCTCAATTCGGGAGGCTTGGACGTTGAAAGGCTTCAACCATTGAAATCGAGTTGGGATTTTGAATCGGCAATCTGGGTAAGTCGAATTAGATTAATTTTTATCTTTCTAGAATTAAAAAAAATGCTAGATTTTCTCAAAACCAATTCCTCAACATGTTCACCATGGATGACTTTCAATCGCATCACGATAGTGTTAGCACTGATGCGATTGATGTCGATGGAAGTGGAACTTTCACCCCTAGTAGTAGTGATACTAAGGGAAAAAGGAGGGCTTCTAAGCTTAGTAGCCCGGTTTGGAAAGTTTTCAAAGTAGAGGATATTGAGAGGAAAGGGAAAAAGGGTCGTTTGCCAGAAATGTAGGAAAGGCTTTAGTTATTGTAGCAAGGGTGATACGAGTCATTTGAGTAGACTTCTGCTCAAACATGAGCGAGAGGAAGATGAAGGGAGAGAAACAACCCAAACATAGATTAGGAGGGGGACTAGTTTTGGTACTTTTAGATATTTACAAGAAAAAATGAGACAAGAACTTGCTAAGTATATTGTACATGCAAAACAACCATTTATATTAGATGAAGATCCAAAGCTAGAAAAAAAGGTTGCGTAGTTCTATAAACCCACAATATAAAAAAGTTTCTAACAATATTATAAGAATTGATGCTTTAAAAATTTTTTATTCATATAAACAGAATTTAATTTCTTTGTTAGCAAATCTTAATTCTAAAGTTGCAATTACTTCAAATGTTTGGATATTCAAATTTAATATTAGTTATATTTGTGTTATCGGCCATTTCATTGATGAAAATTGGCTTTTGAATAAAAGAATTTTAAGTTTTACTAGGCTTGAATTGCCGCATAGTGGCCTAGTTATTGTTGCAAATATTTTAAATACTTTGCATGCTTATAGTTTTGATAATGCTAGCAATAATGATTCTGCAATAAATATTTTAAAATCCCAATTAAAACCATGCTTAAATGGTAAATTATTTCACATTAGATGTGCATGTATCTTAAATTTATGTATTCCAGATGCCTTGAAAATTATTTTTACTCATATTTCAAAAATTAGAAATTGTATTGTATATATAAAAAGTTCAAGGGCAAGAAAACAAGAATTTAAATATTTATGCCAAAATTATGGTTTAAAATATGAACATTTTATATTAGGTGTAAAGCATAAGTGGAATTCTACCTATGCTATGTTAGAATGTTGTATATCTCATAAGCAAATTCTTTCTGATTTTTATAATTCAAAAACGCCTAATGATATGATATTTGAGGAAGACTGGGAAATTGTAGTCTGTATAAGAGATTTTTCAAAACATTTTTATGATGCAACAAATGAATTATCTGAAATTTATTATCCAACTAGTTGTAATTTACCATATCAATTAATGGTAAATAATGATTGTTTTGCTAAATATAGAAATAATCCATAATTTCAATGTATTATTGAAATTATGGAAAATAAATTTAAAAATATTGGGAGAACATTTCTCCCCTTTATTGTTTAGCTACAATATTAGACCCTGGAATTAGGAAAGATGGTTTAGATATTTTACTTGAAACATATTATGAAAATATGAATATTGATATAGGAAAAAAAAGAAGAAATTAATAATTTATTATTTGAAATGTACATTTTGTATGAATCTAAACTTGTAGAACTTGTTCATCTTCTTTTTCTTCTAATTTTGACCTTGAGACCAGTAGTAGAAAGGAAAAGCTTTTTTTATTTAATAAGGACAAGTTAGAAATCTACTAGTTCTACAACAAGTTCATTTGCTTAACTTAATTTTTATTTGCAATAAAATTTTTTCTAATTTCGATATTTTAGCCTAATCTAGTGAACACTTGAAAAATTATCCGACTCTCACCGCCATGGCACATAATCTACTAACCCCACCGGTGTTTACAGTTCTATCATAGTCTTGTTTTAGTGTAGGTACCAGGTTGTTGGATTACAAAAGAAGCTGCATGAATGATGAGAGCATATAGATGTGCATCTGTTTCAAGGATTGACTAGATGCAGAAGATAGATTACAAGACAAGGGAGGGCATGATACAACACTGGACATTTCACCCAAAGTAGATGATGAAAGCGAGAATGATGATTCATGAATTTGACTACTTGTAGAATTTTTCAATTTTTTTTAAATTATTATAAATTTTTCAAATTTTATTTAATTTATTTGATATATTATTTTTAATTTTTTAACAATGTAATTTTCAATTTTCAATTTGTAACCATATTTTATTTTTTATATTTTATTAATTTATTCCATTTTTATATTTCATTCATCCAAGTTTGCAATGATCCAATCATTGTATTTGTAATTCACTAATTTGTACCATTCAAATTTAAATAAAATAAAATTCCTATTTTTCTTCCAATTTGTTATTCCATCATTCTTTTTTCAATTTGGTTAAGTATTTTTTTTCATGTATGTATTAAATAACTTAGATTTCTCATTTCTTAAATTTTTTAAATAGTTCATAATTCCCAAAGTTCATAGGAAAGTTAAATATTTTAGTTTTACAATTTTACTTAGAAAAGAAATCAAAGTTTTCAAAAATTAAAATAAAAATGAAAAAAACAGTACAACCTGGTTTGGCGTAGGCCCAAGGTCCACCCTATAGCTCAGCTCGGCCCAAGCCCGCATGCCGGCATGGCACAACACAAACCCACTTGGGTCTGGGTCGTGGGTCATGTCTGGTCAACCCCCAAAATTTCCACTAGAGAGAATGGCACTACCCGTGGGCCAGCACGGCATGACCCCACCTTTAAGACCAGCAAGCACGACACGATCCACAAATGTACAATGTGGATCCTCTATTATCAATAAATCTAGCCTAGTCAACGTTAATGTAAGCCTTTATCTTGAGGTGACCATTACAAGTATATAATATTCCCTTACCATGAGTGCCCTTCAAGTAACATAGGATTATCTTAACCAAGGATAAAAATATTGATATGATACACCCAATACATTTGAATACACCAACAATATATATTTTTTAAATGTTTAAAAGCCCTGACCCTCTCTCCTAACCCCCGATCATTACAAAATAAAAAAGAAAAAGGAAAAAAAATAAAAAAATGAGTATCTATTACATCGATACACACCAATTTCCATTTTTGGTATCAAGTGTATCAATATTTTAATCTTTACTCTCAACTATTGTAAGATGGGGTTGATGCATGTACTAGCTAAGGACACTTACATCATAGGATATGTTAGGAGGACTCAGACAAAGAAAGAGTAACTTTCTAACTGGATGTAAGTATATACCCTTGTCTAGTAAGATATCACCATCAATCCCATAGATTTTGTGGTTTGGTTCTGTAGTAGCATCTACAAGCTCAACACCAAGTTTACCTATTTCCATTAGTAGATCTAAAGCACATTCCTTTGAGATATAAAGAGACCTCTTTTTGGTCTTACATTGTCAATTCCAAGGAAATGCCTAAGTCCTCCAACGTCCTTAAATTCAAGGGACGAAAAAAATACTTTATTATTGTTTTTTAGATTTGTCATCACTAGTGATAACGATATCATCCACGTATACACAATCATGACAACCACCATATCCCCATTTTCCTAGATGAAAAGAGAATAATCAACATGGGAATGAGAGTATCTAATTCTCAGAAAAGCACTTCTAAATCTGTTAAATCACGCTTGGGGAGATTATTTTATATCAAAGATTCTTGGAGTTTACAAACACTACTTTCACTTCCAGGGGTAATAACTCTAAGAGGTAGATCCATATAACCTTCCTCTTTTAAATCATCAATTAGAAAAGCATTCTTAACATTCATATGATATAGTGACCAAGAGAAGTGAGCAAAAATAGATATCAAAACCTAAATAGTGTTCATCTTGGCAACTAGTATCCATTAGATACTAGTCAAGTTTTATATATCTCAATAGAGCCATCAACATTGAATTTTATTGTGTATACCCACTTACACCCAATCGTCTCCTTTCATTGAGGAAGCTAACTAACCACCAGGTTTGATTCTTTTCTACAGACTTTTTCCAATGTGATTGGGCTAGAACCTTTGAAATATTATTGGGAATGAAAATAAAAGACAAGGTCACAAGAAAAGTATGGTATGAAGGAGATAAGAACTTCTAAAAACATAGTTAAAAAGGGGTGATAGTAGAGTACAAAATGCACTTCCTTTTTTCCTTTCATAAGGCAATAAGAAAGTCAAGATCACTAGGTTCACCACCTTCAACATGGGTATCAGAGATCACAATAGGATTAGGAGTAGAATCATCAACAACAAGGTCATAAGAAGTAGGAACAATAGGAGGAGGAAGTTTACTTAAATCCACTAGAGCAAATTAAAATGGATGATTAGCATTTAGATCCACCTTCGAATGTTTGTTTCTAATATATGTGTGCTTGAAAGATGGTTGTGACTTATGCCCACAAGGTGTAAGAAAAGAGTTTGGATTTTCAGGAGGGACAAAGGTAAAAACAAATGGAACTAGAACCAAGATAGGAAGAGATGAGAAAGGTCTTTTTCTCTCTTCACTATTACTCCCCTTTAAAGATAGACCTTAGGAGGAAAAATGGTTGCAACTAAAAAAAATATGACATCTTTGGATAGAAAATGCTTCCTAAAAGAAGAATCATGCATTTGCAACTGTGGGGACTTTGATTCAAACTTGACACAAGGACATAAATGATGAACAAAATAGAAACAACCAAACAACCTCAATGGAAGACTAAAGATAGGTGAATCACCATACAACAACTAATGTGGGGACTTTGATTGAAGAACTCTAGATGAAAGTTTGTTGATCAAATACATAACAACTTGTATTTCATATCCCTAAAAAATGAGTGGGAACATGCATATGAAATAATAGACCATGAACAACCTTAATCACATGTTTGTTTTTCCTCTCTAACTTCCCCCCCCCCCCTCATTTTGTTGATGGGTGTGAATATGATAAATAATTCCCATCTTTTCTGTAGGAAGGGTTAGAAATCAGGTTTGACATGGCTGAATCAAGTTGGTGGTTAGCCGAATTTACAAGATTTTCCTAACCCAACATGGGAACCGTTTCTCGATGATTTTGAAATATGAAATTTCAGCATTGATCTTACACGAAACTGGACCAAATTTGAAATCCAAATTAAAACTAATCATACCTGATACGAAGACCACAAAATGTAGATCCTAGAGTGGTAGTTCACACACAATATTAGTTCCAAAATTGACCTCCAACTGAAGATGGTGTAGTATATATGTGAAGTCGATTTAGTAACACCATTTTAGCAAAATCCGGTCTTCAACTTGCTTGGATCAAAGAGGATATGTGAAGTCGATATACCTAATGTTTTTCTTACAAAAACATAGTGGAGGACTGATAAAAATTAGCTCTTCTGAATGGTAGGTCAAAATAGGGTTTGTAGGAGACAAGGGAGAAGAGAAGAGAGTAAGAGATTAGGGAGAATTAGCTGAATTGGACTCTCCCCTCTTTCTCCTTTATATATAGTACTCTCCTAATTTAATTAGGAGTTAATCCTAATAAAATTAGATTTTGAGTTTATCTCTAATTGATAACCATTATCTTTTTAAGAGAGTAGGTGTTCTATACCCAGATCCATGCCCATTTTCAACCCAAGTCACATCATAACTTAAGTTGTCATGTGATCACTTAACTAAGCATATAAGACCAATTTTCTCTAATGGGTCACGTCCCAAGCTGTTGCATGGCCACTTGGGCCTGAATATTGTATGGCATGGGACCTACAAGTCCATAAGGGTTCAACCCCACTTCTGATAGAGGTTAGGCCAAATTCACTACTCAGGGGAAGTGAACCCCTAACCCAATCAGATTGGGCTCAGTTTGGGCCTAAGATTTACATATAAAATATCATCAGATTTAACCACCCTATGAAGACCTAAGGATAATGGACTTATGTAAGATAAAGCTCATCAAGTAATCAGCCCTATAATAGTCTCTTACACCTAACATCTTGGCCCATAATCATCAGAGCACTACCCACAGGTAAGGACCTCTTTCCTGACAGCAAAATAAAGTATCACACTCTCTGCTCGGATGGACCCCAAGATTAAAACACTTTTCATAAGTTAATAATATAACATATAAATATATTTTGCAAATCAGATTTCAAATACAGTTGAAATCCACTACAAACAGTTTAGGTTTCCATCACAGAGAGTGTAAAGCTTGATATTCACGTTGTTTGAGAAAGGGGTTAATCGTATCATTATGATCACCCACTCAAGTAATTTTTAAATTACCCTAACATGCCCATATATTTGACACATGATGGATCTCATTGGTTGGCACATCAAAGATAACCTAGTCCAATACCTAGAGTTAAATGCAAATTTTAGGTTTTGCCCATCTATCTCCAAGGTCCAGGGCATACCTGGAAATTGGTCCAGGTTCAATATTTCTTTTAAACACCCATTGGCTATGCTTGGGGTCTAACCCTAGTAGTTAAGACAAACTGTTCCACCAATTCGGTAGTACACCAGTGCTAGCCTTGTCAGGATAAACTCCCCAAGTCTATCTAACGACTAAGAACATTCTAAACTAACACGGGTTTCATAAGTGTTTAGTTTAAGGTGTAATTCACAAAAAACATATTGATAATAACATGAAATATTGATGTACTTTATTTATTAATTGATAGTGATTTATGCACATTTGGAGCCAAGGGAATACACTACCTAACCTTTTCAAGGAACTAAAGGAGATATTTCTCGAAGTATTCTTTAGCATTGTTTGATCTAAAGATTTGTATTTACCTTTTAAATTGAGTTTCCACATGTTGCAAAAGTTTTTGATAACTTGAGACACTTCATCTCTACTACTCTTGAGAAGATACAACCAAGTAAACCTAAAAATCATCAATAAATAATATAAAATATCCATATCCCCCACAAACTTATAAGAGAATATGGCCCCATACATCAGTATGACATTGACTATAAAAGACTTGGAAATAACCGTTTCAAATGACAATGCCACAAAAAAAAAATTGACTTTTAGACTCGTTTTTAGCTCTTGGAAAACACAACCAAAAGAGAAAAAAGTTATACAACAATTCAAAGGCTTTGTAAGAGAGCTAATAGATAATAGATTTGTATGAAGTTAAGTAACATGAAGAAAAGAACTAAGCGAGAGGTCATCTCTCAGCTTAACATCTCCCACACTTGAGATAGGAGTATGAGACCTATCTGCTAAAGTAATTTTCTCCCTTCTAGAGGACAAAGGATATAAACATACCTGTCATATGGTTACATGCACCCAAATTAGTAAGCCAAGAAGTGGGTGTAGTAGCGTGGCATCATAGACAAAGGAAGAATTACTTAACTTAGAAAAATCTATAGAAGGACCAACAAGATCAAATGTACTAGTTTGTTTTTACTTTCCAACCTGATAGAAGTCGATTAAGTTTGTATATTTCAGTCTTGACAAAAATTAATCAATCCCCTTGGATAGGACCCACATGTTTGGTTGTAGTTGAACCAGTGTTTTCAACCCACCGTTGAGCTAGCCAGTTGAACCATTCAAATTGTCATCCGGTCAAGATTCTGAATCTAGTTCCATAAAAACTCCTCATTCAGTCAAAAACCATTGACTTGGTTAAAAACTATCTGACCCACATGGTTTAACTGTTGGCCCAATCACTAGGTAGCAGGTTGCACACTCAATGAGTGCCAATTAGTGCATTGTCTAATGCTAATAGTCTTCTACTTAACCAAATAATTTGATTTACCAAGAACAACCAAACAATCATTTATCAAAGTTTATATTGAAGATTTTCAATTTCAACAGTTAAAAGTTAAACCTAGCCACTTTGATAATAATTGACATCTCTCTTAACCATAAGTTTTAACACCTAAACATCTTTGATTATAGTTAACAACTATACTTTTAACTTATAATTAACTTGACGGATAAACTTACTTTTATTTATTCGTTTGACACATTTGAACATCATAGTATCATAATTCTGAGAAAAAGGATTTTTTTTCTTGGTGAAATATAAATGCATAAGTAGAAGATTGGATGTTATTTTTGTAATATGCCAATTGTTGTAACCCGGACATGTAGTGTAGACCCAGACCCTATATAACCTGGACATTGATATCCCTATAAAGAACAATTGGTTGTGGACCAGGCCCCACCAATGCCCCAATACATGTCAATTACCCATTTTATGAACATGGAATCCTCTAAATACTCTGGTTACTTTAGATTTAGAGCTTGTTTGCAACCACTGAATTTCACTATCTCATAAAAAACCTGGAATGATACACCTCTGATTATGCTAGTGTTGGAACCAATGTTCTTTCTTTAAAAAATGGTGTTGCATTAGTGCCATGTCTAAAATTCATTTTTTAGACAATGTTTGATGTTGGTTATGTATTTTTCGAAAAAAATGTTTTTGTAGACCATGCATTAGAAGTTGGGAAACGTGTGGTTTGAGAAAACATCCCTTTTAGGCCCCGTTCACTTTTCAATAAGTTACTAACTTGGATAAATGCACTTATCTGGCCGGGTAATGTATTTACCCATGTTCTTTTATTTTTTAGGTAAATAAAACAATGACCATTTTATCCATAAAAATATATTATTAAAAGGAGCATTTTTGTCCCATCAAAGTGTTGGTAATTTTCCCCCATGTTGGAAAGTTATTTACCCACCTGGCATATGGGCATCACTTACCACCTAGGAAAATAAATTTTCCTTGATCCCCACACAAATCTGAAAAAAAAAACATGGGTTTCTTGGTCAATGGGACAATCCCATTGACCAACTTCCCCCCTCTCAAAATCCAAAAAACGAGTGCCCCCCTTAATGCTTTGTTTTTTACTGTTGCTAACAATAGTATGCTAACATGACATTGAAAAACACCTATTTCACAACAACAACAATGAAACTAAATTGAAAAAACAAAAACTTAGACATGCCAATGCAACACCTTTTTCTTAAAAAATGCCTCTCGGGAAACATCATTGGTTCCAAACATTGCCTATGATTTTTTAGAAAATGCCTAAAAACGAATTCTTATGAAAGTGCATGTTGGTTTGGCATGTAAAGCTCTTTGGCCTTATTATTTTTATTATTTTTTTTTTGGGGGGGGGGGGGAAGGGGGTGGGAATTTCCCCTAAGTTCTTTTATAAATACGTAAACCTTCCATATATTTTCCCTCCACAAAAACCTCCTTCCATGTTTCATATATTTGTGCAAATACACCCTTTTTCTGTTAAATGTCTTCACATAAAAAGGTGATGTAATAAATTGAATTCTTTAAAATCCCATTTTTATCCCATCATACACTTTATTGGGTAGCATGGATGCCATTCTTAGGGAACTCAAAGAGAGAACAAACAACGGTATAGTCATAATTTCAACATGTTCATCGCAAAATATTTAATAGAATACATGCAATCACATACGCATTGAAATGTGAAGGGGTTTTTTAGGCTACATTTGTTTTCGGCGTAAATGTTTATGGATGTAAAAGTACATTGATCGAGTTTAATATAATTTATATAATATATATAATATTTAAATTATGTAATTGATTTATATAGGTATATATTATATATAAATAAAATATTCATTTATATATTTATTAATTACTTTACTTAAAATAATTAATCAATCAAATTGAATTCCGATGTCGAATTTTCAAATCGGATTCAAATTTGGATACTGACTTATTTGATTCGAATTGGATCAACACACATCACACCTAGTATCCCTATATTTTGTTAGGCCTCGTTCACTTTTCAGTTACTTACCCGGGTAAGTGCATTTGCCAATGTTCTTTTATTTTGCATGTAAATAAAACAATGATCATTTTAGTAATAAAAATCTATTATTAAAAGGGGCATTTTTGTTCCATCCAAGTATTGGCAACTTTCCCCCAGGTGGGAAAGTCATTTACCCACTTGAGAGATGGGTATCACTTACCTAGGAAAGTGATACTCAGGAAAATAGATTTTCCTTTGTCCCACATAAATATGAAAAAAGAACATGGGTTTACAAGCCCATTAACCAACTTCCCCCCTATCAAAATCCAAAAAATGAACACCTCCTTAAGGTATGCCTCATGAAATAAAAAGAGATATTGGAGAAACTATTTGACATACCTAAAATGTCTGAGATAATAGGTTGAGTTACCCAAGAACAGGCTTGAGAATTTCCTCATAGATCATGGACAACATTAATATTTCAGAGATAACAAAGACCCTCAACCCATGGCGCTCCAGTGAGTGCAATAAGGCAATCAAATTGCCTTTGCCACCATAGCTTTGACCTCACAAAAAATAGATGGTGAAACTCTTATCTTGATGAACGATTCATCCTTTTCCACCACCACCCACACAACAACACTATGGTCATTCTCTACTGAGGCATCTGTATAAACAACAACATCAACCTTAGAGGGATCACTCAAAAACAGAGCACTATCTAGTGGCCATTGATCCAACTCCAATGACTCAAAAAAGTTCCGACAAGTTATCTACTCATGAACAAAATGACTAGCCACGACCACTACCTCAAACGACAAGTAAGCCATTCATTACTATCTCACGGATCCAATAGGTCTACATCCAAGTATTGATCCAAACCAAACAGCTCTACTAAAAGGCCACAAATAGAAAATTACTAAGAAATGATCTAAGTGAGGTAATAGCTTTAGAAGAGTCACCAGTGACAATAATATCATCCACATATACCACTACTAAGATATGAACTTGATCAGTCTTGACTCTTGACAATAAACAAAGATGAATCCATTTTAAAGCCCATAAAACCCATAAAGCCCAATGTGAGTAGAAAGTTGGAGAGCTTATGAAACCAAGCACGTGGGGCCTGTCTAAGGCCATAAAGCGACTTATGTAAATGACACACATGATCAGGGAACTGAGTATCCACAAACCCAAGAGGTTGCGTCATAAAAACTTCATGTAAATCTCCATGTAAAAAAGTGTTGAACACAACCAACTGATGGATTGGCCACTAACTAGAGACTATGATTGAGAGAATGAGACATATCATAGTTGGTTTGATGACTAGGCTAAACATCTCTTGAAAATTAATGCCAATCCGCTAATAAAAACCATTAGCAACAACTTTATACCTATCTATAGAACCATCACCTTATTCTTAACATTATAAATCCACTTACAACCTATAACATTGTGAATGGGGTGACAAAGTATAAGTTCCTAGGTGCCATTTTTCTAAAGTGCTAGAAATTCATCATACATGGCTTGATGTAACTGGAGACATTTGGATGCTTGAGAAAAGGAAGTAGGTTCAAGAGGTTCTGATGTGGAGGAGGAAGGGAAAGGATGTTTAGTAGATAGGCAGAACTTAGGTTTAAAAGTAATGCCATCAAGTTCAAGTTCAAGTTTGATTCAAATTCTTTCCTGATTCAAGCTCGATTCAACTAAATATTCGGTGAGCTCGAGTTTGGCTTGAAAGTTCACAAATAAATATAGTATATTCTTATATTATATATAGAATATAAAAATATATTATAAAATATATTTCTATGTTCTATAATATATGTATGTATGTATATGTTAATCGAGCTAGGATTACAAGCTCTCGAGCTGAACTTTTTATTAGTCAAACTTGAGTTCAAATAGATAGCTGAGCTTTCCTTGAGATTTGAACTTGATTCAAGTTCGATTAGAATTGAATTTGAGCTTGAACTATTCAATTAGAGTTCGATTCGATTTCAACCCTACTGGACGGGGGAGGTGGTAAATTGGGTTGGCAATAGAGGAAGCTTGAGGGCCACTCAATGAAGTGGGTCCTATTAATAGGGACTAAGAGTGAATGGGCTTAGTTGAAGTGGGTTCATAAGACAATGGAGTGGTGTTCACTAAAGATGGAACCTAGATGGTGGTGTAAGTAGTACCAGTGGGTTGCAAAGTAGATGTCAAGTGATCAGGAATTCAGGATCATGAAAAGAAGGACGTCCTTCATCAAATAATACATGTCTGGCCACCATATGTTTGTCCTGAACACAAATCATGACAGATAGAGCCCTTCTAGTTTGATGCATAACCAATGATAATGAAAACACAACAAGGGGATCAGATTTCCATCTTGTGCCATTTATAAGGCCTAATCCAAGGATAACGTGCACATCCAAAAGGTGTGTACAAAAGTGTAATATGGAGTCTGATTAAAGAGTTTCTAATATGGTGAGACATTATCAAGAATGGGTGTCGGCTATTGATTAAGGCTATGTTTGGTTTAAAGGAAAAAGTAGAGAAAGGAAGGGAAAGGTAGGGACACTTTTACAAACCTTGTATGGATTTCCCTGCCTTTCCTTTCCTTTCCCTACTTTTTCCTTCAAACCAAACACAACCTAAATAAGTAAACCACAGTCTTGAATGCATGAGCCAAAACCTGATAGGGAGCTTGAGCCCCGACTAAGAGAGTTAACCCCACCTCCACCACATGTCTGTGATGCAGTTCAATGACTCCATTTTGTTTATGGCATAAGAAATTAGAGAGTTTGAAATTCTCCTTCCCAGAAAATTTGAAGAGATTTAATATTGTAACCAAAATAATTCTCAACCACCTTTTTGAACTCCAAGAATATATGGGAAACATCAGATTTGAAGCAAAGTGTAAATAATCCAGATATGGTTCCTAAAATCATCAAGAAAAAGTTTATAATATCTGAAGTCATTAATAGATAATGTGGGTGCTAGCTAGATCCCAAACAACAACATAAGAGGACCAATACTTTATAGGTGACTAAGAATTCAAGGTTAATCTATGCATCTTACCACGTGTGCATGCATCACAAACTCTAGCAATCGATTCAGTAGTAGGAAGGCTATGGTGTGAAACAACTTGCTCTACTAGTCTCATGGAAGGATGACCAAGTTTATTATGCCAATCAATCAATGATGTTTGTTCAGCAACATAAGCACAACTAGAAGAGTCTTTATTGTGGGTGACATTGTTGACTGTGAGCTTGTAAAGTCCATAGTTAGTCAAGCCTTGAAGGAGAGGTACTACTAACTTCTGGTCTTTAATAAGAAAGAAATCACAAAAAAAAAGAAAAGAAAAACCAACAGAGACATCATTAATGTCTTTAGTTAGTTGATGCATTGATAATAAGTTTTTCTTAATATTTGGAACATGTAGAATGCCATTCATGTTGAATGCAAATTTACTCGAGTGAAATTTAGATGAGCCAATATGGAGTATGGGAAAAACTTGATCCATTTCCAACAGTAATCTGATCCTGAATATTTTGAGTGCATGGAGAGATTAGGTGTCTATTTGGCATCAATGTCATTGCTCCAGAAAACAGTCACACATCAGCGCCAAGTCAGAAAAAACGGTGCTCCAGGAAATGCTTGTTTGTTTGGAACTGTCTTTTTCATAAAAAATGATGCTCCGAGCCATGCCTTGAAAATTGGGAAGGCATAGCTTGGAGCAATACCAAATTTGGCATTTCTTGGAGCTGCAGCTCGTTGCTGCCAACTGGGATGTGAGGTGGCAGTGACATGGCACTGGATAATGGGTACCGGTGCTGAAAACATTTCCTGGAGCATTGGTACCAAATAGAAAACATTGTTGTTTCTTTAGGAAACGTTATACTTAGAAGCAACGTTTTGAAACAAAAAAAAACACCATTTTTTCATAAAGTGGTACTTCCAACCCACACATCGGCAGTACAACATATTGTGGCTGGAAGAAAGAATGTGTTTGATGTGAACCACCATGTTATTCAGACCGAGTAGAGGGCTTCCCATTAGAGGTCCTTTGTTTTTGAGTTGTTGTTGAGAAGTTTGATTCTTCTTGTAATTATAGGGACCCTTGTTTTGTAATGATTTTGGCAATTAGCTTTGGTAGTTGATCCTTGACTATGGCCATTTGATGTTGTATTTTCTGTCATAATTTGCAAATTTGAAGTGGGTAAAGAAGGGTAGAGAGATGGATCTCCTAGCTGAGTACATTGAGACCTTCAAAAGAACAGGATTATCTAATAGGGTTTGGCTTTTACTTGCTAAAGCATCTGCAATATGATGGATTGTATGTATTTAGTGACGGTATGAATTCCATTATAAATGGTGCTAAGTTGATATTTCAACTATCGCATTCTAGTTATTGAATTTGAACAAAAAATTTCTTTTTCCAAATTGACCTGGCTCCAAAGGAGGTGGTTGTAGAAAAATTTTGTTGGAAATAGGCTTAACATTCACCTCTAAGCATTTTAAAACTAAAGAGAAATTCAAATAGATGTGTTTGGCTACTCAAGGCTTGAAAAAAGCTCTTATTCATCCATGGTCGGTCTTAGACACTCTCCACTTGACTCTAGGCTTCCAAAGATGGGATAAAAGCAACTAAGAGGATGCCTTGCCGAGTGGTAATTGTCGACACTCAAAGTGGGTTGAGGACAACTCTGTAGCTTTGCTTCTCGGATGAGCTGGCAGATGGAA
This sequence comes from Nelumbo lutea, assembly GCF_056320005.1. Classification (NCBI taxonomy): domain Eukaryota; kingdom Viridiplantae; phylum Streptophyta; class Magnoliopsida; order Proteales; family Nelumbonaceae; genus Nelumbo; species Nelumbo lutea. The sequence continues at coordinate 54,518,447 of NC_142690.1, forward strand.
GAGTCTGTTGTGGCCAAGGTTGGTTGAGATCGAGGAGGACCGAGGGGCAATGGAATCCGAGGAGTGCCGAGGCTAAGGACCTGCGAAGAAGGGGACGTTAGAGGCCACAGGTGCTAGCCGGAGGTAGGACCTCCGATGGTCAAGTTAGTGAGGGCATAGTAAAGAGGGCAAACGAGGCCTGAGCTGAGTAGATCAAACGAGGTCGCTCAGGAGCTAAAGAGCTTGGAGTAGTGGGTTTCTAGCCCAGGTTTTAGATGATTACCTTGAGGGGGGTAGCTCCAATTTATACTTGAGACCGCCATTAGAGGTCGCCATGTGTGGCCACGCCATTGGACCCGTGTTGCTCAACCACATGTCGGCGTGTTGCTGGCCTGCCAAAAGCGCCTACATCATTTGCCCCCCACTCTCGAGGCTGCAATGGAGGCCATGGCTAATGACCTCGGTTTTGGCTGAAGAGAGTATGTCATCTTTGTTGGGAGGCATCGAGTGGTCTTTTATGGCAAGGGCCTCAGCTACGGTCGAGTTGGTGAGAGCGGTCCTCTAGCGTGGAGGTGTTGAGGCCGAGGACCTATGGAGCCTGAGGCCAGCTGAGGCCAAGGACCTGTGAAGCCTGAAGGCAACTGAGGCCAATGACCTATGAAGCCTGAGGGCTGTTGAGGCTGAGGACCTGTGGGGCCTAAGGGCTGTGGATGCCGAGGACCTGTGAGGCCTGAGGGGTGTTGAGGTCGAGGAATTGTAGAGCCTGATGACCTATGAAGCTTGAGGGTTGTTAAGGCCGAGGACCTGTGAAGCCTAAGGATGGCTGAGGCCGAGGACCTGTGGGGTCTGAAGGCTGTGGAGGCCAAGGAACTGTAGAGCTTGAGGGCTACTAAGGCCAAGGACCTGTGAAGCCTAAGGGCTGTTGAGGCTGAGGACTTGTGAAGCCTGAGGGTTGTTGAGGTCGAGGACCTGTAAATCCTGAGGGCTATTGAGGCCAACGACCTGTATTTTGCACGTACAAGGTGCGTGTGCCCCCTAGTCGTTCTCCAGATTAGCTGATGAGTCTGTGCGCTGGAAGGTGTCCATCGAGAGGTGGGCAAATGTGTGACAGTCGAGGTATAACCACCAAGGTGTGACCGTTGAGGTGTGATAGCCGAGGCGTGACCATCGGGGTGGAACCACCAAGGTGTGGCAGCCGAGGGGTCGACCGAGGTGTGACTGATGGGGTGTGACCACCGAGGTGTGGCAGCCGACTGTCGGCGTGTTGTTGGCTTGCCTAAAGCACCCACATCAATAACCATCTCTATTTATAGGCATTCTTGAGGCATTCAAAAGTCCTCTCACCAAGGACTTTGAAGTCTCTGAACACGTTGCATTCTGCTTCAGTTCTTAATTAATTAATAGGAGTCTATTGATTTGCTACAACGTGGTATTCAATGTGACCACTCCAACAATCTGCCACTCCAACAAATTTCTTGAGTGATGTTGTGCATCATTCGAAAGTGCAATTGCAGCAGAATTATCACGATAAAGTTGTAAGGATCTAGATAAAGAGTCAATGATGAACAATCCTCTCAGAAAGTTTTTCAACCATATGGCATGCCTTGTAGCCTCACAACAAGAGATGTATTCTGCCTCCATGATAAATAGAGCCACACATGTCTGCTTTTGGCTCCTCCAACCATCATAAAAAACACCTATATGTAGTTTTTCTAGAATGGTCAACTAATGGAAAAATCACAAAGCATGTAATACCAATTTGAGCCCCAAATGCTTTGGCTTTTTGTCATCAAATTGATCTTAAATGTAGCCAAGAATAAATGAATAGTCAATCATTATATTGCACATCCTTAGTTTCTATATAAGTAGAGAACGAAATATGATTGATGGTAATAATGTCTATGAATGATCAGTCTAAAAGTAAAATTAATGATATTCAGCCTTATAATAATTTTTCATGAAACTAAATTAAAAGAAAAAACCCTTAATCATCAAATATGATATAAAAGGACTTATTTGATGCTGAACCTCGCATTTCATTATCAATAAAAAGTGCAAAAACACAACTTAATTAGGAATAAGTGGTCAAAAATAAATTAAATGGGTGTTAATTTACTAAATATCCCTTGAACCAGTCTAAAACATATCGAACTGGTCCCAAAAAAAATTTCTGGTGAGTTTTGGATTGATTTGGTTTGAACGGACCAGATTAAACCGGTCCAAATGGATCAGTTTGGACGGAAATGATTCGATGCATGTACCGGTCCTGGCATGGTACCGTGGCCTCAACGGCCCATTGTATACGGCATGGATTTGTCAAAAACGGGTTGCAAGTGACTCGAATAACTCGTCTTCTTCGCCTGACTTCCCCAATCGGGTTTTGCGCAACCCAAACTAAAAACCGACTTTAGACCATCCTTTTTTTTGTCACTTCTGGCAAACAGTCAGCCTCAAATATATCAGAGATGGACAACGATCAATTGGGGATCAATTCTCGGCATACATTTCACTGGAATCTGGCCAAATTGTCGAAAAATGCAATCTTTTAAGCCTTTCAACTGAGCTCTGGTACCAGTTTGTAGAAAAATTTTGTTGGAAATTGACTTAACTTTCATCTCTAAGCATTTGAAAACTAAAGAGAAATTCAAATAGACACATACATTCCATTTTGGCTACTCAAGGCTTGAAAAAAACTCTTACTCAGTCGTGGTCGGTCTCAGATACTCTCCGCTCGACTCTAGGCTTCCAAAGATGGGATTGAAGCGACTAAGAGGACGCCATGCCGAGTGGTAATCGTCTCTATTTATAGGCATTCTTGAGGCATTCAGAAATTCCTCCCATCAAGGACTTTGAAGTCTCCGAACACGTTACATTCAGCTTCAGTTCTTAATTAATTAATAGGAGTCTATTGATTTCTTACAACATGGTCTTCAACGTGACCACTCCAACAGTGGTCACAATAATCCAATTGAGGATTATTAAGTCTTCTTGATGTCATAGCTGGTATTCTTTGTTATTGTCCACTGAAAAAGCAGAACAATCTTACTTCAATGTTTCTTCAGGTGCCTTATGAGACCCATCAATAAAGCCCATCAGATTGTAGGCACGAAAGACTGGTAGGAATTGAGCCCTCCAAAACAAATAATTGGTGATGGGTTTTGATAAATGTTTCCTTAAAGAAGGGTAATTGGTGATGGGTTTTGAGAAATGTCAATAGTATTAGCCATAGACGGAGTGGGTACCTTGCTCTGGTACAAACTTATTAGATCTGAGAGTTTTGGAGAGTTTGAAACTTCTTCATTGATGTACAATCGTTCTGAATAGAAATAAGTTGGCATTCAAGCTTGAAATCATTTCATTCAAGCCCAAAATTCCTTGCATTCAAACCAACTGAAATCTCTGTCATTCAAGCCTCAAATCTCCAATGTTGAAGACTGTAAAAGCAGTAATGTTGTTCAAGCTTGTGGTTGATTTGGTTATCATTGTCTTTGTTTGATCTGGTGATGATTAGGTCTTCATCAATTCTAGTGTTCAAATCTATTTGATGTTCATATTTGTACCAGATCCGACATTTCAAACACCATCAAATCAAATATATCAAACTTAAGATTTGAACTTAAGGTCTAGAATATATCAGATATGATGACACATGCCTATAGCTTTTCATTTTATGCGTATTAAGACAAGGTGCTTCTGGAGAAACTCACCCCAATTTTACCACAATTTGTTTGTGAAAATTCCTAAGGCAATTGAGAATTTAAGATTCCTATTGGTTAGTGTAAAAGATTATCCACATAACTGCGTGAATCTCACTCAATTTCTTGCTTGACGAGTAAGCTGCATTCCTGGTTACTCTTCTTTTTCTTTCATTTTCCATTCCAATATCAAACTTCCAGCATAATTTTTATTTAATTTATTATTTTATATATAATTCTCTACCTTTTTATGTTTTTTTTGTAATTTTTCTATAATTTATGTTACTTTTTTTAATTTTCTGTATTTTCTATTATTTCAGTAATCTTTCTATAATTTCTATAATTTTATTCATATTTACGTTTTTCTATAATTTTGTTATATTTTCCTATAATTTCTATTATTTTTCTTTGCATTTATGTATTTTCTATAATTTCTACATTTTTTGTTTTAATGACTTAAAAATTAATCGGTTGGATGGGTTGGGTTGGGTCAAGGCAGATTTGGGTTCAAGCCAACACATTTATTTTTCTCTAATGGGTTGTTAATGGGTCAATGATCAGTTGAAACTCAACCCAAACCCAATCCACCCAAACCCGCCAATTGCCACCCTTATGGACTTCACAATAACGAGAAAGAAACATTAGGCTCAGTTTGGAAAGAATATAAATACAAATATGTACAATGTAAAAGATATAAAATAATACAAAATATAAAGTTTTGCACTCTACATATTTATATTTATACTCCTTCCAAACTGAGCCTTAGGTGATATAAAAGATAGATATTGAAGAGAACCCATGAAGTGAGATTCATGCTTAACATAAATCAACATTGATAGAGAAAGAATTAGCTACAACCTTAGCACCATCCATTTTTGCTCTATCTAAAAGATTAATAATCGATGAGAGACGATCTCCCCCACCAATTACATCCTCACACATGGCCACGTGAACACTCTATATCACCTCATCACCACACGTGACAAGACCACGCTTAGATAGCAGTTCAAATCTTTATCAACATCTCGACCTGTGGACCGAGTAGCATTTGAACTTCGACCTAAAACGGATACGGGAATTTACTCCCGACCTGGTCACCCAAGATATCTGACCCGGGCTACCACCAACCTGAGAGACGTCTCCGACCTCAGTGCACCTTTGACAAGCTCCCCCTTATCTCTGTCAGGACGAAAGGGCGGACATGCTGCCATCAACTGCCCATAGACCTGTTCATGGGCTAGGTAGCCCGATGGCCAGGCCCACACCCCAGTCGGGCTTGGTCATTTAATACCTCGGGCCTAATACAGTAAGTTCGACTGTATTACAGGCTAGGCTGGAGATTTGTCAAAAAAGCTCGGCCCAAATCCAGTCCGACTCAGTATTATATATTTTATAAAATACATATAAAATATAATAAATAATATAATATTTATTGATATATATTTATAATTTAATATATATTTTTTTATTTTTTTCTTTATAATTTCTCTCTCTCTCTCTCTCTCTCTCTATTCAGCCGCTTCAGCAGTAGTAACAACATGGGCTAAATTTCGGGCTCGGGCCCAGGCCTGGGTTTCAGGCTTTTTATGAGGGCCAGACTCGGGCCTAAGTTGTAGGCTCGATGGTTGGGTCGGGCTCGGACTCGGCCCTTAGAAAAATCTGTTAATACAGAATGAAAGCCCTACCCATGAATAGGTCTAACTGCCTACTACTCTTTGATTCCTGCTCTTGGTTTCTTTTTCACCTCAAACAACTCAATTTCTACTAACTTAACTGTCGGAGTTCATATCCCGGGACATTCACTTGGGCCCTCTTAACATATTGTGTTTGTAGATCTCGCTACCAAAGTCCACACCCGAGTTTGAGGTCATTATTGCCGGTAGGAATCACGACTTTTGATCTTCATCAATAATATATTTTCGTTAACTGAGAAAAAGGAACTAACTGGTATGGACTACCTCCATTCCCAAAAATAACTAAGATCTCTGAGATCTTTAATACTGAATGCTTTCGGCATGGAGGCAAATAGAAGAGTGAATGATCAAAATGAGATCTCTTCAAGGAAATAAAGAAAGCACTTAGTTCCTAAAATCAGGCCCGAGGAGACTATTTTAGGCCATAAAAAAAATTTTTCAATAAACAACCATAATCTTCTTTGTTATCGTCGAAGAAACCTTGCAATTTATGCATATGTACACGTAGGCGTTTTAGCTCTACGTCTCATTAAGGTGTTGTAAATTATTAGAGAGAAGGTAGAAAAATTGCCTTACCATTGAGAACCAAATTACAATCTAAATAGAGAGAGGTAAGAGAGATAAAGTTCAACTCTTGTAAAACTCTATCTAAGGGTCCGTTTGGTTTATAATCAGAATCGGAATTGGAGTGGTCAATTCTCATAGTCTGTTTGGTTCCGACAGAAATGGGAATGGAAATTAAAATCAGTAAGAATGGGATTTCATTCCCAAGGAAATGACAGGGAATGGCTATTTCCTCAAATGGGGGAATACTATTCCAGTAAAAATAGGAATGGGATTCCGATTCCGCCCAACCAAAAAATTGGAATCGAAATAACCCATTCCGATTCTGATTGCAGACCCCTATTCCTACAAACCAAACGGACCCTAAGTTCTATCCTAATCCAACACAAATTCCATCTCAATCTTATCAATACAGCTCAACTCCATCTCAACCACTTTATCTTAATCCCTTATGTATCCCCTCAAACACATGGGTGTAAGAGATTTTCATCTAAATCTCCATGCCCATAATGACACGGCAAATTGGTAGTCTTCTACTTCTTCGAGAACCTCTAGTGGAACTGATCTTGAGCCATTATAGGATAACTGAGAATAGGCCACTATGGACCAATAAGAGACCACATCGGTCAATCACAATGTCCCTATGGGCTTGCTTTTAGAGCTGATCCAAGAATAGGCCTCAACAAACCAATCAAAAAAATGGGCAAACAAAGACCAATGGAAGTCCTTAATATGTTATTCACAAACAAACTACAACTTAGATAGAGAAAGGTAAGAGAAAACCTGCATGGGATTTTACTATATATGAAATTGAGCCATTATACACTAACTGAAATGGACCACTATGGGTAAAGGTGTAAAGTGGGTCCTATTAGGCCAGCATGGCACGGCCCACGGGTTGTCATGGTCCATGCTGCCCTCCTTGTTGAAAATTTTGGGGGTCGGCCTAGCACGGCCCACACCCAGGCCCATGCGGGCCTGTGCCATATCGCGGGCTTGGGCCGGGCCGTGGTCTTGGGCCTTGCCGGGCTAGGCCATAGGGTGTCCCTTGGGCCGGGGCCGAATAGGGCTAGACTGATTTTTTTACTTTTTTATTTTTGATTTCTTTTCTAAGTAAAAGTGTAAAACTAAAATATTTAAATTTCTTTTGAGCTTTGGCCTTTGGGAACTATTTGAAAAATTAAGAAATGAGAAATGAGAAATCTAACACATAAATGAAAAAAAAAATGCTTAACCAAATAAGAATCAAGAATGATGGAATAACAAATTGGAAGATAAATAGGAATTTTATTTCATTTAAATTTGAATGATACAAATCACGAAGCATACAATGGTTGGATACTTCATACTTGGATGAATAAAATCTAAAAATGGAATAAATTAATAAAATATAAAAAATACAATATAGTTACAATTTGAAAATATCTAGTGTATGTAGTAGTACCATGCCCTCCTTTGTCTTGTAATCTATTTTCTACATGACTGCATCTAGCCAATCCTTAAAGCAAATGCACATCTCTATACTTTCATCGTTCAAGCAACTTCTCTTGTCATCCAACACCTTGGTACAGTGGTATCTGCACTAATACAAAACTCTGATGGAACTGTAGACACCTAAGGGATTAGTAGATCACGTGCCATGGCAGAGAGAACTGGATAATTTTTTGAATATTTATTCCACTAAGCTAAAATAACAAAATTATTTGTTTCCTCACCTAAACTAGAAAATTTTGCTTGTAAATATATTAAATTTAGTAAATGAACTTGTTGTAGAAGTAGCAAATTTTTTTGCCTTCTACTTATTAAATAAAAAAAAGTTTTTCTCTTCTACTTATTAAATAAAATTTGCTTATAGAAGTAGAAGATCTGAAGATGCTAGATGTTGTACAAGTTGTAGGATTATTTCCTACTACATCAGATAATCAGATTCATATAAATTGTACATTTCAAATAATAAATTAATAATTTATTCTTTTTTATTTCCAATTTCAATATTCATATTTTCACAATATTTTTCAAGTAAAATATCAAAACCATCTTTCCTAATCTTAGGATCTAACATTGTAGTTAAGCAATAAAGGGGAGAAATATTCTCCCAATATTTTTAAAATTTATTTTCTATTATTTCAACAGTTCATTTGAATTATGGGTTATTTCTTCTTCCTTGTCATGTGTGAGAAAATGTCTGTTCAAATGGCCAGTACCACCCTTGCTAAAATAGCTAAAGTCTTTTCCACATTTTTGGCAAACTTCTCTTTTCCCGTTTCCCTCAACATCCTCTATTTTAAATATTTTCCAAACCGGGTTACTAAACTTGGGGAATTGGTTTTGGGAAGATCAGACCATTTTTTTAAATTCTAAAAAAAATAAAATTAATTTAATTGAACTTACTCGGATTGCTGTTTTAGAAACCCGACTTGATTTCAACGGTTAAAGCCTTTCAATGTCCAAGCCTCCCAACTTGCTAACTTGAGATACTTGAGCTGGTTGAGCAAGGCAACAAGCTTTCTTCTTATTGAAACTTCAATAAAGTTGAGACTTGAGAATTGGAGAATCAGACTATCAAAGTTCACTCAGATTGTAGAGAATATATGAGAGAGAGGGAAGAGATTAAGAGAATTGTTGAATGTTGAATTGGTGTGATGAGAAGAATGGTGGAGGATAGGGCTATTTATAGGAATTGAAAATAATTTAATTGCCTAAAATACCCTAAAAACTAATTATTTTTAGTTGTTGGGAGGGGTATTTTTGTCATTGTAAAGTTATTTATAACTTAAACAAAAAAACCCCCCTAAACTAGTTGTTATATAGCTATTAGGGGGCGTTTGTGTCATTTTTCCCCTTCATAAGAAAAATACATAAATACCCCCCTATATAGTTGTTGGGGGGGTATTTATGTAAAAAACTCCCAAAAAGCTGAAACTAGCCATTGGGGGGAGGGGGCCATTGGGCCGGATGGCTAGTTTTCAGATAGGCCGTGTGCGGCCCCCTACAGGCCTTGTAGGTCATGCCGTGCCGACCCGTGATGGGCCGTGCTGCGGGCTGGGCCATGTCGGCAAGTGGGTCGTGGGTGACATGGCACACAGAGTCGTGTCATGTCGTGGGCAGCATGGCACGTGTGTCCATGCCATATTGGTCCATGGACTACGAACCTCCGGCCCAGCACAACACCGATCATTGTGTTGGGCCTGACATAGCTCGTGGGCTGTCGTGCCGTACCGAGTTGCAGACGGTACGACCCAATTTACACCTACTAGCAAAAAGACCTCAATGGGTCAACCAAAATACCTCTATTGGTTGCTTCAAGAATTGATGTAGAAAATGGGCCATAATGGGACAAATCGAAAAATGGGCTAACAAGGGCCAATAAAGACAAGAACTAGTCAACAAAATGCCTTCTGCGCAAGGCCACAATGAGTTTAAAAAAAAATAAAATTACCACAGTGTTTTTGTTTTTTTGTACTTGAGATGGCCTAGGCCTTAGAGGTCCAAAAGCATGCATTAAGAAGCACCAATATGCCTCAAATTAGTTGATAAGAGAAATATAATGGGCTTCAATGGACCAAATAGGAAACAAGAGGTTTATGGAGTCAAAATGGTTTGAACCGTTCATGCAGAATAAACGGCCCAAACTGACTGATTCAAGTTTGAAAGTGATTCACCATCTTCATCATCAAATTGTTGTCTTGTCAAAACAGACTAAGTATCAACGCTCTTAGCAACAATAACACGCTATTTCAAGTACGCTATGGAAGACATTGTTTTAAGAAACGACCAGAAAATAGAATAGTTCTCGCCACTGGTTTTTGGGTCCAATTGTCTGATTGGAACAGACGGTTTGTTCTAACAAAAAAATAAAAAATAACAATTAAAATAAAAAAAAAAAACTGTCAAAAATCATTGAATGGTTGATGATTTGACCATCTGGGTCAATAATTTGTTGACTTTTTCAACTATTTTTTGTTGATAATTTGACCACGTGAATCCTACATTCAAATATTTATTTTTGATATAAATTATAGGACCCCTTGTAATATGGGGCCAGTGACAGCTACACTTCCCCTGAACTTTCATTTACAACAAAAACAAAAACCACTTGAACCCACTTGAACTTTTACTTTGTGACAAATATTCCCATCATTAATGCTCCATCAGCTAACTTTGAAAAGGATTCTCATTCAATTGTTTAAAGTTTTTTAAAATTTCAAACTACCTTTACTCCAGTGTTTTCCATGGTTTTTAAAAACGAATTGGAAATAGAACCAGTCAGGGGACTGGTTTTTCGTTAAGCAGTTCAACCATATGAGTCGAACGGTTTGACTTGTGATGTCATAAATAAATTAAAAATAAAAACTATATTTATAAATAATAAAAAATAACATAAAATTAAATAAAAATCAGAAAATTGCAGAAAATAAAACTATCTAAATAAAAAATAATACAGCAAAAAACACATAGAAAATATAAAAATAAAATACAGAAAAAACACAAAAATATAAAAATACAAAAAAAAAGAAAAATAAAACAATCTAAATTCAAAAATAACAAAGTACATAACGAATAGAAAGTACAAAAAAAATACTGAAAAATACAGAAAAATAGAAAAATAAAACAGAACATATAGAGATTTCAAGAAGAAAACCCTCAAAAAATTCTAAGTCAGATTACAAGAATACAAAGCTCTATATTTGGATTCAAGAATCAAGAATCAAGAACCATACGAGATACTATTATTAGTTGGAATCTAATATTCATTGTGTTACTTAGAAATCAAAAGAAAAATCAAAGGAACTTCCCAACGTATCACATTTTGAGCCTGTTGTAAAAATCAAACAGCACCTAACAGGTGAACTCTTAGAATCATCAATCACTCGGATTTTTAGTTCAGTCCAACCTCTAAGCAATAGGACTGTTCAAAAGTTTAAATAATCAGAAGTTTGATGTCATTTCGTAGTTTATTATCCTGTTTAACTGAAAGCAAAACTTCCTTATGGTAAACTATTTAGAAGAAAGAAAACGTTTGTAAATAGACCCGTTTTATCATCTACCTTCAGGGTTCAAGAGAAGCAAGCAAGTTAAGATCCAAAGAAAGGCCAGTTCTGCATGTTTTGTTCTTCAGCTATCAAGAGTAGTCGGCAGTGAAAGAGTAATGGTGGTGTGACAGTGGGCTAGCCGCCGGTGGGCTCGGGCTTGGTCGCAGGTAAGTTGCCGCAGCAAGTGCTGCTCCAACTTGCAGAATCACCAATGGCGGCGTTACTGCCACTACAAACTCCCCACCCGCCACTGCAAACTCGCCGGACAGCCACTGCAAACTCGCCACCCGCAACTCTTATTGCTGGAGCTTGGGAGTGCTGCAAAATATGCTAGCCACCGTTGTTGGCCGCTGTAGGTGATCGGTTGGGTGTGAGGGTTGAGAGGAGGGAAGGGTTAGAACGAAAATGGGGTTCTAACCCTAAAGGGCCTAAACTGAAATTATTTTATTTTTTGTTTTTTATTTAAAATAATGAAGACAAAAAAGAATAACCTGCGAAACGTTGTCCAAGACTCAATCACCATCTTCATCGTCATTGTCATCCATTGTCATCTAACCTGTAGCCATCAAAATCCTCTTCCATTTCTTCTTTGACATCAACTTCTTCCCCTTCTTCGTCTTTCGATTGAAGTTGTTTTGGTCTTTTGTCATCAGCTATTGTTATTCTCGTGAAGTTGAAACTCTAGATATTGTTTACCTTATTGGCTCTTCAACTCCAAAAGCATGAGCAACATCTCCCCATTTTAGTGTATAATCATCAAACATCAAACCATTTTCTGTACCATCCACATCCCGTCCTATCTCCCTCATTAACCATTCATTACTCTTATCTATATCTTTTAATATAACAGGGTCATTGGTGCTACGTGAGTAAAAACGTTTTTTAAGCATTTGATTGAACTTAACAAATACCAAGTCATTCAATCGCTTCTAATCCAACCGATTTCTTTTCTTATTATGAATCTATAAATTAAAAAGATTAAACAAGTGTAAATATAAGATAGATTAATGTCGGTATTCTAGTGTAGTAGCTTGGAATACATGCTCAAATACGCTCCAATTTTGCTTACATCTAGATGCCCTACATTTAAACTTAAAACTTTCACTACAATCTTTTGCATATTTAAGGTAGAAGCACCAAATGTGGTCCACCAATCTGAAAAAACAAAAGTAATCGAATTTAGTGATTAAACTAAAAAATATATTAAGAATATAAAATATTATATTAAATCAATATTATCATTTACCTGGTGCTTTAATCTTCCTCTAGGAGATAGTCATATCAAAATGAAAAATGCCTTATGCATTCTTGTACTTGGATAATTCATCAATTATTACACTTCTCTTGTTCTTATCCTCAATTACTTTAAAAAAGGCAATCATAACCTCTTCATTTAGATTCAATTAACTCTTCATCATCATAATAAAATTGTAATTTGTTGCATGCAATGGTTTAGTGGAGTTGGCATTCCCACCTCTTGTCAATAATTTCAAAAATGCCTTATATTTTTCTTTCCTTCCACCAAATGCTTTGTCAATGGCTTCATAACTATAACCCAATGAAGGTTTCTTTTCACAATCCACCAACCTTAATACATGAACAAGATGACCATGCACATTAAGTGTAAATATGGCATTATTCCAAAATGTGGGCATCATGACTTAAACAATCTCTAAAATTCTTATTTTCCCTTTTGCTTCTTTTATCCATTTGCTATCATTCCATTCTTTTGACTTAAACAATCTCTAAAATTCTTATTTTCTTTGTATATACCCTGCAATGTGAAAAAGGTAGTAGTTAAATAGGTTTTTCCTGGCCTAATCAATTTTTTTTTTCTTTTTTGATTTGTAAACTTCCTCATTATGTTTAACAAACCTGGATGGTTATAAATGTACCTCATAAGTGAAATTGTCCTTTCAATTGTTCTCTTCACAGTAATCAACTTTCCAATGTCTTCCAATATTAAATCCAGACTTTTTTAAGTGTATGATATTCAAAAGAATATCAGCTTAATAAAACCATCTAGTAATTTATATATATACTTGCTATCTCCCTTCTTTATTATATGCATCACTAATAATGGTTTGCTTCATCTTTTCTGCTCTCTTTTCAAATTCACAATTTCTTCTGCACTTTGAGTAGAAAAGAATTTATCCAATAACCCCTTTTTTCCTTTTTATGGCGGGTTATTTAGAATTTCTTCTTAAACTTGAAGTAAAATTTACATTTCCACCAACACTAAAAATGTAATTATTACCAAGCACATCCATCTTGTCCCCCATCTCATGTTCATCTTCAATTATGTTTCAAAGTCATTAAAGTATGGAATTTTGCCCTCTTAACCTCCAGCCATGTCATTGATTTTTTTTTTATCTACATGTACGCTAATATCTCTTCTTTCACCTCTTTTAAACTTTTTCATTTCCCCTTCCACCAATTAAATGCTATTTTGCTCTGAAGATCCCTCCATTTGTCACTTTGCCACAAAATTTGCAAATAACTGAATTTGTGTTCTTTGGGTCTTGTAAATAACAATATTTCTATTCCGGGTCTTTCCTGTTGTTTTCTTGAGTATTGTCTAACTTTTCTCCCATCTCTTTACTCTACTTATAATAAATTAGTTATCAATCTAAAATTCTAAATTAAAAAAATAATAATAATAAAAATATGCAATTGGTATGGTTACAACTTGCAAATTGCAGCTATTAATAATCAAATTTAAATAGGCTCAAACTTTAGACTTCAAAAATAAAATAAAGTATTCTATTATTTACAAATAATTTACAAACTCTACTTAATAATAAATAAATAAATAAATAAATATTCTACTTTTTATAAATAACTTACAAATTCAAGTACTAGAATGTGTATCCACAAGAAAAATGGGTGAAGCCTCAACTTTTGCACAAAATTTGATATAAAACAGATACAACCCCTGTTTTAGAGGTAAAAAGTATGAAAGTATACAAAAAATAGATACAAAAAATCAAATCAAAACATGCACAACCCCTATTTTAATATAAAAATAGTGGAAAAATAATGAAGAAGAAGAATAAGGATGGGGTAGAGACCCTATTTTAATGTAAAAAAGCAGTGGAAATAATGGGGGCGGATCCCCTTTTTTGTGTAAAAAAATAATGGAAATAATGAAGCGGATATCTCCCGATTTTTGTATAAAAAGCTATTTTTAAAAAAAGAATGAAGAAGAAGAAGAATGGGGTGGATCCCCTATTTTCAATGTGAACAAATCCCAATTTTAGTGTAAGAAAAACAATGGAAATAATGGGGTAGATCCCCTGTTTTTGTGTAAAAAACTATTGGAAAGGAAAAAGGAATTTGGAAGAAGAATGGAATGGAGCCCCTATTTCAATGTTAAAAATCAACGAGAGAAATGGGCAGAGCCCCTGTTTTAATGTGAAAAAAATCAAAGGAAATAATGGGATGGAGCCTCTGTTTTCATATAAAAATCTATTAAAGAAGAATAATGGGGCAGAGCCCAGCGACAAGCTTCGGTCCATTCTTCATTGACGATGACAAAGAAACAAGCTTCAGTTTGTTCTTGACTTCTTTCTCTAGCGATTGCAACAAGTTTCAGTTTGTTCTTTCTTTTTCGGAGACAACGTAACAGATGTGAAAGGAATTTTTCTTATTGAAAAATTTTCCTTTCTTCGGCAACGGCATAACAAAGAGAATCTTAGTTGATGAACAAAAGTATTTTTCAAAGAGAAGTGATGGAGGCATAAGGATATTTTGGTAATTTAATGCCTTCTGTCATTTGTCATCTGATTTGACGATCAAGCTTTGTCACAATGTGAAAGTTTAGGGGTATTCATGGTTTTCAAAACCGGACAGGACCGGAAAAACTGGGAACCGGTCCATTTTTCTCCAAAACCTCTTTTTTCCCTAAAATCATTGATTTTGGTTAACAAATCATTGAACCGGCCAGCTAATCGTTCAAACCGTTTGAACGGTTCTAACTGTTTTTCAAATTTTTAATTTTTTTTTATTTTTTTGTCAGACGAACGACCGAACCGTTCGAACCAATAATTGGACCCCTAACCGATTCGGTTTTAAAATCCATGAGTATTTGTTGCAAATAAAAGTTCAAGGGGTAATTGTGATTTACCTTTATTTTTTTTAATACTACATGGACATGATCCTTGCCTACAACTATGCCACCTGTCTTTTGAATGCCACCTACATAAAGCTCTTATGTTTGCATGGCAGGAGGCAATTTCTATAAGGGTTGTATCCCTTGTCCATGTATGAAATGTATATGAATACTACTAATAAGAAAATGTAGATAGAAATGTAAAATTTAAGAAAGAATAATTTAGTAGTAAGAAATAAAATAAAATAAAAAAAAACAAACAAATTGAGAGAAAATGCCAATCTTTTAACTCTGTTGATGTAATGTATAACAATAAAAAATGCTAAGGACAAGTGTGGAAAGAAGTATGAGAGAATAACCTTCTTTCTTATATATGTATAGTCTTAACTGTCCTTGGGTATATATACCCAATGGCACCTTATGAGAAAAGGCACTAAACATAAAAAGACACCTATGAATAGTTACTAAGTTTAAAGTCAAAAGACACTTAAATAAAGAAAATGTTACAAATGAATGATTGGTAATTGTGAAAAATAAAAGGACACTTTCAGATGAAGATTTGAATTAAAAGAAAATTTTAAAGAAACTTTAAGGCTTTGGTTTAAAGGGAAAAGTAGGAAAAAGGAAGGAAAATGTAGGGAAATCTATACAAAGTTTGTAAATGTCTTCCTCCCTTTCTCTTCATTTCACTGCTTTTTCCTTCAAACCAAACACAGCGTAAATGAAAATACACTTTAAACTGAAAAGTCATTTAGAGTGAGAAAAGCCAGTTAGGGATGAAAGGTCTTTTCTTTTATAATTTAAATTTAAATTTAAATTCAAAAACTGTTCGAAAGAACTTTGGGTAAATTGCACATGTTTTAAAATTTGCAAGCATATGAAAAAATAAAAAGACAAAATTACCACTATAAAACCTTTGAATCACATACATAAAAAATAAAAAATAAAAAAAAATACAGCAATCTAATCAAGTATACTAGGTAAAAAAAAATTAATATTAAAACCGTGAACCATTTCATCTATGCACTATGTTATGGAACAAAAATTGATTCATCCATTTAAGTTCCACTTTACCAAAAAAAAATGTTCAAAAATACAAAAACATAGGAAATATTTAAGTTATAACACAACTAATTCACTAGCAATTTGGTCTCGTAAATTGTACATGAAGGTTTGATCGAATGGTGTAGTTTCCTCATTAGTAACCGGCATATCTTGAGTCTGGATGTTGTCATATTCTAATTGAACATCTTCATCCTCATATTGTTCAAACAATTTATCCATAATAGCTGATCTTCGAATAAAGTTATGTATTGCTACACATGCGATAACGATATTCCTTTGTGTTGGAAAGTCATAAGGTGCCATTGTCTTCAAAATTGGAAAACGTGCTTTCAATACCCCAAATGCTCGTTCTATAACATTTCTCAATTTTGCATGTGCATAATTAAATTTCTCCTCTTTAGTTGTAGGATGAGGACCATTCCGAAAGTCAGGTAGCCAATAACGTGCATTCCGATATGGTGTCATAAATCCACGTGTATGCATATATGCATCATCACACAAGTAATATTTATCTGTATAAAAAAAAAAAAACACAATAATTAATGTTATTAATATTAATTTCAAAAACAATAAATGCAAATTAAATGTGACAATTTCACCTGACGGAGGAAGTGGAAAGTTATTCTCTGGATTACTCATGGTCTCCATTAATACTTGAGAATCATATGCAGCTCCTTCCCATCCAGCCCATACAAATGTAAAAATCATATTAAAATCACAAATTGCGAGTACATTTTGACAACATACTCTCCCTCCTCTTGGCAAATATGATATTTGACTGTCTCTAGGTATGTATGCATTTACCAAGATTCCATCAAGTGCTCCCACAGCTCCCTAATCAAATAAGGCCATTATCATCAAGTTAAGACATAGGAAAGCCACAACTGTCTGTGCCAATAGATTATTATAATAATTTTTACTTACCTTGAATACTTGTCTTAGTTGTCTTAGTTGTGTATGGGTCTGAAATTGTAAGGAATCTTCATCAAAAGAAGGTGGCATAATCATCTCCTTTGAAAAGTGTAGCATAGCCCGCAATACAGCATGAAAATACTTGGACATCATTTGACTAGAGTGTTTAAACCTTTGCTTCACAAAATGGCTTCTTAAGTTATGGTTCAGTGTGAATATAAATGTTGCCATCTTTTCTTCAACGCTTATATACCGGCTATCTTGAAGCCAACCCTTTTCTCTGAATAAAGCACACATGTTTAGAAACACTTGCCCATTCATTCTCATAACTTCTTCACACATGTTTGAGTTGCTTAACAAAAGCCTCTTAACATACTCAGCTCCACTCTCTGTAAATGCAATATTTGTTTCCTTGATCCTACGCTTCTCAAAATACTTCTTCAGTATGAGTTTCACCCCTATAATTACGAACAACCTGTTCTGTTCTGGTTTCATGGTTCTGAAAATTCATATATAGATTGCCTTTCAACATAAAACATTCAAAACAACCATAATAAATATAAACAAAACATATTATTTATTAATTTAAACATAGACACTGAACATAACCATAAAAAAGCTTGATACAACCATCCAAAAAGTTTAAACCTCAAGTGTCTAAAGCACCTATTGGTCCGTACAGTGTGAACATAACCATAATACCACACAAAATAATACATCTGAAAAGTTAAACATCAAGCGCTAATGTACCCATGTTTTTTCGCTAACATGGTAAGCCACTTCAATTTGAGGTTTTCTGGCTTTAATTCCATCTTCACCCACTGCTCTCTATAGTGTTTGTTCTCACAAAAGACTGCAAGAGCGGCAGCATACAGATCATCTTCTTCTGTTAATGAAGTCCGTTCATCCAATATCTTATTGCATTGCTCTATGGAGGGCCCATCCTGGGTTGACATGGTATCTAAAAATGCCTGCAATTCAGCCCTAATATCCACATCTTCATCTTTCTTGCGGCGTTTCTCAACAGGCTTAGCCCTTGGGTTTTCTTCCTGTAGTAGAGGCATTTGTGCCAATGGTGTAATAGGGACATCTAAATCAAGGCCAACAGCTACCTGTGATATACCTTCTGCTGGTGTATTATTGGATGATCCTACAACATCCTCTGGCATTCCTTCTTTAGATGGACCCCATCCCATTTCTCCAGTGGCTACTACATCATCAAATAAAGCTCTCAACTCATTTGCAAACTGCAATCCGGCATTGCGAAATTGTCTCGCATCCGGGTTTGCCTGTCATACAATTAATGTGGCCACCACAATGTTAAACACTTGTTCCAATTTAGCAACAAATATTATTAAACATATGTGAGAAGATTCACAGTTACCTTCAAATACTCATCCCAAACTTCATCAGGCCAATCAAATGTGTTGGTCACAGGATTGTACCCACGCCCCGGTTTTTTAAACATCCGGGACCATATTTCGTATTTCTTCTTTAAGTAATCCCAACGATTCTTGACTTGTTTGTTGGTAACATGTACCCTCTTTTCATTTTTGAGTGCTGCAACGATCTTATTGCAGGTTGATTTTGTTAAGTTCCCTCCTTTCTTCCCTGTAGCATTTTTATCCTCAAGGACCTTGTCAATAATGAATTTTGTAAGCTCTGGTGTCCAATTCATTCTATCCACCTCATCGGAAGCCATCCCTATGAAATCAACATAACCAGTATGGTCCAGTCAAAATCCATTACCTAATCATCATACATCTATAATTTCCATCTGTTTGACAACCTTTTGTCGTCCAACATGTAGCAAGGGAAAAGTACCCTCAAAATAAGAAAAAAGAAAGAAACCAATGCATCCATGGATGAAGAGTGAAATAACACCCAAAGAATGTAAAAGACAAACACATGGAAGGATATTTTCTGTTCATCTATGGCAACACTTGAGAAAGATGCAAGTAAATGGGGTAATTGGGCAATCTGTTGATCTTTTCAAGTAATACATTCGTGGTTCTCATCCACCTCACGCTATAAGGAATGCTTATCCACTGTAGGTCAAAACAAGTATGACATAGATGATTGTTCATACTCACGTCAGCTTGGAATATCTGCTACGCTCCAATACCCAATAGGATTGTTTTGAACTTACAACCATTCATTCTAACTAAATGGCAATAAGGTATTTCAAACAAACCATTGCCCTCTAAAGCTCTAACTTGTTCATTCTGAATTCAACAATCAATTTTATGCAGTAACATGTAAGTAAGAATTCAAGTGTCCAATGCCATTCATCAGATCAGAGCATCTTTGAATCTTGCTTCCAATGCTAGAGGGTTGGTTAATCAGATTCCCTTTTGTTGATTATGTACTCGCCTTGGCCATAGAATTGGCAGTCCAACTTACTCCCATTCTATATACAAAATCAGCTTGTCCAGCCTAACCCAAACAAAACAACATATCATGGGATCTCCTGTCTTGAAACCAAGAGATTGGAATATGTATATTGTTTTTTTTTTTTTTCGATAAATATTGGAATATGGGTCCACCTCTTGTTCCAGTCTGATGGTTGTTGAAGTTTCCCAAACATTATGGTGTAAAAAACCATATATCTGATGCACTTATGTCAACTGCAACTCTTCAACTCCCCCCAGACTGGAACAAATATAATGTATGGTCAATTCATTACTCATTCCAATCAGATAGCCGTTAAGAGTTTTCAAATATTTTGGTTTAACAGCTCCATAAACCTGATGCACCTCTATGTCAATCAATACTCTTCAATGCCCCTCTTACTCCCTTAAAAAATAACAAAAAGGAACTATATCATATCAAATGGGTATGATTGTTTATATGCTATTGACATCCAAATCTAACAATATCCTATGATGGATTCACAAAAGAATTATACAATATTCTACATATAACTTTTGCACAGTGTACACTATTGATCATGAATATCGGGAAGGTATTATATTTTTGTGTTGCTGATCAAAAAAATATATCATGAAAGTATTTTTGATGATTGATAGCTCAGATACATTATCAATTAATTCAATCAACGTCACTTTCATTTATTTATTTATTTATTTATTATTTTTTGTGGGAGGAGGTGTCAAATTTGGAAATTATGTCACCTGTTGCACTTCTCTGGCCCCTTCAAGACATGAAAACACATCGGTCTTCACCGGTGAAGCACAAAGTGAAGATCAAGTACGCATTGACATTGTGAAGCAGTCAGATAGTGTTCCGTTGTGCAAAGACTCGCATGAATAGTGACTGATCTTCACCATGTCTTCAATGGTTAAGGCCTGCGTGTCTTCATCTCCTGAGCGCACCAGACAAGTAAAGCAAGAGGGAAAGCAGATGATCCAGACATTCAAAAACATAACCCCTTATGAGCACATCTGGACTTGCCAGTTGCCACGGTACATGCCAACAACTGACACTTACTAAGACAGACTCATATTGTACCGTTTCAGCAACCAATAGAAATGAAGAACACTCGTACAGTAGCACTCATTCCCAGTTTAAAAT
This sequence comes from Nelumbo lutea, assembly GCF_056320005.1. Classification (NCBI taxonomy): domain Eukaryota; kingdom Viridiplantae; phylum Streptophyta; class Magnoliopsida; order Proteales; family Nelumbonaceae; genus Nelumbo; species Nelumbo lutea. The sequence continues at coordinate 54,539,034 of NC_142690.1, forward strand.
ACCCCTTTAAAAGGTTCATATCCAAGGACAAACTAGTTAATCTGATTTCTAAAATTGGAAAGTAGCAGCCTATACAGAGCTTAAGTAAGAAGAAAATCTCAAGAATATAAACCGAATAAAGAGGGGGGAGAAGGAAAAGAGAAAAAAAGAAATGAAAAGGAAACGCATAAGGACAAATGGCAGAAAGTAAAAGCGGAACAGACAAGCTCAAAGAACGGAAATAACTTACAACCTCGGGGAAAGATCCAAATTTCCCAGCAAATGATGAGATGGATTCCCCAGAAGCAAATCCCAACAGCGTATTTAAGGGGTTCTCCTCCCCAGCGAGTTCAAATATCTGTTGGACACAGCAAGAACAAAGTCGGACAAGACGAGAGACAGGACATCAGTTTCCACTAAAAGAAACAGAAGATGACACATAAACAAAAACCCATTTCAGTTCCAAAAAAAAAAAAAATCGTGGATTATATCAAGGAGAAAAATCAAAATAACCTGAACTAGGCACAGTATACGTATCAACCTATTGAAATAAAAGCAATTAAGAAATCTCAAACTGTGGGTACGAAACAAAACCTAACTTAAAAGTAATTAAAGAAGGAATTAAAGAAAACAAAAAATCACTCCTAACCTGCTTCTTCTCCTTCGTACAACTGTTCGCGGGCGATCAAAACCTGAAACAAGAAACTAGATCAAAACCCTAGTCCGGCGAGTAAGGAACAAATACAGAGAATTTAACTCATAATGCCCGACGAGAGGACACCCAAGACCTCCATAAGAAACAGAAATTTCAAATTAAAGGACAACGCGACATAACAAGGAACAGAGAAGAAGAACTTTAGAGAGAGCGAGAGAGCCACACCCTACAGCCATCAGAAGAAGAAGAAGAGAAAGAAGAGGAGGAAGAATAAGAAGAAAAATGGTGAAAGCCCCTTTTATTACCAGCTCAGCTGTACACGCGCAGGCACAGAGAGAGGAGAAGAAGAAGACAATGAAGATGAAGATGACGAAGAAGAAGAGAGAGGAGGAGTTCTGCACCTCCGTGCAACCCCCGATGAAGAAATGCTGAAGCTCTTAAGAGGGTAGAAGTGGCCGTGAAAAGATTCACATCTTTATTCCAATCCTACGTCTCACAGTCGATCACAATCGAATGGCAGGTGTGACAGCAATTAGAATACCACCCACCAACCTGGGCCCACCAATCCATGCCTGATCCCCGTGAATCTCCTCCAAGGTCTAGTGTTGGAACTTCAGAGTTTAAACCATACAGTAGAGACATCTTTATCCAAATCCAACGTCCTATAATTAGCACGATCAACGACCCAAATGACCGGTGGGACCCACCCCATAAATGTATAACAATGTGAGAGAGAGAGATTGTGATGTACTGATGTGTAGTAAGAAACTTTCAGTTCTCAGGCTAAAGACAGCGGCATTCTCCTTCTCCACCTCCCCTTTCTCCCTCCTTTCCCTTCAAAACCACTCTAAAGACCAACCAACGTCTGTACTATGCAGAGAAAAAGAGCCCGTCAACCAGGGAGTTCAAATGCTTTCTTGCCACTCAAACCCAGAAATCGCTGCCTTTGGCTAAAAAGGGATTCTCAGAAAATACCAGTTTAATTACTGGGAGAATTGTACATGCGATTTGTATCAAGGAACGAATCCATTTAAGAATCTTCCATTCGAATACACTGATAAATATGTATTGAAAATTTGGGAATATATATGTTGCCCGGATATTGTTTGATAAGATGCCTCAAAGAAACAAGGCGTCGTGGTATATCATGATATCTGGTTATGTTGGAGTGGGCTTATACACAGAAGCAATTGAATTGTTTGGTGAAATGGAGAATCGGGGCATCAGTCCTAATGGGTATGTGATAGCCAGTTTGATACTTGTAACAGGTCTGCTTCGATAGTCTGTCAAGGATTCCAAATTCATGGTGGTGTTCTTAAAGCAGGACTATTATTTGATGTTGAAGGACTTAGTTGCAATGAGAACTCTTTGGCGACAGTGATTAGTTCATGTGGGTTGCTCGAGGATGAATCACTAGGTCGTCAGGTTCTAATGTTTCTGTTGCCAATTCTCTTATATTCTTGTTTGGCAGTGTTGGGAGTATGGAAGATGCATGCAACATTTTTTATCAGATGGAGGAACGTGATACAATATCATGGAATTCAATGATATCTTCATATTCACATAATATATTTTATGAGGAATCACTAAGATACTTTAATCAGATCCGTCATGCTACTGTGAAACCCAATTCTGTTACATTGTCTAGTTTGGTTTCAGCTTGTAGTTTCATTGAATATCTGAAGTGGGGCATGGGAATTCATGGTCTAGCTGTTAAAGTTAGACTGGATTCAGTTTTTTATGTTGGAAGCACTCTTATTACTCTGTATTCTGAGTGTGGAAAATCTGAAGATGCTGAGCTGTTGTTTCAAGAGATGCCTGAGAAAGACTTAGTTTCATGGAATTCCATGATCGCTTGCTATGCACAAGACGAGAACTACCAAGGTGTCCTAACGCTCTTGTCAGAATTATCTAGGACAAGCAAAATAATAAACCATATAACCTTTGCTAATGCCTTGGCTGCATGTGCTAGTCCCGCAACTCTGATCCATGGAAAGACCCTGCATGCCCTTATAATCCGAGCTTCGCTACATGATAATTTGCTTTTGGGGAATGCACTAGTCACCATGTATGGAAAGTGTGGCACAATGAGAGTAGCCAAACTGGTTTTCCAAGCAATGCCCAAGCCTGATGTGGTTACATGGAAGGCACTAATAGGGGGTTATATTGAGAACAAAGAACCGGGGGAGGCAATAAAAACCTTGAAATTGATGAGAGCACAGGGAACGATTGCAGACTTTATTACCATGGTGATTATTCTTGGCGCTTGCCTCACTCCAAATGATCTGTTGAAATATGGGATGCTAATCCATGCCTACACAATTTTAACTGGATTGGAAATGGATAATTATCTTAAGATTTCTCTGCTAACAATTTATGCCAAGTGTGGTAATCTAGATTCAAGCAATTTCATTTTTGATAGATTGCTTAATAAAAATATTGTATCACGGAATGCAATTATTGCTGTAAATTCCCATCATGGCTGTTGTGAGGAAGCTCTGAAACTTATTGTGGATCTGCGTCGTGCAGGATTGGAGTTGGATCAATTCAGCTTATCTGGAGGGCTTGCAGCTAGTGCTATCTTGGCAATATTGGAGAAAGGCCAACAACTTCATGATCTTGTTATTAAGCTTGGGTTCAACTCTAACCTCCATGTTATAGATGCAGCAATGGACATGTATGGGAAATGTGGAAAGATGGATGATGTTCTTAAGTTACTTCCGGAACCAAGCAGAAGATCACGAATATCATGGAATATATTGATATCAGGATTTGCAAGACACGGATATTTCAACAAAGCTAGGGAAAGTTTTCATGAAATGGTACAACTGGGACAAAACCCAGACCATGTCACTTTTGTTTCACTTCTCTCTGCATGTAATCGTGGAGGTTTAGTGGATGAGGGTCTTGCATATTATTCTTCAATGACTTAAGAGTTTGGTGTCACACCTGGAATAGAGCATTGTGTCTGCATGCTTGACCTCCTTGGAAAATCAGGGAGATTCACTGATGCCAAAAGGTTTATAAAGGAAATGTTAGTCCCACCAAACAACATTGTTTGGAGGAGTTTATTCTCTGCACCCAAAATCCATGGTAATTTGGAGCTTGGTAGGAGAGATTCCAAGCATCTTCTTAAGTTGGACCCATCAGATGACACAGTATTTGTTCTTCTATAAAATGTGCATGCAATTAGTGGGATTTGAGAAATGCAGAGAACATCAGAACGATAAAGTGATCTAATTTGTGATGAGAAATCAGTCCAACCCACAGACTATCCGGATCTATCTGAAGTTGAAGGAGCTCAAGAAGATTATATATTAAACAAGCAGGTTATATTCCTGAGATATCTGCATTACATGACACAGATGAACAGAAGTAACATAATCTTTGGAACCACAGTGAGGCTTACTCTAGAAGTTTGTTTGATTAATACTCAAGAGTAATCAAATATCAGAATATTCAACAATATTCATATTTATGTGATTGGCACCCTCCTTACAAGTTTGTTATTGAAGCTGTCATTCAGGAAATTGTGCTGTGAGATCCTATCCCTTTCACCATTTTAGTGGGGGCAGGTGCTTTTGTTCGGTTTTGGTAGTGAGGATACTGTGCTTAAAGAACAGATGTACAGAGATTTAATGCTAGAACACTGGAACAATTAATCAATGTTTTAGGAGATTGTCCCATAATCTCATTAAGGATATTGAGATCAATATTTATATCCTTATTATTATAATAGAGGGGAAAACCTGCTGCTTCAGAAAAACCCACTTTTTTTCACCCACCCAACACTTTCCACCCCATTTTGCCCTCTCAAAATTTTCAACCCCTTGAGGTCATACAATCTAAAGTAGGCCACTGCCTAAGCCCAGTAATGGTCATGCAATGCCCAAGGAGGAGGCAGTAGAATGGAATGCTCCGTCTTTCTCTCTTGGTCTGTATTTTTTGTTGCTTCTCACATGTATGGATCAGGTAACAGTCATTCAGGTCTTTCTCATGCTTTAATTTTCTTCTCTTTTTAATGATCATCTTTGTTGCTTTATGCCTTTATCATTTACACCAACAGAGACCACTTTTTCCTTGGTTTAATCCACTTTTTCATCTCAAGAAAAGTCATCCGACCCTAAACAATTGCATCCTACAACCCAAAAGGCTTATTCTTTTATGCAGATTTCTCAAAATACAATATCTGTATTTTCTGTAATTACTCAAAAAGGAAACAGGGGCTCTTCCCCTTTCAATTTTTCTTCTTGTGCATTGATTCTTGGTTATTTTTAATAGCTTTTAAGATATAGGCTTTATAGCAATTTCTTTTCTTTTCTTTTCTTTTCTTTTTACTAATAAAGTGCTATTGAACTGAAAATTGCCTTATGGAAAGAAGGTTGAACCATTGATATAAGATCATAAGAGTATCGCAGTCTTATATCCAATCTGGTTTGTCATCTCAACTTCTAAAATCCAAATTCTCTATGAGTTGCATGTTTAGATCAGTTATTTGTTAACTAATTGTTCAATTTTCTGGTAGTTTTTTTTCCCTTCAATTGCTCTATACTTTATTAAATATTTATTTCATTGTAATATTGTGCTTGAGATATTGATATCAGAAAAATGCATTTGTATATATGATAATGCTAATTATCCAACAATGACGACTTCATCTCCTTGTCCAAGTGACTCAATGACTCTCATGACATCAGCCTTACCAACTATCGAATTTCTTAATTTTCCACTTATGCTGTGTTTGGCTTGAAAGAAAAGGTAGATAAAGAATGGGGGAGTTCAATCCAAACACAACCTTAATGGTCCCAATAATGTATACCGTCTGCTATCGTGTTTGTCATTTTTTGGCTAACCGGCTATTTGGCTTCCATCAGAGCAAACCTGTGCCCACACTGTTCTAACAGCCTTTCCCAACCTTGCATTGGGAATATCTTCTCATGAAACAAAGCACATAAGTATGGAGATATTCTCAATGCAAGACAGTTTTAAAAGATACATTGTGATTAAGATACACATTGAATAGTTAGGACCAACATTGGATAATGAATTTTTTTAATGGAAAATAGAAATCTCGTTTCAACTTAATAAGCTGGATATATACTTATTTTACATTTTTAAAAGTATTAACGAAAGTTTAGGATATCTATACATGTATTGATTTTTGGATTGATATAGCGTGGGGTTTGCATGGGATTGAATTTGATATTGGCTGATAGCCTAACGCTCAGACAAATGTAGTACCTATAGATGCCCTACTAATATGAGCAATATAACCCCATTAATTTCTGTTATTTTACTCTGTTGAATCCCATGCTGAATTGCTAATCCTATTATCAGCTCTCTTAAATCGTACTTATTAAAATCATAGTAAGAAAAGGCATTACCAACCCAAAATTGTTCTCAGCTCTTGAGAAGGTAGATTGGATACAGTTCTAACGTTTGTCATTGTTTTTGTCATAAAGTGGCTGCTCTCAAACTCAAACCCATTATTGTACTTGTCACCCCAAGATTTTATAATTACATCAAGTAATGGTTCCTTATTAAAATCATATAAGGTTTAAAATTTTGATATGATATGCCCGATATGGGGTGTATGGTATTGTATCTTTGAAAAGCAGATATGAGATATGCATAGAAATCAGGCGTCTTGTCTTTTTTCATGTGTATCAGACTCATATCGGATGGTGTCAGGGGTGTATTGTTAGTGAAAAAAAAAAAACAAGTGTGAATCATTACTTCTTTTAAGATTTTTCAAATTTTGAAAAATATGGCAAAAATAGGTAAGTTTTTTAATTTTTTATAATATCTTGTGATTTATTTTTTTCTTGAATATTTAAATTTATTTTGATCTACATTTCTTGTATTCAAAATCACTTTTTTGTATTATAAATAGATTTATGGAAATTTCATGAAGATATTTGGAAAAAATACAAATTAACAAAATATTTGAAAATATAATTTTTTCTCTACCTATAAAGAATAAATAGGTTTTAGTTATCTATCATATCCATAGAGCAATTGGAAATTTATTCTCTAATATATTTTTTTTATTTTTTATTTTTTTAGAATTAAAAAATAAATAATAATTAATTATATTTTATCATTTGATCACAACAATTGAATATATTATAATTCTATGGATGATCTATCATATCCACAGACCAATTAAAAATTTTCTTTAATAATTATTTTTTTATATTTTAAAATTAAAAATTAATTAATTAATTAATTATATGTTATCATTTGATCACAATGATTAAATACATTATAATTCTATGGATGATCTATCATATCCACAAATCAATTGAAATTTATTCTTTAATAACTATTCTTTTAATTTATGACATAATGTTTATTTATTTTTTGGAAATAAATAATAAAAAACAATTATTTAAATATAAATAATTAATAATTATATTTTCACTTAAAATTTGTGCTAGTGCATGTATTATGGTTTGATAGGAGATTTGGGTTTTTCCCATCCCATAAAACATTAAAACTTAAGAATTATAATTTATAAATTATAGTTAACCAAAGGATTTTTAATGAAATTATAATTAACTACAATATATTTTCTCATAAAACCATTAGAATATATTACTTTAATGTATATACACCTCATTACGGTCTTATATTTCATGTTATTGATGTATTTTTATGATTTATTAAAGTATTTATAGCGTTTCCAATCATATTTATGCATATCTTAGTTTTTCTCCGATACACATGTGTATCCAAGACATAACCCGACACATCTCTTAAAATTGCCTTTCTGATACACTTAGCATTTCTGATACTTTAAACCTTGAAATCATACTAAAGAATATATGGTGTTGCTAAACTAAGTATTAAAATATTCAATACAAGACATATCATATCCGTTTTTGAAGAAACACACACAATGACCCAATTTCTATACCATGGACTAGGGTTGTTCATAATATATTGTAAACCGACTAAATCGACCAAACCGAACCAACCTGATCCAACATGGTCAATTCTAAAAAAAGACCGGTCGGTTTTAGTTTAAAAAATGGTAGAACCGGACAATTTGGTTTAGCTGCGGTTTTTGACCTTGTAATCCGACTTCAAACCGATCGGAACTAAGAAAAACTTTTAATGTATACGTAAAAGTTAAATAAATAAAAGAAAAATTTTTAGAAAAATATTAATATATTTATTTTGGTAGACTTTTGACATGACCAACTGACTGAGATGCAATTGTAGGGTATAGTTCGTATAGTTATGAGTTCAAATCTGCGCCCCACCCCCCACACGCCAAGCGTCCGCCATCCGTCCTTTCACACGCGGTCGGCATTCCCACGTGCGGGCTAACGAGACGACCGTTAACCTCAAAACTAACCCAAAACCAAGTCAAAACCCTCATTTACTCATTTCTACATTCCCGCGTGCTTGAACTGGCCTTCCCTGACCCCATTCTTCTCCCCTCACCCGAGTTCTCCTTATCCGGCACCGGCGACCGCTCCGGTGAATTCATCTTGACCAGGTATTCTCCAAAGATATTGGCCGTTCTCTGAGAAATAGTCGTTCTCACCCAAAGATGGACAAGTGTGGCAAATCAATGGCCAAATCCAGCATGAAAGCAATTGTTTCTAGCAAGGGAAACGGTAACTTTACTTCGAATCTTCCTAACTGTGCATTGATTTCGCAAAACCTGATAAATATCGATATAACTTTTTGCAGGTGGCGCTGGCAACCAAGAAGTGAGGCCATTGAAGCTGCATCTTCGTACAAAACAGAATTTCCACATTTCGCAGCACTTTGTGGAAAGCCGCACTTTGTGGAAAGTCCAGAAGAAGCCATATGGTGAGTTCTGGTCCTTATATTTTATTCACCAAAAAAAAACGAAAATTCTGAAAATGTAATTACTTTAATTTTGTTTTCTTCACATCTGATCTGATCGCCCTTTTGGTTAATTTGTGTTGGATGATGAAATAATTAAGGTTGTTCCAAAGGCTATAGCAAGAAAAGTTGGGATCACAGGCAAGGGAAAAACAGTGCTGTTGGATCCTAAAGGGAGGTCATGGCGTGTGAGTTTCTCTCCAAGAATGGATGGTCGTGTAGATATTATAAGCGGGTGGGCAGGTAGAAGGTAAAGCATGCCACTTTGAATTCATCCAAGGAACAGTTACAGGGAAAGTGAACATATGCGACAATATATTCCGAGTTGCGGGATTCGGAGAACTCGCTCGCTTCTCTAATGTTATACCTATGGCCTTCTCCGGCTTGCCAACTTCGATGGTGAAGATGTTAGCTTGTAAAGCAGAGGCCAGCGTATCTGAAACTGATGCTGCACAAATCACTTCTTCTCTTCTCTGTAATACTGTAATACTGATAATGAAAAACAAATGGACCAAATGATCGACTCAGGAATGCATTTTATGCTTTTGAATTGTAAATAAGATTATCCAGTAGTCTTTAATCTCTACTAAAATCTCGTTCAAAGTCTCTCTCTCTCTCTCTCTTCTCTCTCTCTCTCTCATACTTGCCTTTTCTTTTTTAATACAATAGTTAATTTGACCCGACCCTTTGAAAAGGTGACACATAGACATGACTCAACAGAAGTAACAACTCAGCACAACGTTCTGACTGCGACTAAGTAACAAACTTGCAAGACAGTTCGCTACGTTACAGCTCGCTAAAACACGAGCTCGAGGACCCCTGACGTATTGAAGGGGAATGCTCCAAGACAAGTCTATCCCAGCTCGCGAGCTACGATAACCAGCTCACTCTGGTACTTAGGCAAGAAAACTACCCCAAAGACAACCTCGAGAGGAATCGCCTCGAAGTGCCCCTAGGAGATCGCTACAAGGTAGCTCGTAACATGATAGATCGCTACAAGGCAGCTCGCTGTTAAGCAATGTAACGCTTTCAGGAAGCTTCTATCTGACAAGACCGTACTCGTCAGACTGCACCACGTCTCCTGACTGACGGCGTAGTCCCTGCCAGCCCGGCAGACTGCACCCACGTCTCTCGACAGGTGGTGGCGTGTCTGTCCTCCCGGGACATGTCACTCATCCGATTGGATAGTACTCTGCAACGGTTACCTGCGCAGCCCTAGTAAATAACGGATGCGACAGAGGTTCAGTGGCGGTTACGCCCGATTTGTCAAGAACGCCCATATTTAAGAGCCCCATGGTCGAAGGGAAAAAGGTATCTTGAACATATCTTGATCTAATCTTGAGTAAACCTCGAACTCTCATTGATCTAACGCTACTTGCACTCTTAGTCTTCTTTGCACTCTTTACTGCTCTCAGAAGCGTTCTAACTTAAGCATTGGAGTATTCCCATTGGGCAAGTCCCCTAGGAATCCTTCACCATCTTCTTCTCAGGTACGGTCCGTCGCCATCTAGGAGCCAGTCAACTGCCAACTAGGAGTGCCCGGATCGAGCAGCATCATTTGGCGCCGTCTGTGGGAATGCTTCAAAAAGCCTTCCTCTAATCTCTGCAACTCTCTCTCTGAAAACTTAGCATCCATGGCTTCTTCAAGTAATTCCGGGCGCGGTATCTACCAAAACGCTTCAGGGGAACAATCCCAGCTCCCAACTGTCTGCATTGAACAATTCATTGTTCCCATCTCTATGGACAGAATTCCCAACTTGAACGTGCCCCTCACAGTGGCACCCGTGAACGCTCCACTCCCTTCCGCGATTGGAGCAACCTTCGTTGAACCTTCCGTTGTTCCCTCAACGAGCAACCAAAACCAGTTAGAGGATCTAGTACAGTGCGTGCAAGCTATACAGGCTTAGATGTAGCGGTTCCAACAGTTCCAACTCTACCAGCAGCAAGTGTTGTATCAAGTTTATCAGTACCAATACCAGGACCAGTTCCCCTCACTGCCTTAGGCCCAGCAGCCACTCCCTCCCCGACATCCACCCTCAAAACAAACCAAGTCGTCCCGCCGGAGCGAACGTCCTCGTCGAGGGGAGGCCTCTCAAACCCATAATCCTTCCAAAAGCCAAGCCTCGTCTCATGGCAGGAAGGAGAGACCAGCCACCCCCGCCTTGCAGCCTGCAGGCAGGTCGGGGGCCTCCCAGCCGGATCAAGCCCACATCACCTCGGCACTTCCATTTCGATCTCCCGCTCGTAGAAAACCAGTTTGAGGTCCTAGCCATAGATTACAGGCAAGGGCCTTCGGTTCAGAGCTACTATCAGCAGTCCGAGCCCATCAAGCTAGGTAATACTGAAGAAAGCAGCACCAACGCTGAGCCGACGAAGCAGCAGTAGAGGCGCCGATGAGCTCGCCGAACTGCTACTCGCGTCTTGCCCGAGCACAGAGGTCAGGAGGAGGTAAGCTCAGATGAAGTAAAGGCTACTCCTCTCCTTTCAGTTCCTCCCCCCCTGTCACCATAACTTCTTATTGTCCCCATGTCAAGGGACTTCAAGCTCCCTCCTCTGAATAAGTACGATGGATCCTTCGATCCGAATGATCATGTGGACGCCTTTCAGTCCCAGAAGCACCATGCAAGAGCTAGTGAATCCTGTATGTGCGTGGCTTTTTCCACCACCTTCAAAGGGGTGGCCCACACCTGGTACCGAAATCTTGCGCCCGGATCAATAAGATGCTGGACACAGTTTGTGCAAATCTTCACCTTCCATTTTGTCACCAGCAAGAGATGCCCAAGAACCCAAGAAAGCCTCCTCGGCATAGTTCAAAAGGAAGGGGAATCCATTTGGAGTTACATCAAGTGGTTCAATGACACTTGCTTAGAAATACCCGATCTAGACCCTCCAGTTTGCCTCACCACGGCCAAGCGAGGTGTTACCCATAAAGAATTCAAGTGGCACGTGGTTGTCAATCAACCTAAGACCATAATCGAGTTCCTTAAGCTGGCAGATCGGTTTATAGGGACGGAGGAAAAGATCAGCCAGAAGGGCGAGTAGGCCCTTGAGAAAAGGAAAAGGGAAGCTGAGCCCCTAACTCAAGGGGATAGCAAGAAAAAGAAGGATCCAACTCGGGGGCAAGGCTGAATCAACCCTTCCGAGCTCCAGCAACAGAAAGAACGGACTGCACACCCCTCAATGCGAAGCGGGCCAAGATCCTCATGGTGACCAAGGATGCGCCATACATGAAGTGGCCACCTCGGCTGAAGGCCGACCCTAATGTAAGGAATAAAAATTTGTATTGTAGTTTCCACAAAGATCACGGTCATAGCACCGAAAACTGTAAAAACCTCCGTGGTGAGATAGAGGAACTCATCCGTCATGGATACTTGAAAATTTTTGTACAAAATAATAATAATAATAAAGCAGGTCGGCAGGGGGAGCAGAGTAGAGATGCTCCCGAACCCAGCAAGCAAGCAGAACAATCGTAGAAGCAGCCCCCACAAGAGAGACCAGTTCGGGGGACCATCCATGTGATTGTCAGAGGTTCGATTGTAGTGGGCTGCACTTCAGCTGCAACTCGGGCATCAGAACCCCTAGAAGCGACCAACACACGTGGGGTCCACTACCCCCATGATGATGCGCTCATCATAAAGGTAAAGATCAACGACTTTGAAGTCAGGCGTGTCCTCGTCGACTCGGGTAGCTCAGCAGACATTCTCTTCATAGCAGCCTTCGACCAACTTCAACTCCAAGAGAGCGACCTAAAGCCCGTGAACACTCCCCTGGTAGGCTTTAGCGGAGAGGAAGTCAGGCCCCTGGGAAGGATTACAGTACCTGTGGAAGTTGGCACTTGGCCTAGCATAGTGAGGCTCAACCATGAATTCTTAGTGGTTGGAACCCCCTCCCCGTACAATGCCATAGTAGGTCGGCCGATCACCCATGCCCTACGAGCTGTGGTCTCCACTTACTACTTGCCCATGAAGTTCCCCACGGACTTCGGAATCAGGATAGTGCGAGGTGACCAGCTTGAGTCTCACAAATGCTATGTCACCGCCCCCAAAGGGAAAGCCAAGGTGGCCGTCAACCTCGAGCTAGAGTGACCTACGGAGCAGTGTGAGGAGCGAGCTACGCCCACAAAAGAGACTGTCTCCATCTCAACATCGACGGAGGACCCAACCCGGATGATTCAGATTGATCTAAACTGGTACACTTCTTACTTGAAAACTTAGATGTTTTTGCATCATCCGCGACAGAAATGCCCGGCATAGACCCCAACATTATAACTCATAAGCTTAATATTGATCATGTAGTTAGGCCCGTTAGACAGAGGAAACGCAACCTAGCCCTAGAGCGATGGAGGGCAATCGACGAGGAGGTCGGGAAGCTCCTCGCAACCGATTTTATCAGGGAAGTCCACTACCCGAGCTGGGTGGCCAACCCCGTTCTGGTAAAAAAGGCAAATGGTAAATGGTGCATGTGCATTGACTACACCGACCTGAAGAGATTGCCCAAAGGACTGCCTCCCACTCCCCAGGATCGACCGTCTGGTGGACGCGACATCAAGGCATGAATTGCTGAGTTTTCTAGATGCCTATTCAGGCTACAACCAGATCAGGATGGACCCAGCCGATGAAGAAAATACTGCCTTCATAGCCGAGCTTGGCCTGTACTGGTACAAGGTCATGCCCTTTGGGCTAAAAAATGCCGGGACAACCTTTCAAAAACTGATAAATAAATTGTTTGATCCATTGATTGGTCGAAAAAAAGAATGTTATGTAGACAACATGGTCATCAAAACCCAGTTTTTGCATGATTTAATACAAGACTTGCATTCAGTTTTTGAAATTCTACGTAGATTTAACATGAAATTGAACCCGAATAAGTGTGCCTTTGGTGTCACCTCGGGTAAGTTCCTGGGATACATCATTAACCAGCGCGGCATTGAGGCTAACCTGGATAAAATAAAGGCCATCTTAGGCATGAGACCACCCCGAAAAATGAAGGAGGTTTAGAGGCTAAATGGCCGAATAGCTGCCCTAAGTCGCTTCATGTCCAAGTCGGCAAACCGCTGCCTACCATTCTTTAAATCAATTAAAAGCAAAGGGTTTGAATGGACCGAAGATTGCCAGCTCGCGTTTTATGAGCTCAAAAAGTACTTCGCTAGCATACCAGTCTTAACCTGGCCTGAGGAGGGCGATGTTTTAGAGTTGTACCTCTCGGAAAGTGACGAAGTGGTCAGCTCGGTACTGATAAAAGAGGTAGGTCGAGTCCAACGACCGATCACTATGTTAGCAAATTGTTGTAGGGAGCAGAGATGAGATATCCGAAGATAGAAAAGTTGGCCTACGCATTAGTTATTGCAGCCCAGAAGCTTCGTCTGTACTTCCAAGATCATACTGTTGTCGTCCTCACCAATAGACCCCGGAGGCAAGTTTTACTCAAACCCGAGGTCTCTGGTCGACTGACGAAGTGGGTCATTGAACTTAGCGAGTACGACCTCCAATATAAGCCACGAACTGCTATCAAGGCCCAAGCCTTAGCAGACTTCATCGCAGAATGTACTTTCAGCTCCGAAATCCCTAGGCCGATTGAGCACGAGGCCCCCAGTTTGGGCAGACCCGATGCTCCCAAGCCCGTTGAGCTCGAGCACCATGAGGTAGAAACCAGTGCGGCATCTCTCCTAGTTAGACCAAGGGCGAATTGGGATGAGGAGCCATGGATTCTTCACGTAGATGGCTCCTCAAACCAGTAGGGCAGTGGAGCCGGAATCATTCTGTACGGCCCAAGTCGCACAAAATTGGAGTATGTGCTACGCTTCGAGTTTGCGGCATCCAACAATGAAGTGGAGTACGAGGCATTAATAGCCGGGCTAGCTCTAGCCAAAGAAGTGAAAGCCAAACATATCGTCATCTGTAGTGATTCTCAGCTCGTGGTCAATCAAGTCACAGGCGAATAAGAAGCTCACGAACCAACTATGATTGCCTACTTAGCCAAAGTAAGAGAGACTCTGCTCAACTTCCAGTCACACTTCAACAAGCAAATCTCGAGATCAGAGAACGCTGAGGCCGACGCCTTGTCCCGGTTAGCCAGATCCAGTGATAATACCATGAGAACCGTGTACATAGAGAACCTGCCTCGGCCTAGCATTCTCAAGGGGGCAGAGGAGGTTGCTCCTGTCATTCAAGCAGAGCCGAGCTGGATCAATCCACTCACAAGCTTCCTGCTACACGGGACCCTCCCTGTAGACCGCAATGCTGCCAGAAGGGTAGAGTGCCAGGTGGCCAAATACGTCATGATAGACGAACGATTGTACCAAAGATCCTACACGCTTCCCTACCTGCACTGCTTGAGACCTTCTGAAGCCGTGTTCGTGCTTCGTGACACTCATGAGGGCCTGTGCGGTGGACACTTGGGGGGCAGGGCCCTTGCCCAAAAAGCGCTACGACAGGGGTACTACTGGCCAACAATGAAGATGCTATTGAGCTCGTCAAAAAGTGTGACATGTGCCAGAGGCATGCCAATATCCACCATCAGCCCGCTGCCGACCACAAGTATCTCACCGTCCTGTGGCATTTCGCACAATGGGTCATCGATATACTCGAGCCATTTTTACTAGCGGTAGGCCTGAGGAAGTTCTTAGTGGTAGCAGTTGATTGTCTCACCAAGTGGGTAGAAGTTGAACCTCTCATAACGATCACAGCCCGAAATGTATAGAACTTCTTTTGGAAAAATATAGTGTGCCACTACGGGTTACCTCGAGTACTGATTTCTGATAACGGTAAGCAGTTCAAAGACATTAAATTCTAGAATTGGTGCCAAGACATGGGAATTCGGCAGAACTTCACTTCAGTCGCACACCCTTAAGCAAATGGTCAAGCAGAAGTCACAAACAGAGCTATCCTCCGTGGACTGAAGACACAGTTAGAACAAGCTAAAGGACTATGGGCAGATGAGCTACCCAGCATTCTATGGGCCTACCGAACCACAATGAAGACCACCACAGGAGAGACCCCCTTCAACCTCACCTACGGCACTGAAGAAGTCATCCCAACCGAGATCGAGGTTCCCACGCTATGACTAGAAGCATATGATGATAAGGCAAATGAAGACGAGCTACGTACCAACCTCGACCTGCTTGGTGCTTGGGGTCGATCCCTCCCTAGCTGGCGGGCTCCTTCGTGAAGCCACGGTGAAATCGGCAACACTCTCCCAGTTCCCGGTAGGGAAGTGCGGGAGAGCGAGGGAGTGGGATTGCTCAGGCGGAGGGAACTGCCCTTGTGCCAGGAGCTCGCCTTCTTCAAGGCCACCTTCCATGGAAACTCCCTCGAACAAGACCGAGGGAACCTCAGGTGGTGGAGAAATGAAGGCTAGATCAGTAGCCTCAAACTCAGCGCCCCCAAAAGTGGAAGCTCGGTCAGGATGCGACCTCTTCATCTTGTGCTTCTGGTTGCTGGATAGAAGGTAGCAGGCGTCAACACCATACATGATAGCTACCAAAAATTACAAAGGCATTAGTCCAAAAAAAATTTGCAAGACACTATGCGACCTAAAAGGCAACCTATCGAAGCTTAGGCCGGCCTACACGAGCTTGTCCTCAGTCAAGTAGTCTGACAAATGAAAGCCAACTGCTGCCCAGGACTGCAGTGTTTCCTGAACTTTGGGATCCAAGTTGAACCCCGAATCCTAGATGGTGGCCCTCCAGTGAGTTGGGAAGGGCCACCCCTTGGGGTTGCAAACTACAAAATAGTCCCGCTTCAAGGCCGAGATCCTGTTCGAAAGCTCGTATAAGAACTTGAAGCCGCGACAGGGAGAAAAATAGTAGGAACACCTTTCTGGAGGTGCTCCGGGGGAAGCATTCTTAATGCAAAGAATGGTGGAGAGGGTGTCAAGGTTAAGGGGAATACAATACTCATAAAATAAAGAGATAGTCCCAACTACATTTCGGATGGAGTTGGGGTGAAGCTGGTCAACAGTGACGTTGAAGTGATTCAAAACCTCCACTATCAGAGGATGCAGAGGAAGACAAAGGTCAGCGATGAGCTACTCCTGGAAGATCACTATCTCATCAAGACCGTGCTCCCAGGGATAGTCACCGGAAGAGAGACTATAGATAAGGTCTCTAGGGAGGTTAAATTGGAGAACCAAGGCCCTAAGTCTCTCCATCGACATGGAGGAAGGACCAAAGCTATCTGGCTCCCTGGCCCGAGAGGAAGAAGTAGCCTCGCTAGAAGCCTGCTCCCAAGCTCCCCCTGAGTTCGAGGGGGCGTCATCATGGTCATCACCCCAGGAAAAGACATGGTACGGATACCCAGACATACTGACAAAATGATAAGACTCACTAGGGAAGAGATGAACCGAAAAGACGGTGTGAACAGAAGAAGAGCTCGGGTAGCTAGATGAAGACGCGGCCTCAGAATCCAAAAACAAGGCAAGTTAGCGTAAAAGAAATGAGGCCTGGGGCCCTCCAATTTATAGCCACCATGCCCTCAAATCGATGGCACAAATTGAGACGGATCTGACAGTTCATAGTCAAGCTGACCGCACACCTCCTGAAGCTGAAACGTGACCGGCTGCACGTCTCCCATGATTAAGGTAATGATAGTTGCACGTCTTCCGGAATTGAGAACCGCTTCGGCACATTTTTTGGCATTCAAAAGGTCCAGAGACCCCCTGACTTCTGTGTGCGTATTTAATGCGATCAATCAATCAAGTTTGAATTTCGGGTCAAATCCACCCGCCACACTCCATGAACTCCTCGCGCCAGAATAGAACCCTTGGCCCGAGGAGTGGGGGGCAATTGATAGAGGGTGATTTGACCCGACCCCCTGAGAAGGTGACATGTGGACATGACTCAATAGAAGTAACAGCTCAGCACAACGGCCTGACTGCGACTAAGTAATGAGCTCGCAGGACAGTTCGCAACGTTACAACTTGCCACAAGATGAGCTCGCTACAGCACGAGCTTGAGGACCCCCGACGTACTGAAGGGGAATGCTCCAAGACAAGTCTATCCCAGCTCACGAGCTAGGATAACCAGCTCGCTCTGGTACTTAGGCAGGAAAACTACCCCAAAGACAACCTCGAGAGGAATCGCCTCGAAGTGCCCCTAGGAGCTTGCTACAAGGTAGCTCGTAACAGGATAGCTCGCTACAAGGCAGCACGCTACGGAATAGCTCGCTACAAGGCAACTCGCTACTAAGCGACGTAACGCTTTCAGGAAGCTTCTATCTGACAAGACCGTACCCGTCAGACTGCACCACGACTCTTGACTGACGGTGCAATCCCTGCCAGCCCAACAGACTGCACCCACGTCTCTCGACAGGTGGTGGCATGTCTGTCCTACCGGGACGTGTCACTCATCCGATTGGGTAGTACTCTGCAATGGTTACATGTGCAGCCCTGGTAAATAACGGCTGCGATAGAGGTTCAGTGACGATTACTCCCGATTTGACAAGAACACCCATATTTAAGAGTCCCATGATCGAAGGGGAAAAGGTATCTTGAACATATCTTGATCTAATCTTGAGTAAACCTCGAACTCTCATTGATCTAGCGCTACCTGCACTCTTAGTCTTCTTTGCACTCTTTACTGCTCTTAGAAGCGTTCTAACTTAAGCATCGGAGTATTCCCACCGGGCAGGTCCCTCGGGAATCCTTCACCATCTTCTTCTCAGGTACGGTCCGTCGCCATCTAGGAGCCAGTCGACTGCCAAGTAGGAGTGCTTGGATCACGCAGCATCAGTAGTGATCCATACGAGGTATTGCACTCACAAGCCCTAGGCCTCTACCCAAATTTTCATTATTTGACTCGCCATTCCAAACCGTATATGGACGGTGGTTTCTCTGATTTCTGAAAAAACAAAATATCATAAAAAAATAAGAAAAAAATAAGAAAATGTGTGAAAGAGTGACGATATGAGAGTTGGAGAGTACCTGTGACAGTGAAATGGTTGGATGATCGCCAGTGGTTATTTTAGATGACCGGTGGTTTCTCTGATTTGAAATGAGAAAACAAAATATCAGAGAACAGGGGTTTATCTAAGTTGAAATGAAAAAATAAAATAGCAAAACAAAAAATAAGAGAATACCTGGTCAAGGTGAACTCACCGGAGCGGTCGCCGGTGCTGAAGAAGGAGAGCTTGGGTGAGGGGAGAAGAATGGAGGTCAGGGGAGGCTAGTTCTAGAAATCAGTAAATGAGGGTTTTGATTAGATTTTGGGCAAGTTTTGGGGCTAACTGAACAAGCTAACAGCCATCCCATTAGCCCCGCACATGGGAATACCGACCACGTGCGAAAGGACAGATGGCGGACGCTCGGCGTGTGGGGCGTTTTTGGGGTGAGAGGCAGTGTGGTGCGGATCGATTTGAACTTCATAGCTATAGGCTAGTAATAATTGTAGGCATAGCCATTAGAGATTGGGCCAATCAACAATTGACTTTTTTAAATAAACATTAATTACAGTTTGGTTTAATTAAAACCGATTAAAATGATTTCAGGTAAATGAAAAAAGAAGTCAGTTTTCTTTAGTTGTTGGTCAGTTTTGGTTGCTCTTAAAGATAACCCAACTTTTTTGGTTTGGTTGATAATATTAAGTAAAACTGAACTGAATCGACCCATGAACAGCCCTAACATGGACATATAATCCAACACAATGCCAAATTCTCCATTCTATATTTAATGCAATCTATATATTTAATTTAATGCATTAACTACATACAATATTTCAATTAACATTGTATGGGGCACAATAAAGCAGCCAATAAATAACATATTTAGAAAATAAGTGCTACAGAAATGAAAATGTTAAGATGGACAAGTACGAAAACTAGAAAAAGATAGGATCAGAAATAAAATCATGTAAAAACTATATTGCACTCTACCTCAGAATTCTAAATTCCATTGTAGATCTACAACAATTTAAAATTTTAAATATCCCGACCTATAACACCAATACCCACCCATGTACTGGCATCAATTCCGAGTTGGCACCTACCCAATTGTATAGTAGAGCTAAGATTTGTTGGGGTGGACTGAACAATAAAAGACCCTAAAATTATTTGTAGAAACTTAGGAGTAGATCCAATAAGTGATAAAATGAGAGAGAGAGAGAGAGAGTACTAAGATGATTTAAGTACGTGCAAAGAAGATCACCAACAGCTCTAATTAGAAGAAGTGATTTATTACAAGTTCAATGTTTTTTTGGGGGAAATTTATAGTTAGAGTCAAATGTACATTTAAATTTATGTTGCTGGTTGGTTTAGAAACCAACAAAACTCCAACAATCGGCTGTACAATTCAAATTATAAAAACCCCCGCCATGTCATTGGAGACTTATGTGGTTGTTGCCAACATGGGACTCTTAATCCATGTTGGACACACCATGGATTATTTGAAAAAAAAAAGAGTTTTCACTTTCTCTCCCATTCCCTTTGTCTCTCCCACTCCCACTCCCACTCCCTCTCGATCTCCCTCCCACTCTCTCACTCTCACAATCATCTCTCGACCTCCAACTCCCTCTGTCTCTCCCACTCTCTCAACTTTGGTCTACAACTAAATCACTCTCTCTCTCTCTCTCTCTCTCTCTCTCTCTCTCTCTCTCTCTCTCTCTCTCTCTCCCTCATTTTTTATTTTTCTTAAGAAACTTATACGATATTAATCAGACCGTATAAGTTATAAGTTAGTCAAGAGACCAACAACTTGTACAATCAAATTATAAATTTCTATCAAGTTTGTGTAGATTTCATAGCCAAGAATTTCTTGTGATTTTTTATCAAATTGGATTGAAAGAATTAGAACCGCACTAAGTTTGTCTTATATTCTTTAATATGGTCAGGTTAATACCATATAAGTGTATAAGAAAAATAAAAAATAAAAAAGAATGGGAGAGGGAGCACGAAAGAAACTAAGAGAGAACGATAAAGATTGAGGGAGGAGAGATTGACCGAGAGAGAGAGAGAGAGAGAGAGAGAGAGAGAGAGATTAAATGAGAAACAAAGTGAGAGATATTGAGGGAAAACAGTAGATTGACAAAGAGGGAGAGAATGAGAGAGATTGACTGAGAGAATGTAAAAACATTTTCTCAAATCACAGTCATTGAGTTGGGAAAGACGACTATTTGAGTGAGAGAGTGGGAGGGAGATCGAAAGAAAGAGGGAGTCGGAAAGGAAGTGAAAACCCTTTTATATTTTCAAATAATCTATGTTGTGTCCAATATGGATTAAGAGTCTCATGTTGATAACAGCCACATAAGCCTCCAATGACATGGTGGGGGTTTTTATAATTTGAAATGTACAGTTGGCTCTCAAAAGTTCTATTGGTTTCTGAACCAACATGTAGCGTCATTTTAAATGTTGAGCTGGCTAAAACTATAATTTTCCCTTTTTTTGGTAGGCAAGTGAAAAGCGGTTATAAGAGCTAGGGATAGACAAAAAAAAAAGATGAATTATAATAAGAAATGATTTAAGCACTAATAATTTTATAGTGGATATGACTTTAGAATGAATTGAAAATAGTCAACCCCATATAATATTGGAATAAGGTGTGGATGATGGTGATTCCTATTAACACCAACTATTTAACACCTTATTGAACTCTCCTATTGAAAGTCTATATTTGACGTCTTATTCAACTTTACTATCCAACTTCGTGTATCATGTCTTTTCTGCACCATATCGGGTTGTTGGTTGCAAACGTTTAATATGGAGTTTCTCTTTTGCACGGTTCTTTGGACTCCTAGGTAGGGCAATAAATCTGCCCATACACTTGCTAAACATGTCCTTACAATCTCTTATTGTTTACTTGAAATTCTACTCCTTCCTTTTTACAACATATTGCAATAAATGATCTGCCGAGCTTAATTAATAGATTCCCCCAAGCAAATTGCTGGGGTTTATTCTTTACTAAATTTATTATTATTATTATTATTATTATTATTATTTCAACTATAATTTAGACTTCACATAATACGCTTTGTGAGACTTAATTTCTGTATCATTTATATGCTTTGTGAGCACCCTAGAGTATTCATGTGTGGCCTAATCATTCCATTGTTTCCATGTGTCTCAAAGTATATCCTATGTATCTCAAAATTACTGTCTTTGAACTTTAATTTGAGTCCAAGTCATCCATGTAAAAGCAAGGTTGTATCAATATGCATGTGTGTCTTCTGCCTCTATCGATCTGTGTTGGTTCCTATTGGTCTATTCAATTATTACAAATTAGGAGTGATCATTTCTCGATTAAAACCAAAAAACTGAATCGAATTATTTAGGTTTTTGGTTACTTCGGTTCGATTTATTCAGTTTTACAAAATGTTTCAGTTTCAATTTTCGACTATGAAAATTCGGTTAACCAAAAAACCAAATAAATACAAAGTTATTATTTATATATAATATATATATATATATATATATATATATATATTTATATATTAATTTGATATTAACCGAAATAGATTAAAATCAAACCTACAATTTCAGTTTCGATTCGGTTTTTCATTTAAAACTTCGGTTTTAAAATTTCTTATTTATTCGATTCAGTTTTAGACCAAATAAACTGATTTCTCACCCCTATTAGAAACCAACATACAAATGCTACAAATCGACATCGTTAATGGGTCAATTCTGCCCTATTGAGCAAAATGAACCAAACCAATAATGCTGGTTATGGTTTCATGATTTTATCCTGGGTGATATAATTGGGTCAATTGTAGTTCATTCCTATTCTAAACCAATTCAAACCCGAAGCCAATTATTTTTTAAAATAAATATAAGATTTTCTTAACTTTTTTATAATTTTTATCATATTTTATGTTTGAAATGGAAACTTGATAGATAACATATAAGGTATTAAAAATATTTAATTTATTATCATATAAATAATTTAGTATCTTACCGTCATTTTTATTAAGGTTATATACTCAAAATTTAAATCTTAAGTTATTATTTCAATAAATAAATATAGTTTTTCAGTATAAACAGTGGTAGACCGACTATTAAAAAAACGGTTCTAGGTCTCTGATTTTGTCCCGATTAATAATCAGTTTGGAATTGGGACCACCCTGTCGGGCCTGTCCTGACCCAAACCCAACCTGTTGACAGCCCTAACCATGCTCATTTGTAACAAAAGTATTAAAAACCCATTCTTAACTGTTACAAATTACAAATTGACGTTCAATACAAAAACACTGTTACAAGCCCATACTTGAGCTTTACAATCCATCCTCAAAGGTGTCAGCTATTTCAAACCATATTCCACTATCACATTACATACCAAAAAATTGTTAAATAATTTTTATCCACTCTCAACAAGTCATTTAGTTGAAAAAAAAAATTGTATACGATGAAAAATATTCACTAGGTTTCTTTTAATTGTCCTAAACCCTGGTCCAATTTCAATTGATAGAAGTAACCTTATCAGACATTATTGAAAATTTTCACCTAACGTTTAGACCATTTTCCCCCCAATACCTTTCCATTGTGCAGGGGTGATCTGCTCTGCTTTAACTCACACGCTATTGAAAATATGGCATTTTATTTAGACTCAAAAATACAAATGTATACAATGCAAATGCATAAAAAATAATACAAAATATAAATATAAATATGCAGATTGCAGACTGCAAAGCCTTTTTATTTTGTTTTATTTTGTATGTATTTGTACTGCACATATTTGTATTTGTACTTCTTCGGGCCTAGATACAAAAGGTTATAAAGATTAAAAAAACAAACAAAATACACATATAATTAAGTAAATATTTAAGTTGGATTGTTGGTTATAAAAAATAAATTGTCTGTGTTTTTCATATGTATTTGTGTATACATACATAAACTAGAGTTCAAATATCAACCAATCCCATTAAGGGTCCGTTTGGTTCATAGCCAGAATCGAAGTTGGAATCAGAGTTCTTTGGAATCAGAATCAGAACCAGAATGGTCCAAGGTTCAAAATATCGATACGTCCGATACACCAATATGGGCGTCTCGGGCGAATCGATACAGCTTTTGATGCTTTTTTTTTATTTTTTTCGCAACCAGTTCAGGGTTCCTCCACCCCTTGAACCGGTCAGACCACCGATACACCCACTGTAGGGGCATATCAGAGGGGCCCCAGAACGATAAGTATCAACCGATACGGGCCGATACGTGTCAATACTTTGAACCTTGAAATGGTCCATTCCCATAGTCTATTTCAGACAGAAATGAGAATGGAAATTGAAATCAACAATAATATGATTTCATTCCCATGAGAAGCAGAGAACAAGAATGGGAATGAGATTCCAATTCCACCCAACCAAACAAATAGAATCAGAATAACCCATTCCGATCCAATTTCAGACCCCTATTCTTGCAAACCGAACAGGGCATAAATCCTATTTTTCATTAGTTCAGATTTTACAAAATGTTCTTTAACATTTACAAGACATCATCACATTCAACCAATTCCATCTTTCCTTGCACGGTGCAATGGACGCACCATAGATATTGGCTAAAACAAAAATATTATGTAAAGCCTTAGCCTCTTCAACACCCAACCACATCGCTCCCCCTTTACTCTATTAAAACCTTTATTAGCATTTTTCCATAGGGGGATATGCATTAGGATGGCCAATACAAACTGACATGGATAATATAAACGGCATTAAAAAGTGATCTGCTCCACTCATAACACGTGTCTATAAACTCGAAAACCACATGGTCAATACACATTGTATATAATGGAAAATTTTATTATACCGGAAGAGATTTGACCCATCAAAACAACCATAAATTTGATGAACAACACCTGATTGGTCACCTTTTATAGTCGAACCCATTATATAAAATAAGATGACTCAACATCCACAATCAACCGGACAATGCAATTAAACTTCAATCATTAAATTAGTTGGTGACTTACCCAAGAAAACAATAAATTAGTTGCACATAAGAAGAATATCAATATACAAGGGGCAGAATAACAAGTCATGAAAAGTACACTGCTTCAACTTTTCAAAAAAGCATCTTGAGCTGCTTTCTCCCGTACATGGTTCCAAGTTGAATCTTATTCCTCCTTTCTTTGAATTGATGATTTGATCTTCAAATAGGGGTATTCACTTGGTGCGGTCCAGAGACCCCACAGTATGGTTAAATGGATGCAGAACAGAACAAAAGAAGAGTAGAAATTTGAAGGATATATGTTCCAGCAAAGCTCTACGCCTAAGAACAAAATGAGCCTACATAACAAACACAAAAAGAATTACCGATATAAAAAGAAAGAAATGGATATGAACTCATAAAACCTTTTTAGAACTTGTTGGGTCATAACATACCGTAGTGAAGTAGAAAAATTTGTTTTCCACAGTAAAAACGGCAAGCTGTAGAAGTACCTGCACGCCAACAACTCTCACAGTGAGCTTTATAACAGATGGAAGCCCATAAGATGGCAATGGAGCAGGTTCGGGAGGGTTTTAAGAATTCTAGACCCTCTCCGCCTCCTCAAACCTCTCAATCCATACCCTTCCCAAAATGTACAACGGGTTGATTTTCAGAATCCAAACTCTCCCTGCACATGAAAATGCAAAATCCTCCCCAACCCTATCCTCATTGCATTTAAGGGTGGGGTGGGTCAGGCCCAGGACCTGCATCTAATTTCCTGTTATTATAAGCAATAAACAAGCAAAATCACATGAACAAACATCAAAGTTTCCAGTGATGCAATTATAAAATAAAGAAAACACAAACCATCAACTACCCTTGACATAAGATTCAAAACATTATTGAATTCAATACATAATACATAATATCCATTGTCCAAGATTGTATATTATGGATTGCAACAGATCTGGGAGGGTTGGGTTTAACCTAATATAATACTGTACCCTACCCCAAAATCTGCTTTTCAAACAAAAAACCCACCCCATCGAGACAGATAGGGGAAGGTAACCCACCAGGTAGGGTAGAAATTGCCATCCCTACCATCTAGAGAAGTGTTGACATGCAATGGTTGTGTCTGTATACTACCACAAACACTGCCATCTTATCTGCATAATATCAGTAGGTTCAAACAGATGACATTTTCAAAGGATTCATGCCCTCGTTGTTCTGGAGTAGAACATCCAGCTAAAGATTTGAGAAAGTACGATTTTTCAACTGATCTCATGCTGGCCATCCTATGTTACTTTTCCAACCTATACATGGAAAAAATTTGAGCTCAAAAATCCTTGCCACATGATCAAAATTAGCCCTTTTTACCAGTAAAGTTTATCTTTGTCAACTAACATAAAATTGAATAACAAATCAAGAAGAAATAGAGAAAGCACCAAGCTTTAACATGGTTCGTCTCAGTAGCCTACATCCACAGGAAGAGGGAAAAATATCCACTTTGAGAACAAGGCCATGTTTGGAAGTGCTTAAAAATAAATGCTTACTTGGGCCGGGACCACACCATTAAACACTTATTGGTGTTTGGGAAATAAGCCCAAAATAAGTGCTTATTTTAAAAATAAGGGCTTATTTTTTTAAACCCAAATATCCAGCTTTTTTTAAGTGCTTAAATAATAAGCACTTATTCTATTTTTTTCTAGCAACACTTTCCTCATTTAATTTTTATAATTCCAACAATGCCCTTCAAATGTAAAAAGGTATGGTTTGGGCCATCGATTGTTTCTTCTCCATTGCCCTCTGTAACCAGCAGCATAACTTGGTTCTCCTTGGCCGAATAATCATTCCCGAAGGCGGAGATCTATTACCGGCGTAACTTGGTAGGATTTTGTTGAGAAGTGGGGTTTTCTTTTGGGTTTTGTTTTGAGAAGATACACAGTTGAAGAAGACAAATAACAAGAAAGAAGAAGACTTTGGCGTTGCGAGTGGGTCGTTTCGTGTTGGAAGAATGTCTGCAGCTGCATCTTCACCGGTGGAAATGAGTGCGTCCAGATTTGTAAAGTGTGTCACAGTCGAGGATGGGGCCATTGGAAGCCGTAAACCAGGAAATTGTTCGAACCCAATATAAACAACAATGAAGGAAGTCGTAAACCACGGATTTTACTTCAATACAACGCAAAGTACTTGAAATAACCACAACAAATCTAAAATATCTCGTCAGAACAGACAAAACAACTGTGTAAAACAAGGGTTCAAATCTGCAACAGAGAAACAAGACAGAAACTGTAAAGTAACATTGATTTCTGTAAGGCTATGATGGAAGGTAGTAATGATCACATTGGAAGAGCTGCTAATAAGTTCTGAGAGGAAGACATCCTTGTTGCTGTAGAAGGTGTTGATGATCAGACTCAGCAGCTGGTTGATCTCAGCCTGGAAGGCAAACGTCTCGGTATCCACCATGATGAAGAAAAAATGAGAAAACAGAGTTGAGATCGTTGTTGATTAGGGTTTGTGAGAGAGAAAAGGAAAAAAGAGAGAATGGGTTTGGAGTCGAACTGTGTTGATATATAGGGACTTTACTCGGTGAAAAGGAGAAAAATGGAAATTATGGTATATTTTGAAAATTTAAAGAAAATGAAGGGAAAAAGATTACAAGTGCTTTTTGGAGAAAAAACCACCAAATGCCCAATATGAAATAAGTGCTTATTTTTTAAAATAAGCAATTGAAAAAGCTGGGTACCAAATGCAAAAAAGTGCTTATTTGAATAAGCACTTGTTTTTAACATAAATACTCCCAAACATGGCCTAAGAGATACACGGCTGACTTCTCTACAGATTCACAACAAAATATCCACTCTCACTCAACCTTAATCCCATAAAACAATGGTTTAAATTAGCAAAAGGGCAAATTATATCAGAATTTCACATAGGCCCCTCTTTCTCCCATAAATATATACAAGTCCCCAAAACTTATCAACATTACAAATATACCCCTATAACCTCCAAAAACCCAAATACAATATATCTCTCTACAATCTTTAAAAAAAAATGAAACTAGAATGGCTAGTGTAAGTTGGAAAATCCACCAAAACAATTAATTATGCTAAATTGACACATTACAAACCAGCAAGACCCTATATTAAGTATCCAATTGATGATAGTTGAAATTTGCTTTGAACTAATTAACATGCACAACATAATATATAAGAGTATCATCCTAAAACAAAATAAAACAAAAGAAAATACTCAAGGAAAAATTACCATGAATAAAATTGATAATGCAATGATCTGGCACATACAATTCCAATGAAGTTACCAACGAACATAGTAGTTGCAATATCTGCATTAGTTCCAAAGCCATTTTAGTCCTAATTCAGAAGAAAAGCATAGAAAAAAATGCCACTAGGAGCAAAAAGTATCATCTTATAACCCCTAGAAGTTTGTAACTTACGTTCATTAGTGAGAAGATTGGAAGTAGCAATTCTTAGAGGCATAGAGACAAGTCTAGAGCGCAAAAAACGGATAAGTCCACCCTCATGCCTGGAAAAGTATTATAAAGTGAGTAAAATATTGTTAGGTAACTAAGATACTGACAAACCCAATTGCCTTTTAATAGGAACAACTGATCAAAAAGTATATTTTTCTTCCATAACAAGAATTCTTCAACTTCATTTTTTTATCAATATTCTTCAACTTCATTTTACAACATCCTCCTGGTAACCTCAGTCATAAACTACCGAGATCCTTGAGGGCCATGGCCTTGAGACATGATGCTTTGGCAATCTTAACCATTTAGTCTAGAGATTGACATAAAAAAGGAACCAGCAGCTAAGACTTCAGACCAGAGGGTGTTGAATATGAAGATTTCCAGGCTATAAAGTCCAAGAGGAGAGTAACACAATTTTAGTTGAATAGACATTCCATAAGAAACTGTGAACATGCTGGGATAGTTCTAGCTCAAGTGGTAGCATGATATGGACCAATAGTGGCCCCATTAGTGACACGACTCCATCATAGAATGATTTGAGCCTATAGTAGCCCTGTTGGCAACATGACTCCATCAGAGCTTAAGTGATTGAACTCCTTAGTTGTTCTTAGTGCACATATTCTGTAAAGATTTAAACTATTATCCCTTGCTGAAACTTGAAAAAAACTGACACAATTAATTACAAAACTGAAACTGCCGGATTATCCAAAAAGTGCTTCTAAAAGCTAATAGGTTACCTACGGCCAAGATTGCGTAATGACCCTTGTGTCGATGCATGTGATTATCATAATAAGACACTTCTACATAAAATATTACTTTGTTTCCTTAATAATGTAACATATATGAACAGAAAATGTACAGAATGGGTGTCATTTTTTCTTGTAGAATGTTATTAAGTAATAAAGATAAACTTCTAGACCTATGGTGAGGAACTTTGCTACCTAATTACAGCAAGGGCACAGCTGGATTTGGTATTGCATACAAAATTTACACTAAAAATTGAAGTATGCAACATGATACAACACCCTTGTACAGGTAACCAGGTATCATAGGTGAGAACACAGCTGGATATGTTGTCGGATATGAAATTTACACTAAAATTTGAAGTTGTCCAACGCAATATAATACCCTGGTACATACTGATCAAAAAAAAATACAATACCCTGGTACAAGTATCCAGGAATCATAGCCTTTTCCTATGGGCATATAATGTTACAATTTAAGTAAGTATAAATATATATATATATATATATATATGAATTTTTAATAGTTTAATCTTGTCTACAAACATGTATGTGAGTTCGTGCTTTTTCATTTTAGCAAGACTCCTGGACACAGTTGGGTTCTAATTCCCCTGTCCTTGTCCATGCAACACTCGTACAAATATGCAAAAAAGTGAAAGTAGCACAACATACAAATAAAACACAAAACTTCCTTGTGTACCTTGCTTGTTTTTAGTTCTATACTTCTATAGTTCTATATTGTGCTATATCACATGTAAATCCCCTTCTGTACTTTTACCACCCATTTATTTTTTTCCAGATTCATTTTACATCCTGAATGCAGACATAGTGACACACACAAGACGAGATTTCGCATACTTACTTGCACCACCTAAAATGAGCAAATGCTGTAAGTAGTAGAAGATGAACAACCAGCAAGGAAAACGCAAACTCCTTTGATATAAAGATTGATTCACGGATGAATTTGAAGTTCACAGACCTGATAAATTACAGGAAATCTGATTTTTCAGTTTGATAGTTGAGTATATAGACTATGTTGAGAAAAATTAAAACATCACCAATGTTGGGCAATATTTTATGAGAAATTATAATGACAAAAGAAGTAGAACCAAATGAAGATACAGGATGTATGCTCCAATTATATTCATATTTCTCTCATTCTAAGGAATAAGTTGTTGACGAATTTATATTGTGTTAGGAATGGTGCAGCAATGGAAGCACAATATCCGTTTACAGCAAACTTTTGCCCCATTTTCTGTCATTCTAGCAGATTTTCGAATTTAGGGTGTTAGTAATTCTAGGAAAAAAACCTGATTTTTCACTTCCCATTGCCTCCTCAAATCCAAATGCAGACCTAAAGTTTATCACCCTATTAGCCCTATCAGAAGACTTATCACCTAAGGTAATTGTAAAATAGCTCAAAAAGGCAATCACGCCAAGGTCAGATGGAAGATTCATGATGAAGGGAGGGCTTCAATATCTCATCTACTATAGCAGAATATGTCAACATTAGTTGGGCCTTCTAGGGAGTAGATGCAGATTGTTGTAGCCACTCTTTGATTATCTAAAACATCTTCAGGCTTATAAATTTATCTTCTGATTAGACAAATACAACACTAGGAGGATGACCAGATAGAAAAATACTGCCTTTCTTAGGGTATAAAATCACCTAAATCAAAACTCACCTTGCAAGAGTGCAGTATAGCTCCCTTATTTCTAGGCCTGAAGATGGGTTAAAGTGCTCCATTTTTCTTTTACTCTATTCATTCTTCATTATTTATTAATACAATATTATATCCATAGATTAAGCACAGCCTAAGCAGAAAAAGTACATGTAATAATTACCAATAAATACCCAATCGGCATAACATTGATAATGTGTTGGACAAGATTCACAAGAAAACTAACCAAAGAAAAATACAATATTTCAATTAATAATGGAAAAAAAAAAAAAGCATCCAGCTAGAAGATGTACCAGAAGTGGATGAAGACACGACCAAGATTGAATGCTCTAGAGATATATGCTACTGGATGTGATAATAAAAATGGCAACCCCAACAAAATCTGCAGAAATTTCAACAAATCATAAGACCACTTATGGATGTGATAATCAATACAACACTCATGCTGCAGCAATGCTATTAAAGGTTTTTCCCACTTTGCCTAACCAAAATAAGAAGGAAAAATAACTCGACACTGCCCCATAAGCAATTTGTGGACAGCTCTTACAACCTTAAATTTTCAAACTGACCTACAACTGCCTTGTTCAAGCCAATATCCCAAAATCAGGAGAAAGCAGCTTTGTCTCTTCTATTGATCAAAGTGCACAACTGCACGTGTTAAGAGATCAGTCTTTCCAAGCTCCCACATTATTTTTTTTTCACCCCAAACGAAAGAAATGAAATTAAAATGGAACCAAAACATCTCTCAGTCCTTGTTAAAGACTGAGAAGGCACAACCTAATTAACTCCATGCACATAAGCTGGTTAACCCACAGGCCTTGTATGGGAGTAATTACAGGTGGTCATGAACATTGTGATTGGAAACCATAACAGACACTCCCAACCTCTTCATCTTTCCCATTCTGCAAAAAGCTTGGTCTAGCACCCAGCCCAAGTCTAACTACACCCTGCAAATTGTCTCCCATTTAGCTCTGAAGGTTTTCAGCAAGAGGAAGAAGAAACAAGAGAAGGATTTAGAGAATGGTGCAGCAGTCTTATTCCCTGTCCAGCCCTAATTGATATTTAAAGGAGTGTTTAAAATAATGTACAAGTAATAATGCCCCTCATTAGGAGGGCAGAACATAAAATATTTAAACATATAAAGCTCAAGGTCATTCTTCCCAATAAGAAACATAAAAGAAAAAAAGAAAAAAAAAATAGTGCAAGAAACAGCCAACCCAATAATAAACAAGTCTTACAATACTCCCCCTCAAGTTGAGCATGATATCTATCATGCTCAACTTGCCCAACAATACATGGAATCTTGTCTTACATAATCCTTTCATGAAGACATCAGCTAGTTATTTTCCAGAAGGCAAATAGGGAATGCATAAGGTTCTTGAGATGATCCTTTCCCAAACAAAATGCCTATCAATCTCAATGTGTTTGGTCTAACATTCTGAATAGGATTATTTGCTATGCTGATAGCAGCTTGGTTGCCACAATAAAGCCCCAAGGGACCATCCATCTGAATTTCCAACTCCTTTAGCAGAATTTGAATCCATAGTAGTTCGGTTACACCATGAACCATTTCTCCATACTTTGCTTCAGCACTAGACCCAGTCACAACCATTTGCTTCTTAATTCCCCAAGTGACCAAATTTCTACCCAACAAATGTGCAATATGCAATAGCAGACCTACTGTGCCAACAGACCCTGCCCAGTAAGCATCAAAATATGCTTCAACCAAGGTTCTAAACATCAATACAGGCTGATACGCCGGTAGGGCGTATCGACATGTATTGGTGCTTTTTTATGTTTTTTTTTCTTTTTTCAAAACCGGTTCAGAGGGGTCGGTTAAAGCCCCGGCTACCCTCTGAACAATGGCCTGACCTGATACAATCCCTGTAGGGGTGTATCGGGAAGGCCCCGATATGATACGTATCGACCGATATGGGCCGACACGTAACGAAATTTTGATACTTGGCTTCAACTACTAGCTTGAAATGTTTCTTGAACAATAAACCCTTTACTAGATATTCTTTTTGGTGAGGTGAGAAATTCTGGGAGCATGCACAAATTGGCTTACAATATGAGGTCTGCTGAGGGACAAATAGAGAAGTTTAACCACCAAGCATTGACACTTCTCTCTATGAGTGTACAGTTTTTTTTTTAAATTGAAATATAT
This sequence comes from Nelumbo lutea, assembly GCF_056320005.1. Classification (NCBI taxonomy): domain Eukaryota; kingdom Viridiplantae; phylum Streptophyta; class Magnoliopsida; order Proteales; family Nelumbonaceae; genus Nelumbo; species Nelumbo lutea. The sequence goes on from NC_142690.1 coordinate 54,571,455, forward strand.
TCCTTATCAAGAAAGTATAAACTGACACAGTAGACCAGAGAGAGGTGCAAGGTCCGGCCCCACCCTTAAGTTAATACAACATCAATAAGTAAGGTATTAAATAAGATAAGACAAGATTACAAAGCAGCCCAAAAAGTTCCCTGTTTGCCCCTTGTTTAGCAAGACAATCAGAAAATACATTTGACAACCTACCCTCCCACTGCTTGAAAGTCAAAATCAAGGAGTGGAATATTCTCCACTTTGGAAGGTCAGTGGAATATTCTCCACTAAGGAAGAAACATGATGTTTTGGGGATCGGGATAAAGAACTGAGGTGGGAGCTAAGGAAGAGTCTGGAGGACACAATTTTCAAAGAAGAAATTAGTTGGAGGCAGAAATCTAGACATAAATGGGTGAAGGAAGGAGATAGGAATACAAACTTTTTCCATGCTATAGTGTTACAGGCCCGAGAATAGGATCTCGTCATGGGTCGGTCCACAGGGAAAACCTCCTGTTTTCCCTTGTTCCTCCCTTTTCTTGAGGAACCTATCTTGGCGCCTTAATGGTGATTTGTTCAAGAGATCACCAAACTCTCCATTGCTCTCTTTCTTGACTGAAATTTTCGATGCCTTTTATTGAATAATATCAGCTCCTTAAATAGGAGATTACAAGAGGTAAGAGTCCTACTTTTAGGAAGACTCCTTACTAATCTATACTACTGAATAGATAAGATAAGAACACTGAATAGAAAAGACTCCCTACTAATCCCTACTACTGAAACAGATAAGATAAGAATACTGAATAGATAAGACTCCCTACTAATCCTATTACTGAAAATAGAAAAGATAAGAATGCTGAATAGGTAAGATAGAACTTTATCTAGCTGGAATTAGATAAGATGAGAACTGAGAACACCCAATTACTGCTGCTGCCGGCGGAGACACTTCTTCCCAATAAATGCGTCCACATCATTACTCCCCTCCTGGACTAAGAGCTTGTCCTCAAGCTCGAAACCTAGATAGGTGTCTTGAAACACAGTCAAAGGAATCTAGGATAGGTGGAATGATTTTGCCCTCCCGGATCGAGTTCCAATGAAGGGGGTTCATCCTCATCTTCCTCTTGTTCCACCAGGAGGCAGAAAAGTCTCTTGCACTTGTGCCCTGCTGAGTAAAGTTCATCACAATTAAAGCACTGTCCCCTCGCCCTGCGTTCCGCCATCTCAACCCTGGACAAGTGCTTAATAGGGGGTGCAACAACTCTGCTCCCCACACTGGATGCTGATCTGGAATTGTTGCTCGTCTGTGGTTTCTGTTCTTGGCTGACTGCAGAAGAAGGGGCCATTCCGGGTGCTTTCGGGGGTGCCCATGATGTCGGCGGCCGCCCTATACTGAAGGTTCTACGGCTGAGTTGCAGCTTGCATTCGAAGGCGTGAGCTAGATTCATGGCTGTAACCAGGTTGGGGGGATGTTGCATCTCCACATCCACCCTTAAGGGTTCTGCTAACCCTACAATGAACATGTCTACCTGCTGGTCCGGTCGTACCGATGCTGCTCTGGCAAGGAGGGTCTGGAACTGGCGCTCGTATTCAGCCACCGTTCCCGTCTGTTTGAGGTTGATCAATTCACCTAATGGGTTGCTTGTTAATGGGGGCCCAAACCTAAGAAGTCAGCAAGATTTGAATTGGGTCCAACTGAGCCCGGGTTCCTCTTGTTCCAATCGATAAAACCAAAGCTGCGCCTCCTCCATCAAGGGAAATGCGGCTAGACTTACCTTGTCTCTGTCCTCTATCCGTTGGTTGCGGAAGAACTGCTCACATCAATACAGCCACCCCAAGGGATCACCCGCGCCGTTGTAAGAAGGGAACTCCAACCTGCTGTATTTGGGAATGACCGCGGCTCCCTGGGTAACGATCTGTTGTTCGCCGGATGAATCCGCCATGTCTGGTCGACGACTGTTAGTGGTTGTCGCCCCTTCTGGGTTCCTCTCCTTGTTAGAAAAAAATAACTCCATCAGGCGCCGTAACTCTCGGACATCGTCCTTGATTTCGCGTACCTCCGTATTGTTCTCCACGAGCCGGTGCTCCAGTTCGTGGACCCTGGACATCAACTACTCCAGATCACCCATGACGCCTTTGCTCAGATACCAAATTGTTACAGGCCCGAGAATAGGATCTCGTCACGGGTCGGTCCACGGGGAAAACCTCCTGTTTCCCCTTGTTCCTCCCTTTTCTTGAGGAACCTATCTTAGCGCCTTAATGGTGATTTGTTCAAGAGATCACCAAACTCTCCTATGCTCTCTTTCTTGACTGAAATTTTCGATGCCTTTTATTGAATAATATCAGCTCCTTAAATAGGAGATTACAAGAGGTAAGAGTCCTACTTTTAGGAAGACTCCTTACTAATCTATACTACTGAATAGATAAGATAAGAACACTGAATAAATAAGACTCCCTACTAATCCCTACTACTGAAACAGATGAGATAAGAATACTGAATAGATAAGACTCCCTACTAATCCTACTACTAAAAACAGATAAGATAAGAATGATGAATAGATAAGATAGAACTCTATCTAGCTAGAATTAGATAAGATGAGTACTGAGAACACCCAATTACTGCTACTGCCGGTGGCGATACTTCTTCCCAATAAACGCGTCCACATCATATAGCTAATAGCAGAAGAAAGAAAAACACCATCTCTAAGCTGGTGGTTGATGGGACAGTTTTAACTCAACAGAATGAGATTGTCGGGGCTTTTGTGGAATACTTTAAATCCATCTTTAGGAAGCCTTTGTTTAAGAGATTAAGGATTGAAGGGTTGGATTGGCCTAAGCTCCCTGATGAGTTGATTGTGTGGTTGGAAAGAGAGTTTGACCTGGAAGAAATAAGGGATGCCATTTTTTCTATGGATAGATCTAAAGCCCCGGGCCCTGATGGTTTCACAATGGCTTTTTATCAAAGACTGCTAGGAGATAATTAAGGCCAACATTCAAAATGTTTTCTCAGAATTCTTTGAAAGAGGAGTGATAAACCCTGGCCTGAACTCTACTTTTATTGCTTTAATTCCGAAAAAGGAGGAAGCTTGCCACCCTAAAGAGTTTAGACCCATCAGTTTGGTTAATAGCCTCTATAAGATCATTGCTAAGGTGTTATCCAAAAGAATTAGAGAAGTGCTTCCCACAATTATATCCCACAATCAAGGTGCCTTTGTGATGAATAGACAAATTGTGGACCAAATCTTAATTGCAAATGAGAGTGTGGAAGATTATAAAAGTAGAGGGGAGAAAGAGTTGGTGTGTAAATTGGATCTAGAAAAGGCATACGATATGGTTGATTGGTCCTTGCTATTGGAAGTTTTAAAGTCTTTTGGGTTTGGGCAGAGATGGTGTAATTGGATAAAAGGGTGTAACAGGACATGCCACTATTCTGTATTATTGAATGGCAAGGTGGTAGATCATTTTCCAGTTGTTCGGGGTATTAGGCAAGGGGATCCTCTTTCCCCCTTCCTCTTTACCCTAATTGCTGAAGTGTTAGGAAGGCTTATTGGGAGGGCAGATTCAAGAAGTTTGACAAGTAGTTGGAGAGTTGGGAGGGATAGGGTCCCGGTCACTCACCTACAATTTGCAGATGGCACAATTCTGTTTTGTGGTGGAGATGAGATTAGATGGGTTAGCAACCTAAAGATGGTGATTAAGGTGTTTGAACAAGTGACCAACCTCAAAGTAAACCTTGACAAGAACTGTGTGATTGGCATTAATATGAGTGCTGGAGAGGTGGAGGAAAGGGCCCAAGTGCTGGGTTGTGAGATGGCTCAATGGCCATTGAAATATCTGAGGCTCCCATTAGGGCATAATCCTAGAAAAAGGAGCTTTTGGAATCCGGTGATTGACAGATTCACTAAAAGGTTAGCTTCTTGGAAGAAGAACAGCCTTTCTTTGGGGGGCAAGATAACCTTGATTAAGTCAACATTGGCAAACCATCCAGTCTATTTCCTGTCTGTGTTCAGAATTCCTGAAGGAGTCTGTAGAGTGTTGGAAAAACTAATGAGGGCCTTCTTATGGGAAACGGGGAAGGAGAAAACGGACCATAGAGTTAGGTGGGATCTGGTTACAAAATCCAAAAGTGAAAGGGGACTCGGGTTGGGAAATCTGTAGAAGAAGAATGAAGCGCTTTTGGGGAAATGGTTATGGAGGTGGTCCAAAAAAAGGGAGAATTTGTGGGCTAAAATAATCCTAAGTATCCATGGGCAAGAGGCAGCTAGCTGGCTGGGATTCGGGGATATCATCTAGGGCTTCAAGAGCTTCTCCTTGGAAGTCGATCCATGCCATCCTTCCTTCATTTCTTCCCTTCATCAGGTATGATCTTGGCTCTGGTTTGTTTGTGAACTTCTGGGAACACACTTGGGTGGGAGACATTCCCTTGAAAGAGCAGTTCCCTTCTTTGTTTGCTCTTTCAAGGTTTAAAAATGATCTTGTAGCAACCTTTGTTACCTTGTCTAATTTTGCTATTGATTGGAACTTGGGTTTTAGAAGGGCTCTTAGAGATTTTGAATTGGAACCCATTTCTAACTTGCTTAAGATCTTGGACGAGGTAGTTCTTGACCTCTCCAGTGTGGATACTAGGGTTTGGTCTCTTGTTCCTTCGGATATCTTCTCCTGTTCCTCTTTTTTCAAAGCATTAACATAGTCTAGTCCGGTACTTGGGTCTCCTTTTCCAGTTAAGGAAGTTTGGGGTAGCCCAATTCCTCCTACGGTAGGTGCTTTTTACTGGGAAGCTATCCTAGAAAAGTGTAACACTTGTGACCTACTTCAAAAGAAAAGGCCAAATTGGTGTTTATCCCCGCACTGGTGCATCTTATGTAAGAAGAATGGTGAAAGTCGTTATCACTTGTTAGTTTCTTGTCCTTTTGTTTTAGATATCTGGTGTAGTTTTTTTCTTTATTTGGTTGCAGGTGGCCCTCCCCTTCAAGTGTGCAAAGCTTGTTTAGTTCTACTTCAGTGAGGGGTTTAAAAAAGAGAGATAAAATCTTGTGGAGATGTGTTAGAGATGATGTTTGTTGGACGGTTTGGGAGGAAAGAAATCAAAGAATATTTCATGAAAAAGAAAAAAGCAAGGAAGCCATCATTGATTAATATATGTTAGGGTGGCTCATTGAGTCAAGTCTTTAAAGCTCTTTGAAGCCTATTCAATAGGAGACAATAATAAGAAATTGGGAAGAAGTGGCTCGGTCAGCTCCCATGTCTACTACTCTTAGTCCAGCTTGGACTCCACCAAATTCGGGTAACATCAAATTGAACTTTGATGGCAGCAATGAAGGAAATCCAAGCCCTTCAGGCATAGGTGTTATTTTCAAGGATGAAGAAGGTCGAATTATTGCTATGTTCTCAAGACCTATAGGTTGGGGGGATTCACTGAGAGCTGAAATCTTGGCAGCTCTAGAAGGGATTAAAAGAGCTAAGCAGTTGAAGATCAGTTAATTTGCTGGTGGAAGGTGACTCTCAGCTGATTATTAGATGGTTGCAGAAGGAAGAGTCCAGTTTGTGGAAGTTTTCAAATGAAAAAAAAAAAGAAAATTAATCAGTTAACTCAAAACATGCATATAAGGGTTCAATGGGCCAAGAGGAGTGCTAACTCTATGGTAAACATTTTGGCTAAACAGGGGGTGGGAAGAGCAAAATTCTTTTGGGCTCTTTTGTAATCTGTTTTTTCAGTTTTGACAGGGAGGGTTAAGACTTTTTACCCCTCCATTCTGGTTGTAATTTTCCATCTTATTTCTTAATAAAAATTACTGTTATTGATCAAAAAAAAAAAAAAAAAAACTACCCTCCCATTGAATCCTAATAGTCATGTTTCTTGTTAGCCATTTAAATTTTTTACTGAGATCCCTGTAGCACCAAATGACTAAACCCAGATTAATCAACCACCTCACTACCACTTTGGAGTCTCCTTCAACTTATAAATTCTCCACACCAATTTGGCATGCAATCGTAACAGTTTTAAAAGCAGCTAGGTGTAAGTGCAGTGGTCAGGCTATGTGAGAGTAATCTCCTTGAAAGGCAAAGGAAAACCGGTGGCAGGAGGTAAGTTGAAGGCTAGGATAAATGAGAATGATAAGGTGATAAGGCCGAATGAGTAATGGAATGATTGAATGATGACTTCGTTATGAGATGGTCTCTAATTTATGAGGGATCTCGAGGTCCCGAAAGGAAAGAGCCAAAAGTGTTTAATTCCTACTAGGAAAGGGAACATTGGATTCGTTGTTGGTCATTAAGGAGCATTGCTATGGTTTCACCACGTGTCTTATGAGATCTATCAAGGTCTAACTTTCCTTTCGTCCGAAGATTCTCATAATCCGCGTGTGCTACTTCCTTTAGTGACCCATTTAACCAACGTGACACTGGTGACATCGTCATTTAGCGGGCGCACTTTTATTAGACCCATGTGGCACCTTATCGCATGTGTAATTAAAGATGGACGTGTAACCGATATTTGTTCCCAGTCTACAGTGATCCTGCGGTTCTGTAATGGTCTTGGATTCATTGCAATTCCCCGCACATCTGAAGTTCATCACAGAACCACGCGCCTAAAGTTCTTCGCGACTCGTCTTAAATACGAGTTTGTCTCAATCGTGCGATGAGTTATACATTCATCGCAGTCGTCCGATGGATTATAAGCTCATCGCAGGCAGTTGATGAGTTGTGAACTCATTGCAAGAGTCCATGGGGTACCAATTCGACCCTAATAGAGTTTCCAAAACCCACTAGGCCCAAGAAAAAAAGCTACATTGTTGTCCTTGTCTCACAAAACACCTCCTATGCCCAAGGGTCCTAGGTTACCCTATCTACTTCCATTAAAATTCAGTTTCACAACCCCTTTAGGGGGAGGAGTCCAAGAAACAATGGCCCAGTGCTTTAAAAGTGAAATGTCCAAAAAAACGCAAGGGCCATTTTGCACCTAATGCGCAACCTACGAGGCGAGGTGCACCCCTTTTTGAAACAAGGCACAAAAATGAAAAAAAAAATCTAAGAAATCCAAAAAAAAATGCCAAAGATTCAAAAAAAAAAACTATTATCTTAAATTAAAATACATAAACATAACATGTAAAACATATTCAAGCATGTAAGTTCTTAATCTCTTATTTTTTTCCCCTTACATTACATCAAATAGCTAATGTGTTGTAAAACATTATGCATTCTTGATTCTATGAGCCGCCTTTGTACCAAGCCCCTAGAGGAAAGCCCAAACAAGTCCATATTAGGGACTAAATTTCTTAATCCATATTAAAAAGAAAGATTTTATAACCTCAAGTATCTTTTAAAAATATAAAATATCTTTTATTAGGGTGAATAAATGAGTAAGATTAGCAAATATGGGGTTTTGAAGCTTCGGTGAGCGAGTGAAGTGAGCAAGTCAACAAATTGCAAAGGGGACCCTAGTCCCAGCTGCTAAACACACAACAAAACAAAAAAAATGCACAGATTTTCAAAAGGTGCACACCTGGGCTGAAGCGCACCTTAAAATACGTCGTGCCTATGCACCTAGGCGCGCCTAAGGGGCACCTTTTAAATCATTGTGATGGTCCTTCCATAGTAGAATGACTGGAAGCCACAGCCAACTAGCTCAACCAATGTATTGCCCTTGTCAAGATACAACCCTTAACTTCTATGAGACTCCTTTCCTTGAAAAATTCTAGCATTCCTTTCTTCCAAAATTGTCCAAAGGTCAGCAGCTCTAATACATCTCCACATAATACTCCCTCTTTTCGTAGGCCACACAAAGGAAGGCGACTCAAATAACAAAGCTACTTCATTGGCAAAGTCCACCTGCACCCAAACAAGGCAAAAATCCAATTCCAAATATTTGTAGCAAAGAGACATGATATTAGCAAGTGGTGAAAGTCATCACCATGTGATTTACAAAGAAAAACACCAATTTGGGGGCAAGCATAAAGAAGGCCTTCTCTTCTGCAAATTATCCGAAGTATTAGTCTTCCCATGAAATGCTTCCCAACAAAACACAAAGATTTTTAAGGGAATAGGTCTAGTCCAGACCTCCTCAACAAGGAAAACCTAAGGATTCGAGGAGGAGCAAAGGTAACTAAAGGAAGCAACCGAAAAAAGAACCTTTGGGTAAGGGGGACCAAGTCCATATATCTGGCTCAAGAGGACCCAAACAGACCAGATGCCAAGAAGTCTTTTAGCGTATAATTCATCATCACCTTCTTGCAACTTAAGTCTTTAACCTCAAATGTAATGCGAAGAAGTCTTTCAGTATTTGAACCTCCTCTGAGTCATTTCCAATGATCACCATATCATCAACATGCATAATCAAGGCAATTGGACTATCATTTTCCTTCCTAACGAATACGGTGTAATCAGCACTACTTTGCTTGTATCCCACATTTTTCATGGCTCTACACAATCTTTCATATTATGCTCTACGAGATTGCTTCAAGCCATGTGATACACTCTTCAATTTATACACATTTCCTTTCGCCCTATCCTAGAAGGTGCCTATATAAACTTCTTGAAGGCCTCCATTAAAAAATGCATTCTTAACATCTAATTGATGCAATAAAGTAGAACCCATATATCATTTATCTTTACAACAAGAGTAAATGTCCCCTTATAGTTAATGCCTTCCCTCTGTGTTAACGCTTGAGCAATCAAACCTTGCCTTATATCTCTTAACTAACCCATCTGCCTTGTTCTAAAACTAAATTATAAAACCAATTTTTGGCAGGGATTAAGAATTTAAGACCCTAGCATGGACTTATTTGGGCTTACCTGAAGGGCCACAATGCTTAAAAAAGTACAAAAAGCACCAAATGTAACAAAGGTGCACGCTTGGACTAGGTGCAAGGCACACCAAACACAAACCTTTTAATCACTACTAATAAGGTCATGTATCATGTCTTTCATATTCAATTCCATATCCAGCCATGTCCTCGTCATTAGACCTGTTCATGGGCCAGACTCAGGCTTGGTTGTTGCCAAAATTTCACTAGGCCTAGCTCGAAGCCCGAGCCCGACATAGTGTAAAGTCAGGCCCGAAGCCAGGCTCGTGAATCATCAATCGTCATATCTAGGTAATATAGGTCATTTTCCTTATTTTGATTATACTCCACTTGTTGGCCAGATAAAACACTTCCTTCTCTACATGAGTCTTCATGATTGTTTTCCATTACTTCACACCATAATGTCCTTCTTGGTAACTTGGTTCCTAGTAACCATTTGTATTTCTAAAACCCCTTTTACCCTACCAACATATAGAAGCCTATTATACACTAACCTAACACATGGTTAACAAATCTGATATCAATGGACATTTCTCCATGTAGATATTGAGAAATTTTAAAGATATGTCGTTAAGATATTTGAAAAATCTAAAAAAACAAGATTTTTTTCTAGAAACATGGAATTAATTATTAAACCATCAAATAATTAGTAGAATAAATATAAGTGCACATTTAAGGCTCAAAAAAACAAAGCAAAGAATTGGATAATCAAATAGGAGAAAATTTAGAGAATTCACTGATTTCTTTCTCTTTGTTTCTTTTTAGTCTTTTAGCCATCTTCTTTTCATTAACTATGTCAATTACTTGCAATATTGACCTCCTTTTTCTTTTTAGTTACCTTATATTTTGGATAATTTGAGAATACCCATTTATAGCTATATGAATGTTACTTTTTCTTTTGAATTATAATGACTTAGTAAGTAAATAATATCAAAATAATAAGCCGATTATCCAATCACCAATTCCCCATGGTCCTTTTGGGAAAATATTTAAAAAAAAATGATTTTAACAAAATATCAAAAATTTTTAGTAGTGTTCTAAAGTTTTAAACCTTAAATATATAGTCCATTAATGAAATCTGAAATATCACCAATTCCCCATGGTTCTTTTAGGAAAATATTTTTAAAAATAATGATTTAAATGAAATTTCTAAAAGCTTTTAATAGTATTCTAAAATTTTAAACCTTAAATATATAGTCTATCAAGGAAATCTGAAATACCCCTGACATATCAGCAAAGTACCAGAGATATTTGGGAAAAAAAGATTCTTGGAAAATTTTGTATTGCCACCTAGCAAAATGGGGATATTTCGCCAAAATCGTTGATGTTGCAAACCATGACTTAACACATGATAAGAAATTAAAACCTATACAAATTTAGCATGTCCATACATTGCCGTAATACTACATGCCTTGTGTAAAACAGAAAAGGAAATCATAGAATACAAACCTGAACCAACGCTGCACCTGCCAAGGCCATTATCACCCTGCAAATACTCATAGCCTGCACCAGAAATGTTCAACAAACAAGTAAGAATCATAAAAAAACTCACGTAAATAAATTCAAACTTCATGACCTATGAATACATTCTTTACATACATACACAATTTGGTTAAAATCATACAGTATACCTTTAGCATGAGGAGTAATAGAGGTGGTGCGTAAAGAAGCACATTCATCTTTATTGAAACAGCTGCACTATATGAAGAAAGACAAAATAAGTTGGACCAATTCTTATTACACAACTTAAATATATGGCAAAGATTCAATTTCAACCTGAATACCATCAACCCCAAATGCCATCTCTCGTAAAGAATTAATGCCAATGAAGCATGAAGGAAGGTCATGGCAAAACAATCATTGAAGAGCCGGAGCACAAAAATGGAGTGAACTCTTTTAGACAAACAGAGCAAGGAAAAAGCCCAGCACGGAAGCTGCAAGACAGTTCATAGTTCCAGAACAATCAAATACAAGAGTGACGTTGAGAACAGGCTGCCACACTCATAGGCATAATCAAAAATGTATATGTTAAAAGGGAATATATAATGTACAAAACAACAAAGTGATGTGCAACAACATACAAGTTTGCTTACTCCTATGGATCTATAAAAGAGATTTATCCATGTAAAGGATAACGGAACTTGTTTACATATATACAAGAAAGCGACATATACAAAGGAGTCTTTTCATCAGTAACCAAAATAATTTATTAAAATGGAAGTTAAAATACAACAAAATATACTAGCAGTATGATCACTTTTTTATGTACAATCACAGTCCTTGTTGTGCTGTACACTCTATACAGAGTGGATCCTTGATAACAACACCATTTCAACCAGTTAAGTACCAAAGTAGATTATTTTTTATCAATAACAGGAAAATTCCATTAATGAATAGGAATCAAGTACAAAGGAGGGGAGAGATAAAGAAATACAAGATTACAACGTAGCCCAAAGCAAATGATTTCTACCCACCCCTTGTTTGGCAAGAGCATCTGCAAGGAATTAGCACATCCTTTTACCCACTGCAATCTCACCTCCATACCATGAGTCAGCATCTTGAAAAGTCTTTGTTCATTGATGTAAGTCCACATACTATCATCTTCCTTCCCCAGCCTTCGGATTACAACTTTAGAGTCTCCTTCAATGATCAACCTGTTAAATGTAGTTCCCTAGCCCTTTTCATACCCTCCATCAAAGCCAAAATTACTCTCAGTGAGCATCACCAATTGGGCCAGAAAACAAAACTATGACTGAACCTCCCTCTGACCTAAAAACTCCACCAATCCCTGAAGGTCCAGGTTCACCCTCACTGTTACCATCAAAGTTTAGCTTGATAAAACCTGCACAAGGTGGAGACCATAAAGGCTGCACAATTCTTATGCCCAGAGCTGAGGTTACCATTTCCTGCCAATTATTCAATAGAGTCCCTATGTGAATGTCATTAAATAACTCCACTGTTTTTACCCAGTGAACAACCCTGGAAGTGATCACTTCTATGACTGCCTCTCTATTTCTCTCCTTTTCAGCAAATATTCTTTGGTTCCTTTCCTCCCAAGTTGTCCAGCAAACTGCCACTCTAGTACATCTCCATAATATTCTACCCCTCCTCTTTGTCCAGCTCATAGTTGTCAAGGCGACGCCTAGGTGGGCGCCTAGGCGACAAGGCGCCCTTGGAGGCTCGCCTCACCCAGTCACCAAGCAGTTTTGTGAAGTGGGTTATAAAATACTTTTATATTTTTTATTTTTTTACATTATAATTATAAAATAGCCATTGTTAAACTAGAACATTCATATTATGTGTTTATATACTAATTTCTTTTATTATTTCTTATTTTGTTAGGGTTTAATCAACGCAAACATTGCTAACTGCTGTATTGAACCCATGGTTCAAAGTATCGATACACCTCTGTGTATTGGCAGAGGTGTATCAGTACTTATAATGATACTCCCCCTATTTTATTTTTTTTATTTCTTTGGTTTTCTATTTCATTTTTAAATATATATATATATATATTATTTAAAAAAACGGGTCCCCAAAAACACCTGTAAAGAGGTATTGGGACCCCAAAGATACAATACAATACACCCGATATGGGGTGTATCATATCAAAATTTTGATCCTTGACTGAACCCTCAAAATTTTCAAAACCTGAACCAATAAGCAAAGGAAGAGCTTAAAATTTTGTCTAATCAACACATTTTCTTCTTCCACCTTTTCTTTTCTTCTTTCCTATAACAAAAGTAGGGGTTCAGGCCCTATATTTTATGAATTTTCTTTCCTTTGTTCTTTTTCTTCTCATAAAATGTTGATTTTCTAGACTTAAACATGAAATTTATACTTCTCTCATGAAAATTATGAATAATTATTAAGGAAAGATGGTTATGAAACCTAGGGAACTACCCTAGTATATATGGTTTTACTTGAAAAAAAATCCATTGCCTAGGCGTCACCTAGACGACTAGGGGACAAGGCGCCCCCCTGTTGCCTAGCCTCGCCTTGGCACCTTGAAAACTATGGTCCAGCTACCAGCAGAAAAAGTCAAAGAGGCCTTGTAGACTTAGTGGGGGAGTCCAGCTGCAACAAAACAAAGAGAGAAACCAAACCCAAATATAAGTAACAAAGGGCCATGAGATTAATAAGTGGTAGTAAGACTCACCATTGGCTTTACAAAGAGTACACCAGTTAGTAGACAAGCACCAAAAAGGCTTCTTCCCTTGAAGTTGGTCGCAAATGTTAATTCTTCCCAAGAATATTTCCCAACATAGTGCCCCAACCCTTGGGGTATGTGCCTCGCCTAGGTCCTAGGCGCACCCCTTTCAAAATCATGCGCCCAGATGTGCCTTGTGCCTCAAACCAAGCGTACGCCTTTTTAAAATTCTGTGCCTTTTGCCTTTTTTTGAGTCTAACGTTGTTCATTCATTCATTCCAATAAAATATCTTCTTAAAAGGCAATTGAAGTTATAAAATCATTATCCTTCATGTGAGAAATAAGAATTTCAAACCCTAACATGGACTAGTTCGAGCTTGCCTCGAGGGACGTGGTACAAAGGCAACTCATAGAATGAAGAATGTAATATGTTTTACATCACATTAGCTACTTGAAGCAATGCAATTAAAGAAAAAAAGAGATTGTGGGTTTTACATGCTTGAAAATGCTTTATATGTTTGCTTTTATTCTTAAATTTTCATTTGAAGACGCTTTACATGTTATGTTTATGTATTTTAATTTTAGATAATTGGTATTTTAAAACATTTATTTTAAAATTTATGTTTATATTTTTTATTAACATTATGTTTAATATTTTTTGAATTTTTTGGCATTTTTTTTGAAGTGTGAGAGTTGTGAGTTGGCAAAGCATTGTAGATCAACTTACTCACAAAGTAATAAAAGAAGTTCTTTTCATTTTGAAATTGTAAATACTGATGTTTGGGGCCCTATCATATTCCTGCTATGGATGGGTACAAATACTTTCTATTGTTTGTTGATGACCACTCTCGATTTTCATGGATTTACCTCATACTGAGGTTCCCACTTTGACCTGCATTTTTCATCAAATGATCCTGACTCATTTTGGGGTTAAAATAAAAAATCTCAAATCTGATAATGTCAAAAATTTGCAAAACCCTTATCTTCTTATCTCCTTGAACATGGAGTGATTCATCAGAGCACTTGTCCTAATACACCTCAGTAGAATGGTGTGGCTGAGAGGAAAAATAGGCACATCCTTGAAGTTGCAAGAAGCATCATGATGAATACTAATGTTCCTATTCATTTCCAAAGGGATGCCATTCTTACTATTGTTTATCTCATTAACAGGATTCCTTCACGAGTCTTGTACATGAAAGCTTCTTTTGACTTGTTGTATCCTGATAAGGAGCAATTTTCTATTCTTCCCAAAACCCTTGGTTGCACTTGTTTTGTCCAAATCCTTGGGCCTGCCCATTCAAAATTTGATCCTAAGGCTGCCAAATGTATCTTCCTAGAGTATGCACAAAATCAAAAGGGGTAATTTGTATCTATGGATGTCACCTTCTTTGAAGATGTCCCCTATTACCCTAGGGTTTCACCTTAGGGGGAGAGTGGTGAGCAAGGTGTGTTTGCTCAAGATGTTCCTTTGCCAATTCCTACAACGGGAGGGGAGTGTAATGAGGGAAATTGTCAAAAGTTTAAAGAATTGAGGGTGTTCCACAGAAGATGGTGGTGGAAAGTTGGTTCTAGTAATGATCAATCCAAGCTAGTTCCTATCTCTTCTACGGAACCAGATTCAGGTATTGCCTCCTCCTTACCCACTCTTACTATTGATGGCATACCCTCTTCCACTACTGTGCCTCAGCCATCCTTAGATGACCTTGACCTCCCGATTGCAGTACGTAAGGGGAAGCATCGGTGTACCTCATCCTCTGCCCATTGCATCTCTCATTTCCTTTGTTATGATCGCATTTCGTCATCATATAAGTCCTTTTTGGTCTCCATTGCTGCCATTCCTATTCCTAGACAAGTTCAAGAGGCCCTTTTTGTCCCTGAGTGGAAAGAAGCAATGAAGGTTGAGATGGATGCCCTTGTAAAAAATGGTACTTGGGAAGTGGTTGATCAACCAAGAGAGAAGAAGCCTATTGGGTGTAGGTATTCACAGTGAAGTATAATGTTGATGGTATAGTTGAAAGATATAAAGCTAGACTGGTGGGTGGTGGCTAAGGGATACACTCAAACTTATGGTATTGATTACTTGGAGACCTTTGCACCAGTTGCAAAAATGAATACCATCAGGGTTTTATTGTCTCTTGCTGTTAATTTCTCTTTGCCTCTGTTTCAAATGGATGCTAAGAATGCATTTTTAAATGGTGACTTGCAAGAGGAGGTGTATATGGATTTACCTCCTGGTTTTTATGATGCAAAGATTGGTAAGAAAGTTTGCAAGTTGAAGAAAGTTGTGTATGGTCTAAAACAATCTCCAAGGACATGGTTTGATAGATTCAGACTTGCTTTGGAAAGAGTTGGCTATGTTCAAGCCAAATCTGACCACACTCTGTTCATTAAGAAGAAAGTATTTACTTTGACTCTCCTAGTTGTGTATGTGGATGACATTGTTGTGATAGGAAGTGATGTTGATGAGATTAATTCCCTTAAGAAACTTCTTAATGAAGAATTTGAAGTAAAAGACCTGTGTGAGTTGAGGTATTTCCTTGGGATTGAAGTGGCAAGGTCCAAGCATAGCATTTTTGTTTCCTAGAGAAAGTATGTTCTTGATCTCTTGGAAGAGAGGAAAATTGGGAGTTAAGCCTGTTGATACTCCCATTGAGAAAAATCATAAGATTAATCCAGAGGATGGTGAGCCTCTAGAAGATAAAGGTATGCATTAACGGCTTGTAGGAAGACTTCTCTAACTATGTCTGACTTGCCCTGACATTTCTTATGTTGTTAGTGTTGTTAGTCAGTACATGCACTCCCCCAAGACCTCACACCTCCATGTCATCAAGAGGATTTTAGCCTACTTGAAGAGGTATCCAGGCTGAGGTATACTTTTTAAAAATAATGACCATATGGAGATAGAAGTATACACTGATGCAGATTGGGCAGGTTGTATTGATGATAGGAGATATACTTCAGGGTATTGTGCCTTTGTTGGAGGAAATTTAGTTTCATAGAGGAGCAAGAAACAAAATGTTGTTGCTCAGTCCAGTGCTGAAGTTGAATATAGGTCTATGGTTAATGGTGTTGCTGAAATATTATGGCTGAAGTCTGTCCTTACAGAATTGGGAATTGAGTTTGAAAGACCCTTGATATTGTATTGTGATAACCAGGTGGCCATTAACATTGCTCACAACCCAATACAGCATGACAAAACCAAACACATGGAAGTTGACAAACATTTCATCTGAGAGAAAGTTGCCTATCAAGAAGTGTGACTTCCTAATATGCAGCTTGCCGATATCTTCACCAAGGCAGTCAACAAAATCAAGCTTGAGTCAGATTTAAGCAAGTTGGGAATGATAAATATATTTTCCCAACTTGAGGGGGAGTGTAGAGAAAATGGTTGACCAGCTCGTGGTCCCCACTTGTTCATATGTTTATCCTTTGTTTATAGTGTTGTTAGAATTCTTTTTCTATTGTTTCTTGTGACAGGGGCATTCCTATCATTGTACCACTTATTGTTATAGACCTATTTTAAATATCACTTGGGGTGGCAGACCAAGCCTGACCAAACCCCTCCTTCTCTTCTATTCTCTCTTCCTCCTCTCTTCTTCTCTTCTCTTCTCTTCATCTCTGTTTTCTTTTGTTTACTAAACAGGTCTGGACCTCCTTGGTTTCAAACAACTGTGGGTAAAATAAGCACTCTTTCCCCACAAACTCTCCACCCTCTCACCAGAACACTCAAATCTGTTCTATGGATTAGAATGCCTAGCACATCAGCTACTGAGGTGAATAAAAAAGCTGATAGGGGGTCCCCTTGTCTAATTCATTTGATAGAAGGAAAGTGGTCCACAATTGTACCACTAACCAAAATTGAATGGTGTTAGGTCCTTACACAGCCATTAACCCACTTGCACCATTTATCTCTAAACCCATAGTTCCTCATTACTTCAAATAGAAAGTCCCAGTCCACCAAATCATAGGCTTTCTCCAAGTCAAGTTTACAAATCATCCCCTTCTTTCCCTTCCTTTTCATCTCCTCCACACTCTCATTGGCAATAGGGATTTGATCAATGATCTGCCTATTCATGATAAAAGTTCCTTGATTTGGGGAGATAATGGTAGGAAGCACTGATTTAGTTCTCCGACACAGCACCTTTGCAATGATTTTATACAAGCTATTCACCAAGTTGATAAGCCTAAATTTCTTAGGATGAGTTGCCCCACCTTTTTTTGGGATCAAAGCAACGAATGTAGAGTTCAAGCCTAGATTTATTACCCCTCTACTAAAGAATTCACTGAACACCCTTAGGATATCCTCTTTTATGATGTCCCAACAATCTAGGATATCCACTTTATTCTGTTTTTCTTATTGGATATTTACCCAAATGGCTCATGAAATCCGATTGAATACAAACAGCTCCAGTATTCTTATGTGGAATCACCATCTTCCATTAATGATAGAATGTTTTTCAAACACCCATGATGCAAATTCACAGAATAAGGAAATTCAAAAGATGCAATATTAATAGATGCCAGGTTTAACCATCAATGTGAAATAAACCCAATCTTGTTAATGTGTAACATTCTTTCAAAGAACCTTCCACCACCACATCAGAGCATAGTGAAGCAAAATTTCCATCAAAATTCAAGTTATATTCTACAGCATATAATTTTGACCAATAGATTACCCCTACTAGATTAATCATCATCTAGGTATATGTGCCAGCTACATGAATCCTATTTAGCCACTCCATTCTATTCAATGCCACATATGCCCTATCATGAGCATGAAAAGACAAATCAGGATCCATGACCATGAGAGTTTGGCAAAAGTTGTAGTGTCGGCTGCCAACCTGACACAACCCTCCTCCTTTATCCAGGCTTGGGAATGACAATGTAAGATAAGTTCACACTAGTGGAGTTTAGATTTCCCTATTATATACCCTATAAATATATTTGTGAACATATTAAATTCATGGAACCAAGATAGATCAACCTTATAAGTATATAGCAGGAAATGGCTTCAAATAAAATAGTTTAAAAAATGTCAGAATTGTTAGAAGTAGTTACAGGGGCAGTATTGTCTTTTTCATGTTATTCTTTCTCTCTTATATCTAACGTAATTTTCCTAAGGGTATTGTAGTCATTTCAGCCTTAACAGAATGTTAATACAACCTGGGTCGATAATAAGGAGAAGTGAACAGATTTCTCCTTTCTTGTCTTCCCTCTTTTCTTCTCATTTCAGCCTTAATAGAATGTTATACAACCTGGGTCGACAGTAAGGAGAAGTGAACAAATTTCTCCTTTCTTATCTTCCCTCTTTTCTTCTCTTTCCCTTCCCTTTCTCTTCCTATCATCTTCTCTTTCTTTCTTCTATCCTCTCCTTCACTTTTTTCTTACCATATTAAAGTTGGAACATGGTATCAGAGCCTTGAGGTTGACTGTACTGTTCGAGGCACTGTTCACGTCCCAAGTTGCAGTTTTGTGTGAGTTGGTGGTGTTTTTCTAAAAGCCCTCTATTCAGCAGTTCGAAGAGAGCAGCTTTGTGATGTGTGGTGATTTTGTAGTGGTTTGTGTTGTGGTGAGTATGCAATTTTTCCCAAGTGTTTCTAAAGTAGAAGGTTGTTGATTCTTGGTGTTTTTCCTAAAGAAAAAGGTGCTACAGTAGTTGCACACTAGCAGTTGACAGTTTGCCAAGGTGAAAAATCAGTGGTCTCCTCTCACTCATGGCTTCATCACATGGTAGCACTAAACCTACAGTAGTTGTACAATCAGATTTCATGACTTCTCAATTAACTACGGTGAAACTCAATGGTACTAAATATATCCCATGGGCCAAGTCGGTTGAGGTATCTCTCATTGCAAGAGGCAAGTTGAAGTACATCAAGGAAGGTTCATTGAAAAGTGAATCAAAAGAGTACAATGAATGGGTACAAGGGAATGCCCAAATTATAACATCACTTTGGAATATCATGGAGAATCACATTACTGTAAACCTTATGTTTCTAGACACGGCCAAAGAGATTTGGGACCATGCCAAGCAATTGTACTCTGACAAAACATTGTCACAAGAAATTACCAGTTGTACTAAGACTATTTTTCTCTTCAACAAGGGGATAAAAGTGTTGAAGAATACTATGCTTCTCTAAAAATCTTAAGAAATGAGCTCAATGTTTATCAACCCCTATCCACTGATTTGAAGACTCAACAAGAACAACGAGAACATCTAGATGTAGCAAGATTTTTATCTGGGTTGAGGTCTGAATTTGAACCAGTGCGAACCCAAATCTTAGGGAGTAGTGATGTCTGAGGTTTTCTCTCGCATAAGGAGAGCCTCAAATCCACATAGTGATCATCCCCCACCTTCAGAGAGAACAGCCATGGTGGTTTCCAAATGAGGCTTTCCTGGTAGACATATGCGTGTTAGAGATGGAGGAAATGTGAGGGGTTTTGACCATGGGCCCAGAGGTGCACGAGGAGGTGGTAGAGAGTTTGGTTGTGCAAGAGGTGGTGGTGGTCGTAGTATTAGTGGTCGTGGTTCAGCTCATGAGTACTCACATTGTGGACGAGAAGGTCACACAATCAACTTTTGTTATGATCTTCATGGCCCTCCATCCTCCTGGGCTAACCAAGCAATGATGGAAGGTGATTATGGGAGTCTTAGTGTAACTCAAGATGCTCATACTTCCGATGTTGGTAAGGATAAAGACATAATTTCTATCTCAGGTGAGGAGTATGAAAAGCTTCGCCAGTCTGCATCTTCTAGTTCTGCCACTGCGACACTTGTGAAGTCAGGTACTGCTTGTCTTGCTTCTAGTTCTTCACCTTCACCTTGGGTAATTGATTTTGGAGCTTTAAGCCTCATGACTGGCTCCTCAGATATGTTTGTATCCTTGTCACCACCTTCTACCTCTCAAACCATTATCTCAGTTGATGGCTCTTCTTCTACTGTTACTGGTACTGGTAATGTGTCTCTTGGTTCTGACCTTAGTTTACGCTCAGTTTTTTATGTTCCTAAGTTTCCCTTTAGTCTCTTGTCTATAAGTAAGCTTACTCAAACCGGTCATTGTTCAATAACATTTTAACCATCATATTGTGTCTTTTAGAATCTCAAGACGGGGAAGGCAACTAGTGGCGGTCGTGAAATTGGAGGACTATACTACTTGGATGGCCATGGTCCTCAAAAGGCTCTTCATTCCTCTCGTACACCATATCAATGGCATTGTCGTCTTGGTCATCCTTCTCTGCGTGTTTTGAAAAAGCAAGTCCCAACCTTGGAGTTTGTAACTCAGCTAGATTGTGAGTCATGTCAGTTGAGTGAACATCATAGAGTGTCTTTTGTTCCCAGGGATGATAAGAGAGTCTTGAGTCCTTTTGCTTTAGTCCACTCAGATGTTTGGGGTCCTAGTCGTGTGTCATCTTGTAGTGGATCAGATATTATGTAACATTTATTGATGACTATTCAAGAATAACATGGATTTACATAATGAAGGATCGTTTAGAATTGTTCTCTATTTTTCTACCTTTTCATGTTGAGATAAGGAATCAGTTTGGTGCATGCATTAAAGTGTTTTGTTCAGATAATTCCAAGGAATACTTTCATAATAATTTTCAATCTTATTTTGACTCTCGTGGTATTATACATCAATCCTCATGTTCACACACTCCTTAGCAAAATGGTGTGGCTGAGAGAAAAAAAATCGTCACGTGATTGAAACTACTTGAGCCTTGTAGATTCAAATGTCAATTCCTAAAATTTATTGGAGTGATGCATTTCTCACCTCTTGTTTTCTCATAAACCGTATGCCTTCTTCAGTCCTAGATGGCGAGTCACCTTTCTCTATCTTGTTTCCTTCCATCTTGCCTTTCTCTCTTCCTCCTCGTGTGTTTGGTTGTGTGTGTTTTGTTCACAAATTGGGTCCAGGCCATGGTAAACTTGACTCCAGAGCTATTAGATGTGTTGTTCTTGGTTACTCTCATACTCAAAAAGGTTGCAAATGCTATGATCATGTTTTACAGAAAGCCTTTGTTGCTCCGAATGTTACCTTCTTTGAGAGTTTACCCACTTTTTCTGGACGTGAACCTTCTCCTTCTATTCCTCTTCCCTCTAAATATGTTAATGTCTTTATTCCTTTGGTTACTATGGAGGAGCCTATTCGACCATCTATTCACAGAGTTTACTCTAGATGTGATAGACAACCAGAATTGTCGCCAGTAGTTGATCCAGCTCCAACTTCTAACATGCCAGCAGAGTCTGTCGTCGATAGATCCACAATCCTCAGATCTTGATCTTCCTATTGCCCTTCATAAAGGTAAGCGTACTTGCACAGATGACCCCCTTTCTCAGTATGTCTCCTTTGCTCACTTGTCTCCTTCACATCAACGTTTCATTTCCCTTCTATCCTCTGTTTCTCTACCATGTTCTCTATAGGAAGCCCTCCCATCTCCTAACTGGAAGAAGGTGATAGATGAAGAATTTCATGCTCTTTAGTCCAATAATACTTGGGATCTCACTTCCTTACCACCTGGGAAGCAGGTCGTTGGTTGTCGATGGGTATATACAGTTAAACACCATCAAGATGGTGGTATTGAGCGGTTCAAAGCTCAACTTGTTGCAAAGGAGTATACTGTATGAGAGCCCATTTCTTTAGCTGCCCACATTGGTTAGCCAAGGAGTATACTGTACGAGAGCCCATTTCTTTAGCTGCCCACTTTGGTTAGCCCTTATTTCAACTTGATGTTAAAAATGCATTCCTCCATGGTGATCTTCAAGAGGAGGTATATATGGAGCAACCTCCTGGGTATGTTGCTCAGGGGGAGTCAGGAAAGGTGTGTCGATTGAAGAAGGCTATCTATGGGCTAAAGCAATCACCGCAGGCATGGTTCGGTTGTTTTAGTAGTGTGGTGCAAGATTTTGGCTTAAAACAATGCAGTATTGATCACTCTGTGTTTAGTAGAACCTCATCATCTAGGAAGATCATTCTAGCAATGTATGTTGATGATATTGTTCTCTCTAGCAATGATACACATGGAATTGATGAGTTGAAACAGTTCCTACAGCAACACTTTCAAACTAAAGATCTAGGAACCTTGAAATACTTTCTTGGAATTAAGGTAGCTCGATCGAAGTGAGGCATCTCTCTGTCCCAAAGATGTATGTTTTAGATATGTTTGATGAAACTAAGTTGTTAGGATCCAAGCCAGTTGAAACTCCCATGGATCCAATGTGAAGATGACTGATAGTCAAGGGGAGCCATTAAAAGACCCTACAAGGTATCAGAGACTAGTAGGCAAGTTGATCTATCTTACCATCACTAGGCCTAACATCTCCATTAGTGTTGGAGTCCTTGGTCAATTCATGCAGAATCCAACAATTGCTCATTGGGATGGTGTTATGAGGGTGCTGAAGTATCTAAAGGGTGTCCTGGTCGAGGGATTTTGTATAAGAAAGGGGGATATATGTCACTAGTAGGGTACTCAAATGCAGATTGGGTAGGGTCTCCGATGGACAGGAAGTCTACTACAGGTTATTGTACTTTCTTGTGCGGAAATCTCATTACTTGGAGGAGCAAGAAGCAGAACGTAGTTGCTAGGAGTAGCGCTGAAGCTGAATACAGGGCAATGGCCCATGCTACCTGTGAGTAGTCTGGTTGAAGCATCTTCTTCGGGAGATGAATATCACAATTTGTCGACCCATTAAATTGTTTTGTGACAACTAAGTTGCAACACATATTGCCTCTAATCCAGCGTTTCATGAAAGGACTAAACACATTGAAGTTGATTGCCATTTCATGAGAGAAAAAGTGACAAGTGGAGAGGTTGTTACACCCTATGTTAAATCTAAAGACCAAGTAGCTGATATTTTTACTAAAAGTGTGGGTCGCTCAAGGATGGACTATATTTGTAACAAGCTGGAACTTTATGATATATATGCTCCAGCTTGAGAGGGGGGATGGTCAGAATTGTTAGAAGTATTTAACAGGGGCAGTATTGTCTTTTTCATGTTATTCTTTCTCTCTTATATCTGCTGTAATTTTCCTAAGGGTATTGTAGTCATTTCAGCCTTAATAGAATGTTAATACAACCTAGGTCGACAGCAAGGAGAAGTGAACAGATTTCTCCTTTCTTGTCCTTCCCTTTTCTTCTCCTTTTCTTCCCTTTTCTCTTCCTATCATCTTCTCTTGCTTTCTTCTATCCTTTCCTTCACTTTTTTCTTACTTTGTTAAAGTTGGAACAAAAAAACAGAAAGAAAGAAAAGGGTTCAACTTGAACATTTTAGAACAAATTTCTAGGTCCTTGAAAGCTAGAAGATCCAAAGGTTTCAAACTAAGCTCCCACCCTCCAGCCACAAAAAAGATAAAGGAGTGTCATTATCATTTAAACCTCAAAAAGTAAGCTCTCATTTTTTAAGAAAAATAAAGAAGAAAATGTATTTCAGAAGAAAAAGAATACAGAAAAGGTGATAAATAATCACCACCACCCACCAAAGAAGAGAAAAACGAACCCAAGAAACAACCAAATCAACCTTCCTAGCAGTTCCTAAAAATTTGAAGACAAATGCAACCCAAACCTTGACAAAAAAGAGTCCAAAGAAAAACCTTACTGCACACCCTCTTTCCCTTTCAACACTTTTAAGCTCAACCTAACCAAACTTATTTTCCCATCTATACTTCAACCCCTAAATCCCCGAGACAACAAAAAAGAAAAAAAAATGAAAAATGAAAAAAAGGAAAGCTCTATTACTCAACTGTTTCATCAGCTTGGAAAGAGATCTCATTGTTTTTCTTAAACAAGTTTCTTTGATTTCTTCATACTCTTAATTGAGCCCATCCCAAATAAACCCCCTTCAATCTTGCAAAAACTTTTGACACTTGAACTGAATCCTGATTCATCCACCTTCTAAACCTTCTGACTGCTTTAAGAATCCTCTCAACCCCTTGCATACCCCCTACCTTATCATTAATCCTCTCAAGTTCCAAAACAACATTTTTCTCAAAGACCTGAACTGCCTTCTCTACACTAACCCGATTGTCATCCTCTTCCCCAAATGTATTCCATTTCTTTTGAAACTCATCGTAATTTGCCAAAGAGCTCCCCCTCACCAATTTCCAGATTTGTTTTCCTTTTTCTCCTTCTTTTGCAAGCAATCTCTGCCCAGGAAGGATATACCCAAAATTTTACTCACCTCCACCTCAGCTGAGACCAATCTCCAAGTCAATAGCACTCTCAACTTCATGCATTTCATCAATAATTGTACCTTCCTTAGTTGAATTGAGTTTCCTACCATCCTCATTTTCCTTCTCTCTACCTTCTTCTTCAACCTCCTTTCCTTTCTCTTTTGTAACAACTCATGTTCTATACTTCCTTTTTCTTTTATAAACCCTTGACCAACCCACTTTGCTAACTCCTTTCTCCACGCCCCTTCTCCTTCCTTCAATTTCCCTTTCTCCAATCCATCCGCACCCTCTCCCTCTGTTTGTTATATCCAAGTTCTCTCCTTTCTTGTTTTCATCAACAACCTGTCTCAAATCCACGCCTTCGATCAGAGCGAGTTTCCACCAACACTTCACCAGTTTCTCTACCTACTTCATTTCTGCCACCACCTTGACACCCATCTGGATCCAATGTCTTCTCATCAGAGGAGGACGATGATGGACCTGGAATAGTGTCTATTTTTTATAAGCGACAGGGTAAAAATATTCATTCAACACCAAGTTAGTATACAGCCAGAAAAGCATGCAGCACTAGCCCTGCCAATAGAGGCCACCCTCAAATGACAACAGAGCACAAACAAAAGACAAAAAACAAACGACATAGATATTACAAATTAGCAGTCGATCCTGGGCATCCCCAATCTAAACAAGATTTCCCAACCCCAGCCTTAGCCAGAGAATCAGCCAACATGTTGGCAATCTTAGCCACCACCTTGACACCCATCTGGATCCAATGTCTTTGCATCAGAGGACGATGATGGACCTGGAATAGTGTCTATTTTTTTATAAGCGACAGGGTCAAAATATTCATTCAACACCAAGCTGCACACAAAGTATACAGCCAGAAAAGCATGCAGCACTAGCCCTCCCAATAGAGGCCACCCTCAAATGACAATAGAGCACAAACAAAAGACAAAAAACAAATGACATAGATATTACAAATTAGCAGCCGATCCTGGGCATCCCAATCTAAACAAGATTTCCCAACCCCAGCCTTAGCCAGAGAATCAGCCAACATGTTGGCACTCCTAGGCACCCATTTGAATGAAGCATTGAAATCAGCACCTAGAGCTTGAGCCATTCTGACTAAAGGTCTAAATTTCCAAGGAATCTGGCCTTGCCTTGTCATCCAGCAAAACTACACTTGACAGTCAACCTCAACTTCCACATTCCTTATTTTAAGGGTAAAGAAAAATTTATTGAACTGCCTAGTCAACGACTTCAAACCCTGAACCAAGGCCAAAAGTTCAGCTCTTGAAGAATTCCCTTGTCCCACCAGACCTGGAAAGGTTAGAATGATACTGCCCCCATGGTCTCTAACAAGTCCCCCCACCCCTGAGGGCCCCGGGTTTCCAAGGCTACCAAGTTAAGTTTGAGCACCTCTAAATCGGGAGGGGACAAATCTACTGTTGGGATTCTTTGCTGTAAATTAGCTATAAATTAGGCTACAAATCAGGTGTAATTAGCTATATAATTGTTTCCTTATTTAGAATATATTACACAAGATTTTCTCTTCTAAAATAGGGAACAAGTCCTAATGTTTAGGACTCCAACTGTATACAAAAACATGTTCTGCTGGAATATAAAAAAAAAACAGGTCATTCAAACCTAATTATTCACATGGTATCAGAGCAACCCTAGACGCCTCCTGTTCTTCCCACAGCCGTCCTAGGTCAGTTCTCTATCTACTGCTTTTCCAGCAGCATTCTACACTGCTTATTCCAGCAGTATTCATCAGCCATCCTAGCCTTTATCTCATTCCCGGCAGCAACATCAAATACCATCCAAGACAAACACCAAGGAATCTTCAATTGGAACTCCAAAATCCTCCTCCTCAAATGTCGAAACTGTTATGTTCAACAACAATGGCGGAGACTTTACAAACTACTCATCCACACCCATCACCATCTACAAATTGAATGGCTGAAACTACATCCAATGGTCTCAATCCTTCATGTTTCATGTCCGCAGCAAGGAGAAAGAAGATTATCTCACCAGAAATATCACCAAAACAGATGAAAAAGATGCTGGTTATCGGATTTGGAAGAGAGATAACAGCCAAGTTATGTCTTGGCTAGTGAATTCCATGGAGCCACACATAAGAGAAAATTTTCTCCTATATGAAACAGCTGCAGAGATCTGGGAAGCTGCAAAAGACATTTATTCTCACAAAGATAACACCCCCAAACTGGTGACAATTGAGGGCGTCTTGCATGATCTCCGACAAGGTGATTTATCTGGGACCGAGTATTACAACAAACTCCATCAAAGCTGGCAGCACCTGGACGCTTTTGAAAAATATTCCTGGGATACTACCGCTGATCTCAAACAATACAAGAAGATAATTGAGAATAAGCGGGTCTACAAATTTTGCTTGGGACTAAATTTAAGTCTTGATGCTGTAAGAGGAAGGATATTTAGCACAAAACCACAGCCAAGCTTACGTGAAGCATTCTCTGAGGTCCGAAGGGAAGAGAGTAGACGCCATTTGATGTTGGGGATGGAAAAATCAGCTGCTGGTGGTGAGTCATCAGCCTTGGCTGCCCGAAACCAGCAGCAGCCACGCAAAGGGGGAAGGCCATGGTGTGAACATTGCCGCCACCCTGGACATACCAAAGAAACCTGCTAGAAACTCCATGGAAAACCTGCTGATTGGAAGCCAAAGACAGCAGCAGAGAAGGAAATTTTAGCAAAGAGGAACTTGATGGACTGAGAAGGCTGCTGCAATCACAGCAAAATCCACCAGTTGTTGGGTCAGGTTCCATAGCTCAAAAAGGTAACTTTCTTACGGCTTTGACTGTAAAACAAGAGCACTATAAACCTTGGATTGTGGACTCTGGTGCTTCCGATCACATGACAAGAGATAGGCGAGTTTTCCACACATATTCTCCTTGTAATGAAACTCTCACAGTTAGAATTGCAGATGGTTCTTTGGCAAAAGTTGAAGGAACTGGTTCAGTTGTGGTATCCAGGGACATAATACTCAAATTTGTTCTATATGTTCCTAATCTAGACTGCAACCTACTCTCCATAAATAAAATTACCCAAGATCTTAACTGTATAGCTAAATTTTCTCCTTATGTCTGTGAATTTCAGGATTTGACTTCGGGGAGGATGATTGGCAGTGCTAGGAGTCATGTTGGGCTCTATCATCTTGAGGTTCAACCGGATTCTGTAAGACAATCTCATCTAGGAGTGAGTGAACCTATTTCTTGTCACAATAATTCTTGTGTGTCTGTTAGTGAGTTGAAAAGTGAGAGTGATGGTGTGGCATTACAGGTTAGGTCACCCAAGTTTTATGTACTTATCCAAACTTTTCCCAAGTTTATTCAGAAATAAAAGTGCTAGTTCTTTTCAGTGCGAAATTTGTCAATTTGCAAAACACTCTTGCATTTCATACCCAATTCACCCATACAAAGCATCGAAACCTTTTTCTATGATCCACAGTGATGTTTGGGGTCCATCTCAAGTTCCAAATGTCACAGGAGCTCGTGATTGATCTCTTTCATAGATGATCACACACGACTCACATGGATTTTTCTCATGAAAAATAAATCAGAAGTTCCTCAAATATTTAAGAATTTCAAAACAATGATTAAAAATCAATTTCAAACTTCTATTCAAATACTTAGAACTGACAATGGAAGAGAGTTTTTTGCTCTAATCTTGGCTCATATCTATCAATGAGGGAATCATACACCAAAGTTCCTGTGTAGATACCCCTCAGCAAAATGGGATAGCCGAGAGAAAGAATACACACCTTCTAGACATTGCCATGTCTTTGTTGTTTTCATCCAATGTTCCAAAACGTTTTTGGGGTGAGACTATACTTATAGCAGCATACCTAATCAATCAACTTCCATCCAAAGTACTAGACTTTTCCACTCCAAATCAAGTATTTTTACAACACTTTCCTCAAAGTTGGCTGATTTCCTCTCTTCTGCTAAAAATATTTGGGTGTACTGTGTTTGTGCATATCCATCAACAACATCGAACCAAGCTTGACTCTCGATCCACCAAATGTATCTTTATAGGGTACTCTCCCAACCAAAAGGGTTACAAATGCTTTTGTCCTAACAACCAAAAGTTTTATCACACCATGGATGTCACATTTTTTGAAACCAAACCCTATTACCCCAAAACTGATATTCAGGGGGAGAGTTCTAGTCAAAGTCAACCACAAGAATATCAGTTTTTCTTGGATAGCATAGATTGCACACCAGAAACACTGGAAACACCTTCTCCAAGTGTACAAATTGAATCTGAACCGAAACCAACTGATTTTGAACCTCCCGAGATAATTGTCTATCACAGAAAAAGGGGAGAACCGAAGGAATCAGAGACTCTAGCAGATTCACAAATACTGCCAGCATCTGAACCTGAGGTAAAAATCCCTACATCTGACTTACAGACTGTGGAGGAAAATTCTGCAGGTACTAGTTTAAGTGATCACGATAATTCCGATGAGAACCTACCCATTGCACTCAGGAAAGGGGTGAGAGAATGCAGAAGTAGGCCATTGTACCCTATTGGCAACCATGTGAATTATGAGGGACTATCTTCATCTTACCAAGCATTCACCAACAAAATCAATTCTATCTCCATTCCTGGTTCAATCCAAGAAGCCATGCTATCCCAGAATGGAAGACGGCAGTTAACGAAGAAGTTAATGCTCTAGTGAAGAATGGTACTTGGGAAATTACTGATTTGCCTCATGGAAAGAATGTGATTGGGTGCAAGTGGATCTTCACTGTAAAAACAAAGGCAGATGGTAGTATTGAGAGATACAAGGCTCGATTGGTAGCTAAGGGATTTACTCAATCCTATGGCATAGATTATGAGGAGACCTTTGCTCCGGTTGCAAAACTCAACACTATTCGGATACTTCTCTCTCTTGCAGCAAATTTGGATTGCCCCCCCATCAACTAGATGTCAAGAATGCGTGCTTGAACAGAAATCTAGAAGAGGAGGTCTATATGGACATTCCCCAGGGACTACAAAACTCATCAAACATCAACAAAGTTTGTAGACTAAAGAAGTCACTTTATGGTCTCAAACAATCACCTCGAGCTTGGTTTGAGAGATTTACCAGAGTTATGAAGAGTAATGGGTATATACCGGGACAGTCTGATCATACAATGTTTGTCAAACATTCTTCAGAAGGACTGATTTCTGCGTTGATTGTCTATGTTGATGATATTGTTCTAACAAGGGATTATGCTGAGGAGTTTCCAAGAGTCAAAGAATTTCTGACTAGAGAGTTTGAGATCAAGGACCTAGGTAAACTCACATACTTCTTGGGAATGGAAGTGGCTAGGTCTAAGCGGGGCATTGCAGTTTCTCAAAGAAAGTATGTACTGGATCTTCTTAAAGAAACAGGTATGCTTGGGTGTAAACCTGCAGAGACACCTATGGACTACACTACCAAACTCGGTTCAAATAAAGAAAGTGCTCCTGTAGATAAGAAGATATCAAAGGCTTGTAGGGAAGTTGATCTATCTCTCACATACTAGGCCTGACATAGCATTCTCAGTAAGCGTTGTTAGTCAGTTCATGAACAACCCTACTGAAGAACACATGACAGCGGTGTACAAAATCTTAGATACTTGAAAATGACTCCAGGAAAGGGACTGTTATTCAGAAAAAAACTCAAGTAGGGAAATGGAATTGTATTCTGATGCAGACTGGGCAGGCTCAATCACAGATAGACGATCCACTTCTAGATATTGTACCTATGTTTGGGGAAATTTGACAACATGGAGAAGTAAAAAGCAAGTTGTGGTGGCTAGGAGTAGTGGAGAAGCGGAATTTCGAGCTATGGCTCATGGTATTTGTGAAGGAATTTGGGTGAAAAGAGTATTAGCCGAATTGAAGATACCTTTTGAGGGAACAATCCAGCTACTGTGTGATAGTCAATCTGCCATCAATATTGCTAAAAATCCAGTTCATCATGACTGAACCAAGCATGTGGAAATAGATCAGCATTTTATCAGAGAAAAGATAGAAGGGAAAGTGATCAAACCTGTTTACATTCCTTCTAATCTTCAGACTGCCGATATCCTAACTAAAGCACTTCCAAGGGCGCATTTTGAAGATCTTAGTTGCAAACTGGGTATGATAAATATTTACAGCCCAGCTTGAGGGGGAGTGTTGGGATTCTTTGCTGTAAATTAGCTATAAATTAGGCTACAAATCAGGTGTAATTAGCTATATAATTGTTTCCTTATTTAGAATAGATTAGGCAAGATTTTCTCTTCTAAAATAGGGAACAAGTCCTAACGTTTAGGACTCCAATTGTATATAAAAACATGTTCTGCTGGAATAGAAAAAAAAAAAAAAAAAAAAAAAAAACAGGTCTTTCAAACCTAATTATTCACATCTACCATCCTTTGTTGTCATGTATGCTGAAACTCTGTCACCACCTGCCACTCCCTAAGCAGATCATTGATAGAAACCCCTTGAAAAGCCCCACAAATCATAGGTCAATGAGCTACCCTTACTTTTGTAAGTTCAAACACTTCCTCCACAGGTTTGCACTTTTCTTCAAAAATCTTCGCATTTCTTTCACACCAGAATCCCCATAGCACCACCCCACGAATGCATTGCCAAGCAATCTTTGTCTTTGTGTAGACCCTCCAAAGACATCAGATTTGAATAGATCTACCGCACCTGGTGCCACCCAAGTTTTTCCAAACAGCGAGCGGAAAAGCTGCAACAAACTAGAAGCATAGGTACAATGTAAAAGTAGATAGTATTTTCACCGCTCTTCAAGCAAAGAACACACACATGACGAGAGAAAGCCCAGTGTTTCCATTTCCATTGGAGCCTTCCATGGGTGTTGATGATTTGGTTAACAGCCTCCCAAGAAAAAGCCATTACTTTAGGGGAAATCGGGCTACATCATAGCTCCTTAACTGGGAAAGATTGAGCCTCTGTAAGGGGAAGTAAGGATTTAAAAAAGGAGGCACAAGTGAAACAACCATTTTTTAAGCCTTCGCAAGACTTAGTAACCGTGGGCCCAAATGTCAGTCCAACTTTCATGACCTCAGAAGATATTCCAGCCCTAATGGACCCAATAGAAGACCCATTCATCTGTTCTAAACCTCTAGCCCCACCCACGTCACGTGACAATATAAAGTAACGTGTGAAACAGCTTGAACCGTCAGCCCAGTGAAAGATCCTTGATTCAAGACATGCTCTGCCTCATAGATGGGACTAAGATGCTTTGAGTTCACATGAATTGAAACAAAAGACAGCCTAATAGAATCCCCTGCCAACACCTGTTCTTTGGGCCTGTCACTCTCCATGCTTGGACCTCTGACACCTTTCCCATTTTGTCGAAACTGAGCTTCCTCAATAAAATTTTCATTTTTCCAATTTATAAAGACCGAGTCCTTTCCACTTCCAACATCCTGCCCGGCAGCTTTTGGTCTTTCCAGCCTTTCCACCTAGTACCCTTTCAGACTTGAGTTACAACCTAATACATTTGAATTGGCCTCTCCCCTTCCACCATGTGACATCTCCTTTTCTATCACTTCATCTTCTTCTTTCTGTCCTTCCACAGTTCTGCTTCAACAGAAGTTGCTAACCAGACACTGTAGGACAAACCATCCAAAAGGATCTCCACCTTGGAATTTCTTCTGGTCTCACTCCAGTAGGTCAAATCAACTCAGAAGAAAGCCTCCAAGCTGCCCCCACAAATCAATGGAATGGATTCAAAGGTTCCTTGCAGCCACAAGTGGAAAGGCAGTCCAGAAGCCCTAACAATGACCCCCTTCCGAAGATTAATCTCCTTCTTGTTGGAAAGAGGGCGCCACTTAGCCACCAAAAACATACCACTTACCAGAAGGAGCTTGAAGATTAAGTTATACAACCTCAATTTTGTCTTCTAACAAATCTAACAAGGCTTTGAGCCTATCAAAAGGAGTGATGATTAATGTACCACTAAATTTTAAACTTTTCACAATAATATTGGCAATCTCAATCCAATTTGAAACTTCAAAGCTTACCACCACAACCAACTTAGATTCCCAATCTTTCTTACTCTGGGTTGTTACTTCAAGATCCAAAATCTTTGGGATCTCCTGTACTTCAAGATCCAAAAACTTCTCTTTGTAACTGCACCTTGTTTATCATCCGCACTGCTAAGTTCCAAAGAAAGGAGATACTCGTGGAGCAGGCAAGAAATCTTCCTCCAACCCTCACTTCTTCTACCTTCTGGGAAACATACAAAATGCTTTTTTTCTTTCCAAAAAGATCCAAACAAAACAATAAACCTGCCTTTTGTATTGAACCTTCTTTGAGCCCAGAATCTTCTATCTCCTTCAACCACAGAGCTTCTTTACTCTACCTCCTTATTGGTGTTGCAAGCGCCTGCAATGAAATCTTGAAACCGACCAATATAGCCTTTCCTACCAGAAAAACTGTCAACCTCTTCCGTTCTTCTATCTTTTAAGCATTTGGCCCTTCTACACTAATTTCCTCAACAAAAAAAAAAAGCTTTTACCTTGTACCTTCAGCGATCTTCTCCACCAAAACTCACGACCCATTTTCTTACAAAAATTAAAGTGGCAGAGACTAGTCACTAAGACTCTCACAATCATGGCAACTTCACCTATACTAGTTTTATGAATCAACATATATAATGAATTTGTACAACAAGATGCATAACAAGAGAGCAAGTAGTTTGACTGATGCATTAAACAAGGGGTAAACAGAGCTCAATTGTTTTGAGCTAATTTACATGTAGAAAGTATGTAAATAACAAAGGAATTGTTAGGTGGGATGCTTGGCATATTTTAAATATTCATTTTATCTGTATATTTAATAAAAGCATGACAGTACGATCAGAGAGAAAGACAGAGTATACAGTATTCTCATCAGAAAATCCAAAAAAGATTTCATACCACACCAGTCTTCATATATATGAATAAGATAATACCCAAATTAACAATGTAGAGAACACCAAAGAGAATCTGCAATGACATCAAAGGCAACACATTATGAGGTGGGTTATTTATGCAGAAAATAACAGAATCTAGAGAAATTTTTGCCTACTGAGATATTAAGAACCCTAATATTTAAAAAAAAAAAAAACAGATTTCATTATTCAAATCAGGCAAAGCTTAACCATTTAAGCAACACAAAAGAAAACTAGGATATATTGATAACATTTTGCTAATTTCACGATAACCGCATAATTTCTACCTTAAACAAGAAACTTGTAAGATTTGATGGCATTTAAATATTCCACAATTATGCCACCATAACACTATTCTTTTGCCAAGGGGAAAAGTAGGTAAATATTCTTTTTTGAATAGGTAAGTAAATATTGAAATAATTAATGTAAAAATAAGACTTTGTAAATCATTTCAATTGTTCATAGGTTCTATGTTCATCACAATATATCATGTCTTCAACATGAATATTAAAACCAAGGTTCAAAGAATCGATGCTCTCGATACACAATTTTTGTATCAAGAGTTTCAATCAAATGAAATACTTTCTTTTTTAATTTATTTGTTCCAACCTTTTGTCAGTGGAAACACCATGTCGCATACTATCGGTTAAAACAATTGATATCCTTCAAAACTTATCTAGCATATCAGTCACCCTGAAAACCAATACAATGCACCCCATATCAAGCATGTCATATTGACACTTTGAACTTTAATTAAAACAGTTTTCTTTTCTTTTTTTGAGTCACAAAAAAAATTGTTAAGGTAAAACCTTAAAATACAAAGGAACAGGCATCCGGAGGTTGAGATGACATGATTGCAGAATATATACATTAATGGGTACTACCATCCCCCCAAAATAGATTCCCTCTCTCTAAACCTTATTTGTCAACCCATCTGAGAGACCATTTGCAGATCTGTATACCCAGTGTGCTGCAGCCACTCTATTTCTTGTGTGAGTTCTTTTAATTCTTTCAGTAAGTTCTTTGTACTGCCAAGGACACCTTGCTTCATCTTGATCCCAGACTACAACCACTTCTGAATCCCCTTCTAATTCTAATATGATGGTTGCATAATTCATCCTCTTTGCCAATTTCAGCCCCTGTAATACTGCTAATATTTAGACTCTGATTACATTTCCTTGGTCTTCTGTCCCAGAAAAGAGTGTTAAAGTGTCTACATTACTGTTCCTGAATACTCTTATTATAGAAGGGCCCGGATAATCCCTGCTGCAACAGTTAATGGATGCCAATTGCCTGAACTTTTTAAGAATTTTTTTACTTTTTGTTTATTGGCTACCGAGTTTTTTTTTTTTTTTGACAAGAAACAGAAATTTCATTAAACCAAACACAGTATGGGGTACAAATTCAACTCAAGCCACCAGCAAAGAGGCTTAAAACAAGCACAGAAAAAGAACAAGAAGAGATAGAAATGCAATTTCACAGATTATAAGCTGGTCCTAAGCAACCCAAATCTAATACATCTCTCCCAACCCCAGCTTTAGCCAAAAAAATCAGCCACTGAATTAGAACTCCTAGGCACCTACTTTAGTTACCAAGTTTCCTTTTTCTCAGTTATTAAAAAATGGGCAAATTTCTTAAAGTACCCCTAAGTTTTAGGAAATGAACTAACTCTACACCTACCGTTTACATATTGTCTTAAAGTACCCTCAAGTTTTCTGACAATTGACTAAATCCTCCCTTGCTGTTAGCATCCGCTAGAGTACCATCACAATCCGTACACATGTGACACCACGTGATGTACAAAATATTTTTAAAACCCAATATTATGGTCAATTTTGCCCTCCATTATTCTTCAAATTTTCAAAATAAAACTCAACATCCATCTTCTTTTGTAACAGTGGAGGCCAGCGGGAGTGAAGTAGGAGAAAAAGGTTTCCTCTCTATGGTCAATTTTGCCCTCCATTATTCTTCAAATTTTCAAAATAAAACTCAACATCCATCTTCTTTTGTAACAGTGGAGGCCAGCGGGAGTGAAGTAGGAGAAAAAGGTTTCCTCTCTGTCTCTCCCTCCCTCCCTCCTCAATTCTCTGGAGATCAAGCTTGGTTGGGTTTGAAATCTGGGAATTTATTTTTGGATATCCAGACTTAACTTAGAGAAATTGTTCCGGTTCCAATGTTGAGGAGGTAGTGATTTGGTCATTATTTTAGCGACACAACTACTAGGTTGGTTTGTAGAGGTGGGGGCAATGATGTAAGTTTCAGTTTGGATAACACACTGATCAATAATGTGTTGGCTTAACACTTGGAGAGAGAGAGAGAGAGGATCAAGTTTGAATCAAGAATGTCAATAGCTTCAAGGTCAACGACAGGCTGTGGCTGTCTAAAGACATAGTTCAGAGCTCCTCTCTCCAGTATTTTGTCTACCCAGTACCCACATAAACAAAAATCCATTATAACCCTAAACCCAAAATAACTATGACTGAGAACAAAGACCACCTGCTATACCTTGTAGAAATTCCTTGTAGTGGACAGGATTTTTCCAAAACTGAACTTGACCGATGTTTTGGCCATCAGAGAGATGTTCCTCTTCAGGAAGAACACAGCCCAAAACCAGCTCCCAAAACATGTTTCTTCTATAAATTGCTAAAACAGAGGAGCTCACAGAGCCCTGTTCGAATTGAAGGCTTTGCACAGCTGTTGATAGGGCCCAAAGGAGGCAACGCATCCTGAAGGTGGCTTGAGACAATTTTTCTACCAACCTACTATTACTCATCATGAGAGAGACAGAGCAGGTTTTTGCAAGTCCAAACTGTGCATCTTTTATGATCATGTACAGAGTTCCTGTTTAAGTTGAAGTGTCTTTATTTGCACATTGTATTTGGTTCCGGCCTTGGGTATCAAAAGTAACTAAATAAGAGACCAACCAGATTTGATCTGGACTTGAGATTCACGAGGGGAAACTGCAACAATTTACTCCAAAATAAAAATTATCTTTTATTGAAATGTTTCATTTTGAAAATTTAAAGAAGAATGATGGATTAAATAGTCTTTTCCATCTTTCCGTTAATGGATGCTAACGGTGGGAGGATTTAGTCAATTGTCAGAAAATTTGAGAGTACTTTATGACAACTTCTAAACAGTAAGGGTGAATAAGTCAACTGGTACTTTAAGAAATTTTCCCTTAAAAATCCCTTTATTTTTTATCAGTTACTAAGTAGTACCTGTTACCAAGTCATTCACACCAAGATTGACAGAAAGAAATTTATTGTAGTTACAGGCAATTTACCTGTGCTGGATAGACATCCCCCCCAGTAACGAACTGAATGGCAGAGTACACATAGAGAAAACCAGCTGGATAAACCAGAGGCCCTGTATCCCCCTTCAAGTTCTGGTAATCTCTTTCTCCTTCAAGAAACCCACTAACCTGTTAATGAAGTATAAGCCGTCAGAATCAATCATTGATCATGTAATCCAAAACAAAAATGTAATTTTCTCTACTAAATTCATACCTGTGACATATAAGCATCCCAATCTATCTTTGTATCTAAAATTAAATAAAACAAAACAAATTAAGAAAGGCTAATAAACAGAAGGATAAAATTAGATAGAAGAGAAGGATTAGTAAGTCCAACTTACATGGGACATAGGCAATGATAAGAGCTACAAGAAGGGCATCTACAAAGAGCAAAGAAAAAGCAAAAGCTACTTTTGAGATTTTATATCCATTACAAATGGATGCATTTAATCTGTAAGAGTCTGGTAGTGCTAATTTGACTTCCATTGTTATGCTGTTGTTGTTGAACTCTCTCTCATTCCCTACATAAAAGAGGACAAGTCACATTATAAAAATTCATGCCATATGAATTATAACTACATAATACAAAAGATATGCTAGACTAACAAGGCGCAAATATTGTCTATTGGCTAGAACTAACTGCTGCTTCTACTCAGTACTGAATGCATAAACCAACTATGTTGGATGTACGCCACCAAGTCAGTTCTCATGCATAAGCCAATAGCATGGAGAACATGCATATTTGGAATTGGGAGTACAAAAAGAAATCCTGATACTAAATTATAATAATTGCAAGATTATATTTACATAATTTTTTCAGAATTAGGGAACATTACTGTGATTACAAGCATGAGATAAGGTACAAGTTACATCTTTTTTTATTGGTAACGGAATTTTATTACTATTTAAGAAAAAATAATATATTTGCAAGGTTCCATTGACCCACAAAAAGCCCCAGATGACCTGTACACCAAAACCTTGTAAATACTGCCAATAAGACTTATTGGCCAAAAGTTCTTGATGTCAAAGTTTCTTTGCAACATAGGAATTAGAGAGATAAAAGTAGAATTTGCCACTGATGTAATGTTTGCATTGTTGTAAAAGTTCTGCATCAATTTCATGAAATCTTCTCTCCTAAAACCCCAATGTCTTATAAAAGGCTATGGGAAAGCTATCAGGCTCAGGTTTTTTTTATCAGCAACACAAAAGATTCATTAATTTAAAAAGTCATGTACAACAAGAAGTTGTGGGCGGACAAGCAGTCCAAAGTGTCCCACTAAATACACCATTGCCACAAACAACCCAAGTGCCAATCCCTTTAGTTACAACACAGCCCAAAGGGTAACCCAACAGAAACCTCCGCTAATTGTCTTTGAACTCCTTGTTTAGCTAGCCCATCAGCCATGTTATTAGCTGTTCTTCTAATCCACCTTATTTGAATCACCATGTCTTTAGATGACCGTTTGAAGCACCTGAGCTCATTCCTTAGTTGCCAACTAATTCCTTCCCCTGTCTTCAACCAGTTCACCACAGTTTTTGAGTCCCCTTCAACAATCAGCCTCTCAATCCCCATTTCTTTAGCTTTCTCAACTCCAAGCACTGCAGCCTTCATTTCAGAAGTCACCACATCACCATGCTGAATAGGACCTGAGAACATGGCAACCAAATTTTCTTTCTCATCCCTAATCAGTCCACCAATGCCCACTGGCCCCGGATTTCCCAAACACCTGCCATCAAAATTTAGTTTCTTCCACCCAGCATCTAGAGGGGACTAGGATTCAATTACAATAGATTTTCGATGCAGTGTTTGCAATTGTTCCCCAAGATCTGAAAAAGTCTTCTATCTTAAAATCAGCAAACAATTTTAGTGTTTTCACCCGATGCGCCACCCTTAGAGTTATCACTTCAATCACAGTTTCATTACTCCTCTCTTTATCAACAAATATCCTCAGATTTCTTTATCCCCAAATTGTCCAAGCGATTGCTGCCCTAGTGCATCTTCCCATGATTCTGCCTCTCCTTTTAGAACACCTGATTAGTGAGAGGAAAACCACTCCCAAATGAAGTTATCAAAAGGATAGGAAATTAAAAGATGAAAGGCAGTCT
Organism: Nelumbo lutea; assembly: GCF_056320005.1. NCBI lineage: Eukaryota > Viridiplantae > Streptophyta > Magnoliopsida > Proteales > Nelumbonaceae > Nelumbo > Nelumbo lutea. The sequence goes on from NC_142690.1 coordinate 54,609,901, forward strand.
CACCGTGCAGCTTACATAAGGAGCACCAATTTGGGGACAAGCACCAAGTTGGTCTTTTTATCTGAAGCAGATCACAGGTATTGATGGAACCATGGAACACTTCCCAACAGAACGCACTAACTTTAGGAGGGATGGGGCGAGTCCAAATCTCCTTGACAGGCAAAGAAGGGGAGGAATCAAAAGCAACTCGAGAGTTAAAGAAGGATTTGCAAGAGAAAGACCCTAACAGATTGAGTGCCCAAACTCTAGAGTCTGAACCACTGTCCCCCAAGACCACAGAGGTTAGTACATTAACCAAAGCAGAGACACTAGACAATTCAAATTCTCTCAAATTTCTAACAAAACCCAGATTCCAATTCAAATTTGAAAGTGAGGAGGAAGAAAAAATAAGGTCACTAATGGGTTTTCCTTTGAAGCTGGAGAGAGCAAAATGGGAAGGGAACACCTCGGACAAGGGGGAATCCCCAATCCAAATGTCCTCCCAAAATCTGATTTTCTGACCCAAAATCAAATCATACCTGATGTGGGTAGAAAGAAAGGAAGTATTTCATGGATGCCTTCCAAAGAGCAGTCAAAGTAGCTCTATGCAAGCAGCCCGCATCCCAGCCATTGCTTGACAACCCATGGATACTTGAAATAACTTTAGCCCATAATTTCTCATTTTCTTTAGGGACTCCAAAGCCATTTACTTAACAGAACCACATTTTTCATCTTCACATTTCCTATTTCTAAACCCCCTTCCTCTTTCAACTATCTCACCTTTTTCCACCTAACCAAATGATCTTTTTCCCCTCCACAAGCTCCCACAAGAAATCCCTCATGATCTTCTCAATTCTTTTAATCACAACTTGTGGCATCCTAAAGACTGTTATGTAATAGACTAGAAGATTAGCCAAAGTGAATTTTATCAATGTTATTCTCCCTCCCAGGGGGATATAATTCCTTTTCCAACCTGCCAACCTTTTTTCAAACCTTTCCACTACTGGATTCCAAAAGCTAACTGATCTAGGATTTCCACCTAGGGCAGTCCCAAATATTGCAGATGCCATTCCCCTGTTTCACAACCCAACACATCAACCCAAACTCTTAAAGCATCCTCTTCCATATTGATACCAGCCACTACTCTTTGACCAATTGATTTTCAAGTTGGAAATCCTTTCAAAAAGGCTCACAACTAGCTTTAGATTTTCTACACCATCACGGCTCTCTCCATCACAGAAAACCAAAATATCATATGCAAACTACAAGTGTGAGACCAAAACTTTGTTTCTCCCTACTGTCCAACCTTTAACCAAAAGCATCAAATTAGCCTAGAGATTAACTTACTTAAAACATCAGCCACCAAAATAAAGAGGAAAGGAGAGAGTGGATTTCCTTATCTCAATCCTCTAATCCCTTCAAAGAAATCAAGTATAGTACCATTGATTAGGACTGAAAAATGACTTGTTTGCAAACAACCTCTTATCCACTTGCACCACAGATCCCCAAATCCACACCTTCTCATGATATCAATCAAGAAATCCCAGTCAACAAGATCATAGGCCTTCTCCAAATCCAATTTAATTGCTACCCCCTTCCTCTTTAGTCTTTTTTGAGCCTCCGCACATTCACTTGCAACTAGAATTTGATCGATGATTTGTTTATCTTGGACAAAGGCTCCTTGGTAAAGGGAAATGGTAGAAGAAAGAACCTTTTTAAGCCTTAGAGATAGCACCTTAGCAATTATCTCGTAGATACTAGTCACTAAGCTTATGGGTCTAAAGTCACCTGGTTGGGTGGCAACTTGCTTCTTTGGGATCAAGGATAAGAAGGTTGAATTCATCCCAAGGCTGATTACTCCCCTCCTAATGAACTCCCTGAACACTTTCATCAAACCAAATTTCAGTATATCCCATCAATCTTGATAGAAAGCCAATGTGAAACCATCAGGCCAAAGAGCCTTAGATCTATCCATAAAGAATATGGCTTCTTTAACTTCAGCTTCCTCAAAGTTTCTTTCCAATGAATGTACTTGATTCTCATCCAAACACTCCCAGTCCAATCCATCCAAGGTCCACCTCTCAGAAATTACAAAAAATTGATCTAAAATGATCTACAAAGGCTTTAGCTATTTCCTCTTGATTTGTGATCTCAGCCCCTTCCACTATTAAAGAGGAAATATAGCTCTTCCTTTTCCTGCCATTTGCTAAAGCATGGAAAAATTTTGTGTTGCCATCACCCTCCTTAATCCATTTCTATCTTGACTTTTACTTCCAACCGATCTCCTCTCTCAACAAAAGATCCTCTAACTCCTTCTTTAGAGACCATCTTCTTTCTCTTTCATACCCTTCCAAAACACCTTGCACTTCTTTCCTATCACGCTCCACAATTTGAGCAAACAAGCTACCCTTTTTCTCTTCCAATCTCCCAAACTCCACTCTATTCCACTCTTTAATCTCCCTTTTTAGCCCATGTAATTTCCTCAAAAACTTTTCTCCTTCCCAAATAGGTTGTGGACTTTGGGAAACCCACCACTCCTTAACCTTTTTCTTAAAGTTCGGGTGGGTGAACCACATGTCAAAAACTTTTGTCCTTCCCAAATAGGTTGTGGACTTTGGGAAACCACCACTCCTTAACCTTTTTCTTAAAGTCCAGATGGGTGAGCCACATGTTCTCAAACCTAAAAGGAATGGAGCCCCCCTCACTAGACCTCTGAAACAAACAGATTGGCCAATGGATTGATGTGATTCTGGGTAGAGACTTCCCCCTGAGACCAACCCAATGTTGTTCGCAGTCAGGAGACAAAAGAAATCTATCCAGTTTGGAACAAATAGGATTAGCCTAGAGATTGGACCAAGTAAAGCAAGACTTCCCTAGTGGGATATCTCTTAACTCAAAGGCCCCAATAAAATTGTTAAATTTCCTCATACTTGAAGTGACCCCCTATCTTCCTCCACTTGACTCGCTCACAACTCAGGCCAGGTCTTTGTCCCCATCTATCTCTTATATTGCATGCAACACCTTTTCCTCATCAACACTTACTTCTAACCAATCTCATGCATCCTGAAGAATGATTAATGAGATCAAAATTAATGCCTTCTAATCTAGGCCTTATTGTTGAATGAGATGAACACAGATTTTTGTAAAAATCAACAATTGCCTTGCTTACTCCTTTCCTTCATAGGAAACATCTCCTACCTTAATTCTTGTGATTATGTTGCCTCTTCTTCTTGCATTGGTAATTTTATGGAACCAAGCTGTGTTCTTAATGCCTTCTTCCAGCCACATCACTTGAGATTCTTCTCGCCATGAAATCTCCATACAACTCAAACAACAATACTCTTCCTTGACCAGTAATGACAGATTTCTCCCTTCATCAAATATGGAAGACTTTTACTCTTTTTGATCAATTTCTTCAATCTGTTTGAAGCCCCATTCCAAAAGCTTCAATTTGTTCCAGAAATTGTGGCATGGGCCCAATCGATGGGGATACTGCCACCATGTCTACAATTCTCCTAAAAACCCAGAACCTCAGAGAGCATAAGCTCAAGCTATAAAGGAGCAGACCTTTCTGGGAAGCGCTTCTATTTGAAGAGCAATAGGCCTGTGATCTGAAATTGGTTGTGGTAAAGCCTCATGAATAATGTGGGAGTTTTCTTCCCAAGAATCTATCAAGTTTGGAAAAGTAGGGTTCTCCCTAAGATTACTCCAATGTTTTAAAACATGAATGCGTGATGCAACACTTTCCACTACCTGGAGGCGTGAGGCGTAGTTCAGAAAGCAAGAAGAGGAGGCCTGAATGCGAGGCATGAGTAGAGGAGTCAATTGACTGGGTTTGGGTTGGAAACCATCCAAATCAAAACCAATTTGAATGGATTGGATGGTATGGTCCAATAAAACATATTGAATTGTACTGGTCTAGACTTGATGGTCCAAAATATTTATTGGATTGGTCCATCTATAATGATATATATTGGACTGGGTCAAGTCAAACCAATATCCAGTCCATTGACAAAAGATAAGAGTAGGGGTGTCAATGAACCAAGTTTGGGTTGAACACAATCAGAATTAACCAATTTGAACAGGTTGGAGCTGGACAGTCCAACAAGACATTGAATTGGACCAATCTAGTCCAAAATATTTATCAGATGGGATGGAACCTTGTCCATCTCTAATGAACTCATGTTGGACCGTATTGGGTTGGACCAATATCCAGTCCATTGACAATTTGTCGCCGAATTATTCAATCTATCATGGACATTTTGTAGTCAAATTCTTCAGGTCAACTCCAAAGTCAAGGCTAGGTGAGATGAACTCAAGAAAAGTTCCCAAAAAATGAAAGGCAGGAAGTCTGGTCAACCTATAACCCGCTATAGGAAATAAAGCCCTTCACCCATCAAAAGAAATCAGAGTAGCTGAATGAAATGGGATTGGAGGTGTTCATTGACATCAAGAGAGTTAGCAAAATGGAGGAAAGAATGGGGGTGTTGAATGCATGTCTGGTCAGCAGAGTTATAGGGTGACAGAACTAGAGGTGAACAAAGTAGAAGCATGGGTGATCTTAGAATGGGGAAAGGAAAGGGTCGTGCGGGTGAGAAAGCTGAACGGAGGTTTGTTGCTTTTCCATAGTAGGCAGGGATAGGAATGGCAACGGGGCAGGTTTGGGACGAGGATCATATTCCCCGTCCCCGACCCCGATTTTGAAATTAACCTCCATCCCCGTCGGGGATAAAATTTGTCCTCCATCCCCGATCCCCAACGGGGATGCATTCCCCTACAAGGACCTGAATCCCTGAAATATTTTAAATAACAGTATTTTTTTGAAAAATAAATTTACTTAAAATAAATAAAAAATTAAATTATAAATAATGTTTTAAATATGTTTTGACTTTTGATATATAGAAATAATATAATATATTTAATATAAATAACATTTAATATATATAATCGGGGTCAAGGCAGAGCGGGGACCTCAATCCCCATCCCCGACCCCGACCCCAATCGGGGATTCCTATTATTCCCATCCCCGTCCCCGCCCCGCCAAAACAATCCCCATCCCCAACCCCATCGGATCGGGGAAGTCGGGGATGGGAAAATTGCCATCCCTAGGTAGGGGTAGGGTTGACAATGGGTTGGGGTTGGACCTGACGGGCCCGACCGGAACCGATTGGGTCGGTTAAGATTAGAGGAACTAGAACTGACATGATATGCTGTCCCGATTCTTATTAGTTCGGAACCGGTTCCACCCAGTCATGAACCAATTCAGACCCGACCCAATTAAATGTATAATTAATATAGATTTAATATATATAATATATTAAATTATATATATTATTTAATATATATATATATATATTAATTAAAGGAATGTTATATGTATATATAATATTTTCAATAGGTTTATTGTAATTGAGTCCATCAGGTCAAACCCGATTGTCCTAAGAACCGATCAGTTCGGTTCTAGGTCTAAAATTGCAGACCCTATCAGGTCCGATTTGGTTCCAAGTCCTTAGTATTTTTTGTCAGGCTGGTTTTGGTTCTAGCTAGACCTGACCTAGACGGCTAGACCCGACCCTTTGATGGCCCTAGGCAGGGGGTAGAGTGGATCATAGAGTCCAAGATATAAAAGAAGAGAGGTATTAATCTAAGACTTAATTGGTGGTTCCTAGCAGCAAGAGAGGTTTCCAGAGGTAGAAGAAGGGTGGTGTGGGTTGGGGTGATTGGCATCCCACTACATGCGTAGAGCATCTTAACCTTTGATGAAATTAGTAACCAATGCAGTAGATCGGTAGATCCCTAAGGTATGAACTATGATGATAAAAATAGATCTTGGGAAAACCTAGATATGGCAAGAATCTTGACTGAGGTGGCGGATGTTTCTATAATCCCAAACAAACTGAAACTTGAATTTGTAGGGGAAAGTTATGGTTTAAGAGTTATAATTGAAGAGGAGGAAGGAACGTTCCTAACAACAAAGAAAGGAAGTGTCGAGGGGAGAAGAGGTTGAGGGCGAGGTGTTGGGGAAGGAAGAAGGAGGAGCTAGAGTTATAGACAAGTTTGGTTTCAAGGTGGAGGAGAGGGCAAAGGAAAACAAGGAATTGGAGAGTTGTGAGGAGGGAAAAGAGGGTGAGGTGGCATATTTGAAAAAATTGAAAGATGGTAACATGGAAGGTCTAAGTCTAGGTGGACAAGTAAGAGTACACATGGTAGGAGAGTTATGTGTGGCAAGAGAAGCCCAAAAGTTGGGCAACAAGGAGGAGATAAATTACAAGTTTTAAAAATTAAGAAGAGTATTAGGGTGGGGCCCACATCTTTAAGAAATCAAATAGGGGCTTAAAGAAAGGAGTTGGTATAAAAAATTACAAGTTATAAGGGGTATTCTTGGAAAATTGAGGTTAGAGTTGAAGAACTTGAGAATCCAACACCAGCAGGTTAGAAAGAAGAACAAGGGGCGAAGAACTTAGAAGATGATTGGGTTTGGGTCGTGGCAAGATTTGAAGACAGAAGCAAAATGATAGGTGGAAAAGCCAAGGATTTGGAGAAGGTGGTTTTGTTGGAAGGGTTAGAAATCAAGTTTCACATGGCCAAACCAGATTTGGTAGCTGGCCGAATTTTTAAAATTTTTCAAACCCAACCCAAGAACCAATTTCCTAGTGATTTTGAAATCTAAAATTTCGGAGTCGATCTTGCACTAAACCAAACAAGATTTGAAACCCAAATTAAAATTCATCATACCTAATACGGAGAGGGTTTGGTGTTGCTTGAGTTTGCACAAATCTAGAAAGAAGATTCCTAGGGGCAGTTTATGGAAGGTTTTGAGTTTAGACGTTTGTAATTTGAACAAATGATCCTGATTTGTCTTTTTTTGTTTTCTTTTTTTCTAGTGGAGCATTGTATCTAGGTGTTGCCTTACCACCTATTTAGTCTATAACTTTTTTCATTTTAATGAAGTTTTATTTTTACTAACAAAAAAATATATATTCGATCCATTGGCAGCCCTAGGCATAAGCCTCCTCAAAAAGAGGAGGAGGAGGAAGATGAAGAAGAAGAAGAAGAAGAAGAGGTTCTTTGTTTTTCTTTTCTTTTCATTTCTTTTCTTTTCTTTTATCGAAAACTGTAGAACTTCATTAATGAGAAAGAAGATAAAAAAGAGTACAAAGAGTACCATTACTATATAAAGTCAATGAGAGACAAAACCTCTTATCTCTTCCCGCAACAAGTCCTCTCATTTACAAATGTGCCCAGAAAATAGTCTCTTTCCCCACCCCTTGTTTGGCTAATGCATCAGCCAATGAATTAGCACTTAATCTAATCATTACTTCAATGTCTCCTGTTAACCATTTGAACTTCTTGTTTTCATTGCTATATGTCCATAGCTTCATCTACTCACTTTGTATCCGGCTCACTACCAGTTTTGAATTACACTCAATAATCAGTTTTTCTAATGTTTAGTGTTTTCACCCTTTGTACACCTTCCATCAATGCCAATACTTCTGCTCAAAGAGAATCTCCTTCACCAACCAGTCCTGAGTATGGAGCAAACATCTTGCCCTTCTTATCTCTAAGTACACCTCCAATACCTAGAATTCCTAGGTTTCACATGCTACAACCATCAAAGATAAGTTTGATAAACCCACTTCTGGAGGAGACCATTGATAATTAATAACAATCTTATTCAGCAAGAGTCAGTCATGTCCTTCCAGTTTCTAAGTATATCATCCATTGAGACATTTGAAAACGTTTCCAAGGATTTCAGCCAATGTGCCACTCTAATCACTATTGATTTAATTATGTTTTCCTTACTCCTCTCCTTTTCCAATAACATTCTTGAGTTCCTTTCTTCACAAATTGTCCATATTGTTGTCGCGCTTGTACATCTTTACACGAGTCTTCCCCTTTTCCTTTGCCATGCAAAGGTAGTTGGAGCAAAAGAGGTTTTGAACATTCACCAAGGATTCCACCTACACCCAAACAAGGAGGAAAACCATTCCCAAATAGAAGCAATGAAGGGACAAGCAATTAGTAAGTGGTGGCAATTCTCACCATTAACCTTACACAAAGTACACAAATGAGCGGATGGATGAGCACCACCTTGGTCACTTTCTTTGAAGCAAATCACAAGTATTAACCTTTTCATGGACAACTTCCCAAGAAATAGCTCCAATCACAAGTATTGTTTATTTACTACCAAAAAAATAGAACTCCTTGTCACCCCCTGTTTTTCCAACCCATCTGCTAAACCATTAGCAGCCCTAGGTGTCCACCATATGGTGCACATATTACTCGCAATTCGCAAATGTAAGCAATTTGACTGGACCAAGGTCAGTTCATTGTAAATATAGACACAATTAAAACAAATTAGAATAAAAAGGAGCCCAGAAAAAAATCCTAATTCTTCAATATTACCTCCTCAAACCATCTTTAATAAAGTGTAAAGGGTTCTACTTTCCAAGGAAAAAACATGAAGCAGTAGTATGATTTAAGAAGGGCAAAAACTACACAAAATAACCTTATCAATATCTATTGTAGTGAGTAGCAAACAAGATTGACTTTCATGTGAAGTTATTTACCATTAACTGGTTCAACCATATATAGATACTAAAGATATAAAAAAGGGCATTCAAAGTTTCCTGACAAACCCCAACTTTCGTTTTGGTAGAAACATATTAATTTCCATCGAAACTGGCCATAGCTGAGGAAGGAAAGGATACAAGATCAATCCAAACAAGCTAAACAGCACAGACAACAAACAAACTACAACAAAGACCAAACAAACGGATTAAAAGACAAACTACAAATCAAAAAGACCGAGACGAGTGCAGCTTGATCAGATCAACAAGCCACTCAGGGCCACCAGCAACAAAAACACCCTGATCATTACAACCCCGATAAGAGAGGGCGTCAGGCACCTAATTACCAGATCTCTTCACATACGAGAACGAGCAAGAAAACTCTGCTAACAATGACAAAATGTATTTAAGCAAAACGAAAGCTTCAGCCGCTATATCAACACCGCTAACTTGAAAACATTTAACCACCAAGATTAAACAATCGGCTTCCACCGATACACTGCGGACCCGACTGAATCGCCGATACAGATGAACAATGGTAGAATTTAACACATCTATCAAAAGATTCAAACTGAATTAGAAGGCAATACAGGTTTCTTCGATCATTTCTGTGGATAGGAATGTATTGGAAAAAAAAAAAAAAAGCCTACCATTTCATTCTATGTGCGACCTCTCTGGGCTCTCTCCCCTTCCTCCGTCTCCCTCCCTCTCCCTCTCTCTCTCACTCTATTCGCGGAATGATGGAGTTGACATAATATCTCAATCTATTCGCGGAATGTAAAAGACTGAGTGATGCACACGGTTTAAATTTCAACGTCTGTAAACGAAGCCCTCCAAAGAAAATACCACTGAAACCTTCCAAATTTACATAATATCTCAATCTTACCAATTAAACAACGAAAATTAAAGCAAATGCGGTTAAAGTTCACCTTCATGGTATATGATGGTTGCAATCCGGCCGGTCCTATTTGTCAATGACCTTGCCTTTGACCGGAGCAATGAGGAGCCTAAAACGGAAAAGATGAGGAAACTCCGGGGGAACCCGTTGATATTACTCCGAAGTTCAAGTTAGTATTATCTCAAAGGCAAGATAAAACTAGATGGAGCAAAGTTCACATACCTTGTTGTTGGGGGTAGGGGCCTTTTATAACCACTTCGCGCACTCACTCCAAGGCTTCTGTCAGGTCGGGTATGATTACTTCTGTGCTTCTGCCAGTTTGGGTGTCATCCCTTATGTTGGGACAGAACCACCACTGCTCCTTGTCGGAGTCGTCTCTTTAACTGGAGATGGCGGTGGCAGGTGGCGGTGGGAAGTGGGCGTTTGAAGTGCGGCTGTCAAGCGTCAGATCCCAAGTCAGTCAGGTGCGCCGACCCTGGATACAAACTTCATCGGTGTCAGGCATGAGACGGTTGTTCAATTCGGCGTCTTGGGGGCGAAGTGCTGGAGTGGTGAGCAAGGTGAAGTCTTGAGTTCGGATAGAGGTGTGTCTCGAACTGCCATAGGGCAAGCCAGTTCAGGTTATTGTCCTTTGTGTTTGGCTCGGAGCCTAAGGGAGAGTTCGGGCTCCTTGTAGGGAGTTCGGGCTCTTAGTAGGGTGTTCGAGCTCCTAGTAGGGAGTTCGGACTACTGGTAGGGAGTTCGGACTACTGGTAGGGAGTTCGAACCACTGGTTCCTCCCTATGGTGCTCGCGCCTTGGGCGCACTATTGCGTCGAGCTGTTGCCTTTGCCACGTGTTGCATAATTACGAGGTCAGGCCAAATCTTCCTTCATCAATTGCCCCCCACTCCTCGTGCTAAGGGTCTTGCCCTAGCGCAAGGAGTTCGCGAGGTGACAGGTGGATTTGTCCCGTACTTTGTATTTTGATAGCGCGAGGCGCGTTGTTAGGGTTCTTTGGGTTTCTCGAGCGACCAAAAGGGGGGAGACGCGCCTACCTGCTTATAAATGCTGACAGACGTGGCGGCGCGCGCTTATTTCAAATTTTAAAAAAGCACGTCACTGGGAGACGTGACAGCGGGTCTTTTCGAATTTGAAAAAATTCATCGTTGTTGTTTGAAAGGCGAGGAGACGTGCGCTAGCATTCTGTCAGTTTTAGAAAGACATGCGTTGTCGTCTTGTTAGTTTCAGAAAGACGTGCACTGGCGTTTTGTCAGTTTCAGAAAGACGTGCGCCAATCACGTCTCGGTCTCAGGGGACGCGGTCAGCGCGAATGCGGGCCGTCGGATTGGCTCTGATCTGCACTGTTGGTTCTCAGTTACCGTGGATATAAATAGTGGGGCACCCCATTCGCCTTGTCACTTCTGTGTTTTGCTTCTTCAGCTCGCATCCAAGTTTCAGCTCGCGTCAAGGCTTTTAGTTTGCCTTCAAGGTTTTTTGCTTGTTCCAGTTTCCAAAGTCTGTTCAAACCTTTTTTTAGGTGAGTACTTTCCTGGAATCCACGTTTTCTCCTTGATGTCTAGCTTGGATAGCTCAACGGTTCTTCAAGTGGGTGTGATGCAGGTTCTACAAACCGAGTTGCATCCCCCGATGGCCTTAGCGAACCTGAGGTAGAACTTGAGGAAGAGTTTGAGCCCGTAGGGCGAGCCGCTTTGGGCAGTTTGGCATCTACCTCTCATTGAGATCGGATGTTAGATAGGTTTGGTCCTTCAACCATGATGCCTGAGGGGCTCCAATCCCTTATTACCTATTATAACTTGCTTGGGGAGTTCGCCTATTTCATTCCTTCGGGTAGCTTTCCTTTGGAACACGGTCCTGAGGAGATCGTGATATTCTGGGAGCAGCTCGCTGCGGGGCTGCGACTGCCTTTCCATCCCCTTCTTGTCGAGGTTATGAATCACTTCAGCGTTATTGTCGGCCACCTTCACCTGAACTCCATTCGTAACTTGGTGGGGACAATCTCCCTATTTTGCGAACAGGGCTTTCCTTTAGACTTTGAGATATTTTCTTCTATATTAATGCTTAAAAACAAGCGGGTCCCCTTCCCAGGCATAGGCGGGCATATTACCTGTCTCCTCGCCCGGGTTTTAAGCTCTTGCACGAACTTCCCAACAAGGTCCCAACGTGGAAGCGGGACTACTTCGGGGTGCAAAGTATACTAGGGTGGCCTTTTCAGACCAGGTGGGGGATGGCTGCCCCTGACTCCGGTGTTACGCTTGATAAAGAGATGGTGAAGGGCCTCCGGTAATGGGCATGACTAGGGCTAAAATGCCATCAGTATCTGACGGAGGCCAAGCTCATTGCGGCCGCCCTGAGTTCGGGTAGGTTCTTTGCACAGAGGTTTCTTGTTTTGCTTTGTTCTTTCATTTTTTCTGATGCCAAACTCTTTTTTGCAGGTGTGATGGACTCAAAAAGGACTCGCGGTGAGCACCTGTTCCAAGGCATGAAGAGGAGGAAGCGAGTCGCTAAACGAACTCATGCCGAGCTGCCCCAGGATGCGGAGCCTCATGTACCAGACTACCCGTCAGAGGATCTGCCCAGGGAGCCCGAGGTGGCTCCTTCAATGCAAGAAGCGGCAAGGGTCCCTTATGCCGAGACTACTCACACGGAGGCTCCCGCCTATTCAGGAGCGTGCTGTCGCCGAACTACGCTCTTCAGAAGAGTTGGGAGGCCACCTTCCCCGAGGAGATTGCGGCGTGGACTTATCTCCCTTTGAACCAGGTCGTTTGTCATGCTGCTACTCATGCTATGGTGGTGAGTCAGATTTCTTGTCGGGCTTCTTTGTTTTTATCCCTCTTGTTGTCGTTCTCTTAATCACTTGTTTTTTCCTTTTGGTGGTGAACTCTTCTATTCATGGCTTGGCGGCCTAGGAGGAGAGGAGCTCGAGGTAGGCGCGAGATGTCGAAGAGGCTTTTCGTGCCGTTGAGGCGACTACCCGAGCTGCTAAGGCAGCTGCTCGTGCTGCTGAGGTGGCTGCTCGCGCTGCTATGGCCAGGCAGGCGAGGTCTCAGAGTGATGCCAAGGCCATGGGGGTTGTTGTGAAGCACATGGCGGACCTGAGGCTGGATCTGCAGTATCTGGTTGAATACCTTCAGGAGGACATTAGGGAGAGGACGCAGATCTTTTCCCAAGGCATCGAAGATGCCAAAAAGAAGACCGTTGATGAGTACATCGCCTCGCCACGCTTTGATGACCTGATGGTGGACTCGTACAGAAGGGGACTTAAACTGAGCCGGTGGATGATCCGGAACACGTACCCCGAGCTCGATATCAGTGTCATATCCACTTCGCGCATAACTCAAGAGATGGCCAACGCTAATAATGGTGAGCCAGATTCCGAGGACGAGGTAGGACCTTCGGGTATCGTTGAAGTGCCTTCTGACAATGAAAAAGTAGCTCCGAGCCTGTGAAAATGCATTTTTTTCAAATGAACGCTTCCTTATTTTGTAATGGAATGACTTTTCTTTTGGTTAAGTGTTGGTTGTTCTTTCTCCCGAACTGACCGTATTAGCCGAACTGACCATATGACCGATCTGTTTCTTGCCCGGGTTACTGCACTTGCACGACCTGTTTCGATGTTTAATACTTAAGTCTCCACTTCGCCTGAGTCTTTGGTTGACTTTTCTTTACTTGCCTATGCCGAGGTTCCTTCGTTAGCTCAACATCCTGGCCCTTAGGCTTAGGTAGCGATTTCGTCCGCTTCGCTTGGCAGTCTATAGGTAGTATCACCTTATGTTGACGATGTTCCACGCTCGGGGTACTTGTTTGCCTTCTAAGGTTTCGAGCTCGTATGCTCCATCGAACGCTCTCTTTACTCTGTAGGGCCCTTCCCAATTTGGTCCAAGTTTGCCCACGCCGGGTTTAGTTACCATAATCTTACGGAAAACCGGGTCGCTAATTCGGAAGCTCCGCTTCTTTACTCTGGCATTGTAGTACTGAGCTACTTTATGCTGGTAGGTCATTGTCCGGATGTGCGCGAGGTCTCTTACCTCATCCAGTAGGTCGAGGTTGGTACGTAACTCATCTCCGTTTGTCTGATCGTCATATGCTTCTAGTCGTAGTGTAGGTATTTCGATTTCCGCTGGGATTACCGCTTCAGTGTCGTAGGTGAGGTTAAAGGGGTCCTCTTCCATGGCGGTTTTTTCTGTAGTTCGGTGAGCCTATAGAACACTTGGTACCTCGTCCACCCACAACCCTTTAGCTCGGTCTAGTCGTGTTTTCAGTTCGCGGAGGATGGATCTATTCATTACTTCTATTTGACCGTTTGCCTGCGGGTATGCGACCGAAGTGAAGTTCTGACAAATTCCCATATTTTGGCACCATTCTTGGAACTTGATAGCCCGAAGCGATATACTATACTCTTCCAAAAGAAGTTATGTACGTATCAGGCTGTAACTATTGATAGAGGTTCAACTTCTATCCATTTTGTGAAGTAATCTACTGCCACCACTAGGAACTTTCTCCCAACTATTGCTGGCAGGAATGGCCCGAGGAGGTCGATGCCCCATTGCACAAAGGGCCATGGGATGGTGGTATTTGAGGTCGGAAATAGGCTGATGGTGGATATTGGCGTGCTTCTGACACTTGTCGCATTTTCTGACGAGCTCGATGGCTTCTGCCTTCCTCGTTGGCTAGTAGTATCCTTGTCAAAGCGCCTTTTGGGCAAGGTCTCTACCCCTAGGTGTCCACCGCATAGTCCTTCATGAGTGTCACGGAGTACGAGCTCGTCTTCGACAGGTTGCAAGCAACGCAGGTAGGGGAGCGTGTAGGACCATCAATACAACCGTTCGTCCATTATGACGTATCTGGCTGTCTGGCGCTGCACCCTCTTGGCTGCATTGCGGTCCACAGGGGCGGTTCCATCTAGCAAGAAGCTCGAGAGTGGGTTGATCCAGCTCGGCTCTGCTTTAAGTCCTCTATGTACACGGTTCTCATGGCATTGTGACTCGTGCTGGCTAACCGGGATAAGGCATCAGCCTCAGTGTTCTCTAACATCGGGATTTGCCTGATGAAGTGTGACTGGAGGTTGAGCAGAGCCTCCTTTACTTTTGCCAAGTATGCGATCATGGAGAGCTCGCATGCTTCGTATTCGCCCGTAACCTGGTTGACCACGAGCTGGGAATCACTGCAGATAACTATGTGTTTTGCTCTTATGTTTTGCGCTAGGTTCAGCCCGACTATCAGTGCCTCGTACTCTACCTTGTTGTTGGATTCCGAGAACTCAAAGCATAGTGCGTATTCTAATTTCGTGCCACTCGTGCCGCATAGGACTATTCCAGCCCCGCTGCCCTGCTGGTTCGAGGAGCCATCTACGTAAAGGATCCAATGCTCCTCATCCCAATTCGCGCTTGGCCTAACTAGGAGAGATGCCACACTGGCTGCTACTTCACAGGGTTTAGACTCTATTGGCTTGGGAGCTCTGGGTTCACTCAAACTGGGGATCTCGGGCTCAACTGGCCCAGGGGCTTCGAGGCTGAATTTGCACTCGGCGATAAAATCTGCTAAGGCTTGGGCTTTAATGGCAGTTCGTGGCTTGTACTGGAGGTCGTACTCGCTGAGCTCGATGGCCCACTTCGTCAGCCGACCGGAAACCTCGGGCTTGAGTAAGACTTGCCTCAGAGGTTTGTCAGTCAAGACGATGACGGTGTGACCCTGGAAGTATGGGCGGAGTTTCCGAGCTACAACTATCAGTGCGTATGCTAGTTTTTTCTATCTGCGGGTATCTCGTCTCTGCTCCCTGTAGAATTTTACTAACATAATAAACGGGCCGCTGGACCCGATCTACTTCTTTTATTAGTACCGAACTGACCACTTCGTCACTCGTCGAGAGGTACAGTTCTAAGACCTAGCCCTTCTCGGGCCGGCTAAGGTTGGCACAGTGGTGAGGTAGCTCTTTAGCTCGTCGAACGCGAGTTGATAGTCTCGGGTTCATTCGAACCCTTTGCCTTTGATTGCCTTAAAGAAAGGGAGACAGCGGTCTGCTGATTTGGACATGAAGCGGCTCAGAGCGGCTATGCAGCTGTTTAGCCTCTAAACCTCTTTTACTTTTTGGGGCGGTCTCATATCTAGGATGGCCTTTATCTTGTCCGGGTTGGCCTCAATACCTCATCAGTTGACAATGTACCTTAGGAACTTACCTGATGTGACACCGAAGACACATTTGTTGGGGTTCAGTTTCATGCTAAATTGACGCAGAATTTGGAAGACAAAATCTAAGTCTTGTATTAATTCCTGTGAGAACTGCGTCTTGACGACCATGTCGTCTACATAACATTCTATTTCCGTGCCAATTAAAGGCCGAAAAAGCTTACTTACAAGTCTTTGGAAGGTCGCCCCAGCATTCCTCAGTCCGAAAGGCATGTCCTTCTAGCAGTACAAGCCGAACTCGATTATGAAGCTGATTTTTTCATCATCGGACTGGTCCATCCTGATTTGGTTGTAGCCTGAGTAGGCGTCCAAGAAGCTTAGCAACTCATGTCCCAAGGCCGCGTCCACTAGGCGGTCAATTCTGGGGAGGGGGAATCAATCTTTTGGGCAAGCTCGGTTCAGGTCGGTGTAGTCGACGCACATGCGCCACTTGCCGTTTGCCTTTTTCACCAGTACTGGGTTGGCTACCCAGCTCGGGTAATGAACTTCCCTTATGAAGTCTGCCACGATGAGCTTTTCTACCTCCTCGTCAACCACCCTCCAGCGCTCCAGGGCTAAGTTGCGTTTCATCTGTCTAATGGGTCTGACTACAGGGTCAGTGTTAAGTTTGTGAGTTATAAGGCCAGGGTCGATACCGAGCATATCGGTCATGGATCATGCAAAAATATCTAAATTTTGAAGTAAGAAACTCACTAGTTTGGTTCATAGAGGCTCTTTGACGGAAGCACCGATTTGTAGCGTTCAAGCCGGATCTATAGCCGAGGTCGAGATCGCGACCGTTTCCTCTGTGGGCGAAGCTTGTTCCTCGTCCTGCTCCGTAGGCCGCTCCAATTCGAGGTCGTCGGTTGCCTTGGTTTTTCCCTTCAGGGCGGCAACATAACACTTGTGTGACTCAAGTTGGTCGCCCCACGCTGCCCCCACACTGAAGGCTGTGGGGAACTTAATTGCCAGATAGTAGGTGGAGACCATTGTCCGCAGAATATGCATAATTGGCTACCCTATTATGGCATTGTATGGGGAGGGGGTCGCGACCACCAGAAAATCGTGGTTGAATCTGACCGCGCAAGACCATGTGCCGACTTCCGCAGGTATTGTTATCTTCCCGAGGGGCCTGACTTCCTCTCCGCTGAAGCCCACCAGAGGCTTCGCTTCTCTGCAACTGTAGCTGGTCAAATGCCGACTTGAAGAGAATGTCTGCCGAACTGCCTGAGTCCACAAGTACACGCCTGACTTCGAAGTCGCTGATCCTTAGTTTTATGACAAGCGCATCATCGTGGGGGTAGTGGACACCTTACGCGTCGTCTTTAGTGAAAAAGATCGCCTTTTTGTCTTTGGCCTCTTTGGAGGGTTTTGTTCTTCTTGGGCTGCCTCACGAACTGACGTCCGTGCTGCTGCCAAAATACACCCTGCGACCACCGAACCTCCCACTATCACATGGATGGTTCCCCGAACTGGCCTCCCTTCTAGAGGTTGTCGCTGCAAAGCTTCGACCGGTCTGCTACTAGATTTGGGGGCAACCTTTCCATGCTCCCCTTGCCGACCTGCCTTATTATTATTAACCTTATGCTGTACAAAATTTCTCAAGTATCCGCGATTGATAAGTCCCTCTATCTCGTCCTGGATATTATTGTAATGTTCAGTACTATGACCGTGATCTCTATGAAACTACAATACAAATTTTTATTTCTCTCGTTTTGAGTACTCTTTAAGAAATGTGGCCACTTTACGTATGGGGCGCCCTTGATCGTCATCAATATCTCAGCCCGCCTTGTGTTTAACGGTGTGTAATCCGTCCAAACTGCTAAGGGAGTTCAGGACGGCTGGCTTGGCTTCGCCTCCTGGGCCTAGTTTCTTCTGTCGCCTGGGTTGGAGGGCTCACCTTCTCTTTTTCTTTTCTCAACCCCGCCTTTGGTTCTTTGGTTGATTTCTTACTCTGTTCTCTTGAACTTGTCCGCGAGCCTGAGGAAATCGGCAACGGTCGCCGGCTGATGACGATCAAGGGCGCCCCATACGTAAAGTGGCCACATTTCTTAAAGAGTACTCAAAACGAGAGAAATAAAAATTTGTATTGTAGTTTCATAGAGATCACGGTCATAGTACTGAACATTACAATAATATCCAGCCCGCCTTGTGTTTAACGGTGTGTAATCCGTCCAAACTGCTAAGGGAGTTCAGGACGGCTGGCTTGGCTTCGCCTCCTGGGCCTAGTTTCTTCTGTCGCCTGGGTTGGAGGGCTCACCTTCTCTTTTTCTTTTCTCAACCCCGCCTTTGGTTCTTTGGTTGATTTCTTACTCTGTTCTCTTGAACTTGTCCGCGAGCCTGAGGAAATCGGCAACGGTCGCCGGCTGGCTGGCCACCATGTGCCATTTCAACTCCTTGTGCGTTACTCCTCTCTTGGCCACTGCGATCTGTACTGCGGGGTCTAACCGCGGTATCTGCAAGCATGCTTCATTGAACCGCTTGATGTAGCCCCGGATGGATTCTCTTTCCCTTTGGACTACTCCGAAGATGCTTTCCTCGGTTCTAGGGCACAACTTGCTGGTAACGAAATGTGCGGTGAAGACCTGTACGAACTGGGTCCAGCTTCTTATTGACCCGGGGGCTAGGTTCCTGTACCAGGTGCGGGCCACCCCCCCGAAGGTGGTGGTGAAGGCCATGCACATGCATGATTCACTGGCCCTAGTGAAGTGCATTTGGGACTAGAAAGCATCGATGTGGTTGTTGGGGTCAAAGGACCCATCATACTTGTCCAAGGATGGGAGTTTGAAGTCTCTTGGCATGGGGACTGTCAGGAGTTCCGATGCGAGGGGGGAAGGAACTGAGAGAATTGGGGCAGCTTTTACCTCGTCCAAGCTCGTCTCTTCCTTACCTCTAAGCTCGTGCCAGACACGGGTGACAGTTCGGTGACTTCGTCGGCGCCTTCGTTGTTGAGCAGGCCTGGTACTGGCGCTGCTGGCCTTTATGTTGCCGAGCTCGATTGGCCTGGAATGTCGATAGTCTGCTGCTAGGACGCTGAACCGGTTCTCCGTGAGCGGGAACTCAAGCTTGGAGTGCCGAGGTGCTGACTTTGCGGGCGAGGTTCCCGACCCACTTGCGAGCTGCGAGACGGGGGTGATTTTCCTTTCCTTTCGGCCTTGGGATGAGGCCTGGCTATTAGGGGGGTTCTGGAGTTGGGAGACTTCTCCTCGGTGAGGGCGTCCACCCTGAGGGGATGCATTAACCGGCTTCGGAACAGGGTGCCGAGGTGGAAGCAGTGACTGGTTCAGGGGTAGCTGAGGGAACTGCTGCTGATAATGGTGTTGAGAGATTTGGTGTAGTATTTGGTGCTGGTGCTGCTGGAGTTGATGCTGCTGGAATTGTTGCATTTGGGCTTGCATTGCATCTGGTTGTCCAACTGGTTTTGGCGGGTCGCCCGTGGGACAGCAGTTGGTTTAGCAAAAGTTGTTTCGATAGGGAGTGGAAGAGGGATGTTCATGGCAGGAAGGTTTAGGGGCGCCACTACTTGTAGCGAATTCAAGCTGGGGATCCCATCCACCGGAAGGAGGATGGTGAACAGTCCGATGCACACCACGGGGACTTGGAGTTGTTCCCCAGTGGTGTTCGTTTCTATGCCACGTCCGGCATTGCTGGAAGAAGCCATGGGTGTTGGAGTTTTTTGGAAAAAGAGGAGGTTATGAGAGTTTTAGAGGGAAGCTTTTAGAAGCGTTCCCACAGACGACGCCAATTGATGGTGTGCAATCCGGCCGGTCCTAGTTGTCAACGACCTTGCCTCTGACTGGAGCAACGGGGAGCCTGAAACGGAAAAGATGAGGGAACTCTATGGGGAACCTGGTGAGATTGCTCCGAAGCTCAAGTTAGTATTCTCTCAATGGCAAGATAAAACTAGATGGCGCAAAGTTCACATACCTTGTTGTTGGGGTAGGGGCCTTTTATAACCACTTCACGCACTCACTCCGAGGCTACTGTCAGGTCGGGTATGATTACTTCTATGCTTCTACCAGTTCGTGTGTCATCCCTTCTGCTGGGGCCACTACTCCTTGTCGGAGCCGTCTCTCTAACTGGAGATGGCGGTGGCAAGTGGCGGTGGCAGGCGGCCATTTGAAGTG
This sequence comes from Nelumbo lutea, assembly GCF_056320005.1. Taxonomy (NCBI): domain Eukaryota; kingdom Viridiplantae; phylum Streptophyta; class Magnoliopsida; order Proteales; family Nelumbonaceae; genus Nelumbo; species Nelumbo lutea. The sequence continues at coordinate 54,629,638 of NC_142690.1, forward strand.
CGGCTATCAAGCGTCAGATCCTAAGTCAGTCAGGTGCGTCGCCCCTGGATACGAACTTCCTCAGTGTCAGGCATGGTACGGTTGTTCTGTTCAGCGTCCTGGGGGCGAAGTGTTGAAGTGCTGAGCGAGGTGAAGTCTTGAGTTCGGATGGAGGTGTGTCCCGAACAACCATGGGGTAGGCCAGTTCGGGTTACTGCCCTTTGTGTTTGGTTTAGGGCCTAAGGGAGAGTTTGGGCTCTCAGTAGGGAGTTCGGGCTCCTAGTAGGGAGTTCGGACTGCTGGTAGGGAGTTCGGATCGCTGGTTCCTCCCTATGGTGCTCGCGCCTTGGGCGCACTGTTGCGCCGTTCATGGTGATCGGATGACGGGAACTAAAGTAGTTTTTTTCACAGATTTGCAGCAACGGCAAGGGGAATAGGGGTTAGAGGAGGAAGAGGAGATGGGAAACTGTCAGTTTCTCATTGAAGGCCAAAGAAGGCTTTGTCTTTTCCAAAGTTCTAGATGAATCTGAGTTCTTAAAAGTCGAATTTTTATTAGAACTAGAGAGTAGAGAGGGAAGGGTTGAGTTGATTAAAGGGGGCATCAATCATACATGAGATATGCAAATGTAAGATACAAATTACAATCCAATACCAACTGGTACTTGGTGCGGATGAACGGGGACGACTGACGAGATGGTGGTGGTGGTGCGTGGCACACGGTAATGCTAATTTTGAACCTCAATCTCGTTTTATTACAAAAATAATCAATCTCCTTTCTATATATATCTTTCTTAGGAGAGAGAATCGTCGGGAGTACGATGCATGTCAGCGTGGATTTCGGCGTTTCCCTTTCTTTACCTTCTTCGAGCCCAAGAAAATTTTTACTTTTTTCAAGAAAAGTTTTTGATTAGTACATGAAACGATTATGTCAAGTCAGTCCCGAACTTCAAAATATATTTATATACGAATTCAAAGAGAAAATCTATGATGTGAAAAGATATGAAATGGAAAGAGTTTTGACCGATAAAATCCATCCAGTGAATTTTTATAAATAACAACTGATTGCCTATCATGTTTATGATTTCATTTAACTACTCAAAAGCTTTTTAGATATCATAACTTTTTTCATATCATAGTCAAATCCTTTTCGAAATGTGTTTAATATGTTATTGACGTTAATAATCAGTAAGTTTTTGGTATTATGTAGTAATCTAAACTTTCAAAATGTGTTTAATACGTTATTGTCGTTCATCAACTTTCTGTATTAATGTTGTAATCCGAACTTTAGAAATGTATTTAATAGGTTATTGCTGTTAGCAGTCCGTCATTTTTCTTTTTGTATTACGTGATGACATGTGCCACTTAAAACTTTTAAAATATCAAAATTCTTCTTAGCATTGTTACGACGGTATCAAAAATTGATGATAGTGTTATAAACAAATTGGAAGTAACCAAGTTTTGACGACAGTTGAAACAACTATTGCTACGGTTTCCTAAATATTCTTCACTTTTTTTTTAATTTTATATAGCTAATGAAATTTTCCAGTATATTCTAAAATCCATCTTGGATAGTTGTTGCAGCCTACCAATCTCAACTAGGATGCAAGGGAAATGATATTGATTTTTGCTTATTTCCAAATTTACTTGTATTTGGATTTGACTTCATTTACCATAGGTTTGTCGTCAATAATTAGTAATCTATCGTTTCACACGCAAAAAAAAACAAGATTGCTTGGAATCAAGGTGGAACGATAACATAGTTTATTGGAATTAAGATTTAATCTAAAAGAGTTTTGTTTAAATTGGTTTATGTGAAAGTGGCAAATAAAGAAAATTAGGTGACTCCTTATGGATACCTTTGACATTTCCAAAATTAACCGACAAATTGTTAATGGTAGAGAACTATTCGACACATTCTGAAAGTTTGGCAAACTGCATAAACACGTTTGAAGTTTGGGGACTCATTTGACACAACCCCTATTGATCAGGAATTTTCCCTTTTTATGTATTCATGTGAGAGATAATAATTTTTGTTAAAATAAAATTGAAAATAAAAATTACATTATGAAAAAATTGTTTTTTATTATCGTGATATATAAAGATTATTGCAAATTTAAAGAATAATTGATTACATGATAATTACATCAATTGATAATTATGAATAATATAAAAAAAATAGTCTAGATAGTGGATAATCATGTTTGTTATATTAAAAAATAATGTTATGTTATAATATGTTAAAAAGTAATATGTAATAATGAACTTGGGTTTGTCGTGGAACCGGGTTTGGGGTATAACAAAACTGGTTTCCTAGACAATTCCCAAGTTAAACGGTCCAACTGTCTAGGTCAACTTGGGTTCGAGAAGCATGGAATAGAGGACTCATATAATCATCAAATGGCATCACATCCAACTTCTTTCCTTCTTTTAAAATGTATGTCACTTTTTGTTTCTATAAATCTTAGTAGAGCAGACTATTTTTTAGGGGAAATTACAAAGACCCCCTGTTCTATGGGGTTTGTGACAACCTCCTGTACTTTGTTTTGCGACAAAGACCTCCCTGTACTATGACCATGAGACAAAGACCCATTTTGATTGTTGAGTCAGATGATGGAATGCATTAAATTACCAAAATACCCCACTAAACTTTTATCTATTTTCTTTTTTTGCCCTTTTTCTCTTAAAACCTAGTTAACTTATTGTTTTCCCTTTCTTCTCTTATTTTCCCCTCCATCACCGTCTTCTCTCATTCTTTCTCTTTCCCAACTCTCCGAAATGAAAGGACAGAGGAAACCCATTTCTCATCTTCCCTTCTCTTCTCCATCTTCAATCTCCTCTTTATAGCCGTCATCGATGATGTCGTGATCATGGGAAACTGCAATGCTTGATAGCCCAACAATAGATGCCTGCCCATATCATCGAGAAATAAATGTCTCTTTCTTTCATTCCCCGTATAAATTTGTCGGCGCAAGATATGGATTTCTGTAACTAGGTCACTACCTCCGATTGACTCGGGGCAATTTTCTTGTAATAGGAGATAGGTATCGATGAGCGAAGATGTCGTTGAAGTAGAATTGTGGTCACCACCACCATCACAAGTGGAAGAAGCTATTTTCCTGGCAAGTATTCGTTGTGATTTTCGTATCCATCATTGTAATTATGTTCGCCATCTTCCTTGTATGGCGGTTGCCTTGGATATCAAATTCATCAGTTTGTTTATGTTCTCTGATTGCTTTGCAGCCTGCTTTATTAACCAGTGGAACTCACTTTTGTTCTGAGCATGAGGATTGAAGCTTGTTGTATCTAAAGAAGACGAGCTCACCACTCCGAAGCTATCGAGCAATGAGGGGTTCCTCCTAGTCGATCCCATTTGTATTGCCTTCTGTAAAAGTGCAGTCACTGACATGTGGGTTGAGTTTGCTTGCTAGTTTTGGTTGTTGCTGGAATACAAAGGCGCTAAGCTTTATACCAATTGGCCTTTGTTTCCATTCTCCTCTTTTTATCCACGTGGGGATGTTGATAAAGACAGATTCCCACACATCGATGGCCACTGTGGCTGAAAACATCCTCCATAATCGTCCAATGAAGTGGAGCTGAACATATTGGTCGATGCCACTTGCACCAATTCAGGCAAACCTGTTGAACTCGTTGCCAAGAAAGCATTAGAATTAGCTACCACATCATTGGGATTCAAATGAGAATTGGCTTGATCCAGCCACAGCGAATCTCCGTTTGGCGGTAGTATTTGCCTGCTTGTACCAGCAAGATTGTACCAGTAGCCAATCACTGTTTGGCTGTAGTCGGGATTAAATGGGTTCAATATTGACGTTGTAGTATTATCAATTCCCATCTTCAATGGTAGTATGGGGATTAAAAAAAATATTGTAACGGCCTTTTTGGATAAAAGGCTAATGAAAGGGAGTCTTTGTCTCATGGTCATAGTATAGGGGGGTCTTTGTCACAAAACCCATAGAACAAGAATTTACCCTATTTTTATTGAAGAGCACAAATATGTTCGACATGTCGATGCTCTACGTACTGTGAGACATGGAATAAAGTTATCTATGCAAAATGTTCTCTACAACCTCGATCTCTCCCAGCTTGACCGAGTTGAGGAATTTTCCAGATCAATCCATTGAATTTCAAGGAGGATCGGTAGAGGATTGAAAGAGGAAAAAGAAAATAATAAAATTTCTCTCAGGGTTCCTCTCATCTTTAGATAGTGCAATTTGGAGCAGGGATTTATGTCGATGGAGTTTAGCAATGAGAGATTGAAAAGACGATAAAGCGATCAAAGGAGGTTTTTGCCTACTTTTTAAATGGAATTATTTCAATAAATTGTACGTAAAATAATTTATAAAAGAGTAAAATGAATATTTAGAAAAGTTGATACATCAATTTAACGATTTCCCTTTGAGTTAGTGATAGAAGGGAAGTCTTTGTCAAATTTTTGAAAAATTCACAGGAGAAGTTTGTTAAAATGAAATTAAAAGAGAGAATTTTATTATTATTAAAAACTTTAGTAGGTTTTTGTATTTTACTCTAACATTTAATTATTTATCATTGGACCTGCTCGTGAAAAAAAAAAAAAAGGTTTCTTCAAGATAAGGGAAAGTTTTGCCCTTAATGTCAATAAAAACTAATATAATTTTATATAATAACTAAAATGGGGTAAATTTTTGAAAAAATATCAAGAAAGGGCACTATTATTCATCTTCCTCCTCTGCTCTCTATTTATGCGAATGATCATAACATTCTGGTGCTCTACCCCTTTGAACCCATCGTAACCCTCCAAGATCGCCTTCATGAACAGCACGGATACTCCCGACATGGCCTTTTGAATTAGCTCATTCATCTCTGGCTTGTTTCCATAATACGACTACGCTGGATCACCATCCACTCAAAGAGTCAAGATCCAAATAAAGATTTGGATAAAAAAAACTCTTAATTAAATTAGGAATGTTGATCTTTATCTACAGATAAGATAAGAGATTATCCTTATATCTTAAAGAAAGTTCAGATCCAAATAAAAGATTTGTATTAGGAAAACCGTAATGAAATTTGAAGAACCTCTCTTTAAGGCTATAAATAGAAGAGCAGGGCGAACCTCCAGATCATCTAAGAAATTGCTGAATTCTAGATAGAGACAACACAGTTTGACTACACTGTCTTTTTCTCTCCTACTCTTGCCGCCATACCAATTTGATCTCTACTTGTGGGAGCGATTAAAAATAATTCTTGATATTACCTTTTGGCAGAAAAAGTAATCTGAAGTCGTCTCACTAGCCCTCCATCAGATTTTTGCTGAAGAACCATCTTGCTGATTCTGCTTCATCATACACCGTGTCATCTTCGTTGGAAACAGTCTTTGGATTTTTCCTTAGGTGTGAACACCTTCATCTTCGGGCAAGAAGAAGAGGAAGGCAAAGAAAAAGCCTCAGAACAAAATTAGCAAGCCCAAAAGGTAGAGGAAGGACAAAACATCAGATGTTTGTCACTTCTACAAACAAGCCGACCACTGGAAGAGGAATTGTCCTCAGTACCTAGAGACCAAGAAACAAGGTAATTTCGAATCCTTTGTCATAGAAACCAATTTGTTGGTAACTTCTGCTTCGTAGTGTATTGACTCCGAGGCTTCAACTCATGCATGTAACTCACTGTAGGGGTTCAGGACAAATAGAAGACTAAGTAACGGAGATGTGATTACTTGGGGATTTCTACAAGTGTTGCAGCTACAACCATAAGGACTGTAGAATTGTATTTCAGAGAATGATCAATTACATTAAAAAATTGTCTTTATGTACCTAATTTGAGAAGAAATTTGATTTCTGTTTCAAAACTCAATGCGGATAGATATTCTATTCTCTTTAGTAATATGATTAATATCAAAAGAAATAACAAATTCCTCGCATACGAAGAACTTGAGAATGGTCTCTATATTTTTTATCATTTTTTGGAACTAACATAACTGAAACTATGTCGTATAATAACCCCAAGAAAAGAATGCGTGATACATTCAATCCCACATGCCTATGGCATTACCGACTTGGCCTCATTAAGATAGATCGTATCACAAGGTTGGTAAAGGATGGTCTTTTGGATTTTCTAACTGTAGAAGATCTTCCAACCTATGAACTTTGCCTTCAAGGTAAGTTGATGAAACAACCATTTAACGGTAAGCCTGAAAGATCGACAGGCATGTTTGACCTTGTACATAGTGATGTATGTGGTCCTAGGAATGTTAGGACATGTAATCAGCACGTTTACTTCATAACATTTATCGATGATTATCCATGGTATGGTTACATGTAACTAATGAAACATAAGTCTGAATCTTTTGAAAATTTTAAAAAATTAAACAAGAGGTCAAGAAGCAGTTAGGGAGAGAAATTAAGACCCTTCGATCAGATCGAGGTGGTGAGTATCTCTCTAACAAATTCATATACTAGTTAAATGACAATGATATAGTACTACACCACAGCTAAACGGTTTATTAGAGAGGAGGAACTAGACTTTATTGGATATGGTCCGATCATTTCTCGTACAGTCAAAGTTACCCACGTCATTTTGGGGTTACGCATTAAAGACTGCAATATACGTGCTGAACTGTGTTCCAACCAAATAAATTCCAAAGACTCCCTATGACCTTTGGACCGGAAAGAAACCAAGTGTAAGACATAAAAATTTGGGTTTGTTCGGCACATGTTAAAATAACGAGTACGGACAAATTAGAATCCAAGACCAGTCGTTGCCTATTCATAGGTTACCCCAAAGGCTTTATGGGTTACTTATTCTATGACCCAGGAGAACATGAGGTTTTCTGTAGTCGAAATGCCCATTTCTTAGAAAATGATTACATCCTGAACAATCATCGTCTAGAAGTTGTTCTTGATGAGGAGAGCTCAAAGGTAGTGGGAGATGTCCCACAAGCTCTAGTAAATGACCAACCTAGGAGATCTACCCAGGTGTCCAGGCATCCGGTTTGTTTTGGCTATGACCAAGACAGTTAATTGGTGGAAGCCATGACCAGTGAGGAGGATCCCGTGACTTATACAAAAGCTATGTTGGACATAGATTCCTTGAAGTGGGTAGACGCCATGAGAGCTGAGATGGACTCAATGGAGAGCAATGGAGTCTGGACTCTGGTAGGTCTGCCATTAGGGTAAAAGCAATCTGTTGCAAATGGATGTATAATTGGAAAAAGGCCTCGATGGTAAGGTTAAGACCTACAAGGCTCGTCTTGTGGCGTAAGGGTACACTTAGAAAGAAGGAATCAATTATGAGGAAACCTTTTCGTCGGTGGTCATGCTTAAGTCCATGATTACGAGATTTGGCAAATGGATGTCAAAACTGCGTTCCTAAATGAAGATCTTAGTGAAGAGATCTATATGCAGCAACCACAAGGTTTCATAGCTGCGGGTCAGGAACACATGGTATGTAAACTAAACCGATCCATATACAGACTTAAGCAAGCTTCTAGGAGTTGGAACATCCAGTTTGACTCTACCGTCAAACAATTTGACTTTGAGCAAAATCCGGAAACTCCTTATCTCTTAAAGATTTAGATAAGGAAACTCCTAATTTGGTGGAAGCAATTTTTGGATATTTCCTTGGGTGTGAACACGTTCATTGGAGGTTATTACTACTTTGTATCAGGTATATCCCTCAACTTCCTTTTGGTTTTAGATCTGGTCTGGTTTGGGTTCAAGATTGAAAATTGAAAATGCAGTTTTCTAAAATGGGGAATGTGATTCCCACATGGGAGAGAGATAAAATTTTGAAATTTCGCCCAACCTTCCTGCAGGGTTCGGCCATCCATATGATGGATTTCTCATCCCTTCACATTCACCTTCATGAACGGTTCCTCTTTCGGGTCCACCACCGCCTCATGTAGGATGGGCCACGCCTTCACCAATGTGTCCTGGTGGTGCTACAGAACGTACACAATGTTCGATAGACCCTCTCTATCGGTGACCAGGAGGGAGTACTTGCACTTTGAGGTGCCATCAACGATGTGCTCTGAGAAGACATCGTAGTTGGTGAGCATTTGAAGGATGCGTTGGAGGTTTTTTTGATCGCTACTTGGGAGGACATGCGCTAGGATCTCGGAGGCAGAGAAAGGGATGTTAGAACTACCTTGCCAGATGGCGTCAAGGACCTTGATGCGGATGATGGTGTTGAGGGACATCGGGACGCTAATGGACGTAGAGCTCTGCTTCTGAGATCTTACTTCTCAGAGACAACAGTCACTGCTGTTGTTGGTTTTTGATAAGGAAGTGAGAGAGCGATATTATTAACTACACCGACTGTCCACTGTTGTTTTGTCCGCGGGCATAGTTGTCATTGGCGACCTTAACCTCCCACGAATATAGAGGACGAGGAGGAAGACGAGCAATGCCCTTTCTTGATATTTTTCTAAAAAATTTACCTTATTTTAGTTATTATATAAAAATATTATTTCTTTTTTATATTAAAGGCAAAAAGTTGCCTTTATCTGGTAGAACCGAAAAAAAATGCCTCTCATTGGGCCGAGTACTAGATTTCATCGAGTTATGAGTGCAAGCCCACTTAATCAACATTACGTGCGAAAATTGGCTCCAGTTCTCACAGGATCATGTTCACATTGTTCGCACAGTCACTTGAAGCCTTGCATTGAGAATATCTTACCCATTTATAAAAACAAAAATGGATGAGCGTGCATCGTCCAACACCCTGATTTTACATTTCCAATTCTACCCCTCCCTGATTTCATATTTCCAATCCTAACCCCTCTTAAAATGCATGAATTATATATATATATATATATAAATATATATATATATATATATTTATTTATATTTATATTTAACTTATATAATATATTTGTATCTGTACCATTTATAAAAATAAGGATGGTGACAATGTTCCGTCAAATAGCCTATTCTTTTACTTTCCATTTTTGCCCTTTATTGTATTTTTTATTTTTCTAAATTTATTTAATTAACAATTAACACTTGTAATTGTATAATCTCAGTATCTCATCATTTATAAAAATGAGGATGGAGACAATTTTTTGTCAAAAAGCCTAATTTTCATTTTCCATTTTTACCTTTTATCATGCATTTTATTTTAAAGCTTGATTTTCACTTTCCATTTTTTCCCTTTATTATGTTTTTGTTTTTCAATTTTATTTATTTGATGGTTAACACTTGTAATTGGATAAAACAAATAAAATAACAATAAGACTACTGTGGAACCTATTCCTTGCCTTATCTGATCTTCTTCCGAAGCACCTAATTAATTAATGAACCTCTTCATTGATTAGAGCCAACACGTATCGAGTATCGGATGGTTTGCCCAAATCACGAATTTGAATTGAAGGGAAGAATAGATTTTTTCAACCTCTCTCTTTTCATTAGGGAACAATCAGATGATTAAATGAAGCTTTTTTTTTTCTCCATATTTTTTTCAATTGTATTTCTTAACGTACTAAGTTGCATTGGATCAAGAAATGCTCTTAGGTTCATTATACGTCTATTTGGAATCGTTGTTGCTCCAGAAAAACAGTGCCACATCAATGCCATGTAGGAAAAACGGTGCTCCAGGAAACAACCATATGTTTGGAACCATTTTTCCATAGAAAACAATGCTCCAAGCCATGACTTGGAAATCAGGAAGGCATGGCTTGGAGCAACGCCAAATTTGGTGTTTCCTGGAGTTGCAGCTTGTTGCTGCCAACAGGGCAGTGATGTGGCAGTGGATAACGGGTAGAAGTACGTAAAACATTTTCCTGGAGCATTGGTACCAAACAAAAAAAAGTTGTAGTTGCTCCAACAAACGTCATACCTGGTTGCAACTATTCCAAATAAAAAAAGGAGAAAACGGTGCTCCGAGCCACACATTAGTGCTGCAACTGCAGCATCGATGCCAAACATTTACTATATTGATTCATTTTAGGTGTTTTTTCTTGATGATCATGTGACTAATCTGGTAATCTAACACCCACCAACGTAATATCGTAGGGATTGTATTGGGTAGGGCCATAGGGGTTTGGAATGCATTTTGTTGGCAGGAGATCCAGATTCTTCTATATAAATTGAATGGATGTTTGATTCGATTTTGAATAAAAATGAATCAAGATGAACCTATATCCTAATGCTAAGCATTAGATATGCAAATAACGGCCCCACCATTGACGAGTAAAACGACAGGAGGCAAAAGGCCAAATGTCATCATTCACACATGAAGCGAAGATATAAATCCTAAAACCCCAATTCTCTCATTTAAACCATTCTCTTCATAGTGCATATCTTATCCACTCCCCCTACTTTACAATAGGAAGGAGGAAACAGAAATGACATCTCTCTTATCCTATGCACATTTTTCCTCAAAATGAAGAAAACAATATAAATTATAGAAGAAACAAAGAAATATGCAAAAAAATATAGAAAATCATAAAAATTTCTATACCATACTAAAAAATGAGATGTTGTTTGTACCATTTATAAGAATGAGGATGGTGACAATGTTTCATGAAAAAGCCTGATTTTCGTTTTCCATTTTTACCCTTTTTAGTTTTATAATTTTATTTAATTAATGGTTAACACTTGTAATTGGATAAAACAAATAAAATAATAATAGTTTTTTATTTTTCCAATTTTATTTAGTTAATAGTTCATGCTTTTAATAAATAAAATAATAATAAAATCGCTATGGAACCTACTCCTCTCTCTCCCCTTAGGCTTTATTTAATCTTCTCCCCAATAGGGCTGCAATCAGATCGGATTCTGATTGGATGTAGCAAAATCCGCATTCAATCCGAATATTAAGAAACTACATTCAAAATTGATCCAAAATTCAACTGGATTTATAGACTCAAATTCGAATTTGAATCCTAACAAACTCATATCGGATTCGGATTTAATCCGACTCCACTTTAAATTCTCTAAATTACTAGTAAAATTAAAAAAATATTTATTTTTCAACTTCTATATATAATAAATTAATATAAATATAACATACTAAGTCTATTATATTTAAATTCATATATAATATAATATTTAAAATATATTTTTATAAATTTTAATATAATTGTATAGAATTTATATATTAAAATTAATAAATATTATAATATAATCATATTCAAATTTTAATCAAATCATATTGGGCCAAATCCAAATCCGATTTGATTATTAAATGGAGGTAGATTGTAACATCCAAATTTGATCCAATTACATAAATACATAATCTAAATCCAAGATAATCAGATTGGATGTCGAATTAGGCCTTGGATTTTCGGGTATCTTTGATAGGCCTACTCTCGTCGGGCTTACCTGACGAACCTCTTCATTGATTAGAGCCAATATGTGTTAAGTATCGGATGGTTTGCCCAAAACCTAGAAATTGAAATTGAAGGAAGGAATGGATTTTTTCAACCTCTCTATTTTCATGATCGAACAATCAATTAGATGATTAAATGAAGTCTTATTTTTGTTTTCTCCCCATTTTTTTAGGTATTTTTCCCATTTTCCCTATATTTCATGGTCTGTGTTAACATAATAAGTTGTATTGGATTGGGAAATGCTTTAAGGTTCATTATATTGATCTGTTTTAAGGTGTTTTTTTCTCGACGATCATCAGGCAAGTCTAATAATCTAACACCCTACCAACGTAATACCGTAAGGGTTTTGTACTTGGTAGGGTCGTAGGGGTTTGGAATGTGTTTTGTTGGTAGGTGATCCAGATTCTTCAACAAAAATCAAACGAATGTTCAATTCAAATCCGAATATAAACAAATCAAGATCAACCTATATCCAAACACTAACCGTCAGATATGCAAATAACAGCCCCACCATTAATGAGCAGAACAACATGAGGCAAAATGCCAAATATTATCATTCACACTTGAAGCAAAGAAGTAAATTCTAAAACCCCACTTCTCTCCTTTAAACTCCTCTCTGTATAGTGTATATCTTATCCATTCCCCCTACTTCACAATAGGAAGGAGGAAATAGAAATGGTGTCTCGTTATCCTATGCACCTTTCTTCTCAAAATAAAGAAAACAATATAAATTACAAAAAGAAACAAAGAAATACACAAAAATATTTACAAAATAATAAAAAATCATAAAAATTTCTATACCATGCTAAAAAAATGAGAATGTGAAATACACAAGAAATTTACAAAAAAATATAGAAAATCATAAAAATTTGTATACCATGTATATCTTTTATGTATATATATACACACACACACAATGAGAATGTTGCAATTGGTTTGGTCAAAACACCATAATTTTACTTTCCAACTTTATCCTCAATTTTCTATTTTTTTCATTATATATTGTTATTATAAAATAATTATGAAAAATATAAAATGAAGAAAATAATATAAATTACAAAAAACAAAGAAATACATTGAAAATTTACAAAAAATGTAAAAAATCATAGAAACTTATATATCATACTGAAAAATGAGAATGGTGCAATTAGTTTGGTCAAAACACTTTAATTTTACTTTTCAACTTTACCCTCAACTTTCTATTTTTCCCATTGTATATATATTATTGCAAAATAATTATAAAAAAAACACATAAAATAAAGAAAATAATATAAATTATAAAAATAAAGAAAATACATAAAAATTTATAAAAAATAAAAAATCATAAAAATTAAAAAATTAACATAAAATACAAATGATACCCAATATATAAAAGCATAATCAAATATCACCCTCAATATCAAATACTCCGTACATCGCACAGGCCATTCTATTATTCCTCCATAAAAAGCATTCAAGGAGATATTGTCAATGCACGGCTGTAAAGGCTGTGCGAACGGTGTAAAGTCTTGAGCCGATCTCGTACGTACGTCCCTCATTGTACACGTGGTACACGCTGCATCAGGTGGCACTTGATGATTAGTTGAGCAAGGTAGAATTCTGTGGTGCAGTCGCAACTCCAAGCAGAGCGGAGTTCCATCGCTCACCGGAGAGGGAGATGGGTTTCGAGGATGTCGGAGATTTTGGCATCCACCTTATTATATCGAAGTTGGGTCCCAAAGACGTAGCAGTTCTAGCTTGCGTCAACAAGAGGCTCAGGGTTTCAGCTTCGGAGGAGAATGTCTGGCGCAAGTTCTGTTCCGAGGATCTCGATCTCTCAGCCCCAGAAGATCCTTCTGGAAACCCTGCCTCTTCGTTTAAGGTGAACGTCCATCTCGTTTTTCTTCGATGATCTTGTATTTGATGACTCGTTTTTTCGATAGCTGTATATTGACGACTGTTTTGTGTTCATCGATTTTGTGAATTTGGGTTCCTTTTTTCCTATTGAGCAGTGATGTCGTTTCTGGTGATTATTTTGATCCCTTGTTTCTTACTTTGTTTCCGGGGACGTTAAATAAATTTAACTACTTAAGATGAAGTGCCATTCCGAACTTAGAATGATACAAGGAGCTTAAATAACTCGTTTTTTAATCATTTATACTTGACAAACGCGTGAATTATGAGCTTGGGATGAAAACGGGGGGTTCCATGAGCTGAGCTTCATGGACCTTTGGTTGACTATGTTTTTGATTACTGCAATAGCGAGTTTCTTCCATCTGCACTTAGTCTGTGATTATTAATAGGAGTAAGGAAGGTTTGTTTTCTTTTTGGTATGGATAAAACAAAAGAGTTTGGGTTTTGGTTTAGTAGAATGTTGGTGGAAGGGGCCGTGGACAAAGATACTCATTAGCAGTTTCTCCCAACATAATAGAAGTTTGCTGCAGTGTCTAGGATGGGTAATAAGCTAGCAGATGAGTTAGTTAAGGGTGAGCAAAGGAGAGTTGTTATGTATAGTGGCACCTGTTTATCTGTGTAGTCTCTTTCGTTTTATGTTATGCTGGGGGTTTAGGTAAGTATCTTTATTAGTTCTGCCCCCTTTTGTACATCTTACCTTATGGGATTGTTTACCTTGCCTTCATACATAGGTATTTTGTCTTCTAATATATATGATATGTGCTTCACTATACGTTAAAAAACAATGCAAATCTGAATAATGTGGGTATTATATTCTTGAAAGTAATTATGTGTTCAATACTCAAGGCAAAGTGTTTGGAAGATACCTTGGTGAATAACCAGTTTGCACTGCAAGACAGGAAATCCATTAGGGTCATCTTAATCTTATGCCTCTGCTTTTAGCTTTTTTTTTTTATTTTTTTTTTTTTGTGATACCAGTATCCATTTTTATAAATAAGTACAAGATTCATTACAATAAAAGCTTGAAAGAAAGGTCATAATATATCACCAAAAGGAAAACTTCCAGAACGGAACCACCAAAAACTCTTCTCGCATACACACCCTCAATAACTCACCACCCTACAACCAAAATAAAAGCCACCAACAGGAGCGGGGGGGGGGGAGGGGAACCACACATCACATCCAATCTCCATCTGCCTATTCCGTTTAGCCCAACAAAAGTATCACCAGTACCAGATTATTAAACCTTTCCCTGGTGATATCCAGCTCTAAAAATGAGTAATCAGCATCTGCTTGGTTCTTTTTCTCCAGCTCCCAAAAAGCTGTTCTTGTAAAATCCTCCTCTCCCAAGAAAAAAAAGGCCCAGTGTTTTCCTTGCATGAACTTCCTATTCAATCATTGCTTCTTTTTGATAATCAAAGTAAATTTTGTTAAATAATTAAACCAAAAAGTGTACGGACAGGCATCCCAAAAGGAGGTGTGATATCCAGCCTCATGTACAAATCAGCTTACAATTGAGCCCAAAACATAGATCCTTAAACGCCCCTTGCTTAGCCAAAAAATCTGCTAAGCCATTAGCTGACCTTCTTTGCCACTGAATCCTTACAGTCATATTAGAGGTTAACCATTTGAAATTCTTCACAGCTTCCCCGTAGGTTGAAAGAACAGAGACTGGACCTAGTAGCCACCCAACTGCCAGCTTCAAATTCCCCTCAATTATCAATCTGTCCACATTCAACTCTCTTGCAAGCTGCACCCCCTATTCATTTATTTTTTCCAAATAAATAATATTATCAACCTGTCTAGCTTGATTATAACTCGCCTCAACCACTTCCCCTAGTTCTTCAATTTCTCCTCATTGCCTTCAACCACTCTCTAATTCTTGTACAACATCCTCCTTAAGACCATTCACAGAAAATTCTAAACTTGTTCCCATAGACCTAACAACAAACTTATTTTGATCAAACTCTTCCATATGTTCATTTTTTTCCACTTGACATTTTAAAACAAAAAGATGGCTTCTTCTGTTTATCCTTCAATTTTTCCACTTGAAACCACTCCTGCTTCACCATCAAAATTATCAATCATGACCAAATCGTCTACATATCTCCCCTGGCACACCACCTCTGGAGCTGCTTTGGTAGAAACCAATGTATGACCTCCTAACATCCTATCAACTGAGGATTCATCTAAAACTCCTGAAGGATGACTACTAGGAAATGTGGAAATGCACTTCCCCGAATCCTTATTTTTCTCTTGTGAACCTTCTTAACTTTAATTGAGAAAAAAGTTCTTTAAGTAGGAACCAAGCATCTGTTTTTGTAACAATTGTTGAATCCTTTACAGCATTCAATTTCATCTCTACTAAAGTTGACTGATTCATTGGCGGCTGGTGACAAAACCTCATTGTCTTCTTTGTGCTCCAGACAAAGATCCTTAGAAATCTTCTTCATCCAACCCAAATGAACCCCAATATTACCATTGAGAATCCCAATTTTCTCAAAGGATGGGGAGGCATATATTTCAGTTCAGACACCTCAATTGCTAGATCTCTGTTACTGTTGTATTGAATCCTGTTACTTTTCTTCAAATAACCAAAAGAAAGACATCTATTTTTCTCCAAGTCAAAGCAGTTGACCACTAATAACTCCCTTTCCATTTCCACATGATTCACATCACTTCTCCCACAGACTTTTTCTCAATTTGAACACATGCTCCCATCCCCAAAACCATTGGTCTTGAAAAAAAATCAGCTGAGCCACTGTAAACAGATTTCAAAGCTCCCCTCCCCCCACCAGCTCGATTGGCAAATTGACTAATATCAAATTGTTTTTCCTTTTCAATACCTTTAATTCTCTCGCACAGACATTCCTTTATTGAGGACCCTCTTTTTTTTTGAAAGATAAGTATAAAGATTATATTGCAAAAAGAGAGGAGGAGCCCACAAGATTACCAAAGTGACTCCAATTAGAAGAGGGGGCCCCAGTATGTGGCATACACAGCATTTACAAAAATTGTCAAAGGTCAGTTAGGATCATTATGAATAATTTGATCACATTGATTATAAAGCGACCAAAATGAGAAACCATAAAACTCCTTCCTTAGAGAAACCCAATTAATTAGAACCCTTTCCACTTTACTTATGACAGCATCTACCTGAAAAGCTTTGCCTTTGAATATACAGTTGTTTCACTCTTCCCATAACACCCAGCAGATTGCAATGGGAGAGGAAAGGCATAGAGTCCTGCCTCTTCTGCTAAAACCCCTTTCTGGCCAAGTCAAGAATAGGTCACCAATGTCATTTTGTGGTGCCCAAGTCTTGCCAAAGAGTTTTGTGAAATGGGTCCACGCCTGAGAAGAAAAATGGCAATGGGAAACTGGCAAATGCCTTATTGATTCCTAATCATTCTCGCAAAGGGGACACCTGTTCACCATCGCCAGATCCCTAGTCATTATATTATCAATTGCTTCAGTTTTGTTCAGGATTGCTGCCCAGGAGAAAACAACACCTTGGAAGGGGCAGCTGCTTGCCAAATCCACTTCCAAGGGATATATGGAGCAAACTGATCTGATAGGAGAAGCGAAAAGGATTTAACTGAAAATCCCATCAGGACTTCCCTTCCACACCCTACTGTCAATTCTCCCGGACTTGAGGAGATTGCGTTAATCCTTTCGAGCAAAGAGAGCAACTCCTCTGATTCCCAATCTTGGATATTTCAACTCAGCGAAGGAATCCAAACCACCTGGTCACCTGTGAATTCATAACAGTGACTCACCAAGGCCTCTTTATCACTCACAATTTCAAAGATAAGGGGAAAGGAAGTTGCCTATGGGGAGGAGCCATGCCAAGTGTCTTTTCAAAAGCAAACTCTGTCGCCATTTCCCACCTTGAAGGAATCCATTGAGAAAAGGGTTCCCAGTGCTTCATGATACCATTCTAGCAGTTTGCTCCATAGGATTGGGAAACCGGATTTGTGAACCAGCCCATATCAGAATCATCGTATTTGCTCCGAATCGTTCTCCTCCAAAGAGCTTCCCTTTCAGAACCATAGTGCCATATCCACTTATACAACAAAGCAATGATTAGGGAGTCTAAAGGCCGAAGCCCAATACCAACTTTTGCCTTAAAATGACTCAGCTGATCCCATGCTACCAAATGTATCTTCTTTTGATTATCTGCTCCTTCCTAAAGGAAGTAAGCCTTAACTTCTGTAGCTGGTTGGTAATATCCAAAGGTGCACAAAAAAGAGAAAAATAGTAGAATGTCAGGTTTTGATAAGGCACTTTGAATCTAAAGTTACCTTGCCAGCTTTTGAAAGCATCCTCTCTTCCAATTTTCCAGCTTCCTATTCATGCATTCCAAAACCATCGTCCAAATATCCTTTAGCCCCATAGTTGGCTCCAAGAGGCAGCCCCGAGTATCTACCATCTAGAAGGCAGAGAGCCTGTTCTACAATCATAGTCGCAGCAAGTTCTGACTTTTGAAATGTGAAAGACAAAGCTGGTCAAGATGAGTTTCAATTTTTGAATGTTAATCTTGAGGCCTGAAACGGCTTCAAGTCAAATGATTAAACACCTTAGAAACAACAAATAAGAATGTTGGGCCCGCAAAAAAGGAGATAATGGTCCGCAAATTGAATCTAAGTTACCATCATACCTTCCGTACTGACTGTGAAGCCATCCAAGATTCCACCTTCCTCAGCTCTCATCACCAGTCTGCTGAAATATTCAACTACTATATTGAAAATAAAAGGAGATAGGGGTCCCCCTATCTCGAACCTCTCCCAGCTACAAATCAACCCGTATAGACACCATTGATGATGACCGAAAAAACAAGCATAGTTGATTAGCTAGCACTTTGGCAATTAATTTGTAGACACTCGAGGTTAAACTTATTGGTCCGTAGTCTTTCAGCTCTGCAGCACCTTGACTCTTGAGAATCAAAGAAATAAAAGTGCACTTCGATTGGTAGAACACCTGATCATAAAAATCATTCAGCACTTTCATAAACTCCTCCAAAAAGGCCCAGCATTTTTGGAAGAAAGCCATGGGAAATCCATTGGGGCCACAAGGTCACAAGCCTCCTCAGGAATGTGATCAAACTCCACCCCATCCAACTTAGGATAGTTGCAAATAAAACCAGCAATAAACCTGAAATTAAATCAAAAGAAAAGGGAAAAAGGAGGAAGAAGAGAATGAAGAAAAGGGGAAGAGGAAGAGAGCTGATTGCATCTCAATTTGTGTCCCTCAATTGAATTACATATGCTGAATATAAAAAAGATGGGAAAATTACATGAGTGCCACTAGTAAGGTGGCTGACTCAAAAACATAAGAAATAACAAGTATTGAAGGCCCACTACAACTGAAATAAAATTAATGAATAAAGAAAGAAAACTAAGGCCTACTTGGTCCAATCTCTCTACAAGGACAATGGAGGTTCCTGTCTGCAAACAAGTTCTATTAGAAGTGGACAACTACTGCAGCCACTTCTTCCTCCCCCTCAAAGAATTCATCACCGAATCTTATGGAAGTAATCACATTGCACCTTTGCCTCATGTTAGCAAGTTCATGAAAATACTTTGTATTCTTATCACCTGCATGCAGCCACAAGGTCCTAGGTCTCTATCTCCAGGCGATTTTCTTCAATCTAGGATAGTTTATCAAACTCTGCTCTCCCCAACTCCCTCTGCTGCCTCTCCTGGACTGAAAGGGCCACTTCTTCCTCTTTCTTATCTAGCAATTTTAATCTTGCCAACTCCCCCTCTATCCTCCTCTGTAGAGAACCAGAGTCTTCTTTGCTCTAAATTTTAGTGTGTCCCTTCAGGTTCTTCAACTTCAAACAGAACTCTGAATTGGAGTGCCTTGAGGATCAGATGATTCCCACCAAGTCTTGAGCTTCTTTTGGACCCTTTTAAGCAATGTCTTCTATCTATTTTATCGGATGACTTCTCTCTAGGCACACAAACCTTGTGATAACTTGGACCTGGTTCTCTTTTCTCCTTTTTTCTGTTTGGTTGTTTTCTCTTCTTTTTTTTTTTTTTTTGATCCACAACACAAAAGGTTTCATTAATTATCGAGAGAAACATGATTACAACAAGAAGTTGTGAAAAGAACCAGCTATAGAAGCTGTTCCAAACCAGTACTACATTTGGTTGTTTTCTCTTCTCCCCAATGGATTGAAGAAGTTTCTCGACTCCCCTCCTTTAGACTATTCTTAAAGGAAAACTGCCATCTGCCATTTTATTTTCTTTCCATTAAAGACACCTCAACCCCTTTTCTTTTTTTTTCCTCTTCCTCAAATATTTTATAAGTGGTGGGCCCCACCAATTGAATAATCTGTTGAATGTTTATAAGAGACAGCCACATACTCATCCTCCTTAACATCATTTAAGACACCTCAATCTCCTTCCCTCAAAACTCCAATCCTGCCACATGGCTGAATGCAGGTTGTTATGTGTGGTCCCTTTCTCCTTAAATTACTTAATTGCTCTTTTTGCCTCTGACTTAGTCTTCTTCTCTAGAACCCCGGCTGTTCATCTTCCAATCTCTTCCTACTACCTCTGTAAATGTATTTTCCTGAACATCCAAGAGAGAACTTCCACTTGTTGTGCATGAGTGTGTTACCTGAAAACTAGTGAGTCCTCCTAAGCTTTGAACACTCACTGATCTTCACCTTGTATCAACAGTCACAGCTCATATGACTCACCGGCAAAGACAAGAATTGCATGGGGTGGAACTTGACCCAAGTTCTTGGTCTCCATTAGCAGTCTTGCCATATCCTTCTTTTCCAACAACCTATTTGTTATTCACTCTTAAGAATTGGCCTAAGCAATTGCAATCACTTTGGACATTTCAAGATCCCATGTGTGCAGTGGTATTCCTACCACACAAATCCAAAGTGCCCTTCTGTGTCATTGGCCTTTAAGTGCTCCTGCCAACAGATATTGCCAACCCAACCTCAGTGCAGGTGATCTATCTTGCCGATTCTCAAAATCCAGAGCCCACTCAGCTTATGTGCTGTCGTGAAAAATGAAAAGATTAAGCCTCCATTTAATTTTCTAACAGCTAAAAGTTTCCAGAAACCCCACTCTTTCTCATTTGGATTCACACCCAGGAACCTTCCTATCAGACAAGCTCCTCAACAACCTTAATCTTTCATCAAGTTTCCCAATGTAATCCACAACTGCCTTCTGTCCTGGCTTCAGCAAAATATAAGAAGCTTGTAAAGAGTAACCGGGTGTTTGAGTGTTGTTCTTCCTAGACCTTTGAGAAAGAATTTGCTGAATGCACTTATGCTTACTCAAAAGATTGAAATCACTATAATTTGGCAAGATCATAGCAACACGATAGTTAGAAGGAAGAACCCAAAGATATTAACATCCCACTAAATATTTCCATTCTGTGCGTAAATTTTGGATGTCAATTTAGTAAGGTCATATTGTGCTTAACTCTAGTTGATAATTTTTTTAGATGTTTTTTATATATTTTCAGGTTTATGTTCTGAAGTTCTTAATCTGTTGCCCCCTTTCTGGTTTAGTGCCTTTAATTTGATAAAGCAATTTATTAATTCCCTTTGTTTGATGAAGTAATATTTTGTTATTGTAACTCCTTAAACAAGTAGGTTTATTTGGGTTTCACTGGTCTGGTGATTGTAATCAACTACCTGTGGCATTAGTTGGAATTGCCAAAGAAAACAGAAAAAATAATCTGCAATTAGAATTTAGATATGTTTCATCTTTGATTTCATTATTTCATTCTAATAACAGTGGTTCCCTTTCAAACTTACGTGATAACTTCCTGTGTTTATAGAGTTATTTCTATATTCTAATTTAGCTGTCTCCTTATATTTTTTACAAGGTTTTGTTGAAATAGATTTGGGACTGGGTCTTATAAGTTTCTAATTATTTATTTCCGTACAGGTAATGTATCAAATATGGCGGGAGGCATTTAATATGTATCCATGGCCCCTGGTTAAACGAGTAAAGAGATGTTGGGGTACACTAAAAAGTTGGGTGGCCATAAATTTTCCAGAGGCTAGGGCTACTCTGCGAAATGGTGCATCTGAAGATCAAATTAAAGAAGTAGAAGACAGTTTGGGTGTGAAATTACCTCTTCCTACAAGGCTACTCTATCGCTTTTGTGATGGTCAAGAAATAACAAGTACATATTCTTCAGGAAGTGATCTTGGTAGCCCCTTGGGCCTTGTAGGTGGTTATTCCTTTTATGACCATGAGGTAAATGTGTTTCTGTTGCCCCTAAAACAAATAATCTCAGAAACAAAAAAATTTGTACATCACCCTCGCTTGGGCAAGTATAAGTACATAGTTGTGGCAGCTTCTTCCACTTATGTTGAAAAGTTGTTCTTCCTGAATTGTCGCAGTGGGCAACTTTATGTTGGTACCAAGAATTTTTCTAGTGATGGAGAAAAGATTCCATGTGTACCTGGTAAATTGATTAACTCAGTGCACAATCTTAACGATGATAAGCAGCAGGATGCCATGCTGCTGTGGTTAGAAGAACATAGCCGGCGATTACACAATGACATCATTGGGCTTCGTGAGCAAGGAAAAAACAGAAGTATCAATCTGTTCCCGGAAACAGCCCCACTCTGTTCCACTGCTATAACCAATGGAGTTCAGGTAACCAACAGGCCATAGTTCCCATTGCCTCCTAAGCCCCCTCCTCTTGTTTGGATGTTCACTCTTATAGGTCAACTTTAGATGGATTATTTTAGCATTGTATGATTTAGGTCCCTGATTTCCAGTTCTAGAACTATGAGAAAAAAATGGTTGGAGAAGTGCTGAGAAATGGCAGTCACTGAACAGAATTATGTCAGTACAAATTTCTTTAGAATCTCCTGGAAATCTATAAATACAAAGAAACTCAGAGCAGAAGGGAAAAATGAAGAGATTATTCAATCAGTGTCACTCCCTTATTTATATGCACTAGAGAGCTGGCTTCAGTTCTTATAGGTATCAGGTTCTTCAAAACCTTTAGATGTGCTACACTATGAAATAGATTACTTGGTAATCTTTTTTTTTCAATCAATGCTTGGTACACTTATCGTAAGATTCCTATCTACTTTTCTGAGTTGGTCTCCAGTCTCAGAATGATTATTAAGAGGAGAAGGTTCATCAGGAGTTTCGTAATCTTCTGGCTTGGGATATGGTGAGATCATGAGAGGAGTTTGTGAGGGAAGATTGTTGAAGCTGTTGTTGCTGCTATTATTGTTGTTCCTATTATTTGAAAACTGACAATTGATGGTTTATTTTCAGATCCGAGCTGCTTCTATTTTTGTTCCAGAGTTAAGTGACATTGAACAGGAGTCAGAGAAGTTTTTCTTTTCCTATTCAATTCGCATGTCTCTCCTGCCTGAAGGATGTGTTGTAAATGGAATGTCCTTCAGCTCTTGTCAACTCTATTGGCGGCATTGGATCATCCGCGCCAATGACATAGTTGTGTCTGATGTTAATGGAGAAGCTGTAATAGGAAAGGTATGATTTGCTTCAAACTCTCCTAATTCTTTTTGGAAATTTCTTAATGCCATCATACTCTTGCTAGCCTAAAGCTGAAGGCCTGTTCCTCCCCTAGCAGATGCATATACAGAAAAAAAAACAATTATGCAAAGGCTGATTATATTCTTTGTGATGTCATGTCATTTTCTTTTTGGTTTAGAATGCCCGTTTCATTTTAAGGTTTATTTTATTTTTATCAATAACTCTGAAAAAATTCATTAATTAAGATGCTTTAGGATACAACATCAAGAAGTTGCAATAGAAATTGTTAGAGTTCACAGAACAGGGGTATTTTGGTCATTTGGGTGCATCTGTGTTAGAGTGAAAGGTCTGTTTTATTCATGTCTAAGTTGTGTGTCCCATCACTTATGAGGGGCAATATTGACTTTCTTGTAACCAAGCTTATGTGAGATAAATGCAAGTGGGTCGACTAGAGAGGACTGATTTTCCTCATCTGGCCAAACCCTTCTTCTCCTCCTTCCTTCTCCTCTTCTTCTCTACTTTAAGCTAGAACCCAATAGGGATTTTACATGGTATCAGAGCAATAAAACCTAGTTCTCTTTTCCTCTTTTTTTTTTTTTTCTCACTGTTTTTCTTCTTCCTGGGTTCACCGCCAACTAGTCCAGCCTTCTTTGGTTTTCTACTAGCCTGAGTTGCATCTCGTCAAGAGGCCAAAAAGGAGTGGTCATTTTGTGGTTTTGGAGGTGAGTATGCCTCTAGTTATTGTGGTGGTGGTTGTTGAGGTGGTGTACTAGAAGCCCTCTATTCTGTGATACGAAGAGGGCTGTTTGTGGACAGGTATGAACAATTATGTTTTTCGCCCAAGTAGTGGACTGTAGATGCTGTGTTTTGATTAATTTTTTTTTTGTGGAGGTATGAAGTGACTAGTATGCAGTGGTATGGTGTTCTCCTCTGTTTATACCTCGTATGTGTGCTGAAAGCAATTGTTTTTGGCTGCTGAAGTTCACGACAGCAGTGGTTGTGGAGGTATGAAGTGACTAGTATGCAGTGGTATGGTGTTCTCTTCTGTTTATACCTCGTATGTGTGCTGAAAGTAGTTGTTTTTGGCTGCTGAAGTTCACGACAGCAGTGGTGTGGTGGTAGTGTACTGTATTGAATGGTGTGTGGGTGTTTTTGAATTGTTGAAAGTAAACCCTTGTGTCGTGTAGTGGTGTTCATACTGATTTCTGTGGTGGTGTTCATACTTTCTTGTGAGGAGAGCAGATTTAGTTGAAAATGTCGTCAACCAGAGATGGTAGTGACAACAAAACTGGAGTTATGATCTCTCCAGATTATCTGAATGTTCAAATGACATCCATTAAGCTGAATGGTGAGAACTATGTGCCTTGGGCCAAGTCGGTGGAGGTGTTCTTGAAGGCCAAGAAGAAAGTGAAGTATGTGAGAGAGGAAAAACCTTCATCTGACTCTCTAGGGTTTAGTGACCAGTATGAACTTTATGTTCCTAGATACAGTTAAAGAGATCTGGGATCATGCTAAGAAACTGTATTTCGGGCAAGACAATACAACTAGGGTGTATCAATTGTACTAAGAGTACTTCAATCTGAAGCAAGGCAGCCAGAGCTTGGAAGAATACTATGCAAGTTTGAGGAACATCATAAATGAGCTTAATGTGTGTCATCCCTTGACACCGGATGTTCAGGTTCAGCAACAACGTGACCAACTTGATGTGACTAGATTTCTGGTAGGTTTGAAGGCTGAATATGAACCTGTCTGTGCACAAATACTGGGGGGGGGGGTCTACCCTTCCCTCACTTGAAGAAGTGTTTGCCTGTCTTAAGAGGAAATCTATTGAGTTTATAGAGCATTCTTCTCTCTCAGACAGATCTGATTTGGTGGTAGCTAGAGGTGGAGGCCGTGAACTTCCAGGAAACCAAGGTGGTCCCATATTTAACCGTGCTAGTGGCCGAAGTGGAGGTCGAGACTCAGGGGAAGGTCGTGGTAAAGGAAGAAGTAATGCTCCTAGGAAGTGTACTTACTGTGGATTAGAGGGGCACACTGTTAATTTCTACTATGATTTACATGGTCCACCCAACACTTGGGCTAACCATGCTATGACTAGGGGCAGTGGTACAGTTATTGAAAATCCGCAAACGGATCAGATTCCCTCCACATCTATTGGTGCTTCTGGAAAGGAGATGGTGAGTGTACCTTGTGCAATATATGAGCAGTTCCTTCAGACATCTTCTCAGCAGAACACAACTACCCTTGCCCATTCAGGTATGGTTTGCTTGGCTTTCAAGCTTTCACACTGGATCATTGACTCCGGAACCTTGGGCCATATGTTTGGGACTCCAAATGTATTCTCTTCTTTTTCTCGGTCCTCCACATCTTAAACAGTTACTCTTGCTAACGGTTCTACATCTTCCATTTGTGGTGTTGGTGATGTTGATCTCTCCTTCTTGTCTTTATCATCTGGCCAAACCCTTTTTCTCCTCCTTCTTCCTTCTCAAGAATGACATGGAATTATCTTATGAAAGATTGTAGTGAATTGTTCTCCATTTTTCAAAAATTTTATGCTGAAATATGTATACAGTTTGGTGTTCATATTAAAATTCTTTGCTCCGATAATGCAAAAGAGTACATATCAACACCATTTCAGCAATACTTAGAGCATCATGGGATAATTCATCAAACCTCATGCTCCTATACCCCACAACAGAACAGTGTGGCTGGACGAAAAAATCGACATTTCCTTGAAACTGCTCAGTCTATGATGCTTAATATGAATGTCCCAAAGCGTTTTTGGAGCGGTGCTGTCCTCACATCATGTTTTCTCATCAATCGGATGCCCATATCTATCATTGGAAGTCAATCCCCCTTTTCCGTGTTGTTTCCCACCTTATCTCTGTTTCCTCTTACTCCGAGAGTCTTTGGGTGTGTGCTTTGTTCAAAATTTGGGCCCTGGTTTGGACAAGTTAGATGCACGAGCTACGAAGTGCATCTTCCTTGGATACTCCAGGACTCAGAAATGGTATAAGATCTATAACCCTCACTCTCATAAGTCATTTGTTTGCTCCGATGTCACCTTCTTTGAATCGGTTCCTTTTTTCTCGGACACTGTGGTTCCTTCTCCTTCCCCTATAGTTCCTCTTCCTGTCCCTGTTGAGGATCCTCTTCCCGTGGTCCCCATTCCAGTTGCAATCCCCCCTGTAGTTCTTCCTCTCGTGCTAGTTACTACTGAGAGGCCACCAATCAGACAAGTGTATACTCACAGACGAGCATCGGCCCTTCCTCCACTTCAGCACTCGTCGACAGATCCTGTGGTTGCTCCTCCTCCCTCGGACCTTGATCTTCCTATTGCCTTGTGGAAAGATAAATGCACTTGTACTTCTCATCCTATTTCACACTATGTTTCAATTGCTCACCTTTCTGCTTCTCATCGCCACTTTATATCCTTTCTCTCATCTGTTTCCATCCCCAAGACTGTCCAAGAAGCCCTTACCTCTCCAAGGTGGCGACAAGCAATGAAAGATGAACTATCTGCTCTACAACTAAACATGGGATCTCACTGCTCTTCCTCCTTGTATGCATGTTGTTGGGTGAATCTTGACATCCTACGATAGACTCTCACGAAAAGATGGAGAGAGGCCGAAGTGTAGGAGTGTTCCAGAGGGTGAGCAGGTGGAAAACCGAGCTGAAGGTTGAGGCTAAGTTTTTTGTTCGAATTTGGAAGGGCTGGAGGTAGTAATATGTTGAAAATCAGAGAAGATAGAAGGGCGACAGTAATCCTAACCGATGCAGCAGTGTTGTGGTTGAAAGGTTTTATCTATGGAGTTATCTTTTCTATTAGGAAAGAAGGATGGAGGAATGCCTTAAAAGCTCACAAGAGATATGAAGTGGAGCTAAGAAGGAATGGAAAAGGCTGGTTTATTAGCATCATTGAACTCTTTGATAATAGGAGGCAGATGGTGTGTCTTCCGGAAGGGAAGGAGGGACAGGGCTGGCTGGCTGGCTGTTGCAGATAAGTTACAGCAACATATCTTACATGTTGAGGGTGGAGTGACAAAAGTGCAAGATGCAAACATGGAGGATTCTTGTGAACATAAGCCCTCGAATCAGCTGGTAGTTGACAGAAGCGGTGAAGTACAAGAAGCTACAAAACAGAGCTCGTCTCATTGAAGTTTTTGGTAGCTCGATGGAGGTTAAGAGACTCCTAACTGATGCAGAGAAAAATAGTTGGGAAAGGAGAATGGTCTTAACAGCTACTAAAGACGTGAAGAACTGGAGAAATCTGCTGGATACATTGGCTTGTAAAATAGGCAATTCAGCTGATATAGCTTTGAAGCCGTTCTCTGATAGGAAGGCTATAATCGATATTGGTGAAGGAGAGTGGGCTTTCACCACTTTCGAGTCTGAACTGGGCTTGCTTCAGCTCCAAAAATGGAAGCCACTCTGTAACGAATTGGAACATTCTACTGGTAGTTTCTCGCTTAAACTGTTTGGTCTTCCGTTTCATCTTTGGAACGAGCCGAACTTGGAGAAATTGGTGAGGTTGTTGGGAGGAGCTGTGGTGGAGTTTAACCTTAAGATTTTTTCGTTGCTGAGGTCAAGATTGCAGGGGTAAAACCAGAAATGTTACCTAGATTGGTTGAAGTGCTCTCAGAAGGATTCTGGTATCGTGTCTGGTTGGTTTCGGAAGTGGAAGCGTTTCTTTGGGGGAGAAGTTCCAAGGTTGAAGACGCTGACGTGGTGGGTTGGTACACACGTGGCGCACATTCGGTGGCGAGCAACAGGGGCGCGCAGAGAAGTCCCTCTAGGGAGCTGAAGACTTGGCAGAGGAAAACCAAGCCTTAAGTAATCTATTCAAGGCAAATAATTCAAAAAACTTCAAATTAGTAGGAGCGAAAGGGGCCTGGGCTTACTATGCTGACGTGGCTGAAAGAGGAGGTGGGTTGGTCAATCTCAAGGCGCGAACCAGTGGTTCTGAACCAAACCGGAATAGGCCCGGTTCACTATTGGGGGTTAAAACCTGCCCACGTGATTTCTTAAGTGATCACGTGGGTAGGGGCAAGAGTCGCGCGCCTATAGACAGAAAAATCTGTCTATCTTCTTCTCCATCGAAGACTGGTAGGGCTGGTTTCGATCAGTTCTCGAAGGCTGGTTTCAGATGGCCTTTGCATTGGGCTGCGCACACAGGCATGGAGTCGCAATGTGCGCCGCAGTCCTCTTCAGGCTAGCAACTCCTAAGATGTGCACAAGTTTGTGCGGATGCAGGGGAGGAAGCGGAAGTTGGTTGGGTGGCTTGCAGTGAGGATGGGGTTGACGGAGAAGACGATTCTGATGACTCGACCAGTCTAGATAGTGTACGGGAAGAGATCTGGTAGTTAGAGGAAGTGGAAGAGACGTTAACTCTAGAGCATCTCTTTAAGAAGAGGCAGGAAACGGAACCAATGTTGGTGAGAAGATCCGATCTGATGGAGGAGAGGAGGTCAACATAGCAGAGTACAAATAGATACATGGGGAAGGAAATCTGTTCTTACAATGAGAAGCTCCTTTCCCGAACACTTCAGCAAGGAGTAAACACAAGGGTACAGAAAGTAATCCCTGTGGTGTACAACTGAAAGGAAAGTTACTAGCCCAGATCCAACTCGAGGAAATAGAACACACTTACAAGCCAATACAGGGAGTGACGGGTTCCTCTTTCAGTCCCTGTAACCCTCTTCATATTCAGCAAAACTCAGGTATCTGTATCCATTCGTTTTGTGTTACTAATGATTGTCTCTTGCATGCTGTGCCAGATCCCATTTTCATTCCAGAGGATGAAGCCTGTGGTGGAGAAGGGGAAGCAAAGAAGAGGAAGAAAAGTGGTGAGGCTAGGGGAAAGGTGAAGGGGAAGAGGAGGGCGAGGAAAGAAATGCAAGACTTTGGGAAATCTTTAGGAGATTGGTGGATGAGCTTGGGAAAAATAATATACAGAAGGAGAGGGCAGGTGAATTAAATGTAGGAAATGAGGTTACAGATGCAGGAGGATGTGAAGGAATAAATGAGGAAGGAGGCTCTGAAGAGCAAGAGGTTATTAATGAAATCTGTGGTCATTGATAAAAAAAAGCATGTTGTTGGGCTTAAGTGGGTCTACATAGTGAAATATCTTCCCGATGGTAGTGTGGAATGATTGAAGGCCAGGTTAGTGGCCAAGGGCTACTCTCAGTTGTATGGTGTTGACTATATGGAGACATTTTCTCCTGTGGCTAAAATTGGTTCAGTTTGGGTATTGACTTCATTAGCTGCTATGTATGATTGGCCTCTTTTGCAACTAAACATTAAAAATGCCTTCCTGCATGGTGATCTCATCGAGGAGATGTATATGGAGCAATCACCAGGGTTTGTTGCTCAGGGGGAGGATGATAAGTTTTGTAGACTCAAAAAGGCAATTTATGGACTGAAGCAATTTCCACGGGCATGGTTTGGTAGGTTCAGTGAAGTAGTGAAAAACTTTGGGATGAAACAGTGTCAGGTAGACCATTTTGTGTTCAGCCATGACTCAAAAGATGGGAAGATCTTGCTAGTTGTGTATGTGGATGATATTGTCATAACTGGAAGTGACAGTAATGGGATTGACAGGTTGAAGAAATTTCTACAAGATCACTTCAATACGAAAGATTTGGGTAAGCTGAAGTACTTCCTGGGAATAGAAGTTGCAGGGTCACGACATGGAATTAACTTATGTCAAAGAAAATATGTTCTTGACTTACTTGAAGAAACAAGATTGTTAGGTGCTAAACCAGCAGAGACTCCTATGGAAATGAATGTCAAGTTGAGTGTTGATGAAGGTGAGGAGTTTGATGACCTTGGAAGATACAGGAGGTTGGTGGGAAAGTTGAATTATGGTGAGTCAGTTTATACAACATCCTCGGATTCCTCATTGGGAAGCAGTTCTAAGGATTGTTAGGTACCTGAAGGGGGCTCCAGGCCATGGTTTGCTATATAAAAGTGGAGGGCCCCTTGAGATAGTAGGGTATACAGATGCTGATTGGGCTGGTTCTGTATCAGACAGGAGATCAACCATAGGGTATTGTACCTTCCTTGGTGGAAATCTTGTAACTTGGAAGAGCAAGAAACAAACTGTGGTGGCAAGGAGTAGTGCAGAAGCTGAGTACAGAGCTATGGCTCATACCACATATGAACTAGTATGGTCGAAGAACATGTTACAAGAAATGGGGTTCTCAGTTGACAAACCCATGAGACTATACTGTGATAACCAAGCAGCTGTTCACATCTCATCCAATCCAGTATTCCATGAGAGAACCAAGCATATTGAGGTTGATTGTCACTTTGTAAGAGAGAAAGTGATCAGTGGAGTGATAACCACATCTCATGTGAGTTTGGGAAATCAGTGGGCAGGTCTCTTTACAAAGGGATTGTCTCGAGGCAGAGTAGATTATATTTGTAACAGGCTGGGACTATATGACATATACTCTCCAGCTTGAGGGGGAGTGTTAGAGTTCACATAACAGGGGTATTTTGGTCATTTGGGTGCATCTGTGTGAGAGTGAAAGGTCTGTTTTATTCATGTCTAAGTTGTGTGTCCCATCACTTATGAGGGGCAATATTGACTTTCTTGCAACCAAGCTTATGTGAGATAAATGCAAGTGGGTCGACTAGAGAGGACTGATTTTCCTCATCTGGCCGAACCCTTCTTCTTCTTCTTCTCTTCTTCTTCCTTCTCCTCTTCTTCTCTACTTTAACCTAGAATCCAATAGGGATTTACAGAAACCAGCATAGAAGCTGACCCAGGACAGAATTACAAATGTGCCCAAAACATATATGTTCTTTGAACCCCTTGCTTTGCTAAGCTATCTGCCAAACTGTTGGCCGATCTTCTAACCCAAACCACCTGAATTTACAAATTCCTTGACATTCATTTAAATCTTCTGAAATCATTCTTCAACTGCCATGTCATCCCTTCCCCTTTCTGCAACCATTTTATCACAGTTTTTGAGTCTCCCTTGATGATCAGTCTATTAATCCCCAACTCTTTAGCTTTCTCAACCCCATATACTGAAGCTAGAAACTCTGCTCTTGTGCCACATCACCCTCCTCCACAGGACCGGAGTACAGAGCAATGATGGAACCATTTTCATCTCTAATGCCCCCCCCCCTCCCCAAATTCATTTTAAGGTTTATTAAGAGTGGAATACTCAAATCAGGATGGTATAACATAGAAAATAGTTTTCCCTGCTCATGCAATGGCATAATAAGATCCTGTACTCTCTCTCTCTTTGCAAATATTCCAAGATGAAATTGGTGAATTGTGCTCTCTCTCTCTCTCTCTCTGTGTGTGTGCAAATGTTCCTGGTTGACATTGGTGAATTGCGCTGTCTCTGACATAGAGGCAGGGCATATGGCTTCTTAGAATGTGTCATGAAAAAGACAGGTTTGCTGTATATGTTCTGATGTATCCAGTGTGCTTCCCTAAATGATCAAGGAATCTGACACTAGGGGTGCATGAGAAAGTTTGTAACTGGGGAGTTCATGCTTCCAAAGTTTTACAATCTAAAGAATCAAATAAAGTTGACAGAGGAAAAGAGCGAGTAGGAAAAAGATGTTTAGGGGCAAGACCACAAGAGGAGGAAATTTTAGACTAAGTGAGGAAAGTAGAGAAAAAGGTGGAGTTGGAAAAGATTATAGATATGGAAGTCCAATTTAGCAAAATGTTAGGACTTTTTTTTTTTCCTTTAAGGGGATGAATTTTCTAGAAAATGTTTTATGGAGTTGGAAAAGAAGAATGGTTTGGTTTCTGTTTCTAGTGCAGATAGGTGAGTTTAAATGGTCTCTAGAGTCTAGATGAGGAAGTTTTGGGTCTAGGGTAAGGGTGAAAGTCGGGTTATTATGTTTGTAAGGTGTTTTGGTTGTGAGGTGTTTTCGTATTCTCTTTCTCTTCTCCTAATAACATTTTATTTTTTTATTTATTTTCAAAAAAAAATCTTACACTAGGGGTGCAACTTGGGTGGGCTTGGGTTGAGCTTTTGCTAAATTTCCAATGGGTCCGGCTTGAGTCTGAAGTAATGTACAATCTTTGGCTCAGAAACCCAAGTTGTACCACTATCTCGTATGTACCGATGTAGTTTGGGGCAAAAAAAGGACTTTCCAAGAATAGACACACATATACACACCAAAAAGGCTAGAATGGTTAGGTTTTAGAAAAATATGTTATTTTTCTTTGATCAATAGCTGGAATTCATTAGATTAGAAAAATTTAGTCACAGAGCTCCAAAGCGAGATAAACAGGCTTAACTCTCTCCAAGAAGATAACAAAAAAGAAAAAGTTACAGAACAACCCAAAACATTTGATCCCTTCCCACCCCCCACTTTGTCAAAGCATCAGCAAATGCATTTGCTGTTCCCTTGACCCACTGAAACTTGATTTCCAGTCCTCTAGTTAGCCACTTAATCTCCCTCCTCTCATTAGTATATTTCCAAAGTCCACTACCTTCTTGTAACCAACTTAAGACCAGCTTTGAGTCCACTTCAATGACTAACTTTTGTATATTCAGTTCCTCAGACTTCCTTGTACCCCTGCAATACTGCATAGACCTCAGCTTTGAGAGTCTCCAAACCCAATGGAACCTGAATACAAAGCAAGCACCTTCCCATCCTCATCTTTGAAAACCCCTCCTACACCTGATGGACCTGGATTTCCTTCACTATTTCCATCAAAGTTTAGCTTTATAAGTCCACTTCCTGGTAGTGACCACACAGGACAAACTAAAGAGCGAGCAGGAGCAGAATTTGCCACCTCCAGCAGCTATTCAGCAACATATCCGTAGAAATATCAACAAACAGGTCCAAGGATTTCAGCCAATGTACCACCCTCACTGTGACGACTTCAATTAGGCATTCTCTACTTCTTTCAACTTCAGAGAAAATTCTGGTGTTCCTTTCCTCCCAAAGAGTGCAGCAAACAGCAGCCCTCACACATCTCTACATTATCCTTCCCCTTTTGTTTGGCCAACCAAAGAATGAGGGGCTAAACAAACTTTGAATGTTTGGAGGTGGGGTCCACCTACAACCAAAAGAGGAAAGAAACCATTCCCAAAGATCAGTAGCAAAGGGGCAAGAAACTAATAAGTGGTAGGAGCTTTCACCATTAGCCTTGCAAAGAATGCACCAATTCCGAGACAAGCACCAAAAAGGCCTTTTTCTTTAGAAAAATATGTTATGGTGCTCATGGGTATGGCTTTATTAGAAAATTGGCTGTGGATAAGGGTTGATAGTATGTAAATGTGTGGTAGTTTTCTTTGGTTGAGATTTGGGAGAGGTCTGTTCTACCCAAGGATTAAAAAATTGATACACCATATTGATATGGCTAATACACATCTTTTGTTTTTTATTTTTTCATTCTTTTTTATTTTATAATGATCAGGGGGTTGTGGAAGAGGGATGAGATGGTTTAAATGTTTAAAGAATCTGTGTATCAGTGTATTCAAACATATCTGGGTACAGGATGTATCGGGTGCATCTTATTGATATTTTAATTCTTGGTTCTACCTATGGAGTGCTTGTTTGGAAGGAAACTATGAAGTTTAATTGGTTTTTTACAGATTGTTCAAAATTTAAGGTGGGGGATGGTTTATCCGTTTAAGAATCAGCTTTTTTTTTATCAGTGACTGAAATAGTTTTCTTAGTTATATAGAATTTGTAGAACAAGCAGCTGTTTATACGTTAATATTAATATTTTATTGTTCAAATACAATTTATACTTGCCAGTTATTCCTTGTGATTGGTCTATGAGGAGCAGGCAATTCACCGCAGGGGGCATTCCCCCAAACTAAGGCAATCTGGATGGCTTCTTTACAGGCAAGAGAGTCAGCAATAGTATTGGCTGAACGAGGAATGAATCCTGCCTTGTTCTGGTGTCTAAGCTGCCATGCTTAGGGCTGTGATTGGATTGGACTTGGCAAAACCCGACTCCGACCCAGTTATGAAAAGCTTACATCCAAATCCAATCCGAAATCCAATCAGATTTAAAGACCTCATATTTTAACTCGAATCCTAACACTTGGATCAGATTCGGATTTAATCCGACTCCGCTTTAATTTTTTAAATATAAAAAAATTAAAAAGTTAATTATTTTTCAACTTTTATATACAATAAATTAGTGTAAAAGCACATACTGAATTTATTATACATATTCATATATAATCCAATTTATTGGATTAGAAGGAGTTCATATTTTTATTATATATTCATATTTTTTATAATTTTGAATATAATTATATAAAATTTATTATTAAAATCAATAAATATTATAATATAACTGGATTCGGACTTTAGTTGGATCAGATGGAGTCAAATCCAACTCTGATCCGATTACATAAACACATCATCTGAATCTGAGATAATCGGATCAGATGTCAGAGCAGGCCTCGGATTTTTGGGTATCATTGACAGGCCATGCTCCCAATTATCTTCCTTTTGGTCAATCTATGATTGCTTATGAGGATGAAAAAGGAGTTTTTCTTGGATTAGAAGGAGTTCTCTCCTTAATTATTTCTCCTTTTTAAGCCCAACTTTTTATGTTTTTATATTGCACTGCTGCAGACAATGGTGCTTCTCCACTAACAAATGACCAAAAGAAGATATGGTTTCTTCATTCTATTCCATCACTTTTTCCACTCCTCATTTAAGCATTATGATTCACATTATTCTTGTCTAGAACCAATGAACAATTAAGATTTCTTTTTCTCTTTGTTATTTTGTTTTGATAATTGTTCAATTTTGTGAGATCAAGTGGAGGCTGGGAGGAGGTTGATTTCAGGCAGATTGTTGGGTACACAGTTTTCAAGGCACTAAGGCGAGGAGGCTAGGCAACCGGGGGGACACATTGTTGCCTGGTCGCCTAGGCAATGGATTTCTTTTTTAAGTAAAAACATATATCCAAGGTAGTTTCCTAGGTTCCATAACCATATTTCCTTGATAATTATCCATATTTTTCATAAGAAATGTATAAATTTCATGTTATAATCTAGAAGATCAACATATTCATGAGAAGAAAAATAAGAAAGAAAAAAAATATATATAGGGGCTGAACCCCTATCTTTATAGGAGAAGAAGAAGAATTTTAAGTTCTTCCTTATTGGTTCAGGTTTTGAAGTCTTTGATGGTTCAATACAGCAGTTAGTAATGTCTGTGTTGATTAAACCCTAACAAATAAGAAAATAATAAAAAGAAATTAGTATATAAACACACAAAATGATTATTCTAGTTTAATAATGTATTTTATAATTATAATCTCAAATATTAAGAATACAATAGTATTTTATAACATCTTATACCAAACTGCTTGGCAATTAGGCGAGGTGAGCCTCCAAGGGCGCCTTGTCGCCTAGGCATCGCCTTGACAACTATGGTTGGGTATATTGATGTTGACGAGAATGCTGGGAGGAGGTTAATTTGTGGTGTTGATTGGTATTCGTCTTTCACATGTAAGGTTAAGATCTTGATTTTTGAACAAAAGTTCGGTCTGCTACTCTTTGGAAAAGCTTAACTGGCTGTTAAAAATGAATTTTTATTTTCTTCAAGATAGACCTGTATGAAATAGTTAGCCACTATCTTACACCCTAGCTTATTTCATATGTAACTGTTGTTCTCTTTGTGCTCCCTGTTCTCTTGTTCTTTTCTGTCTTTGTGTACTTTTAATCTTCTAAAACATAGTCAGTCTATGGTGGGGTTCTTCTCTAGTTGAATGAGTCATGGACTCAATTCCATCAGCATTTAGAAATCAGGGCACCTAGATTGTGTAGGGTAATGCACAACATGTTAAGAGCAAACATATTTTGTTGTCACTTGAATTGCAGGTGAAACTCTAAAGATTGAACCAATCATTTCATCCAATAATTTTTTAATTTTATATTGATGAAATTCTCTTGTTAGCAATTATTGATCAAGTATGTATGTGTAGGTAATTCATATTGATTTCAACTTCAAATGGACCTGCAAACCTCCAAAAAAATGCCCCAAAAGTGGTCCTAATGAATGGGGTACATTGACATTCAAAAGAAAATGAGAACTTTTTATTAAGGCCACCAAAGCATACACTCCTTATTTGAGAGAAGGAGCATCTGTAAATGATCCTCACCAAATGCCCATGACTGGCTTGTTAAACTTGACTTTTCAAATTGGACTTTTTCAAAAGTCCAATAAGCTACTGAACCTAAATGCCAATCACAGCCTTAGAGCCCCCTTCCACTAATAAATTTTCAGAATTCATACCCCTTTGCCTTTTCCAATCTAAGACCTTGATTTTCTGCTAAGAGTTCAGCTTTTTTTGGAAGATGAATGGAGTGGAATTGTCAGGATTTTTGAATGCTGCATCAAGTTATCTCCAAAGATACTACAATAAATTATTGTTTTGAAATCAGGAATGAACAGGTTGTGTGGCATTCAACATTCAGTAGACCATTATTGGATAAAAGATTGAGTGCATCCACTCAGCAAATTGGAGAGTGCAAGCATTTCACCTTCAGACATGTGGTGGTGGAAGAAATGTATAAGCAGACACTTCGGTTCCAAATTCCTCCTTTTCCCCTGGTGTCTCTTTCCCCCTATTCTGTTTTACCAATGAATGTGTAGAAGAAAGAAGACAAAGTGGCAAGGCAGGGGTGGTAATCAAGTTGGACCTAGAAAAGGCCTATGACAAAGTAGATTGGGATTGCTTGTTGGAGATCCTAAGCCTGAGAGGTTTCGGTAGAAGGTGGGTGAGATGGATTAAAGGGTGTATAAGCTCTGCTTGGTTTTCAGTTCTGCTAAATGGTGAACCTGTTGGATACTTTAATGCAAACAGGGGCCTGAGACAAGGTTGTCCTCTCTCCCCACTTCTCTTCACTTTGGTGGCAGATATACTTGGCTACTTGCTTCAAAAAGTGAGGGAGTTAAATTTGCTGAAAGGATTCGAGATAGGTAGGTCCCGGTTTCTCACTTGATGTTTGCAAACGATATCATCCTTTTCCTGGAGGCGGATTGGGAAATTATTTCCAACTTAAAAAGAGTGTTTAATATTTCTGAGTGGGTGACTGGACTCAGAATTAATTTCACTAAAAGCAGCATTGTGGGCCTCAACATTGGTGACTCTCTATTGGACAGGTTTAAGGAACTATTATGGTGTGAGTTGGAGAGACTCCCCATTGCCTATTTGGGAATCGTGGTGGGAACCTGAGAAGTCAAAGTTTTTTGGACCTGGTGGTGAAAAAATGTGAGAAAACGTTGGCCGTGTGGAAGAAAAGCTTTCTTTCAAAAGGAGGAAGACTTACTCTAATTAAGGCATCCCTTGCTAACCTGCCAATCTACTTCTTGTCGGTTTTCCGAGTCCCAGGCAAAGTAAAAAGCAAGATTGAAAAGCTACAACCGGATTTCCTATGGGAGGGGGTGGTGAAAAGAAGTGTCATTAGTAGGTTGGAATCAGGTTTGCAAGCCTGAGGAAGTTGGTGGATTGGGACTAGGTCATATCAAAGAAAAGAACTTGGCCCTTCTTGGAAAATGTCTATGGAGGTACCCCTTGGAGATGAAAGCATTGTGGACAAAATTTTCAAGAGTAAGTACAAGGGACATGCCAATGGTTGGGATAGCAAGGTCCACTTGAACCGGGTCAAAGCCTCTAACCCTTGGAAAGGTATTGCTTCTATCTATGACCTCTTTATTGATTGTGTTAGATATCAGGTAGGGAGCGGAAATAGAATCAAAATTTGGACTGATTTGTGGTGGGGAGAGGATACCCTTGCTAACGCCTATCCTAGAATCTTTAACCTGTCCCAATCCAAAGAAGCCACAGTAGCCACTAGCTTTAACCCCTCACCCTCGGGAACAACTTGGATTCTAAACCTCAGAAGGCCTTTAAGAGAAATAGAAGTTGCTGATATAGCCAGTTTGCTAAACTCTCTTAATGAGGCTTACATCTCTCTTGCTACCCCTGACCAGAGAATCTGGAAACTTAATCCCGCCGGCAAGTTCTCCTCTAACTCCTTTTTCAAGGCTCAAGTGTCAGAAGATCAGGGGTGTCCCTCTCCAGCTAAGAAAGTCTGGAGACCACACATCCCCTGTAGAGTCTCCTTCGTGTGGGAAGCCTGTTTAAAGAGAATAAACACCTGCGAGCTGATTCAGAAAAAGTTTAAAGGCAGATTATGCATCTCCCCTCATGTCTGTCCTCTTTGCCTTGGCGACGGGGAGACAACTGATCACACCCTTCTTCATTTCCCGGTCACTAGGAAGATTTGGTGCTTCTTCCTAAACCTAGTTGGCTACAGCTGGGTGTTCCTGGAGAGGATGGTGGACATATTGTGGCAATGGCAAGGCAGAGGTCTTGGTAAAAGAGGAAGATTTTACTGGAACATAGTGACCCATGCAGTCTTGTGGGGCATTTGGGAAGAAAGGAACAATAGAATTTTTGAAAATAAAGCTAGAAATGTCGAAGATCTAACTTCCTACGTGATATATCTCTGCAACCTTTGGGTAATTGTCGGAAGTTTTCAAAGGTCTCTCCCTAAATGATCTCTAGAGCAACCTTCTAGAAATCCTCCACTCCTCACCAAGAGCTGAGTGGATTGAGACAGTCTCTTAGAGAAGAAGGAGAAATGACTTTAAACTTTGATGGTAGCGCCCAAGGATCCACAGGTCAAGCAGGAATTGGAGGTGTAATCCGAGGGGAAAGGGGGAATATTTGCTGGGCTTACAGTGGTCCGATTGGGAGGGTAGATGCCACAAAGGCAGAGGTCCTGGCTGCACTTACAAGAATTCGCCTTGCCAAACGGTTAGGTTTATCCTCTTTAACCATTTAAGGGGATTCTGCAAATACTATAGCTTGGTTACAGGAGAAGGGAGGGCCCTGGAGACTAGCCCACTTCCTAGCTGAAGCTAGGGATATCTTAATCTCTATGAATATGAAGCTGGTCTGGATTCATAGGGGGCAAAATTCTGTTGCTGATATCCTAGCAAAATCAGGGGTCTGTAGTGATTTCTTGTTTAGTGACAGCTGTTTGCCTTTGTAATCCTGCCAAGCCACTCTTGGCTGCAGTCCTTTTCTTAAAATAAATAGGGTGTGGCTGCATCTTGCACCCCTCACCCCCCGCAGGGATGCTTGTAACAGTCTTAATATGTTGCTAATAAAATCTCTTCATTTATCAAATAAAAAGTCAATCTTGACAACACTGCATATGTTTATTCATTATCACATATCTATTAAGAAAACTTCCTGAAACATGTCAGATATGCATATGAACCATAACTATTAGGAAAGCATGTTAGGTTTGTTGTTGATATCATTTCAACCATCTATCTCTGAGATAAAATGGGGCAGGGTGAAAGCAACAGAATAACTGTATTGTCATTGTTTTAACAATGACCATAAAGGTAGATGTCTATTTTGTATTTCTGTGACAGTTACACTATGTTTGACTGAGATATATCGGTTTTGAATGTTTGATCAATGAATATTTGACATAGGAAGTTCCCAATTTAAAGATTGTATCACTAGATTATTTTTATTTTCTAATTAGGAATTGAAGGTTTTACCTTTGCTAGTTGAAAAATGTCCTAGTAGAGTAATTTGGAGGGTCTGGGCTGGTCTGGGTGGTGATTTGCAGTCTTGTATTGTACAAAATGGTAGTCTATGCATTGATGAGCTACCTAGGATTGTTTTTATATGCAATGAACTAGAACACTTCATCCAATCTACAATGGCTTCTTTTATATCACATGAGCTTCTTATTCTTTCTAGAAATGGCCAAGTAGCCCACGCACCAAACAATAGTCCATTGTTCTTTTTTGAATGATGGATGAAATCTTAAGTTTTTTTTCCTGATGTTGCTGCAGTATCCACTCTTATATCCAAATGGCAAGGTGTTTGTTTATGAAAGTTGCACACCCTTGGCGTGTTCTTCTGGTTCTGTCGAAGGTGCTTTCACATTTATCCCTGGCAGGTAATCCATGAAATGCATCATTTGTATAAAAAAGGGGAAAAACTGCTTCTTAGAATTAAATTATATGAATCATCATTGAGAAAGTTCAGCATGTGCCTTCTGGCTGAGCTTGCTAAATGAAACTAACTAATTGATTAAGGGATCATATCGATTGTATTAATGCCATTGATTCATTAGGGAAACTACTCATTCACTCTCATCACAGTTATAAATTAGTATAATTTTAGATGTTGATATGCTGGAGTTCCAATATTGGCGGGACCTTTCATGTGGACTCTAATCCACAGCCCAAGACAACAATCTACCTGGTTAGTTTTTCATGGTCATCCCACACATTCAATATGCCGAGGCACTATACCTGCCATCATATATATCCTTCATCGAGAAGAATGTGATACATATTACTGCTTATGAACTCTCTATTAACAAAAACAGTGTGAGTAGTAGTTGTCTTCAAATTGGCCAAGAATTGCATCCTCTCCTTTCATTTAATTGCTTGTGTTTGTGAGCAGCTGCTGCACATCCCTTTCAGACATTTGGTATGTTATATGAAATCAGGGAACATGGAGAAGAATTCGGTTACATACTTATGTTGAAATAAACAGTTCTTTGAACTTGTTAGGATCATTTTTTACTTACAAAATTTTGTGGTTTTTTTATTAGACTAACAAACCCCAAGGGCCCGCCATTCGATGTTGAGGTGGCACGGTTTCCTCTCCAACTGCCTGAATATATCTTCTGATCTGAAAAGAAATGGGTGGTTGAATTACAAGAGACGTTGGTATCATACACTCGTACACCCCAGAAGAATACTAGTTCCAAGACATCTGTAACTTTACATAATTATGTTTCACCGAAAAGACCTGATTGCTGTTCAATTGTTGTGGATCTGTTCTTATATTCTTTTTATATTTATATATTTCCTATCTTGTGGTACGTTTGGTCATCAAGTTGGACTGTTCAAAATCTGATGGCCCTTGGTCCTTGGATAGACTAAAAATAAGGTCTACGCGCTGTTGTTTCAGGAAATCAGATGTACTAAAAAAAATCTAGAAAGTTGGACCGTCTGATTTGTGCATTATTTTTAGAAGGGAAATTGTCTAAAACCACCTTTGACTTGTTTGTTTAAACTCTAGTTTAGACAGTAAGAGAGGGTAATGCTAATGTCATTCATAAGAAGTGTCCTGCATGGATTCATTTTACTTGGTTATAAAGCATTGATTTTGAATTTTGTGGGTCTTTTGGCGAGGGGGGGGGGTGGTTTGGATAGACTAAAAATAAAGGTTGTTTTTCAAAAGACGAAGGGGGGTG
Source organism: Nelumbo lutea (assembly GCF_056320005.1). Taxonomy (NCBI): domain Eukaryota; kingdom Viridiplantae; phylum Streptophyta; class Magnoliopsida; order Proteales; family Nelumbonaceae; genus Nelumbo; species Nelumbo lutea. The sequence goes on from NC_142690.1 coordinate 54,670,587, forward strand.
TTTTGTACTGTAGTTATGGGCCTTGTGGCTCATTTTACTTGGTTTCAGAACGTGCTACAGAGGAAATGGTTCTGAAATTAAATATATTGTGAAATTTGTGCTTAACGCCAAAAATCTCATGTTTCAAAGTCCACTACACCTTGAACACTTATAAAGCATTGATTTTGAATTTTTTTAATAACAATATATGTATTTCAAATTTCAAAGCTTTGAAACATACCACACAACTATAGTATAGAATATAATATGGTGTGATGTGTTTCAAAACTTACCATTTAAAATTGACCATAGTGGGGCCCAGTGGTCTAAAGCATAACACACCTTTTTGGCGCCATAATACCAAACGCCCCCAAGTTGCCATTAACCTGTGTGTGAAGGATCTGTCTAAAAAAAGGTCATTAGCCAATGTTGGTCCAATTCAACTGTATAGGATTATCTATATATATCTTCTTTTTTGATGGGCAAAGCTTTATGTGGTCTTTGGAGGGGAGGACTGGATTCAAGCTTTTGTTATTTGTACTGTGTTCTTGTGCTTGTGGGGCAAAGATTTTTCAATGCCATGAATTCACCTAAATTTATAGATTTGTTAGAAAGAGTGCATGAATTCACCTAAATTGACAGATTTGATAGAAAGAGTGCAAATCAATATAGATAGTGTTTGATAGTGTTGGTGTAGTAGCGTTGCATCATGTATCCTGAATCAACCTGTGAAGAAAAAATGGAGAACACACACAAATAGCAAAGTAAGGAGAGCACACACTTCAGAGAGATTTTTCATTAAAATTGTAAAAGAAAAAGATATGAGATAGACAACTTTTTTTTTGTAATTGACTTTGTGGTTACCATGCACTAATAGTCACTTTTTGTAACTGACTTTATTTTTTAGTCAATTCCAACATCCCCTACCTTGACTCAAAAAAATTTCAACTCTCTTCTTAAACATGCTTCATTTCTCTATCTAGAATACCCCTTCTTCCTGGGGCATTCACAACTTAGCACCATTGTATGTTTGAAAGATTTAGGCAATGCCTGAATCTCTCCTTTGGCAATGGTTTGGTCATCATGTCTGTTATGTTCATTTGGGAAGAAATCTTCTCCAATTGAATGTCACCATCTACTACAAAATCTCTAAGCCTATGATACCGCACATCTATGTGCTTAGCCTTTGCGTGGTATACTAGATCCTTTGCAAGACGTATAACACTCTAACTGTCACAGTGAATACAAATGTTCTTCTGATCAATTCCAAGCTTTTGAACCAATTCTCTTAATAATACAACTTCTTGGCTGCCTCTACTACTGCCATGTACTCTATTTCTATAGTAGATGGAGCTACTGTATTTTGTAATGTAGATTTCCAACTAATAAGACCCTGACCAAGAGTGAAAATATATCCTATAGTAGGCTTTCTTTTGTCAAGGTCACCCGCAAAATTTGAATCTATATACCCAACCATTTTGTTTCCTTTCAAACCATTATGAAATAATAATCATGTATCTTGGATACCGTTCAAGTAGCGCAAAATCCACTTTACAACATTCCAATGCTCCTTCCCCGGATTAACCATAAATCTGTTCATAACACTAACTGCTTGAGATAAGTCCAGTCAGGTGCATACCATAGCTTACATAAGACATCTAACTGCACTAACATATGGTATATGTATCATCTCCTCATGTTTTTCCTTTGTCTTTGTGCAATGTTGAAGATATAGTCTAAAGTGCTGAACTAGTGGTGTGCTCACTGCCTTAGCCTCCTTCATATTGAATTTGGTCAATACCTTCTTAATACACCCTTTGAGTTAACCATAACTTCCCATTGCACCTGTCTCTTTGAATTACCATACCTAAGAGGCCAAGATTTTCTTTGCTCCACCGAAATCTTTCATCTCAAATTTCATTTTCAATTCATGCTTTAACTTAGTAATTTCATGTAGAGTCTTACAAGCAATAAACATGTCATCAACATAAAGCATCAATAGTATAATGTAGTCATCATGAAGGAAACAAAAATAAACACAATTGACGTACTTACTTCTGATGTAGCCATGTGAAGTCATAAAAGTGTCAAAACGCTTGCACCATTGCCTCAGTGCTTGCTTAAGGCCATAGAGCAACCTATTCAACTTGCATACCATTTGTTCTTTGCCTTTCTTGACAAACCCATCTGGTTGCACCATGTAAATTTCCTCTTTTAAGTTTTCATGGAGGAAAATTGTCTTCACATCAAGATGCTCCAACTCCATATCCCACATAGCTACCATCACCAACATGATTCTAATGGAATATTGCTTCACTATAGGAGATAAAGTCTCATTGAAGTCCACTTTTTCCTTTTGTGCATATCCTTTCGCTACTAACCTTGCCTTGTACCTAACTGGTTCGCTTGCAGATGAAGCCTCTTTCTTTTTGTACACCCACTTGCACCTAATAGCTTTCTTACCCTTAGGCAATTCTACTAACTTCCAAGTTTCATTCTTCCAAAGAGAAGCCATCTCCTCTTTCATAGCACCCATCCATAGTGAGCTATCCTTATCTTTCATTGCCTCCTTGTAGGTCATTGGATCATCACAATTAGCTGTTAATGCATATGCAACTATATGATTAAATCTGACTCGTTTCTTGATGTTGCTTTTAGCCCTGCCTATAGCAATGGAATATGGTGGTTCCTCTTGGGATTGTGCAACTTCTTGGCTTTTATGAGAAGAGTCTGTAGTGACTGGTTCACTACCCAATTTCTCTTCCTCACTTCACTCCGCCTGAATTGAGGTATTGCTCTTCTAACCATTTAGGATTTGTTGCTGATTTTTCTTCAACATAGAAGCTTCATCAAATACAAAATCTCTGCTTATCTCAACCTTCTTGGTGTTAGGATTCCAAAGTTTGAATCTTTTTACCCCTTCATTGTATCCCAGAAAAATGCAAGGTTTTGACTTAGCATCAAGCTTTGTCATCTCTCTATCCTGCAACAAGACATAACAAGGGCATCCAAAAATTCTCAAGTAATCAACAGAATTACCAGTCCATACCTCTTCTGCTGTTTTGAGTCCCAATGCTAAGGAAGGTGATCTATTTGCCACATAATAAGCCATATTAACTGTCTCAACCCAAAATTGCTTTGGTAAATCTGCAAAGAGTCTCATGTACCTTGCCTTCTCTAGTTGTGTCATGTTCATTCTTTTTGCTACCCCGTTCTGCTGTAGTGTGCTTGGAGTAGTGAGATGTCGAATAATCCCTTTTGCTGCATAAAATTTCTGAAACTCTGTCAAGGTAAACTCTCTACCATTATCGATCCATAGGTATTTTATCTGCTTTCCGGTTTGCTTCTTCACTTTTGCCTTCCAAATCTTGAACTTCTCAAATGTTTCAGATTTATGCTTCATAAAGTACACCCAAACCTTTATGGAATAATCATCAACAAAGCTAACAAAATATCGTGCTCCACCACTAGAAGTCATTGGCGATGAACCCCCACATATCTGCATGCACATACTCAAGAATCTCCCTGCTTCTTTTAGTAGATGCTATAAAACTGACCCTGCATTGCTTTCCAAAAATATAATATTTGCAAAAATCTAATTTGCAAGGTTTAACACCATCAAGTAATTTCCTTTTGTATAGTTCTATCATGCTCTTCTTGCTAATGTGTGCCAATCTTAAGTGCCATAACTGACTAGAATCATCATCTAAAGTGGATGTAATAGCCGCATCCCCAGTGAATAGTTTTTCCAATTAGCCTGTATAATGATCATTTTTTCTCTCCTTTTATGACAACCATAGCACCCCGTTTAACTTTTATGACTCCATCAGCCTCACTATATGCACACCCAACATCATCTAAAGCACCAAGTGAAACTAAAATTTTCTTAAGATCTAGGACACGTCTAACATTTGTTAATGTTCTAACAATCTCATCAAACATCTTAATTTTAATTGTCTCAATCCCAATAGTTTTACACTTGGCATTATTTTCTATAAGAACTGTGCTGCCAACATGTGACTCATTCGTAGAAAACCAATCTCAATAAGGATGCATATGATAAGAACATCCAGAATCAAGTATTCAAGTATCCAAGGGATCCATACATGAGGAGACCGTAAGAAGATCTCTATCACTCTCTGTATCGAAAGCAATACTTACCTCGTTTGTAGCTTTGCCTTTCTTCTTTTGATCATCTACAAATTTCTTGCAATCCTTTAGCCAATGACCATCTTTCTTGCACCACTAGCATTGTGTTTTCTTCAATTTGGATTTTGATCTGCCTCTATTCTTCTTATCTCCCCTCTCTTTAGATCTACCCCGTTCATAACCCAAATCCTTTGCAGTCAAACTTTCACTATCACTAAAGGTAGGCTTTTGCTCTCGTTTGACAACAAAGTACTTGTGACATCATCCATCACCAATGTATCCTTTCAACAAGATGGTCATCACCAAATGATTATACGATTCTAGAAGAGATGAGAGGAGAAGAATTGCCTTATCTTCTTCATCAATTTCCACATCTACATATTGAGAAGTTGCACCATCAACCGATTGAATGTATTCAAATGATCCAATAAATTGGTTTTATCGGCCATACGCAAACTGTATAATTGCCTCTTCAGGTACAACTTATTGGTGAGAGATTTTGTCGTATACAATTTTTCTAACTTTGTCCACAAGCCAATGGTGGTTTCCTCATCGAGTACGTTGTATATCACTTCATCTGCCAAGTATAACTAAATCATGCTCAATGCCTTCAGATCTAACTCAGCCCACTCATCACTTATCATTTTCTCTACCTTCTCCTTTTCAAGAAGAGCCTTGTGAAGACCTTGTTGTACTATATCCGTCTTCACCCTTTTTTGCCACAACCCAAAATTCATATTGCCATCAAATTTCTCTACCTCGAACTTTATAGTTGACATCTTCGCCATCGTAAGTGTTTCACAGATTTAATAACCTTGCTTTGATACCATTTGTTGGTGCAGTAGTGTTGGATCACGTATCTCGAATCAACCTATGAAGAAAAGATAGAGAACACACACAAATAGCAAAGTAAACAAAATTCAAACAAGTAGAGGTGAAGACATAAGAATTTACGTGGTTCAGAGAAAATCCTCCTACACACACGGGAAGAGCACACACTCTAGAGAGATTCTTCATTAAAATTGTAGTAGAAGAAGAAGATACAAGATAGCCACCTTTTTTTGTTTCTTTGTAACTGACTTTGTGGTTACCATGCACCAATAGTCACTTTCTGTAACTAACTTTGTGGTCACTATGCACCACTAGCTACTTTCTGTAACAGATTTTATTTTTGAGTCAATTCCAACAGATAACAACACCATTTCTTCATGGTCGTTTTCTCAGGAATCAGTCGTGCCACACACTGGTGGTGTCATTGTTTCCTGGGATTTTTTATTTGGTAACATTTTTGCCATGTAAGCAAAATGGGCAATGTTTCTTGTATTGGAATTGCTTGATGACAAATTGTTTCATAGTTGGCTCCTCAATGTTGTGGTTAATATGGATATACAGAAGTGAGCATGTTTTTGAAACAAAGGGCTTTCAACCCTATGGCCATAATTAATCACGCAAGAGTGATGGCGACTTGTTCATGTTTACATCAAACTACAAGAAGTGATCCTTCTCTGGATGAAGCCAAAAGCTTTGTTAGAGACTGTCACGGTAATCGCCTCCACTCCCTACTGGGTCTCTAATTCAGGTGGACTTGTGGGTTTTTCTTTTCCATTCAATAAAGTTTGCTATGGATTTGCAATTGAATCAAAGTGCCTTTTGAAGGCGATGCAAAACAAATTGTCGACCTCCTATTGATGGACTCTCTCTCACCACTGTGGTGTATAAACACCGTTATTGTTGATTACGGGGGGCTTCTTTAGTGCCTGTCATCTCTCTCAATTTGTCATATTCAGCGGAATGCTAACGGAGCTGCACATAAATTGGCAAGGATTGCCATTGATTGTACTGTTATTACTACTTGGTCGAATTGCCCTGAATCTCCGATTTTGGTTATAAGTTGTAATATTCAAATTTGAGATGAATGAAACCCTTTATTTGTTTAAAAATGTTTCAAGCTATCGAGATTTCCCTCCCAAATTAGATTCCATCCCTTTTTGATTTCCCAGCTACTTTGGAGTGAAGAGTCAAGACAATAGAGTGATAGACATCAATCAGTTATTGACTCAAAAGTCGAGAAAGTCATAAAGAAACAATGGAACATTGAACAATTTATATCTCTATATAGTGACTGCCTACAAAAGATTCCTCTATCTCTCGGTCTCAAATCTCCATTCTCTATCATAGCACTTGGTTGCTATGTATATCTACAAGGAATGCCTGAACCATTGAACTACAAGTGGATTCAAGCTAAATACCTGGCTATTCAAGCTTGATTTGCCAAAAATTCATGAGGTTCGAGCTTAATTCAAGCTAGAGATTTGAATTCAAATTCAACTCAACTCAAGCTCATATGTTCAAACTCAACTCAGCTTGAGCTTGAATGTGAACCAAGCTTCCAATAAACAATAAAAAATTATACATATAAAAATTATTTTTTAATTTTACATACAAATATTTAAGAATATAAAAACTATTTATTATTACTAGTATAAAAATAAAAATATTATATAATATGTATTATTATATAAATAAAAATATTATTATGCATATAACAAAATTATTTATTAATATATGTATGCATACATACATACATACATACATACGTACATACATACATACATAAATCTATATAAGCTCACGAACCTCACAAGCCAAGCTTTATTATACTCGAGTTTGGCTTGATTAGCAAAAAACTCTATATATTGGTTTCGAGTTCGGCTCAAAACTCAGTATAGACCAAGCCAAATCAAGCTTTTTAACAGTTGAGCTCGAATAGCTCGTGAACAACTCAATTCATTTACACCCCTACGTTGGTTGTTCCCTCGCTATTATTCTCTTTGCCTCTCTATCATAGTAATGCTTAGTTACAATCTCTCAACCTCAGAGGTGAAGAGCCAACAATCCCTCCTCCTCTATTTTACTCTCTCTACTTTAATTTTGCTTATGCTTTCCCCTTTTTTTCCTTTTGAAAATCCATTGTCTCACATCAATGCTTTCATTTTTTTTCCCTTTCCATACATTCCTTTTGCTTGTGATTTGAATCACAAAGATAAGCAAAGGTGTTCTCAAGGTTTTATTTTGAATGAAAATGATAACATAATAAAATTTGAAAAAAAACCGTAAAATTATTATAAAACTTTTGTCTCGCTTTAGTTCAATTTTAGTTCAGATTTTAGTAAACCGAATGATTCATTTTGGCTTCATAGAAATAGACATAGTTTGGTTAAAAGAAAAAGGGTAAATGGTTTTCTCATATTTGAGTTTTCTTAGCATATCACAACAAGATAAACTCATACAAGTGCAAGTTGACAGCTAGAGCACATGCAGTTAGTTGACTCCAAAAGTCCAAGGAAATGACAATTTTAATAGAGAGGAAAAGGAGTTGAGGGGATACAATTAGTTGGACTCCTAGAGGAGCTGCCTACATACCCACAGGCAAGGGATCAGGCCACTATAGTTCACCAGTAATAGAATTAGTACAAGCAAGAGCATAAGGTAATATTGGTGATTGTAGAGGGAGTCGAGTTGGAGCTAGGTGTGAAATATTGTGATTTCAATGGAATTAAAGAGAGAAAAGACAAGTTGGGGATGGAGAGAGAGAGATTAATTGCCTAATTTCACCACCATACTGACATTATAGCCTATTCCTAGTTTTCTGCTTTAGTCTTACCCCCACCCTCATAGTTCCAAAAAAACTATATACTATTTTAAAAATTACGAATAGCCTTAAGAATATTTTTGGAATTTTATGATGACAAAATTTATCCCTCTATATTTAAATTTATTGATAAAAAATGAGCACAAATAGGGTAATTAGTTATTGATATTAAATGAGTTGAAAAGAGTTAATTTTAAGATATTCAATGCATTCAATTATTTTCCATTAAATCCAACATTTAAGGTATTAATTTGCATTCACCTTCATTGAATCACATATTGAATCATTAAATTCTATAATTAAATACATACATAATAAATTAATAATTTTAATAATATAAAAACTTATACTTTTAAAATCTACCTAGAAAAAATAGTGTTTTCATATAGGCCGTGGTAAGAAATTAAACCATTTGGGTCAAAGGGGCCAATCCATGTTACTACAATTAGATAAAAAAATTCAAAAATATATAAAATGCATATAAAAATTAAAAAAAATGGGAACGTTTTTAACATCATATATTTGACATATTAAACACTAATAAGTATGATAAACAATGTTTTAAAAACCAACCCGGAGGTCGACCCGCTTTTGCCTTCGGGTCACAGGTCACCAGTTCGACTATTAAGGTCAAACGAGTCAAACCGCTCTGCATCAACACTGTGTGTAAAATTACATATTTTCTCAATAAATAGTATAATTATATTTTTCATATATTATGTATAATATATGTATTATGCTACATTTATTTATTTTTTAATTATATTTCAATTTTTTATTTATAAAAAATATCCAAAATTGCAATTTGGTGCCAAAAAAGGTTTTTTTCCGCAAAAATAGCAAGGTAAGGCGCATAATTCCCTTGTGACATATAGATCTTGAAAAATTACTCAAATTAAAAAAAAAAAAGATAACCCCAATCGAACATCGGAGTGCAAAGTTATGGCTTCCAAAAGTTTGCACATAATTAAGTGCGCAACCTACGACATAGTTACTAGGTCGAAAGGGTCAATGGTTGAACTGCTCAAGTTAAATGGTTTTTAACCAAAATGGGGAGTTTCAACAAAACCAAACCTAGAATTACGGCCGAATGACAGTTCGAGCGGTTCAATAAACCAAGTCAACAACAAGTTGAAAACATTGATGATAAAAATAAGAAATGTTTTATTAATGATGGAAATGAAATGTAAAATTTAAAACCAATTGGAAGTAAAACTATTTTCCTTTTATCTCTCAATAAATCTCATATCTAAGGTATATTCTCTTATTAAATTCTATATTTAAGATATATTTTTTCTCATCATTAAATTGTACTAATTAAATCCACAACATTAATTTTAATAATATAAAAATAAATATTTTGAAAACAAAACCATTTTCTTCCCTCTCGGTGGCGGGTAAGCAATTCAACCATTTGGGGGCAAATCAACCAATAAATAATACCATAATTAAATAATAATAAATAAAATGAATAAAATATATAATACAAAAAAAAGAACTGAACATGTCATTAATATTGTATATTCATTATACTAAACAAAAGTAAGTTTGAAATGTAAGAAGTATTTTTGTAAATGATGAAAATGGAATGCCAAAATTAAAATCAACCTAATAATGAAATTATATCATAGTCAAATAATATTTTTTTTAAATAGAAAATACAAAGAATCATAAAATTAAATATTATACATAAGATATAATTTTTTCAATAACAAAAATGTAATACAAAATTTAATGTCAACCTAGAAATCAAAATAGTTAAATAATAAATATTTAAAAATAATAAAATGTACAAGTAATCAAAAGAATATATAAAAAATTATTAATTAATTATATCAAACAAAAATTAAATGTGATAAATAAGAAATATGTATATAATGTAGATGGAATATATAATTTAAAATTGATCCAAAATCAAGGCTATTTTCTTATTTAAATGGTGGGTCAATGGTCCAACTTTTCAAAGAAATTCATGATGTCATAATTGAATAATAAATATTTAAAAAAAAGGTAGAACACAAAAGATAAAAAAAAGTATAGAATTTTGTGAAAGACATTTTGGGAAATTTCTATAATAATAATAATAATAATAAATAATAATAATAATAATTATTATTATTATTGTAATTTAAAATTTCTGCAGGTGCACATTTAGTACAAGTATTTAATTTTATTTTTAACCATATTATTACTTTTATTAATTTTCAATTTCTATCCTAACTATGACATATCTAAAATTCAAGTAATTAATATGAAAAAATTCATACGTGCAACGCACGTGCTTAATTACTAATGGAAAAAAAAAGTAAGAAAGCTATATCTTTATGATTACAACAAGGGAGACAATGTCCAATTTGTTGCATTGCAAACATGCACATCAGACACAAGAGCTTATAGCAAAGATAGATAGGTGGTTCACTCTGAAGGTGGTGATCATGGTCAAGTGTTTCATACAACTATTCCCTTTTTTTAATGGCTCTTCTATTATTTCAGCCTTGAATGCAACAATTGACATGATGATAATAAAATTACATTTTTTTGCACCCATGTATTCCAAACCAGCTCTCCTTAGATTTTAAATGAAGTAATTTTGGTTCAACTACTTTCAAGAAGTTGTTGGAGGATGGAGAGCCACATAAGTGGTTGTATAATTCTTAACAAACATTGCTTATGACTCTACAATTAGATGAAAGCCCCGGGGATTAATCCAAGAACCAAGATGTTAGTATAAGTGAGACCCAACTCTTAATACAATTGACAATCATTCCGACATGCATCAGTCTTAGTATAATTGAGACCCAACTCTCAAATAATTTTATTTGTCTTGTAAAAGTTTATTGGCAATGTCTTACCCTCCAAAATGGCAATTCTCAACAATTTGATCAAATCCTCAATGATTTGTTAGACCACCCATACATGCACTTGATTTGAAATAATTTCACAATAAAAGAAAGCTTTGTCAACATATCACATCCTGGATATAGGGTTATTCAGGATTTTGTAATAATTAGAAGAACCTTTTAGCTTCTAGGTTAGAACCCTTTTGAAAGGCTTCATATATTTTAGGTCCATCCATATCCTTTGGTGTCAATCCAAACACGCCATGTAATAACCCATGCATATCATTAGAAGACTATTCATCTCGAGTTGAAGGACCAAGTGACAATGAGAGCTCTCACCATTCTAAAGAACATCTTCTTTAGACTTCATGTATACTTTTAAATATCAGTTGCATGGATAATAAATCTTTCCATTGACATCAGAATGGTTCATAGAAAATTCTATTTAATCTTGTACTCCTTTCCAATATTCAGCTCTTTCTTATAGTTATCATTAAATAAAAGGTATTACTAAAGACATGTGTAACACAAAGAAAATCTTATATTAGAGGTTATAAATACTATGAGCTAAGTAGATACTTTGGCATAGTCATCCAACTCTTATCCGTATCTTTCTTCCACATCGTATTTGTATAAAGACCAGTTAGTAAAACACATTTGAAAGCTTATGGGTCCACAATTCCTACTTAAATGAAAATATTAGTTATAATAAATTAATATTTAGTCCACTATAGAGTTCAGTGAATAAAACACCTTTCAATGCTATAGGGATTAAGTTGTTGCATGCTAGCACAATGACTTCATCTTTACTATAACTTTGGTTGTTACAGTATAGAGTACTCTTTGAAAAGTAGGTGGACTCTAGAGACTTAAATAGCTTGCCTACAAGTGTAAGTAAAATGTTGATCAGTCCAACTACACCTTGTAGCAGAACCCAACTTTAGGGATGATGAATTTGGACAGTCACATATCTAGAGTTTCACTATAGGCTCTCTATGCGGAAAATTGAAAATGTATCTAGTAAAACACTCATGCCATTTCAAAAGCTCAACTTCAAGATTAAGTGTAGCAAGGTATTGAGAGCCATTACAAAATTTCCATAACTTGGGAAGGCAAATGATTCATTAAAACATTATCCAGTTTTATGTTTCTTGATGTGCTGATATAATCTTCTAGGTTTGTTTAAAGCCTAGTAGTAATCCAACAAGTTATGGCTGCTACTTTTTTAGTTGTTGAATGTAGGTCATCTCCCCTAACATTGAAAGGTGTTACATTAACTTCATTGATCTAGGGGAGAAGACCTACATTATTAAACCGAAGTATTCAATTTATGAGTTGAAATACTAATGTTTTTATTTTTCTTGTTTGTTAGGGTTCAATCCAAAGTTTTAAAAGGCTAAAGGCAAAGGCGAGGCCATTGGGTATTGGAGAGGCGAGGCGTAAGCCTCAAGGCAGTTTGAAGCATAAGCCTCAAAGTAAAAGAATAAAAATTATAAATATAGTTCATAAACAAGAAAGGCATTAAGAGAAGTATGAAAATGAAGTTTTGTGTAATTTTGTGTGACTTATTTAGTATATTAATAGTCTAATAACCAATAAGATAGCTTATAGTTTATAGTAATTGTAGTAACTTATGTAATATATTGATAGTCTAATGACCAGTAGGCTAGCTTATAGTTTATAATAGTACTACTAAGCATATCAAACTAGAACTTACTAATCAATTAGGTATTCTTTTTGCTACATTTATTAATTTTAATGATTTAGAGAGCCTAACAAAGAAAAAAAAATGGATACTGATTCAAAGTAATGAAGGAGCTGATCATGTAATTTGGCGAACCAAAACATACTAAATTACTGATCAATTAATAATTTTATTATTGTAAAAAACAAAAAGAAGAAAAAGTAAATAAATATGTTGGAAGAAGACGAAGATAAGAATCAAAGAAAAATTAGTATTTGTGAATACATGTTGAAGACAAAGTTGCATTAGAATACAAAAATAAATCAATTTGTTATCAATCAAAAAAGTAATTTATTTGATTTTTTTTGAATTTTAAGATTAGGATTTATATTTTATTAAATAAAAGTAATTTATTTTATTTACCAAAAAAATTAAAGAATAGGTGTTAATTTGCATACATCCCATTACTCGTTAAGCAACTACATCCCTGTTAAATGTTAATGAGCAAAAAGACACTCATATACCCATTAGATGATTGGACTTTTTGACTGTTGGTATTATTTGTATTAATAAATTTAATCGTAATAGAGTACATATAACAGCAATCATCACTCAGTCCACTCAGTCCAAAACATTAACGGAGGACAACTGTTCAGCCCACTTCAGATTTCTTAGTCCCACCATACATGTGGAATGAATCCTGATGGTGGATTGATGTTAAATTCACAGGTAGGATGTGGTTTATAGGGGGCTACTAATAAAACATGGGAGGTTGCAATTTCATAATTCTGCAGTGGGCTGCAGTGCACTTCTCAGAAAGATTAAATACAGAAGTACTTATCCGTCAGGTGGGATGAATCCTAACTGTGGATTGATGCCAAATCCATAGGTACTATGCGATTTATAGGGGGGTTGTAATTTTAGAATTCTACAGTGGGCTGTAGTGTACTTTTTTGAAACATTAAAATACAACTTGTTAGTTTTTCACCAATCTTTTCACACCTAAAAATTTTCTGTTAAAGTACAATTGATCTCAAAACATCTGAACTTAAAAATATTGTTCAAGTTTTGAAGCAACTTGTAGACTTGAATCTATATAAACAGACTGGTTGGTAGATGGATTTTCAATAAACAGAGCATGAAAATGACAATGCGTGAAGAAGAAACGTAACTGATCCAGTGGTAGTGGTAGATTCCCAACAAATGCATCGTTGAAACTTCCATCTTCTCTGATTCAATAAGAATAGGGTTTGCTCTGGCGATCTCACTCTTTTAGTCAACTCTACCGATGGATTTCCAACAAAAGAGCATGAAAAAAGAAGAAGACCATAGTTATCTTCTTTGGTGATTTATGAATAAGAATAACAAAGGTTCATTCCCTTTTACCTATTTACATGAATCACATAGTCTCTCTCTCTCTCTCTCTCTCTCTCTCTCTCTCTCTCTCTCTGTCTCTCTCTCTCTCTCCCTCTTAATTCCATTGTTACTGATGTAGCATGATCTAGTAGCTCCTTGCTGGAGGATAGTTTAGACGTCGGGCTTTGGTTGAACTACAAAACAAGTCTGTCAGAGTGTCCGGGGTGCTCTACCTGGTGTGGGCACTCTGATGCTTAAATTAGCGATGTGGAGATTTGAGAGAGAAATCTAGTTTGCAAGAGAATTTGAGAACTTAGTCACACGTACCTTGTAAGATTGGAGGCAAGGCCTTTATATAGGTGAGCTGCCATAGGCCTCATAATGTGTGTCTGAGATCCTTGGCCCGTATGGTCTGGAGTTGGTTTCGCACCCGAAGATGGACTCTGCATAAGCTTATAAGGCTTATCCAGGTTTGTCTGAATCGGGTGGGGAGGAGATAAACTTCGTTGACGTGGTGCCATGACCTCGAGGAAATTGGAGACAACTGACTTGCTTCTAAATGGAGGTTATGTGGCACCTCGGCAAGTTGGTACCTATAATTGAGCTACTCGAGCCTCGGTCTAGTTGGGAGACCTGAGGTGCATGAGGTGACTGGGATCACTAAGATGCCCAAGGTCACTGAGGTGTCACCACATCATTCCGTTACTACACGTGTCGTCACATCATTGGACGGGCCAAATTGTCCCTCAGCTACCTCTCTAGAAACATTTATTTTCCTTTTTGCAGGGGAAATTGATTGTGGCACACGCCTCATGAGCTATGAGGCACAAGGCGAAAGACGTACGCCTCCACATGTCTAAGGCTTAAGCCTCGTAGATGAAGACTGAGGCTATTGAGGCAGGGCTTTTTTTTTGCCACCTCGCCTTAAGGCGTATGCCTCATGCCTCGCCTCTTTATCTTTTTAAAACTATGGTTCAACTAACATGTATGTTGTGCATACATTAGGTGCATATATGAGACTACACTCGTAATGACTGCATGAGGTGAACAAGCCCAAGTGTAGGACCCAACACTTGATGGATATCATTAGATCTTATGGGCTAAAGATTGAACAAATTGGGTTATCTTAACATCATCTATGGCCTAAGCACTCTAGGTGGCAAGGGTAATCATCCTTTGCATTAGATTAACAATCAGGTTTCATTGCTCAAATGAAATTGCTACAGTGGCGGTTTGAAATTCTCTTATTAATATCATACTTTTCCTAATGAATTTGGATATTGGCACATGAGACTGACATTTTTTTTGAAGATATTCACATGAGATTGCCATTGATTTTCATTTTTTATGGTAACGTAAATTTTGTTAGAAAAACAATAGATACCGCACAAAAAATGGTGATAGGAAATCAGTAAACAATGAACAAACATAATATCACCCCCACCTTACTCAGAACACTCCAATGTAAACACAAAAAACTAAGTCAACCCAAGCAGCAACAAACCATGATGCTCTGAAACTTCTCAAATGCTCATTAATTCTTCCTAACTCCCTATTGCTCCCTTTCAGCAGTTCCTAACTCCACTCATTTGATTAAAAGATCTTTCTTTCTTTCCTCTCTTCTGTTTTATCTTTCTCGTTTTATTTTTCAATTGATTTACTTATTGTTCCTTCCCATCCTTCCTTTTTTAATCATTCCATTTGTAATCTTCACTCTCCACATATACTCTAAATTTTCTCATCCAAACTCCCTAGTTACATGTTCAAGCTTTTTAAAGGATTAAGAACTTCTATTTCTTCCTTTCTCCTCATCCAAACCCCTCTTCACCTTCATTTTCCTCTAACTATAGCTCTTCTTCTAAACTATCTTCATCCTCATTTGCCTCATGATCCACCTTTTCATTGATTGGTCATGTTCTGTTACCAATTTTGTTACTCATTTTTATAAGGGGGCATCTTGGGTCTGGGAGCACTGGATTCTTATCTAAATCTGAGTCTCATATGAGTTGCCATCCATGTTTCCAGTTTTCCACTTTCGAGGAATCACGACCAACCATTAAATGGATCCCTATTAAAGCTAAGGGTGTTATATATTAGATTACTTTAGTTGCTGGCTAAGGATCCATGGTGGTATTAAATGTAAGATTTTATGGACCTATATAACATTTATTGTGTGTTGGGAGATATGGAAAGAAAGAAACTGAAGACTCTTTGAGGGGAAAAAGAAAAGTATGGAAGAGATGGTGGTTGTTATCAGATCGACAGTTACTGGTTGGGTGTTGCTGCTTCCAGAGTTTCAAAGGTTGAGGAAGGTAGACTTTGGTGTTGATTTCTGGAATTCTTTGAATGCATAAAAGAATTTTAGAGTTTCAAGTATTCCCTCTACCTACTTGTTGGGCATTGGGCAAGTCAAACTGAAAAGCTTTCTAGAGGTAGTGCTCAATTTGGAGGGCTTTCACGCAACGGATTTTGGCATTAGATCACCTGAGTAACCCATAACACATGAAGTTGTATTCGGTAAAAACCTTCAAGGTTGGAAATGGGCTTACAACAGCTACAAAATCGACATTCTGTTTAAGCTATCTAGCTTCTCTAGAGTTGATACCCTCTTAAATGGGTTTGTAATATAACTAGCTTATGTAAAAGATAATAGGTAAATCAACATCCAGTTGTAGAAATTGGCGGAATTTGTATTGTATCTTTTGTTTTTAACTTTTTAACTTTCATTAATTCATTCTATGCATGTATTAGACCACACTTGTAATGGAACAACTAGCAACTTTTTCTTTATTAGTTTTGATTCCCATCCAATATTCATCCATCAAAATTGATGTCTTTGTTGGTAGTGATACTTATTAGAAAATAAGTATTAATGAAGGTTGTATTGGATTTTTCCTAGATTCTAGAACCACTTGTGTCCCTATATAAGTGCTGGCTCATTGTTGCATAGGTATGCACATAGGAATCAAAATCATACTCATGACCAGGAGTATAAAAGTATGATTTCCACTGTTGTCAGCTTTGGATCAAACCAAATAATTGGAATTAGAATTAGAATCAAACTCATGGCCTTGGTTTTTAACTAAGTGGCCCCTCTTCCCCTCCCTCGTGTGGTATGTTTGGTTGCCGAGAATGGGATGAGAAAGGAAGAATCTTTGAAGAATACTCGATTTTCCAATTGTTTGTTTTAAAGGAAAACTAGGATGGGAAGAAAAAGATTTGGGGCGCAGTTTCCCGAAAACCAATACACGAGGTCGCACCAAAATGGTGAGACACCACTGAGAAAGGAAAATTGAGGCCTTTTTTGAGAAAATTTTGTTGAGCCAGCAACCCAGAGAGCATTGCCTTCTTCTCAAACACCCTTCAATGGTCATCTCACCAGCATCATCTCTAACAATTTTTTCAAAAGGTAAGCTCAGATTTGGCATCCTCTCATGATTTTTGCCCATTTTTGTACCATTTTTGTCTTCTTTCATTGAATGAATCCCCCTTCAAATCTTGCCTTCTTTTACCACCACCCTAGTTCTAGACCTATTTCCATTCACAGAAAAATGGCAGATCTACTGTTAGAGGTGTCATTTTCCATGCTGACAACCATTTCTGTTCATTTTAACATCTGAGCTTTAAATCTGGATTCCGGCATCTACATCTTCCAGATCTAGCAGCTTTGTTAGCACTAAATGTTAAAATGAACTCAGATCTACCTTTTTTTGTGTTGATTTTAATTTTTATCTATTTTAGGTTTAGCGTTTTATTGGGTTGGTAATATTGTTAATATTGATCTCAGACCTGCCTTATTTTCTGTTATTTTTAATTCGATTTGTTTTAGGTCATTCCAGGCAAACCAATAACGTGATCTCAGACCTGCCTTATTTTCTTTAATTTAGGAAGTCAACCAAGAAATTGTTGAATGTCTGTAGACCCCTTGAGTCTTGTACAAAACATATTAGGAACGGTTTTTTAATAATTTTAGAGTATTATACATTAATTTTAAAAGGCACGCAAGTTGGACTTGGATCAAGTTTATAACAAGAGTATGAGTTCAATTAATTGAATTTTTGAGTGGTTGTGTTCTCTTTTAATACCCTAGAAAACACAAAAGATTAATTTATTTTTATATTTCCTTTTCATTTATCACATGATCCATGGTCATCTTAGGATAATAAAATTTTTATGTTTCTTAGATTTTTTTTTCCTTTTTGCTTTCATTTTTCTTTTGTCTGTTTCATATTGAAAGAGAAACTTGGCTTATCTGTAGAGTGCAGTATATGGTTTGCTTGAAGTCAATAACTTCAACTTGGATACTATTGTAGGACTTCATTGAGTTCCTCAAACTCAAAATACTAAGCCCCAACCCCACCTCATGGTATTTGATGAATCCTAATACATTGTCTATAAGTCAAAGTAGTTATTAATTTGATATTATCATTGTCTCCATTATACTTCACAGTCTTTCACTCTTCACCATTGCCATAGACTGTTTAAAGAAGAATAGCCATACAACCCTTATCTTCCACCCCATGGATTTGGGGAACTAGGTGAAGAGTCAAGGAATATCGATTGAGCAAGTTGGTCATATTGACTTGGGCTTTGAATTCAACATTCTATTTGAATTTCTCATCTAATGCCTCATTCTAACTCTTGCCATTACTTAGTGAAACCGGGGATAGACTCTAGAGACTGTTAGAAAATGACGTTGTGTTAGAGAGGATATATCTAACCAAATGTGGGCAAACGACCAAATGGCTCGGCTGAATGGAAGGGGTTAGGGAAGAGGAGGTCATACGCAGTTGTTGAGAGCTACTTTTTCTAACTTTGAGAGCTGCAGTTGTTGAGGAAGTTACAACTTTGAGAGCTACTTTTTCTAAATTAACTATTACAAATATCCTACATTTTCAATGCTCATTTTGTTTTTAATATTGCCATGTCAGCATGCGACATGTGAATGTTCAAATATGCCATGTCACTCATAAATAGGGTTGCGTTGTGGAGTTGGAGAAAACATGGATCTATCCAAGTGGGATAAAATCAAACATGCTGCAAAATTTTCTCATAAACCAAACACTAGAAGCAGATTTTGTAGGATAATAAGTCTCAGCAAACAAACACAAGATACCAAAAATGAGAAATTCCTTTCTCATCCCATTGTTTCTCAACAACCAAATGGACCATTGATGTTTTTATATCAAGAAACCATTCCTTTCCTACCAAAATCCTTAGGATGTGAAGAGAGAAACGGAGTATCTCCCTTCTATCTCTCCTTTAACATCTTGAAAAGCACTTTAGCTAGACTATCCCCACCCATAAGGTTCTCTTTTTATTTATTTTTTTATTTATACCATCATGGCTATCTTTTTATGATTGAAGGCTACAAACTTTGTTCTTCATTAGGGAATCTCCAAAGTGATCTTTTTTGCATACATCTATGTAGTTGAACAAGAGATCTTTTTTGGGTTTATTTTCCATAGGTATTCATATATTTAACAATTAAATTTACATTTAACATGTACATATGGGGTTTGCATATAACATCCAATACAACATTATCTTATTAAATATAATAATTAACTGAATAACAATCAACACAAACATGGTGGTCCTACTTCTCTATGGATTGCCTTATCAAAAGTAAATAAATTATTAAGTTAATTGTTTGATTCCCAATGGTATTTTATTGAAATAATATAGCTCTCTATGAATTTCTATCAACAGAATATAATAATTCTATTGGTGTTGAAGCAATATATATATATATATATATATATATATATATATATATGGAGAGAGAATAAATAGATGATGCGCAAAGAAACTCTCTTTGTGGATGATATATGCTATAGTTCAAAACTTATGGGCTGGAGAAAGTCTAAGTTAGATCCTTCCTAAAACAAACACGAAAGATAAACAATATTAAATTGGGTGAGAGAGAAAGAGATGCATATAGAAATTTTGGATACACAAAGCATGCTTGGCCATAGATAGCCACAGTCTTGCTCGACCTAACGTTGGAAGAATGAGATATCCTGATCATGACAAACAGAGATTAATTTGAAGATGAATTTGCCACAAGAATGAGATATCCTGACCATAGATAGCCCCATCTAGCATGCTTGACCTAGTTGATGGTGTTGTAATTCAAGTAGAAGATGAAGAGTCGAAAGAGAGATTAATTTCTCGTTCTATTCTTTTTCTTAATTCCAACTAGTTGATGGTGTTCTAATTCAAGTTGAAGACGAAGAGTCGGAAAAGAGATGGAGGGAGAATTAGGATTGGCGTGTGATCAATTTCATTGGAGGGACAAAGTATAAAATGTTGTGGCCTTCGTGGTAGGAAAAGGGAAGTTTCTAATTATGTTTTCTTGGAAAAATATTAAGATTTAATTTGATAAGAAAAAATAGCAATGATTATATTATATATTATATTTTTTATTTTATTTTGGGTCATTGACTCAACCACTCAAGTCCAAACAACCAACTGACCCAAGCACTTAAACTATTGATCATTTGAGCCAGTTACAGGGTTATGGGCAGCAAAAAAGTGTATATATGTACACATTTCTAGAGGCGATAACTTTGTGCTAGTGTTTTAAAAACAAATGTGTATATATGTGCAAACTTGTAGAGGTTATAACTTTGTGCTAGTCTTTTAAACACAGATCTGGAGGCTGAATCATTTTTGCCTCTAGTTTGTGGGTCATCAGTTCGGTTGTCCAGGTCAAGCGTGTGACACTGTGCCATGTCAACATCTATAGTTTGCATAAATTGTTAGTATGCAACCTGTGACCCAATAACCAGGTCAACCAGTTCAACAGACCAATCATCCGCGTCGGTCAGTTTTTAATCAAGTCAATGTGTTTTGACCTTTGTTCAAGTTTTACTCAAACCGGACCCAAAATCTTGATCGTGTGACAGTTCAAATGGTTTAATCGGCCGAGTCAACAGCGGGTTGAAAACACTGTTTTGTGCTTGAATATTTGATTAAGATGGATATTATTTTTTATTTTGTGTAACTTTTTGAGATCTGTGTGTCCTAAGTGCCTTGCCCCACTATTTTCACAAAAAAAAAACCCTTTTGGCCTCAAATTACAATTTTTAGTATTTTATAAATAAAATGATTAAAATGAATTAATAATATAAATTAAATATACACATTACATCTAAAAAAATAACTATACTTTCATTGATAAAATACATGTATATATATGCTGATGTGGCATGATTTGACCCATCCGACCCGAACGGCCAAACCGGTGACCCATGACTTGGAGGCAAAAATAGTCCAACCTCCCTCGAAGTCGGTTTTTAAAACCAGCCCATAGGTCAACCATTCTTGCCTTTAGGTCATAGGTCATTGGTTTGATCATCTCGGTGAAACATGTCAAACTATGACACACTAGCATGTTTTATATATTATATCAATAAAAATAGTGTTCATATTATACATGTAACACACACACACACATACACACACACACACACTATGACACACTAGCGTGTTTTATATATTATATCAATAAAAATAGTGTTCATATTATACATGTAAAACACACACAGACATATATATATATATATATATATAAGTTTTATTTTTTGTTTAATTTAAATTTATATTTATATTTTAATTGTTTATATAGAAAAAAATCTAAATATTAGGATTTGAGTTTAATTTAGTGTGTAACTTGTGACCCAATGACCATGATTGGTTTTTTAATTTGGTTAATCATATTGGTTGATTGCTGGTTAAGTTAGTTATCATAGTTGAATTCCAAAAAATAGAAATAAAAAGTTAAAAACCAAAAAAAAGGTAAAATACAAAAACTTCTCCTAAAGTTTGTAACAATCATAAAAACCTCTCTTATAGTTTCATTATGACAAATACCTCCCTGAATTTTTGAGAAATTCAACAAAAACCTCCCTTCCATCACAATAACGTTAGAATGATGCATCAATTTTTCCAAATACCAATTTTACCCTCTTGTGAATTATTTTTATATACAAATTGGTGGCTTCTCATGACCTAGAATCCTTTGCTACTCCTCCAAGAAGTTGACGTCTATGGATAGATCTCTCTCTCTCTCTCTCTCATTGATGGAAACACGAAAGCCTCTCAGTATGGATCTCATAGTTCAGTAGTCATCGAACGTCTTCCGAATAATGCGGAGGCTTGTGAAGTAGACAATAATGCATAACATTTTTGAACTGTCGCTGACCTAGACAGTCACGCGGACTATTCGGATAGGAAACCGGTCACTCAAATGGTTCCAGATTTACCTTGAGCCATCATTTGATGAAAAACCATTGAAAAAGTCAAAAAACCGTCGACCCGTTTGACCCAGGCAACGGTTAGCAGTTCAGTATTTTATAAATTTTGTTTTTTTATTTAAAAATAAAAATAAAACAAAAATAAAATGCCAAATATATCATAACATTTAACCTTCGAAAGTCTTGAAAGGAAGCACCCGCTGGCGACTAAAGCTTCGACTTTCGAGTCTTTCACTCTTTATCAACCGCTTCTTGAAAGGAACGGCACAAGTGACTATCTTCGCTGCATCTGCCGGCAACCATTGTGGACTCCAACCTCCGGCAACTATCTTCACTATGGCTGCCGGTGGCCAACGTGATTTTTAAGGTAACTAAGTGAGTTGGCGACCACTTTCAGTTCAGAACCACCATTATTCGGCTCAGAACTTTAGATTTTAGTTCTTATCTCTCATTCAGCCATTTCAATGATTTTTAATTAACTCTTTTTTTTGAAATACTATGATTTTTCAAGGAACCGAACCATCATTTGCATAGTGACCACTCCATTGGAGCCGAGAGCCACTGCAGAATCTAAGGTTGAGGCATCCCTTGTTTTTCAATTTTGATTTGAAACTTGAACTGGTATATTTCTTTCTTATTTGAACTTTTGAAGCTTAAAGCCTTAAAATTTGGATTTTAATATTTTATATAATGCATCTTGCATTATTGGTACTTGGTAGTAATAATTCTAAAACAGCATAGAGAAACAAGATTTTTTTTTGCCACATTTAGTTGGCATACTTTGTAAAATTTCTCAGTCAAAAATGAAAAGAGACTCTTTAGCTAGTTTTCTGAAATCTGATAATGTTCTGTCAGGTATGACTGGGATGCTGCAACAACCGCTGGTTTTCTACGAAAATATAATCTTTCAGGTAACCCTCAACTTCCCCCTTTATTACCATTGTTTGTTCTGTTTTAATTAAGTTCAATTGGATTAACTGTTTTTATTTTCAGATCTAAAAGAGCTGTTTTTATTTTACTAGAATTGGCTAAAAATATTTGAATTTATATTTTCTTTTATGTCAGTCATTTTCAGATCTGTTCGTTCGGATAAGAGTTATGTTTCTGAATGAAGTATTTACTCTTTCTGTTGCCTAAAATTATAGCCTTGGTGTAATGACTGCCTGATGTGTTGGGTTGTAGACTTTATTAGGAAATGCTGAACCATTAACTTGTTTAAGCCTTTTGTTCCTCATTTTGTTTTTACCTCTTCTCTTCGTTGTATTAAAAGAAAAACGAGCAGCTCATACTTTTTTGATTGGAATTTTCTTTTTGTAAAGCAATAGAAATTTATATATGGGAATGAGTATAGGCTCAGATCTGGTTATCCTTGTACAGATCTTCGTTGTACAGGGCTATTGGGGAAAAATGGGGTCACTGTAACTTTGGAAGAGAATCTCTGAGGCGCGTCTAAAGACACTGTCTTTAGAACGTTATTTGCCCCCACTCAGTTTTATTGAATTTGTTGTTGGGTTGTAGGCAAATTTATTCTTAGGATACAACAGAGCCTTGGGTGAGAATCTGTAACCAACAAAGTTGAAGAATCTCCAAAGAAACCTTCTGTGAGACTGTAGCAGACCGGATTGAGAGAGAGTGTGTGTGAATTTTGAAAATTGTGTGTTTTAGAGTCTGATTCATGCTCCTTAAATAATTTGTGAAGAAGTATGAGGAAAATGTAGGTGTTGGTTTAGAAAAGGCACATTGAACAGTCACAATGTATTGTGACTGTTTAAAAAGTAGTTATCAGTTAGTTACTATTGATTTTGAATTGTGCCTCTTGATCACACCCGATCGAATCGTGACCGTTGATCTCATCAATGGTGATCAACGGTCAGCAACACACCAAAACCAAAACCGCCCATTGCGAGCCACGTGGGTGCGAGCAAAGTGCACCTCTAAAGCGCCGCACACATGTGCGTGCGTTGCGTGGTATCAAATCCCCATACTCTCCTCTACTAATACTAAGGAGTAAAATCAGCTCCTATTGAAATACTAAAAACGAAACTTGTAATTTTCCAATGTGGGACAAGTTCAAAACTATGTTTTGTAAGAAAAAAACCAATTTTTCAATCAAGTGTGCAAGTTCAATTTCTCATGTAATTCATTGATCAAACCCATTGGATTTAATCTCTTATGAGATTAAAATCCAACAATCTTTTTTTATTGGAATTTTCTTTTTGTAAAGCAATAGGAATTTATATATGGGAATGAGTATAGGCTTAGATCTGGTTATCCTTGTACAGATCTTCGTTGTACAGTGCTTTGTACTTTTTGAATATTTTTAATGAAAGAAAAAAAAAAGGATGCTATGTGGTGGAAGGTATGTTCATCTGGATGCTGGTATTTTCTGTATTTTTTCGACTTTTTTTCTATACTTTTTGGTATTTTTCTATATATTCTTTTTTATATTTTCAGTATTGTATTATTTTTATGTTTAGATATTTTTATTTTTTCATATATTATTCTTTTTCCTGTATTTTCTTTATTTTCTTTATTTTTTATGATACTTTTTATTATATATAAATATTTTTTTAATTTATTTATGACACCACGGATCAAATCATTCGACCCGAACAGTTGAACCATCGAACCGAAAAATGGTACCCAGAACAGTTTCGTTTTCAAATCGGTTTTTAAAACCTTGATAATGCAAGATGGATGAAGTGATGAACAACTTCGGTGAAGGGAGTAGTCCATTTGATTACGGAGGACGGAGGTAGAAATCTAGACGAGGTGGAAGATGGAGGAATCCTATTCCTAAACTCCATCGTTCCCAAGAGAGGAATCCTATTCAAAAATTTCATAAACGTCATCATCTCAACAATATAAAAACCCCAAATGTGGGCAACAATTTGAAAGGATTGAAGCTAGGGCTGTTCATAAGAATGCCCAACCCGACCAAACCGACCAATTCGGACCGACCCAACCCGAGTCGGCCGGGTTTTCATCAGTACCGATCGATTTCGGGTTGGACAAATATATAAACTGATATATCGGGTTGGTTTTGGTTTTCTTGTGTGAAAACCGAAACCAACCCGACCCGAACCGAACTAGTCTTCTACTAGTTCGGTAGTTCCTAGTTTGAGTAGTTTCCTATTTAACTATAACTAGTCTTCTACTAGAACTAGAAGGCCCATTAGGCAATTACAATTGGAATAGGCAATCTATCATAGTTTCTAACTTTCTATAATCTTTTACACCAAATAGGCAACTCATTAGGCAATTACAATTAGAACTCAATTAGGTGTCCTTTTGTACAAGAGCAAAACCGAAACCGACCCAAACCAACCCAACCCAACTCAAACCGACCAGGTCGGTTTGGCCTATCAGTGGGTTGGTTTCGGTTTCCACCTCAGGTAACCTGACTAGGTCGGGTCGGTTGGAAAAACCCCAATAAACCGACCCAACCCGACCTGTGAACACCCCTAATTGAAGCAATTGGACTGCCATAAACATCTACATCTCGTAATACGTTATTTCTTAAAAAACAAATGCAAGTGACCAGTAGGAATGGCAGCTTACCTATTTCCCAGATGGGATGGGGAAATTTTTCTTGTGGGGATGGGATGAGGAAATTTTCATTCTCATTAGCAGGGATGGGGCAAGGATGGGGAGAACATTCTCTGTCCCGTGAGATCCCCACTAATATATATGTATATATGTACACATACATCTATATATTAATATTTTTAAAAATATGATTGAATATGTTTGGATCTTTTCTAATAGGATTGTAAATTTTAATTATTTTTATTTTTAAAATAAAATTAAAAAGAAAAACAAAAATGATTAACATTACAAAAGATCACGGGGAATGGGATCCCCGCAGGGATGGGGTAACGTTGTCCTCGTTAGTGGGGATGGAAATTTTCACAGGAACAGGGCCCGCTCCATTGCCATTCCTAGCTAGTGACCAGCGAGGGAAAAGGTGGGGAGATGAAATGGGTTTGAACTTCAAACCAATGTGGACCTAGAAAACCACATTATCGTTCTAGAGCTAGACCCCGACATGGAGTTGCCAAACCAGTTCCCAAAAGAATATATCTCCGATCTCACCAAAATTGCCATCGACACAACAAAGCCACTATGGGAACTCCATCTCTTCAATGTGAAAACCTCGGAGGCGGAGGCCATGGGTTTTTTTTGAATCCATCACTGGTGATGGCATGACCCTCGTATCTTTACTGTTTATGTGCACCAAGGTTCAAAGTATTGACACAGGTCGATACGTCAATAGCGTATCGACCTGTATCGGTACTTTTTATTTAGGTTTTATTTTTTTTTTCAAAACCAGTTAAGAGAGGTCAGTTTAAGGTCCGACTACCCTCTAAACCAGTGTTTGACCCAATACAACCCCTGGAGGGGCATATCAAGAAGCTATTGGCACGATACATACTTTGAACCTTGATGTGCACTTGTAAGAACCCCGATCCAAGAGCATTGCCGACGATTCCAGTATAGAAAAGAGTAGCTACAAGGAGCTCGTAGTTCCTATGGGTCCTCTTTTCGGTATTGCCTATTTTGCACGAGACCGGATTTGCTCCTCACACAGGGCACATCACTCACGCCTCACACACACATTGTACCATGCATTGGAAACATCTCACGTATTTATATGTTATTCTTCACGGGAGATGTTCCCAATGCATGGTGGATGTGCATGTGAGGCACCCCCCGTGTGAGGAGCAGATCCCGTTTCATTTTGCACTTGCTCTAAAGTTGTCCATGTTGGTGTTCATAAAAAACATGGATATGGCTCACAAGCGATTCATGGAAAACATGGATATGGTTCGCAAGCGATTCATGCATCTGATTATGAGTCTTGATGATATTAACTTGGTGAAGAATGAATTGAAAATGGTGTGCTACTAGCCACATGAACATTGTTTGTTGGGATAAAACCACAATTCTTCATTCTCATTCTCCATTTAGCTCAGGCTACCGACCCTCAGGCTTCCAGCCCTTACGGCTATGCGCATTGTGAGTGAAGTGTTTAAATGATGCTTTAGGGGTAATTTCGTAAATGTATATATTTTCCGTCTTGGTCAGTGACAAAAGGGAGGTTTCTGTTGAGTTTCTAAAAAATTTAGGAGAGGTATTTTGGTATTTATTACAATGAAATTATAAGAGAAGTTTTTATGACTGTAAGAAACATTGGGCGAGCTTTTTGTATTTTACCCAAAAGAAAAAAAACCAAAATAAAAAATTTTCTTCCCGGCCCTTTTGCACTTATCTATATTTTTAAACATCTCAATCGTTATATTTAAATATTAATATAATTTTTACATGTTTTCTTCAATTTTATATATTTTATTTTCTTATTTAATAAAGTTTCTGTATAAGTTCACCATATTTTGATTAATTAATTAATTACTTGGTTGTCGAATAAATGAATCATGTTTGGGTTAATCCAAACTCATACTAAACCCGATCCATTTAACATCCCTACTTAAAATATGTTTGGAAGCTTTTTTTATTTTGTGGCTGTTATAACATTGAATTAATTTCATTGCCATTAACGTTTATTTTTGGAGAAAATTTCGGATAGATACTCTGTAATTTACACTGAGTACCAATTTAGTGTCCGAACTTTAAAACATAACAATCAAATATCCGAACTTTCATTTTGTGACAATTTAATACCGGCGTAACTCACCGTCAATCACTCCAATTTATTAATTCGAGGGTAAAATTGCCTTTTTCGAATAGTTTGTCAGAGCCGTTTATCCATACCGAAAACCCTCGATCTTCTATTCTTCTTCCTATTTTCTTTCGAACCTAAGTCCAGTCACCATCCCACCACCGAAGCCTCCATCTCCGCCGACTGCAAGTACCGTCTACGCCAGGTAGTCTCTCCCCTCCTCCTCTTTCTTCTTCCTCCCGCCGGTGGACTCTGTTCACAGCGTCCCTCCAACGCCGCCGACCAGTGTTCTCTGCTTTTTTTTTTTCTTCTTCTTCATCACTTTGGCGGCTGTGGCGGTGCTCTGTTCACCGCGCGACAGACTCTCGCCCTCTCCTGGTCTTCTTCCCTCTTTCTTTCTCCTCCTCCTCCTCCCACCACCTGAACCCTGAAAAATGTGAATCGACTAAATCACTAAATTCTTTCT
The DNA here is from genome assembly GCF_056320005.1 of Nelumbo lutea. Lineage (NCBI taxonomy): Eukaryota > Viridiplantae > Streptophyta > Magnoliopsida > Proteales > Nelumbonaceae > Nelumbo > Nelumbo lutea. The sequence goes on from NC_142690.1 coordinate 54,698,654, forward strand.
ACATTATGCAACATTTAACATTAATTCTTTGCGGTTTATTTTATTAAAATTTTTAACATTTAATTTTTTTAATTAATGAACTTGAAATTAATTAATAATTCATAGTTTTGTAGCTTCTGTTTACAGGTTTGCTCAAATTGAAATTCCAATTTGATATTCGCTTCAGGCTTGGAATTTGATCTTTGCTTAAAGCTTTCAGTCCACCAAATTCGGCCAAGATACAAGACAGTCCACATAGTTGTTCAGTCTTGCAGGTTAGCTTTAAGTCCTCTTGAAAGCTTGAAATAGAAATTTAAATTTTAAACTTGAATAAATTGATTTCATATCTTGAATTTAGGTGATATTGATACTCAAATAACTGAAAATTGGAATTGAATTTAAAACAGTGATAGTGATAGTGTGATACTAAAATAGCTGAAAATTGAAATCAATTTTAGTAAAATCAATTGAAAATTGCATTATAATATTTGAATTGATATTCTTGAAATGCCTTTGTGATGGTAATTTCAGTTAGATTTTGAAATAAAATAAAAGTTGTTAACTTTTTTAAATTAAAAATTTAAAATTGTGGGAAAATGGAACATATTGTATTAAACATTGAAAGTTTGAAGTGTTATTTCTATTTTGGATTATTTTTCTTTTTTTGATGAATAATTTTGGATTAGTTTTCCCTCATATTTGGTATTTTTTTTTGAATTTTATTTATTATTATATATTTCTATTTATTACATCAGCACAGTTTGACCTCCAATTCAACCCCGGTTGGACCTCTGACCCGTGAACCTCTGCCTTTACCAGGTCGATGCCCGGTCTGCTTCTCTGAACATTGGAACTGACTCAAACCCAATCTGAGCCAACAAATTTATTATATTCGGGTCCATCGGTTCTAATCTGATGGACCCAAGAACTAATGGTTCAATTATGGATCTAAAAGTACAAATCCTATAGACCCAATGGACCCGAGAACTATCGGTTCCATTATGGATCTAAAATTACAAATCCCATAGGGTCTGATTCGGTTCTGGGACTTTGACATTTCTTGTTGGTTTGGACCAATTCTACCCTGTCTTGACCCATTGATAGCCCCATGAATTGAAATCCCATTCCTGTTGGGATCAAACCCCCTCAAACCCTTCTCGTTACCAGATTCCTGCTTTCCAATCCTCTCTCCCTTTTCTTTCATCATTCCCTCCTTGGATGGCTAAAGTTTGAGGAACCAAACTAAACTGAAACTCCAATGAGGTAAGTCACGCCGGTTATCAAAGCAACAGTATCAAACTCGAGCAGAGGTATGGGAAGCACTTATAAGTTTAAGAAGGGTGGAAACACTGGACATGAAAGAAGAGGAAGTTGAAGGAGATTCAAGAACAATTATTGGGTAGCTAAGTGGCAAACAAGAGGTAGCTTGGAACTACAGACATGTTATAAGAGAGCTACAAAATATAATAGAGGAGCTACAAGCAAAAATGAAATGGGTTTTACAGGCTGCAAATGGACTGGCAGACAAATTATCAAAGCAACGGTATCAAGGGATCAATTATATCAGGGCCAAGTTGGTTAAGGGCTGATGTATTTTCTTTGTATGGAGGTTAGCTGATGCTAACCTTCCTATACAGGTCTTTTTTATTTTTTGGTCAATAACTGCAGATTCATTAAATTAGAAAATTATGTGTACAAAGTAAAATACAAAGATTGAGAGATAAACTCTCTTATCTCTGCCCAAATGTTAAATTTATACAATTGCACTCAAAACAAATTTTCTCTTCCCACCCCTTGCTTTGCCAACACATCTGCAAAAGAGTTTGCATTTCTCTTAACCCATTATGCTCTCACTTCCATATCCTTGATCAACCAATTGAACTTGTTCTTCTCACTGTTGGAGTTCCACAGCTTCATTTCTCCACTTGTTAACCACCCCACTACTAGCTTTTGCATGTTAAAGAATAAATAATACCTATTCAGGGACCTCTTCTAATAGCTTAAGCTTTTAGGCTAATAGTTCCTTGATATGGTATCTGAGCCTATTTGACCAAGTGGTCTAGTGTTCGATCATTGTTGCCTCCATTATAATTAAGGGCCCGTTTGGTTCACATTTGGAATCGGAATCAGAAACAGAATGGGAATCCTTCGGAGTTGGAATCGGAGTGGTCTATTCCCATAGTCCGTTTGGTTCAGACAAGAATGGGAATGAGAATTCGAATAAGCAGGAATAGGATTTCATTCCCAAGGGAGGGGTAGGGAATGACCATTCCCTCAAACGGGTGAATGCCATTCCAGTTGGAATGGGAATGGGATTCCAATTCCGCCTAACCATTCCAATTCCGTTTCCAGACCCCTATTCCCCGTGAACCAAATGGGTCCTAATTAAATTTCAGCACAAAGTATGGGTGGGCCTGTGCTTGTTCACGCTTCAAGTCTAGTGGACTTATGTGTTAGGGGGTGTGTTAAAGAATAAATAATTCACATTCAGGGACCTCTCCTAACAGCTTAAGATTTTAGGTTGAGCAGTTCCTTGGGATTGAGTTGTTGTACTCACTATTATATTATTAATAAAATACAATACTGTTAGTCATAAAAAGGGACATCATTCAATCTATTTCCCCCTTTCAAGTCATTGACTGGAAGTAATGTTTTTGAACTCGGTCTGTATTCATCTTTCTAAAATCTCACCCTAATGCCAACTTCCAATGCTATTTACCTAATAACGCTTTGTTAAAACCCCATATTCTTCTTAATTCTTATTGGTCTACACACTTTATCCCACTTAATCAAGCAATTGTTCTCTTTGCTACCTCCATTCATAAGAATTTACACTTTCCAGTTGTTCCACAACAACTGACAAAGGTTACGACCATACCTAGTCTACCCCTCCCAAGACCCCAGACAGCTGGGAGCAACATTGGTTAATGGCCTTTTAGAAAGGAGATGTTGAAATGCAAAGTATTGAATAAATAGATTCATGATTCAGTCTCCAATCTCCATTGAATGAAGAATTGTCAAAATGAAAATTGGAGACTTTGCAGCAAAGCATGGATACTTGGTTGCACTCTTGACTGTAGAATAAGGTGGAGTTGCTCTATGTTCTTACATACACTAGTTGAGTGGCACGTGCAAGAGGAGAGAGAGCAGAAAGGAAGAGAAAGAGAGAGAGATGAGTCGGGTGTGGAGGGAGGGAAATTAATGGAGAAAGAGAATGGGGATAGGAAAACAGATGGATTAGATTTTTCCCATGCTGTCTGGAGTCTGGACATGAAGCCAAGGCATGTATCAGCTTTATATGGTCAAGATGAATGAACAGGGTCAGAAATAGGGCATAGAGGAGGAGGAGGGAGAGATTAATAGGGTCAGATAGATGAAAATAAAGAGGGGGGGGGATCTAAATGGATTAGACTTTTCCCATGGTGGTCTGGAGGCAAAGCCATGGCTGTTATTTTATTTTATTTATTTATTTTTTGATAAGAAAAGCCATGGTAAGTATTGCCTTATATAGTAAAGATCAGTGAAAAGGGCCTGAAATGGGTGTTCACCCTCTCTCTCTTTTGTACCTTCTCAAGGTTTGTTGCTTCTATAAACTTTGTTCTTGAAAAGGTTCTAATTTTGTCCCTAATAGGCTAATACTTCTATATTCTGCTAATCTTGGTTCCACTTTTTATTTGGTTTCAGTAATTCTGAAATGGAGGAAAGCAACGAAGAAGTAAAGACATTCAAGGGTCTGGGTGTATGTGATGAACTGGTGGAGGCCTGTGAAAAATTGGGTTGGAGAACCCCTTCAAAGATCCAGGCTGAGGCAATTCCTCATGCTCTTGAAGGTTTGTCAAATGATTTTGGTTTTCTGCCCTCGTTATTTATTTGTATACATTTTTATCTTATTTTTTGCATTTTCCATGGGTTATGTAGCTGTTAAATTTTTTCTTCCTTTTTTTAACAAGTTTCCTTTCTGTTCTTTTGATGGGTTTCGGTTAGTATATTAAATTGGTATTAATGCATTGACTGGAAAGAAAGTGCATTGTGTTTGAATTCTTGTGTGAATAGCCAATTTAACTTTGCAGGCATTTTTATATCATTCAACAATCAACCCATCTAATGTGTTTGTTAATTTTATTCTAATTTGTGAATTCTGTGTTTGATTGGTTCTGTGTATTAGGAAAAGACTTGATTGGGCTTGCACAAACAGGTTCTGGTAAAACTGGAGCTTTTGCTCTCCCCATTGTCCAAGCCTTACTACAGGCTCCACAAGCATTCTTTGCCTGTGTGCTCTCCCCAACAAGGTTTGTTCTGCAGACAGCTTTGATTCCTCATAGAAATCTTGTCCCTTTGAGTTTGGTGTTTTTGATTAACAAATAGTCTTGTTTTTGTTTTTTTTTTTTTTTGATAGCAACAACAAATAGCCTTGTTGTTGTCTTAATTTGAATTTTCCTCTTCTTTTTACTCCAGGGAACTTGCAATTCAGATTGCTGAACAGTTTGAAGCTTTGGGATCTGGCATAGGTCTAAAGTGTGCAGTGGTTAGTCTTGTTTTCTTTCTTTTGTGCATGAACTTTGAAGTGATGAGCTTGACTCTTACATTATTCATTGCAGTTCAAACTACAGAGCATATGATTTTGGTTCCTCAACTTTTAAACTCATTTATTTAATTAATTATATTGTTACCTATTATGTTTTAGCTTTAACATAGTAGGAATGTGGCTTTACAAGCCTTTACTTATCAATGACAAGGACTTAAGGATATTGGCTAGGGTGTGGGTGGTTGGGACCATGGTTTGAAGTTTCAATTTTGTTAGGAATTTAAGCATATGCAATAGTTAAATTCTAGTTTCACTTAGATACCCCTCATAATTTCAAGAGTCAAATTGATGAGAATCTTGCAGTAATATCCCAACAAATAGTTACATATCTAATATGCAATCATATCAAAGAAAACAGAACAAAAAGAACTTGGAATGGTAAACAGTTTATGCAGTGAAGTGGTGGAAGTTGGCGAGACAGACAGAGAAGCTTGGTGAGAGACCGAAGGTTCTACACGCGAGTCTGCTTGGAAGATTCATTGGCCTGGATTTGGATGAAGAGAAGGTGGAAGCTTGGGTGGGATTTGAATTGGGGAAGGAAAGGGTTGTGGGTGCTAAAAAACTGAATGGAGGCTTGTTTTTGTTTATTCCATGACAGAAATCATGCAGAGTATATGCTGGAGCCAGAAGAGAGAAAGAACAGGGACTGCGATTTAAAATGAAGTTGGTGGTTTCCAGCAGCAGGGATGATTCAAAAAGGGAGAAGGAAAGCGATGTGGATTGGGTATTCCACTCCATGTGTGGTGTACCTTGACTTTTAAAGCAATCAGCGATTTGTGCAGTAAGTTCTTGAGCTTTGATGATGGAAACAGGAAGTGGGAAAAAATGACGTGGCAAGAATACTAGTGGAGATAGAACACATTTCAGATCTCCCAGTTTCTGTGGTGCTTTACTACGTAGGTGAAGAATACAAGCTGGGGATTTTTGCGGAAGGTGAAGAATATGCGTTCTTTAGGGCTGGAAAAGGAGGCAATAGGTGAGGTGAAGATTGGGATGTGGAAGAGAAAGGGAAGAGGGGAATAGAGCTCCAGGATCAAAGGCTTGAGATGAAGGGGAAGGTGAAAGGTCAGTCGGAGGTTGAAGACGATGGAGAAGGAAGACAAAAGGGTAGGGAAGTAATTTCGGGAGGGTTGTGCTTTAGTGGGACACATGGAAGCTGGAGGCAAGAAACAATTGAATTCAGGGGTTTCTAAGGTGGGAAGGCCAGACGTGAGTGGCAATGGTTGGTCTTCGGCCTCCTTAGCAAGTGGATTTGGAGGTTCTCAGCTGAAAGGGAGGCCTGGTGGAGATCCCTCATAGCAGATAAGTATGGGGTGGAGTGGGGTAACTGGAGAGCTAGGGATCCTCCCCTAAGTTGGGGTAGTTCCCCTCGGAAAGCTATCATGAAAAATTTTTCTGTGTTCATGGAAGGGATTTCTGTCAAGATTGGTAAAGGGGATAGAACAAAATTCTGGAAGGACCCCTGGTGTTTGGATGGGACTCTAGCTGAGTCTTTTCCTCTACTTTTTCAGTGTGCTTCTAACCAAGAAGCTTCTGTGGCTGAGTACTGCTGTTCGACTGGTGGGTCTCTTACTTGGACTCTTTAGGAGGGATCTATTTGATTGGGAATTAGGAGAGATTGTGGATCTGATGGCTCTTCTTCAGAAGCAGAAGATTGATCTGCAGTTGGAAGACAATGGTGTTGGAAATGGAATTCGGATGGTGAATTTACTGTCAAATCCCTTGCCTCTAAAATTTGCTATTTGGGTCTCACTGATTTTCCTTCTTCACAGATATGGAATCCTATAAGTCCATCAAAAGCCAACTTTCTGATTTGGATGATGGCCCTTGACAAATGTCTTTCCAGAGTTAATCTGGTGAGGCGGGGCATCCAGATTATGGATCTTTCCTGTATTCTTTGTGGGCACCATGCTGATTGACAGATCATTTGTGTATTCATTGTCCGTTTTCCTCTCAGATTTGGGGACACTTTCTCAAAGCCTTGGATTTCAGTTGGGTAATGCCTAGATCGGTTAAGGAGCTTCTCTGTTGTTGGAATGTGAAAGGCCTTAGCAAGAAAGAGAGCCTGGTGTGGAGGACTATTCCTGCTGCTGTCTTATGGTCCATTTGGGCTGAGAGGAATAGTAGAATTTTCTGTAATGAAGCTAAAAGTCCTGAAGATATCATTCAGAGAGCTATGGGCAAGCTGATTTCTTGGGTGTTTGTATCTGAGGAATTCAAAAGTCTGAAATTGTCTTCTTTCCCTTGCTCTAATTCCTGGTGGAGAATGTAACTGCTGTGGTTTTCAGGCTGCCCTTTTGGGTCTGAACCCAGCTTGTATGTGCTTTTGATTTGAATAAAATTACCTTACCTTTTCCAAAAAAAAAATGCTAAGTTCAAAGTTAGAGATGCTCGAAGGAAAAATTTAAGAACTTTAAAAAGATAAAGTTTAAGTTTTCAAAGTTTGGAAGAAGGGCCTGTTTCAAAGATCGAAGAAGGAAAACTGAGGAGTGGGTTTGGAAAATTGTTAGAGATGACTGCAGAGAAGGCAAATGTGCTTTCGATGCCAGAGATCTCTCGAAGCTACAAATTTGAGCATTGAAGCTTTGTTGGCTGTGAGTTGCCGCACGTGGCTAGTGATTCAAGTCCGCACAGTGTGGGTTTTTCTATGGCAGACAAGGAGGAGGGTGACCTGACCAGCAGTTAGGTACGTCTATAAACTTAAGTTTTGGCTCTATTTGGGTTGTGCTTCAAGGAGCGTTTCAGGGAGGGAGTTGGGATTAACTCTGTTGGCTGTAGGTTTAGAAGGGAGGAGAAAGGAAAATAGGATAGATTTGGTAGGAAAAGTGTAGGGAGATGTAAGGGGAGAAGGGACTGATAAAGAGGGAGTTGGGGAGATAGGTGAGAGGTTTGAGAAAGTTCGGATGGAAGTAAGTTGTGACCCTAAGGATGTTGGTAAGGAAGGAGAGAATGGTGCAGTAAGAGGCTGTGAGGACTTTTCAAGAGCTGAAGTGGTTGTAGGAGGTTGGGAGTTGATTTGGATCGGAAAAAGGAGTTTCGAAAATTCAGATGTTTTTGGGGAGAGTTGGAGGTGGTACCCTTGAGTTTCAAATAAATTTCATTCCGGTGCCATTCTTTTGCCGGTATCTCGCTTGGGGTAAGTTGGTCAACCAGGTAATTGACCGACTTTACTATGTTCTCGCGCCGCTATAATGGGTTCCTTGGAAAGCGAATTTTTCAGAGAGTATCGGTTACTTGGGTAACTAATACTCTCTTGGAGGGTGGGTAAGCTTACCCACCTGCCAAAAATGTTAATCCTCTCTCCTCTCTTTGCTCTGGTAAGTGAAAGCGTGTAAGAACGTTGACACCGATGTTACCTGGTGTTGGCTTGATGACTTTTAGGAGGTGCAAATTTTTTTCTCAATGATATCAAACTCCTCTAGGGCTGCAAGTCAGGCCAGGTTAGGTCAGGTTGAGGCCAACCCTAGCCCAACCCTAAGTTCTAAACCCCCAACCCTAACCCTAACCCAACCTGACCTACCCAACCCTAACTCTAACCCTAACTAAATTCCTTCAACCCTAATCCAACCCAACCTTCTTCCTGTCCCTTATAATCTCATAGAGCTTCTTAACCTCAGATCTTAACTCAACTTTCACTACATATATTAATCCTATGTTTTATTAGTATTTGTTTGTTGATATTTTTATTGGTTCTTCAAGTACAAAATTCAGAAAAAAAATGTTTGAAAAGACCATAGTTTATTATGAGTTATGACTTCATCTTTTATGGTTTTAGCATAAAACCATAAAATATGTTGTTAAGGTTTTAGCATTTCCAATTAGGATTAACCGAAGTGATTATCTTAAAGGAAATAAGTGATAGTATGTGGTAGGGGCTATACAACTATCATGCATCTAAACAAATCAATGTATGATATATCATATATATAATATTTATATATGACATGTACTAGAGATGGGTTCAGGTTGTGTTGGGTTTCCCGAGGGGTCAACCCTAACCCAACCTGAAGTAAAGTCGGGTTCATAAATTTCAACCCTAACCCTAACCTGAGCATCGACCCGATCCAACCCAACCCAGCCCCAAGTTGCAGCCTTACACTCCTCTGTGTTGGCTCGATGACTTTGAGGTGGAGTTTGGTAGAGGATGGTAGACAAAGGGCGCTGATTTGACTTAGGGGGAGTTGAAGAGTCAAGGGAGTGATTCTGTGGAGGTTGAAGATTGAGGGTTTTTTGGGAATGAAGAGAAATTGTGGTGATAAGCTGGTTGGGTTTTCTAATGCTTGTTTAAGGAGGGGGGCTAAAAGAAAGGAATGGTCTGTCAAGAGTTGATTATGGGGGTAAGTCTCTACAGTACAAAACCAATGTAAGGGGGGAAGTCAAGAGGTTGGGAGGGGGAGGCTTGAAAAAGGAAAGCAAGGGGTGATTGTGGAATTGAGGAGGAATGGTGTTTGTGTGGGGCCCATTTTCCCAAGAAGTCAAGGTTGAAAGATGGGTGGGGTGAGTTAAAGGTTTTTAAGAGGGATTATTTGGGGAATTTCAACTTGGGTCTCCAAAGGTTGGGCATTTCAATTTTTTTCTTTTGGGGGGGGTGGGGGGTGGGGGAGGTTTTGTCAAAAGGCAAAGTCTGTTAAGGGGGAGTGGGTTTGGGTTGTTACGGGGTTTGAGGGTGGAGAAATTCCAAACTTGAGTTTGAAGCATGTTGAGTTGGTGGAAGGTGGTTGTCTTGAGCAGTTGTCAGAGAATTGTGCTTCAGGAGCTTTTGCAGGTGAAGATGTTGGAGAAGGCTCAAATGAAGTCTCATGTGAGGTCATCTGGCATGGTCTGGGTGGTGCTGTTTAGACTAGAGGTTGATCTTTGGTTGATCCTTTGGGCCATTCTTAGGTTCTTGAGTTCTCGGAGCTTGATTTTAATTCAGTTTCTTCTCAAGCTGTGGTTCCACAACATTGTGAAGTCTCAGGAGGGGATCTTGAGCCTAATCCTGCTGGTACAGAGGAGATTAACTTGCCATCTCATTGGAGTTCAAATAATGTTGAAGTTGAAGAAGTGATTATAGGAAAGGTTGTAGTTGATTTGGGTAGAAAGAAGGATTTGTTGACTTCAGAGGTCCAAGGTGAAGGATTGGTGGTTGTGAAGAAACCCAGAGGTCTAAGTAAATTGCATCAGGTGCCGCGAAGGTCTTCTCGCATTTGAAAGTGGGGTGGTTGGGGCTGGTCCTAGCAATAAATACAAAAGAGTTAATAAGAGAAGAGGCACAAGCATGAAAGTCAGTAATCGGAAGGTTCTTGGTGGGGTTACTGATGATAGCCTGAGGGTTGCTGTGGTGCATTTGCATGAAGAGGAGGTGGAGATTGAATGTGAAGATATTAGGAAAGATGATCAGATGAATGAATTGCTGGAAGGAGAATGGGAAGGATGTCTGGATGTGAAGAATCTTGTGGATAGGGATGTGAAGATTGGTAAGGCTTTGGGTTTATTTTCTTGGGTGGAGAGGTGTTCACTAGAAATGTTTTTGAAGAGCCTGAGAAAAGTAGGGAGGAGAGGCATAAGAAGAACAATTTGAGGGAAGGGGGAGAGGCGTGGGATGAAGCAGGAAGAGGATCTTGTCGGGAAGGAATGATCTTATCTTTGGGGGCTTTGTTGGAGTTGTTTTTTCTGTTTTTGAGATGTTAAGAGTTGTCATGTATTGCTGTTGTTGTGAGGTTTTGATGCTTGGGGTCCTTTTAGGTTAAGTGGGTTGTTTTTGGTTGGCTGGGTTTGTTCTTTCTTCTGTTGGTTTATTGCTTATCACCTTCCTATTGTACTTCCATTTTTGCTATTAATGAATTTTCTTTTTATTACCAAATAAGTTTTACTTGTAGTTTCTTCCCTTCATCTGGCTTCAATATCCTCAAGCCATCAGTCTGAAATACTCTTCAAGAAAGAGGGATGAGATAACATATTTAGCTCAAGTGGGGCTGTTTTGGAAATTGATCCAGGTATATGTAGAGAAGATGGGTCGAATGGCCCATAGCCCACAGTTATCTTTATATTTCTGTTCTATTTTTGTTAATGAGCTTTCTCTTATGGGCCTGTTAAACTCTTTTTTTTATTATTTTGTTTAATTAGCTGGCCGCCCAATTAAGGGCCTACTTGTAATTTCAGAAATTAGTGATTAATTCTTAATGAAAGGTTAGGGAAAGGAGGGGCAGTACGAACAACTCTTCTCCTCAGCCTTCTCACAACCAAATTCTTCTTCTCCTTCTTGCTGCTGCTATCTCCTTTGATTTCTTCCTTCTTTTAATCAGTTTTCTTTTTCTTTGGGACTGTTTTTCTTCTGTATACTCTGCGTACTGACAATGGGGTGCAAATAAGGCTTGAGAGTTGGGAATTAATAAACAAATTGAATTTCCTCATGCTAGTGGAGATTGATTAGTTGGGGTTGGTTGTCTCATGTGTGAATCTAATAACTTTAAAATCCCCTCCCACCACCCATGGCTCATCCCACAAACCTTTAATGGCATACAATGTCTCCCAAAATTCTTCACTTCCTCTTTAAGTGTTTGGTCCATAGACATTTATAAGGATCCGTTCAAGACTCTCTTCCCCTTTGAGTTTCACTAAAACTGAATACCTCCTAATCAATTCTTCAACACCTTTAAACACCTTATTATAATACAGTGTAATTATTCTCCCCGATGCACCCCATGATGGTGCTATAATCCAGCTTATATTTCTTATTGAGTTATTGTCTAAATGCTCCAAACCCACCTAATGTCTTGGACAGTCACTTCAGATTCCTGAAGTTGGAAGAGTTCTGAGGGGAAGTTGGAAGCAGACGGTGGAGGATTAAATACTGTAAGAAGATTCAAAACTCAGAAGATTAAGAGAAGTCAACAACAGATACCAGTTCAAAGGTTTTCGCAAGAATAAAAGGAGGTTTGTTTGGCCTTGGACCTAACAAGACAGTAAGGAAAAACAAAAGCAGTCAGAAGAAACCAGGAAGATTGTAGTAAAAAAACTAACAATTAGTTTGGAATCCATTATGGGTCTGGTTTGTAGCTATGGGTCTTGGGCAGGGGTTCTGTTTTGTTTTGGGTGCTGTATGGTTTTCTTGTCTGGGTTTCTTTGCCGTGTCATGTTGGTGCTTTTTGCTTGTTTTGGGGTTAGGTTGTCGGGGTGATTGGATTTTTGGGAGATTGGCATACAAAGGTGTTAAGCTTTAGTTGGTTGTACTTTGGGTTTTTCATTTCTGTCAGGTGACTGCTTATCACCTTTCCTTGTATCCTGTTTTTTCCTGTTTTAATAAATTTTTATTTATCTTAAAAAAAAGTCACTTCAGATTCCTGAATTCATTGTAATGCATAGTTTTTGCCTCTTGAGGGACTCCTTTATTGATCTTCCCTTATTTTCACTGCTCAATCCTCTAAAGTTCTAATTGATTATCTTCACTCTACCTTTTCTGTAAACCCAAAACTTAACTGCACTTTGTTCACCTGCCCCTTCTCTTCCCTTTGCCCAAGGTCTCCTCCTCATACATACTCACTGAAGGATCTTTACTTCATTTCTTTTCCTTTTTCTACTTTTGTTTCTCTAGACTTCTCTTCCAATTGGTCCTTAGATTGTTCTAATTCTAGACCCATATTCATCATCCAAGCCTTGTCCCAACTATAAGGGTACTGTTAGAAACAATTAAAATAAGAGTGACCCATTGGGCATTAGGTGAAAACTTTGCCCTTGTTTGAAGATTTCACTATCAATGAAATTGTAAGGGAATAGAGGTGTATTGCTAATATGTTCACCTCAAGGTTCTTTATTTTCACTTTCTTTCTTTCCCTTCCCTTTCCTTTCATTTTTTCATTTTTTTTTCTTTCTGCCTTTTCTATATGAGGCGTGCATGAGTGCATATGCCACTAGCATGCCTCGTGCAAAAGGCGTATGAGGCGTGTGTCTCATGGACCTGACATGTACGCATTAGGGGCATCAGTGTCTCTCACATATGCCTTGGGCATTTTATGCTTCCTTAACGGGAGGCGAATGAGGATGAATAAGTAGGAGGAGGAAGAAGGGGACCTCTCTCTCTCTCTCTCTCTTTATTCAATGTCTTGTGTTAAGAAGAATGAACATGCATAACACCATCTGAAAGGGGGGGGGGATTGGAGGGAGTTCCCAACCAAGGGGGTCCAGGGTCTCCAGCCCTGCCCAAACTTTCTTTGCTTTCTCTTTCCTCCTGATCACTTTCCCTGTTTTTTCTTTATTTCATTTTCTTTCTTTCTTTCTTTTTTTTTCCCTTCCCTTTCCTTTTTTTTCTTTTTTTTTTTTTTTTCTTTCTGCCTTTTCTATATTAGGTGTGCATGAGACGCATCAGTGTGTAATGTGTACGCTTCTAGCCTGCCTCATGGACTTGAGACGTAGTTCCCTTCCTTTTCCTTCCTTTTTTTTCTTTTTTTTTTCTTTCTGCCTTTTCTACATGACATGTGCATAGATGCACCAGTGTGTAGTGTGTACGCCTCTAGCCTGCCTCATGTATGAGGTGTGTGCCTCATGGACCTGAGGCGTATGCCTCAGAGGTATCGGTGCCATTGGCATATGCCTTAGGGCATTTTGGGCGTGCCTTGCTTGGAAGTGCGATTCTAGGCATATACCTCCTATGCCTTTTAAAAGACTGGTCATGGGAGCACCCATTAGGTCATGGGAACTCACTAAGGGCAGAACGTTTTGCATTATATCAAGGATTTAATTTAGAATGAGTGAATGCCACTATAGGGATTTCTTGGTGGAAGGAGACACATCCATTGTGCTTAGCTACCTACTTAAAATCAGCCCAGTTCCAGTGTCAACAATTGTCAAGAAATGTATGGAAGCTGGGACAGTTTGCCAGACATAAAGCTGTATATAGTAATCTAAGGGGTATATGCGGTTTAGGTAGCAACGGCTGCCTGAGGGCTTTGGTTTTATTTTGGATCCTAAAACCTTGTAGGCTTAGCAGTTTTCACTATATCAATGAAGCTTTTGTTTCCAATAAAAAAAGAAAATAAATTTTACTGAAATTTATTAAAAGATTGTGCTGGTGGGGGAGTTAAGACAGTTTACCTCCCCTTATCTTATAATTAAAGCTTCATAGTCTTAATAAAATTTGCCGTTATTGATAAAAAAATTGTCCAGTAGGATAGATCTTGTTTTAGATGTTTGGAGCCCCAATGTCAGGACTGTTGGCCTTTGGTTTTTATTTTGGATCCTAACACCTTGTAGACTTAACAGTTCTCACTATACCAATGAAGCATTTGTTTCCAATAAAAAAGAAAATAAATTTTACTGAAATTTATTAAAAGATTGTGCTGGTGGGGGAGTTAAGACAGTTTACCTCCCCTTATCTTGTAATTAAAGCTTCATAGTCTTAATAAAATTTGCCGTTATTGATAAAAAAAAGTTGTCCAATAGGATAGATCTTGTTTTAGATGTTTGAAGCCCCAATGTCAGGACTGTTAGCCTTTGGTTTTTATTTTGGATCCTAACACCTTGTAGACTTGACAGTTCTCACTATATCAATGAAGCTTTTGTTTCCAATAAAAAAGAAAATAAATTTTACTGAAATTTATTAAAAGATTGTGCAATTGGATAGATCTTGTTTTAGATGTTTGGAGCCCCAATATCAGGACTTTTGGCCTTTTGTATTGTTACTCTAGGTAGTGAGCTTGTATCTTAGGCATCCTTCTTCATGTGTGGTGCAAGGAAATGCTAGAATCCCTTTAAAGTGTCGTAGGTGGTATCCTAGAATTTGGTTGGAAATCATTGTCTTGTATTTTTTTGGGAGCAACTGCCTTTTTTTGTTCATGCTTACATGGTGGTTTGGATATTAGGGTTTGTGACCCATTCTCCTTTATTTTTTGTTGGATCCTCTGGTTCCATTTTGTACACAATTTGTATACCTTCTATTTAATTGACACTTGTCTTGATAGTGATCAGATAATTATTTATTTGTCTATAAAAAATAAAAAAAATTGACTGATAAAAAAAAATGCTAAGCTGCAATGCAATGCCTGCAGGTTGTTGGAGGGGTAGATATGATGCAACAAGCTGTTGCCCTTGCTAAGAGGCCTCATATTGTTGTAAGTGCTTATGGAACCAATATGTTGTATTTTTCTAGCATGGTTTGGTCCAAATTATTACTGAAAATATACTGCTAGATGCATCAAATTTTTATGTTGATTTCTATGTTTTTGCTAGGCTGTTTTAATGCAATCATGAAGAAGTTTGATAATTTTATACTGCAAATCATTTTATTCTTTCAGCAATTCCATCCAAAAATTGCATCAAATATAGACTTTTGGGTTCATGTATTTATTTAGCTTTTTGATTGGTAACGATATCAAAGAGGTTTTAACAATGATTCAATAAAGTACTGATGAAAACAAAATCATTTCCCAACTCTTTGGGGTTAGCTACATGAATGTTGTTTCACCATTATGCTTGATTTGGTACCATTATGGGCCCTCAAATCGTTTTCACTACCTCAACCAACAATTTCCTTTTTGGTCTGCCTCTAGGCTTTCTAGGCCCTTCAACTTGCAACACACAGCTTCTTATTGCTTAGAGCTGTCAATGGGTTGGTTCTGGTTCGGGACAGTGTGTATGAGCCCCTCTGATTATTAACTGGTTTTTTATGATAGACATCCCAGGCCCAGAACCAAGCCAATTATTAATTGAGATAATTGGGTCTGACCTAATTAGACTTGACATCTATAATTAGCTATGATAATAACAACTTAAAACTAACTTTTTGATAATATATAGCAAGGATCAAGGTATCCGTATTGAGTATCGTATCAATAAGTTTGCATATGAACATAGATACATATATGTTAAATGCATGATTATGGTGGAAAGGTATAGATACACTTGGATAAATTCGGGACAGTGTGTATGAGCCCCTCTGATTATTAACTGGTTTTGTATGATAGACATCCCATGTCCAGAACCAAGCCAATTATTAATCGAGATAATTGGGTCTGACCTGGTTAGACTTGACATCTATAATTAGCTATGATAATAACAACTTAAAACTTCCTTTTTGATAATATATAGCAAGGGTCAAGGTATCCGTATTGAGTATTGTATCAATAAGTTTGCATACGAACATAGATACAGATATGTTAAATGCATGGTTATGGTGGAAAGATATAGATACACTTGGATAAATTAGGTAGGTTGCTTTAAATCCCACTAATACGTTAATAACATTAAATTTAAGGTTGGAATAGCCAAAAATAAGGCATAAATATGTAAGACATGCATATATTAATGGTACAAATGATGAAATACATCACAATTAGTATAGTGGGATACTTATTATAATGCAATTTTATTGATAAATACATTATTAAATCTCCAAGGAGGGAAGATGGTTGGTGAGAAGAGTTAACAAGGAGGTGGAGATAGATAAAGGGTTAGAAATAGAAGGGAGGGGTAATAAAGGAAAAGAGCTTCCCTCATTTATTAATCTCTTGTTCCTTTGTGACTTGTATTTGGGACTTTGTCTGTTCTCTCTTTGGCTGCCCCCCCCCCCCCCCCCCACACACACACTGTGGTAAGCCTATTTAACTCTGACTTCTTGTGGCAATAGAAAAAAGGGGAAGGATCATGTGGAGGACAGAAAAATCAGTTTTACTGTGGACTATTTGGGATAGAAACCAAAGGTTCTTCAACGAAAAAAGCTGAACCCAAGAAGAGCTGATTGAGGCTATAACAGTTAGAACTGCACATTAGATAAGAGGTGTGGGAGACCATGAAGTGGTTGGTGAAGCCCAGATGGCTTTTGTAGAGGGGAGACAGATACTGGATGGGGTCCTAGTGGCTAGTGAGTGCATTGATTCCCGTTTGAGGGGTGGGAGACCAGGTCTGATATGTAAGATTGACTTTGAGAAGGCGTATGATCATGTGGAGTGGGGCTTCTTAGAAGAAATTCAAAGCTTGATGGGGTTTGGGGAGAAATGAAGGGCTTGGGTATTTACGTGCATTTCCACTCTCTCCTTTTCAGTACTGCTGAATGGAATTTCCTCAGAGTTCTTTCTGGCTTCGAGGGGTTTGAGGCAAGGAGATCATATGTCTCCTTTGCTGTTTGTCATGGTGATGGAGATTCTGAACTTACCTCTTTAGAAAAGTGGTGAAATGGGCTTAATTGAGAGCTTCAAGGTAGGAGGAGATGGACCTTGCATCACTCGTCTGCAATATGAAGATGATACTCTAATCTTTTTGGACGCAAAGGTGGATCAGCTGCTGAATCTAAGGGCAATGCTAGCAACCTTCGAATTTTTATCAGGTCTGAAAATCAATCTGTCAAAGAGCACAGTAATTGCAGTTGGAGAAGTGGGGAGGGATTTGCTGATGGAATGTGGTGATGTCTTGGAATGCAGGACTGGAGAAATTCCTTTCACTTTTTTGGAATTGCCGGTTGGGGGTGCAGTGAATCTGTGGAAACCACCTTTTTGGAGAGAATAGAGAGAAGGCTGGATGGGTGGAAAGCCAAATATCTATCCATGGGGGGGGGGAGAGTGACTCTAAATCAGAAGTGTTTTTTATCTAGCCTCCCAACATACTACTTGTCCCTACTAAAGGTTCCACCTAAGGTTGTTGAAAGGACTGAGAGACTCCAGAGGGATTTTCTCTGGGAGGGTGTAGATGGAAGAGGGGGATAAGGTGTGTTTACCAAAGGAGAAAGGCGGGCTTGGGATAAGGAGAGTGGGAACTTTTAACAGAGCATTATTGGGAAAATGGTTGTGGAGGTTTTTCCTAGGAAGAGAGGAGAAGTCACTGTGGAGGTTTGTGGCTGGGAAATATGGGGTGGTGAGACTTGGCTGGGAAATGAGGGGGGCGAGAGCCTCATATGGAAAGATGATGCAATAAAATGTCTTGAACATTTGGTCGGTTGCTTTATGGTGTTTGTAAAATTGAAGAATGTTAATGATGGGTTTATATGGGTCTCGACTAATGTGTATGGCCCGAATTCTTATAGGGAAAGACATCTGATGTGCGATGAGTTAGTGGACATTAGGGGTTTGTGGGATGGATCTTGGTGTTTAGGTGGGGACTTTAATGCGATCAGGTTTGTAGACAAGACATTGAGATCAATAACTCAAGGCAAAGGATTACAACTAATATGAGGAAATTTAGTATGTTCATTGATTCCTTTGAGCATAGAGAAATTTCCTTAAGCAAACTAGATTCACTTGGTCCAATCTTCAAGAAAATAACTTCTAAATTGGATAGATTTCTGGTGTCTCTTGATTGGGAAGTTCATTGGATTGGATTATTGGGCAAATCTATGCTTAGAATTACTTATGATCACTAGCTTATTTGTTTATTCCAAGAAGGTAATGTGGGTAGCCCTTCTCCCAAGGTTCAAAATTTCGATACGTATCGGGCCATATCGGCCAATATGCCCCTACAGGGGGTGTTTCAAGGTCTGAGTCTGACCTGGTTCAGGGGGTAGACGGGCCTTAAACCAACCCCTCTGAACCAGTTTGAAAGAAAAACTGAAAAAAAAATAAATAAAAGGCGAGCCAAGATAGGGCGTATTGGCCTGTATTGATATTTTGAACCTTACGATTTGAAAAATATGTGGCTTACACATCCCAATCTAGGGTTTGTACAGAAGGTGAAGGAATGATGTGGTGAGCAACAACAACAAATTAAATGGGAAGCACAGAGATTCTTTAGGAAATTGCAAGATGAAGGCAAAAATCAAAGAGTGGAACAGAATGGACTTTGGGAGATTGGAGGAAAGAAAAGAAAATTTGATCAATCAAATAGAGGAAATTGATAGGAAGGAAGAAGGAGCCCATTAAATGAGGATTTTAGGAGGAAAGGACTGATCCTAAAGAGAGACTTGTAAGAAGCTTTATTAAGGGAAGAAATAAGTTGGAGGCAGAAGTCTAGGGTTAGATGAATTAAGGAGGGTGATGGAAACACTGGTTTTTTCAGGCTATTTCCATGGGTAGGAGGAAGAATTTTGTTTCATTGTTGGAGATGGAGGGTAGAATAGTTACAAATTAAGAGGATGCTGCAAAAGCCTTTGTGGATTATTTTAAATTGATTTATAGAAGGCCTTTGAATGGAAGATGGTTTGTAGAAGATTTAGACTGGCCTGTTTCAGATAGATCTCAAAATGAGTTTCTAAGAAAGAGGTTTGATGTGGAAGAAATCAAGGAGGTAATGTTTTCCATGGATAGATCTAAGGCTCCAGACCTTGATGGCTTTACAATGGCTTTCTATCAAGATTGTTACGATGTCATAAAAGATGATCTGTTCAAAGCCTTAAAAGAATTTAACAAACGTGGGATTATAAATCTGGGTATTAACTCTACCTTTATTGTTTTGATACCGAAGAAGATTGATGCTAGTCATCCAAAAGATTTCAGACCAATCTGTTTGGTTACTATAATTTATAAAATCATTGCAAAGGTTTTGTCTTTATGGATTAAGTAAGTGTTTCGTTTGATTATCACACAATTTCAAGGGGCTCTTATTTAGGAAAAGCAGTTCATGGGTCAGATTCTTATAGCCACTGAATGTGTGGAGGTGCAAAAAAGATCAGGGAGAAAGGGAGTTGCCATAAAGCTAGATTTGGAGAAAGTATACGATCTTGTGGATTGGGAGTTTTTACTTAACATCATGAGAAATTGCAGATTTTGGAAATTGTGGTATAAATGGGTTGAGGGGTGTTTGCAAACTTTTTACTTCTCAGTGATTGTTAATTGTATTGTGAGGGACTTTTTTAGGGCAATGATAGTACTCAGACAAGGTGATCCTTTATCCCCCTTACTTTTTACTTTGGTTGCAGATGTGTCAAGTAGACTGATTTTGATTGCTAATAGAATGCAATTGATTAATAGGTGCAGTGTGTGAATGAGATAGGGTGGTTTTAACCCATTTACAATTTGCAGATGACATATTTTTAATTTTATTTATTTATTTCTTTTGTGATGCGGGAGGATAGACAATGGTTTGAGAATTTTAAGTTTATGGTGAAACTGTTTGAAAGAATGCCTAACTTGAAGGTCAACTAGGGAAAGGTATGTTAGCAAGAATAAATTTAGAAGAAGAGTTGGGATCCATGGCAGCAGCCTTAGGTTTTGAGTGTGGTGAATGGCCTTTGAAGTATCTAGGTTTACTGTTTACCTTGGTAGCAATCCTAGTTCTAGTAGTTTCAGAATCTTATTCAAATCTTTCAAGCTATCATTGATCTTCTCTAACCCCAGGACTGCATTCTTCTCAAAAAGTTTGGTCTGCAACTGTCCATCTTTTTTATCATATTTCCCTATGTCTCCAGTTTCCCTTGAACTATCAAGAATATTCTACCCTTAAATTAAAACCATTCTCTTCTGAAACCACTTCATTTTTCTACTGACCAAAGCTTTGCTCCTCCAATTCTTTAAACACCCTCTTAGCAGACTCTTCTTCCCTAGAAGAACACAGTCCTTGTGTTTTGCTAACCTGCACATCTCTGTACAGGTTACCCAAGTAACCTGCACATCTCAGTAATTGCCTCTTTTTGCTTGGTCATTTTTTTCTCCTTTTTCATAATTTTCTTCCCTGTCATCTTCTAAAGGTTTCATTCTGTACTTCCCTTCCCTTTTGTAAATGTGGGTAAGTGAACCTTCCTACCCTCTCCTCTCTTCCCCCTTTAACTTCCTTTCTTCATTTTTTTTTGGTCAGCAAAAGTAAATTTATTATTATTAAATTAAACTGGAAAGTTGGAATTATTATTACAACTTGATCGATCATAGTGTCAATCTCAATCCCTTCATAACCCAAGTTACAAGGATGCCCATAACAGTTGCTGCCTCATAACCCCTTCTTTTGCCAAGGAGTAAGGAGTCAGCTAACTTCTTTTTTTTTTCACCACCCCTCCCTCCAAAGACCTATTTGGGCAAATCCAACCCCCTTCGGGGTTCCCTAGTAACTTGTTCAACTTCCCTAATCACCTTCCCTATTGAATCATGATATTCTTCTGCATCCCTAAGACCCGACCTACCTTGTAAAACTTTAAAATCACCTCAACTACTCTTCTCTTGCCCCTTCACTATCTAGAACCCCCAAAAGACCCAACAAACTTTCTACCACAGAAAAATACTTTCTTGCCACACTCAACTCCTCTTTTTTGCACTTCCATAGATGAACATCAATAATCCTGACATGATATGGGCAGGGAAGCAAGATATATGCAGTACTTCAAGCAAACAACGATAAACACAGCAATACTAAGCTGAAAACGACAAAAAAACTATATTTTTATAGATTTTAGAACTGACCTGAAATAGAACTCCTGGAACTGTTTTGTTATAGTAGTAATAGAATCAAGCTAGCCTCTTGCACGGACACATATCGATATAGTAATGAAATCAACCTCCCAGTTCTTGAAAACCCTTTCTGGGGGCTGATCTGGAGCTCAAACTAAAGAGAAAAAACGAAAAAACCTCCATAGAAACAATTCTTTTCTCTTTTATAAGACTTCATGGCTTGTTGGGGAAGCCAACTAAAATATTTACTCAGAAACTCCTAGAATGACCCACCTCCACAAACAGCCCCTTAAAAATAACTTCAAAACAACTCTCAATGGATAACTTTAGTTACAAAAGAACCCAGGGGGTCAAATCCCAATAGTGGTGTATCCAAACCTTCCCTGACCAGAATCTAAATTGTAAAATAATGAAATACTCCTAGACCTACCTCGCCTACAAAGCTACCCAAAACAACTCTTTGGATCCTACTACGAACAAATTCAGAACATATTTACATCACTTATTGTTCCTTTTCTTTATTCTTCTGTTCTTTTTTGGTCTCATCATGCTCACTAGGCTAAAAAGAGTCGACTCTGTCCGAGCAACGGTTTTAGCAGCCTTGCACATGTCTTCGTTCAGCTTCATAAATTCCTCTTCACTAATTTAAGAGTTCTCAGTTCTTGGCTTTCCCTTCACTTGACCGGTAACCTAAAATAGGCCCTATTTTGAGTGTTGGTGATTTACACATCTTCCACATCTATTTGCTCGAATTCATTAAAATTATTGGCCATCTGTACTTCTACTTCATCAACTTTTGTTACTAGTTCTAGATATCCATGATTGCTACTTTAAAGATGGGTGAAATGGACAAACTAGCAAGTAGTTCAATTTCATCTGTATTGTCCTTAAACTGTCTCAACTTTCACATAGGCCAACCTTTTAATCCTTCAGCTTGTGGTTAGTCCCAATAGGAAACCATTCGGGCCAAAATAGACCATGACTAGATCACTCTCATAAAACTCCTTCATCTTATGATGCTTGTTCTTCTTTCTATCTTTTGGTTGCTTTTTTTTTCTCAGCTTCTGTTGAACATTTTGTTGGACCTCTTCAATGGATAAGATCCCATTGCTTTTTTTTCTCAGCTTCTTCTTTGTAAATCTGTTCATCAAATAATTAAAGGCAAACTCAACTTGTGGTGGGATAAGATCCCATTGCTTCAAATAGTCGCCAACTAAACTCCTCAACAAGTTTCCTAAGCTTCAGTTAACCACTTTGGTTTGCCCATCTCTTTGTGAATGAAATGTACCATTGTTCTATAGGGTAGTACCCATACACTTTCATAAAGTGTAACTAGATGTGTGGCAACAAAAGTCTGAATAACTTGTTTAAAAAACAAGCTCAGTCGATGTGAAGCATCAAAAGTCTCTTGGTAACCAATAAAGTGAGCCATTTTAGAGAATGATTAACCACAGTAAAAATAGTCATTACCCCTAGTTGTTCTTAGTAGTCCTGACACAAAATCGATAGTAATATCAGTCCACGGGGCTTTTGGGATAGGGAAAGGAAGATACAAACTTGTATCCTGA
This sequence comes from Nelumbo lutea, assembly GCF_056320005.1. Lineage (NCBI taxonomy): Eukaryota > Viridiplantae > Streptophyta > Magnoliopsida > Proteales > Nelumbonaceae > Nelumbo > Nelumbo lutea. The sequence goes on from NC_142690.1 coordinate 54,721,060, forward strand.
TAATGCCTCTTAAATGTTTGGCACTTGTGACACTTATCAACACAGTATAACATATCTTTTTGCACCATTGGCCAAAAGTCTAGTTTGGAGATCATTTCAAGTGTCTTGTTGCCACCAAAATGTCCCTTACAATGCAAATCAACAATAAGTAGCTCAATCAAAGACCCTATTGGAATATATAACCTATTGCGTGTGAATAAGTAGCTGATCATTCTTATTTATCAAAAAAAAAAAGTGGCCATCATTCCACATAGACTTGGATCCAGTATCCTTATCACTTGTTGAGTAGCTTAGACAAATAGAGCCATAATAGGATCATCATGGTGCTATTCTTTGATGGAGCTGAATCCGATAATATTAGTAGACATGGTGGTCACAAAATGAACTCTCCTACTAAGTTCATTGACTACTCGATTTTGCTGCCCAGCAGGCTTTTGATTCAAAACAAAGTTATACTCTTGTAGAAAATCAACCTATTTAGCAATGTCCCTTTAGTTTTTGTTGTGAGTTAAGATGCTTCAAAGCTTCATGGTCTGAATACAACACACAGTCTAGTTGAATGATGTGGTGTTTCAAATCTTTAAGGCATGTATAATGGCATAAATCTAAACATTATAAGTAGAATTGCTTTCTAGCATCTTTGAGTTTTTCACTAATGTATCTATGTAATTCCTTAATTTCTCAATTATTAATAAAATCTATTGTTAATGTAAACAATTGGACAACCTTCTTGACTAAAGACAACCCTAACCCCAACATGTGATGCATCACATTCAACTTCGAAAAGCTTATTGAAATTTGTTAAAGCTGGGGTCTTTGTCATCCTCTTGCGGATAGGGACGTCAAGGTTGTTAAGGCGCTGGGATTATTTTTTTAGGTGCAAAAGCTTTCGCTAGAAGAGCCCTTGAAGATTTTGAAAGAAGAAGAAGAAATAGTGAGGAGAATCGAAAGATGATCACTTTGCGTGAAGGAGAAAAGAGATGGGGATGAGTAATTTGGCTTAAGGTGGAGTTTCCTGTAGTGTGCCTTTGCTCTTTTGGTTTTAGGAAGTTCATCTTCTTTCTTTCTTTTTTTTTTTTTTGATCAGTAACAGTGAAATTTTATTAATGATAAAAGCAAGATTACAAAGGGATGGAGCTAAAAAGTCTTAACTCCAGTTACCCAAGAAACTTTCTGATCTTGTAGTGATTACAAAACAGCCCAGAATAATGTGTCTCTATTTATCCCTTGCCTAGCTAGACCATCAGCCAATGCATTTGCACTTCTCTTAATCCAATTACATTGAATTTCCATGTCCTTGGTTAACCACTTATACTTCCTCTTTTCATTGCTGTATTTCCACATTATAGCACTGTCCTCTGTTAGCCATTTCACTACCATTTCAGAATCACCTTCTATAACCACCTTTTTGATTTTCATTTCCTTGACCCTTTGAATCCCTTCAATAGTTTCAAGAATCTCAGCCCTCAATGAGTCTCCTACCCCAATCAACCCAGAGTACATGGCTAACAAGTTTCCTGTTCCATCCCTTATCACACCTCCAATTCCAGAAGGCCCTGGGTTGCCTATGCTGCTGCCATCAAAATTCAGTTTGGTGAATCCAATAGGTGGTGGAGTCCAGCAAGCTTTTTGTTAACTTTCTACATATGCCTGAATCTGCAATCTCCTTCCAATTCCTTAACAGCTCATCAACTGAGAAAACTTTGAACAGCTCCAATGTTCTCAACCATTGTATCATTCTAATGTGTATGATCTCCATAATTTCTTCCACACCTCTCTCTTTACTTGAGAAGATCCTTGATTTCCTCTCCTCCCACACTGTCCAACAGACTGCAGCTCTACCACACCTTCACATGATTTTGTCCCTTTTAGTTGGCCAATTAGGCATGGAAGAAAACAAGCTTGGAACATTGAACGGGGTGTCCACCTGCATCCTAACAAAGAAGTAAACCATACCCAAATAGCTTTAATAAACCAACAAGAAATTAGTAAGTGATATCCGGACTCACTGTCAGACTTACAGAGAACACACCAGTGAGGAGACAAGCAGCTGTTGGGTCTTTTCCTTTGGAGTAGATCCCCTGTATTAAATCTTCCTAGCAAGTCTTCCCAACAAAAACTCCCAACCTTGGGAGATATGGGTCGACACTACACTTCTTTAACAGGGAAGGAAAAGCCAGTGGGATGAAAGGGTAACAGTGCTTTGAAAAAGGAGGCACAAGTATAGGAACCTGAGGGAGTGAGTGTCTAGATTCTGCTATCTGCTTTAGATGGCTCAATAAAGACCCCTTCAAGGATAGATAGTAAGGTTATAGTACAGGCAAACTCTGTGTCCCTAACAACTCTTCTCAACCTTAGATTCCAACCGATCCTAGAGGATGAATTAGAAGGAACAATAAAGGAAGAAATTGGTTCGTTCTTGAGGGAAGACAAAGAAAAAAGGCCTGGAAATTGATCTTTCAGAGGGGTTTCTCCAACCCAAACTTGTTCCCAGAATTTGACAAGGTTACTAGAATGCAAAGTCATACCTGATCCATGGAGAGAATAAAGGCAGGATGGCTTGAATGACAAGGGGAAGCTCTTGTAGCCCTTGCTAGAATTCCTGAATCCCATCCATTATCTGCTAGTCTATGTATACTTCCCACCACCTTAACCCACAACCTATCTTTCTCTAGTGATAATCTCCATAACCATTTTCCTAGCAGTGCCAGATTCCTAGTCCCAATATTACCAATACCCAACCCTCCTCTTTAGCTCTACAGACCACCTCCCATTTGACCCTATGGTCCCTCTTCTCCTCCCTCGGCTCCCACAGAAAATCCCTCATTAGCTTCTCCAACCTATTGGCCACCTTCACCGGTATCCTCAAAATTGACAGAAAATATACAGGAAGGTTAGCCAACATAGACCTAATTAAGGTGATTATCCCTCCAAGGGACAAATAATTCCTTTTCCAGTTAGCCAGCCTCTTTTCAAATCTCTCCACAACAGGGGCCCAAAAATCCTCTCTCTGAGGATTATCTCCCAAAGGTAAGCCTAGGTAGTTTAATGGCCAATTAGACACTGCACATCCCAAAATATCTGCATACTCCCCCATCTCCCCTTCCCCCATGTTGACTCCAACTATACAACTTTTGTCAAAATTCACCCTAATATTTGACATCTGTTTGAAGAGTTGTTTAGAGAGTTTCAAATTTTTAATCCAATTGACATCCCCACCTTTGCAAAACAGAATTGTATCATCTGCAACTCTCCACCCTCCTATAAGCTCCCTAGAGTCTGCTTTAGATATCAAACCCCCCAACACTTCAGCTACCAATGTGAACAAAAAGGGGGATAGAGGGTCTCCTTGTCTGATCCCCCTCAAAGCTGGGAAATAGTCCACCACTGTCCCGTTCACCAAGATAGAATAATGACAATCCTTAATGTATCCAATAACCCAATTGCACCAGATGTCTCCAAACCCAAAGTTCATCATCACCTCCAATAAAAAGGACCAATCAACCATATCATAAGCCTTTTCCAGATCTAGTTTGCAGACCACTCCTCTTCTCTTGGATCTCTTGTAACCCTCTAAACTCTCATTTGCTACCGGTATCTGATCTGTTATTTGTCCCCCCCTCACAAATGCTCCTTGATTGTTCGAGATGATAGATGGTAGCACCTTTTTGATTCTAATTGACAGCACTGGTCTTGTTGTTTAGTTTGCGTTGGGGTTTTGTTGGCAATGAGTGAGTTATTTTTGATGTTGGACTGTCCTTATTCTCTTGAGCAATTTCTTATCAGTTATCACCTTTCTCTTGTATTCACCTTTTTCTTTTAATAATTTTTTTCTTTTATTATAAAAAAAGCTTTTCGTAGCTGTAGGAGTCTAAGTAAACTCACCTCCTTTCAAGCACTCAATAATGGGTACCACAATTGTGTTGAAGTTCTTTATAAATAGACGATAAAATGTTGCAAGCCCATGAAAGCTACGAATTTAGTTAAGGTCTTTAGTGTTAATCACTTTTGAAAAGCTTGAACCTTTTCTTGTTCCATTCCAATCCCCTTTATTGAAACAACATACCCCAAATACACCAACTGATTTGTCAAGAGTACACTTTTTCAAGTTTCTCTCAAGTGTTCCAAATGGATGTCATGAATTTCAAGACAATCCCCCAAAAATAACTTCAGTTACAAAAACACCAAATGGACCAATCCCAATAGTGGTGTCCCCAGAACCTAAATTATAAACATAACTATTTGGGATCCTACTACAAAAGCAAACAAATTCAAAACATATTTACATCATTTATTTTTATTTTTCTTTGTTCTATTCTTTTTTGGGCTTATCACAACTGATTCATCTACAGCAACTTCCCCTTCCACAGCAGAGTTCACTATTTTCCACAGATGAATTATCAGGTTCTGCCTGCCATCCTCAATTAACAATTATACTATAATGCCTCTAGATTCATCCTTCCTCAAGATCCAATGGGCTACTCTAATACTGATTGAGTCGGAGGTGATCTAATGGGACTGGAATTTAATCTAAAATTTTGGTATTCCTTCTCTTTCCAAATTCCCCACAGGGCTACTGCAAAGTACATCTATTACTGCCTGAAGCTGTTTTTCAATCATATGATAAAACTCCTATATATGCAAATCCATACATGTGGATTGTGGAGTCATGTACATCTTTGAAAATCATTTTAATTGGTCAGCTACAAGAAAGCAATATTTTACAATAACAAGCTTGAATTCCCTACAGGATTTTTTTTAAGAATTTTGTGCTTTTAACAGCCTGAAGGAGCAAGTTAATCTCATGAATGAAATATTCAGTTTCTAATGGATGTTTTTCAATTTAAATATTTGTTGTACCTTGTTACTTCGAAATGACGTTGTAGTTTATCCTTCTTTTGTGTCTAGTTTTATTTATTTATTTTGTCAACGTATTGCTGTGTGATTTATCAAGAAAAAAGTTGGCGTGATTTTCTTTTCTCTCTTTTATAGGTGGGAACTCCTGGGCGTCTTGTGGATCATCTGTCCAACACAAAGGGTTTTAGCCTTCGCACATTAAAGTACTTGGTATATTTATCCTTGCATTTGTATTGGTTTCAAATACTATTTGTTTTGATACTTGTTTGGTTATGATCATTAGTTAATAGTTTTTTGCAGTAACTTCAATGCTGGTTAGCTTTGATCAAATGAAAGAACATTATGAGTATGCTAATTTTTGTTGTAATTTTCTCATTCATTGAGTCCATTGTTTTTAAATAATTAGGATCAACTAAAATGATGCAAGTAGAAATCTGTGGGTTAGTAAAAGATACTGATAATGCCCATGTCTCATATTCTAATTAAGTCCATCCTTATTTTAAATTTTGAATATGTATTATTGTATTTAACGGGCAACATGGGAGATCAGCCAAACTCTTTTTGACTGATGAATGCTAATGGAATTCTAGTTCTCTTGTTATGTATTTGGTAGACTTCTATATTTTGATTTGCTTGGAAGTGCTTAGAAGCTCAATGTAGTTGGTAATTTATCTATAAGACTTAATTCTTGACTGCTTGCAAGTATTTTTTAAGGTTGAGGGATTGAGAAAGCTTAGATGTTGCTTGTTGCTGGACCTTCTTTCAGATGTTTTCCTTGATCAATTGGGTTTTGATACAAGAGTGAGATGCCTTAATTCACATTGGTGTTTCTCCCATGTTTCATTCTTTAAGGCCCTTGACCTCTCACTACATCCCATATAGAAATGGTTGAGGGTGACAGTCCTCTGTTCAGTTTGTTAATTAGCAATTACTATTGCTTGTCATTGACCTTGTCAGTGATAGGTGCCCTTTGAGTTGTCATCATAATGGAATGATGGCGTGATTAGAGGTTGGTACTGATGAGAAAAAAAAAGTTACGTGCTAACAGATCACTACAAATTTTCGGAGAATAAAGGTTATGGCATGACACAAGTTTATCAGAGAACTAATTTGGGTTTATGCAAAGGAGATCAACCATGGAAGCTATCTTTCTTTAGAGATCATTGATAGAAAAGTTTTGAGGGAATAAGAGAGATCTTCACATAGTGCTTAATTGATCAAGAGAAAGCACATGATAAGAGTCCCTAGAAAGATAATATGGTGGGTTTTGGAAAACAAAGGGAGTTCTAAATGAGTATGTCGACCTAATTGAAGATATGCATAAGGTTACAGCAGAAGGTGGGCCTTGGTGCAACGGTTGGGTTGCTCCATTCTACCTGGGTAACCAGGGTTCAAGTCTTGAAAACAACCTCTTTGTGTATTTCTGCAGGGGTAAGGCTGTGTACTTCTGACCCTCCCCAGATCCTGCATTGGCTGGAGTCTTGTGCACTGTGCTGCCCTGTGCCCTCTTTATAAGGGTGCTACAGCAAATGTTAGAACACGTGGGAGAGACACCAGATCCTAAAGTTACAGTGGGTCTTTCCCAAGGCTTAGCACTTGGTCCTTACTTATTTTCACTAATCATGGATGAAAACGGGAAAGGCTATGGGGTACAGTAATCTAATAATTGAAGGGGATTCCAAGGTTATATTAGGACTGCTGGGAAGCAATGAAGAGGGACCATGGAAACATGGATCTGAATTCAGAGAAGCTAAAGAGACAATAAAGGAATTGGGAGCAACATACAGTGAACACCTAGGACTACTAATGGTCTAGCAGATGGACTAGCAAAATAGGAAGTGACAAGGATACAATGTATTGGGGAATTGTAATTTATTTGATACTGAATGTTACACAGCTGGCCCCATTTATATTTATGGACAACAACCTTAGAAGCAAGAGGTTTTAAAATAAATAGGATTAAAAGAGAAAATATACTATATAAATTTAATAATAATAGGAGTGCTAATCAGCGTACACATCATTGTCATCATCATCTAACCCTGCCCAACTATGTAGGGTTTGACTATATGATTCCTATTTCACCATTCCATTCTATTAAGTGACATATCCATCGTTAAATTACGAGTGCTTAAATAATTTCTTGTTACTTGCACCGGAGTTCTTTTTGGTCTGCCCTTAGCTATTCTATTTCCAACTTGTTACAAATCACTTTTCCTATCAAGTGCTGTAGATGGTCTTCTATGCGTGTTATGAGTGCTTAAATAATTTCTTGTTACTTCCACCAGAGTTCTTTTTGGTCTGCCCTTGGCTATTCCATTTCCAACTTGTTACAAATCACTTTTCCTATCAAGTGCTGTAGATGGTCTTCTATGCGTGTGATACTTTCTCTCATTAGTCACCTATTGGAGCTACTTCTATGTTGCTTCATATGACTTCATTTCCATGTTAACATTAGCATTTCTGTACACTTATTTTGGACATGCTGCTTCTTAACTGCCCAGCACTTTGCTCCATTCAAACATAGCTGGCCTTACAACTACTTTATACAACTTTCATTTTGGCCGAAGTGGTATTTGCCTATCACACAAGACTCTGGATGCACCCCTTTGCTTGTTTTATCAATTAATTCTATGTTATCAGCAAACATTGAGTATGTTTAGTTGACTCATCTATGTTTAGTGGAAAGCAGTTGTAAGGCCAGCAATTCTGTATGGAGCAGGGTAGTTTGTATTGTTATTTAGCTTTTATTGTCGGTATGTTGGCTGTTTTGGCCTACTTTTGGGTCTTTCTACCTTCCTTTAAATTTTACAGGTAGGAGGCTTTATAGTTCCATTTCCCCCCTTTTTTCCTGCAATTCAGTATAATTGTTCTGATCCAGATTCCAGAAAAAAAATCCAAAATTGTTTATATGTTGGCTGTTTTGGCTTGCTTTTTTGTCTTTCTGCCTTTCCTTATATTTTACAGGGGGGAGGTTTATATCTCTATTTCCTCCTTTTGTCCTGCAATTCAATATAATTGTTATTGATCCGGATTATGGGAGAAAAAACTATATCCAAAGTAGGCTTTTCTAGGCAATGTAAGACTCCAAAAACCAAAGTTACATAAATACCCTGACATTGTAATATGACAGATATGATCTCTCTCTGAAAGTTTGAGTTTCCAGATGAGCATGAGAAATGCATAAATGTTATAATAGTATGCTCCAGAGATGCTGGGCGTTTGTGAATGTGGCATGTTGTTGCCACTGTTTCTGCATCTTCTTCCATTTTAGATTCTATACCATTAGTTAGGACTTAGGACTAGCTTGTACTTTCTATTTTTTTGTTTTTTCATTCATTTTTATTTTTAAGTGAAAATGGAGATTTTTTTTTAAGGACAAAGAAATTGGAATAAAAAGAAAAATTGCTATCTTTTCAGTTTAATGACTTTTTTGACTACATTGATTCCTTATTATGTTTGAAATTAATCAACTTGAAGTTATAAAGAAAAGGTCTCTGATGGCTACAATTATATATCGATTAAAACTATCAGAGCTTGAAAGGATATATCTAGCACTAAGCATAGATAGCAAGTTCATGTATGTGTTTCTGTTTTTATGTTTTCCTTGGATACAATAAATGGCATCTAGTTCTTGTTTATCAAACCTAGGAAACATGGTTTTCCACTGCATTGCTTTCAATTAGCTTTGTGGTTTGCCTATATTCTTGCAGGTCCTGGATGAGGCAGACAGACTGTTAAATGAGGACTTTGAGAAGCCAATTGATGAAATATTGAAAGCTATCCCTCGGGAACGAAAAACATATTTATTTTCAGCCACTATGACGAAAAAGGTTAGTTCACTCTAGCATGTCTACAGTTCTACATAAGTATATGCCTTTTGAATACTCCTATATAGTTGGGTTCGGATAATGGTTAAAAATGTCTAAATGTTTTTTTTTTAATATTACAACAATATATTTCCATTTCCAATGGTACTGGTACATACCAACGTGAGATATTAGAGGAATCTATCTTGATTTATTGCTTACTATATTTTTTTGATAAGAGAATCTTTTATATTATTCTCAGTAAGTTTTAATTTGTTAATCAAATCAGTATTAGGTTTTAATTACATGTACATATATATCTTCTAAATAATTTGTTTTAACATGATTCTTTCTCTTAAAATTTACTATTTTTTCAAGTTTATCATTATAGATGTCTCTTCCCTTATTTTTCTTTATGAAATCTCTCTTAACTATACATATTTTAATAAATAAAATATATTTGATGTTTTAATATTTTTAAAATTTTAGAATAACATTTACAGCTAAAATAACAAAATAGGTGCTACAAAGCAATTTTTTGAATTCTTGAATTTATTTGAAGTGGGGGAAGTGCGCATTTTGAAATGGTGTAATCACTTAAAAAGCATAATTTTTATTCCTTTGTAACGATATAGTTATTTAATAGAGTATGCCCTTTTCTAGTTTAAAAAAATATTAACAGATATTTTCTTGGATGAATATTTACAAAAGTTATAAAATGCTTACAAATAAATCTACGGAAAATTTCTGATATTTCTGACATATTGCTTATTTTTGAGTAATCAAAATTCCAACAAAACTGACATTTTAAAACTTGGATGGGACTGTTTAAGCTGCTCATTAATCAACTTTCTTTCTGAAATCTCTCGAGTGATTTCATATCCTGTTTCCTCACCATCCACACTTTCCAAACCAGAGAGGCCATGTTTCGTATTTATCTCGGGGAACAGGGTTGTATTTTTCAGAGGGATGAAGTCATGCCCCGATTGGTAGTTATGCAGATTCATGATTAAGACTTAAATACAATATTGTTTTTTTTTTTAATTCAATCTTGTAAATTGGATGGTTTTTGAAAATAATCATCTCAAAGTGATGAAATCTGCTGCAATGTAACTGCAAAGATCATCTCTTGGGCTAGCACGTCTAACATTACAGCTGACTCATTATTTTGTAACTAACAACTTTTGTAGTTTTGTGAATTCACAGTCACACACACACATATTTTGATGGGAAGAGGTGACTTTTCATTAATGTATATTAAACACAGAGGTACTTTCCCCAAGGGTGAAGAATCTGACCCTACAAACGAATACAAGATTATAACTCAGCCTAAAAAAATTCACCCCTAGATACCCCATGCTTGGCCAATGTATCGGCCAAACCATTTGCTGATCTTCTCACTTATCGAACAGTTACACTGCTCTCTAGATAGGCTCCCTTTCTCTCTCATGGTTTACCTGTGTGTCCAAATCCCTGTACTCCCTTTTACTAACCACCTTACCACCATTTTCGGGTCCCCCTCCACTTCCATTTTCTGAAAGCCCGGCTGTCTTGCCAATTCCAGGCCTTGTAGGAATGCTAACACTTAAGCTCTGAGAGAAGCACCATCTCCTATAAGCCCAGAGTATATAATCACAACTTTCACTTATTCTAGTAGTCCCTAGATTTGTTTATGAAGATAAATAAAAAATTTTGTTAAAACAAAAAAGAACAAGATACAAGGAAAGGTGATAAAGAATTACCCGAAAGAACACACCCAAAGTAGGCAAAACCCTCCCAACAAATCAAAAACATCAAAAACCAATCCCAAAGCAAGCAAAAAGAATCAACATGAAGACAACAAAACAGGCCACAAGCAAAAACCATACAAAACCCAAATCAAACAGAACCCCCACCTGACACCCATAGTGAAAAACCAGACCCACAATGAATTCCGAACTACTTCATTTTTTGACTACAATCTTCTTCATGTTGTCTTCTGGCTGCGCTTCTGTGTTTCCTTACTTTCTTGTTAGGTCCAAGGCCAAAGAAAACCTCCTCTTATTCTTGCAAAAACCTTTGAAACTGGAACCTGCTGTTGGCTTCTCTTAATCTTCTGAGTTTTGAATCTTCTTACTGTATTTAATGTTCCAGCAACTTCTTCCATCTTCCCCTCAGAATTCTGACCCCTATCTAGAACAAACTCCTCCCCCCCAAACCTCTTCCTTTTCCTTGCTGTTATTCTCACCGCCTCTGTCTAACTTTTCCAACCCTTGATTTGAGAAGTTACTTGACTTGCCATCAACCACTGTATCAATTTTAATTTCGTTCTCCCCATTCCTTTTTTTTTTTTTTGATTGGAAACGGTAACTTCATTAAATAACTTTAATTTTGTTCTCCCCATTCCTTTCCTCCACAGACCTAAAGGCTTCCTTCACAAACTCCTCCCCTCCTAGGACAAATAGACCTAGAATTTTGCTAACTTCCCACTTATTCACAACTGTTTCAATGCCATAACTAACCTCCACCTTATGTGTCTCATCTATCAACGGATCATCCTCACTTTCCTCCCTTGAGTCCAATTTCAGTGCCCTCTATTTTCTTCCGTTGTACAAGAGAAAGGGAGAGAGAAGAGGAGAGACGAGAGGACTAAGAGCCCAAAAGAATACTGCAGGCGTGCAGTATGCTATTATTTATACTAGGGCGACCGTACAATTTAAAAATAAGAAAGAAATTACAAAAGTACCCCTGCGTTACCATACATATATAAAATAACATTTGTTAACACTCCCCCTCAAGTTGGAGCATGGATATCAATCATGCCCAACTTGTCACAAAGATCATGATGTCTTGAGTGTAGTCCTTTTGTAAAGATGTCTGCAAGTTGGTTCTCAAAGCTGACATAGGGAGTACACACTTTGCCTGTGATGACTTTCTCTCTGATAAAATGCTTGTCGACTTTGATGTGTTTTGTTCTATCATGTAGCATTGGGTTAGTAACAATGTTTATGGCTACTTTGTTATCATAGAATAGGGTCATAGGCTTGTCCACTGGGAAACCCAACTCACCCAACAGATTCTTTATCCACATACTTTCAGCCACTCCATGAGCCATTGCACGATATTCAGTTTCAGCACTAGATCTAGCCACCACACTTTGCTTTTTACTTCTCCAGGTAATAAGGTTTCCTCCTATAAAGGTGTAGTAGCCACTAGTAGACTTTCTGTCATTTTGAGATCCAACCCAATCTGCACCAGTATACACTTCAACTTTCAAATGCCCATGTCTTTGAAATAACAAGCCAGCACCAGGAAACCTTTTAAGATATCGGAGGATTCTTTCTGCTGCTTCAAGATGAGTGGACCTAGGTGCATGCATGAACTGGCTAAGGACACCAACAACATACGCAATGTCTGGGCGGGTCATAGAGAGATATAACAATCTCCCTACAAGTCTCTGAAACTGTTTTACATCCTTGATAGGTTTACCTTGGCTGTCACCTAATTTATGGTTGGGATCAATGGGAGAGTCAGTTGGATTCACTCCCATCTTTCCAGTGTCCTGAAGTAAATCTAGGACATATTTCCTTTGGAAAATGAAGATGCCCCTTTTTGAGCGGGCAACTTCAATTCCAAGGAAGTATCTGGGAGGCCTTAGATCCTTTACTTCAAACTGTGTGGCAAGGAAACCCTTCAACCTCTGGATTTCATCCTTCCAGTCACCAGTAACAATTATATCATCAACATATACTATTAAAGCAACAATTTTACCTTCTCCTCTTTTCACAAACAGTGTGTGATCTGATTGACATTGCTTGTATCCTTTCTGTTGAACCGCAATATGGAATCTATTGAACCAAGCTCTTGGTGATTGTTTCAGCCCGTATAAAGACTTTTTCAACTTGCACACCTTCTGTTCATTGCCTTGAGCTTGGAAACCAGGGGGTTGTATCATGTAAACTTCCTCTTCAAGATCACCATTCAAGAATGCATTCTTGATATCAAGTTGATGTAGATCCCAATCAAGGTTAGCAGCAAGAGAGAATAGGACTTTAATGGAGTTCATCTTGGCAACAGGAGCAAAAGTTTCTGCATAATCAACTCTGTACACTTGTGTAAACCCCTTTGCCACTAAACGAGCTTTATACCTCTCCACCGTGGCATCAACCCTATGTTTGACGGTGAACACCCATTTACATCCAACTGGATCCTTTCCCTTAGGAAGATCTACAAGTTCCCATATGCCATTATTATGAAGGGCACTAATTTCTTCCTTCATGGCATCTGTCCATTCAGGTACTGAAAGAGCTTCTGCCACATTCTTGGGGATAGGGACACTGTCAATAGAAGTAAGAAAAGCACGAAAAGAGGGTGAAATGTTCTCATAAGAAACAAAGTTGGAAATGGGGTGTTTAGTGGTACACAATCTAACACCTTTCCTATGAGGAATAGGAAGGTCAAGGTCATTAGCAATAGGGGTATCAATTGCAATAGAATCAAGGGCATCATTGGGAGCCAAGTTACCTGAGTGAGTATGATCCGCCCCCGAGGAGTTTGATGGCACTGGAGGTACAACTTCTAGATTCTCCACAGCTCTTGAATTTGGTTGGCCTTTGCGACAACGGAAGAAGACATGAAAAGGCGGAGGATTAGGAAGAGGAGGGAGTTGAACCAGTTTCTCCTCATGTCTACACTTCCCTTGAGGAAAAACAGAAAAGAAAGGCTCATCCTCAAAGAAAGAGACATCCATGGAAATATAAAATTTCCGAGAAACAGGATCAAAACAACGGTATCCCTTCTAAGTGAAGGAGTACCCCAGGAATATGCAAGGAGTAGCACGAGAATCCAATTTCCCACGAGTGGGAGATAGATTTTGGACAAAGCACCGACAACCAAATACACGAGGAGGAATGGGAAGAAGGGGGGCCTTAGGGAAGAGAAGCTGATGTGGGGCTTTGTACTCCAACCACCGAGAGGGCATACAGATAATGAGGTAGGTAGAACAAAGAACAGCCTCAAGCCAAAAACACTTGGGGACATTCATATGGAGTAGTAAACCCCGAGCCACTTCAAGGAGATGTCGGTTCCGTGAGATCACTATGAAAATACTCTTTTGCATTATCTGACTGAAAGATTTGGATTTTAGTTTGAAATTGAGTGAAGACCATCCGTCGAAAATCTTGGATATTTTTTGTACTTCCTCCCTGGTTCGCATGGGATATACCCAAGTATATCTAGAATAATCATCAATGAGGGTAATAAAATACTTGTAACCACTCTCAGATGGTAAAGTAACAGGGCCCCACACATCAGAATGAACAGTGTGAAATGGAAATTCAGATTTACTATTTTTTGGAAGAAAATGAGTTCTACAATGTTTACTCAATTGACACGTTTGACGAGAAATTTGAAACGGACACCGACTTAAATAGTTTTGGAAACACAACTTTTAAAGACTCAAAAGACAAATGACCAAGGCGACAATGCCATAAATAAACATGACTCTTACAGGACTGGCTCGTAGACTCTGTAACACGAAGACCAACTTTATTCTCTAGCATGTAAAGTCCATCAACCATACGTCCTCTACCAATCGTCCTCCCCGAGTTTAGATCCTGGATCACATAGTAAGAAGGGAAAAAGGTCACTGAGCAGTTTAAGGAATTAGTAACACTACTAACAGAGAACAAATTAATGGGAAATTTTGGAACATGTAGAACATCAGAGAGGGTAAGTCCAAGGGGAAGAGAGATGGTTCCTTGACCAGTTATGGAAGCGTATGATCCATCAGCTAGTCTCACCTTGTCTCTTTTAGAAAGAAGGTGATAGGTTTGAAAGTAAGAGGACATACCAGTCATGTGTTTTGACGCTCCAAAATCAATGATCCAGGGAGAGTCAAGGGTATGAGAAGCAACATGGAAAGTTGTGGCAGAGTTACCTGATGTAGATGCGAATGAGGTTGAGGGAAGAGCATCCATCTGACGAATAGCTCTACCATAGAGCTCTAAATGGTCACAGAAGGATTTCATAATATCCTCCTTTCAGTCAGATCCAGAGGAATGTGTCCGAGTCACAGTATGGATGGGGGGTTGATTCTCTCGAGTAGCCATGTTGGCCATAGTGTGTTTCTTTGTACCTTGCTATCCTGACCTTTTATTCACATCTGAACTTTGTTTCGTATTCAAATCTTGAGTTCATTTCGGTTTCCCATGAAGATCCCAGCATGTATCTCTAGTGTGTCGAGGTTTCTGGCAATGAGTACACCACAATTTTTCTTTATCTTCCTTTTTTTCTGGAGATCTCCTTTCCTGGAAGAATTTCCCACACTAGTAGAGACACCCCCTTTTGCTTCCAATACAACTGCATCTCCACCAGGGTTCATCAAATTCCTTCTGCGTTTTTCAGATTGTACAAGAGCATAAACTTCCTGAACTGATGGAAGATCCTTAGAACTGAGAATCTAGACTCTGATAGATTCGTACATAGGGTTCAAACCATGTAAGAAGGCAAACACTCTCTGCTGGGAGACAAGTTTCTTGTACAGTTTTGCATCCTCGTCACCAGTCCACACTCTGATAATGGTCCAACTTCTTCCAGACAGAAGTCAAACCAGAGTAATATACCGGTAGACACCTCTCCCCCTGTTTACAAGTAGACGACTCTGCCTGTAGTTGATAGATCTTTGCATAGTGTCACAGTTATGAGTATGTTGATTTTGCTTGTTCCTAGATCTCATTTGCCGTTTCAGCCCACATGAAATTCTTCCTTATTTGAGGTTGCATAGAGACTAAGAGCCAAGACATAACCATGTTGTTTTCCTGATTCCATCTATCATATTCAGCACTCCCAGAGTGTGGTTCTTTAATTCTCCCATTAATATAACCTATCTTCCCCCTTGCAGTGATGTACAGCTTGATCCCTCTTGACCACTCTAAATAATTTAAACCATCAAGAGGGACAACAGCCATGGGAAAGGATAGGTCTACACCCCCACTCGTTCCATTCAGCATTGAGGAAACTCCAGATGTAGCAGAATCTTCACCACTCATGATTTCAGATTTAAAAACAACACCCAAAAAAAAAGGAACACAGCCACAAAGAGTTATTATAGAAGGTACCAGCCACTTTCAGACCTTCAGTCCACAAAAAAAACTGCTGTTGCAGCACACAAACAAGGTCCTTATGACCTACGGTTTCACAGGGTTCCAAAAAACAAAACTGCTGTTGCAGCACATAAACAGGTCCTTATGACCTACGGTTGCACAGGGATCAGACAACCCCACAACAGAAAGGAAAGGAAGAGGTGAAGCTCACTACACAGCTAATCGGTAGACCTGGAAGCCGAACAGCAGATGGACACAACTGGAAGATGAAGAGACTGATTGCTCGACTTCACCTTTCAAGCCTGGATGACCTGCTCTGATACCATGTTGTACAAGAGAAAGGGAGAGAGAAGATGAGAGACGAGAGGACTGAGAGCCCAAAAGAATACTGCAGGCGTGCAGTATGTTATTATTTATACTAGGGCAACCGTACAACTTAAAAATAAGAAAGAAATTACAAAAGTACCCCTGCGGTATCATACATGTATAAAATAACATCTTTTAACATCTTCCAAGGGAAAAGTTCTGTATCTTTTCCTTTTATATGTTCTTACTCCATCTCCACTCTTGTTTCCTACCCCCTCACTTCCCCTTCCCTCATTCCCTTCTCATCTCTCTCTTTCCTTCTCCACTAAACCATTACCCCCTTTCCTTCTTCTTCCCCAATTGTGTCTTGATTGCTCTCCCCCTCTTCCCCAATTGTGTCTCCATCTCATTCCCTCACAGCCCTCATCACCTCTTCACCTTTTCCTTCTTCCGTTGCCACTCTTTGCTCTTCTATATCTCCACTTTTCAATTCTTTCGTGACCTCTTCGTTACCACCAAAGCCTTCTTGTAAACCTTCATTGTCCTCTACTTTTTTATGTTGGTGAAAATTACCTTCAGAATCCTCTTGGACTTCTTCGCTTCCTCGCATCTCTTTTCTTCCTTGTCGAAATTCTCTGTAATCAATAACTCCTTATTTTTAGGGAACAACTCTACTTTTGTCCAAATGAATCCTTGGGCGTCATTAATTTTCTCTTCTATGATCTCCTCTATTGATCCCTCTTCATTTGTTATATTTCCTGCTTGATCACTTAATCCTTCGGTGCCTCCTGTTGTCCCTTGCATCAAACTTGAAAAACCAGGGCTAATGTCTTTGTAACCAGTAGTTTTAACGAAGGCTTGCCGGGATTATCTGACGAGTTGTTAAAAGACCTCACAATTCTGCCTGGTTCGGGGTGCTCCTCCTTGAAACCCAACCTTCTCTCTTTACCTGTAATATCACAAGACCTATTAGAATTCGGTTCAACCGGAGTACCCGAAGTTGAAGAGAACACACTCTTCCATTTCTCAAAATTCATTTCCCCTTTTCTCAAAATCATTTTATATTTCCATCCTTTCCTAGGAATGACAGCTTCCTTCAAAGTTTTATTTAAATTTTTGACAAGCTGTGGGGGTCCAAATCTCCTGAATAGTAAACCTTTTTTGTTGAGGAAGTCACCACTGCATTCCACTTTCTTATAAACAAATCTAAGGATTTTTGCCAATGTGCAACCCTGAAAGAGATGTTATCAATAAGCTCCTCCTTTGACTTTATCCGCTCTTGAAAGATGTGGTTATTTCTTTCCTCCAATGATGCCCAAACTATTGCTGCTCTTGCATCTCTCGACATTGACCTACCTCCGTTTTGATTGTCTGAAGAAGCTTGCATCAAAGAATCCTACAACACAAGAGAGGGGTGTCCACCTGTAAGCTGCAACCAAATAGAGAAGAAAATAAATCCCAAATGCCGGATTCAAATGAACAAGAGATTGTAAATTCACATTACAGTGACTGGATTGGGATTCTCTCCCATTTATACCTCAGCAATACTTTGCCTTTCCTCAAAAAAGAAAGGAAAAAATCTTGTTAATTTTGCAGTTATGAAAGTGGTGAGTTACTTATCAAAGATGAAAACTAAATGTAATTAGACAAAAATTTGAACATGTTTCTTTCATGATTACAGGTGCGCAAGCTCCAAAGAGCATGTTTGAGGAATCCTGTGAAGGTGGGTGGAACAGCGTTGTCCATTGGTATTCATTGATGAATCTCAATGTTTTGCATATTATATTCATGTCAGTTCCTATGTGTAATATTTAACTCACAGTTTTGTTGGAATGTGTAACTAATGTTAGTTCTATTGCATTCAGATAGAGGTGGCATCTAAATATTCCACTGTTGATACTTTGAAGCAGCAATACCGTTTTATTCCCCATAAGTATAAGGTAGTTTCCTTCCCAATGTTGATTCTGTATAAAATGTAAAATGTACAGTCTGAATATTATATTTATAGACAGAACTAAGGGTGTCTAGCATAGATAATGGATGTACAGTCTGAATATTATAAGGTAGTTTCCTTCCCAATGTTGATTCTGTATAAAATGTAAAATGTACAGTCTGAATATTATATTTATAGACAGAACTAAGGGTGTCTAGCATAGATAATGGATGGGCAGCAATACCCATAGTGCATGTAGTTGTGAGTTATCTTATAGGTAAAACTCAAATGTATATCGGAAGGTTTTGCTAGTCGACATCACTTTCTTTTATGTTTACTGTTTATTTTATTTTATTTTATTTTTACAGTGATCTGATACATCTTATGTTTGGATGATTGGGGAATAAATCTGGGCAATAATCACAATATCCCAAGTGGGGTATTCCAAGTGATAGGTCCTAAAATTGATTGTATGTTTCCAAATAATACATATACTTACCATGCTATATCAAACATTTGGGGCCCATTGTGGGTTGCATGAATCTTGTCTTTAAGAATTATTTAAATTATTAATAGATGTGTCAGTTCTTATCATTTTTATTCATAAATATGATATATTCTTTTTTGCCTATGTTTGTAGGAGTGCTATCTTGTATATATTCTTACTGAGATGTCTGGAAGTACATCAATGGTCTTTACCCGTACATGTGATTCCACTAGGCTTCTGGCATTGCTTCTTCGAAACCTTGGATTAAGGGCCATCCCTATTAGTGGTCAAATGAGTCAGGTATTTGCTTCCCTTTGTTGATGTACATTCCCACTCATGGTGTTCTTAATATTTAGTTATATCATGCCCATGAATTTCCTTGTGGAAATACATTCTACAGGCAAAGAGACTTGGAGCATTAAACAAGTTCAAGGCTGGTGAATGCAACATACTCATATGCACAGATGTGGCAAGTAGAGGGCTTGATATTCCTAGTGTTGATATGGTTATCAACTATGATATCCCCACCAATTCCAAGGTTAGGTTCCTACTTCTCCTTTGGACCCTGGCCTTGTTGCCGTCTGTGGCAGACAGGCGTAACAAATGAGAACAATCAATGGTATTAGATGTAGGTTTTGGCATGACAATAGTTATCAAGGTTGCAAGGTAAGACCAGATTATTGTGTGTTTAGGCAGGTGCCCGGATTATTGTGTGATTCATATTAGATGTGCCGAACATCAATTACTTATTTTTTGTATGGAAAAATACTAAAAGGAAGACATTAATAATGACATTTGTATATGAGGACACATTACATAAAAAATTCTTTTAGGTAATACTTCTTTCCTAAATGTCCGTACTTCTTACATAATATAATTAAATTCCAGTAGACAAAGTAGCAAATCATATTTTAAATCATGAATTTCCATATGACAAGAATTAAATGAAATAAGCAAATTAACAAGTTAATAGAATACTGAATCCAAGCAGACAACTATAACAACACATTGAGGCCAAGCAAGTTAAAAAAGTAACTGTACATTGAATACAGGCATGCAAATATTACAGCAAGAAGCCAAGCAAATAAGCAACGAAAGAAAATACTAATATAATGGTTTTGAGCATGTACTTCAGAAGGCTTCAAGCATGTGAAATTTCAAGGCATAATATAATGCTATGCTACCCTCTAAAAATTATTTTCACATCTAGACATTGCCTTCATAACCTTGGTCATGACAAACATTTTAGGCACTAAGGGTGTCAATTTCTGTTCCAACCCACTTGAACCATCAAACCCATCCACTTATATCCACCCATTTAAGATGTGGATTGAATGTGGGTTGTCATCCATTGGATCAAACAAAAATGGTTGGGTTATGTTGGGCCATGGGTCAACTGCATAGAAGAGCCTAAGTATGTCACTTTCTCATAAATTTTATTCTCTCTTCCCCCCAATTTCTTTACTCTTTCCTATTCTCTCTTCTTTACTCTCTCTTCTATCTCTCCCATCCAATATGTCTCCTCTGCTGCCTCATCTCTCCTCTAACCTCTCTTCTCTCTTTGTTCCTTATTGTCTCCCTATAGACTCTTTCTCTTGGTTCTCTCATATATCTCTGCTCTATATCCTTTCTCTCTGTCTTTTTTAATGAAGTCCATTTTTTGTATTTGGGTTGAACTATGGTTTAAAATGTCCATAAATTTCCTAACATTTCCAAAACATATTTTCATTTCCCTGCATAGAAAGACAAAATTTTACTGGAATAGACATGTTACTTAGAGCTGTAAAGTGAGTTGAGCTGCCCGTAGGTTGGCACAGGCTTGCACAATTTGGGTCATGCTAGGCCTGGCCCTAAAATGGGCTTGGGTTTTGAGGCCCACAGACCAGCATGGCATGACCACACACACATGCGTATATATATGTATGTATATTTAATAATATGTATATATAATATATAATAAGTATTATTCATAAAAAAATATATAATTAGTATTATAATAATATATATATATATATATATATATATATATATATATAAATTTTTTTCTATATATAAACAATTGTATACATCAATATTCATGTGGAATAGAAATTTAACTTTTTTTGCAATTTATTGATTTTCTTTTAATTTATTTTAAAATTTACATTATTTTTTCAGTTTTTTTCTAAAAAAACCGTGCTACCCACAGCCTGGCCCAGCCTAGCACGGCATAGGCCCACATGGGCTTATGCCGTGGTTTGGGCCAAGCAGGCACAACCTGCAAAAGTGGGCCATGCTGGCCTGGCACAGTCCACGTTACTACATATATTTTCTCTTGAGCTCATTCCAACATGTGGTTTAGAATCTTCAAGGTTTACCGGACAACTTCACCACGTATTCTTTTAATACAATTTTAGTTTTTTATCTTTGTTTAATGATTTGTAACAAAAAAATAATTTAAAAGGATCTGCTCATGCTTCTTTTATCATTTCATAAAGTATATTTTTTTTTATATATATTTTTAAATGTTTCCACCATGTCTATAATGTTTACGATATTTCCAACATATTTCCAATATTTGGATGGTCCACATTTCCACCGATACTGACATTTTAAACCCTGAACCAATCAAGTAGGGACATATGGCATTACCGGAGAAACCCACAGATATTTTTTTTTTCTTTAATAAGGATGAGGTTACATGGTTTTAAATATTTAAATGGGTCAGGATCAATGGTTTAGGTCATGTTGCAACCTATATACATATTAAAAATATGAGTTATTTAATGGATGTGGGTGGTTGATGGATGCATTGGTCTTCAACCTGCATCCACCCAACCTAATCCATCCATTTTTCAGTTGGGCTGCAACTTGAGACGGGTTAGCCTGAACCCAGCCCAAAAAGTTGGGTTGGGTTGGGTTAGGGTTGAGCCTTGACCAACTTGAACCCGGCCTGACTTCATTTTTGCATGTATAAATATTATATAAATATGTATTTATGCATGGAAGCATGGTTTTCGAACTGCCGTTGACCCGGACGGTTGGACCGTTTGGCCCGGGAACCATCCAGGAAACTGGCTCCATTTTACCCCAAACCCTGTCCCTGAAAAAAAACTGTTGAATCAGTCAACGACCCGTTGACTGGGCAGTCAAACCGTCGACCCGTTCAATTGTTTTTCCATTTTGGCCTTTTTTTTATTTTTATTGTCAGAACGGGCTGTTCGTTTGAACCGGATGGTCGAACCGTCAACCAGGTAACCAGTGGCCAGAAAGGTTCCGTTTCTGGGTCATTTTTTAAACCATGCATGTAAGTACTTACGTATGTATTATTATTCAACTATGCATTCACAAATGTTTATATCTACATATTTATGTATTTATTCACTGCAAGTATTTATGTATTTATGTATATACGTATTCTATACATGTATGCGTGCATATTGTATATAAAAAATTTTATACATGTATGCGTGTATATTGTATATATGTATTCTATACATGTATGTGTGTATGTTCTTTTACACATAATAATGCTAATATTGAATTAACATGGACCCTTAGAACCTAGACATTTGACAAAAGGAAGTAGAGAGGTTAGGCCTACCTGAGACTAACCCGATCCTAACCTAACCTGGAGTTTTAAGGTTGGGGCCTTGGGGGTCAACAACTCAGTTTGGGGTTGACCTCAACCTGACCTAACCTGGCCCAGTCTGCGCCCCTATTTTCCACCCCTACTGGTGACAACCAATTTCTGATAATGGAAGGATACTCCTTTACTCATCAAGAACTGTATGTTTTTAAAGACAACAGCATCCAAGCAGGGTTCTGCCTTTTAATTATGAATGAGTTCAAATCACCACCCAAATATGTTTATTTAATTTATGCATTAATCTGTTAATCTTGGACTGGTGCTGTAACAACATTTGAACCTTTTTTGCAGTCTTTTACTTGGGTTATGTTTGGATAAGCTTCAGGATTTGTGCTTCTAAAGCCCCAAAGCACAAAACCCCAGTTTTTGGCTTTATGCTTGGGGTTTAAAAATGCCTTGGCTTCGGAAAATGCTCAAAACATTTTTTACTTCAATTTTATTTTTCAAAGCCCAAAGCACAAGAACAAAATATTATCCAAAGAGAGCCTTAGAAAATCTTTGACAGTTCACTGACAAGAAAAAATGGTATACAGGACTACATTCATAGAGTGGGAAGAACTGCTCGTGCAGGACGATCTGGGCTTGCAATCTCATTAGTAGATCAGTATTCATTGGAATGGTATCTCTTGATAGAGAAGCTTATTGGTAGGTTATACTTGGTAATACTTTTACTGCCTGGGAAAATACTAACATAATGGAAGACATACCAAAATATATAACATTATTTGTATTTCAGGCAAAAAGCTTCCAGAGTTTCCTGCTCAAGAAGAGGAAGTTCTATTACTGCTGGAACGTGTGGCTGAGGCAAAGAGAATCTCTCAAATGGTAGTATTACTATTATTGTTGTAGCTGTTGCATAATCATCAATCATTTACATTATTGTTATGAATGGTTCTGTTAGGAAAACATGATTGAGCTTTTCTCTCTGCTTATGGTCCATAGTAGTGAATTATGAGGATGATCAAGGTCCATTATTGGATGGACTTGATTAGGATGATGCTCTGAGTCGAATATTTGGATGTCATCTAATCTTCATCCTTTGTGGCTTTTAATGAGACAGGACATGAGCAATTCCAGCAAAGATTCTTAGATAGGATATCTCAGTTGTAGGGTGGTCATAATTACTGGGGAAAAATGTATCCTTTTTGAGCCCCAATCCCATTAATGTCCTAGATTTTCTGGACTATTGCCAACAACAATACGTATGATTTTAGTGATCATTGTGGAACCCGTGTGGTCATGCCATCATGATAAAGCTGGGCTGAGTTGTTGTGTTGTTACTGTTACTACAACATGATGCTGCACAGCATTTCTGAAAGGAACTGATATAGACTAAACAAATAAAGTTTTCAGGACAAAAATTTAAAGCAAGGAGTTCACTTGAGTTTTTAATGCTAATTTAGCTTTCTTATAGAAATCTGGAGCCCATAGTTCTCTGTGGCTCAAAAACCCTCTTGTTTTTGCTTCACATTTATTTTCATAACATGGTCCTTTTCATTTATTTCTGTAGAAAATCAAAGAGGAGGGACACAAAAGGAAAAGAAGAGGGGATGATGTTGAGGAAGAAGATAGATTTACTCTCAAAAATGCGAAATCATTAAAGAAGTCAAAGAAGCGGTGATCACTAACATCCTTGGCAATTTTGGTAAATTTTATATTTTTGTTCTTTATCATTGGAATTCCTACTTTATTTTGTTTGTAGTATTTTCAAGTACAATGGAGACACTTACCAAAATATAGTATAATGTAAGCACTGTACTGTGGTGTTGAATGAAATCCAACATCTGCCATTGGTCTTCGAGGTCTTGATTGCAAGGAATACTGTAGTGACAGTTAAATTTTTGCTTTTAACTTGCACAAGGAGTTAACTTGTGTAACAGTTCGAAGTTGATGTAGGGGATGGTGATGACATAGCTAGGTAAAGGCTTAATATTGATACCCTTGTAATTTAGCGGATCTAGAGTGTTAGAAATTGGTTGGCTTCATCTTCAAGTGTGAACTTGAGTATTCATTCGTTGGATATGGTGGCCGAAGCAGTCTGTTTGAACTGGACAGTCGAACTGTTGACCTGGAAACTGGCGGTCAAAGCAGTTTCGGTTCTGGGTCAGTTTTTTAAACATTTGTTTAAAGTATCGGTATACTTTATAGACAAAAGAGTTTTGATTTACTAAAAGTCTAAAACTATTCCTTTTCTTTTTGGTTTTTTGTCAGGGTCCTATCACGTTATCTTTTAGTGTTTCAAAACTTTCAAATCCCTAAACTCCCATTTCGGTGACCCCAAAATACAATACAAATATATTCGATATCAATACTTTGATCTTTGCCTATTTGAATACTCAACTGGATATAGGATGTATCATAATGATACTTTGGATACTCATCAACCAGGAAGGAGATGCTTCAATATCTCTAACATATTGTCAATCATGGTACTATCTTGTCAATTCAAAGCTGGGTTTAAGAGAAACTTCTTAAGGAATTTCACAAAATCTGTTTATCTGTTAATTTTTAACAAGCCAAACAAAGCGTTGGTTGCAAGTATGCAACCTGATTGGACTTGGGTTGAGCATGAAACAATGGAAAATCTTCAATCGGGTACCTGATGATCGTCATTTACAAGGAGGGTGTTGTATATATTTTGGTAAAAAATCTTGATATTTTGAATAAACAAAGTATTGTGTTAATGTCCCGCATTAAACCCAAATAAAGAAGCCTTGTCTCAGAAAATGCTTTTTTATTTAACCCTATTGTGTCAGCAAATGCTGATTTAACACGTGTTTAAATACTTCTATAATAACTTGGTATTCATTTGGTTGCTACCTTGCTACCCTTTCTTTTGGAAAATCCTATTTACAATGCCGGAACCAAGCATATCTAATTAGTATTCCGTTTTACTCAACAGAAGGTTGCTACTATATGTTTAGTTGTTTAGTTGTTTAGTTCCCACACGCTCAATATTAGATAGCTGATGTCCTTACAAAGTTGTTGCCTCATTTTGTTTTTCTTCTGAATAATCTCATTCTACTTCAACCCATTTCGCTTGAGGGGTTGTCAGAGATAAGTGCACATAGTTACCCTTTATGGACATCTTAAAGTGTGATAAAAAATCACTTAATAATTTAAGTTTTTTCCTTTGCATTTTACAATGACCATAGATTTAGATCGAGTTGTATCCTGTTTTATTTTTTATAGAAAATAGAAGGTAAACTAATAAAGATTTCTTTTAATGATTGACTATCACAAATTCTTGGAAAAGAAAAAATGAATAAAAAATATAAAAAAAAACCTAGCACAATTTCATACTTAAAAACAAGGTTCAAAGTATCGATATGTATCGACCCATATCGACCGATACGTATCATGCCGATGGCTTACCAATATGCTCCTCCAGGGTAGCCAGGCCTTAAACCGACCCTTCTGAACCAGTTTTGAAAAAAATAAATAAAACTTAAAAAAAATTGTACCGACACAAGCTGATACACCCTATTGGCGTATTGGCTCGTGTCGATATTTAGAACATTGACTTAAACATTACACTGATTATTAATACTTGACTGCCACAAATTATCAAAAACCTTCTATTGCTCTAGATAGCCAGCCCAAGAGGTGGGGTGAATTGGATATTTAAAAACTTTTCCCTCTTTTTGACATAAAGCCTTCTAATGAGTATGAGTGAAAGAACAATAAAAATGATAGTTGTGTTATGTGAATGCAACAGAATAAAATGTAATAAAACAAACAATAATAAACATGATGAAAGTAATGACAGCAAAAAAGAGTAAAACATATAGGTTCCGTTTGGTTGGTGGGATGGGGATGAGATTCCCTTTTCTCTTATTTGTTTTGAGGGAAATAGAGGGATGAGATGAGCAAAATATGGGACGCCAGATCCAAAAACATGGAATCCGGGTTGCACCAAAACAGTGCGACCCCGATGGAAAAACTCGAGAAACCACTGTTACCATTTACCATTGGCGACAAACAGGAGATGGATGGGCCGAGAAAAATGAACCAACGACGACGAATAGAGGAGGGAGAGAAACAATGCGACTCCGTCTTCCTCCCTTTCTCAGCGACCCCTCATCTCCCTCACCTTCTTCCTATTCTTCCTGTCTTCCCACTCCTATCTCTCTCTCTCTCATTCCCTCATTTTCCCTCTCTCTCTCTCTCTCACTTTGATCGCTGCTGCTTTCTCAACCCTACTTTCTTTACTTCAGATCCCAAATTCATCCTCTATTATAGAGAAAGTGCGAAGAAGGGGGGACCACTGTGTAGTGGTTGATTAAGCACCGGCGGAGGACCTCTTCGGAGCTTCAGTCATGGAGTTCTCTATCTCTTCCTCCATCTTCCTCTTCTCTCTTCTCCCTCCTAACAATGTTTTCCTATTATTTTCCCATATATAAAACCAAACCATGGAAAGCCAAATTTTTACACTTTCCCTTCCCATCCCACCCAAATCTTCCTACAAACAGAGCCATAAAGAATATTTATACAAGTTTGACCAATTCCGGCCTACATCCTCTACTTAGGACCCTTCTAAGATTTTCACTAAATCAAACCGATTGATCTTCCCAAGTGCCAATCAACCTTCACAACCCAACAGGACTTCCAGGTGCCTACTAAACCTGAATAGATTTTCTTAGTACTATTTTTACCAATACTGGTGTGCAACTCTTGAAACACCTTAAATTACAAATGATAACAATAAATGCACATATACAAATACAATGCCTCTCAATAAACAGATATATGGACAAGTACACAACAAATTAGTATCAAATGTAAGAAATGCAACATAATATTGGTCAACTCAAAAAGAGATAAATCCTTGTGAGAAACATATAAGCCACAATGACTACTCATTTTTTTTAACATAATACTGGTGTTGTTTAAAATTGTATATATACATGAATATATTCTCTAAAATTTCAACACAGGTCACCCAAGTAAAATGGAAAGATTCTTACTATTGGGCTATGTTGTTATAATTCGTTGAAACTACACGTGCTTTAAGTTAATATTTAATTGGCCACTGAAAATAGAAAAGTTTGCTAATTTATGCCATATTTTAATCCTTCTACCATTTTCCTTTCTTTGGTATATCTTAATAATTTATACTTCACTTGTACTATTGAGATACATTTAGTTTCATTGGTGTATTTTTAGGAATTTTCTTTTGAATTTCCCTAGTGCGTCTGTTTGTATCTTAATTTCTTTCATGATATCCATGTATTCCCTAAATGTATCTCGATGTGTTTCTAAAAATTGCCATCCCAATTCTATACATAATTTATGTATATATAAATATTATTTTATATTTTTATTAATAAAAGATGTTGAAATTTGAGATTTGAGCCTAAAAGGGTTATTTTTGGAAATAATGGTGGGCACAAAATAAGAAAGTAGACATATCAAATAAAAGTTGTTCGGCCCTTTAAGAAAGATTTGGGGTGGGATCCAATGTATTTGGCCCGTTAGCCCAAGGAAACATAGTGGGCCATAGGTTTAAGCTTCAAACTTTTGGAGAGAAAATCCTAAATTCAAATCTGTCATTCAGTGAACAGATTGGCCAAATCTTGGATTTGGATATAGTGAATCCAATTTAAAAAGAAACCAGCACATAATGGGGGTTGATTGATCAACCAAATTTAGAAACCATGGTCGTACAAATAAATTGAAGGTTGCATGGGCCCAACCCCTTTGCTAAGTGGCGCTTGGCCCTAAGTAATTGGGAGACAAATCTAACCCATTATCCTAATTTGCGTTTAAATGGGGTCATAGATTGATCACCGAACTATCAATTACACTAGCTGGCCGAATTCAAATTCCTAGTTAGATCTGTCTAAGGGAAAACATTATAAATAGATAAAGGAACAAGAGCAAGCTCTCCCTCTTTGGTTCTCCCTCTTCGGTTCCCTTCAACAGCTCCCAAGTTCTATTTCAACTTTTCTTGTTGCAGGAAGGAAGAACTAGAAATTCGGCTCCTCAACCGTTGAAGCTTCAAAATTGCTGTAGTCCCATGTCACGTGAATCAAAGAATTTGGTCATTTTAGTGCTACAAATCAAAGAAAGCTCCCATCAAATTACTGCAAATAAGAAATCTTTATCAAATTGTTGCAACCAAGAAGATATCTTTATCAAATCATTACAGCCAATGGACCTCTTACAACCAAAGTTGTCAAGCTTTACTGGTTGCGTCTGTGACAAGCTACAAATAAAAGCTCAAGTTGTGTTCATGACAAGAGAATCAGAGGGTGTTCTTAAAAAAAAAAAAGAATGAAAAAAAAGAGTCTGTATCCCACTTACATTTCTGCAAAAAAAAAAAAAAAAGAATTCTTTGAATCTATTTGCATTTTTTTGTGCTCCAAATTTATGCACTAAATTTTTGTCAACAAATTTCTGGCATGCCAGGTGGGGCATCTCTTTCCTCTTATCTCTCAAGTCGACACATCAAGATTTTACAAGCGGTTTGGACACATGGCTCCAAAGAAACTCGTTTCAAGTGTTGTCGGGAACAAGAAAAACACCACATATAGCTCAAGTTCATCTAGTTCAAGTACATTTCTAGCCTCCAGCTACGAGAGGACAAGCGCCTACCTTATGATTAAGTCCAGGGATTCACAATTGGTTGCAGCTCTTGCCTTTTATGGAACTGAAGGGGTCCATTCAAAAGTCAAAAATGCCAAAAAGTAACCTTCAAAGTTGCTGACGGTAAAGGATGCTAGTACAAAAGGGGTAGCCCCGATGAAAGAGTTCGTCATAACAACTCCACTTGAGAATCCAAGTGGAGGAATGCCCATGTCTGACACAAAAACTACTACCGGCTCAAGGTCCAACTCCCATCCCAATTCCCCTAAGACTGGATGGTCTAATTACATGTAGACTCACTCCTACACTTCATAGCACTTGTGGAAGCGAAGGACCTTCAAATTGCTTCTCTCATGAACCGAATGAAACAAATACAAACAACAACATCTAGCTAAGGGCCTTCACACCCACCATGGCTCACCTTGTAAGTAGACCCTCCCTGAGCGGAGTTTCCAAAATGTACTAATATATGTGACACCCAGCATGCTTCGATTGCCTCCCTCTCAGTACAACTCTAAAACATGATATATAACACAATACATGTTCAGTATGGGGGTGTTCCATAGTCATCCTCGATGTATACTAAGTCATACACTGGGCACATTGATCATATGCCTATGCCATTAGGGTACCAACCCTTAAAGTTTCAACAATTTGACGGGAAAGGTAACCCCAAACAACATATTGTACACTTCATAGAGACATGCAACAGTGATGGGACCTACAACGATTTGACGCTAACACAATTTGTGCAATCTTTATGAGGAACACATTTGATTGATACACTAACCTCCCTTGAGTCAAATGATAGTGGGGACCAATTAGAAAGAGAGTTCTTGGATCACTTCTATAGTACTTGACATACTATAAGCATGTATGAAATCACTACCACAAAACAAAATAAAGGTGAACCAACTGTTGATTATATCGACAGGTGGAGAAGTCTCAAACTTAACTATTGAGACAAGCTCACTGAGGCATCAAACATAGAGGGAGGTAAAGGCATTTAATCCAAAGGAAGTTTTGACAACTTCAGTGGCCCCTCTTTGGGCTTCTGGGAGAAAAAGGGGTAAGGAAGAGATAAAGTCAATCACTCGTCAAAGTGTACATGTTCCTAAACTCTGATGTGCCAGGGATGCTAGATGGTCTACTAGCCCAAAAGTTAATATGCTTCTTGATTGCAAGCACCCAAAAGAAGAGGGGTAGACTGACCACCCCAAGTATTGCCGCTACCATTGGATAATCAATCACCTAGTCAAAAAGTGTCTTGTTCTCAAAGACAAAATAATGCAGTTAGCTAAATTAGGAATGATTGAATCGGATATAAATGAGGATACAATAGCTACCAACATGACAATTGTCACATTTGGGTCCACTGATCCTAAGTCTCCCTTGGGAACTTACCGGTCATTAGTCGTACCGCCATATAAAATCATGTTTGGTACTTTTGACCCCGTCATAAGTGATCCCACATCAGGGGCACTATTAAGCCAAATACAAGTGCAAGTTCTTAGTTATGAAGAAATTCCTTCCCCTGTTCTACCATATCACTCTTAGATGATGAGGGTTGGATTTTCGTCACTCGATAAAAGCGTCGTGTTACACGTCTGCCCAATCTACTTTTTGAGCAACCTAAGCAAGTCAAAAGGATTCAATCAAATATACCACCCAAGAATAAGAAAATGAGGGGAAAAGGCATCTTTGCTCAACCAGCATGCGAGGCAACAAATAAAAGTTTGCAACAAACCCCTCGCTTCCCAATCACTCTTCAAGAGTATATGCCAAGAAGTTTCTTTTCTAGTGAGTATGCAGAGGTGCATACAGTAACATGCTATGCCATGCTTGAGGAAGATGTGTCTCCAAAAGAGAATGAATCACCAAAGTTGGGATCAAGAAAATATAGCAAAATTATGGATATTGATGTGGTCTTTGACCAACTTAATGAAATTCCAACACAATTTAGTTTACACGCAACACTACAATTGGTAGAAAGGGTTCGACATGCTCTCAGTTGTATCCTAACAAATCCTAATTATTATAAAGAAAAGATCTTCATTTAAAAGGAACCTGCCTCATGCATGACCACCATTACCTTTTCAAATGAAGATTTTCAACTAGGACCTCGTCCTCATAATAAGCCTTTGCATGTCATAGGGTATGTTCAAGATCAAAAGATACATCAGGTACTCCTTGACTGTGGATCAGCTGTTAATATCATGCCCATTCAAACAATGAAATAAATAGGCATCTCTCGTGATGAGCTAACCAGGAGAAGGCTCATGATTCAAGGTTTTAATCAAGGAGGACAACGGGCCGTTGGCATGATCCACCTTAAACTTACCATTGGAGACTTGACATCTTCAACGCCTTTTCATGTCATTGATGCTAGAACCCCATACCACCTACTCTTAGGATGTCCTTGGCTACATGAGGCATGAGTGGTTCCTTCTACATTACACTAGTGCTTTAAGTACTACCAAGATGGCATCCAAAAGTGTGTCATTATAGAAGATAAGCCATTCACAAGTTTTGATTTGTATTTTGTAGATGCCAAGTTATATTCAGAGGTTGAGGTGAATTCAGAGGCATTACCACTCTTTGTTCTCTTGTCTAATAGACCAACAAGTCCTAAAGGCATTAACTCACGCCGACCATTCCTAAAGGCCTTCCCTACATCAATGGTCAAGGAAAAATGATATCAATCCAATGGTGCCCTAGAAAAGGTAACTTTGGTACTTCATTATGTACCAAAATCTCGTAGAAAAGAGGGACAACCTCCATTTGCAATCGCTCATAAGAATATTGGTTCTATAATTTTGGAGAAAAATCTAGAGGTCTTAAAAGGCACCTTGGTCCTCCTAGTGCCTACATTGGAGAACCCTAGGACTATCAGTTCACCTCCTAGGGGTTTACAAAGGAGTCAACGCCATCATGAGGTAAAAGTAAATCTGCCCAGGTCGAGAAAATGGGTTAAGTTATTAATGAGCATGAGACATCATTGTCAAAGACTCAATGTAAACTGCTTGAAAATGGACACACCATAACCCAAGAGCTGGGCTAGGATTCACACCGAAAAATTCTTTGCAAAAGAAAACCAACACTTATCACATTATCATTAATTAGAGGAAAAACCCAAGAATCCTATCAACAAGCAAGTATTAGCATTTGACAGAATAAAAACATCGAACCCCCATACCTCAGCGTTTAAGCGATTGGGGGAATTAAGAAATAATCCAAGGGAGAAGAATGACCTGGAGGTAGAAAAAGGGAGAGATGAACCTCGCAATTTTGTCGCTTCGTGCATGAAGCGTCAGACATCATTGGAGATAACCCTTGGTGATGCCCTAACAATTATGAAATGGGTAGTGATACTCACAAATCAAGCCTCAACTTCTCATGGAGAGGAAGAACAATCTAAAGAGGAAGAAAGTGTCTCTTACAACCATGTGACAGTGAAACAACTCATAAATGATGACTCCTCTTCTCCTGATTCTAAAGTCAAACAAGCACCGCTTGCTTATGAGAAAGAGGGGCAGGTAACTGTAGATGAGTTGAAAGAGCTAAATCTTGAACAAGAAGATAATCCCCAACCTATTTATGTAGGCGCAATCTTAAGCCTCAAAAATGAATCTCAATATCTTGAGCTATTTAAAGATTTTAAAGATGTGTTTGCCTAGACCTATAAAGAGATGCTAAGGATAGACCCTAAGGTAGAAGTTCATCACCTCTCAGTGAAATGCAATGTTCATCCCGTAAAATAAGTATAATGTCATTTTCATTCTAAATTTATACCACTTATTGAAGTTGAGATTAATAAGCTCATTGAGGCTGGATTTATTTAGGAGGTGAAATTATCCCACATTGATATCCAATATTGTCCCGGTAAGAAAGAAAAATGGGCAAATAAGAGTTTGTGTTGATTTTTGGGACCTTAACAATGCTTGTCCAAAAGATGATTTTCCCTACCCATTACTAAGCTGATGGTTGATGCCACCACTGAATATGAAGCAATGTCCCTTTATGGATGGCTCATTGGGTTACAACCAAATTAGGATGGCCCCTAAAGATGAACTCATTGCATTATTTATTGTAATAAATTCATGCCCTTTGGGATGGAAAATGATAGCACGTTGAGTGTTATATTGATGATTTGGTCATGGAGTCAAGAAAGAGAGCTAAACATTTAAATAATTTACATAGAATCTTCAATATGTTATGGCAGTATCAACCAAAGATGAATCCCATAAAGTGTGATTTCGAAGTGGCATCTGGGATGTTTCTTGGATTCATCATATGCTATTGTGGCATTGAAATTGAACAATCTAAAATTGATTCCACTCAAAATATTCCTGAACCTAAGAACCTATGAGAACTAAAAAGTCTTCAAGGTTGCCTTGCCTACACTTAGGGGTTTATTTCTAACTTGGCTAGAAGATGTATTCCACTCAATAGGTTAATGAAGAAGTGGGTGCCCTTTGTCTAGGATGAGGCATATGGGAATGCTCTCAAAAGCATAAAAAATCATCTCCTTGAACCTCCAGTTTTGGCAACTCCAATCCCAAGGAAACCTCTAATTCTCTACATCGCCGCCCAAGAGCAATCATTAGGTGCTTTACTTGCTCAAGTAACTGAATAAGGCAAGAAAAATGCTTTGTATTATTTGAGTCTAACATTAGTGGGGGAAGAACTGAATTATTCCTCAATTAAAAAGACATGTCTTACTTTGATCTTTTCAATGAAAAAGTTGCACCATTACATGCTAGAACATACAATCCACTTGATCTCGCGAGTTGACCCACTTAAATACATTGTGTCTAAGCCAGTACTTATTGGTAGGCTAGAAAAGTGGGCTCTATTATTGTCCAAGTTTGAAGTTGAATACATCCCATGAAAGTTGATTAAGGGTTCAAACACTCACTGATTTTCTAGCCAAACACCCACCATAGCAAACTAGGAATTGCCTAAAGACCTCCCAAATGAAGAAGTCTTCTCCATTGAGCTTGCATTTCCTTTGGAGTTGTTCTTCGATGATGCTACTTGAAAGGATGGGGCTGGAGCAGGCGTGGTGTTTGTCTTCCCAGAACGGGTTTATGTTTGTCTTCTCCAAGTTTGTCTCTTTACCTTGACATGTTTATGTTCAAACAATGTAACAAAATATCAGACCCTAATTATTGGTTTAAAGATGGGTTTAGATATGGAAATCTATCATCTAGTTGTGTATAGAGATTCAAAATTGGTCATAAACCAACTTTTAGGGGAATACGATGTGCGTAAGTTGGATTAGTCCCATACTTTCGCTATGCAAGTAAGCTCATGAAACACTCCGATTACATAAGCATTGAGCATATACCCAGAAGTGAGAATAAGCAAGTAGATTCTCTAGCTAACCTTTCTACAACACTCTTACTATCTGAAAGAGACTCAGTATCAGTGCCCATTTGCAACAGTTGGGTCATACCTCCGGTTACCACCAATGAAGAAGAAAGTGAAAGCAATGCCATCTAAGTCTCTCCTAGTGAAGGTGAGGATTTGAAGCAACCTATAATCAATTACCTCCAAGATGGAAAGCTTCATGAAAATCCAAAACTTCGAATAAAGGTATGAGGATGAGCACCTGAATTTGTTTACCTAAATGATAAGTTATATCGAAGATCTTTTAATGATATCCTTTTAAGAGGTCTATGTAAAGATGATATACCAATTGCACTAGAAGTTTCCCATGTGGAGATCTATGGAGCTCACCAATCTGGACCTAAACTCTATGATTGGATCAAAAGAATGGGATATTATTAGCCAACCATGGTAATAGAGTTGATGGAATATGCAAAACGTTGCTAGCCATGCTATTTCACGGTGAGTTTATTTGACAACCACTTGAGCCTTTCCACCCCATGATTTCTTCTTGGCCCTTCAGTACTTGTTGAGACTGACTATTTCTTAAACTGGATTGGAGCCATAGCACTTAAAGAAGTCAAGAAGGAAATAATCGTGGAGTTCATTAGAAATTACATTGACTATTGCTATGGGGTTTTGTGCTACATTGTGATCAACAATGGGAAGCCATTTGGCAACCATTTAATGGACCAATATTGTGAGAAATTTGGTACTAAAGAAAGGTGCTTCAGTATGTATAATGCAATTACAAATGGCTTGGTTGAGGCCTTTAATAAAACCCTATGTAAATTATTGAAGAATGTTATTTCCAAAAGTAAATGAGATTGGCATGAGCATATGGATGAAGCATTATAGGCCTATCGTACTTCCTACTGTACAACCACATAGGCAAGCCCTTACTCACTAGTTTATGGGGTTGAGGTGGTGCTCCCACTTGAGGTACAAATTCCCTCATTGCGCATAAAAATCCAAGAAGGTCTTACAGACAATGAGAACACATGGCTTAGGCTTGTAGAGCTCAACATCTTGGATGACAAAAGATTAGAGGCATAACAACGCTTAGAATGCTACCAATCATAAATGGATCAAGCTTTTAATAAAAGGGTCCAACCTCACTCATTCCAAAAGGGAGATTTAGTACTTGCCATCTGTAGACCAATCATTTTGTCACATCGCTCTAGGAAAAAAATTAACCTCAAGTGGGATGACCCATGTTATGCAGGAGAGAAGAATGGAAGAAGAGAGAAGAGAGAACTGAGAGCCAAAAGTGTTGCTGGCAGTGCCAGCTTTTGATATATATACTAGGGCGACAAAACATAAAAAATAAAAGGAGGAAATTACAAGAGTACCCTTGTGGTACTATACTTAGATAAATAACAGTCTTTTAACCCCCCCCCCCTCAAGTTGGGACATAGATGTCAATCATGCCCAACTTGTCACATAAACCATGATGCCGTGAGTGGTGTAACCCTTTTGTAAAGATGTCTACAAGTTGATCTTCAGAGCTAACATAAGGAGTACACACTTCCCCTGTGACGACCTTTTCTCTAATAAAATGTTTTTCGAATTCGATGTGTTTAGTTCTATGATGCAATACTGGATTAGCAGCAATGTTTATGGCTGCTTTATTATCACAGAATAGTGTCATAGGTCCGTCAACTAGAAAACCCAACTCACTCAACAAATTTTCAGCTACATAATTTTAGCCATTCCATGAGACATTGCCTGGTATTCAGCTTTAGCACTAGATCTAGCTACCCCATTCTGCTTTTTGCTTCTCCAGGTAACTAAATTACCTCCTATGAAGGTACAGTAGCCACTAGTTGACTTTCTATCATTCAGGGATCTTACCCAATCTGCATCAGTATACACTTCAACTTTCAAATGTCCATGCTTTTGGAATAACGAGCCTACACCTGGGAACTTCTTAAGATATCTGAGAACTCTTTCTGCTGCTTCA
The DNA here is from genome assembly GCF_056320005.1 of Nelumbo lutea. Lineage (NCBI taxonomy): Eukaryota > Viridiplantae > Streptophyta > Magnoliopsida > Proteales > Nelumbonaceae > Nelumbo > Nelumbo lutea. Next base: position 54,757,104 of record NC_142690.1, read on the forward strand.
AGATGGGTAGTCTTAGGGGCATGCATGAACTGGCTAATAACACCCACTGCATAAGCTATGTCTGGTCGAGTCATAGAAAGATATGACAGTCTTCCTACAAGTCTTTGGGACAGTTTCACATCCTTGATGGGTTCACCCTGACAGTCACTTAGTTTGTGGTTAGGATCAATAGGGGAATCAACTAGCTTCACTCCTAGTTTTCCTATATCCTAGAGTAGATCTAGGACACTACTTTCTTTGTGAAATGAAGATACCCCTTTATGAGTGGGCCACTTCAATCCCAAAGAAGTACATTAGAGGACCTAGATCTTTCACTTCAAACTGGGTAGCAAGAAAATTCTTGAACTTTTGAATTTCATCCTTCCAATCACCAGTGATAACTATATCATATACTATCAGTGTTGCAATCTTCCCTTCCCCTCTCTTTACAAACAAGGTGTGATTAGACTAACACTGCTTGTGTCCTCTTTGTTGTACTGCTACATGGAACCTGCTGAACCAGGCTCTTGGTGATTTCTTCAGTCCATATAATGGTTTCTTTAGCCTGCACGCTTTTTTCTCATTACCTTGAGCCTGAAAACCAAGGGGCTGTACCATGTATACTTCCTCTTCAAGGTCACCATTCAGGAAGGCATTCTTGATGTCAAGCTGATGTAGATCCCAATCAAGATTAGCAACTAGGGAGAAAAGGAATCTAATGGAGTTCATCTTAGCAACAAGTGCAAAAGTTTCTGCATAATCTACTCCATACACTTGTGTAAACCCCTTTGCAACTAAATGAGCTTTATACCATTCCATGGTGCCATTAGTCATGTGTTTAACCGTTAAAACCCATTTACATCCAACCGGATCTTTCCCCTCAGGAAGATCTCCAGGTTCCCATGTGCCATTTTTATGTAACTCATTAATTTCTTCCTTCATAGCATCTGTTCATTCAAGTATTGAAAGAGCTTCTGCCACATTTTTAAGGATAGGACACTGTCAATGGAAGAGAGAAAGGGTCGAAAAGAGTGAAATGTTTTCATAGGAAACAAAGTGGGAAATTTGGTGTTTAGTGGTGTAAGATCCAACACCTTTTCGATGAGTAATAGGAACATCAATAGGAACCAATGTACCTGAATTGGTATGATCCGCTTTCGGAGAATCTGATGGAATTGGTGGTATAGCTTCTAGGTGCCCCATAGCTCTTGAACACAATTGGCCTTTGTGACAATGAAAGAAGACACGGAAGGGAGGAGGATCAGGAAGAGGAGGGAGCTGAATTAGTTTCTCCTCTCAAAGAAAGAGACATCCATAGAGACAAAATTTTTGAGAGACTGGATCAAAGCACCGATATCCCTTATGAGTGAAGGAGTATCCCAAGTAAATTCAAGGAATGGCATGAGGATCTAATTTGCCACGAGTGGGTGACATACTTTGAACAAAACAACGACACCCAAACACACGAGGGGGAATAGAAAGAAGGGGAGCCTTAGGGAAAAGAAGCTGATGTGGTCTTTGCAATCTAACCAATGAGAGGGCATGCGATTGATGAGATAGGTAGCACAAAGGACAACCTCAAGCCAAAAATGTTTCAAGACATTCATATAGAATCTCTCGGGCCACTTCAAGAAGGTGTTGGTTCTTTCTTTCAGCAACACCATTTTGTTGTGGTGTTCAGGAGCAAGAGCTATGGTGAAGTGAGCTATGTTAAAGCAAAAAATTTCGTAAGATCACTATGAAAATATTCTTTGGCATTGTTCGATTGAAAATTTTGGATTTTAGTTTGAAATTGGGCGAAGATCATCTATTGAAAATCTTGGATAATTTTAGGTACTTCATCCCTATTTTGCATGGGATATACCCATGTATATTTGGAGTAATCATCAATAAGGGTAAAAGAATACTTGTAGCCACTCTCAAATGGTAAAGTAACAGGGCCCCAAACATCAGAATGAATAATGTGGAAAGGAAATTCAGATTTATTATTCTTTTAAGAGAAATGAGTTCTACATTGCTTACTCAATTGACAAGTAAATTTTGACACTGACACTGACTTAAACAATTCTAGAAACACAATTTTTAAAGACTCAAAAGATAAATGACCAAGACGATTGTGCCATAAATAGACCAGACTCTTACAAGACTAACTCTTAGACTTTGTGACTTGAAGACCAACCTTATTCTCTAGCATGTAAAGCCCATCCACCATACATCCTCTACCAATCATCTTCCCTGAGGCCAAATCTTGGATCACACAATGATAAGGGAAAAAAGTCACTAAGCAGTTTAAGGAATTAGTAATACTATCAACAAAGAACAAATTAATGAAAAATTTTAGGACATGTAAAACATTAGACAGAGTAAGGCCAAAAGAAAGAGAAATGGTTCATTGACCAGCTATGGTAGAGTATGATCCATCGGCTAGTCTCACATTGTCTCTTCTAAAAAGGAGGTGATAGGTTTGAAAGTAAGAGGAATTACCAATCATGTGTTTAGACGCTCCAAAATCAATGATCCAAGGAGTGTCAGGGGTATGAGATGCTACATGGAAAGTTGTGGCAGAGTTACCTAATGTAGACGCATACGAAGTTGAGGGAGGAGCATCCATTTGACGAATTGTTCTACCATAAAGCTCTAAATTGTCACAGAAGGGGTTTATAATATCCTTCCTTGGGTTAGATCTAGAGACATGTGTCTGAGTCATAGTTGTGATGGGGGGCTGATTCTCCTTTGTAGCCATATTTTCCATAGTGTGTTTTCTTGTACCTTGTTGTCCTAACTTTTTAATCATATTTGAACCTTGCTTCTTATTCAGATCTTGAGCCCATTTTGGCTTTCCATGAAGATCCCAGCATGTGTCTTGGGTGTGTTCAGATTCCTGGCAATGAGTACACCACAATTTGTCATTGTCATCCACCTTTTTCTAAAAATCCTCCATTTCTTAAAGGTATTTCCCCCACTAATAGTAACGCTTCCTTTCGCTGTCAACACAACTGCATCCCCTCCAGAATAGTTCATCGAATTTCTTCTACTTTCTTTTGATTGTACAAGAGCATAAACTTCCTGGATGGATGAAAGATCCTTGCTACTTAGGATCTAGACTCTAATAGATACATATATAGGGTTCAAACCATGTAGGAAAGCAAACACTCTCTGTTGGGAAACATGTTTTTTGTACAATTTTGCATCTTCATCACACTTCCAGTCCACACTCTGATAATGGTCTAACTCCTTCCTAACAAAGGTCAAGTCTAAGTAGTACACAAATTGACACCTCTCCCCCTATTTACAAGTGGACGATTCTACCTGTAACGGGTAGATTTTTGCATAGTGACGCAGTTCATAATAGGTTAATTTTGCTTGTTCTCATATCTCATTTGTCGTTTCAGCCCACATAAAATTACTTCTTATTTGAGGTTGCATAGACACAAAAAGCCAGGACATGACCATGCTGTTTTTTTGGTTCTATCTATCATATTCAGTACTCCCAGAATTGGGTTCTTTGATTCTCCCATTTATAAAACCTATCTTTCCCCTTGCAGTGATGCATAGCTTGATCCCTCTTGACCACTTAAAATAATTTAAGCTATCGAGAGGAATAACAACCATGGGAAAGGATAGGTCCACACCCCCACTCATTCCATTCGGCATTGAGGAAACATTGGATGTAGCAGAATTTTCACCACTCATGATTTCAGATTAAAAAAAAAAAAACTCTTAAAGGGGGTACATAACCTTAAAAAAATTCTAACACTGAGGGAGAAAGACCCTTTTTTCTTCAAAATCACACCTCTTTTTCGTAAAACATAGGTATTGTTATAGCACTAATAGGTCATCCCTTGACCTACAAAATCAACATAGGTGTTGCCACAGTGCATACATGTCATCTCTTGACCTACGCATCAACAGGAAAGCTATTACAGCAAGTACATGTCACTTTCTGACCTTCAGTTCACCATAGAAGTTGTTGTTGCAGCACACAAAAGCAGTTACAGCAAGTACATGTCACTTTTTGTCCTTCAGTTCACCATAAAGGTTGTTGTTGTAGCACACAAAAGGTCTTGACAACCTACAATTTTACAGGAATCATCCGACCCCACAAAAAAGGAAAGAAAGAGGTGTTGATCACCTCACATCCAATCAATAGACCTAGTACAGGTTCTACCCTGGCTCACGACAAGAAAAAAAAGGAGAGGGAGAAAAATTACTTTAGTGCGTGAGATCTTCAATCAGCCGAATAGTAGATGAGTGAGAGATCTGGAAATCTGGTGCAAAGAAAACTATTCACTCGACTTCTCCTTTTAGATGTGATATTCCTGCTCTGATATCATGTTATGCAGGAGAGAAGAGTGGAAGAAAAGAGAAGAGAAAACTAAGAGCCAAAAGTGCTACTAGCGGTGCCAGCTTTTGATATATATACTAGGGTGATAGAACATAAAAAATAAAAGGAGAAAATTACAAGAGTACCCCTGTGGTACTATACTTAGATAAATAACAGTCTTTTAACAACCCACATGTGGTCCAAGAAGTCTAGAGTAATGGTGCTTACTTACTTATTACTCATAATGGACTATGATTGGAATCTGTCAATAGGAAATACCTAAAAAATTATTATCCTTGAAGATTTATGGAATTGCTCCCAGACATGAGCCTAAACTATCCACTAGGTGCTCTTAGATATGAACTACGTCATGACTTGATCTCTCCAAAGGTACGTAGGCAACCTGAAAAGGTGTAGTTGCAAAATAAATTATTTGTATAACTCTTAGCCTGTACGAGTATAAACTGTGAACAATTAAATAAAAAAACATTTATGTAGTACTCCTAGCCCACACGAGTATAAACTGTGAATGGCTAAACCAAAACAAAAAAAAAGAGGGATAAAGAAATTGGTGAATGAAAATCCTACATCGCAAGAACATCATAGACGATTCAAAAGAAGTTAGATTAATAAAACATCAAGATATCTCTCAAATGTATCATAAAAAAGTTTGCAAAGATTCAATCAATTATCCTAGGCTACTCTAGGCAATTAAAGTTAATCCAGTCGAACACTCCGATGTCTAAAGCCTTCATCTTAAGTGCCTCTTGAAAGGCTCTGCAAGCCGCAAGCTTCTTTGTAGGAATATGGTGATTTCTTTGAGTTCTTGCTCTTTCAACTTAATTGCAGATAAATCAGCAATGGAATTTGCCTCTTGACTATGCAAATTGTGTAAGGTAGATTCCAACTCTTCCAATCCGTCCTCTTGGTGGGTCAAATCTTCTAACAGCTCACATCGACATTTCTTGAGGGTTTCTTCTTAGGTGCTAGCATCACTTAACTTCACTTGAATCTCGGTTTGTATTACTAATTGGTTTGCAATGCTTTTGGCGATTGATTCCATCCTAGAAGTCTTCTTTTCAAGGGAAATTCCCCCTTCAATGGCTTGTTGGTGGACTAGGTAATTATAAATGTGTTTCAGGAAAACTTCAACCTGCCTCTAAAAAGGGATAGGGTCCACATGGAATTGTTTCTTCGCAACTTGGGAAACTATTGGTAGCCTCTTGTCAATCCAAGTCCTCATCATACCATGAGGCTCCTTGAATATTGACTCATCCCCCATGCTAGTCTCCACTTAGTGATTACCAATAACTACCTGTGGAATCACCTTCTCCAGAGTTGCAATTCTCTTGCCTATGAAATAGGTTAACGAAGAAAACATACATTAAATAGATATAACTAAATAATAATTAATCGAAAAAAGAGGAGAGGGAAAGGGGAATTGTATCTTGTTGACCTATAGGCACAGATTGGCCATGGTGAGAAAAAGAACTACCATCATTAGAACCCATCAAGATAGGGATGTGTGTCCCTCTTGAAAGTAAATTTTGTGACCCCCTAGGCTTAGTGGCCAACATTTTCCTCGCATCTTTTGTAGGGGGTGTCAATGATGAGATTTTATTCAACCTATTGCACTTAGAGGCAGAGTCATTTTTATGCTAGCACTTTAAAGGGGCTGAAGGTAGAACAACATATATCCTTGATTGAGCATCATCCACTTTTGCCTCTTCCCTTGTCTTCACTTTTTTTATCATGAGCATTTTTCATGACAAGCTTGTGCTCTTGGGCCCCGGTGAGGTCAACACGATAAAAGTTTGTCTCATTAGCTAGCAAGAATTTCGATCCTAAGTTGTTGTAAAACTGGAAAAACCTCACTATACCACTAGCCTGAATAGGTTGTTGTGGTTGAACATTGGGGTCTCTAAGATGTGGTGGCACAATGAATTTAGACCTAGTGTCCTTTTTCAAGAGAGACCTCCAACAATGATAGGCTTTGACTGCATCAGGATTGACTTGTTGGTAGTTGGGAGATCCAAGTGTGGTTTGATAAAATCCAAATTTGCAAGCAAATGGTGCGGCTATACAATTTAGATTCCACCATGGAATTTCTCCCCCATTATAGAAATTCTGGACGTTGATAAAAAACTCTAATTCTTCAAATGGAAGATTTATGTCACACCTCTCCCTACTGTTTGCAAATGAAGGGACGTTGACATCCAATTGTCAATAAAAGTCCTGAAAAGTCCTAACCTTGTGATGAGCTTCTTTACTAGGGTGCTCTGAATGCATAAATGCATTGCCAATACCATGGAGGGTAATCATAGGAACAGATTGCTAGAAGTCAAACCTATGATACTTTCTTAAAATATAAGCTATGTATATAAGAAATGTGCTGGAAAGATATGTGCACACTAGCCTAATCGCCGACAAGAAAGATAAGTTGATGAGAAGCCTTGATAAATGGAGGCTAGTACGTGTGGGGCAAGACTGTAATGAACACCTTGAGCCATCTTTGATGCTGCTTTAAACACTGTGAGACAGATCGAATTCTTACTACATGAGGGAAGGAGAAAACGACATATCCATAATGATAAATAGGCAGTCGAGAATGTTTCTCTTTTAATAATAAGACAGCACTCAAAAGCTAAGCATTCAAAGGGTGTCTTCTCATTCTTCGTTCTATGAAAATGGCTACAATTCGTTGGCTCAATCAAAGGTAAGGGAAGGCTGGACCCATCTTTATTACACCATGAACCCAAAAGGCAATTCAATTCTTGACAAGAGGGGGGATCAGGATATTAGATAGTTTTTGTATGCCCTTAGCTTCAATCAAAATGATGTACTTTATGAGTTTATTGTAAATGAATAAAAGTGCATATTTGATTCATGTTCCCTTGGTATGTTTCTGTGTAATACCCTTAAACTGGACACTTAATGAGACTTGTGTTAGTTTAGAATGTTCACAGCTAGTGGGTCGGTCTGGGGAGACCTATCCTGACAACGCTGACACTGTGGTGCCACCAAGTCGGTTGGGGTGGCTTGTCTCAGTTGCCAGGGTGAGACCCTAGGCACATATAGTGTGGGATTAATTGAATCTTTGAACTTGACCAAAATTCCAGTATTGCCCTAGACCTTGGAGATTGATGGACAAAACTAGAAAGTTACACCCGACCCCTAGACTCAATTATGATACAGCATTAGGTGTCGGATTGGGCTGTCTTTGATGTATCAATCAGTGAGATCCTTAGCGGAGGCCAAAACCTAGTTATGTTGGGACAGTCTGAGAATTCATCTGAGTGGGTGATCATAGTGACAGGATCAGCCCCTTTGTCGGACAAAGGTAATGATCGGGGATGCACTCCCACTGATGGAAACCAAGACTGCCGGCAGTCGATTTCAATCGTTGAGATTTGTTTTGCAAAATATATTTTATATGAGATATAAAAGTATATATATTATGGTTTCGAAATGTTTGCAAAAAGGTTTTAATTCCCGGGATCCATATTTGAAAGAATGCAACACTGTTCCTTGCAGCCGAGGGAGAGGTCCTCCCTTGTCGGGCAGTGTATGATCATTATGGGCTGAGAGGTTAAGTGTAAGGCCATTGAGGATAATACCTGATGGGCTAATCTTGCACCTGCCCACAGTCCCTGGGTATTACAAGGTGGCTTGGCCTAGGGACCACTTAGGATAAGTGTTGGGCCCATAGATCCCATCTGATGGGTTTCAGGGGGTGCACTGTCCATAACAGTGTATTCGGCCAGGCCTTGTAACAAAGGCTGGGCTGAACCCATGTGGCTGATGTGTAGATCAATGTTTGGGTCCCACGCTATACAAGGAAGCCCAAATGGGCAGCAGTTAGGAAGGCTTGGTGAATACATAACCCTAAATGGGCCTTAAGCCCATTTCGAACTGGACTAATTTGATTGGTCTTTAAAGGGGGAATTCTGAGATAAGATCAGCTGATAGGATTGGGCCCACACCCTATTCACTCAGAGAGTCCAAGATCTAAATGAGATTTAGATTTGGAAACTTCTTAATTAGATTAGGAACTGGTTGATCTAATCTACAGATAAGATAAGGATTATCCCTTATCTTAAAGGGACTTCTAATCCAGATATGATTTGGGTTAGCAACTCTTAATGGTATTAGGAGTTGATCCCTTTAAGTCTATAAAAGGAAGAAGGGGTGGAATCCTTTAGAAACAACATCCAACAGATTCAAGTCTAGTCTTCAAAGCTGTGATCACAGAGGAGAGAATTCCGCACCCTGCAAATTCTCTCTAACCGCCTCCTTCCTGCAACCGCCGCCTATAACAGTTCGATCTCTATTGTTTGGGAGAAATCAAGATTGGATCTTGATTCCAATCTTTTGGAGAAAAGATTGGTAGGAGTTGTATTCACAAGTCATCCAGGCGATTCTTGGGAAGAAAAATTTTTGAAATTCGCCTCATTTATTCCGTAATCTTGGGCGTCCATGTGATGGATTTCCTATCCCTTCAATTCTTTATTACACCATGAACCCATCTTTATTACATCATGAACCCAAAAGGCTGGACCCATCTTTATTACACCATGAACCCAAAAGGCAATTCAATTCTTGACAAGAGGGGGGATCAGGAACCCTTTCTAATCCCATGAACCAACACTCAAGCCATTCATCTTGTCTCACCTTCTCATTGTTACATTTCCCTAACTCTTGAATTGTCTTGGTAGCACTGCCTCAATGCTTAGCGATGCCTCCTTCATCAACTGAGGATAGGCTTTATAGAGATGCTTACAACTCTTTGGAAGGTGCCTATTGCCTTTTTTATCAACCCATGTCAACTCCTCGACGCACGGATTAATTTCTTCAATGAATTTTCCATAAATGAGGAGTCTAACAATTTGTTTTAGGTCTCACAAAGGTATCCCAATCTCACTTGCTTCTGTGATAAAAGTGTTTGTGTCCCTACACCAAGATTCACATAGGGCATGATATATCTAGTGGGTCTGTCATAATCATAAATAGATGCCAAAACAGAGGGATAAATCCCAGCCATCTCTAGCTCTCTACGATATTCCCAAAGTATAACACGACCCCAATACCAAGAACCACTCATCCAATAAGACTCACCATTGGGACTCAAGTCAGAACCCCAACGAATTAGGTTGTCAACAATCTTTTGTGCAAAAGTCGGGGTTGGGACTAGTGAATGCACAGAATTATGATGAGTGCTATCACAATGTGAAATAGGCATAATACATGCTCGAAGAGTATTTGGGCAAACACCATCCCTAAAAAACATAGCACCCTCTTGAATTGTTTGAAGCTCGCTTTACACATTAACGGCAGGAGTGCTTGAATCCCCTAAAAAACATATAACGTCCTCAAAGTGAGGTGCAATAACACCACCTCTTAATATATCCACTAAGAAAGATTTCAAGTGGGACCCAATGTATTTGGCCGGTTAGCCCAATGAAACATTAGTGGGTCATGGGCTTAAGCGTCAATTTTGGAGAGAATATCCTAAATTCAAATCTGTGATTCAATGGATAGATTGGCCAAATCTTGGATTGGGATATAGTGAATCCCATTTAAAAGGAAACCATCACACAAGGGGTTGATTGATCAATCAAATTTGGAAACCATGGTCAGACAGACAAATAAGTTGAATGTTGCATGGGCCCAACCCCTTTTCCAAGTGATACTTGGCCCTAAGTAATTGGGAGACAAATCTAACCCATTCTCCTAATTTTCATTTAAACGGGGATCATAGATTGATCACCGATCTGTCAATCTAGTGGGCCTATATCAATTATAGTAGTTGGCTGAATTCAAATTCTTGGTCGTATTCGTCTAAGGGAAAATATTAAAAATGGATAGAGGAAGAAGTGCAATCTTTCCCTCTTTGATTCTCCCTCTTCGGCTCCCTCCAGCAGCTCCCAAGTTTTGTTTTTTCTTGTTGCAGGAAGGAAGAATCAAAACTTCGACTCCTCAACCGCTAAAGTTTCAAAACTGTTGTGGTCCCGTGTCACATGAATCAAAGAATTTGGTCTTTTGAGTTGCTACAAATAAAAGAAAGCTCTAATCAAATTATTGCAAATAAGAAATCTTCTATCAAATTTTTGCTACCAAGAAGGTCTTCATCAAATCATTACAACCAACGGACCTCTTACAACTAAAGTCGTCAAGCTTTATGGGTTGTGTCTGTGACAAACTACAAATACAAGCTCAGGTTGTGTCCATGACAAGAGAATCAAAGGGTGTTTTTAAAAAAAATAAAAAATAAATAAAAGAATTTGTATTCCACTTACATTTCTACAAAAAAAATTAAATTAAATTTCTTTGCATTTTTCTGTGCTCCAAATTTATGCACGAAATTTGTGTCAACAAGCCTCCAAAAGATCATATTCATTGAGTGTGTAACTCGTGACTGAGTTGAATGGGTCCATGGTTCAACCACCTAGGTCAGACAGTTTTTTACTAAATCAATGTTTTTTTTTGTCAAAAAAAAAAGGATTTTGAATAATTCTATCATCCAAGTTATCGACACGTTGAAACACTAATTAAATCTAAATACCATAGATCATTTATCATATATGTTTAATACTTATGCACGTCCTATAAACGTGCTCTTGCATTAGCTTTGGTAAAATGAAATTTCAATATTTTGGTAGGGGTGGGTATAGATTGAGCTTTTCACAAGTTATTTGAACTCCATGAAAAGCTTGAGTGGGCTTAGTCTAAATTGAGCTTAGAAAATGGACTTATACAAATCGAGCTATAAATAATTATATACCCCTACTTCTTGCAAAATCCCTTAAAGTATCCCTAGGCTTTTTAACAATTGACATCACAAGTAAAAATTGATAGAAGATTGAAATGTCAAATTTGCCATTCATTGTTTTTCAAAACTTCAAATCTAAGCATCACCCATCCAATTAGATCTATCCAGACGCCTAATTAATGAACATTTTTCGTTCCACCCACTCTATTGTTTCTAGATCTTTCTCTTTTTGTCTCTCTACTCTTACTACGAAAAACAATAGAGAGAGAGAAAGGATTTCTATTAAATAGATGAACAGATAAATACAAAGGAAATAGTGGGGGTTTCCTTGTTTCAAAGTTCTTTGTTTTCTTATATGTCCATCATTAACAACAATCGAGTTTTCTTACACCAATTTCTCTCCAAATTCTAGTCTATAATTTTCTTGTATTGTTTGCAGTATCTATTTGTATCGTACATACTTGTATTTGTACTCCTTCCAAACTAAGCCAAAGGAAGAATTGTTACTATATTTTTTTCGACTGTTTTGAAGTCTGCTTTGTTTGGTTGTAAATAGAAAATCCCATCACCTCTCTAACAATTGATTTGAAATAGAATACTAGTGGCAGTGTCAAAAATAGAGGTTTTGATATAGAAAACCAATGCTTGGTGATAGAGGATGATTTGACCTGACCTATGAAATGATGAAATGTGGACCTGACTCAGCACGGGCAACAGCTCAGCATCATAGCCTGGCAATGACTAAGTAACGAGCCTATAGAGCATCTCGCTATATCATAGCTTGCTGAAGGAGAAGCTCGCTACAACAAGAGCTCCGGGTTCCCCGAGCTACCCCGAAGGGGATATTCCGAGGCTACTTTAGCTTGCAAGCTAGGGAAACCAGTTCGCTCCAGCCCCTAAGCAGATAAGCAGATAACTCTAATAAGGGTAACCCTAAAGTATTCCTAAGCTCGCTACAAAGTAGCGAGCGATTGAGCAGTGCAAATGTTTCTCAGGAAGCTTCCATCTAACGGACCGTACCAATCGGACTGCGCCACGTCCCTTGACTGACGGCGCAGTCCCTGTCCTTTCGATAGTCTACACCCACGTCTCTCAGCATGTGAAGGCATGCCTACCCCTTTAAGACGTGTCACCCATCCGAGCAAAGGGTACGTTGCAACGGCCACTTGCGCAGCCCTAGCAGGTAACGGCTGTGGCAGGGGCCCAGTGGCGGTTATGCCCGATTTGACAAGAACACCCATATAAAAGCCCTTGAGGCAGAGGAGAAAAGGGATCTTGAGACTTTTGAATATTTCCGCACTCTCGCACTCTCAACCTGAGTCTATATTTGCTCGCGAACTAATCTCTCGACCACAGTGATAAAGCGCGACCTACACTCTTAGCTTTCACACTCTTTTTTCTCCTTCCCCAACATTTTGACTTAAGCTTCGAAGTATTCCTACCGGGTAAACCCCCGAGAATCCTTATTTTCCATCTTATCAGGTGTCATCCGTTGCCAACAAGGAGCCAGTCAGCAGCCAGTTAGGAGTGCCCGGATCGTGCCGCATCACTTGGCGTCATCTGTGGGAAAATACTTCTAAAACCCTTCCTCTGAGCTTTCACAAGTTCTTTCTCCCAAAACACTTAGCATTCTTCATGGCTTTTTCCAGCAATGTCGGACGTGGCACCATCCAGAACGCCACCGGGGAACAGCCCCAGTTTCCAATTGTCTGTATCGGACAGTTTACCATCCCCCTCTCAGCGGACGAAGTTCCTAGTTTGAACGTGCCTCTTGCAAGGGCACCCATTACTGCTCCACTCCCTACTACAGCCAGAGCAACCTTTGTCAAACCCTCGGTTGTGCCCTTAACGGCCAACCCGAACCAACTGGAGGACTTGGTGCAATGCATGTGGGCCATGTAGGCTCAAATGCAACAGTTTCAACAGTTTCATCTTTATCAGCAACAAGTGCTGCACCAGGTCTCCTAGTACCAGTACCACCAGCAATTTCCTTCACTACCTCAGGCCCAACAGCCGCTTCCTCCCCGGCACCCAGCCGCAAAGCAAGCCAAGCCATCCCGCCAAGGCGAGCGACCTCGCTGCGGAGAGGCGTCCCAGGTTCAAGATCCTGCCAGGAGCCAAGTCTCTTCCCGCATTAAGAAGGAGAGCCGACAACCCCCGCCTCCCAGCCAACTAGGCCTGTGCCGCCACAACCCTCACAATTTGAGCTCCCGCTCACAGAGAACCCATTCAAGGTCTTGGCCACGGACTTCAGACAGGGCCCTTCAGTTCAAAGTCGTTACCAGTAGTCTGAGCCCATCGAGCTCGGAGACACTGAAGCGTCAAGCGCCAATGCCAAACCGGCAAAGCAGCTGCAACGAAGACGCCGGTGAGCCCGCCACACCACGTCCAGAGCCTCTCCCGAGCTTAGAGGGAAAGAGGAGGTATGCTCCGACAAAGTAAAAGCTACCCCCCTCCTCTCAGTTTCTTCCCCGCTATCTCTCGAACTCATTGTTGTCTCCATGCCAAGGGACTTCAAGCTTCCTCCTCTAGATAAGTATGATGGGTCTTTCGGTCCAAACAACCATGTGGATGCCTTTCAGTCCCAGATGCACCTAGCCAGAGCCAGCGAGTCCTGCATGTGCGTGGCCTTCTCCACCACCTTCAAGGGAGTCACCCGCACCTAATACCGAAACCTCACACCCGGCTTGGTAAGAAGTTGGGCGCAGTTCGTGCAAATTTTCACTTCTCACTTCGTCACCAGCAAGAGGTGCCCGCGAACCCAAGAGAGCCTCCTCAGCATAGTGCAAAAAGAAGGGGAGTCCATCCGGAGCTACATCAAGCGGTTCAATGACACTTGTTTTCAGATACCCGACCTAGATCCTGCAGTTTGCCTCACGGCAGTCAAGCAAGGTATCACTCATAAGGAGTTCAAGTGGCATGTGGTTGTCAACCAACCCAAAACCGCGACCGAGTTCCTTAAGCTCACAGATCGGTTCATTGGGACGGAAGAAGAGATCAACCAAAGGGGCGAGCAGGCCCTAGAAAAAAGAAAGAGGGAGTTGGAGCCCCTGTCTCAATGCGACAGCAGGAAGAAGAAGAATGTAGCTCGGGGGGCAAGGCCAGTCCAGCCCTCCCGGGCCCAAACAGCAGAAAGGGACTACACACCCCTCAACACCAAGCGGGCTGAGATCCTCATGGCGATCAAGGACGCCCCATACATTAAGTGGCCGCCTCAATTGAAGGCCGACCTCAACACCCGGGATAAAAATTTGTACTATAGCTTTCATAAAGACCACGATCATAGTACCAAAAGTTGTAAAAACCTCTGTGATGAGATAGAATAGCTTATCCATCACGGATATTTAAGGAATTTTGTACAAAATAATAATAATAATAAAGCAGGTTGACAGGGCGAGCAAGGCAGAGACGCCCCCGAATCCAGCCGGCAAGCGGAGCAACCACAGAAGCAGCCCCCCGAAGAGAGACTAGTTTGAGGGATCATCCACGTCATAGTTGGAGGGTCGATTGTGACGGATTGCACTTCAGCAATAGCTCATGAATCTGGCGGGGAAGAGCAGAACCCCCCAAAGCGGCCAAGAACATAGAACCCCATTTTCTTCACCGAGGACGATGCACACGGGGTCCACTACCCCCATGACGATGCGCCCGTCATAAAGATGAGGGTCAACGACTTCAAAGTCAAGCATGCCCTCGTTGATTTAGGCAGTTCGGAAGATATCCTCTTCAAAGTGGCCTTCGAAAACTCCAGCTTCTGGAGAGCAACCTAAAGCCCGCAAACACTCCCTTGGTTGGCTACAGCGGAGAGGAAGTTCAGCCCCTGGGGAGAATAACAGTACCTGTAGAAGTCGGCACCTGGCTTAGCATTGTAAGGCTCAACCACGACTTCTTGGTGGTCGCGACCCCCCCCCCATACAACGCCATAGTAGGCCGGCCGATTACCCATGCTTTACAGGCTATGGTGTCCACCTACTACTTGGCCATGAAGTTCCCCACGGGCTTCAGTATCGGGGTAGCGCGGGGTGATCAGCTTGAGTCCCGCAAGTGCTATGTTGCCGCCCTCAAGGGAAAAGCTAAGGTGGCTGACGACCTCGAGCTGGAGTGACCTACGGAGCAGAGTTGTGCCCACGGAGGAGACTGTCTCCATCCTGACCTCAGTAGAGGACCCTACATGAACGCTTCAGATCGGCGCTTCCGTCGAGGAGCCCCTGCGATCCGAATAGGTACGCTTTTTACTTAAGAATTTAGATGTTTTTGCTTGGTCCATAGCAAAAATGCCCAGCATAGACCCCGACATTATAACTCATAAGCTTAACACTGATCCTGTAGTTAGGCCCGTTAAGCAAAAGAAATGCAACCTAGCCCCAGAGCGGTGGAAGGCAGTCGACGAGGAGGTTGTGAAGCTCCTTGCAGGAAATTTTATCAAGGAAGTCCATTACCCTAGTTGGGTGGCCAACCCCATTCTGGTGAAAAAGGCTAATGGTAAATGGCGCATGTGCGTCGACTACACCGACCTAAATCGAGCTTGCCTAAAGGACTGCTTCCCACTCCCCAGGATTGACCGCCTAGTGGACGCGACCTCTAGGCATGAGTTGTTGAGCTTTCTAGACACCTAGTCGGGCTACAACCAAATCAGGATGGACCCAACAGACGAGGAGAAGACTACCTTCATAACTGAGCTCGGCCTGTACTGTTACAAGGTCATGCCCTTCGGGTTAAAAAATGTCGGGGCGACCTTCCAAAGACTTGTAAATAAACTGTTCGAGCCATTAATTGGCCAAAAAGTGGAATGTTATGTAGACAACATGGTTGTCAAAACCCGACTTTCTTGTGATTTAATACAAGACTTGAACTTAGATTTTGAAATTCTGCATAAATTCAGTATGAAGTTGAACCCGAATAAGTGTATCTTTGGAGTCACTTTGGGTAAATTCTTAGGGTATATTGTGAACCGGCGTGGCATCGAGGCCAACCTAGACAAGATAAAGGCCATCTTAGATATGAGACCACCTCGGAAAGTGAAGGAGGTTCAGAGATTGAATGGCAGGATAGCCGCTCTGAGCCGCTTCATGTCCAAATTGGCAGACTGTTGCTTGCATTTCTTTAAGGCAATGAAAAGCAAAGGGTTCGAATGAACCCAAGACTGCCAACTCGCGTTTGACGAGCACAAAAGGTACCTCGCTAGTATTTCGGTTTTAACCCAGCCCGAAGAGGGCAACGTTTTAGAGCTATACCTCTCGGCCAGCGACAAAGTGGTCAGCTCGGTACTAATAAAGAAAGTAGACCGGGTCCGACGGCCTATCTACTACATTAGTAAAGTGTTGCATGGAGTAGAGACAAGATATCCAAAGATAGAAAAATCGACCTATGCATTGGTTATCGCAGCCTGAAAGCTCCACCCGTACTTCCAAGCCCATACTATTATCATCCTCACCAACAAACCTCTGAGGCAGGTTTTACTCAAGTCCATGGTCTCTGGTCGACTGATGAAGTGGGCTGTTGAGCTCAGCGAGTACAATCTCCAATATAAGTCGTGAACTGTTATACAGGCCAAAGCCTTAGCGGATTTCGTTGCGGAGTGCACTTTCAGCTCCAAAGTCCCCAGGTCGGTTGAGCACGAGGCCCCCAGTCCGGGCGAGCTTGGAGCTCCTAGACCAGTTGAGTCCGAGCGCCATGAAGTAGCAGCCAGTGCGACATCTCTCCTAGTGAGGCCAAGCACGAATTGGGATGAGGAGCCCTGGATCCTTCACGTGGATGGCTCCTCCAACCAGCAGGGCAGCGGAGGTGGGATCGTCCTGCATGGACCAAGTGTCACAAAGTTGGAGTACGCACTATGCTTTGAGTTCGCGGCATCCAACAATGAAGCGGAGTACGAAGCGTTGATAGTCGGGCTAGCTCTAGCCAAAGAAGTGGAAGCCAAACACATCATCATCTGCAGCGACTCTCAGCTTGTAGTCAACCAAGTCACAAGCGAATACGAAGCCCGCAAACCGACTATGATCGCCTACTTAGCCAAAGTACAGGAGGCTCTGCTCAACTTCCAGTCATACTTTATCAGGCAAATCCTAAGGTCGGAGGATGCTGAGGCCGATGCCCTATCCCGGTTGGCCAGCACCAGTGATAACACCATGAGGACCGTGTACATTGAAGACCTGCCTCGGCCTAGCATTATCGGGGGTGGGTGGGCAGAGGAGATTGCTCCCGTCGTTCAAGCAGAGCCGAGCTGGATCAACCCACTCGCGAGCTTCCTGCTACACGGGACCCTCCCTACGGACTGCAATGCCGCCAGAAGTGTAGAGCGTCAGGTGACCAAATACGTCATAATAGATGGACGGTTGCATCGAAGATCCTACATGCTCCCCTACTTGTGCTGCCCACGACCTTCCGAAGTCGAGCTCGTACTCCGCAACACTCATGAAGGCCTGTCGTTCCCACCAGCAACAGGCCAGAGGAAGTTCTTAATGGTACCGGTAGATTATTTCACCAAGTGGATAGAAGTTGAACCTCTTGTAACGATTACAGCCCGAAACGTCTAGAACTTCTTTTGGAAGAACATAGTGGTTTACCTCGGATGCTAATCTCTGACAATAGCAAGCAGCTCGAGGACATAAAATTCCAAAACTGGTGCCAAGATATGGGGATACGACAAAATTTCACTTTGGTTGCACACCCTCAAGCGAACGGTCAAGCAGAGGTTACGAACAGAGTTATTCTTCACGGACTGAAAGCACGCCTAGATTGAGCTAAAGGACTGTGGACAAACAAACTACCCAGTGTTTTATGGGCCTACCGAACTATAGAAAAGAAGACGAGCTACATACCAACCTCGACCTACTTGACGAAGTAAGGGACCTCGCATATATCAGGACTGTAGCTTACCAACAAAGAGTGGCCCGGTACTATAACGCCAGGGTCAAGAAGTGGAACCTCCGCGTTGGCAACCTAGTCCTTCGGAAAGTTATGGTACCTGAACTTGGTGTTGGAAACCTTGGACCGAATTGGGAAGGGCCTTACCGAGTGAAACGAGTTCTCGGGGAAAGAACATACGAGCTCGAGACCCTCAAAGGGAAACAAGTACCTCAGGCATGGAATATTGTCAACTTAAGACAATATTACTTGTAACAACTGAGTAGACCACGAGTCACTCCCAAAGCCTAAGGGCCAAAATGCTGAGCTAACATGATCTCGGTGCAGTAAGACCCAGTCGCCTCTATGGCATGGGCGAACTACTGAGTAGACCACGAGTCACTCCCAGAGCCTAAGGGCCAAAATGCCGAGCTAACATGATCTCGGTGCAATAAGACCCAGTTGCCTCCGCGGCATGGGTAAACTTCAAGGACAGACTACAAGCCACCCCCTCAGCCTAAGGGCTAAGGCGCCGAGCTAACCAAAACCTCGGCATCAAGAAATACTTGGTTGCTTCGGTGGTATAAGCAAAGTGTGAAATGGTAGAGGCGTAAGCATCTCGGGTTCAAATCCTACGAAGCACGGCTCATCTCAGCGCATTGGTTGAACTAAGGAACAACCGATAAACACATAGCTCGGGCATGCATGGCACCATGGGGATGCCTTAAAACATCAAAAGATGGCTCAGGACGACAATTGCCGAAAGATCCTACTTCGGGTAAGTAGTTTTAAGTAACTTGAAGTGATGAGATCATTTTGGCAAAAAAGGAAATTTCATTACTGTTTCAAAAAGAAAAAAAAAAGAAAAATAGCAAACGACAAAGCAATAACCGAGCTAAAAAGCTCAGGAAAGTCTGACAGAAGGTAATAGGGCACAACCGCCCAACAAAAGATCTTTTCAAGACCGGGTTTATGGCACCTGGAGCCACCAGAAGTCCAGACAGATGATCAAACGTCGCCGAAGCCTCAGGGATCTGCCTCCTCGTCCTCGTCCTCTAGAGAGTCAGGCTTCTCTTCCTCCGCCTGTCAAGGTTGAGCCCGGAGAATTTCTTCCGGACCAACTACCGACAGAGCTTAAACCTAGAGCGGTACGAACTTGAGCGATACTCTACCTAGAGGTCATGATATTCCTAGGAGTCCTTGAAATTGCAGACCGCCTTCTCTCGCTCAGCCTCCACCATTTGGTCAAAATTCCGAGTCCGATCCAGAAGAGTGGACTCCAAGTCCTACACCTACTATCGGAGGAGCTCCCTCTCTGTTGCTACCCTCGATGACTACTCCCTATAGTGCGTGCTCTCTTCAAAAATCCTGGCGATCTGCGTCTCCTGGTCGCGGACGAGCAGCTTCTGAGATTCACTCCCTTTGCGAGTGTGATAGAGCTCACCCCGAGTCCGATCGAGCTCACCCTGGAGCTTCTGATTGACAGCCCTTTGGTCAATGGCGTCACCGCGGTGGATGCGCGTCTGGAGGGCCATAGCGTAGATGACGATATTCACCTTCCAGCAAAAAAGCAAGATCAGAAGGCGGCAAAAGGAAGTGAAACAAGAGAAGAAAGGAAAGAACCACTTACCACCATGCAGTAAGAAGAGGCGAACACGGTGAGATCCTCGGGCTCCATCTCTCCCCACTTAGCGACCTCCTCATTACAGATCGCCCTCCGGCTCTCCCGTCAAGCCACAATGTATTTGTTCATCCCCTCCCAGTTCCCCACTGGGAACCGCGGGTAAGGGAATGGCTAGGAAGGACCAGAGGGAATCACCCCCTACTATGGGAGCTCGCCCTCTTCGAGGCCAACCCCGCTAGCTCCCCCTTTAGATGGAGGCGGCAGAATTTCAGGCGGTGGAGAGGATAAGACCAGCTCGGCAGACCCAAACTTGGTGCCTCCCGAGATGGGGGTCCGATCGAGGCGCGACCTCTTCACTCTACACCCTGGTTGCTTGAAAGGAGGCGACGTGAGTCAATACTAGACATAATGGCTGCCAAGAAGGAACCACAAAGTGTTAGTTCGATAAGAACAAAGTATATGTATGTACACAATGTTATGACAAGGTACTACGCGACCTAAAAAGGCAACCTACCCAGGCTCAGGCCGGCCTGTACAAGCTTCTCCTCGGTCAAGTAGTCTGAACAGAGGAAGCCTATTGATGCTCAGGACAACATTGTTTTTTGAGTATCAAGGTCCAGTTCGACCCTGGAGTCCTAGATGGTGCCCCTCCAAGAAGTAGGAAAGGGCCACCCTTCAGAGTTGCGGACCAAAAAATAATCCCGCTTCCATGTGGGAATTTTATTCGATAGCTCATATAAGAGCTTGTAGCCACGGCGGGGAGAGAAGTAGTAGAGACGCCTCTCCGGTGGAGCTTCGGGAGTGGCATTCTTTTTACAAAGAATAGCAGAAAAAATGTTGAGGTCCAAAGGAAGACAGTATTCACAGCACAAGGATATAGCCCCAACCATGTTCCGAATGGCGTTGGGATGAAGCTGATCGATAGTGACGTTAAAATGGTTTAGCACCCCCACTATCAAGGGGTGCAGAGGGAGACGCAGGCCAGCCTCGAGCTCTCCCACGGAAAGTTATCAATGGGAAAGTAGTAGACAAGGTCCCTGGGAAGGTGGAAATAGTTGATTAGAGACCTAAGTCTCCCCTCTGTCATAGAGGAAGGGCCGAAAGTATCGGTCTCCCTTCCCCGAGAAGTGGAGGCTCCATCACCGGAGGTCTCCCGGGCCCCTGGGGCCTACTCTCAAGCTCCCCCCGAACTCAAGGGAGCATCATCATCCTGGTCACCGCCCTAGTGGCGAGTATGGTACGGGTACCCAGACATGACTGATAGTGATCGAGACTCACCGAAAAGGACGGGATGAAGTAAACTGAGGAACTCGAGTAGACTTGACAGATGCACGACCTCAGAATCCGAAGACAACAAGATGGCGTGAGAGAAAATGAGGCCCAGAGGGCCCTTCTATTTATAGTCTCCACGCCTTTGAATCAACGGCCCAGATTAAGGTAGATCCGACGGTTCGCAGGTGTGCTGACCGCATGCCTTCTAAAACCGAAAAGCGATTGGATGCACATGTCCCATGATTGAGGTAATGGCGACTGCACGACATCCGGAGTTAAGGGCCACTTCAGCACGTTTTTGGAATTCGAAAAGTTAGAAAATCTCCTGATTCCCGCGAACGCATCTAATGTGAGCAGTTAATAAAGTTTGAATCTCGGTCAAATCAGTCCATCATATTTCATGAACTCCTTGCGCTAAGGCAACGCTCTCAGCTCAAGGAGTGGGGGGCAATTGATGGAGGATGATTTGACCTGACCTATGAAATGATGACGTAGACCTGACTCAGCACAGGCAACAGCTCAGCATCATATCCTGGCAACGACTGAGTAACGAGCCTATAGAGCAGCTCGCTATATCATAGCTCGTTGAAGGAGGAGCTCGCTACAATACGAGCTCTGGGTTCCCCGAGCTACCCTAAAGGGGATATTCTGAAGCTACTTCAGCTCGCGAGCTAGGGAAACCAGCTCGCTCCAGCCCCTAAGCAGACAAGAAAATAACTCTAATAAGGGTAACCCTGAAGTATTCCTAAGCTCGCTACAAAGTAGCTTGCGAGTGAGCAGCGCGAATGTTTCTCAGGAAGCTTCCATTTGACAGACCGTACCAATCAGACTGTGCCACATCCCTTGACTGGCAGTCCCTGTCCTTTCGACAATCTGCACCCACATCTCTCAGCAGGTGGAGGCATGCCTGCCCCTTTAAGACGTGTCACCCATCCGAGCAAAGGGTATGTTGCAACGGCCACCTGCACAGCCCTGGCAGGTAATGGCTGTGGAAGGGGCCTAGTGGCAGTTACGCCTGATTTGACAAGAACGCCCCTATAAAAGCCCTTGAGGCAGAGGAGGAAAGGGATCTTGAGACTTTTGAATATTTCCGCACTCTCGCACTCTCAATCCGAGTCTATATTCGCTCACGAGCTAATCTCTCGAGCACAGTGATAAAGCGCGACCTACACTCTTAGCTTTTGCACTCTTTTTTCTCCTTCCCTAACGTTCTGACTTAAGCTTTGGAGTATTCCCATCGGGTAAACCCCCGGGAATCCTTCTTTTCCATCTTCTCAGGTTCCGTCCATTGCCAACAAGGAACTAGTCAGCAGCCAGCTAGGAGTGCCTGGATCGTGTCGCATCACTTGGAATCATCGAAATGGAGGGCTACCAGATCTAGTTTCCTGGTATGCTAATGTTTGAACACTAAAAAACTCAATTTTTTTCTTAGTTTTCAATCATTTTCCTAAATGTCCATGAATTCTTCCTAATCGTAGAGTATCTTAACAACATGAGAACACTGACAATGATTTTCACTCAGTTGTTATCAAGAGATGTTGGAGTTTCATAAAGGTTAAGCTCTTCATAAGGTTGTGTTTGGCAGTGATGCAAATCCCATATCAATGCTATATTGCGCTCCAATTCGATTTTGTAGACGTTTGGTAGAGGTGCAAATAAACTTCAACAATTGATGCAAAACTTTTACATCGAAAATCAATGGAAAGTTTACATGAATCTTATTGATGCAAAGTTTTCCTCTCTTCTCCATGGAAAATTAATAGTACTCCCCTTCTACATTTTCAAAGAACTTATCCAGGTTGAATCAATGCAAAGTTTTACTCTGACTCCTTTGTCAGAGTATAGTTGCTTGAGACCAAAACTGAGCTCAAAGAAGCGGAAGCATCCCTTGGGCAGCTCCCTCAATCGGATACATGTTGTCTACCATTAGTAGCATAAGGATGAAGTAGAAAGACCAAATGGAGAGCTTCAATACATTGAGAGAGAAGATTGCCAAGGAATACAAGGAGACCGTGGAGCACAATACTTCATGGCTATTTCACAAGGTGATACAGAAGCAAGGGAGGGCAATAGTGATGGAAATAGTATCGAAGATACAAGAGAGATACAACAATGATGGACATAGCGGTATTGGTGCGAAGCTAGGGAGAGCAACTAGATGACATTGAGAGCCACTTTGTTCATCAAGGATGGGAGAGAGCATCTTCGAAAAGGCCAGAATGCTTCAAAAGAACACTAGTAAATGGGCTTGCTTAGGGATCATCATCGAAGTCTGGATTTTCTCCTTGTATAGGGAGCATCTTCCGTACTTTTGTGTTATTATTCACAAGAGATGTTCCCAATGCATGGTGGGATGTGTCTGTGAGGTTGGCCGTATGAGGTGTGCTCTATGAGGAGCAGATCCCAATTCTCATCATCCTCCTAGTAATTATCCTCATCATAATGATTATTGTGTCGAACCGGTGTTTGTGTTGTTATGCACCATACCTAAAGAGTTAAAAACAATTTCAACACTCGGTCGCATATTGCATTCAACTCCGGAGGAGTCATCATTTCCGAATTGAGATCTGCTCCTCAAATTGACCTCACAACCACATCCCACCATGTATTGAGAACATCTCCCATAAGTAATAACATACAATTGCGGGCCGGAGATGTTCCTAGTGTGTGATTGGTATATCATATATGCTATGAGGCCAGTGGGAGGAGTAGATCTGGACTCATCATTTGCACTAGGGGTGGCTATGAGCCAAGCTTTTCATGAACTATTCAAGCTCGGTTCGTGAAAAGCTCGGTTTGGCTTAGTTTAAGTCGAGTTCAAGCCTAATAAAACTCAGCTCATAAGGCTCGCGAGCCTAATTGAACTTCTACGTATATACATACATACTTAAATAAAAATATTTTTTATATATAATTTTATTTTTATAAAACACTTGACTTACTATTTGAGCCCAACTCGAGCTCAAATCTCTAATTGGAGCCTCATACTTTCTTGGTGAGTCGAGAGTTTGGTTGGACTTGAATCCACCCGGACCACCCCTAATTTGCATCGTACAAATATGTATTGATTTGGGAATATAATACGGTAAGTTACATCAGTCATATGCAATTCCATGCCAATCTAAAGGAAAGGAGTACATTTTTGTGTTTATACTGTTCATATTTGTATTTGTACTTATTTTAAAAGTAACTATAATGTAACGGCATTGTAACCGTTAGGGTTCCTAGTGTGTGATTGGTATATCATATATGCTATGAGCCAGTGGGAGGAGTAGATCTGGACTCATCATTTGCACTAGGGGTGGCTATGAGCCAAGCTTTTCATGAACTATTCAAGCTCGGTTCGTGAAAAGCTCGGTTTGGCTTAGTTTAAGTCGAGTTCAAGCCTAATAAAACTCAGCTCATAAGGCTCGCGAGCCTAATTGAACTTCTACGTATATACATACATACTTAAATAAAAATATTTTTTATATATAATTTTATTTTTATAAAACACTTGACTTACTATTTGAGCCCAACTCGAGCTCAAATCTCTAATTGGAGCCTCATACTTTCTTGGTGAGTCGAGAGTTTGGTTGGACTTGAATCCACCCGGACCACCCCTAATTTGCATCGTACAAATATGTATTGATTTGGGAATATAATACGGTAAGTTACATCAGTCACACGCAATTCCATGCCAATCTAAAGGAAAGGAGTACATT
This sequence comes from Nelumbo lutea, assembly GCF_056320005.1. Classification (NCBI taxonomy): domain Eukaryota; kingdom Viridiplantae; phylum Streptophyta; class Magnoliopsida; order Proteales; family Nelumbonaceae; genus Nelumbo; species Nelumbo lutea. The sequence goes on from NC_142690.1 coordinate 54,781,622, forward strand.
TTTGTGTTTATACTGTTCATATTTGTATTTGTACTTATTTTAAAAGTAACTATAATGTAACGGCATTGTAACCGTTAGGGGTAAAGTTGATAAATTGTCTGGAAGTGTAACTATTGAATTCGAGCTGATGTTCGTTGCCCGAGCCCGTTATTCATGCTTTTCTGCGAAATCGAGACCGGAATTCGAGTCTCATGTTTTTCTGCCATTGGCCATCATCATCATTGCCAGTTGTCACAGTCGGAATAAATGGATACTTGAACCGGCAAGAAGTAGATGTGCGGCATGAGCGGCGGCAGCTCATGGAACACTCGGTTGAGAGAGCTGGCCAAAGAGGGCCTCTTCAAGGAGGGTCTCCAGCTTTACCGCCAAATGCTTCGCTCCGGAGACAATCCCAATGCTTTCTCCTTCCCATTCGCTTTGAAGGCATGTGCAGCTCTGTCTCTCCCTCTCTCCGGCGCACAGCTTCACTGCCATGTTGTCAAGACAGGGTGCGACCCCGAACCATTTGTTCAGACCTCATTGATCTCTATGTACTGCAAATGCTCTCTTGTTGAGAATGCTCGCCGCTTGTTCGAACAAAGTCCCCAATCAAGAAGGCTCACTGTTTGTTACAACGCACTCATAGCTGGCTACTCTCTTAATTCTCAATTTTCGGCTGCTTTATTGCTTTTTCGCGCCATGCGGAGAGCTGGTGTTATGTTCAATGCCATCACGATGCTTGGGTTGATCCCTGTGTGCACCGTCCCTCTGGACCTTGACTTTGGCATGTCACTCCACGCCTGCAATGTTAAATGCGGCGTGGACGCGGACCCATCCGTCGGGAATTGTCTACTAACCATGTATGTCAGATGTGGTTCGGTTGATGTTGCAAGAAAGCTCTTTGACGCAATGCCTGAGAAGGGTTTGATCACGTGGAATGCGATGATCTCTGGGTACGCTCAGAATGGTCTCGCTTCCCATGTTTTGGATCTTTATCACAAGATGGAATCGGTTGGAATGGATCCTGACCCTGTTACATTTGTTAGTGTTCTCTCCTCTTGTGCTCATCTTGGAGCCCAGAGTGTAGGCCGCGACATTGAGTGGCGGATTTTAAGCAGAGGGTTTGATTTCAATCCTTTCCTAACGAATGCCCTTATAAACATGTACGCCCGTTGTGGAAATTTAGCTCGAGCGCGCATGCTATTTGACGAGATGCCTGAGAAGACCCTCGTCTCATGGACTGCAATCCTTGCTGGGTACGGAATGCATGGGCAGGGAGAGACTGCTGTACATCTTTTCAACGAGATGTGTGGAGTTGGAATTCAACCTGACGGTGCAGCATTTGTGAGTGTCCTGTCTGCGTGCAGCCATGCAGGGTTAACGGACAAGGGTTTGGAGTATTTTTCGGAAATGAAGAGGATTTATGGGATCAATCCAAGCCCAGAACATTATGCATGTGTGGTGGATCTTCTAGGACGGGCTGGCCAGCTTGAAGAAGCAAGAGAGCTCATTTACTCGATGCCAGTAAAACCTGACGGTGCGGTGTGGGGTGCCCTCTTAGGTGCATGTAAGATCCATAGAAATGTTGAGCTGGCGGAGTTAGCTTTTGAGAGGGTCGTAGAGCTTGAACCAACGAATGTTGGATACTACGTACTGTTATCTAACATTTACTCTGAGGTAGAGAATTTGGAGGGGGTGGCAAAGGTCCGAATAATGATGAGGACGCGGAACCTTAGGAAGGGACCAGGATGTAGCTACATGGAACTCAAGAAGAAGGTTCACCCATTCTTAGCTGGGGGTAGAGATCATCCTCAGGCCAAGGAGATATACAGCATGTTGGATGGGTTAGAGGATTTAGTGAAGGATAGTGTTGGGTCTAAAAACAAGGAGAGAAGAGTTGAGGAAGTTTTGGCAGGGACTGGGGTTCACAGTGAGAAACTGGCAATTGCATTTGGGCTTCTAAACACTCAACCTGGAACGGAGCTAGTGGTGATTAAGAACCTAAGGGTGTGTGGAGACTGTCATGTGTTTATAAAGATGGTTAGTAAGATTGTGGACCGCAAGATTGTTGTTAGAGATGCAAGTCGCTTCCACCATTTCAGGAATGGAGTCTGTTCTTGCAATGATTATTGGTGAAGGGTATTGCTTGAATTGGTCATGTTGCCTTGTTTTTTAATGAGCGATAAGGGTGCTGATTTAAATCTCAATTGGAATCGTTGTTCTCGTGAAATAATTGAGCTCAACAGGCACCTTATTGTGGCAGAGTTGTGTTAGGGCATATAGTTCTTCATGGGATCAAACTCCAGGACCCTGTTATATATCCATTTATACAGTCACCAACCCAACTAGTGTTCTCAAAATAAATTTTGTGAACTGTTATAATCCCATGATCCCATCATATTGCTAGCTGAGAATTGGTTGGAAGAACAGCTGAAACTAATCAAGAATTGGACACACACACAAGGGCCATCTACAGGAGCAAATGCCAGACCAAGGAACAGTGGTCGTCTTTAGAGGAGAATCATCATATCAGTTTTGATCCACATGAAAGGTAAGTTATAGTAATTTCTTTTGATTCTAACATGTTCAGCAGAAAAATCTTCTTGATTAGGCATTGGTTAGACTCATTTTGTGCTTCAGAAGGGTACCAATAAAGTTCTTGACAAACCTTCTATTTGCAGCTGAATGGAGATGTGAGAGACAGGAGCAAAAATCATGTGAGAAATGCAGTAAAAATGTGGCACCTTGATGCACCCATCAGAGGAGAGCAGATAATAACCAGACAACAATCCATGGCAGAACTCTATGTGATTAAACTCTTGATTGTGGTTTGCATGCAATAGTTTTAGAAGGAGACACCAAGTTCTAATGTTCCCTGGAGATTGGGAAAAATGATATTTCTTATGGGCAAGATACTTCATAAAAAACTGCTCAGATCGTGCCTAAATTCTGCCCTCCAGGTCTCTGGTACATGATATACCATTTATTTCTTTCATTATTTTTGCTAGACGAATGATACACAACACAGTGTAAATAGTCAACAGAAAAGTGTTCCGTGCTTCTGCTAATGAGATAATTTTAAAATAAAAACACAACCTAGAAGTTGGAGTCTAGGAATAATCAGAAACATTATATGGTTTTTTTCATATTAATATTGTGCTATTTTTTATCAGTAACCAAAAACTTTATTAATGATGTGAAGATTTATGAAGCTTTAGATACAGTAGGGGAAGGTAAAATGTAATACAATGACAGAAAGTTAAAAATTAGCCCAAAAGATTGCCTCCCTATTCACCCCCTGCTTGGCCAGCCCATCTGCAAATGAGTTAGCAGTCCTCTTCACCCAGTTATATTGTATCTTAAAGTCCCTACCCAGCCAACTGATTTTTTTCTTTTCATTGTTATAACTCCACAAGTCATTGTCCTCTTCCTTCAGCCAGCTAATCATGACCTTCGAGTCACGTTCCAGGACCAAACGTCTTATATTTAGTTCCCTTGCTCTTTGAATTCCTTCCAGAAGTGCAAGGATCTCAGCCCTAAGAGAGTCTCCTTCCCCAATGGGCCTGAGAACAAAGCAATAACAATCCCTTCCTCATTCCCGAATACTCCCCCAATCCCAGAAGGCCCTGGATTCCTCAAATTACTGCCATCAAAATTCAGTTTTATAAATCCAGATGGAGGGGACCATGAGGGACTAAGAGTCTCCTTACACAAAGCAGAGGTAGCTATTTCTTTCCAATTTCTTAATAAATCAGCCACAGGAAAGCCGAGTACGGCTCTAGCTCAAGGAGGACGATTTGATTATGGTGTACTGTGGTTTCTTACACTTTTTTTTTTTACTTTCAAGAGAGGTCACACCTCGTACCTCTCTTTGGGGTGCTGTTAACTTTGCTTACATATTTATAATGAAGTAACTTTTCAATTATAAACAAAAAAAAAAAGAAAAAAGAAAAAAAAGAGGAGGATTTGGTCGTAGAGTTTGTGGAAAAACTTGGGTGTAAAGTAAAGGTTCCTATTGATGTGAGAACCTACATAATAACCAAGAAAACAAAAAGGAAGGTGAGGAGAAAGAAACTGAGTTTGAGAGGTTGAAATTAGATGTGGAAGGTGATAAGGAATTCGGTAAGAGGAAAGGTAGAAAAAGGGGAGGTAAATAGACTGGATGAGTTTGAGGGGTATGTAAAGCTGATTGGTTAAAAATGAAGTTCATTAGTTGCAATGTCAGAGGGTTATAGAGTGCAAGAAAGAGAGCAATGATAAAGAACTTGCTTAATAAAGAAAAGTTGGATCTTGTTATGATTCAAGAATCCAAACTACCACATTCGATGAGAGATGGGCAAGAAGTATTTGGAGGGCTAGGGGTATAAGTTGGGCAATGTCTCCATCTTGGGGATCATCTGGAGGATTAGTGATTCTATGGAAAAATGATGTAATGCAAGGAGTTGAGGAATTAGTGGGGAAACTCATGGTGTCAATCAAGTTTAGACAAGAGAATGATAGATTTGAATGGGTTTTAACAAACATTTATGGGCCTAATGGATACAAAGAGAGAATGAAATGTAGGAAGAGCTAGAAGATATACAAGGTTTGTGGGAAGGACCATGGTGTATTGGAGGGGATTTTAATGTAATCAGATTTGTTGAGAGAAGAAAACAAATTCAAGAATTTCCTACTTGTGTAGAAAGGTATGGGTGAGGCATGCTTGCTATGACTAATTAAGCTATTTAATAAAATAGTAAAACAAAAGTGGATGTTTGATAATTAGAGAAATAGTGGTATGGTGCCTATATTTAAAAACAAAGGTGATATACAAAGTTATAATAATTATTAATGGATTAAACTCATGAGTCACACTATGAGGAGAGAATAATTGAACAAAGATTATGACTTGAAACAAACGTATCAGAGAACCAATTTGACTTTTGCCTAGGAGATTAACCATGGAAGCTATATTTCTTTAAAGACAATTGATAGAAAAGTTCAAAGAGAAGAACATTAATCTTCATATGGTGTTCATTGATTTAGAAAAAAGGCTTATGATAGAGTTCCTAGAGAAATAATATGATGTCTTAGAAAAGAAAGGGGTTCAAAATAAGTATATAAACCTACTTAATTAATACGTATGAGGGAGCAACAACCAATGTTAGAACAGTAAGAAGGACTTTAGATTTTATAATTATAATGGGTCTTCACCAAGGTTCAATACTTAGTCTTTATCTATTTTCACCGATCATAGATGAATTAACTATACATATTCAAGAAGTTTCATGGTGCATTTTATTTGTAGATGACATTATTTTAATTGATAAAACTAATGAAGGATTAAATGCAAAATTAAGTGTATGAACAAATGGCCTAGAAACAAGAGGTTTTAAAATAAGTGGAATTAACATAGAGTGTGTTACATATAAATTTAGTAATAATAAATCATGATACACTTAGGATTGGAAACCAAGAGATAACACGATGTGACCACTTTTGGTGTTTCAATTCAATAATCCATAACAAGGGAGACATTAAGGGGGATGTCACCTAGAGAATTATAGTAGTTTGGGAACAATGGAGGGGTGCATATGGATTTTTGTTTGATAGGAGAATACCACTTAAATTAAAAGGAAAATGCTAAAAGGACATTTGTAAGGCTAAGTATGTTGTATGGAGCAAAGTGTCGGGTAGTCAAGAAACAACATGTTTAGAATATGTGTGACCAAAATGTGAATGCTAATATGGATGAGTGGAAAAACTAGAAAGGATAAGATCGAGAATGAAGCCATTTGTAGAAAAGCATAGAGTGGCTCCAATAAGTGATAAAATGAGAGAGAGAGAGAGAGAGAGAGAGAGAGAGAGAGAGAGAGAGAGAGAAGAGAGAAGGCTAAAATGGTTTAGTCATATGCATAGAAGATTACCAATAACTCTAATTAAAATAAATGATTTGTTACACATTGAAGGGGCTAGAAGAGCTCAAAATAGACAAAAAAGGACATGATTTGAAATAGTAAGAAATGATCATTATGATCATATAGACAACTCCATATAGTTGGGATAAGGTATGGATGATGACGATGATGAATATCTCGGATTAGATGAGAATGTAGGACATAATAATTTTCAAAAAAGTGAAAAATAATGATCATTTTGTAAATAGTAAAACATAATAAAAATATATAATAAAAATTATTATGCGGGCATAATAATTTTCAAAATGATAAAAAATAGGACATAATAATTATTTTAAGCTATAAATAATAAAAATTATAATTACTAAATATAAATTTCCAAAATTAAATATTAAATAATAGAAAATAAAATGAATTCGAAATATATTATTTTTTCAAGAGCAATATACGCTAATTTACATTAATTTGAAATTTAAAATACATTATTGTTGACTTATATTAATTTACGATTTCTTCCACTATTTCTCCCGGGAGAAATTATGTAAGATTTACACTTCCTTTTTAATCCATTCTATCATCATATTAGGGATTTTTCCATTTATCGCATGGGGCCTGGCTAGTGACCAAAGAAATTATTTATAACGATAGATATATTTGCTGTTATATGTCCAATAATTACTTTTAGTAACAAATATATCTGTTGCTATACCTTTAATTGGAAATATAATTTTCCAAAAGTAAATAATAAAAATACAAATCATAAATAACAAGAAAAAAAAAAGAATTTGAAATACATTAATTTTTCCAAGAGCAATATATGCTGATTTACATTAATTTGAAATTTAAAATACATTATTGTTGACTTATGTTAATTTACGATTTCTTCCACTATTTTTTTGGAGAAATTATATTAGATTTTCATTACCTTTTTAATCCATTCTATGATAATAATGGGGATTTCCCGTTCATCGCATGGGGTCCCACTAGTAACTAAAGAAATTATTTATAACGGCAGATATATCTGTTGTTATATGTCCAATAATTGTTTTAGCGGTAGATATATCTAGACCATAGCTATAACAACCATTGAAAATTATTTATAATGGAAAAAATATCTAAAAATACAGATCTATAGCGACAAATTTAGCAGTGTTTAGTGATGGATATAACCGCCACCATTTGGTTAGCTATTGTGGTGGTTGTTGTAACTTATAGTTCCACAACTTATAGTTCCACTATAGAATTAGGGTAGTGGTTTTTTGAACTATAGACCCCGTTTGTTTACCAGTATATAAGAGAGGAAAAGTTGGTCAATGGATCTTTTTCTCAATGACCAACTTTATAGTGTTCTTTTTACAATAAGTACTAGGCCCCGGAGTAAAGAGAGATTCATTTAGAAGTAACATTTCCTCTTGGGGAAAAGTTTATAAAACATAATAGTATAAGTTTATCTATTTTAACATTAATTTTTTTATGAATAAAAAAGTCGTTATATTACTTACTTGAAAATCAAAAGAACATGGATAAGTGAACCTACTCGGGTAAATATTACCCAAGAAACAATTACCTGGATAAGTGCACTATAGGTCAATTTTGTGGTTGTGCTCCATTAATAAAGTTCAAACTTCAAAGTTCAAGTTGACTACCCTACTAATCATCCTACTTAACAAATCTATAATTAGGATGAGCATGAAAGGAGAGAGTAGGTATCCTTGCCTAAACTGCCTTTTATTAGGATGAAATCTTTGACCACTTCATCAACTAAAACAAAGTAATGGCATGATTTGAACACCCTTAATTCATTTCCTCTACTTTCCGTTATCTATAACATTTTCTTCAATAGTTATAGGAAACCAAATGGAACGAAGTTGCTTGACTTATGGGGATAATTCTTTATTTAATTATGGCATTAGGGATGCAGTCAAACCGAGCTAAACCAGACCTCGTCATGTCTTGGTTCAGCTCAACTAAATATTCAATTAGTTCAAGTTTGGCTTGAAATCTTGAAAAGCTAATATATCTTTAATTATATTTTATAAATATATTAATATGTGTGTATTAATTGAGTCAGGCTTGGGAGTTTTTGAGTCAAACATTTTATTAATTGAATTTTGAATTCAAATAACTAATTGAACTTATCCTAATATTCAAACTTCATTAACATCAATTTTGAATTAAGTTTAAGCAAATTCGAGCCCAAATTATTCAATTAAAGCTCAATTCAATTACACCCATACTCAAAAATAAAGAAAAATTTTTATTTGACTATAATTCTATAAACATAATTAACAAACCAAATTGGGATTACTTTTTCAAATTTAATTTGATTCGAAAATTGGATAAACTAATAACATTTACAGCATTACATTACATTCCTCCAAGGTAATTCAAAATTTCAAGGTCGCCTTCCTAGTTAATGATCTAGATGTTTTTGTCATCGTTCCTTGTGCCACTCACGCCAACCTAGTACAACCGATCACCTCAATTGGGTGTAGAACCCAATGGAATGGTGGTGGGCGAGTTTGGATCTATTCCTCATAGAGTGCATCTCACATCAATCTCACAACACATTTCAGCTATGCATTTGGAATATCTTCAAAATTGTAAATTTGTATTCATGGGGAGATGTTCTCCCCAATGCATGGCTGAAACGTGTGTGTGTGTGTGTGTGTGTGTGTGTGTGTGTGTGTGTGTGTGTGTGTGTGTGTAAAGTTGGTGTGAGGTGCACTCTAAGGAGTAGATCCAAAATAGTGGTGGGCACTATGCACATGACGTTTTCTGTTGGGTCTGGATGTAATTGGCACATTAGGTAAGCACAATGAGTAGCACGTAATAGCCATGTGACACATGTCCCAATTAATGTGCCTTTCATCCAAATGTTTTTGTTCTATTAAAATAGAAATTTTCCATCATCTCAATTATTTTTAATTATTTTGACAAAGATAATAAAATAATAGATACTTTTTATCTAACGAAACAAAAACGTTTGGATAAAAGGTACATTAATCAGGACATGTGTCACATAGTTATTACGTGCTCACTCATTGTGTTTACCTAACATGTCTAATACATCCGGACCCATTTCTGTTAGTCTATTGATGGAGTCTGATTAAATTTTGTGATAATACGTGAAAACCTATTATCCAATACAATGATAGAAGGGATTAAGAGGGAAAGTAAACCTTACATCATTTAACTTAAGAAAAAACAATGGAAGGAATCATAAATTAATGTAAATAAAAATAAATAAATAAATACATTTAATATTTATAAAAAAATTAAAGTTAATAAAATTACATGTGCATCGCATGGGACATTGTGATACACTAGCTTCATTAAATTAAATTGAAGCAAAGGGAGCGCTATGATATTTTTTAATTAAAACAAGGTGATACAAAATTAAATTACTTTTGTTCTTAGTTATATTTTTACTCATTAATTTTAAAATTTTATTAACTTCAAAACTTTAAAACCATAATATATTGGTATTGAGCTATTTAAATGAATTTAAATAGATTTCAAATTAAATATATTTTAAATCAATTTTTTATTTTTATTAATTTTATTGGTAAATGCAATTCTATTAATATTTTATTCATTTTAATTGTTTCTTAAAGAAACTTAAGTTTAAAAAAATTTATAAATATTAACTTTACATCAATTGAACTAATAAATTTGCATTACTTATATCACTTGCTACTAAGTTTGATAATTCTTATATTTTATAAATGAATTTTAATTAATAAAATTTTATTTAAAATTAATAAAATTTTCTCAAATATCAAGAATATTATGTATATCATATACAAAGTGTAGTATAAAAAATATCATGTTTTATAAATAAGACAAATAATAAAAGTTAATACAAATAAGTTACAATTAAGGATAATAAGGACTAATACAATTTATGGGTATCATAAATTTCATTTTTTTTTCTTTTAAATTCCTAAGTAGATGGGTATCACCAATCAATAAAAATAAGCACTCAGAATGAGAATGAAGTTTAATATAATTTAAAATAATAAAATTAGTGGTGATAAATAATAAAGTAATTTTTTTTCATTTGCCATTAATTCACAAATCCTCTCCTCTCCTCTCCTAATTTTTCCAAGGCAAACGGTAAGGTTATTTTAGTAATTTCGGATATCGAGTACCGACTACCGAAGGAACCAAACTAGTGCACTACCGACCCTGCCACGTTGGCACGTCCTCCACACCCGCCGTTCCCATATCACTGCAGATTTGCAGAGCCATCATCCTTCGCATATAAAACCCATAGAAACTCTGGAAACCGCATTTCATGCTTAAAAGAGACGTTTCGTTTTACAGTTCCTTTCTCGTTCTCTCAAATAATCGCCAGCGAGTGTGGTGGAACCACACACTGTACACAAATTGGCTTCGAATCATAGGACCGGCTTCTGCGGGTAATATTGGATCTTTCTATTGATTTTTTGCCCATCGTTTTCGTTTAGATGCGGAATCTGCTTTGTTTCCCACTTAATGATTGATGATGGTTGTTTGTCTATGCTTCATGGGTCTCCTGTTATTTTTCTGTGTTTTGTTCTGCATCCGTTCTTGTTATCGAATGGCGGTTGTCGAAGGGAACGGGGTTACGGGGCTATATGTTTTCTATGTATGTCTCTTTAGGTTTTGATCTTCGTTTGTCTGCTGTTTCTTTTACGTGTTTTGTTTTCGCTTTTGATTCCGTGGTTTTAATTCTAATCGTCTCTTCTATCTCTATTGTTGTTGATAGTGTTTCGTGCGCTTTCTTTGAATCTTTAATGATATGGGATTTTCACATTATATCACATGGGTAAGGGTACGAATAGATTTTTTATGAGAAAACTTTATATCAGGCAGAAAGTGCTAATTATATTAAGTATCAATAGAGGCTGCTTACATTCATCATCTGTGTACTGAAATACGAAACTCTACTTTGTATTAGTTTACAATATTATATGGATAAATATATATATATATATATATATATATATATTGTTTTTAATGATTTCTCTGTATTGTTGATTTTTTGTATGACATTGTTCTTTGGCTTTGTTGTATTAGCTTCTTTCTGACCCTTTTGTTTTGGGATATGAGCTCTCTGACTCTGACCAATTATCTGATTTGTGTTAAGCTGTAATGTGTTCAGGGAACAGCCCTAGGTCTGAATCTGTGAGATGCCACCCAAAAGAAGTAATGTGCTGCTTGGAAGTGGATTACTAATCCCTTGAAAATTATACATTTATAAAAAGCCTGTGAAAATTAAACAGGGCAGATCATAGGCCTTGCGAGGACTTCTTAAGTTGATAGATTGGTGAATTGTCTTAACGGGTGGACCAAAAAGGCACTAGGTTGACAAAATAAGATAGATGCTCCCTAACCTAACCTTTGGTCCACCACCCAACTCCCTGCCCATGTCTTCTTAGAACTTACAGAGACATAACATGGAAAGAAAAAAAAGTTTAGCCATTGGACTATGCTTGAGTTTAGGATTGGCCAAGTTGTCATCTTTTGGTGATATGTAACAATTTTCTACGCCGAGTGTGGCTAATTTGTTGGATCATTCTTAGGATGAGAGATGGGGTTAAACAAAGTGATTTTATGAGAAAAGCTGGATCTTTACCTTATTCTCTTTCTCATCCTTTTTTGGGGATTGATGTGGGTTTAGGGACCTTTTTTGGGATTGGTGCAATGATAAGATATTGGGCTGACAAGTGTGAGTGCTGGTTCATGTCTGAAATCAAACACTTTATGCAAGAAAATGCCAAAAGTTAGGTTATAATGGGACCAACATTGGGTAATTATCCTGTAGGGTGATTTTGAGATGCAATGTTTCATCTCAAATGGAAGATATTGGTTAATGATAATATTAGTTTATTTGAGAAAAGGACATAACTTTAGCATTGATTTAGCTAGCATATTTTATGGTGCAGGCACAGAAACTAGGCAAGATAACTGCATATGAATGAACTCTAAGGCAATTTTAATTCTCAGGTTGCTGAACTTAAAAGAATTTAAAGATAACTTTATCATGGGTTTGACCGTTGGGGCCTCAGTTGAATCCAATGGTGCCTTACCTGGCCTTTTGCTATGTTTTGAATATGTAAATCACTGTATACTAGGTTGTGGCTACGCCTTTTAGACCTCAAATAGTTTATTCCATGATAATGTTACAATTAAGCTGATAGACTTTTTGAAATATTTATTTCTTTAAGACATTAGATTTTTTTTCCCTTGCTATTAAGTTTTTCTTAAAGTAGTGTCTGGCTTCATTCATGTACATGCCTTGTTATGCATCATTGGCTTTAGGAACTCGTTGTGCTTTGGTTGTGTTTGTCACATTTAAATCACTGGTTTGACTAAACCAAACTATGAAACAGAAGAAACAAGAGAGAATGAGAGAGAGAAGGAATATAAATTGGGTGGTCATTGTAAACACAGTGGCTACGGTATATTTATAATGATGATTGGGGCTAATAATTTGACAGAAAACATGGATTTTGATAGAGCAAAACAGCAGGACCTGCAGGATAGGGCCAACCTCATATAGTTCGGATTAAGGCTGAGTTGAGTATTAATAATGTTGGTTCTAATAAAAATGATAAAATACAGACACGTAAGCTCGTATGTTTGCTTATGTGCATGTATCTACCTTTAGACAACCCATTGATCCATCCATCCATCCAGCTATAGGTGTGTCTTTGTGTATCTGTGTTTGTAAGCCTGTTCATTTATATATGAACTTGTGGAACTTTTGTTTCAAAATTATCCTTTAATTTCTGTTTTTCAAATTCTTTGCTGAAATACAAAAAGACAGAACTATCCATGTTGAATGGATCAAGTATTCATATACGTGTTGTACATGTGCACTAGAATTATGCCTGTATCTTTTGCTTGACTTACTGGTGCATGCATACTTGTGCATTCTTTTTCATCAGTGAATTCTCTGACATATTGCATCCCAGTAGGGTCCAAAAGGTTCACTGAAATAGAAATGTACAATCTTAGAGGTTGAGGTCAATTTATTTGATCTATTCATTGTAAGCATAACATTCTTGTCAAAAAAAGAAAGAAATGTAAGCATAACTTTTATCTATTAATCATTTATTGTTGAATGGTATAGCTACAGCGGTCTTCAACACTTAACTATATATATATTGCAATTTTTGGTGTTTAAGGAACTTGAACCTTGCCGCTCCTTGCTTCTTTAACATGCCAGCTGGGGTTAAATGGGTGATTGGCTCAAGCTGTTTGATAAGTTTGAATTCATTTACAATGTAGATATATCAGTATTTCCAACTTCCAACTGTAAACAATTCTTGCTGCTTTTTGCATGTTTACAGGACAGTATTGCTTTTTTAGCGCTACTTTTACATAATGTGCGTTTCACAAAAGAGAAGAAAAAGAAAATCGTGCATCTGCAGGAACTTACTTTACAAATATGTACATATTTGGCATTGTTATTTAAATTTACTGCCTTTTCCTTCTCCTTGATAAGTATGACTTGCTTTTTAAATCTACTTTACATTTATGTAAACCCTTGATAAGAAAGGGTGTTAAGTTGTTAGCAACTGATAATTGCTTTTATTACTTCCTTTTTAGACAAATAAATGGAAATATGCATTGAAAAATTAAAAGTTTTGGACAATTCATGCTCATTGCAAAATAATGTTGGATCTTAAAGTTATTCTTTTTTAGTCAAAAGCTTGTTAACTATTGTAGAAAGTGCAACACATGGATAGGAGAAAACAAATTATTAAAGTAATATGCATCACTTATTATGTATGCATTATGCAATAATATTTTAGTTGTCCCAATGGGACCATGGACCTAAGGTTTTGAAGGAGAGATCGTCTCATAGAGGACAACGATCTAATCTAATATATTTTTATTGTGTTGGGTTTAAAGGAGAGGTCCATTTAATGAGGCTTTTGGTCGGTATCCAGAAAGTTGTTGCTACTCTCATATTTTTTATCATGAATGTAATTTGATGATAAACAATTGATTTTACTTGAGGATCCTTCAGGAGTTATTGGTGCTTCTAAAAACCATGTGGAAGATGTATTTAGGGTGTATTTTGGACCTATAGGCACTGGAGATTCCATACAATCTGAACTTTTATGTATTTACTTCAGTGGGTGAGGTTGAGTATTTTCCTGGGTTACAACAAATTAGAAGCTTAGGGGGATTCACAAGGGGTGAGTTGATGCAGATACTGACCATTGGTCCCTATGATATCTTCTCAGGGAGGCTAGATCTGCAACAAGAATGGACACCTCATTCAATTGGCCCAAAGATCAGATGGCATCCTTACTGAACTTTTGAAATTGTTTTCTTTTTTTTTTGCTGTTTTTAATAATTTGTTAATGTACTATTATGTTCTTGCTAATAGAAAGACAAAGGCAGACAATTGATTTTATCACAGTGTGCTCTTTCCTGAGCTTGGTTGTATCTGGCATTGTTTATGACGATTTGCTTCTTTAACTACCAATAAAGCATTTTTTCATTTTCATGCAATTTTTACAATATTCATACTTCTATACATTTCCATATTATTTTTACAATTGCACCATGCTCTGTGCTTTGAATTAACTACCGCTTCACTACAGTTGGGTTGGGTGTCTGAAGCAGGTAGTGTTAGATCTATGTGACGCTGAAATCTCAGGATACGGAAGCTTGTCAAAGATTAGTCCACCTGCAAGATACAGGTAAATGGGCATATCGTACATTGAACAATAAAATATATGATCCCCTATCAAGAAAGCAACGTATATTTAATGACTGAAATGCATTCCATTATCGGTATTAGTATTCAGGAAAGCTGCATTGACTAACATAGATCTTGCATATTCAAACACACAAAACAAATATACATACATAATTACATACATCAATTAATATATATACAATAAACTAAACAATTATGTATATGGTTGAAGGAACATGGGATGATAACATATTCTGGACATGAATATTGGATGTCTATACGGTTCTTGAAAACTTGCAACTGTACAAGTTGGGTGTTTGGCTTTGGTGTGTCCAACACACATCCCCTACTAATTCCCATGGCATATCATATTGGCATGGACGCTCTTAGGGTAAACGAAAGCACATCACACCATGGTACTTTTTGTCACATTATGATACCTGGATGAAGGCATATCTGTGTTCGTTGTTTTATTTTCCCTTTTTCCTTTTATCATTATTTTTTCTTTTTTTTTTGGGGGGGGGGGGTGGGGGCAGGGGCAGTTTGGTTTCTGATGGATTGGAGTGCAGCTGCTCTGTTTGCCTTCCAAAACATAATACTGCATCCTAGGCACCTTTATATGTCCTAGCTGTCATTGTCATTATTGAATTTGATAGATTCTTCACAAGGACATCCATGGAATTTCATAAAGAGGAGAACAGTGTTTCTGGAATTGTTCCCGAGTACGGTGCAATCTTCATGTCCAACCGTGCTACAAAGAAAGAATGTTTTAAGCAGAAGCTTTTTGGACTTCCTTTTAATCGAGCTGACTTTGTGAAGCAAGTTAAGGCTGGAATGTTATTATTTCTCTTTGAATATGAGAAGAGGAAACTGTATGGGGTGTTTGAGGCTTGTTCAGATGGTGCTATAAACATTGCTCCACATGCATTCCGTTCATCAGGAAAGCAATTCTCTGCTCAGGTACGTAGGTGTTTTATTGTTTTTCCTCATTTTTTTTTATTTCTTCCTTCTTGAAATGCATTGGGAATCTTCTATCATATGATGGCAATTCAATATTTCAATGGATTTGGCCTTTTTCTGCATGCTATTCTTGTGCAGATTCATTTCACTACTATCTGGAAATGTAACCCACTGTCAGAACATGAGTTCCGTGATGCCATCAAAGATAACTACTATGAAGCATACAAGTTTAACTTTGGTCTTTCTCAAGATCAGGTTTACTCATGCCCTGTCAAATTGTAGAATCTTATATTGATGGAGTAGCACAGATGAAATTGAGTTATTTATTTATTTATTTTTGTTTTAAATATGTAGGTTCACAAGCTTTTGTGGTTATTCAATACCAAAAAAATTGAAGTCCAACGGCCTCGGATTCTCTCCATAGGAAGTAAGGTCAACAAGTCTGGTTTGGGTAGAGTAACAGTAACTGAGAATGGCAGATTTGTAACAACTGGTAGTGTAGAAAATGAACTTAACACAGTTGGAGGTATTGAGCCTGTGAACTCGACAAGGTATCCTGATTTACATGGACCTAACCTTCTTTCTGGTTGTTTTAACAAACATATTGTAGACAGAAACAATTCTATAGTTCAAACTCAACATTTGTCTACATTACCCAGTTCAATGGAACAACATTCAACATCTCACGGGGATGCAGTCCAACCTGTCTGCACTAATTATCCTTGTAATCCAGAAGCTCCTCCCATTAGTCTCTTCCCTTTATCCAGAAAAAAGATTAGATCCTATGAAGATAACCTAAATGCCACAATAGATTCTGAAGGCTACATTCCATTACCTCTTTCTCCTTGTCATTATGAGCACACCAGTGTTGCTGAGTATATCAAAACCTGTCCTGTGACGTTAAGTGGCCTTGAGCAATACAGAGGCTTATCCTCCTATGAGCCCTCTGTAACTACCATGGGTTTGTCAAGGGAGAATATGAACACTCCATCCTTTGAATTAAATTCAGACAAGGATCTAACTCCAACCTATGTAAGAGACTGCAGTTATCATTCAACCCGAGAAGCTTCAACCGCCCCCATTCCATTGCCTAATGATTGCCAGCCACGTTTTCTAGAAAAAACTGCTCTGCAATCTCAAACAACGGACTTTTTTGCAGATATCTATGATAATCATTACCATGCTTCTATCCAGTCCGACACCCAGAATAAGAGAGCCAGTGTATTTTCCCGCCTGTCTGTTGAGAATACATCAGTTAATGAACTTATGGAAACATTGCACAAGAATCGGAAATGCTGGAGGAAAAATGCAAGAAAAATTAAACAAGTTATCAGACAGCATGATGATGAAAACAAGGAAATAATAACAAAGATGAAGAGAATTGATGCTGTTCAACTTGATGAACAGACTGGGGGTGATGACAAAATTTATGTAGAGATTCCCCTTGTGAATTTCAAACGTCGTAGTGAAATGCGGAAGACACTTGATGAAACTCAGGCCAAGTGTGTTGATTGTGCAGAGAGCATGGATGTTCCAGTTAAGCAGCATAAGAGGAGAAAACTAGTGAGGCCATCCTTCAGTAATGTATCTCCTTGTAAAAATGGCATCATCAGCAACCGCTGCTCTGGTAACAGGGGTGAAGAAAATGCTGGAAGTGGTGAGTCGACTTTCAAAAGTGAAGGCGATGGCGACAAAAATTTGCTTCAGAAAGTTGGGGTGCCAAATGTTATCCCTCCAGCATGTGCCAGTGGAAAAATCGAAGATGATTCAACCAATGAGTATTGCCAAGCTAAGGGGTCATCGCAAGAGCATTTTAGTCCTGAGTACCTTCTTAGCTCTGCCCAACTGTCACTGAAAAAAATCTGCAATATGCCGGGTTGTAGTAAAGGTGAAGACAATGGAAAGTGGTCATCCCAAGATTTTGGTATTTAAGTAGTTTGCCCAGTTGGATCTCAGGGCAATCTTGGCAAAATGGAAGGTACATGTAATAGGGATTCCAGTATACAACAAACATCACAAATGCCTCTTGGTTCATGCTGAGCAAGGCTGGATTAGTAACCACGTTTTCTTTTCTTGTTTTATTCTCTTCTCTTTTGGAGAGAAATTATTCAGTCTTGGTTCTCATACTAGGGAATTATTGTTGCCATCTTTGATGAGCTGATTAACTGTTCAAGGACATGTACAGGCTTCTCTTTTATTTTATCTTGTTTTCAAGATCAATGGCTGTAATATTGCTTTTGGATTGCAACTGTGTAACATGATTCCTAGAATATGTAATTGACAGAGCTTTACCACGCTTATATTTGATGGTCGAATCTCATATTCAGTGGGTCTTTTGGATTGTCAAAGAACAGATCTGCATCCTAGGATTTAATCTCCTATATACCGGTCTTGGCATTAGATCATATCAGCATACTAAAACTAATTGCTCATTAAAGTTTCTTGGGGTTTATCCTGCAACACCAAAACAGTTCTCTTTAAACCTTGCACAGGGAACTAGTTGTTGAGTCCGCGTTCGGAACGCATGAACCCACCAATGAGAGACAACCACGTCAAGCTAACGTTAACGGGTCTTTGGCCACTAACTGTAGTATGTTGTGTGTAGTGTATGGTTGAGGTTGAACTGATTGCAAAATGACAAAAAGCTGATTAAAACTTCTCTGTTCAATTTCTCCTCCACTCACAGAACGCATGAACCCATCAATGAGAAACGACCACATCGTCTTCGTCTGGGCGAAACCTTTGGCCATTAACTGCAGTGTGCAGTTGAATCGGATTGCAAAATGACAAAAAGCTGATTAAAACTTCTCTCTATTTGAATCCTCCCTCTCATTTTCTATTTCCCCTCCATCGAACCCTACCCATTCGGAAGCCATCGGTAGCGACAGCTCTGGCGGTACATTCTTGGCATCCTCCTCTTCCTCTTCTTCTTCTTCACAAACTGCTCCTTTTGTGTAAAATGTTGATTTGTTTCTTATTTAATGCGACACGTTTGCAACTCGATCAACCCTTTGTTTTGTTTGAACTTGATATTCGAGTTTATGAGAAAAGAAATTAGCAAAAGTCTTGCTGGTGGCTTCTACTTCCTGTTTGTTGTGCTGGTAGGTCTCCTGGATGTGTTGGTGTGGCCTTTAACAATACATTGGCGCAGGTGCCAGAACGGATTACGTTCGTCTGTCTCCGACACCCTCTTTGCCACCTCCTAAAGCTGCAAGCGAGGCCCGTCTTCTAAATTCTAATAGCTAGCTAGATAGGAATTCCGAATTCCTCCCTTTTGGGTGGTCAAATAAGAAGCTTTTAATTTGCCTCCTTGTAGGACATACTTACATTGATCATCATTTGCAAGAGCCTTGACCATGATGAGGGCAATATTGGTGCTATGTGCGGTAGCAGTTCTGGTATGCTCCTTCCTCAAGAAAGAGGCAAACGCCACACTCATCGTCTACCAGGCCATTCGCATGGGTGGAAAAAGAGTGGCAAGTGCCATGAAAAGTAGGGATGAGCATAGTTCGGTTGAAACCGAATAACTGAATCGAAATTTCGGTTTTGGTTTTATCGGATTGATTATTTTGGGTTAAATGGTTCAGTTCGGTTTTAGTATAATCGGGTTTCGTTTCGGTTTTGGTTCTGATATTTAGAGGTTCGGTTAATCGAAATAACCGAACTAGTAAGTTGTAATTATATACGCCATTAGACCATAACATGACAAAACCCTCCAGTCTACGCCTTCGGCCTTCCCAAAACACAAAACACTCCAATCTCTATCTCCCTTCGGCCTTCCCAATTCCCTTTGCGGTTTTGCCCACTCGCCACTGCGTCTTCTACTCTTTAGTCTTCACTTCTTCAGAGTTCATCTTCTCTACTCTTCTCTTCGTTTCTAAGTCTATGACTTAGTGACTTCTGAGTCTCTTCGTCTTCTCTTCTCTACGGAGTTAGGTCTGGCACCAGCGGCAGCCGCACCACTCAGTCATTCTCACAGTGTCACTCACCAGCGGCAGCGGCAAGTGATACTCTGGCAACTAGCAAGGCAGCAACGGTGACCGGTTCAGACTTCAGAGCGTAAAGTTGAAGACAAGATTAGGGAACTTCTTAAGCCTGTGTTCGTATCATAGTGGAGTTGGAAAGTTCAATTACTCAGTTCAGAGTAGGATTTAGGAATTGGGTGGCCAACAATTTCTGTTTCTACCCATTTTTTGTATATTTAACAAAGGGCTGAAATGGAATGAAATTACCTCATTTTTTGCACAACTATTGGTATATTTCAGCTATGGGAGAACCAGAGAACTGGAGATAGAAAGCTTAGAATGCTTTTATCTTAAAAAAAGAAAATCATTGAATGGAAGTGCAAGAAAAGCTTAGGAGATCCAAAAACTTGGTGCAGGAAAAGTTACAGTCCATGAATGGCAAAAATTCGGTTCTAACTGAATCAATCGAAATAACCGAAAAAAAAATTGGTTCAATTTCATCGGTTTAGGTGAAGTTCGGTTTCGGTTTGGTTTTTCAATGTAGTAGATCGGTTTTATAAAATTCGGTTTGTTCGGTTTGGTCGGTTTGGTTTTTAACCAAACAAATCGAATGCACAGCCCTAATGAAAAGTGTTTGTATTCAGTCGAACTGAGAAGAAAGAAGAGAGAGAGAGAGAGAGAGAGAGATGAGGGAAGGAGGAAGAAGAATAGTGTCGAACTAAGTAGTCCTAAAGTACTACTGAGTCGAACATTCGATTTGAATTAATAAACAGGCATACAAAGACAGAAATGCCCCTATTTAAGAGACATACAAAAACTAAATTACCCCTGTTTAGTCGACTCCAACACTCCCCCTCAAGCTGGAGAGTATATATCATATAATACCAGTTCATTACATATATAGTTTACTCTTCCCGAACTTAACCCTTTTGTGAACAGATCTACCCATTAATCACTAATTCTCACATGCTCTGTTCTTATCACACCATTGATGACCTTTTCCCTTACAAAATGGCAATCTACCTCTATGTGTTTAGTTCTCTCGTGAAACACTACATTGAATGATACGTGAATTACAGCCTAACTGTCAAAGTATAGTTTCATGGGTTTGCTTATTGAGAACTCGATTTCTTGCAATAGATTCTTCAACCACACTAGTTCACATGCAGTGTGTGCCATATCCCTGTATTCTGCTTTTGCACTGCTTCTTGCTCTTCCATGTCACAAGGTTTCCTCAAATAAAGGTACAATAACCTGTAGTAGATATTCTATTTAATACAAAGACAACCCAGTTTGCATCAGTGTATCCAACTATTTCAAGATCACCTCCTGGTTTGTATAATAATCCACGACCTGGAGCTCCCTTCAAATACTGCACAATCCTAAGAACTGCATCCCAGTGAGGTACTCGAGGACTCTGCATAAACTGGTTTACCACACTAATAGCAAATGGGATATCAGGCCTAGTAATAATTAGATAATTCAGTTTTTCCACTAGCCTTCTATACTTTCCAAGATTATCAAACAATTCACCTATGTCACTTCCCAACTTCACATTCAAATCCATAGGGAGTTTTAGTTGGTTTAGCACCTACTAACCTTGTTTCCATTCAAGCAGTCTGTCTCTTCATCTTCCAGTTGTGTCCATCTGTTGTTCGGCTTCCAGCATGTAAAAGTCTGTATATTTTTTTTTATCTTCTAGCATGTAGAAGGTTTTGTTTCGAGGGTGACAGGTTCTCAGAAATTATCATCTGATGTCCATCTGTTGCTCGGCTCCCCTGATGTTTGACTGAAACTTTCAGAAGTTATCATCTGATGTTCATTTGCTGTTCGGCTGCCCTGGTGTTCGACTGAAATAACCTTCTTTTTTTTACTTTGTTCTCATTGACAGTTCGGTTGCCCTAATGTTTGACTGAAGTAACCATTTTTCTTACTTTGTTCTCATTGACTATTCGGTTGCCCTGATTTTGGACCTATTACAGGTCTACCGATTAGATGTGTGGTGAACTTCACCTCTTTCTTTCCTTTCTATTGTGGGGTTGTTTGATCCCTGTGCAACCGTAGGTCATAAGGACCTGTTTATGTGTTGCAACAACAGTTTTGTTTTTGGAACCCTGTGAAACCGTAGGTCATAAGGACCTTGTTTGTGTGCTGCAACAGCAGTTTTTTGGTGGACTGAAGGTCTAGAAGTGGTTGGTACCTTCTGTAATAACTCTTTGAGGCTATGTTACTTTTTTTGGGTGTTGTTTTTTAAATCTGAAATCATGAGTGGTGAAAATTCTGCTACATCTGGAGTTTCCTCAATGCTGAATGGAATGAGTGGGGGTGTAGACCTATCATTTCCCATGGTTGTTGTCCCTCTTGATAGTTTAAATTACTTAGAGTGGTCAAGAGGGATGAAGTTGTACATCACTACAAGGGGGAAGATAGGTTATATTAATGGGAGAATTAAAGAACCACACTCTAGGAGTGCTGTATATGATAGATGGAATCAGGAAAACAGCATGGTTATGTCTTGGCTCTTAGTCTCTATGCAACCTCAAATAAGGAAGAATTTCATGTGGGATGCAACGGCAAATGAGATCTGAGAATAAGCCAAATCTACATATTCAGAACTATGACACTATGCAAAGATTTATCAACTACAAGCAGAGTCGTCTACTTGTAAACAGGGGGAGAGGTGTCTATCGGTATATTACTCTGACTTGACTTCTGTCTGGAAGGAGTTGGACCATTATCAGAGTGTGGACTGGAAATGTGATGAGGATGCAAAACTGTATAAGAAACTTGTCTCCCAACAGAAAGTGTTTGCCTCCTTACATGGTTTGAACCCTATGTATGAATCTATTAGAGTCCAGATTCTCAGTTCCAATGATCTTCCATTAGTTCAGGAAGTTTATGCTCTTGTACAATCAGAAGAGAGTAGAAGGAATTTGATGAACAACCCTGGTGGAGATGCAGTTGTGTTGGCAGCAAAAGGGGGTGTCTCTACTAGTGTGGGAAATTCTTCCAGGAAATGAGATTTCTAGAAAAAATGGAAAATAAAGAAAAATTGTGGTGTACTCATTGCCAGAAACCCCGATACACCAAAGATACATGTTGGGATCTTCATAGGAAACCAAAATGGGCTCAAGATCTGAATAAGAAGCAAAGTCCATATGTGAATAAAAGGTCAGGACATCAAGGTACAAAGAAACACACTATGGCCAACATGGCTAGTCGAGAGAATCAGCCCCCCATCCATACTATAACTCAAACACATTCCTCTGGACAAGGGAGGATATTATGAATTCCTTCTGTGACCATTTATAGCTCTATGGTAGAGCAATTCGTCAGATGGATGCTCCTCCCTCAACCTCATTCGCATCTAGATCTAGTAACTCTGCCACAGCTTTCCATGTTGCTTCTCATACCCTTGACTCTCCCTAGATCATTGATTCTGGAGCGTCAAAACACATGACTAGTATGTCCTCTTACTTTCAAACCTATTACCTTCTTTCTGGAAGAGACAAGGTGAGACTAGCTAATGGATCATACGCTTCCATAGATGGTCAAGGAACCATCTCTTTTCCCCTTGGGCTTACCCTCTATGATGTCTTACATGTTCCAAAATTTTCCATTAATTTGTTC
The DNA here is from genome assembly GCF_056320005.1 of Nelumbo lutea. Taxonomy (NCBI): domain Eukaryota; kingdom Viridiplantae; phylum Streptophyta; class Magnoliopsida; order Proteales; family Nelumbonaceae; genus Nelumbo; species Nelumbo lutea. Next base: position 54,804,760 of record NC_142690.1, read on the forward strand.
TCTGTTAGTAGTGTTACTAATTCCTTAAACTGCTCAGTGACCTTTTTTCCTTTCTTACTGTGTGATCTAGGATCTGGCCTCGAGGAGGACGATTGGTAGAGGATGTATGGTTGATGGACTTTACATGCTGAAGAATAAGGTTGGTCTTCATGTTACAGAGTCTATGAGTCAGTCCTATAAGAGTCAAGTTTATTTATGGCATTATCGCCTTGGTCATTTGTCTTTTGAGTCTTTAAAAGTTTTGTTTCCAGAACTGTTTAAGTCAGTGTCTGTTTCAAATTTTTCTTGTCAAACGTGTCAATTGAGTAAACATAGTACAACTCATTTTTTTCCAAAAAATAATAAATCTGAATTTTCATTTCACATTGTTCATTCTGATGTGTGGGACCCTATTACTTTACCATCTGAGAGTGGTTACAAGTATTTTATTACCCTCATTGATGATTATTCTAGATATACTTGAGTATATCCCATGCAAACCAGGGTGGAAGTACAAAAAGTTATCCAAAATTTCAGCGGATGGTCTTCACTCAATTTCAAACTGAAATCCAAATCTTTTAGTCAGATAATGCGGAAGATTATTTTCATAGTGATCTCACAGAGTTCTTTGCTTCGCGTGGTTCACTTCACCGTAGCTCTTGTGCCTGAACACCACAACAAAATGGTGTTACTGAACGAAAGAACCGACACCTCCTTGAAGTGGCTCGGGGTTTACTACTCCATATGAATGTCCCCCAAACATTTTTGGCTTGAGGCTATTCTTTGTTCTACCTACCTCATTAACCATATGCCCTCTCAGTGGTTAGAGTACAAAGCTCCACATCAGTTTCTCTTCCCTAAGGCCCCCCTTCTTCCCATTCCTCCTCGTGTATTTGGTTGTCAGTGATTTGTCCAAAATCCATCTCCCACTCGTGGAAAATTGGATTCTCATGCTACTCCTTGCATTTTCCTGTGTACTCCTTCACCCAAAAGGGATACCGTTGTTTTGGTCATGTTTCTCAGAAATTTTATGTTTCCATGGATGTCTCTTTCTTTGAGGATGAGTCTTTCTTTTCTATTTCTCCTCAGGGGGGAGTATAGGCATCAGGAGAAACTGGTTCAATTCCCTCCTCTTCTTGATCCTCTGCCTTTTCATGTGTTCTTCCATCGTCGCAAAGGCCAACCAAATTCAAGAGCTGTGGAGAACCTAGAAGTTATACCTCCAGTGCCATCAAACTCCTCGAGGGTGGATCATACTCACTCAGGTAACTTGGCTCCCAATTGTGTCCCTAATTCTATTGCAATTGATATCTCTGTTGCTAATGACCTTAACCTTCTTATTGCTCACAAGAAATGTATTAGATTGTGCACCACTAAACACCCTATTTCCAACTTTGTTTCCTATGAGAACATTTCACCCTCTTTTCGTGCTTTTCTTACTTTTATTGACAGTGTCCCTATCCCCAAAATGTGGTAGAAGCTCTTTTAGTCCCGAATGGACAGATGCCATGAATGGGGAAATTAATGCCCTTCATAAAAATGACACAAAGGAACTTGTAGATCTTCCTAGGGGAAAGGATCCAGTTGGATGTAAATGGGTGTTCACCGTCAAACATAGGGTTGATGGCACGGTGGAGAAGTATAAACCTCGTTTAGTGGCAAAAGGGTTTACACAAGTGTACGGAGTTGATTATGTAGAAACTTTTGCTCCTGTTGTCAAGATAAACTCCATTAGAGTTCTATTCTCTCTGACTGCTAACCCGGATTGGGATCTACATCAGCTTGATATCAAAATGCATTCTTGAATGGTGATCTTGAAGAGGAAGTTTACATGATACAACCCCCTGGTTTTCAAGCTCAAGGAAACGAACAGAAGATGTGCAAGTTGTAAAAGTCTTTATACGGGCTGAAATAATCACCAAGAGCTTGGTTCAGCAGATTTCATGTTGTGGTTCAGCAGAAATGATACAAGCAATGTCAATCAGATCACACACTGTTTGTGAAAAGAGGAGAAGGTAAAATTGTTGCTTTAATAGTATATGTTGATGATATAATTATTACTAGTAACTAGAAAGATGAAATCCAGAGGTTGAAGAGTTTCCTTGCCACATAGTTTGAAGTAAAGGACCTAGGGCCTCCCAGATACTTCATTGGAATTGAAGTTGCCCGCTCAAAAATGGTATCTTCATTTCCCAAAGGAAATATGTCATAGATTTACTTCAGGACACTAGAAAGATGGGAGTGAAGCTAGTTGACTCTCCCATTGTCCCAACCATAAATTAGGTGACAGCCAAGGTGAACCTATCAAGGATGTGAAATAATTTTAGAGACTTATTGGGAGATTGTTATATCTCTCTATGACCCCCCCAAACAAAGGTTAGATCACAGTTTGCAGTTTCATAAACTGTAAATCACAGATTGTAATTCTCCCATCTACGAAATCTCCTTCTCTACGAAATCTCCTTTTCTGCGCCGCCATCTTCGATCCAAAAATAAAATAAATAGAAATCGTAATTTCTATTAATAATTACATCAGATCGAATACTTATACATTCAGTCTAAAAAATAAAAAAAAATTATTTTATAGACCAAATGTAATAAAACAATCCATAATCTACAAAAACGCAGGGACTGCACAAATCAAGATTTCGATCTCCTCTTGTACAAACAACCCATAAATCAAGAAAATCATAAAGAACAATTCTAAATAACAATCAGATTTATATAAAAATTAATTTCAGATTATTCGCCCATAATTTTGGGAAATTTATATCTGCGCAAATTGGGTAGAACGCCTTCTGCCCATTTGCGCAGGTTCAGATCTGAAACAAATTGGTTCAAGATTTGAACCATGGCTCTGATATCACTGATGGGATGAGAGATCCATCGTATGGACACCCAAAATTTTGCGGAATAAAGGGGCGAATTTCAAAAAATTTTCTCTCCCTTTCAACTGGAATCACATTCCCTATTTAGAAAATCATATTTTCAATGATCAATCTTGAACCATAAATTAAACCAGGTCTGAATCAAAAGTAATAGGAGAAGATTATACCTGATATGGAGAAACAATATCTCCCAACGAAGGTGTTCACGCCCAAGGAAGGATCCAAAGACTACTCCCACTGAAGATGGCGTAGTGCAAGATGGAGCAGAATTAGCAGTATTCTTCTCCAAAAATTCTGTCCTTCGCAAGAAACAACAGGATGGCATGTGAACACAACTTCCTATCAATTCTTTCAAAAATAACTGATGTCAAAATTGAATCGTGACTTCTCCCACAACTGGAGATCAAATTGGCAAACTGGGCGGCAAGAACAAAGAGGCGCAAAGAAAGAATTCTACAGGGTTGCTTAATTCTTTCTTCTGTGTTTTTAGCACTCAAGAGGATGTGAATAATCTATAGTAAAGGCTATCGCCCCTTCCTTCTCTTGTAACCCCAAAGGATCAGCTCCTAATCCAATTAGGACTTGCTGATCCAAATCTGATTTGGATCAAACATCCCTTTAGGTGATAAGGATAAATCATTATCTTATTTGCAGATTAGATTAGCATTCTCCTAATCTCATTATGAGGTTTCTAGATCTGAATCACATTCAGATCTGAACTCTCTGAGTGGATAGGGTTTAACCCTATCCTATCTACTAATCCATCTTAGAACTCGCCCCATATTTAACTAATCAAATAGCCCAGTTCGAAATGGGCTTTAGGCCCATTAAGCTTATGTGCTCACTTAACCTTCCTAACTGCTGCCTAGTTGGGCTTTCTTATATGGCGTGGGTCAGCCACATGGGTTCGGCCCAGCCTTTGTTACAAGGCCTGACCGAATACACTGTTATGGCCAGTGAACCCCCTGAAACCCATCAAATGGGCTCTATGGGCCCAGCACTTACCCTAAGTGGTCCCTAGGCCGAGCCACCTTGTAACACCCAGGAACTGTGATCAGATGCAAGATTAGCCCATCAGGTATTATCCTCAATGGTCTTACACTTAACCTCTCAGCCCATAATGATCATACACTGCCCGACAAGAGAAGACCTCTCCCTTGGCTGCAAGGAACAATGTTGCACTCTCTACTTATACGGATCCCGGGAATTAAAACCTTTTGCAAACATTTTAGAAACCATATATATATATATATATATATATATATATATATATATACTTTTATAACTCATATAAAATATACTTTGTAAAACAAATCTCAACGATTGAAATCGGCTGCCGGTAGTCTTGGTTTCCATCAATGAGAGTGCATCCCTGATCATTACCTTTGTCCAACAAAGGGGTTGATCCTATCACTATGATCACCCACTCAGATGAATTCTCATACTGTCCCAACATACCCAAGTTTTGACCCCCGCTAAGGATCTCACTGATTGGTACAACAAAGACAGCCCAATCTGACACCTAGTGTAGTATCATAGTCGAGTCTAAGGGTCGGGTGTAACTTTCTAGTTTTGCCCATCAATCTCCAAGGTCCATGGCAATACTAGAAATCTGGTCTAGTTTAAAGATTCAATTAATCATACATTGTATGTGCCTAGGGTCTCACCCTGGCAGCTGAGACAGGCCACCCTAACCGACTTTGTGGCACAACAGTGTCAACCTTATCAGGATAGGTCTCCCCAGACCGACCCATTGGCTGTGAACATTCTAAACTAACAAGAGTCTCATTAAATGTCCAGTTTAAGGGTATTACATAGAAACATACCAAGGAGACATGAATCAAATATGCATTTTTATTCATTTATAATAAACTCATAAAGTACATCATTCTGATTGAAGCTAAGGACATACAAAACTATCCAACAGCTCCCACTTGCACTTAGGTCCAATCAGGTACAAGCCGGAGTCCAATGCTTTCCACGTGTTTCTCAAACACTTACTGTGATAGTGGCTTCATCAATGGGTCTGCTACATTTTCCGCTGACGCTACCTTCTGAATCAGGACATCCCCTCTACCAGCAATCTCCCGCAGTACATGGTACTTCCTCTCGATGTGCTTCGACTTTGAGTGGGATCGTGGCTCCTTAGCCTAAGCAATGGCTCCATTGTTATCACACAACAACGGGATGGATGATGTGCTGGATGGAACTACTCCCAACTCGTGAATGAATTTCTTCATACACACAGCTTCTTTGGCAGCCTCACTTGCGGCAATGTACTCGGCCTCGGTCGTGGAGTCTATAGTGGACCCTGTTTGCTACTTTTCCAGCAAAGAACACATGATCCTATCGTAAAAACATATCTAGATATAGATTTTTTATCATCTGGATCCGACTAGAAATCGGCATATGTATACCCTTGGATCTATTGTGAGCTACTGTCGAATACTAGACAAAACTCTTATGTCCTTCGAAGGTACTTAAGTATGTTTTTCACAGCAGTTCAGTGCTCCTGCCCTAGGTTGGCCTGAAATCTGCTTACTACACTCACCACCTGAGCAATGTCAGGACGAGTGCACAGCATGGCATACATGGTGCTGCCTACGGTAGAGGCATAGGGAATGTCTTTCATGCCATCAATCTCCTCAGAAGTCTTGGGATACATCTTCTTGGAGAGAGTGACTCCATGCCTGAAAGGAACATTTCCTTTCTTGGAGTTTTCCATGCTGTATCTTTTGACTATTTTGTCAATGTAAGCAGACTGGGATAATCCTATTATTCGCTTCGATCTATCTCTATAGAGTCGAAGACCCAGTATATAAGAGGCTTCTCCAAGGTCTTTCATGGAGAATTACTGTGAAAGCCATACCTTCACCATAGTTAACATTCCTACATAATTCTCAATGAGTAGAATGTCATCTACATACAGATCCAAGAAAGTAACTTTATCTCCACTGTACTTCCTGTAAACGTAGGGTTCATCCGGATTCTGCTTGAAGTCAAACAATTTGACAACAAAGTCAAAACGGATGTTCCAACTTCTAGAAGCTTGCTTAAGTCCATAAATGGATCTATTAAGTTAAATATCATATTTTCCTGACCTGCAACAATGAAGCCTTGCGGCTGCTACATATAGATATCTTCAATAAGATCTCCATTTAGGAATGCAGTTTTGACATTCATATGCCAAATCTCATAATCATTGTATGCTGCTACAGCTAGCAGGATCCTAATGGATTTAAGCATGGCCACAGGCGAAAACATTGTCGATGCCCTCTTTCTGAATGTACCCTTTCACCACTAGACGAGCTTTGAAGGTCTCAACCCTACCATCGGGGCCCTTCTTCCTCTTGTAAATCCATTTGCAACCGATTGCTTTTACCCCGGAGGGCGGATCTACCAGAGTCCAAACTCCATTGGTTTCCATTGAATCCATCTCTGTTCTCATAGCCTTCACCCTCTTCTGGGAATCTATGTCCAACATAGCTTCCGCGTGGATCTTCTAGGTTGGTCACTACCTAGAACTTATGGGACATCTCCCACTGCTCCTGAGCTCTCCTCATCAAGAACTATTTCCTGGCGATGGGTGTCTAGGATATAATCGGTTTCCAAGAACTATGCATTTCGGCTACAGAACACCTTCTGCTCACTTGGGTCATAGAATAGGTAACCCATAGAGCCTTTTGGGTAGCCTACAAATAGGCAACGACTGGTCTTGGATTCCAACTTGTCTGCACTCGTTCTTTTAACGTGTGCTGGACAACCCCAAATCTTTAAGTGTCTGACACTTGGTTTCTTTTCGGTCCAAAGTTCATATAGAGTGTTCGGAACCGATTTGGTTAGAACCCGATTCATTACGTAAATCGATGTCTCTAATGTGTAACCCCAAAAGGATGTGGGTAACTCTGAGTGTATGAGAAGTGATCGGACCATATCCAATAAGGTTCTATTCCTTCTCACTGAAACACCGTTAAGTTGTGGTGTAGTAGGAGGAGCTAACTGTGATACTATCCCATTGTCCTTTAAGTAGTCCTTGAATTCGTCAGAGAGATACTCGCCACCTCGATCTGATTGAAGGGATTTAATTTCTCTCCCTAACTATTTCTCGACCTCTTGTTTGAACTCTTTGAACTTTTCAAAGGATTCAGACTTGTGTTTCATTAGTACACGTAACCATATCGTGAAAAATCATCGGTGAAAGTGATGAAATACATGTGTTGATTCCGTGTCCAAACACTCACGAGACCACATACATCAGTATGTATAAGGTCAAGTGTCCTTGTACATCTTTAGGCTTACCGTTAAATGACCGTTTCATCATCTTGCCTTGCAGACAAGGCTCACAAGTGGGAATATCTTCTACAGTTAGAAAATCCAAAGGACCATCCTTTACCAACCTTGTGATTCGGTCAACACCGATGTGGCCAAGTCGGTAATGCCACAGACACGTAGAATTAACTGTATCACAGGCTCTCTTCTTGGGGTTTTCAGCCAACGTAGTTTCGGTTATGTTAGTTTCTAGAGAATGATGTAGAACATAGAGATTGTTCTCTAGTTCCCCGTATGCGATGAATCTGTTATTTCTTTTAATAGTAATCGTATTACTAAAGAAGACAGAATAACCATCTGCACACAGTTTTGAGACAGAAATCAAATTTCTCCTTAAATTTTGTACATAAAGACAATCTTTCAGTACAATTGTTCATTTTCTAAAAAGTAACTCCACGTTTCCTATGGCCGCGGCTGCAACAGTTGCAGTAGTCCCCAAGTAGAGTGTGACTTCTCCTTCACTCAGTCTTCTGCTTACCTTGAACCCCTGCAGTGAGTTACACGCATGAGTTGAAGCCCCGGAGTCAATACACCAGGACACAGAAGCTACCAATAGATTGGTTTCTATAACACAAGTTTCAAATTTACCTTTCTTGGATTCCGGGTAGGCAGGACAGTTCCTTTTTCAGTGGTCGTTCTTCTTGCAAAAATGACAGGCATCTAATGCCTTGTCATTCCTTTGTTTCTTGGGTTTGGAAACCTTCTTTTGGGGCTTTCTCTTTGCCTTCCTTTTCTTGCCCGATTTGCCAGTTTCAACAAGCATGGCAATGGGCTCATCCTTTTTAATCAATTCTTTGGCCATCTGCAACATATTACTGAGTTTCTGCAAGCTGACGTTCAGCTTGTTCATGTTGTAGCTCATGATGAATGGATTAAAAGGATTGAGGCAAAGAGTTGAGAATAGCATCAATCTGTGTTACCAGATCCAACCCGAATCCAAGAGCCTCTAGTTCGTTGATATAGCATCAATCTGCACGGTCATGAACTGTTTCAAGACCTTCTGCCGAGTAGAACGATTCTGCTCTTCGTACATTGTCTTGAGACTGTCCAATACGTCCTTAGCAAGTTCGATCTGATCGAACTGCCCCTGAATTGGATTGTCCAAAGAGGCAATGATATAGCAGCAAGCATGGGAGTTTTTCTCCTCCCATTCTTGGTATTCTCTTCTTCGGGCCTCTTAAGCCCTATCTTCCGGACAATCCGGGGCAGGATTCTTGGCTACCTTATCCAGCTTTTTAGAGGTTAAGACCACTATAAGGTTCCTGTACCAGTCGGCATAGTTTGGGCCCTCAGCTTGTTGTCGTCAAGCAACTTTGCAAATTGTCCGTTTGCCATTTTTTGATAAAAGAGCAAACATCAGTCCATAACCTAATTTGATTCATGTTCATTACATAGATATGGATTTTAATCTATGTTCCATTTCCATATATTCATCTCTGAGATTTCCCTCATTTCTCAGTGACAAAGACTACGAGTTGTCTCTGGAAATGTGGGAAATCACATAGGGTGCATGGAGCCAACTGTTTCAGCTGCATAGCCCCACCACCTTTCTGTGTAGAATCATATCCACTCATCACATGAACTTTCCCTTTGGCCTCTGTCAAACAAGGTTCAGAGCCGTTTTCAGGTAAACCTTTCTGTCTAGTGAGTGCTTACCCATCATGTTCGTGAACGCCAAGGTACCATGAGAGAGTTCCCATTTTCTGGTGAAGCCCCTCCCACATCGGTCTATGATGCCCTTATCATCTTATGAAACATTCAAACAAACCCAACAGCAAATGGATAGCCCATTTTCTGATACGTTTCCTTATTACTGAAGGACCCATCCTCATGCTAATGATGGAAGGCCTTTAGAGAGTTCATCATATGAATCTCCCTATCACATGCACTCATATTAGCTGGAGGGAACAGTAAATTACGCCCTAGTTTGATTTAGGTCAAACCCAAGTGGATAGGGTACCGCACATAACCTCTCCATGAGGTGTGGGGCCCACCACTGAAAGAGGTCATCCAGTGACCAAAAGGGGCACCATGGCAATGATGTGCATTCAGCCATGGTGTGCGCAAGAGCCACTGTCGATTGATCATGGGCCAAGCATTTATGGCCCATGTACGTAGCACATCATCACACATCCATACATCACATGCAAGGATAAATTGATCCAATCAATTAATTATCTGTAAAGCCCATTAGAAGTCCATTTTAAATCCATAATATTAACTATTAATATTATCTAGGTATATGGGCCGAATTAGGGTTGATGGGTTCGGCCCATATAGCTTTATCCGCAGAGTGGGCTTTTAGCAGTTTTAACCATTTAAAACTGGGCCTTTACAGGTTGGGCCGAATTAACCATTTAATTAAATATCAATCCTCAGGCCCATTAGTTGGAAAAACAGGACCATGGACATTTTTTCTAAACCGAACCGGTACCACCGGTTAACCGTTCTGCCGGTTTTGATTTTTTATAGTTTTAGTTTTTTGATTTTTTATATTTACAATATATATTATATAAAAATATGTATAATATATTATAAATATTTTAAAAATATATAATATATTTATAAATAGATTATTATAAATATAATATATGTATATATTTATATATAATGAATATATATTTATATATAATATATATATAATATACATATAAATATATACCGGTTAGCTCGGCTAATCACCGATTTTTTTGTAGGTTTACCAAAAACCAAACCGGTCCTTTGATTTTTCAAAAATACCATACCAAAACCGAATCGATTGGTTTGGTTAATCGCATTTTGCGGTACGGTTTTCTTGGTTTGGTTTGGTTTTTCGGTTTTTCATGGACGCCCCTATTGCAAACCACATGTAAGGATCTTAACTTCATATTTCCCCTCTAATATTTCCAATCAATTTTGGTTGAGTAATTTCCCAATCCAACCCAATTGGGGCAATTTCGGCTTGGCCACTTATAAACCAACCTGGCCATTCGGTTTAGTTGCAAACATTTTAGCTAACCAAATCAGCTTTAGTTCAACAATTCCCAATCCAACCAAGTTGGGTCAATTTCAGTTTGGCCATTTGTAAACCGACCCGACCATGGATATATATATTAATATTTTATATATTAAATATAATTTTTTTAATAAAGAAAATGGAAAAATTCCTATATTTCTTTGTCTAAAATATTTTATATCATAAATTTAATTTTTAATAACATCGATGTAATTTTTAAAATTTAAATTTAATTTTTAAGTTTAAATCTTTTGAACAGATTGACTAAACCAAAAATTGACACAAATCGAAACAACCCAAATTCGTCGGTTTTCACTACTAGTCACTTAGTTTCGGGTGACCAACTCCCAAACCTAACCAAGTTGATATGGTTAGCCAAAAAGCATGCAGCCAAATCGAAATGAGTCATGAACACTCCTGATTTCAACTAAATTAATAGTCTAATTTCTAATAAATAACAATAGTTTAATCATCAATAATTATTGAAAACTTATAGTGAAAATATACTATTATTGAAAATAAATTTATAATGGAAATACAATAAATACAAATATAATAATTACAATAATTATAAAAGTACAATAAATACCGAAAATAAAGTGAATTAGTCGATAAATAGAGTAATCTCAAATAATAGTTTAATTTCTATAAATATTAATCAATAAATAATAACAAAAATATATAATTGATAAAAATAAATTTATAACAAAAATACAATAAGTTAATTTTAAAGTTAAATAAGATTAGTTTTATCTCCAATAATTATTGAATTCTTTTGTAAAATAAAAAACAAAAATATATTTATACATAATTATTGAAAATATATTTATCACAAAAATACAACAAATAATTACTGAAAATACAACAAATATTAATTTTTGTATAAATAGTTAAAAAATTAATATTTTAAATTTATTATTAGTAAATATTAATTTTTTGAAAACTATTTTCTAGAATTATTAATTGATATAACTGAAATTATTTGTTTACAATATTATTTAGTTATTTAAATAATATCACTATATAAAGTCTTAAACTTTTAAGATATAATTATACTTTATACTATTATTACATGACTTTATTATTAATTTTGTAAAATACTAAATTATTTTAAATTTGAAAACTATGAAATCTATTATAATTATTTTTCTACCTTTAAGAAAATTTTTAAATTTATTACATAATTTCATTATTTCTACTATTTAAATTTTAATTATTTAAAATATTTATTTGTTTAATTATTTAAATAATATGTAAAATATTTAATTTTTTTTCTTATTTTCAGTTTTATTTGTTTTAAAGTTATTACATAATACTAAATATTTGTTATATATTTATTTAGATACTTTTAATTTTTTGTTATTTAAACTATTTAGTTATTAAAATATTTAAATAATATTTTTTAATATTAAATTCTTATTATTTGAATAACATTTAAATTGAATATTCTATTAAATTATAATTTATATTATTAGTGCATAATTTTGTAATGAATTGTGTAAAGATATAAAATTATTATTTATAAATTCTTATTTATCCATTATAATGTTGTTTTGTGTTTTTTGTAAACATTTTAAAATTATTATATGATTTTGTTATAATTTTTAAATAATTGGTAATTTTTTTAACTCAAATTTCCTTAAATAAGTATAGATAAAAAGTGGGAAAAATGATAAATTGGAATTAGAGATAATTTAGGAGAAAGTGGGGGATAGTATTGCTACTTGGCTAGACATTAGAAAAGAAAATCCCTCTTTCTTTATCTATTGGTTGTTAGAGAAGAAATTATTTAGGTGTGGGAGGTAGTTTAGAAAAATTTTAGAGGAGATTATTTAGGTTATTGGGACCCTGTATACGAGAGAGAGAGAGAGAGAGAGAGTTAAGGTAGATTTTTATGGGGAAATGAGAGTCTCTAATTGGCTATATCAAAAATGACATGGAGTAAAAAAAATAAAATAAATAAAAAGAGAGAGAAAATTCCTAGACTTTCTTCTTTTATAGTGTGTGTATGAATATAATACAATCACACGGTATTTTCGTATTAAGTTTATATCTAGATCTTATCAGGATTATGTCTAATCAGTAATAATCATAGGAAACTATGTATGTGTTTGGTTCTATAGGTGTTTAATGCTTTAAACATTTATTTAAAAAATTCTACTTTAAACACTTATTACTTTTGTTATTTGGTTGAGTGTTTCAAATGTGTTTCAAGAAACACGCCATAAAGTATGCCACATAAGCATTTCATTTCAACAAACACTCAGTGTTGGGGAAAACGAGAATTTGAATTTTCCCCTATGCCTCATGCACACAAATCTAAGCACTTTTATTTTTTGGTGTTTATTTGATTAATGTTGAAACCAAACAGTGGTATCATGCACAATAAACGTCAACACCTATGTAGCATAGATGTGATAGTATTTTTTTAATAAACGCCCACAGAACCAAACATAGCCTATGATGACATTTTTATAAATGCAATATGTAAATAACACATCACTTTGATTTTAAAAGAAATCCATTCCCTTTCTCTTTCTCTTTCTCTCTTGGAATCTCTTAAACTAAAAAAAAAACTTACAGGAAACTATGGAGGCTTAATCCCACTTTAGATAATACATAATGTAGCCCTTTCAAAAAATTCAACAATTTATATTTTCCCTAACCCATTTTCCACTATATCCATAAGGCTTACACAAAATGTACCCATTGTTTATTCAATTTCTAGAAAAAATATTTGAAAAGGTATTCATCAAGACTTAAAAGATAAAAAATGCAAGGAATATTAGAAAAATAATTTTTAAAAAATATATTGTTAGTAAATATTAAGTATTATGATTGTAATAGTGGTCAAACTTAATTCCAAACAAATTAGATCTGAACTATGAGAAAATATATTTAGTAAACTAATAAGAAGCAAATTGAAATTTATTGATAACAATTTAAGTCATGACAAGTGTTCGCTCTCCTTAAAACTAATGTCACGTTTCAAAGTATTTCCGTTGGTGCAAAAAGTTTCTAACGGTCAATCTTTAATTATCTTGGCATTGTGTGAACTCAAAGACCAAAGCAATAAATTAGTGTGTTACATATGCCCAATACGATTCAATGCAAGGAAAATAGTGTGGGAGAGAGTAACTCAAACAATAGCAACTTTTATTTTGTTTTTAGTGCACAAAAAGAATTCAATTATCTTGACAATTAAGCAAACTTATTTTCAAAGCAGAAATGTCTCCCTTTAACGTTGGGAGTTTGCCCATAAATAAAAAAGTGTAGTGGTTATAAAGAGAACTTTTAGGATGTGGCCTCTTAACCAAAACATTCAAAATTTTAAAAAGGAAAAAAAATAAACAAATAAAAATAACAATAGGGACATTGAACCCATGCACACAGTGTTGTGGGCAAACAAACGTATATAGGCTTAACCCAACTGATACATACGTTCGTGTGTAGGTCCAAGTGCATTATCTTTACAAACTCTATAAGACAAAATAAAAGCATAAGACAATAAATAAATTCAAGAGTAATGATCTTCCTAGTCCATGTAAGACTCAAAACATTCTATTAACAAACAAAAGAGAAAAAAAAACAAAGACCAATAAATATTTAATTTGAATTATAAAAAAAGCCAAAATAGGTACCAATATATAATGTAATATTCTTTAAATATGTATAAATACAATAAAAAAATTCTAAAAAACATTGTGAAAAAATTAAGATAGGCATAGATGTGTTGTGAATGTTTTGCCAAAAGTTAAACCAATGACACTAAATCAAATATCTTAAATAATTATAAATTAAGCATATAAATACAAAAAATATATACTTTAATAGTTTATATAAAATATATTATTGAAAAGTAATTTGGAATTGTTAAAACATTTTAAAAATAAAGAGAATAAATCTTCAGAAACTAAAATAATTATTATTAGTATTATGAATACTTACTTTGGGTTTGAGTGTAGGTCACGAAAGTTAAATTTGATTATATAATGTTAATTTACATTTTTACTCTTTATTTGCACACATGCACAATAATATGTCCGTTTATACTACTGAACATTAATAAAAAATTGTTTCTTAAATGTTCTTAATAAATATACACTATAAAAAACAAAATGTAAGTTAAAATTTATTAATTCTTACGAGTGTAATGAATAAATGAAACATGATATAATAATACATCCATTTTCTTAATTTATATGCGTAAAGTTTAAAAATCTTAATATTTCTTGTCTTTATTTATGAAGAACTCTTGTAATAAGTTTTTAAAAGATTAAATTAATTAAAATCGATGAAAAAAAGGGAAAATGTGGTTAAGAATAAATATTAAAATATCAATATGCTCGATATTCAAATATGATTATATTAATGCATATCAATATAACAATATTGATGTTCTCTTATTTTTTTATTTTTATAATGATCAGGTGTTAAAATAGATCATTTAAAACCCAATGATAAAAAGGTCGATGCACGTAATACCCATGTTTGGGTATAAGTGTATACCAAAATGGCTTAACTGATATTTTTATTTTATTTTTTATAATAATTAGAAAGTGAGAGAATAGTTTAGTAACTTTTAAAATTTTAAAATATCTATGCATCTATTATTCAAGTGTGTCTATATACACCGATACCAATATGATATATCTTATATCAGACATACTGCATTGATATTTTAATCCTTATTGAAATTTTTTAAAAAATCTAAAATATTTATGCATCGATATACTCAAATCATATTTGCATACATTCATGCCAATATTATATATTTTGTTTCAGGTTTAAGTCTCGTCAATTGTTTGTTAACGTAACTATAAAATTTATTAGGTATGATGTAAAAGAAAATATAAAATAGATTACTATAATGAAAAATTATTTAAAATTCCTGATATTTTATTTTCTTTAATTATAAAGTACCCTTATAACAAATTTCTAAAATAAAAAACTAATAAAAACCAAGAAAAAATATATAAAAGTGATTTAGAGTAACAATTAAAATATTTAAATTTTTACTTTTTATTTAATAACAATGAAAATGATATTTAAAATCTAAGGATTAAAATATTGATATACTTGATATCTAAATAAGTGTTTTGATGCATATCAATATAATTGATACTGATGTTTTTTTTTCTTTATTTATAATAATTAGGAAGCAAGAGAAGAAATTTGAGATCTTTTAAAATTTTCAAAATATTTATGTATTGGTATATTTATGTGTATTTTAATACACTGATATTAATACAATATGCCATGTATTAAACATATCATATTGATATTTTAATACTTAAAACTTTTTAAAACTTTCAAAATGTTTGTGTAACGGTGTATTCAAGCATATCTAAACATATTGACACTGATACGATACATCTCGTCTAATTTGAGTCTCATTGATTATATCTTTTTGTAATTATAAGATTTTATTGAATTAACATTCAAATTCTCATTTTCTTAGTTATTTTATTCTTTGGTTAAGTGAATAATAATGAATCAATTTATTAAAATTCACGTGCAACGCACGTGGGCGATAAACTAGTTATTAAAAAGTTTGATTTTGCTCCACTGTCTCCAGAAGATTAATAGGTCAGTTCTTGTTGACAAATCCTTTATGTTCATCTCTTTACTGTGAAAGTAAATTGGATAAATTTGGTTAATAAGGCTTCGTTCGGTTACGTTGTGGTTGTTGATCTTTTGTTTTTTATTTTGAAAAGAAAACTAAAAACTCGTTCGGCTAGAATTGTGTGTTTTTTCCTTTTCTAATGCATTTCACCTTTAGGTAATTTCTTATGCATCGGCTCTTTCTGACGATAAGGTTATTGATTCACTTCATTTTTGTTTATGTTTGATTTTAATGAGTTTTTGCTGCTAGTTAATTATGTGTATTTATGTATAGGTGAATTTGCTTAAAAATACAACAATTCAATGCTACTTTGATTGCTTTATCTTAAATGGATCATCTACTATTAATGCTTTGAAGGAGATAAATTTAGCTTGGGATGATATTAGGGGAACCATTTTGTATGTTGTTTTTAACGACAAGCAAGAAACTTTTAATCAATTAAGCAATTTGGGTTGAATCATTGTTGTTGTGGGTGAATGCTCTTTTGACTCATCAAGTTCTATCTTTTGGCTGGGTAAGTGCTCTTTTGACTCGTCAAGTTCTATCTCTTGGCATAATAGCATAGTTTAGTTTTTATATGCTTGTTTATGGATTTTGTTTTGTCTTTACCTCATGACATTTGCTTTTTTGTTCAGAAAATACTATTTTTATAGATTTTTTGGGCTTTGATAATTAGCTTCTCATTCCCTTTCAAATACTGAAGGCACTACTGCATGAGATAATTCTAACACGCTTTATATCAATAGAGTAAAAGAATTACTTTTGACAATTTTTCAATTAAATAGAAAGGTTGGTGGTTGTGATTCTTATTTAAGCAGCGAATCTACTAAAGCAATTTTTTTTCAAAACTTATCCTTTCATTGAAATAGAATTAGGTACGGAGCTTTGATATTTGGAAACCATATTAGAAAAAATTTTGATTTTATGAGGAAAATAAATATTAAACTTCTACTTCCAAAAATCATAAATCCTAGATGTATCTTGGGGAAAATGTCAACTTTTGGTTGTGGCATTCAGTAAATTTACTTGGAAATGAGACCCTATTCCTTGGTATTAAGCCACTTTGAAGATATTGAATCCATAATCAACTAAAATGCATCCGGTAGTTCTATGTGAAAATTCCTACTATATGAAATTGAACTTTAAACTTATTCAAGATCATAAAATTTAATTATTGTTTTTGAGTTTGTTTCAAACTTCCATTGCATTTTAGAGTTTGGAAACATAAATTATTGATGCTCGAATTTAACGTTATGTATTTTTTGGCTTTTTGAATTTCAAATAGGCAATTGGCAAAAGTATCAGCTTTATTATATTATACAATAAAATTTCAAATGGGGGCGTCTAGAGACTTCTCTAGTTCTTTGGGCCCGGATGGGCTTTATTATATTTATGCAAAATAATTGGGTTATATGCCCTTTATTTGTAAAATTTGGACTGGATCTGTATTCACCCTATTGTATTCTTATTAGGCCAAGACCCCTTTTAATGAAATTTTATTATTCTGAACAGAAAAAAAAAAGAGCTCTTTTAATTTTTTAGAATTGTATCAAACTTGTAAGAAGGAGTAGCTAGGTTGCACTGCTTATTGATTTGGGCGGTACAAAAGAGAAGCTTCTCCTTTCTCTTCTTCTTTAGCTGGTCATGAGTTCTTTCTCTCAAGGTATGTTCTTTAGTTTCTTCTTCTTTAATTTTGATGTCTCTCTCTCTCTCTCTCTCTCTCTCTCTCTCTCTCTCTCTCTCTCTCCCTAACCTATGTATGTGTGTGTGCATATGTTTTTCTCTAATATAAATAGTTTTTCTCTGCATGTGTGTGTGTGTTTTTCAAATATTGTTAGTTTTTCTCTATTTCTTTACCTCTGATGTCCTTCTTTTTCAGATGGCATCTCTTACATTTCTTGTTGGTTATATTTATATGTATTTTAATACACTGATATTAATACAATATGCCATGTATCAAACATATAATATTGATATTTTAATACTTAAAACCTTTTAAAACTTTCAAAATGTTTGTGTATCGGTGTATTCAAGCATATCTAAACATATTGACACTGATACGATACATCTTGTCTAATTTGAGTCTCATTGATTATATCTTTTTGTAATTATAAGATTTTATTGATTACGATATAAAATTAAGGACAATATGAAATTATTATAATGAAAAATTGTTTAAAAATCTTTATATTTATCTCTTAATTATAAATAATCATTATAATATGTTTCTAAAAAATAAAATTAATAAAAGTCATAGTAAAATGTATAAAATTATTTCAAAATAAGTATTAAAACATCAATACAGTTGATACTAATATTTTTTATTTTAGGCCCCGTTCGCTTATTGGTAAACTGAATGAAAAAGTTGGTCAATAAGTATCTTTTTTTTTCCAATTGACCAACTTTCCCTTGTTCTTTTTAATTTTAATCAACGAGCCCTACGATAAAATCATCATTACTTTCCTGAGTAAAATTTTCAATCTCATAGGTGAGTAACTTTCTCAGTTGTGAAAAAAAATTGATAAAACATAATGTAACAAATTTTCTCATTTTAATATTAATTTTTTGTGGATAAAATATAATTCTAATACTTAAAAATCTTGTAAATCAAAATAAAATGGATAATGCACTTACCTAAAAAGTATTTACATAGATAAATGTATTTATCTAAGCAAATTGAACTCTTATAACGAATAAGGACTTATAATAATCAGAGGTTGGGGAAAGGTCTAAAACCTATGGAAATGCACTTATTTTGGGTATCAATGTGTATCAATATAATCAATATTGATTTTTTTTTCTTTGTTTTATAATAATCAAGGAGTTGGGGAAGAAATTTGGAACCGTTTAAAAAATTTAAAATATTTATGTATCAATATACATAGTCGAGCATATTTGGGTGCATTGACACTAATATAATACATTTGATATAAAACATATTATATTAATATTTTAACCCTTATTGAAATCATTTGAAAATTTTAAAAAATTTGTACATCAGTATATCCAAACATATATAGGTATATTGATACCATATGTCATGCATTAGATGTATCATATTAATGTTTTAATCATTGACTTAAAAATTAATTTATACCTCAAAAAAAATAAAAATGATAAGCCTAATATGAAATGCGTAAAAAAATCAATTAATAAATATCGCTAATATCCTAGTAAAATAGATAAAGACAATAATTAATAATATTGTAGAAAACTATTTATGATATTATAAAGGTGATAATTTATTGTTTGACCTAGTTAGATTATATTAAAAATCTCTCTCTCTCTCTCTCTCTCTCTCTCTCTCTCTCTCTTATATATATATATATATATATATATATATATATATATATATTATGTTATGTTATATTTTTTTGAAGAATCATGTTTCATTCATTTAAGATATTGGTATAAAGAAATGCCAACCAGGGCAAATAAATAACAGAGATAAATTCTCAAGAAGAACAAAACAAATAGATGGAATTAGGAGAATCAAAAAAACTTATGCAACCAAAGCAAGGTGAATTAATACCACCAACAGAAGTGGATAAGAACATATCCAAACCATCATAACTGGTGAGCAAACTAACAAGAGGAGTTACCAGCCAAACCAAAAACTGATAGATGAGGTTACAAAGCCATAGTAAATTCCAACCACGCCAAAAAAATTGTAGAAGACTCATCATCTACAACTGCCATTCAGCACATCGAAGAACTGCTAACTATAAGTTGTCTTCCAAAGAAAGTCGGAGAACTGTAATGTCCATCCACAATGCCAAAAAACGGAACGTCCATGCACAACACAGGAAAATGCCAAAAAATTGTAACTACCATCCGGAAAGCTGGAGAACTGAAGCTACCATCTAGGACATCGAAACACTATCACAGCCATCTAGGATGCCGGAGAAACATAGAAACAGAGATAGAACTAACATCAGGGCACTATCTCAACCATCTAGCATTATCGGTCAACTAGGACGTTAGAATGCTCGCAAAAAGAAAACAAACAAAGAAAAGTATGGAAGATGAGAGAAACAGAGAAAGAAAGGGTGATCCTCGAGAGATCTCAAGAGAAACAGAGATTGTGTGAGAGAGAGAGAGAGAGGAAGAGAGAGAAAGGGGGAAAAACATAGGAGAGGGGAAATAGAGAGCTCGAGAGAGAAGAGGGGGGAAAGCACAAGAAAAGGGAGAAACAGAGAGTGAAAAAACACAAAATAGAGGAAAACCTCTCTGGGAACAGAGAGAGACAATGTAGGGGGGTGGTTCCCCCCAAAGGGAGTCACCCCTGCCAAACAACTCTACGACGGACTTTAAATATTATATGCATCTTATAAAATTTAAGTAATTATTTTTTTAATATTTTTATTCATTTGTAGATCTTTGAGAGGTGTGAATTTTATAAAAGCAAAACTCATTCAAATACCTTGAAAGCATGAATCCAATCATACATTGGAAATATTTCCCATAATTGTATGTTAAATTTATAGGGAGATGTTTTAAATGTGCGATTGGATGTCATGTTTTTATGATGTTAGCATTATTTTTGCTTTTTTAGAAAATGTAATGATGCAAAACAAATTGATTAGTCTTTAATAATATAAATGTTATAATTTATATATATGACACTTGACTTAATTCTTAACGCTTTCAATATTCCAAAATTTTGATACTTAACATCCAATGCATTTTTTAAATTAAACACATTCAATCTAATTAGTTACATTTAGATATTAAAACATTTTAAGATTAAAGAAGCGTGGTTGAGGAAAATAATAAAAATGGTATTTTCTTATTTTTCAATGGTCTAAAAATGTTCAAGTGGTAACAATGAAACCAAACAAAAAAAAATCAAAGAATGATGACTCCATTGCATTACTGATTTCTTAGATATTTCATGTATAAGTTATTTAAATATTTATTAGATATTTCATTTATAAGTTATATATTATAGAGTTATAGACATTTTTATAAATGTATAAGTTATTTAAGTATTACTTTAATTGTTTCATTGTTTATGTATAACCTAAAAGCAAAATGTTGTATGACTTATTCCCTCTCTATTCAAGAAAACTTTCACGCTGGAATCTGTGCGTACGAATGATGTGAGAAAAAATCAAGATTTGTAACACATGTGAATTAAGATAAGCACATGAGTAAGAATGACAACGCCATAGGCCCACAACGGTAGGGTACCTGTGCAAATTGCCCTACCCATTCCTGAACCCGCCTATGTACTCTTGATCCCAAACTAGTCTAACTTGCCCTCCCAATTTTGTCAAACTCATCATGTCTTAAATCTGTTAAACCTATCTCAACCCGTCCCACCCAATTTGAAATGTTAATTAAATCTTAAAGCGTGATTTTAACCTAAATTAGTTAATGATAGTGTCGAAACTCTTAACACTACTTTAAGCCATTAAGCCATCTTGCCTTTTGTGTTATTTAATGAAATAAAATAAGTTTATTACCTTTTGTGTTCATCCAAACAAACAATACATATGTATGATTAACAATTTTAACTAAAAATTTTTAAAAAAGTAATATTTTATAAATAAATGTGATAAATAATCTATCAAATCCAAATTTATATCAAAAGATGATTTTAATCCCAAGAAAATTATACAAATAAAATATTAATAATAGAATAATTATCTTATACTTAAAATTTATGCATTCTATATATCTTACAATTTTTATAATTATTAGTTAATATTTTAATTTATCTTAAATAACATTGTATTATCATTTACAAAAAATAAAAAAAATTGTTTACAAAATATTCAAGAATATAATATTAAATTGGACCTATCAAATTCGCTAATTTACATTTATATAAAAAAATGATTTTTAGTTTAAAAAAATTATAGAAATTCAATTTTTAATAATGAAATAACTAACGGAGGGGCCCCTGCGAATGGAATTGTAACATTGTTATTTTGCTACATTAAAAAAGACAATGATTCCTTAATAAGAAATTTGCATTTATAAGTACTCAAGTTTTGAAACTCCCTCATATAAAGACTTAAAAAAGATCAACATGTGCTTGTTTTTTTAAATATTGCTCCAGCAAAGCATTTCATACAAAAGAACACAATCATATAGTGATAGTTCTGAGTTCTACTTCATAATCGTCCTTTGTTTCGCATCGAGAATTCCCAGTTGACCTAGACTGTAGGACCATTCAGTTCGGGAACTGTCCAGGAAACTAGTTTCGTTTTACCCCAATCTTGGTCCCTAGCCAAAAATCATTGAATCGGTCAACAACTCGTTGACCCGATGGTCAAACCATCAACTTGTTGACCCATTCAACGATTTTTAGCCAATTTGATTTTTAATTATTTTTTGTTGTTAAAATGGGCCATCCGTTTGAAATGGACGGTCAAACCATCGACCTAGAAACCAGTTGCCAAAACGGTTCCATTTCTAGGTCATTTTTTATAGATGTCAATAATTAGATGAAATAACTTTGTAGTCATATTCATGGGAAGGGTGGACACTACAAGAAATTATAAAACCTTGAAAGATAAATCCAAAGTAACCTTAAACACAAAAAAAATTGGCGATAAATCCACCAAACTAGAAAAATAAAAAAAAAAATCAAAAAATCAAGTCCAAAGTTCCCCCTTGAGACATAGCTAAACATACATGCAATCAAAAAAAGAAACAAAGCATATCGTCTTGTAAGAAAAAAAAAAACATTGCACAAGAAAACCCAAAGAAAAAAACAAAAGGGAAGAAATAAAATGGTGGTAAACTCAGACTGTTTTGGAGGATCTTGAAGAAGAAGACCAAACACAAAAAAAAAACAAAAAACAAAAAAACAAAAGCATAAAATTAAAAAAAAAAAGGAACATATAGTACATACTCAATTAAAGCCCATAGTAGAAGAAACCTTTGAATAGTGAGAATCCAAAAGCATAAAAAATCATGGTTTTCAAACCGCCATTGACCCGAATGGATGGGCATTTCGGCCCGGGAACCGTCCAGGCAACCTGTTCCATTTTACCCCAATCTTAGTCCCTGGCCAAAAATCGTTGAATCGGTCAATGACCCATTAGCCTAGGCGATCGAACCGTCGACCCATTGACCCATTCAATGGCTTTTGGTCATTTTTTTATATTTTTAATTTTTGTTATCAAAACGGGCCATCGGTTCAAACCAAATAGTTGAACCATTGACCTGAAAACCGGTGGCCAAAACGGTTTCGTTTTTGGGTCATATGAATCACATGCTCGAATGGCATAACACGTATGATACTGTTTAATGGACCTCACATACTCAATTTTTTCCTATAATTTTTGTTGTCAGAACGGGTCGTTCGTTCGAACCAAACGATCGAAGTGTCAACCCAAACACCAATGTCCAGAATGGTTCTGTAACTTTTTGCCTGTAATTTTTGTTGTTAGAACGGGCCATTCGTTCAAGTCGGACGGTCGAACCGTCAACCCGTAAACTGGTGGCAGATAAGATATATAAGATTATATATATCTTGTAATCTTATAAACTATTACAGTTTGAGAATTTTCATTGAACCATCCGTTCAGCGAAGGTTGTCTCAACAGAGGGGGGAAGGGGAACATTCATAGGTGCCACTGTCTGTGGCACATTTAGGATAGGGACTCCGTCCACCGAGAGGGGGATGGTGAACTGCCCGATGTAGACAGTGAGGGGCTGAGGGTGTTCCCCGATGGCATTCAGGTCGGCGTTACGTCTATCGCAGCCGGAGGAAGCCATGAATGCTAAGTTTCCTTTTTTTTTTAGAAAAGAGTAGAGGTTGGGGGAGGCTTTTGAAGCGTTTCCCACAGACGGCGTGAAATGATGATGCGCGCTCCGGTCGGTCCTAGCTGTCGGTAACCTTGCCTCTGACAGAGCAGGAGATGCCTGAAATAGGGAGGAAACAAGAGATCCCTAGGGGAAGAACCCAGTGGGAACGCTTCGAAGCTCAAGTTAGCACTCTGAGAAAGCAAGGGAGATGAGAAGCTCTTTTAGAACAGAAGGCGCAGGATATCACCTACCTTTACCCTGGGGAAAGAGGGCCTTTTATAACCGCCCTGGTGCACTCACTCCCAAACCTCTGCCAGATCAGGTGTAACCACCTCTGCGAGGGGCAGACGTAACCGTCACTGTCTTCTCTGTCAGTGTCGTCTCTGCAACGACTGAGATGGCGATAGCAGGTGGCCGTTGGAGTGTAGCTGTCATGTGTCAAATCCCTGATCAGTCAGGTGCGCCGCCTCAGAGTACGAACTTCTTTGGTGTCAGGTACGGTCGTTCGGTCATGCGACCTGGAGCCGAGGTGTCGGAGTGGTGCGTGAGGTGAAGTCTTGAGTTCGGACAAGAGCGTGGCCCGGACTTACCCGAGGTGGGTCAGTCCATGCTTTGCCTTTCATGGAGTGTTCCTAGTAGGGCTCAGGATTTCTAAGGAAAAGCTCGGGTTCTACCTCCTGGGAAGCACGGGTTCTCTTTGGTGAGCTCGGGACCTCTCCCTGGGGAGCTCGGGCCTCTTCTTGGGCTATGGCTATGGCGTTGTGCTGAGCTGACACTCCTATCAGGTCATACCCGGTTGCCTCCACGTGTCGCGTGGCCAAGGGGTCGGGCCAAATCTCCCTCCATCAATTGCCCCCCACTCCCCGTGCCTGGGGTCGTGACCCAACGCGGAGAGTTCACGGGATGACGGGTGGATTTGGCTTGTGGCACGCTTCGTCCAGCTCGGTGATCCTCCGATCTGACTTGCCTATGCCTTTGGCTCGATCAAAGTCAGCTCGGCTCGACCAAGGGTCAACCCGGGTCGCGTACAGCTCACGCGCGGACGTCAAACGATTATTAGATTTCGGACATCAAAAATTCGCGCTAAACTGATTTCACCTCGAGGGTCGTGCAGGCGATTTTCTTGAGAGCCATTGGATGGCTTTGATCTTGATCGTTGATGCCCGGGTATAACGGCTATAAATAGTGGGGGTCCTGGTCACTTTTCCCTTGCCATAGTCTTCAGCACTTGTTCTTTTAGCTTGCGTCCAAGGTCTTCAACTCGCGTCACTTTTCCTAGTCTGGTAGCTTTTCCTTGGTGAGTTCCCTTAGCTTTTCCTTTAATTCCTTTCCCTTCAATGTCTAGTTCGGGTAGCTTAGATAGTCCTTTAAGAGAGCCTGAGGTGGGGACCTCGGCTCAGGCTGCTTCTTTTGATAGCCTTCTGGATGAGCTGGAAGTAGGGCCATCAGTCCGAGTCACCTCTAGCAGCCTGGCATCCACTTCTCGTCGAGTTCGGATGCCAGATAAGTTCGTCCCTTCCACTGTGACGACTGAGAGACTTCGGTCTCTTATTCGTTAGTTCAATTTGCCCGGGGAGTACACTTATAGTTTACCCATGGGCGACTTCCCTTGGGAGCACGGTCTAGATGAGATTGTGATTTTCCGGGAGCAGCTCGTTGTCGGGCTGCACCTTCCTCTTCATTCCCTTATCATCGAGGTCTTGAATCACTTCGGCGTCACAGTTGGTCAACTCCACCCGAACTCCATCCGCAATGTCGTTGGGACCATCTCCCTTTGTTGTGAGTATGTCCTCCCACTAGACTTAGAAATCTTCTCCGCCCTCCTTATGCTTAAGAAGCATGCGAGCTTCCTCCCCGAGCACAGGCGGGCCTATTACTTGTCTCCCCGCCCGGGGTTTAAACATCTACACGAGCTTCCAAGTAAGGTCCCCACACGGAAGCAAGACTACTTTGTGGTCCGAAGTGCCACAGGGTGGTCGTTCCCCACAAATTGGAGGGCGGTTGTTTATGACCCCGGTGCCATGTTAGACAGGGACATGGTGGAGGCCTTCCAGTCTTGGGCCCAGCTCGGGCTTCGAGTGCAAAGATTACCTTACGGAGGCTAAGCTTGTCTAGGCCGGTCTAAGTCCGGGTAGGTTTCTTACTTAGATGATTTTTTTTACTGATACCGAGCTCTTCTCGCATGTATCATGGAGGAGCAGAAGACCCGTGGCGACAACCTACTTGACGGGATGAAGAGGAGAAGGCGAGTTGCTAAGCGGGCTCGCGTCGATCCTCCTTGGGCTGTGGAGCCCAAAGTCCCAAGCCATCCTCTAGTCATCGACTTGGAGTCTCCCAGGGAGCCCGAGGTGGTTGGGTCTGCTCCGGAGGTTGCGGTAGAGCCTGAGGTTCTAGAGGCTCGGGGCGTCGACACTACGGAAGCTTCCCACACTTTGACGGCACTCTCCAGCTCGGGGAGCCAGGAGGGGGTCGGTAGTGTGCTGACGCTGAGTTGTGCTCTCCGTAAGATCCAAAAGGCTGTCTACCCTGGGGAGGTTTTGGAATGGGCTAACCTTCCTCCAGGTCACATCGGCACCCGCACTGCGTCTCACGCCATGGTGGTAAGTCGAAGTGGTTTCCCTTGGTGTTTTTCTTGTGCTTTATTTTATTCTCTTCTTACCAGACTGACTTGTTCTCACTTGGCAGGTAAACTCCTCCATCCATGCCCTAACTCTTCAATCAGAGAGGCACCTGAAGTGGGCACAAGCTGCTGAAGAGGCTTCCCGTGCAGGGCATACCGATCTGAGGATAGCTCGAGAGCGGATCCATCGTCTTGAGGGTGATACTTCGGCTCAAAAGAATGCCATCGAGACCTTGACATCGGAGAAGGTCGCAATGGATTGCGAGTTGGAGAGGCTTCGGAGGGAGAATGGGGCCTTGAGGCTTGTTGTAAAGCATCTCGCGAACTCAAATGGTCTTGGAGCACGAGGTGGAATACCTTAAGGCCGATCTCAAGGAGAAGTCTGAGATCTTCTTCCATGCCATCGAGGACACTAAAGTGAAGGCCGTCGAAGACTATGTCGTGTCGAAGCGCTTTGACGATTTGATGGTGGGCTCGTATCGGAGGGGTTTCAAGTTGAGCAGGTGGATGATAAGGCATATGTACCCTGAACTCGGCACCCGTGCCATAACTACTTCGCGCATTACTCTGGAGATGGCTCTCCAGGTTGACGGTGACCCAGACTCCGAAGGTGAAGCAGACGCTCCGAGTGCTGCTGAAGTTCCTTCTGATGTCTTGGGCAAGGGAGGTGTGCCTCCGAAGTGATATGTATCGAGCCTATGAGCTCGTTTTTTTTCTTTTGTCTGTATTGGATCGATTGTAAATGAAATGTTGGTAATGAAACCCCCCCTTTTTTGTGGTAAAGTGTTGCGCACTATCATTCTTTCTTTTTGCCGAAGTGATTATATTGCCGAACTGTTAGAATTAGGTCCCAAAGCGGGGGGTTTCTCAACTGGTCGCCCCGAATCTTAGCACCAAGGGTGATGCACCCCGAGGCGAGTTAACATAGTAAGGCCATACGCCCGACTTGTTTTCCGCCTGAGTTAAAGTTGATGTTGGTTGTCCTTAACAGGTCCAACTGGGAGCAGGCTATGCACTTCGGGCTTCACACCCATGCTGCCTGCTCTTTCGGTACTAACACTTGGTCAGCGTCGATGAGGTGCCGAGGTCATCATTAGCTCGGTGCTTTAGCTCTTGGGCTAGAATACTCTCCTAGGGTTCACTCGTGCCAAAGAGGTGACTAGGTCTTATGGTGCCGAGGTCCTTGTTAGCTTGGTATTTTGGCCCTTAGGCTCTGGGAGCGACTCATAGTCCACTCAGTTCGGTAATTTACAGTGTAATATCGCTTTAAGTTGACGATATTCCATGCTCGGGGTATTTGTTTTCCCTCTAGGGTTTCGAGCTCGTACGCTCCTCTAAGCACTCTCTTTACTCGGTAGGGTCCTTCCCAGTTTGGTTCGAGTTTGCCAACGTCGGGCTCAGGTACCATGACCTTGCGGAGAACCAGGTCGCCGACGCGGAAGTTTCACTTCTTGACTCTGGCATTGTAGTACCGAGCTACCCTTTGCTGGTACGCTGCGGTCCTGATGTAGGCGAGGTCCCTCACCTCGTCGAGTAGGTCGAGGTTGATACGTAGCTCGTCTTCATTGGTCTTGTTGCCGTACGCTTCCAGTCGTAATGAGGGGATTTTGATTTCGGATGGGATGACTGCCTAAGTGCTATAGGTGAGGTTGAAGGGAGTTTCTCCGGTGGTGGTCTTCTTTGTAGTTCAATAGGCCCATAGGACACTGGGTAAAAAAAAAGAAAATTGAAATCTGAAAAGATCATTTTTCCTCTAACTCACCATTCAAGGGTAATTTGGTCATGAAAATTGTTATTTATGCTGATGTGGACGCCTCTGTTAAGAAGCCTTGACGGAGCACTAGTAGGAGGTGAGTTTTGGCAAATAAAAATTTACTGACATGGTGGATTTTAGACATTTTGAAAAGTTGTGGTGAGTTTAATAGAAATGTTGAAAACTCATGGTGAGTTTTAGACAATTTCCCTTTATTTTTTAATATTTTTATTTGAAAAGTAATGATGGTTGTTGACACCACCATCTCTTTTTCAAGTCCCCTTTCCCCACCCCTCTCTCTTTCTCTCTTCAATCACATCGATCCCTGGCCTCTAGTTTCTCTTTCTCTCCCTAGCTATAATTAATGAAGTAAACTTAAATCAATTAACTAACTTATATTTTTAATTTTATTTAATTTGTCATGCTTCCTCTATCTTTAATTAGGGCTATAAATCGAGCCATGCCAAGCTTGGGTTTTTAGGCCTATGGGTTGAATTCCCGATCGGATTCAAATTCAGATTCTTGCCTATCATATTTGATCGGATTCGAATTTAGATCCTTGTCTATCAGATCCAATCGGATCAAATCTGCCATGAACAATTTTAGTTCGGATTTGAATAACCCTTATTTGAATATGATCTGATCCATTTGCATCCCTAGTAAAGTGGGGAAACCTAGAGGTGATCATGAGTCGAGGTTGGGTTGGGCTAAGTCTTTTAAAACAATACATTGAGTGAAATCAAGTAACTTAACAAACATATGATATGCACTAAGAAATTTTACAAGAGGAAAGGATGGGATTTAATAACTTTTCAAGGAAAATAAAGGTTTTTAAAATCGAACTAGACAATGAACGATCAGGGGTCCGGTTTTTGGGTCGAACGATCTGGCTGTTCAAACTGAACGAATAGCCCATTTTGACAAAAATAATAAAAAAATTAAAAACGACCAAAACCATTGAATGGTTCAACTACTTGAGTTAGCAGTTTGTTGACCAGATCAACGTTGGCAAAAAAATGGTTTGGGGTAAAATGGAACCAATTTCCCGGTTTTTCCAGTTTGACCGTCCAGTCCGGTCCGGTTTTGAAAACCATGAGGAAAATAATCCCTAGACCAAAATAAGCTATAATATTATTATATGGATATTGACATTTTTATTTTATTACTTTTTATTTATTTATTTTGGATCATCTATTTTTGTTGATTTGTTTGTAGGATAGTTATGGTGGTTCTAAAATTAATTGGCTAATATGTTTTACAAAATGGTTTTGCTCTCTAATCACATTAAACTATATAGATATTATTTTTTTGCATCAATTTAAATTTTAAATTTTTAGAATTTTTATATTATGTAAAATTCAAAATAATCAACTAAAACATAACAAATTTTACATTTTTTTTTCATTTATTGTTTTGGTAAGCTATACATTAATCGGCTCCAACCTGTGGAGGAGTGAAGCAAGGGCTTGGGGCTAGTGTCAAGTTAGTACCCGGACTTTTAAATGTGTCACTACGGTACCTAAACTTTCAAAAAATGTCAAGTCGGTTCCTATCGTTAATCGACCATCGATTATCTGTTGAAAATGTCAAAACTATCATTCAAAAGAAGACACTATTCATTGTCTTCTATAGTTCTACCTTGAGACTGAACCGGTTGAAGTGTTTGAGATTTTAGACTAATGAAGTCATTGCCTTCTATCTTTAAATTTGAAACACATTATTGTCTAGTTATTTTTTTGCTTTCATTATTGCTTTGGCTATAATATTTCATGTTTTTTTATCTTTTTTTCTTTGAAAATAACTGGTTAACTCGAAGACAATGAATAATGTCTTCTTAAAGGGTAATTTTCACATTTTCAGTACATAACTGATGGTCGATTAACGGCAGGATTAACTGGACAGTTTTAAAATTTCGGATACTAAGTTGACACTTTTAAAATTTCGGACACCAAGTTGACACTACCCCAAAAAATTTAGAGCGGTGTCGGATTCTGAAGTCAGATAATCGGATCAAGTTTCGATCTCTGGTCTGGTTTAAGATATCGGGGTCGCAAATATCCTTGAGAATGATCTCTGGTTCTTCACGTTTACGGTCACGGTCATCAGAGATGATCTAGTTTGAGATCATCTGTTTGTTTGGTTGATGGTAAGTAGGGTTCCCCAGTTGGGAATGGTCTCTAGTCTGAGATCTCTGTTTCGAGATTTCTAGTTCTTCACGGTCGTCAGCGATGGCACCTACAAGTAAAACCATTTTCGTTGCTTGATGGTAAGCAAGACTGATGGAGTTCCTTCTCACAAAACCTTTGGAATGATCACAAAACCTTTGGAATGATCTCTTGTTCGGGATCTCTGGTTCGTCGGTTGATGGTGTGCTGCCGCAACTGTGAAAGGGAAGAATGATAGAGTCTCTTCTCAACAAATGAGGTTTTTTCAAATGGGGCAATTGGCCGGATATTCGAAGTGTTCTTGGGGGCATTTTCACAGGAAAGCAGAAATTTATACGTTGTTCTTGCGTACTCCCAACCTTTGAAAAACCAAGCACCTTAGCAAGTCTCACTCCCCTCTTCCTCTATGTCTCTCTGACGCCACCATTGCCGCTAACGAGATATCCGAAACTCTTCGCCCTTCCGTAACCGAAAAATGTTTAGAACCTTCCGGAACCGGAGACGCCCCCGTTACGGTGCTCAGCTCTGCACCATCATCGCTGCGCTCCTTCTCCTCCTCTCGGTCTCAGTTCTTTACAGTCGACTCAGCTTTGACCGACGGTCCCAGGTACGCCCATTCTCCTCTTCAAGATTAGGGTTAGGATTTCCTTCTGTTCCAAATCTAGATTTCTCACAAGATTCCTCCAACGACCTCGATGAACTCGTTGCCAATCCGTTACTGGAAGATGTAGACGGTGATGGTGCCGGTAACGGAAATGACGATCGGATCGATGAGCTGGATGTTGTGGAAGAAGAGAGTGATGATCAGTCTAAGCTTTCGAATGAAGAGGAGATTCTGAGAGGAGTAGATGAAGAGGAATCGGAGTCTGAGGGTGTGGATTGGAATAGAAATAAGAGGTTTGGTTATTACTGGGATCATGTTCTAGGAGTGACGAGGCGGGCGTTTGATAGGCGTTCGATTGATGAACAGTGGGACGATTATTCTGATTCTAGTTTTGGTTTGGATTCGGAGGACCGGAGTAAGATTGTATTTGCTTCGGACGATCAGCCTTTGGATGAGGACATTCGGGGTAAACTGGATCAAATTAACGGAATTGAAGACGCATTGTTGTTGAAGACGGGTAACAGGGTTTCACCATTGAGAGAGGGTTGGGCAGCTTGGTTTGAGGCAAAAGGTGACTTTTTGAGACGGGATAGAATGTTTAAGTCGAATTTGGAGCTGTTAAATCCGTTGAACAATCCCCTTCTGCAAGACCCAGATGGGATATCAACGGTTCTAACAAGGGGAGATAAGCTTATGCAGAAAGTAATGTGGAATGAGCTTAAGAAAATTCCCTTTGGTGTAAGAAAACCATTGGGAATTTTGGAGAAGCCCCGTGATTCTGAAGTTGTAGGAGATGGTCATGACTCTTCTGCTAGGAAGAGGAATAATGTGAATGTTGGGATAAAGGGATTGGAGGGAAATGCTGACGGAACAAAGAATGAGGTCAAAAGGACAGAACGTAGAACTTTAGATGACACTTCGACTGCTAATGTCCACAGTAATAACGTTGTTAATGTTTCTGAGTCTTTTAATTCAGCTAAGAAGGCGGCTATTGTTAATGAAACTTCACATACTGATATGGTGAAAAAACGGGGTTTCTCATCCTATAAGAGTACTGGGAGGGGGCCTTTGCAACACGGTTATACAAAAGGCATTGAAAATTCTTCTAGGGGTGAATTGGTTCAACAGACCCTCTTGAAGAATCCTGATTCTGTGTCTCAGGTTCAATCTGAGGTATCAGGTCCTAAATATGCTGATGGCAAGAGATGGGGTTATTTTCCTGGTTTAGATCCTTATCTATCTTTTTCCGACTTCATGGATGAATTCTTTGGGAAAGGTAAATGCTCAATGAAAATTTTTATGGTTTGGAATTTCCCACCATGGATGTATAGTGTACGACATCAACGAGGCCTTGAAAGTCTTCTTTATCATCATCCGGATGCTTGTGTTGTAGTTTTTTCTGAAACGATTGAGCTTGATTTCTTCAAAGGCTTTGTAAAGGATGGGTATGCTCTCAAACCATCCTTTGTTTTCTACACCATTAAGATATTTATTATCCACTTATTTTCTGTTTGTTTGATTTGTAGCGTATATCTTAACTGGAGGCCATCAATTTTCCATGTTTTCCCAAATGGATCTAGATATAGTGTACCATAAAAGTTTAAAAAATCTAGATATTGGTTTTTTACCATATGCATTCACTGGAAAGCACAATTATTTTTTCAGAATATTTGAGAACTAAATAAAGATATAATTTGAACTGTCTGAGTAAGTTAATTTTGCTCTATAGAAGCTAGTGTGACGATGATGACCTAAACATTATGTTTTTTTTTTTGATAGGAAACAGTAACTTCATTGATTAATTAAAGAGTACAACTGTCACCATCCAAAAAGATGATGAGCCTTTAAACTAAACAGAATTACAAACAAGCCCAAAACAAGGCCTCCCTATTGTAACATAATGTCAGACATTATGCTACAATAAGATTCCTGAATGCAGCAGCCATACTTATTGTTCCATAATCTAAAGCGTTCTTTGCACTTTGAAGAAGTATAATATAACTAAACCACTAATGGATTTACGATCTCAACAATGGAGCGTTAGTGCTTTGTGGTATTCTTTCCTTCTTTCTTTGTTCTAAGTAGAAAAGGGTAATGACTTGCTCATATTTCATTTTTTATGAACTGGGCACGTGTCCAATGAAGAGATAAAAGATACTCTTATCTATAAAAGTAAAAGGTTAATGCATTAGTTTTCTTTTCGCCTTTAAAACAAATATCTTTTTAGCGATTCATTAAGATAGTGCTTATTTTCTCAAATAAGGGATGAGCTCAAATCATCACTACACATTAAAAAAAAAAAACATTTTTGGTTTTAAGATCATTGGCTGTTTGGATGAACATCTCATTCAGCTGGGCTCCATGATCATCTAACTCGTTAGCTAGCAGCCTTTCTGGGGTGAAGGGGTTGCTAGTAACTCTTTGTACTTTGTACTGGTATATGGATTTGCTGGGTAGTCAACTGCATTCAGAAAATCTCTTTAGTCAGCTTATAGGGGGCTGCTTTGTACTTGTTTTGGTTCTGGTTCTTCTTCTCAATATTAGAGTGAGAAAAATTTGTATACCCATGAAATACTTCTGTTGATGAAATGAAATCATTGTTACTCATAAAAAAAAGAAAAAAAGAGGCATGTTTACATCTGAACATCCTAAGAATCCAGAATCCTCTTTCTAGCAGCATAATAGTCATTAGTTCAAAGGGAATTCCATTGTATCAGACTATCAGCACTCAGGTTATTTAAAGATCTTCTATTGGTTCTACAATCTTCCACTGCATCCATGATGATGACCTATGCTAAGGTATGAGAGAGGACTTGAATCTTGGACTTGGTGGTAGCTCATTGTCTAATCTTGGTCCCCCAGGAATGGGAGGGGTAATGGTATTATACATGCATGCAAATGGCAGGGAACAACATGATTACCATGGAAGGATCTATGGAGAGCGGAGAGTTCTGCCCAGTGACAAGATGGAGAGAGGAGATTGGATTGAGGCAAAGAGATTGCTGTTCGAGGAAGGAAAAAGGAAAGACTGACCAACATTAAATATTAGGGAAGGAAACAGAGCTACAGTTTTCTTAATAGGAGGGGCAGCGTTCTGGCTCAAAGGCTTTCTTGACGGGGCAACTTTCTCAGTTAAGAAAAATGGCTGGATGTGTACCTTGGAGATTCCGAGGAGAAAATATGAGGTGGTGCTGAAAAGAAATGGGAAAAGAGTGTTTCTTGGCAATCTCAGAATTTTTTTGGCATGGACAAAAAGCAGTTAATATGCATTCCGGAGGGGAAGGAAGGCGTGGGATGGAAGATGGTAACAGATAAATTGCAGGTTTCCCTGTTGGTGAAAGAAAATTTTGAGGGGAAGCACTTATCAGAGACAGAAAGACTGAGATGTCAGTCCACAAAAGAAGAGACCAAAGCTGGTATGGATGCAAGGAAAACAGAGTGTAAGGGGCAGGAGAAAAAGGAGCAGGATTTCTCTGCAATAAGCTCAACTAAAACCCAAAAACTTATGTTGGATTCTGAGAAAGGATTGTGGGCTCAGAGGTTTGTTCTCACAGCAGAAAGGAAGGTTTTGGATTGGAATACGATTCTAACCTCTGTCGTTGATAAATTTAAGATTAAGTGCAAAGCTTCTCTGATACCCTTTGATGAGAAGAAAGCCTTACTGGATGTGGGAGAGGAGAAGGTGGTTCCCGTTTCGGTCAAGACTGAGTTAGGTTCGTTCTGGTACAGGAATGGAATGCCTCCTGTAATAGTAGAGATTTTCACAACAGTCTTTTCATGGCGAAGCTGCTAGGTCTCCCATTCTGTTTGTGGAAGATGACATCTTCGACAATATAGCAAGAATAATGGGTGGTATGTTGATTGGCTGTAACATCTCAAATCTGTATGCAGCAAAAATCAGAGTGGCTGGAATTAAGCCAGAGGAGGTGCCTTGTTCTGTTGATGTTCTCTCCAATGGTGAGTGGCGCAAAGTGTGGCTGGCGACGGAAGTGGAAGCGTTGCTCTAGAATGGATGCAATTGGGTAAAAGATGATGATGAGGTGGAAGGGTGGTGTACACGTGGAAGGAAGAAAGAAGTGGTCCGAGAGGTTTTGGTTTCTAGGCAAGGCAGTTGAACAGTTGGGCTTTGGGAAGAAGACAACTTTAATGGAAGGAAGCTTTGTGGAGGTTGTTAAAAAGTTTAAAACCTTGTCGGCTCTTACTTGGGCGACAATAATTTAAATCCTCCAAGAACCAGCCATCGCCCAAGTTTGAACCAATCAAAGGCCGGATGGATTAGCTGGATGAAGTGTCATTTGGGATGGTCGAGCTCGATTTAAGCGAGTCATGTGATATTTTAAAACATCACATGGGTCGACCAACAACTACATTAGGACATAGTAAGATAGGTCTATCATCTTCTCAAGCTAAGACGATGGTAAGCACTGGTTCGAGCAAGGGGTTAAAAGGAAGTCGTAGCGAGTTCCTTGGATAGCAATTGATAGAGAAGAAATATAGGAGACCTGAAAAAGAACGTCGTAATCTGAGGTATGTTAGGCCTTGCATGGAGGAAAAAGACGATGGTGACGATGATTGGGCTGAAGATAACTTTTCTGAAGAAGACTCGGATTCTAAGGTTGAGTCCCCTGTTGACATTGGTAAGGAGGATGGTATAGGCTTCGAGGCGGATGAAGATTTGAATATTGGAAGGTTATTTGCCAAGGAGTACACTTTGAAAGGAACTTTCTACTCTTTGCATCTTGCGACAGAGGGTGGAAATAGGAACATGGTTGAGATACAATAGGTTGATGGGGGGGGGACATAACCAAATAATTTGGTGAGCTAGGAAGCCAGTGAGGAAGTAGATGAGGATCATCAGAGGCCAACCGAGGGAAATCCAATGGTGGGAAGCACAAGTTCACTTGGTCCAATCTTCAAGCTAATCCAATTTGCTCCAAGTTGGACAGATTTTTGTTTACTTTGGACTAGAAGTGTATTGGGGAAGTATGGCTTTGAGAGTTTTACCTAGGATGACTTCGGACCATTGGCCTATTTCCATTGCCAAGGAAGATTTTAGAGGGAGTGACCCTACACTGTTCAGATTTGAAAACATGTGGCTCGTCATAATGGTTTTTTGGAGAAGGTCAAGGAATGGTGGGAAGGAAGTCAGCTAAGGGTTAAATGGAAGGGCATGTTATTTCATAGGAAGTTGAAGGATCTGAGAGCCAAAATAAAAGAATGGAATATCCACCAGCTTGGGAGACTTGAAGCCAAATTGAGGAGCTGGATCTTAAAGAAGAAAATGGAACCTTTTGAGTGGAAAATAAAGATTTGCAATGGTCCCTTGAAGTTGGAGGATGTGTTGTTTAAGGAGGAGGTTGGTTGGTGACAAAAAAATTAGGCATAGGTGGATTAAGGAAGGAGATAATAATACTAAAATTGTTCATGCCTTGGCAAGTGGCCGGAAAAGAAAGAAATTCATTTCTAAATTGGAGGTGAATGGTATCATCATCACCCAACAAAGCGAGATTGAAAAGGCTTTTGTGTAATCTCCAGGGGCTTTTTCCCTTTGCCATGTACTTTTCTCAAAAAAAAAAGGGCTTTTGTGGACCACTTTAAATCTATCTTCAGAAGGCCTTTAAGGGGAAGGGTATGATTGGATGGGTTAGAGTGGTCGAGATTATCAGAAGATCTTAAGAAGTGGATTTGGAGGTTTCCAAATGAAAATGAGAAATTATGGCACAAAGTGGTTGCAAGCATTCATGGCATGTCGAGTAATAGATGGGATGCTTGATGTCTTCGTAGGGCTACCTTGGCTGCTCTCTGGAAGGCCATCCATGATGTTTTCCTCCCTACATTCCTAAACCATATCAGGTATGACTTGTCTTCTGGTAGTAAAATCAGATTTTGGGAGGATGTGTGGATTGGGGATACTCCTTTGGGTAAGAAATTTCCTTCTCTGTGTGATTTGTCCGGGTTCAAGGGTAAGCCTATTTCAGGTTTCCTAAGTCAACCAGCTCACCTTCCAGCGTTGAATTGGAACTTTGGATTTAACAGGAACCTTAGAGAGTCTGAACTTCTTGCAGTGTCCGAGCTGTTAGGTTTGGTGAATTCAGTATTCTTGGGGGAAGGTGGGTCAGATTCTAGAATTTGGGGTCCTAATTCTGACGGGTCATTTTCTTGTAAATCCCTTTTTCATTCGTTGGTTGCCACACAATCTTCTCTTCCTTTCCCAATCAAAGAAATTTGGTGCCCTCCTACTCCTCCTAAAACCAGTGCTTTTTGTTGGGAAGTATTTCATGGTTGTATCAATACCTTTGATGTACTTCAAAGGAAAAGACCAAATTGGTGCTTGTCCCCTAACTGGTGTGTCCTGTGTAAGTTGAGTGGTGAGACTGCTTTCCACCTTCTAATATCTTGCCATTTTGTCAGTTTTGCTTGGAATTGATTTACTTCCCTTTTTGGGTGCAGGTGGTCCCCTCCTGATAGGGTGGAAGGCTTGTTCAGCCCTAACGGTATCAGTGGCATGAAAAGGAGGGGTAGGATTATGTGGAGGTGCACTAGAGCAGCAATACTTTGGACCGTCTGGGAGGAAAGAAATGATAGAATATTTGAAGGAAAAGAAAAATGCAGGGAAGCTTTAGTTGAAACAATAACATTGAGGGTGGCACATTGGGTCAGAAGCTTGAAGCTATTTTCAGTTTTTAAGGTCGAAGACTTTTTCAGGGTTTGGGGACTTATTGCTGCCTCATCATCTACGAGACAACAGTTTTTTGAGACTTGGTCTCCTCCAACAGATGGTTGGAAGAAGCTGAACTTTGATGGGAGTTGTGTGGGTAACCTAGGCCCTTCAGGCATTGGGGGGGGGCATTAGAGATGAAAATGGACTCATTATTGCTCTGTACTCCGATCCTGTGGAGGAGGGTGATGTGGCAAGGGCAGAGTTTCTAGCTGCAGCATATGGGGTTGAGAGGCTAAAGAGTTGGGTATTAACAGACTGATCATTGAGGGAGACTGAAAAACGGTGATAAAATGGTTGCAGAAAGGGGAAGGGGTGACTTGGAAGTTGAAGAATGACTTCAGAAGATTTAAATGGATGTCAAGGAACATGTCAATCTAGGTGGGATGGGTTAGGAGATCTGCTAACAGTTTGGTAGATAGCTTAGCAGAGCAAGGGGTTCAAAGAACATATATGTTTTGGGCACATTTGTAATTTTGTCCGGGGTCAGTTTACTTAGATGATTCCTTTCACAGCTTCTTGTTGTATCCTAATGTATTCTAAAGTTTTCTAATTAATGAAAATTTCAAAGTTATTGATAAAAAAGAAGGGAGTTTTGATTTGGAAGAGATCAGAGAAGCAATTTTTTCTATGGATAGATCATAAGTTCTTGGGCCAGATGGTTTCACAATGTCATTTTTTTCAAGATTGTTGGAAGATCCTAAAAAATGATATCCAAGGAGTTTTCAATGAATTTTTCAGGAGAGGTGTGATTAATCCTGGTTTAAACTCCACATTCATTGCCTTAATTCCAAAGAAGGATGATTTTGTTTACCCTAAGGATTTCAGACCCATCAGCTTGATGAATAGCCTCTACAAAATTATTGCAAGGGTGCTTTCTTATAGAATAAGGCATGTTCTCCCTTTTATTGTTTCCCCAAATCAAGGGGCTTTTGTTAAAGACAAACAAATCATTGATCAGATTCTTAGTGCTAATGAAAGTGTTGAAGAAATGAAAAAGATGGGAAAAAAAGGCTTCATTTTTAAACTTGATCTTGAGAAGGCCTACGATTTGGTGGATTGGGATTGCCTCTTAGAGGTCTTGAGGAGTTTTGGGTTTTCTGACGGATGGTATAAATGGATTAAGGGTGTGTATAAGAACTTGTCACTATTCTATTTTGGTGAATGGGAAAGTTGTTGATCATTTCCAGTCTCTTGGGGGGCTTAGACAAGGGGACCCTCTCTCTTGTTTCTTTTTCATTTTGATTGCTGTTGTTATTGGAAGACTAATCTCTTGGGTGGATTCTAGTAATTTGGTGAAGGGCTGGAGAATGGGTAGAGAGAGAGTGCCAATCACCCATTTATAGTTTGCTGATGATACTATCTTGTTCCGTGAAGGGGGAGATAGGAGGTGGACACAGAATTTGAAATTGGTGGTTCAATTATTTGAGAGATTGTCAAACTTAAAGGTGAATCTTGAATCTTGATAAAAGTTGTGCTGTAGGGATCAACATGGATCAAAGGGAGATATCTGATATTGCTAAAATCTTATGTTGTGGGGTGGCACAATGGCCTTTGATCTATTTGGGGCTTTCTTTGTGTGATAATCCAAGATGTGCTAGTTCATGGAACCCATTGATGGAAAGATTTCTAAAAGGCTAGCATCTTGGAAGAAAAGCTATTTGTCTTTGAGGGGAAGAATTACATTGATTAGGTCTACTTTGGCTAACTTGCTTGTGAGTGGAAAATTGGAAAAACTAATGAGGGACTTTTTGTAGGAGCCTGGTGAGGAGAAGGATCATAGGGTTAGGTGGGAGGTGGTGAGTAGGAGTAAGAAATTTGGAGGTCTTGGTATTGGAAGTATCCAGAAGAGAAACATGGCTCTTTTAGGGAAATGGTGATGGAGACTGCCAGCTGAAAAGGACAAATTGTGGGCAAAGGTGATTATTAGCATTCATGGGCTTTCAGCTAATGGATGGGATGCTGGACTGTGGAACAGGGCAACAAGAGCTTCACCATGGAAATCAATCTATGATATACTTCTAGTTTTCCTTCCCTTTGTCAGATACAACCTATGCTTGGGTAACCTTGCCAAATTATGGGAACATGTGTGGTTGGGTGACCTCCTGTTGGAGGACCAATTTCCCTCCCTTTTTAGACTTTCTATCTTTAAGGATGAGCTTGTGTCTTCCTTTTTATTACCTTCTAGCTCAATTTCAGACTATGCATGGAATCTGGGAAATAGGAGTCTCAGAGAGGCTGAATTTAGTAGTGTTTCAGTTTTACTTCACTACTTGGATGGGAATGGCCTTAAAGAAGATAATGAGGTGGTGGCAGATCAGCTCTTTGAGAAGAATGTGGTCTTGGAGTTAGAAAGGAGAAATGATAATCCTTTGGATTCAAAGGCTCATGGGGAGATTTCTAATGCAGTAAGAAGGTTCAAGAGCCAGAGCAACCATCAAACAGCTAAGGTGTCAAATGCTTTTTTCCCAAATTAAAGGGGTTTATTTGGGGTCAGGCCATCAAGAAGGTGAAAAAACAAAGAAGGCAAATAAGAGAGGTAAAGAGTTTCCTCTTCAAACCACCGGAAAAGATGAATGGTCAGGGAACACTTCTGGCCGGCCTAAGCTGAAGCATAGTGTCATAAGTTGTAGGGAGTTGTCATTTGTCAATTGCATGAGGTTTTGCATTTGGTGGGTCATTCATTATCACCTTGCTTGTACTCTTTCTCTTATTTCTTAATAAATTTTCTTTTCTGTTTACTACCAAAAAATGATAATGATTATTGTCCTTCTATATAAACCTTTTTAATTTTTTTACAAGGACCAGACCCACAAATTCCACTTTTAAATCTAGAGAAAATCTTAGTAATATGGACCAGATGATGATTTTTTGGGCCCTTTAAATGTCTACTAATACTTGTTTTTCCATTTTTTGCCAGTGAGTGCGTCTTCAAGGGAGGTCTTTGACTTATTTTCATTGATATCATCCAGAGAAGTTCCCTGCTTCAATTCCTTGCAATAATCCATACCCACCCCTAATCTTCCAACTGTCACCTCATGCATATTTATGGTACTGTGCGTGTATTTTAATCAGCAACAATAATCAAAGAGTATTTACTAATAGTGGAAAAAGGACCCAGCATTTGTAGGAAGGGGCCAGGGGAGGCATACACAGCCGAAGGCTGAAAAACATGACCTATCCTAAGATATACAACTAAGCTTCAAAGATGTATCTCAGGCATGGAGCCCCCCTCTCATATTTTTATTATTTGGTTTTTTTCTCCTTACCTCAATAGAAACTTGTGTTATCATTCCATGGAAAAGTTACTTCTTAATGTTAGGAACTGTACTAAGGTCATTCTTCATGAGGTTTTCTGTCTTTAAAGCCTATACAAACAGAAAATGTGGTAAAGAAAAACTATTATCTCTAGAGTATGAAAATCCATGTTATTTTTTTTTTCTATTTCAACATGCAACGGTTTTTATATGCTTTTTGCTGAAAAGGTCATTTTTGTTCTTATGTATGCTTACATTGTAGAAGCTTATGACATGGATGGATAATGACATATTTGCTTTCTATCGTCCAGATACAAAGTTGCCGTTGCCATGCCAAATCTTGATGAACTGCTGAAAAATACTCCCACCCATGTATTTGCATCAGTCTGGTTTGAATGGAGAAAGACAAAATTTTATTCTATCCACTACAGTGAGCTTATCCGTCTGGCTGCTCTGTATAAGTAATCTTTCTTATCACTTAAAAATAGTCTTTTTAATATTTCACTATAGTTGAGAAAAGTACTGTTTTTTAGCAAGTGGTCCCCAGGATATTTCATGTATAATCTGTCCATACATCTATATTGTATTATGTATAAGATATACCATTTAGATGGTGTTCCAACATGTTTGAGTCTGACAGTGGACACTTTGTGTGAGAAAATGCCAAAGCTCAGGACCTTACCCAGTCTATCCCTCCCAAGACCCCAGATAGCTGGGAATAGACCTCTTCATAGGCTGGGCTTGGGCTTGGCTTCTGTCAAAAATTCTAATAGGTCTGGCTCGAAGCTCAAGCCAACACAGTGTAAAATCGAGCCCAAAGCCCAACCCATTAACAAATCTATCTGGGAACCACATTGGTTAAAAACTGTGGACTGTTTTTCACCAGTTTTCCTTTGACGATATTTGGAGAAACTGGAGGGTGCTGGCCAGTAGCAGTTTTCAGAAGGATAGAACATATCTAGTTTGGGCACCCCCTCTAGAAGAGTACTTAAAATTGAATTTTGATGGAAGTAGTTAAGGAAATCCAGGCCTGTCTGGTGTAGGGGAGGGGTGGTGGGAGACAAGGAGGGGAATATCTTGGCACTTTTCTCAGGACTGGTAGGGGAAGGAAGCTCTATTAGGGCTGAACTACTTGTTGCAATACAATCCAGATTGCTCACCATCTTAGCTTGGTAAATTTGATTCTAGAAGGAGATTCTAAGGTGGTGGTGCCGTGGTGGGATGGCTGCAAAGTCCATATTCTGTTCTTTGGCTGATTTTCTTGCAAAATGAGGGACAAATAGGGATACTTTATACTGGGCTCAGCTGTAATCAATGTTTTAAAACGCGGAGGCGTGACGCGAGGCGTTTCACTACCTAGAGGCGTGAGGTGTAGTTCAGAACGCAAGAGGCATAAGCCTCCCTTTACGCCTCCTTAAGAGGAGGAGGGTTAGGAGGAGGATGAAGAGGAAGGGGGGATCTCATTTTTTTCTTTATTTTTAATAAAAAATCTTTTATATTAAGAAGAATAAAGATGCATACCATGAATAGCTTTCCAAGGAGAGCATTGGAAGCCCTAGGGTTGAGTCCTGCATCCCAACCATTGTTTGCCAATCCATAAATACTAATTATCACTCTATGCCAAAGTTTATCCTATTCCAATGGCAATCTCCTATTCCTAGGCCGCCTTCATCTCTACTTCTAGAAGCCACCTCCCACTTCACTAGGTGGTTTTTTTGGTGTCTCTTGGCTCCCAAAGGAAGTCCCTCATAATCTTCTCTAGCTGGTTTGCCACTTTCACCGGTATCCTAAAGGTAGATAGGAAATACATGGGTAAGTGTATTTATAAAAAAATGGCCTTTTATTTAGATGGTGTTGTAATATGGTTGCAACTTATTAAACTGTAATGTGTTGTACTATGTAATCTATAAAAGTAAAAGATACACCAAAAACAACTAGACGAACTTTTTTTTTGAGAATAGGTAAAGTATGGATTTCATTAAAATATAAAACAGAAACCCTGTACAACTATAGGCTGTAGCAGGGAGAACCAAAGAAAAAGCTAAGCCACTATCCCATCAGCATTTACAAAAGGATTTACATAATCAAAAAAGGAACTAAACTTGAACTGATTAAGTTAAAATGAGCTGATGACCAAGAAAACATTTTGCCCACAAATTTATTCCAAACAGCCACCTCTTGACTGCTCTTTTTCTGAAAAATTTTGGAATTTCTCTCTTGCCATAAAGACCACTACACAACTCCAGGGGTCATTTGCCAAATAACCTTTCCTCTTTATTATAATCCAATCTGCCTTTGAATTCTGTTAGAATAATGACTATAGAAATAAGAGAAAGAGGAGAAGAGGAAGAAGAAGAAGAGGAGAAGAAAATAAAGGAGAGAAGTCTGGTTCGAACAAGAGAGAAAATCAGTCTCTCTCTAGTCAGCCAGATCTATTTATATGTTTCTATTAAATCATAAAAGGACACCTTTGCCCCTACTTAAGTGAGGGACACAAGTACTAACAGAACTTTACACATCAGCAACTTAAAACATAAACATAAAGACTAAAATACCCCTACACAGTCAACATTAACACTCTTTTACTCAGACCTTGTAACTGCCACCCTTTCAAGAAACTCTCCCCTGATACCAGACAACTCTTGTAAGCAAACAGACTGTGTACTTTCACCTAGATGCTATAAGAGAATTTACAATGTAAAAACAAGTGATCAACCGTCTCCTACATCCTGTTACAAAGAGCACACTCCGAAGAATCAATTCCCACTCCTCTCTTGAAAAGGTTATCCTTAGTCAGAATCTTATTTGAATAGGCTGACCATAAGAAAAAAGCAAATTTTGAATGAGTATGCTTGCATCAGATTAGTTTCATAGGATACTATTGATTTTCTTCCCTATTAGGATCAATATTAGTACTACAAAGATTTTGCAGCAAATGAGCAAACCGATCAATTTCCCAATCATTTAGAGCTCTTCTAAAAAGGGGGTTCCAAACACAATTTCCACTGTTGATCTGCAAATAGTCTGCTACCTTTGATTCCTTGTCCACTGCTACAATAAATGGTTCTGGGAAATCGTCTTTGAGAAGATTACCTCCACACCAGAAATCTTTCCAAAACAATTAGACAAACTTACCTCGGGCTGGGCTTG
This sequence comes from Nelumbo lutea, assembly GCF_056320005.1. Classification (NCBI taxonomy): domain Eukaryota; kingdom Viridiplantae; phylum Streptophyta; class Magnoliopsida; order Proteales; family Nelumbonaceae; genus Nelumbo; species Nelumbo lutea. The sequence continues at coordinate 54,848,608 of NC_142690.1, forward strand.
ATTTTGGGTTGAACTGGGCCTCAGACTAGGGATCTTAACCAGCTAACTAGCACTGAATAGGCTATACATTTAAATTATTATTTTTGGAGATCCATGACCCGCATTTTGTACTTGTGGAGAACTTGGAAGATGTCCATTGCGTTAAATACTCAATTTTGTCATGTCAAATTTGATATGTTTTCTGGTTTATTATTTATTTTAATTTGCTTTACATGTCTGATAAAAAGGCTTCACTTGCATTTGCATTTGTCAAGATTTTCCTCTGCTCTGATTTGAATTTGAATATTTACATTTACTTTCTTGCATTGCCCAGATATGGAGGACTCTATATTGATTCTGATGTTGTGGTGTTGAAGCGCTTGTCTTCATTTAATAATTCTATTGGCATGGAGGATCAGGTGGATGGAAGTTCTCTCAATGGTGCACTGATGGCATTTAGAAAGCATAGGTACATCAGCTGCTTACCTGTCAAGTTTAGGCAACACGATTTTGGTTGGGTATTTAGTTGCTGACTTGCTCGCATTGCTAATTATGTTATTTGAGTCCTTTAACATAGATTGGTTCCATTTTTTATGTAACTTTTATTTCCAGTTTGTCTATGAATTTCATGTTGTCACTGACTAGTGTCTTTGATTGACTTCATTGAAGCTTAATCTCTAATGAACTCAGTTCTCTATGAATTTCAAACTCTAACTCTCTAAGTGCAAGAGAAAGAAATTTAACCTTTACAGGCAAGAAGTATCTAAGCAACAGGTGCAATGCAGGAGCCACATGGTCAGATATGGAGTTTGTGATTTGTTTCTGCTTTTTTTTTTGTATTTTTAGATAATATGAATATTTTGGTAATTTTACATCTTCTTCCTTAAATTGCTATTTTTAGATAATAGATGTAAAGAGTTACAGCCCTCAGATTTCGACTGGAGTGGACATCTATTTTTAGATAATAGATGTAAATCAATTGATATTAGAATTTTTTTTTTGATCAATAACACTTTCATTAAATCATCAGTAAATCATCAATAAAGGATTTACAAGAGGAAGACAAACACACTTACCTTCCAAGAGCCACAAAGAGCCTCATGAAAGGAAAAAAGAAAAGAGGACACTAAAGTTACAGCTTAGCCCAAAACAGTGAATCCCTTTCTGCCCCTTGTTTAGCTAAACTGTCAGCTAGGGAATTAGCCGATCTTTTAACCCAACATGTCTTAACTTCCATCTCCCGCACCAGCCACTTGAATTTCCTCCTCTCATTATTGTACTTCCATAAACCATTTTGATCTTTAGTCAGCCACCTTATCACCACCTCTGAATCCCCTTCAATTATGAGTTTCTTGATGTTCAACTCCTTAGCTTTCCGGACTCCTTTCATAACTGCAAAGATCTCAGCTCTAAGGGAGTCACTCACTCCAACTGGGCCTGAGAACATGGCAGAGATGACCCCATTTTCGTCCCTAAAAACACCCCCAATCCCTGATTGTCCCGGATTTCCCCTACTACACCCATCAAAGTTTAATTTCAAGAATCCACCAGGTGGGGGAGTCCAAACCACATTCATTTCTGACTTGGTCTGTGTGCAATTTGCGATTTCACCCCACTTCCTCAACATGTCATCCACAGTGTAATCTGTGAATAGTTCCGAAGGTTTCAGCCACTGTACCACCCTAATATGTATGATAGCCCTCAGATCTGCTGCTCCTCTCTGGGTTTCTGAGAATATCCTGGAGTTTCTTTCTTCCCACAGTGTCTAACATACTGCAGCCCTTAGTCCTCTCCACATTATCCTTTCCCTTTTTATCCGCCACCTGAAGAAGGAAGGGGAGAAAAGGCCCTTAGTCTTCCCACAGTCTCCATATTAGAATTATTAGTCTTACATCAAGATGCAAAGAGTTGAAGCATTACAAGGGTGAGTTAAGTAAGGGGAGAGGGTAGTCTTCTTAAGAAACATATTAGTGGTGAATGTACTTGATGAATACGTTTAAGAAAGAGAGTTCTTCCTCTGAAAGTGCTTGGTAGCTTTTTTTTCTTTTCTTCTCAGAATGAAGTAGAAGAGAACTTGTTGAAGATTGGATATTAGAGGATGGATTTCTCATTACATTGTGTTGTTTGATTTGGTAAATGTCCTTTTCTCTTTATTTTTTCTTCAAGTGTGAAAGCCTTTGGGACTTGGGTATAGCTGAAAGTGCTATAAGGTTTGATATGCTCGAGCATAGACTCAACTTATATCTTTTTTTTTTTTATTTTTTATCAGTAACTGAAAAATGATTTGTAAAAGTATTAGGCAGTGTATGCCTTCAGGAGACAATAGTTGATGTAAACTGCTTTTATTATGAATAAAGGCTCAGTTTCTTGTATGGTTACATGTGTTATTAGGTATGTTTCTGTGAATTATCCCTTGATCTACATTATAGAATTATGATAATTGTAATAATGGATTGATAAAAACAATCATAATAATGGTTAAAGACAACCATAATTGGTATGCAGACTATATGTTCTCAACTAGTGAATTTGGGTAACTTGTTCTGACAAGGTTGACACACTTATGAGGAGGAAACCTACCACATGTAATCTGGGAAGTAGGAAGTTCTAATTCAGGAAGAGCTAAACTGGGAAAGTCCTAGCACAATAGAAACTCTCTAGTGTGTAGAGAGATTTCCTGTCGATTTGGGAAGCTGCTATTAGACTTTCCTAATTGCTTTGGGAATCGAATAAGCAAGCTTGTGAAGCTTTGGGAATCTATTTAAGACCTTAACCAGACGATCTGATATTCTTTTTCAACCATTGCAGTTTTTTTTTTTTGATAAATAAATTCATTATCAACAAAAGATAGAGACTGTTACATCCCAACGGGAGGCGTGAGGTGCAGCCTCACCCCTTAAAAGAAAAGAAACAGCACAAAGATTACAAATGGGCCCAATACAACTGATCCCTAGTTACTCCTTGTTTGGCTAAACAATCAACAAATGAATTAGCTTCCTTTCCCACCCATTGTATGATTAAATTCATATGTTGTGTTGCCCATTTGAACTTCTTCAATTCATTTCTATAGCACCAGATCACTGAATCTGTATCTCTAAGCCAACCCACCACCACCTTGGAGTCCCCTTCTATCACCAAACACTCCACCCCTATGTCTCTTGCAATCTGTACACCTTGTAGGACTGCATACAGTTCAGCCTTTAAAGAGTCTCCATTCCCCATCGGTCCTGAGTAGAGTGCTCTCAGATTCCCATCCTTGTCTCAGATCCCTAGTTACTCCTTTTTCACCCATTGCAGTTCAGCCATTAGTGAGAGTAATCTCCTTTGTGCAATTCCTAAAAGTATAGCTTTTCCATTCAAATGATTTGAGGTGTTAGAATCAATCTATTTTCATTCCTTTACTAATTTAATCAGTCATCACTGGAGTTTGGTTTGCTCCTCAATAGTTGAGAAGCTGGTCTGGGATTGTCATAGAATATCCATTGGTTGAGACTTAAGCTATGCCACTTACAGCTGCTTGTTGGGATTGAGAGCAGGTTGCAGTTTGAGGCATGAACACCGTAGTGACCAACTGCACATGTGGTTGGATTTTGCATCGGGTAATCTTCTCTCCTTGTTTTTGGGTCTGAAACTTCATGGTCTACTCTCCAATTCGATCTGGGATTGGCAAATCGTTTTGTCTATATGGCGTGAAACCTGTTCCACAGTTTAACTGGGTTAAATTGGTTTTTTGCACTTAGAATTTGTGTTTTGGGCTGTTTTACACCTTAGAACTTTCAAAAAGCAAAGGAAAGAGGAGCATGGTGTGTGCTTATGTTTTTATTTATTTATTTATTTATTTTTTTTATAGTGAGCAGAATGGAGTACATGGGGTGTCAATTGGACTGGATTTGGTCCAATCTGGTCCAGTCCAATGTGAGTCCATTACAAATGGACCTGGTCGAATCCAGTCCAATGAATATTTTGGACCATTTTGGACCGGTCCAGGGACTGTCCAATCTGTTCAAATTCCTGTTAATTTAGATTGGTTTCAATTCAAACCTGGTCCATTGACACCTATGTTCTTATCTTCTATCAATGGGCTAGATATTGGCTCAATCCAATATAAATTCATTATGGACGGACCAGGTCCAATCCAATATGTCATATTGGTCCGTTCAAATTCAATGTCTTATTGGTCCATTCAATCCGTCCAAATAGATTTTTATTTGGACGGAATCCAACCCAAAACCGGTCCATTGACACCCCTAAGTACAATCATCAAAGCCTCCTCCCCCCCCCCCAAAAAAAAAAAAAAAATCCAATCCTCCAAAAAATGTAAAAGCTAAAAATAACTAGGGAAATTAGACTAAGATAGACCTCATTTCATAAGGGAACTGACTATCAACTCAAAAGGCTATCTTAACCCAAAGTACCATGAGTTAGCCCAAGATAAAAGATAATCCCTTTGGCAAGCTGCCAATGGATTGACTAATAAATGACACAGATCAGAACGAGAAATTCACTCAGGATGCCATCTAGCCTTGCTGATTTAGTGACAGTGACCAGGTGCCCATGGATCCATTTATATCTAGGGGTGCTCACGGTTCAGTTAACCGAGCATATAGTTGAAACTGAACTGGAAGCTCTGTTTTTTGAAAAGTACCAAACCGAAACCGAACCAAATTGACCAGTTAACAGTCAAACAATTAACCGGCTGATTGGTTTGTTTCGCAGTTTTTACGGTTTTTTTTTTTTTTTTCTTTTTTTTATATTGGAAGAAAAACAAGAAAAGAAAACCAATGACTTACCTAGGAGCCAAGAAAGTTACCAACAAACGATTTGATTTTTCATTTTGAGATTCAACAAGGGTGATACTTGCAGTTGCAAACGATATAACAAGGGCATCGTTTCCTTCACAGTTAACACCCCTCTTTTTTGGACAAACTTGTGTGATAAATCAGCGATACATTTCACTAAAGAAACTGAAAATTCTTCCTCACTTTCAAACACCTGCAAGTTCCCCTTCAGTTTCCACCTAAATCTGATCAAATCTCCAACTTTCATTCTTAGCCAGCAAATAGGGGTTTTGATGAAAACCAACGATCATATGACTGAAATATAGGAGGAACAATGTACAGGGGGGAGTCTAACGATGGGAAGAAATGGAAGTTGACAAGGAACGACAGAACACATTTATATTCCATATTTTCACACCCTGGGTTAATGTTAAAGCCTTAAAAGTTAAAGACTACAGAGGGGTAGGTTATGATGAATGAGACTAGAGAGAGGTTAGGGTATTAGGCATGTAAAACAGTTTACTTTTTTGATTGTTTTGACATGACAGTTTGTGAAGTGTATATAAGACTGAACAGGTACGAGAGGGATGTTTTGTTAGGGTGTTGTATTACTAATAGAGAAGAGCAGTTAGTTCCTGCCAACATTATTTGGTGCAAGAATGTTCCCTCAAAAATTCCCTTTTTATTGTCTGGACTGCTTATTTAAACAAAATCCTAATCAGGGATAATCTCCTGCGGAAGGGCATGCTGTTGGACTCAACAGATTGTGTTCTTTGTGAAGGCCACTCAGAAACAGCAGATCATCTGCTGTTACATCGCCGTTTTCTTTTGAGATGTGGTCCAGAGTAGCTCAACCTTTTGAGTTGCAAAGCTGTAGTCCTGGATCGGTAGCACAGTTTATAAGAGGTTGGAGGGGTGGAAGGTCTGAGAAAAAGAGGAAAACTGGAAAACTGATCTGGAACATAGTCCCAGCGGTGGTGTTATGGTTCTTATGGCAGGAGATTCTTTTTTTCAGAATTTTTTGGGAAAAATTCATTCCTGTCTTATGGGCCATTTGTACTTTAAGAATATAGATTTCAGTTCCCTTTTTGTATATGAAAATCTTTTTGTGAAGTAGGGGGGGTATAGTGCTGGCAGGGCAGTTTTACTACCCATCAGTTGGTGATCCTGGGGGTTTAACACTTGAATTATGATTCTCGTGTTGCTTTTTTTTTTTTTTTTAAAATTTTTCGATTGAAATGATTCTTGTGTTGTTTTCATGCAGGTTTTGTTCAAATGGTCTGCAAATATGTGATTAAAAATGTTCATCAGATATTTCCTATACTGTTTTCTAGACCCTCTGGTCAATGATTAGCCTTGTCTCCCTAAATTCATCTAAGGAATCTAGGTTGGTTTTCAACCACTTGCTTGAAAATCCAGGCTTGAAAGCCCCTATTAGGTCTGCAACTTGGTTGTGCCCAACCTATGTTACAAGATAGAAGCAGAATCTTCAGGTAGAGGCAAAGGTGTTTATTTTGGAGGAGACAAGATTGAGAGGTAAGCCTATGCTGAAGATCAGAGAACAATATCTAGCTTCTGTTTACCTTGGGGACTATGTTGTCCATTGGTTCAAAGGTGTTTTAGATTGGGTGATGGAGACAATAAAAGAAGTTTTTTGGGGTAGCTCGATAACCAGGGAAGAGAAAAAATATGTTGCTGAACGAAAACCAATATTAAGGGGAGATTTGTCACTTTAATTGAATATTTTGGGAAGGGTAAGAAGGCTATGGTGTGTTTTCCTGAAGGTAGGAAGACAGAGGGGAATGTTTTTGACATGGGTATCTTTGACGAGAGGAGGATGTAGAAAGAACAGAGAAGTCAGACAAGGGGAATGAACTCATAGATTTGGAGGAAAGGGAACAGGAAGAGAACCAAGTGTCATTGGTTTGTAAAAAAGGTGCTGCAAATGTTGCGGTTGGAAGCGTTAAGGAAGCTTGGAAAGACGTTTTGTGGTGACTGCATCAAAGAAAATAGAAGATGGGGGTGAAATAGGTGATAGGGTGAAGAAGAGTTAAAGCCGAGAAGTACCTTACTTCAAACTCCTTTCCTTTCAAACAAAGCTATGATGGATATATTGGGTGACTCTGATGAGTTGGCAGTGATGCAACTGGAAACTAATCAAGGCACAGTTGTCATAGAAAAGTGGTGCCCTGGTTCAAATTTGATTTCTTCGGTTGAGAACCCTAGGATAAAAGTGATAGGTCTTCCATTCCATGTATGGAATGAGACAACCTCCAAGCTGATTGCGGCGTTGTGGAGGTGTTCTGTTTTCTTTTAACAACACTAGAGACCTTAGGGCGGCAACCATAGATTTACTGGGTGTGAAGGCCGAAGAAATCCCCAGGATGGTTGAGTTGTTCATTGATGGATTGAGCTTCAAAGTGTGGTTGCTTTCTTCTATGGGGGCAGCTCTATGGAAGGAGGGGCTGAAGGTTGAGATGATGAGTTGGCAGGCTTCAACACACTTGGCACTAGGAGAGAGGACGGGTGGGAGCTCTGCAAACTTTCACCTTTAGAGGAAGTTGAACCGTCAAGAAATAAAAAAGAAGGGTGTCAATTGCCAAATCCCACAAACATTTCAAGTCAGGGCTGTTCGTGTCAGGTGGTGGATGGGTTTAAAAGTTATGGCCAGGTTAAGTCAAAAAGCTCAAGCCATTTTAATGAGGGAACTCAAAAGTCTTTTGCTCTTGAACCAGGAAATGAATCGTTGGAGGAAGTGGGACCCAAAATTTTTTAAACCAATTCATGAGTTGGCTCAAGTGATCATGTGGGAGGAAGTATGAGTGTTATGATTGGACCCATGTCATTGAGGCCCAAAGATGTTGGGCACGGAAATAAAACTGGGCCTTTTGTTTGTAACACTTTGACTAGAAACGAAGCCTATGGACCCCTAGATAATTTCCTAATTGACAGGGGAGGTGAGTGTATGGACAGTCCGTCTGGTCTTTCATCGTCCTTGATTAGAGCTCAGCAAGAGGAATGGGGGATGAATGTTAACAGACTTATGTCAGACAATTCTCAGGGAGCTGAGGAGGTCAGATTCGAGAAGCCAATAGAGGAGGACATGGGCAAGTTACATAATTTGGTAGTGGGCAACTTCAGGTTTGTGAGGATTTGAATTTTGACTCTGTTTCTGTTGTCGACAAGGGAGGAGAAGATAATAAAAAGAGGCTGGAGGAAGAAGAAGAGGAAAAGGTGGAGAGGGACGTTAGGATGGATGGAAATGTAGGAGAAGGATCAATTAGGAAAGTAACAGGAAAAGGATGGTTTGGATAAAGGAGTGGATAGAAGGGTTGAATTGGAATGGACTGGGGATAAAGAAACAAGGGTATACCAGAGAAAAAAGAATTATAGAACGAAACCTATTGATGAGGGTTGGGAAAGTGAAGATGCGGTTATGTTGGATGAAACACATGCCATTGAAAGAAAATCTGACTTAGAAAAGGTTATTAACATAGAGGTGGAGGTGAACAAAACACTGGGATTATTTTTGTAGGGGGCGGTTGAGGATTTCGCTGGGAAGGCGTTTATGAAGTGGAAGAAGAGTCTGGAGGGTGTGTGCAGGTTCAGGAAAAGGACAGTTTGTCCCCTGTGGATAAATCTATAGCTGTAGAAGCGGAAAAGGACATAGTTTTGACAGCAGTTTTTGAGAAGGATGCGCTTCTTGAACATGAAAGAATCAACCCATCTTGACCCTAATGGGTACCCTCGACCCAACCCACCTTGACCCTTTTCCACTGACCCTAATGGGTTACTCGACTCATATTGACCCACCAATAGATTGGGTGGGTTCCAAGGTGGGTGGGTTGGGTGGGTCAAATGAATTGGGGCCAAGATTGCCAGCCCTAGGTGGGTGATGTCTTATTACCTTCTTGTAATCTTTTTACTTTGACTAATATATTTGTTTTTTATTTATCTTCAAAAAATGTTCTTACTTTACATTGTCTCAAAAAATTATTTACTATGCTATTAAAAAAAGTATTAGATATATTAAACATTTTGAATGTTGGGTGGAAATCGAGGGATATATATATCTATATATATATATATATCAATTGGTTCAGTTAACCGAAAACTGAACCAACCGGTTCGGTCAATTGGATTTTTCTGTTCGGTTTCCTCAGTTTGGTTTTTCGGTTTTTGATGAGCACCATCTAGCCAATAATCATTTGCTGAACCCCCTTTCATCTTAACTCTGCTTGGACCCAAAGAATTATCAGCCTGAGCTGATGCACTAGGGCCTATATATCTCAACTCAAATCAGATCTCCAGAAAACTACAATGATCTTGCCTTTCTGTTGTATGAAAGCTCCTCTTGAACCTTTTGGTTCTGGGTTCCCAATGGAACACTGATCAAGGTTGAGCTTGGTGACTCCATGTGGAGGAATCCAGCTCTAAACAGCTCAATGTTTGAAGTCTTGTTTTGCCTTCCCAATAGAAACCAACATGTCTGCTGTCACAAGAATTGGTCCATCAAACTTGGCTTACTGCTACATACGTGGAGCTTGGAAGTGTTCTTCATCATTGGTGAGACCTCTAGAGGTTTTCTGAGTGGGAAAAGATGATTTTAATAGATCTTGGTTTCTCATTGGTTACCCAACTCTTGTACCCCCTTGGAGGATGTATTTTGGTGACTGCTTGTTTTTGGTTAGGGAAATTGAATATATTTTCTTCTCTTTGTGAAACACTGAATCATTTTTGCCTTCACAAAGGAGCAGTACCTGAGGAGTTGTTGATTGTTTTCTGAATGCTTGTTTTTTTTTTTTACAGGATGGCAGATGTATTGTAATTTCTATATTGTCTCAAAGAGGATCTGCATGTTATATATGACATCAGAGGCAAAAGAGGGCCTAATTGGCGGGGCTTTGATTTTTGAATTTCAACTTCAAATCCTTGTGGACTTCTATATGATTTCTCTTGTTAGATATGTCTGTTATTGATTTGGGTTTTAATCAGAGGTTTCCATGGCCCTTTATTGTTATGTGATAGTCTCTGTTGTGGATCATGATTTAAGATTTATATCCTCTTCCTAGGTAATCATGGTTTAAGATCTAACAATATGATTTCTCTTTGTTAGATATGTCTGTTATCAATTTTTGTTTTAACCAGAGGTTTCCATGCCCCTTTATTGTTATGTGATAGTCAGTGTAGTGATCATGGTTTAAGATCTATACCCTCCTCCTAGGTGAATAGGGTCATGCTTATCCTTCATGATTGTTCTTCTGGATCAGGGGTTATCTCTTCTCTAAGATATTAAGAGTCGCGGTTGTGGGATTTTCTAGGCTTGTAGGAGTGGTTAGTTCTGCTAGTGCTTAACTCCTATCCTTGACATGAGGGCTATGGATTTCTATCTTCCTCCTTTCCTTATTAGTTTGCCTATTAATGATTGAAGGAAAGAGAGAAAAATCTCAATTACACTGAAACCACATTATACCTGTCCGGGTTGCAACATACTCACATTGGAATCAAGTAATACATTCCAAAACAGCAATTACATTCAGTAGAAGTTCAAGACTGCTATCAGCCTTGAACCCTAATAGATTTCAGGTTCGAAAATAGAAGGAAAATGTAGAGAAGAGAAGAGAGAACTGTAGAACACGAAGGGTTGAAAGGAGGGACAGAATCTGAATGTTCTGCTGCCGCCCACTTCTATTTAGTATTTATAGGTTATGCTCATTACATGGAAAAGACATATCTGCCCTTATTATTTACATAACAAATAGAGCAAAATAAAACTGAAATAAATAACTGAAATAACCGACTGACCACCAGCTAACCCTAGGATGACTAGAACACATTCTACCCTTCCAACACAGTGGGACCATAGCTGTGGGGCCCACATCAGTGTTCTCTACACTCCCCCTCAAGTTAGGAATAAATGTTTATCATTCCCAACTTGGATAGATCCACCTCTAGCTTCTTCCTCGGTATAGCTTTGGTGAGGCTATTTGCTAACTGCATGTTGGATGTGATGTACGGGAGACACGCTTCTTGTGATGAGACCCTCTTTCGTACAAAATGTCAATCAACTTCAATATGTTTAGTTCTGTTATGCTGCACCGGATTGTGTGCTATATTAATAGCCACTTGATTATCACAATACAACATCAGGGGCTTCTCATACTCAATACCCAACTCCTCTAGTAGTGATCTCGGCCATAGAATTTCAGCCACTCCGTTAGCCATTGACCTGTATTTAGCTTCAGCACTAGATCGGGAGACAACACTCTGTTTTTTACTCCTCCAAGAGACAAGGTTACCTCCCACAAGGGCACAATATCTAGAGGTAGACCTTCTGTCATCAATACTCCCAGCCCAATCGACATCCGTATAGACCTCCACCTTCATGTGGTAATTGTTCTTGAACAGTATACCTCTACCCAGGCATTTCTTCAAGTATGCTAATATTCTTTCTGCTCCAAGAAGATGCGTGGTTCTAGGAGAATGCATGTACTAGCTGACAACACTAACTGCATATTGCGAGGGCTCAATGAATTCCACTCTTAGATGACATGGTTGGATTTCTCAGAAGCATAGTGTACTGGGTTTGGTCCCTCTGGATTTGAGGACTTTGACAAAGCCCTGTATAAGCTCAGATAAAATGCCACAATTAGGGAATATCAAGTCAAATTTGAGAGACTTGTGACCAGGGTCCATGGGTACCAGAAAAAGCCCTCGCCGGGTGTTCTGTGAGTGGATTTAGGGAAGAAAACGATTGGAGGTCAAGATATTGTAGCCCACCTTGGTCTTGGCAATGACTAGGTTGGCCAAACTCCATGAGGAGAGGTTGAACCATCTTAAGAAGTTGCATCCACCCACAAGCGCATACTCAAGAACTTGCCCTCTAGGGTTACCTGTTTAGACCAAATCAAATGGGCTTGTTCCCTTACCCTGTAAGAGATTACCATGGGCTGAAATGCAAGCCTGACAAAAAAAAGGCCTATGTTGCACCTGTAATGAGAAATTTGCACTGGGACACCGTTGCAAAACCCAACACGTATACCTCCTTCAAGTGGATGAATTGGATGAGGAATCAGACTAAATTGGTTTGGATGTTGAGCTAGCTGTGGCTGGAGATGGTTATGTGGTTGATTACCATGAAATCTCTCTCCAGGCCCTAACCGGTGCTTCCTCCCATCAGACCATGAGGGTTATGGGCCACAAGGTGATACAATTTCATAACCTCTGAAACTGACAGCGGAAGTTCACTCAATTTCATAACCTTTGAGCTGTCCAAAAGCATTTTTTTTATAAGTCAAAGTAAAATTCACTAAAAAGAAAAAGGTGATACAACCTAGCATGTGTTAAGGCAACACTTATAAACAAACTCAAGCATTACAATTCGCCCAAAGGCAAAACAAAATAATTATCCCAATTTCAAATTGAGTCCCAAACTTCCAAAGGATGACCCCAACGATCCTCTTGATTAATTGTCAGGCTTGCCTAATCGACCAAGAAGACCTGCAACCAATTAGATGTCCTTTGTCTTTCTTCTCTCAGATCCTTTGACGTGCCAAGGTACCATCTCCATCTTAAATTTTCAGCCTTCTCTCCCTTTCTTATCAATTCTTCCCCCGACCTCCCTTCACTCCTCATTAGAAATTTCTTCTTCCCTTCCTTCTCCTTCCTCCCATATCTCATCATCCCCTTCCCCAACTGATTTCTTTTTGTTATTTTCTTCCCTTCCACTTCTTTCAAATTGTTCAATTGCTTTATTTACCACCCCTTCCCCCCTAGAAAGAAGAGGCCAAGAGACCTCCCAATCTCTACCTCCACTAGTTGATGAATACCCACCATCCTTTTCTCAGTGTTCTCTTCCCCCGAAACCTATATAGCTTCATTCCCCACAGTCTCCTCACCCCCTCACCCCCTTACTCTCTTTCTTCTTCTTCCTCTTGCTCATCCGAATCTTTCCTTTCAACCTTTTCCCCTAAAGCTCCTTGTACTACTGATGTTCTCTTTCTATTGTAAACCCTCTGTTGATCATCCTCCGCTCTTTTTCTCTTTAGACTCCATCCTCCTTCATCCACACCATCAAGCCCCCCATCACTCAAATCCTATTCCCTACCAGAGCCACCCCAACCCGTTGAAACAGGAGGAGAACATGGAAGACAATGAGAATCTGAGCAATCTTACCACTTAATTGTGCAATAATTTCCAGAGTTTTCGCTCCTGTGATTAGTCTGTCAACACTCTCCGTCATCACTCTAGGTATCTCCAGACTTCCACTCGACAATTCTCTTTCAACATATTCTTTTTCCCCATAGCCACACTTCTTGATTTCGGCTAACCTTTCGATCGATTGATCCTTCTGCAGAGAAACATCCATGCTTGGTGAGATATGCTTCTTGCTCATTTGGATTTTATCCTTGCTTTGATTCCGCCCTAACTTCGCATCTCCTCTAGTTAATGTGTTATCTAATTGCTAAATCTCATCCAAGTTATGACAGTTATTCTACATATTTAACACCTGAGGCACACACTTATGCTACTCAAACAACATAAGCTCTTTGTTAAGCTTTCTAAGTCTTCATTTGGGCAAACTCAAATATGGTACCTGGGTCATATTATATTAGGGGTAGTGTTTGTTAAGTGATTAACAAACAACCTATTAATATGTCAAATAACAACAAAAATCTGAAATGATCAAGTTCTCAAGTACTCACCAATGACCAATCAACATTAAGTTCAAGACTTCAAGCAAGCTACAAGCCATTAATGCAATGCAATGAACAATCACATAGAGTTAGAGTCATGTCATAGTCATACTATCATAGGCAATTTTCTTTCAAAAAAAGAGACAGACAATTTTCTTTCAAAAGAAGACAGAGTCATAGACATTTTTCTACAAAACAAAAGTCAGAGACAATTTTCTATATAAAAAAAAAAGTCTATGGTTTCAGCCATTCTTCAAGACTCAATCAGCATCCTCTTCATCTTCACTTGGAAGTTCAACTTCATCTTCATTGTCATCTAACTTGCAGTCATCAAAATCCTCTTCTATTTCTTCTTCAACTTCAACTTTAACATCAACTTCTTCTTCCTCTTCTTCATCTACCAATTGAAGCTGTCTTGGTCTTTTTTCCACTAGATTTTGTTGCTCTTGCTTGTGAAGTTGAAGGTCTAGACCTTGTATACCTTAGTGGGTCTTCAACTCCAGAAGCATGAGCAACATCTCCTCATGTTAGTGTATCATCATCAAACACCAAATCAGCTTCTGCACCATCCTCATCACGTCCTACCTCTCCCATTAACCATTCATTATTCTCATCTATATCTTTTAATGAAATGGGGTCATTGGTGCTACATGAGTCAAAACTTTCTTTAAGCATCTGGTTGAACTTAAAAAATACCAAGTCATTCAATCACTTCTGATCCGATTTGTTTCCTTAGTATGAATTTGTTAATTCAAAAAATTAAATGTGTAAACTTAAGATAGTTTTTCCAAAAAAAATGGACGTGTTCTAGTGTAGTAGTTTGGCATACATGCTCAAATACGTTCCAATTTCTTTCACACCCTGATGCATTACATGTCAAACATAGAACTTTCACTGCAATCTTTTGTAGATTCGGGGTAGAAGCACCAAATATGGTCCACCAATCAGCTAAAAAATATAAATATTAACTGAATTAGTGATCATTAGACTAACTAAAAATATTAAGAGAATCAAATATTATATTAATTATTAAATCAATGTTATTTACCTGGTGCTTTAATCTTCCTTAGGGAAATAGCCATATCAAAACAAAAAATGCCTTCTGCGTTCTTGTACTTGGATATTTCATCAGTGAGTACACTTCTCTTGTTCTTTTCCTTCTCAAGCATCTCAATTACTTTAAAAAGCCCTGTCATAACCTCTTCATCTGTTTCAATTCTCTCTTGATCATCATAATAAAATTGGGGGTTCAAAAAATAATCAGCTGCATGCAATGGTTAGTGGAGTTAGCATTCCCACCTCTTATTAATAATTTAAAAAATGTCTTCATATTTTTCTTTCTTTCCACCAAATACCTTGTCAATGGCCTCCTTTGCTCGGTCCATAGCATCATAAATATAACCCATGGAAGGCTTGTTTTCACGATCCACCAACCTTAATACACGAACAAGAGGGCCACACACTTTAAGAGTAAAGATGACATTATTCCAAAATGTGGGCATTATGATTGTCTCCCCTATTCTTTTCCCTTTTACTTCTTTTATCCATTTGCTATCATTCCATTCCTTTGACTTAAACAAATATCTCAAATTCTTCTTTTGTTTGTATATACTCCACAATGTGAGAAAGCAAAAACCCGTTTTGCTAGCCTAATCAGTTCTCTCTGATTTGTGAACTTCCTTATCAGGTTCAATAAACCAGAATGGTTATAGATATACCCCATAAGTGCAATTGCCCTCTCAATTGTTCTATTCACAGTAGGCAACTTCCCAATGTCTTCCAATATCAAGACCAAATAATGGGCAGCACACGGTGTCCACATGTTAGATGAGGATGCTTAACCATCAAAAACTTCCCTAATAATACAAGAAAACAATTCAAGAAATAAGAATTAAGAAATGTGATTCTAACATGTCAAAAGACTAAAAGAAAGCTAAATAGAAATAATAACAATGTATAAAACTCATCGGCTAGGACATAATTTGATGTGTTGTCAGTGATAACTTGGAGAACATTTTTCTCACCAATTCTCTCTACCATCTTGTCAAGCAATATAAATAACCTCTCAACTGTTTTTACTTCACTTGAAGCATCAATGCTCTCTATAAACATTGTCCCCGCATGGCTATGGACCAAAAAAGAAAGGGCAGTTTTAATGATAAAAACTAAAAAACAATGGGGCAGATCCCCTGTTTTTATGATAAAAACTGAAAAAAATCTGTTTTAATGAGAAAAACTGAAAAAAAAGGGGGTGGATCCCCTGTTTTTATGATAACAACTGAAAAACAATGGGGCAGAGCCCCTGTTTTAATGAGAAAAACTAAAAAAATGGGGCAGAGCCCCTGCCCTGTTTTTATGATAACAACTGAAAAAAATGGGCCGGAGCCCCTGTTTCCTCAGCCTGGACTGCCGCAGGAAGAAGAAGAAGAAGAAGAAAAAACATATAATACCTGATACCTGTAGCTCTGTTCGATTCAGGGTTGAACGAACTTGAGCTTGAACTAGATCTGGATGAGCTTCAGATTCCTCTGGTAGTCTGGTTTGGAGTCTTAACTTTTGGACAAAGGAACTCTTCCCTCCAGACTTCCTTTTTTTTTTTCTTTTGGTTGTTTTGGCAAAGACCCCTGTCGATTCAGCTTCCTTTTCTCCCAAGTTTCCTATTTTGTATATATATATTTTTAAAGTTTGTTTAGGTTGGAGTGTTTAGACATCATCCAGGTGCTCACCTGGGCCGCCTATCGCCACGCCTAGGCGCAAAGGTGAGCGCCTGTCCAATGGTTGTGCGCCTTATCCTGGGCGAGGTGTCCAGCCTGGAAAATGCCTCGCCTCTGCACCTAGGCGTGCCTTTAAAACACTGATCAGGGGGACAGGTGCAAACTGACTCGGAAAAAATAGCTTGTGTGCTAAATTGGGCCCGACCCACTACCCTCAAGGGACTCAAGGGCTTCTTGGGGTTAACCAGGTACTGCTGCCAGTTATTAGGGATTATGGGAATCTAGTTGAACCCCTTACATGCATGTCTCTTAAAAAAGAATTCCTTCAAGTGGAACCATAGTGCTGAGAAAGCCTTTGAAGACCGCAAAAAGGCTGTGACTTCTCCAGCTCTACCTTTACCCAACTTCACTCAAGAATATAGTAGACTGAATGTTGAAAGAAGAGAACTTAATTCATTTATTCATTGAGCTCCTTCTCTGAACAGAATTATGAGCATTTATAGAACTCTTTTCTTGACATAGATAAATCCTACAATCGCAGATAGAATTGCAGAACTTGGAAACTATCAAGATTTCAAAAATAGAAACCAGAAAATAGAAGCTCTTCAAAATAGTAATTGCTTGATAGTTTCCTAAATGACATAGAAAGCTGCTAAACTGTGTAACCACAAACAGAAACTTTCTAGCTAGCACAAAAGGAAACATAGGGAGGAGCCCAGGGATTTGACTGCATGCCTGTTGAAGAATGAGCCAGCGACTTTTAGGCAGTGGCTTGGTTAAGGGAACCCACCGGAGCCATAGTGAGTGAATCTTCATAGGACAATTGTCACAGCTTATGGACCTGAACCTGGGTGATGTATTCATGACCAGGATAAAGCTTTGGTGAAAACTATTGACTTCCAAATCTTGGTGCAGATATTAATTCTTCCTCCTTTCATATGTTTTGGTAGCTTAGCTAGGTCAAATATGAAACTACATTAGCTGAGCTAATGTGAAACTTAGACCTGGCTCAGTATATTAGGCCGCTAGGTCAATATACTATTTCTGCACAGAGTTGAACTACATTAGCTGAGCTAGGTCAAATGTGAAACTTAGACTTGGCTCAGTATATTAGGCCGCTTGGCTGGTCAAATAACCATGTAGGTTGGGTTGGCCCTGGCTGAAATTTGCCACCTTATTTCCATGTAAGCCTTGCATAATGGAGTTGATTTGCTTTTTTTGGTCATGTTTGATATTTCTATATCTAACATTTGTTTTACATGCAGTCCTTTCATAATGGAGTGCCTGAAAGAGTTCTATTCAACATATGATGATGCTCAGTTGAGATGGAATGGGGCTGACCTACTGACAAGAGTGGGTAAGAAGTTTCTAAGCAAATGGGATAATTCTGGTAAACCGATTGAGCTAAAAAAGCAACAATCTTTTGTATTCTTCCCAATAAGTCATCAGAATATCATAAGGTAATTTTTCCTCAATCAGATCTCTCTCTCTCTCTCTCTCTCTCTCTCTCTCTTCTCTCATTGCATTTATACATGTCCATCTATCATTTTATATTCATGTCAATATGCATTTATATTATTATTACATGAGTTTTTTGGACCATATGCTTTGAAAGTGGAAATTGACAAGAAACATTTAGTTTGTCTTGACAGTGTAGCCGGCCAGAGATAGGTGTAAGAGGAGAGAAGAGAAGAGAAGAGAAGAGAAGAGAGGAGAGAAGAGAGAAGGTTTGCAATGTAACAGTACTGGCGGCGCCAGTGTTTATTTTACTATATATAGGGCGACAGAAATAACAAGGGAAAAGACCCTTGTGCCCCTGAGTACAATAACAGACATAACAGAAATAAAATAACGAAATAAAAAACAATTTAATTAGACAAACAGGCCCTAACAACTGCAACTAAGTTATTTTAACATTATTCCAACACTCCCCCTTAAGTTGGAGCATAGATGTCAATCATGTCCAACTTGTCACACAAATCTTTGTGCCGCACATGATGAAGACCTTTGGTGAAGATATCTGCAAGTTGTTCTTCCGAGTTGACATATGGTGTGCACACTTCTCCACTTTCAAGTTTCTCTCTGATAAAATGCTTGTCCACTTCAATGTGTTTCGTCCTATCATGCAGAACTAGATTAGCAGCAATATTGATGGCTGCTTTATTGTCGCAGTAGAGTGACGTAGGATTGTTTACTGCGAAACCCAGTTTACCTAACAGATTTCTTATCCACATGATTTCCGCAACCCCATGAGCCATCACTCTATACTCTGCTTCAGCACTGGATCTAGCCACCACACTTTGTTTTTTGCTTCTCCATGTGACAATGTTTCCTCCTACAAAGGCACAATAACCACTGGTAGACTTTCGGTCATTGACTGCTCCTGCCCAATCTGCATCAGTATATACTTCCACTTTTAAGTGACTCTGTTTCTGGAACAACAAACCAGCTCCAGGAAACTTCTTGAGATATCTCAAGGTCCTCTTTGCAGCCTCAAAGTGAGTTGTCATCGGCTGTGCATGAATTGACTAAGGACACCCACTGCATAGGCAATATCAGGCCTGGTCATAGACAAATACAGAAGTCTCCCCACGAGTCTCTGGAACATCTTTACATCTTTCAAAAACTCTCCCCGACTGTCTCCCAGATGGTGATTAGGTTCAATAGGTGAATCAGATGGTTTTACCCCCAACTTGCCTGTATCTTCTAGTAGATCTAGTACATACTTCCGTTGGGAAATAAAGATGCCCTTGTGAGAGCGGGCAACTTCAATTCCAAGAAAGTATCGTAAGGGGCCTAGATCCTTCACCTCAAATTTAGTGGTTAAGAATTTTTTTTTGTCTCTGGATTTCAGCCTCCCAATCTCCTGTCATCCACATACACAATAAGAGCTGCAATTTTACCTTCACCTCTTTTTACAAACAAGGTATGATCTGATTGGCATTGTTTGAATCCCATTTGTTGGACTGCTACATGGAACTTACTAAACCAAGCCCGAGGTGATTGTTTCAATCCATATAGGGACTTTTTCAACCTGCACACCTTTTGTTCACTGCCTTTGGCACAGAACCCTAGGAGTTGGGTCATGTACACCTCCTCTTCCAAGTCACCATTCAAGAAGGCATTCTTGATGTCCAATTGGTGAAGATCCCAGTCAAGATTTGCTGCCAAGGAAAGGAGAATCCGGATGGAGTTCATCTTCGCTACAGGAGCAAAAGTCTCTGCATAGTCCATTCCATATACCTGTGTGAAGCCTCTTGCTACTTTCAACAGTTCCATCAGCTTTGTGTTTCACTGTGAACACCCACTTGCACCCCACTGGTTCCTTCCCCTCAGGAAGATCTACCAACTCCCACGTACCATTTTTGTGTAAGGCATCAATTTCTTCCTGCATTGCATCTGTCCATTCAGGTTTTGACAAAGCTTCTGCCACGGTCTTAGGGATGGGAACACTATCCACAAAGGAGAGGAAGGCACGGTACGAAGGTGAAACATGCTCATAGGACACAAAGTTAGAGATAGGATGGTTAGTGGTACAAGATCTAACACCCTTTCTCTTAGCAATAGGAATATTAAGATCATTGGGGACATGTGAATCAACATTTAAAGGAGCAATGGGAGCAAGTTTACCTGGCTGATGAGACGGATCTGCCTCGGGTGGATCCGATGATGTTGGTTGCATAGTGTTCGGTTCCACGGCTCTTGAACTCTGCTGGCTCTTATGGCGACGATGGAAAACCCGGAACGGAGGAGGATCGAATTAAGGAGGTAGTTGAATCTGAGTCGTCGCTTGTTTCTCTTCAACCCTACTCTCCCCCTGAGGAGAAACCGAGAAGAACGGTTGACTCTCAAAGAATGAGACATCAATGGAAACATAGTACTTGCGGGCAATGGGATCATAGCAACGATACCCCTTTTGAGATGAGGGGTAACTAAGAAAAACACAAGGAATAGCCCGAGGGTCAAGTTTACCACGAGTAGGTGATAGGTTGTGGACAAAACAATGACACCCAAAAACACGCATTGGAATGGTGGACAGCGGGGCTGTAGGGAACAGGAGCTGATGTGGGGCCTTATACTCTAGTAGCCGAGAGGGCATGCGATTGATGATATATGTCGCACACAATACTGCATCCATCCAGAACTGTTTTGGCACATTCATATGAATCAGCAAGCCACGAGCATCTTCGAGAAGGTGACAATTTTTTCGTTCAACCACACCATTTTGTTGGGGTGTCCTGGCACAAGAGCTTTGCTGAAGTGACCCATTTGAAGCAAAGAACTTCGTGAGATCACTATGGAAATATTCCTTTGCATTGTCCGACTGGAAAATATGAATTTCCGTTTGGAACTGAGTGAACACCATGCGTTGAAAATCTTTCACAATTTGTGGCACTTCATCTCAAGATCATATAGGGTAAACCCAAGTGTATCGAGAATAATCATCAATCAAAGTAACAAAATACTTATAGCTAGCTGTAGTAGGTAGAGTAATAGGGCCCCAAACATCAGAATAAACAATATGAAATGGAAATTCAGATCTTTTATTTCTTAAAGGTAAAGAACTTCTACAATGCTTACTCAACTGACAAGTTTGACACTGTAACTGACTCACTGACAAGGATTCAAACAACTTTGGGAACATAACTTTTAACGACTCAAAAGAAAGATGACCTAAACGTCTATGCCATAAATAGGCCTGACTCTCACTCGACGAACTTGTGGACTCAGTCGCCACTGGACCGGCATTATTCTCCAACATGTAGAGACCATCCACCATGCTTCCTCTACCAATCGTCTTCCCCGAGGTCAAATCCTGAAACACACATGAAGACGGAAAAAAGGTGACTGAGCAGTTCAAAGAGTGAGTAATACTACTAATGGACAACAAATTAATAGGTAATTTCGGAACATGCAGGACATTAGGAAGAGTAAGGCCAAGTGGGAGAGATATGGTGCCTCGGCTAGCTATGGTAGAAAAAGAACCATCAGCCAGTCTTACCTTATCTCTCCCAGAGAGAAGGTTATATGTCTGGAACAAATTTGACTTACCGGTCATGTGATTTGAGGCTCCGGAGTCAATAATCCAAGGTCAATCAGTAGTACGAGATGACACATGGAAGGCTGTGGCATTACCTGATGTAGACGCAAATGAGGTAGGAGTAGGCCCAGAATCCACCTGACGGAGAGTCCTACCATACAATTCCAAATGTTCACGGAAGGAGTTGATAATATCTTCCTTAGGGTCAGAACCGGGATGTCTCTCCTGAGTTACGGAAGGACTAGTCTCTGTCGATGCCAGATTAGCTGAGTTATACCTTTTTTGATTCTGCTGGCCTGGTTTCTTGCCCTGATCCGGTGCTGACTTCTTACCCAAATCTTGTGCCCATTTAGGTTTTCCATGGAGATCCCAACATGTATCTTTAGTGTGTCGTGTCTTCTGGCAGTGAGTGCACCAAAGCTTGCTTTTATCTTCTGTTTTTTTCTGAGTGTCACCCCTTTTAAAACCACCTCCGACATTTGTATCTGAATTTCCCCAGACCGCTAGGGCAACTGACTCCCCTTCTACACCATTCATCACACTTCTGCTTTCTTCTGACTGCACCAAGGCATACACCTCCTGGACTGATGGCAAGTCTTTACTACCCAAGATCTGTACCCTGATGGACTCATATGACTGATTCAGCCCTAGGAGAAAGGCGAACACGCGTTGCTGTGATACAAGTGACTTATAGGCCTTTGCATCTTCATCACACTTCTAATTCACATTCTGATAGTGATCAAGTTTTTTCCATATTGATGTCAAATCAGAATAGTACATCGAGAGACTCCTCTCCCCCTGCTTGCAAGTAGAAGATTCAACTTGTAGTTGATATATCTTGGCATAGTGTCTCTATTCTAAATAAGTGGACTTCGCTTGTTCCCATATCTCACAAGCAGTTTCAGCCCACATAAAGGTCTTCCTTACTTGTGGTAGCATTGAAACCAAGAGCCAAGACATCACCATACTGTTCTCTTGGTTCCACCTATCATGCTCAACACTTCCATGCTTCGGTTCCTTTACTCTCCCATTGATGTATCCTATTCGCCCCCTAGCAGTGATGTAGAGTTTTATCCCCCCAGACCACTCAAGGTAATTCAGACCATCAAAGGGAATGACAGCCATGGGAAAGCTCATATCCATTCCCCCACTCACACCATTGTGGCTCCCTGAGATAATATCTTTGTAATTCCTCCATTCATTTGAAATTCGATTTGAACCAAAGGTAGGAGTCCCTAAATATTAATCCAAATCGCCCATGAATCTCAATGACCAAGAATTGGTAATTAACGCGGGAAGTAACTATAGAATACCTGGAAGCTCACAGAAGCATTTATTTTTCTGGAGTTTAACTCCTAAAGAAGCACTTCACAAAGCCTCCTGGAATTTGATTGATTTATCGTTGAAAGGTTCTATACATCTGCCGTTTCTCAACGCATTTCTTTAGACAAAGACTCCATTTTTTCCTCCTCTGAAGTAACAGAGTTCTCAGTCGACATGGTCAAGCAGTTAATCAGTCCCACACACCGGACTTAGGACCCCTCCTTACTCCACAAAGCAATGCTCCACTCAGTTCACACCCACACACTCGGTTTACCAACCAGATTGAGCACAAATAGTACCAATTTCTGGACAAAATTGAGGTAATATTCGGCAGTTTCAGACCTGTATAGTTTTATCAGTCCCCACCTACCAGAATTCCAGAATGGCTAACAACCACTAATCAGCAGGAGAGATCCTTCTTGCTTATAGTCAACTCAAACCATTGAGAAGACAGTTCAGCATTGACCTACAGTTGTCTTAACACATGAACAGGATCACACGATCCAAGAAAACTAGGGTTACACAGGTTCAACAGCATTCAGCCGCCCCATATTCATAGGGTTTTCACTCGGCACATGACCAAGGAGAGTGAAGAAGAGAAAAAATAGGGAGAACTGTACCAGTCGTAGCTATTCTGTAGTCCAGAATCAGATTTCCTTTCTGCTAGTCTGTTCGATCTATTCTTTGGGTTGATCGATCTTCTCTTGACAGTAGGGTTGATCGATCTGCTCTCTTTTAATCAGCATTCCCGCTCTGATACCATCTTGATAGTGTAGCCGGCCAGAGATAGGTGGAAGAGGAGAGAAGAGAAGAGAAGAGAAGAGAGGGGAGAGAAGATAAGAGAGAAGGTTTGCAATGTAACAGTACTGGCGGCGCCAGTGTTTATTTTACTATATATAGGGCGACAGAAATAACAAGGGAAAAGACCCTTGTGCCCCTGAGTACAATAACAGACATAACAGAAATAAAAAACGAAATAAAAAACACTTTAATTAGACAAACAGGCCCTAACAACTGCAACTAAGTTATTTTAACATTATTCCAACGGTTTGCATTTAGCACAGTGGAACATTTCTTTATTAATTTTACTTATTTGAAACATGGGACTTGAGAGGGAGAAATTTTGCAAAAATTAGCAGTAAGGGGACATGAAAATCTTACATAACCTATATCAAAGGTTTATGCCTTATTCTGGTGGTTTAAAATGTCCCTAATTTCCCTATATGCCTTATTCTGGTGGTTTAAAATGTCCCTAATTTCCCTATTATTTCCACGACATTTCCATTTCTATGGGTAGCGATTCAAAATTTTACCAGAATCAACATATTCCCCTATGAAACTACCAGCATTATGTGGAGTACAAGAGATCGTTTCCACAACACATTTCCACTTCAACTTCCATAGGTAGCAACATGAAATTTTGCTGGAATTGACATATTTCCTAGTGAACACTACCAGCACTATGTAGAATATAAGAGTTAGTATTATAACATAAGTTGGTGACTATTGTAGTTATGTAGAGTTACAAGGTTATTGCCCGCCTAACATTATTACCACTTTAAGCTAGCTAAATATTCATTTCAAACACGAAAGTTTTTGCCTTTGTAATAGATTATTTGATTGATCTATTACAACCATTTACATTTTGTATGAGTTTAAATTTTGCTTTAATTCATTCTCTTAATTTTAAGTTTTAAGGTTTACAGGGCAACTTCATAACATATTCTTTTGTCTGTAACCTTAGTTTCTTAGCTTTGTTTAATAATCTCTTACTTTTAGGATCTAGTGACATTTTGCTATTATGGTAAACAGTGTTCTACCCTATACTTTTTTAACTTATAAAACTATTCTTTTGCCTTGATATTGGGACAAATGAACGAAGGAAAGTTGAATTCATTTGCATTCATGCTTTATGGAGTAATTGCGTTTTGTGAGCGTGTTTTTGTTTTCTAAGTAAAGCATATTAGGCTAGAGGGACTCTACAAAAAATGTATTGACTATACATGCAAGAAGTAATTACATAGAAAAAGAAAAGTGCCACTTAGATCAAATAGTGTGCTCAGGCCTTGCGAAATTTCATGCAAATCAACAGATATGGATGACACTTGGCGGCAATTTTTTTTAAGGGTCCATTTAGTTTCCAGGAATAGGTGCCTGGAATCGGAATCGGAATGGCCTCCTATTCCTACCATTTGTAAAGAACTCGTTACAAAAAACCCCTTAATCTTAATATTAATGAAATAATAAAATATTGTCAAATCATTAACAAGATAATGATATAATAAAATTTTTAATATATTAATAATAAAATAATAAATTATTAACAAAATATTAGTAAAATAGTAACAAAACAATATACTATAATAAAATATTAATAAATTAATAATAAAAAGCAAAGGTATTATTTATTTAACAATAATTAAGTAAAATAAAATATTAATATGTTATAATTAAAGTAATAATAAAACAATAGTAATAATAAAACATTAATAATTAAATAATAAAATATTATGGAAGTAATAATAAGATTACAATAAAATAAGAGTATATTAATAATTAAAATAATAACAAAATATTAGTAAAATATTCATAAAATAATAATACCATAATAAAATATTAATAAATTTATAATAAAAAGCAAAGATATTATTTATTTAATAATAATTAAGTACAGATAAAATATTAATATAATATAATTAAAGTAATAATAAAATACTAACGTATTAATTATTCAATAATAATAAATTAATTTTAAAATAATAACCAAAAATGGGTTTCCTATTTGGTTGAAGAAGGAAAGGCTTGCTTCCTACGCTTATTGATCCTTGTGTGTAGACAGTCTGTTGCACATTGCATGATCTTTTTAATCTTTCTGATTCCCTTTCTTTCTGCCCCTAGCAGATATTTCACAGCTCCTTCTGATGAGGCTGAGAGAGCCCAACAGGACGTCTTCTTCAGAAAGATTCTGAACGAATCATTTACATTCCATTTCTGGAACAGCTTCACATCTGCTCTTGTTCCAGAACCTGAGAGTGTTGCAGCAAAACTTCTTAACTGCTACTGTCTTCATTGCTTTGATGTGTTATGAACTGTATGAGAAGATGTCATTTGCAATATCTGGTCCAGCATTTACTTGCCAGATATTTTCAAATGATCAAATAGCCCAAGTGAGAGTTCCCTGTTTCCAAATTATCCATTTTACCGGTCAGCTTACAAGGAATTGCAAAGGCACTCCTGGTTTGGGTTTTGAACTGAACGTGGAAGCCATCATTCATCAAATGTACAGTTCTGTACTTATTTTGAGTGATATATTGCAGAAGTTGTATGCCGCTACAAGAAATTATGTTCAGAGGTACTGTGGAAGTGCGTGGAGCAAATTCAAGTGTAGATTTTAGTGTTTAAGCTGAGCACCAAAAGTGGGGAAGATGACTGTAGAATATGGATTCATAATTTTATATATTGTACTTTTAGAAGATGAGTTGTGTGGGTGAGAAAGCGGACTGTAAAATATGGTTTATGTATTGTGTTTCTTGAAGGTGAGATGTTATAGAGATGTGACTCGTTTGGTTATCCACTCCCCAAGAGTTTTGAATCCCAAAATGAAATTTCCCATTGCCGATGCTTCTTCAACAACGTTGAAGCACTTATTCATCATTTTGTTGTTCAGCAAACGATAGTGAAAAGATCATGATTAATTGCAAAGGATTCAGGTGCAGCTTTGGAACTGTTTGCGTATGTTAACTGGACCAATTCATTTATTACGTGTGATTTATCAAGTGAAAATCGGTGTAAGTCGACATTCCCTTGGAAATTCAAGGATATAGTGATCCTTTATTATTATTATTATTATTTGATGATCCTAGAGTTATTTTTACAAGGATGCTAGGAGTATTACCAACTTTGAACGATAATCATCAACGATATATATACTGCTGCGGTGCTGCCAAGTTTCAAAGTATCGACACGTATCGGTTGATACATATCGTATTGAGGAGCACCCTGATATGTCCCTACAGAGGGTGTATTAGGTTTCTGACCGATTCAGGAGGTGGAGGAGCCTTAAATCGGTCCTCCTGAATCGGTTATGAAAAAAATAAAAAAAAATAAAAAAGGGATACGCCCCTACTGGTGTATCGAGCATATCAATATTTAGAAACTTGTTCCAGTCATGTGGTGATAATGATGGTGTTGGAGCTTTTGTTATACTTGATCATCAGCTCGTGGCCAGGTGCTCATTTATGAAGTACAAGCACTTTCATCTTTAAATCATGAGCGGTTTAGAAATCCTCAAGGTGCAGGGTTTATAGTTCTGGGCCATTAAACGATCTTGAAAACTCATACAAGATAAAATCATCAAGACCGACAGTAGGGAAGAGAGGAGTGAGAAAGCCAAATACAATGAACTTTTTTAATCTCCTAGCCATCCAAATTCAAGTAATTTTCACCCTCCAGGATTAAGAGGTGATTTACAAATGGGATCAATAATTGAAATCAAAAGTTTTTTTCTGGGGCTAAGGTATTATCATGATGACTGATGATTGATGGCATTGCAACTTGCAACAGTTCAGTTACAACTACAGGTTTCAAACAATAAAATGAACTGATCTGTCATTTATGAACTGTAAACCTTTGAACATTTTTACTAATAAAACCAAGAACACAGAAGAGACTTTTTGTACAAGACATACTAAGAAAAAGGCTAAAAGAGAAAGAGCCCATCCCTCTGAAGTCTGAACAATCCCCAAATCCATCTCTTTTGACTCCTTGTGATCCATGCTTTCTGAAAGTTAATGAGAAAGACAGATGAACAGAAGGTAGGATATTCTAATTTATAGGATGCTTATGCATCCAGAACCAATACAATCAGCTTACCTAATTTCTAATCCATGGCATTGGGCCCAAAGCATCTCTTTCTGACAGGGTTCCATACCCATTGCACCAGGAACTTCCTTCCTCTCACACCATTCAAATTGTACCCATTGCCCCAGTTGTCCCTGTAGACCTTGCCGGCATATCCTCCACCCCCTCCAGAGCCATACACACCGACACATAAATCAGCAATCTCGGTAGGAGCTGTAGGGTCATCACCGGCATACCATGCATTCACAAGTGGGTTACTTGACACTTCTGCAAGCTCATGTGCAATGACACTGATCATTCCATCCACACCCACATCCCCATTTGGAGCTCCCATTATGTTGTTGGCCCCATTGCTCGGTGGCCTACCTGAATAGTTGGGCCAGGCAAATGGGTATGCACACATCCCTGGACATTGGGTACCACTGTACCCAACCCATGCATATGGCACAGTGACACCAACAATGGCCGGAAAGGTGAAATAGTGGAAGCCACAGACTGCCCTACAGAAATCTTCCACCCGGACATCTGAGGATGTCAACACCAAGTAGAGCCCACTGTAAGGATTGAGAGGTATCCCACCGTAGGCGGTCACGGCTGTCCTGATGATGGATTGCATCGCCAAGCGACTCAGGGTGGTACCATGGGAGTATATATAATCATTGTACTCGCCTGAGAGGACAATATTTCCGGTGATGTTTGCGCCTGTTTGATCGGTGTAGAGGCGGACAGTGCGCCACCAATCTGCAGCAGAGGGGAAAGAAGAGGAAGTGGAGAGTGAAACAAGAAAGTCTCTTATGATGGCTTGGTGGTTTGGGTTCCAATGGCCATACCATATGATATAGAGCTTGATGGGGGAAGCCAGGACAGGACCCATGTGGTACTCTAGGTTTATGAGGTCGGAGGAACCTTCATAGTTCTTGCCTTGATTGTATTGCTGGTCATGGCGCCATGAGAGGACCCTGGTGGAGAAACAAGAGAATGCTAACAAGAGGAGAAGACAGAAATATGGGTTGTCCATCTTAGTTTCTAAAGCTCTCCTAGTTTTGCTTTGGTAGTTAAAGTTATAAAGGAAGCCTTGAGCATTGGGTTGGAGAGAGAATCTCCTACTTTATTTTCTCTTGGAAGACAATGGCTTGCATGCTTACATGATTTCATGTGCATCATTGTCATTTTTAAAATGATTGCAATGTCTTATTCCTACTGTCAACTGTCAACTATGGAGAGAGAGAGAGATTTAATTTTACATGTGAGGCTAACTAACCTTCTGATAGATTATTATAATTTTTCCTTCGTAGATATTTTTTTCAAAAAAAAGTAAATAAATAAAAAGAATGGCAAGATGATTTTCTCATGGTATACACCGGTAGCTATTGGTGCATCAGAATGAAAATCCCAAGTTAAAATCAACCCAATTGGTCGTCAAGCTATAAAATCAAACCTTTCATTTGGGTGGCAAAAAAGATTTTATAAAACGGTAGGGAAAGATAGATGGTTGTGATCTTCAAGTGAGACTAACTGATGGAGAGAATCTCTAAATTGGCATTTGATCCAAATCTAATTTTATAAAACGGATTGGTATTTCAATTAAAGAATGAATTATTTTATTACATAAAATGGTATTTTAAGCAAATATTCTGACTAAACGCTTGAATAGTGGGGCTTCTTTGGTGGAGCTCTTACCCATTTACACTGGAATACTTTTACCTATTCCCTCTTCATAATTGCTTCTTATGAATACGAGATGGTCTACTAATAATAACATCTGACCACTCATAATTTCCAGTAATTTCAGTATATGCTCTTGTTTTCTATATATGGAGTGGTGGAGAGGGTACTTCAACATCTTAACATATAAATCATCATAGTTACAAAAGCCAGATTGGTCCATCCAGTTGTACTAGACCTTTGGCAGCTAAGGTTAGGCCTGTCTGTGTACACGAAATCAGATTGGAATGGAGAACTCTGCTACTCTATGTTACAACTTGGAAGGGAAAACCCAAGAAGATTGGACCAGTTTTGATTTGATTCCTTGTTTATTTAATATTAAAATTCTTAACCCAGGTTAGCATGGTTTAGGCAAACTGTGAATCCGTGATCCCTTGACCAAATTGTGAATGTTGAATAGCTGGAAACATGATGAAATGAGTGCATGAGAGTCAATTTGAATGAAAACGAATGATGGGTGTGTCTTCTAGTAAAGCAAGCATGTGATTCCTTTTTCATTTTTTCTCCCTTTTAGACTAACAGTCTTCCTTTTCTCAATCTTTGACTTCTGAGGTTGCTTGTCTTTCTTTGTTCCAAAAGTGATAGATATCATATTAGTAGAAAGATCCTTCCATGAAATTAAAGTAATAGATGAAGTGCTTGTGGTAGACAGAGCATCTTCCACCCTCACCACATTTAAAAAAAAAAAAAAACAGAAGAAAAACCTTAGGTGAATCTAGCTAGGTCGGTTACCTAATGATCAAAATAATCTTCAGACAGGTACTTAAGGCTATTAGTTGAGATGATTGAACACAAAATGTTTGATAGTTAATAAAAAAATCAGACTGATAAAACATTTATTTGTGGATAATAACCTCTCTCTCTCTCTCTCTAATTCTCTTGATTGTTTCATCTGTCCATATTGATACCCATGAATAGGACAGAAAAGAAAGATTAAAATCTGGTTTGTTGGAATATTAATAAATGAATGGATACATTGTACTTAGAATTTTTTTTGAGGGTTTCAAAAGTAACATGCATTAGCAGGAGTATCAATGTCATCATCTGCTCTTGTTTAAGCTAGCCAAGGGTTACTGTAAATTAAAAAGCTAGATGCCATTGCACTTTCAAATGGAAAAAGGCAATGTCTATCAAAAGATTTGCAATCCCACGTCGCCATCAGGATGTAGTTCATCAATTGATTGAGATTGGGGTTAGGATTGTTCTGCTTACTTTTGGGTATATTTCTTGTCTTTAAATTCTAACACAACACATATTCTACAATTAGGACAGCATTTACAATCGCTAGCTGGATTCTATCTATCTGTCATTTGCCTTAATCAGCTGGTTTTTTGAGAAATAAATGGTGTACAAGATTTTCTGGGTTCTTAGAATATTTACCATGATTGTATTTTCATCCATTCTTAGATTGTGAAGCAGAAAGGACAGTTGAATTAAATGACACAAATCAACTTATGTGCATGGGCATAAGGCATCTGCTCTTAGTTATCTTACCAAAACCTTGTATGACTTCACTTTTTGTTTTGTCAAGTAGAACTGCTAGATGAAACCAAACTAGACCTGAAAGTTGAAATGAATGAATGACGCTCAAAAGTTGTTAAAGGTGTTGTCAAAACAGACCATTTTCTATACTTGGCCCCATCTCAATATAAATCAGATGGCAAGAATTGTCTGATCATGGTTAATATTTTGGCAAAGAACAAAACCCACCAATGGTTCAGTAATGAAGAAATAAAAATACAAAATGTGATGCTAGTGCATCTTATGGCGTACATCAAGAATATAATTGTGGGCCCAACATTGGATCACATAGTGGGCCCTACAGAATATTAAGAAGAATCATTTTTGAAACCAATGAACCAGGAAGGTAGGATTGTAGGTTCATTTAGTAAATATTATTAACTTAATATAGCTTATGTTTACACATTTATGGCTTTTTAACGCGTGAAGGGACAAATCAAAGCTTGAGAGAAAGTGCTTTCTAGGGTGGACCCAAGTTGGACCTCACATGTACTGCCAAAGACCAACATGCAGCCTAAGTCCATCCCAAACACCAATCTCTATAAGATGGGGCTCAAGCCCTTTTTATTTTTTTATTTTTATTTTTTCAGTCCAAACATGGTCCAGGAGCTTTCAATTTGCACCGCCAAGTTCTTTTTCTTAAGTCGTTTACTTAGATATGCCTATAGTTTCACATATTTATTAAAACCTATCCTATAGTTTCTATATTACTAAAAATCCTATGATTTAAAATTGTTTTATTTAAATAACCTTCTATAAAAATTATTTGTATTTTTGTTCGAGAATGATGGTATAACCCCTTAAAAGTTAAAACGAGTAGAAAATGTGAAGGGGCATTGGCCTAGGGCATAGGCACATATTTTTTTGAATGAATGTTAGGGTTAAATACATCACTTCCTAGTTCCATCTAAGATCCCATTTGCTTTTCGGAAAGTTACTTATTCGGGTAAGTATATTTATTCATGTTTTTTTATTTTCTAGGTAAATAAGAAATTAACCATTTTAGCCATAAAGAGTCATTATTAAAATAGGCAATTTTGTCCCATCCAAGTATTGGCAACCTTCCCCCTAAGTGGGAATGCTATTTATCGACCTGGGAGATGAGTATCACTTACCCAGACAATTGATACCTAGGGAACCAAAATTCTATTGACCAATTTCCCCCTCTTAAAATCCAAAAAAAGGCCCTAAGAAAAACAGTGATAAATAAAATGATTGCAAATTATAAGGATATATTAATAATATACAAACTATAAATAAGTTTTAATGAATACATGAAACTATAGGGGTGTCTACGTAAAAAATAATCTCTTTTTCAAGTGACAGGGATCCCTGGGATGGGGCTCAAAAGAAGGAAGCTTCAAGTGAATGTTCGTACCATATTTTTATTTCATCAAGGAGTTTGATAAACAAGAGAGCTAATTATAGTCTTGGGCCATCATAACTCACCACGTGGTAGATAATGAGATGATCTGAACCCATCATTAAATTGGTCCCACCAATGGAGGGCTTACACCAAAAATCACCATGATCAAATGTCTATGTATCATCTAATAGTTTTCCGTTCTTTTTTTGATGAATCATCTGATATTTTCTAAATGACATTTTCACATGTTTAATTCTCTAGTGGGATATGATACAATATAATAATTTTGGATAAGAATTTTTAAGCTGATTTTCAGCTAAGTTAATGTTCAAGGTGGAGGTCTGATGATTGCAGTCCAGGATTGATGGCAAGTTGTGAGGTCCCCAAACGGGGTATGATTCCTGCGTCTTTAGTCACTATTTGTGAGGAATTCTGATTAATTGTATCATTGGATGCGATAGTTGTTCAACAAGTTGTAGAACCAATAATAATATTTTATGTTAGTTATAAAATACATACGGTCCATAGTGAGAAACCAAAAGGTTGTGTGTCTCATGTATTTTATTACTGGCGTGAAAAGTTATTATTGGTTTCACATCCCATTGAATGCCTATTGCTTTCAGTTAATACTTAGTTTGTATAGGTATTTCCCATCTTTCCCTTCCTTTTCTTACCTTTTTGTTACATTTGTTCAATTAGGACTACAGATGGATTGAATTGAATTTGGTAAATCCAAATTTGGTTTGTTTATATTTGAATCCAAATCTGATTTATTCGTTTAATTTATATTGGATTCCAACAAAATTTGGATTGTTGGATATTCAATTTATAAATAAATCAAACTAAAAATGATCAAAATATTATATAAGTCATTATAGGACACCCCTTTGTTTATGTATTACTGAAACACCCCTAATAACTTCTTATATTTCCATTTGAGAATGGTCACATGACTCTACTTTTGGTAGTTACAATCATGGTTTTTGAACTGAAGTTAACACGGATGGTCATGACCGTTTGGATACTGTTCAGGCAATCAGTTCCGTTTCACCTCTGACTGGGCCTTTTGCCAAAAACAATTGATTTAATCGGTGACCCACAGATTTGGCTGGTCGAACTGTTGATCTGTTCGACCTGAACAATGTTTTTTTGGTTGTTTTTTGTTTTAATTATTTTATATTTTTTAAGTTGCAATGGGTCATCTGTTCAAAGTGGACGGTAGAACCGCTGACCCAAAAACCAGTGGCCAAAGTAGTTCCAGTTCTAGGTTGGTTTTTAAAACTTTGGTTACAATCCAAATATAGTGCTTCTTCTATTTGGACAGGTTTGTTGAAAGTGTAGAGATGTGTTCCAATGTGGTGTTCAATGAACTATTGGCGATGGTTGGAACGTGGGATTTTCTACAATGATCTATTATAGTGTGGAAATGGGATTTTCCTCAATGAACAAAGAAGTTGGACACCCTCAATTCCCAAAGTCCGGATCTCCTACCCACGAAAACTCTGCCCACATTTATCACAGCCACACATGGAGAACATCTTATCCTCTGCATAGTATTATGCAGGGAGAGATGTTCCCAATTCATGGGGGGTAGTGTATTGTGGGTAGGCGTGGGCAGAGTTCTCGTGTGCGGGAGATCCAAAGTCCAATTCTCAGTACAGAGAAGTTGCTCATTTCATCTATCATTCTTCGGTGTGGTGGTGTGACCTTCTGGAATGTATCCTGAATTTAGGGGAAGTGGACATAGTGTTAAAAGTTAGAATGCTAAAACCAGGTATTGTCATGGAAATCAGTCTGAGCTTGGACTGTAGCCCTTAAATAGATACTAAGGCTGCATTTGGCATTCCTTATTTTAAGGACTTTTCTCCCTTTTTAGTTAAAAGTTCAGTGTTCATAGAGGCATTTTAATTGCAAAAAGGAGATAAGTCCTTAAAATAAGGAATGCCAAATACAGCTTAAGCCTGGCCTGGTCCAACCCTTGATTACCACTACCTTATACCATTTATGAGGCCATCTTGCGAAGTGTTGATAAAAAGCTATGCCAATGATACCATTAAAAGTATAAATGTGAAATTTTTGTTTGATTAAAATACCATTATTTTTTAATTTTGTCCCCCGTTAATTCTGAGGGCCAAAGATATATTTTGAACTATTACTTCTCAATTCCTTCAATTTCCTCTCATTAAACTCTTATGGTTAAGGCATCAACTCCCATTATTTTTCATTGAATTCTTTTCTTGATTAAAATATCGTTATTTTTGAATTTGGTCCCTCTCTAACTGGAATGATAAAAAATGTAATTTGAACTACTATTTTCATTTCATGATTAAGTCTTATATTTAAGTTAGATCTATATCTAATAATTTTAACAATATAAATCCCATATTCATTTAAAACTAACCCAAAAACAAAACCATTCTTCTATCCTCATGGTAGGTAAGAAATTCAACAATCTAAGTAATGGGTCAACCCATGATGTTATAGTTAAATAATACAATTTTTAAAATCAAAATAAATACAAAAAAATAAAAAATATATAAAAAACTGGGCACATCTCTAATATTTTTTATTGATCATATTAATAAAGAAATGTGATCAATAAAAATTGTTTTTATTGACATGAAAATGAAATAAAAAATTTAAAGCAACTAAAAAATGAAATTGCATCCATTTTTAATGGAGGTCAATAGGTTAATCATATCAAAGAAAAATAAGTTATGAACAAGAATTGTTTTAATTGATGATGGAAATGAAATATAAAATTTAAAATTAACCCTAAAATGAAATTGTTTTCCTATTTGATGGTAGGTAAATTGTTCAACCTTTTGGGTCAAATGTGTCAACAACCCTTGATATCATAATTAAATAATAAAAAAATAAAAATAAAAATACAAACAAAAAATATGAAAACATACAAAAAATTTGTAGAAAACATTTGAGCACATGGTAATCATATTAAAGAAAAATAAGTGAGATAAATAAGAATTATTTTTATTGATGATGGAAATAAAATATGGAATCCAAAGATGAAATTGTTTTACATTTTGGTGGCAAATCAACCATTCAAACTTTTTTTTTGGTAAATAAAAGAAGTTTGAATCGTTGAATTGCCACCAAAAGGTGAAACAACTATAAAAACTTTTAGATAAAATATGTCAACCCTTAACATCATAATTAAATAATAAAGATTAAAAACACAAAAATTATAAAAGCTTTGTAAAAAATATTTGGGAACATTTTTAATATCATATATTCATCATATTAAACTAAAGATAAGTGTCAAAAATAATAATTACTTTGTACACATAGAAATATAAAAAAATTGGAAACATATTATTAATATCATCATCATCATCATCATCATCTAAAATTGCAATGTGCAAAGTCATGCACATTTGTTAGTACAACACAAAAAACACAAAAACTAAAGAAAAAATAGGAATTGCATAAATTATAGGAAATACACAAAAAATGAAGAAAAAAGGAAAATGAAAGAAAATACAGAAACATAAAATTTCATAAAGTATAACAAGGAAAAAATGAGAAATACAGAAAACACTGGAAATTGCAAGACAAAAAACAAAAAATACAACAAAATTTTGAGAAAATATGACAAAATACAGAAAATTGCAAACAAAGAAAAGGAGGAATGTACAGAAGAAAAATAGAAAAACATAAAAAGTATTGAATTTGGGATAGATATTTTCATAATTTTAAAACCATGACATCAGCAATTTATGTTAGGTTACTGATGGCATAGTAATGGAAAGAGTCTATGAGAATATTTACCCCAAAATTCGGGGAATTTTTTGGGGAGGTCAAAAAACAAGGGAAGTTTAAAAATCCCAAGGGAGGGAGGTTTAAGGAAAATTTCCAATTATTGATTCCCATAGATTTACTATAAACTCTTGCAGGTAAATTATACTCATACCCCCAGCCCCTATGTTTAGGGGTGATCATGGGCCACCATTGATAAGGGCAACAGGCCAAGCCCAGGCCGAACTGGCCTGGGTTTCAAGCCTGAAACATAAGCACAAGGCTGGGCCTACATGGGTCCCAATCGAGAAGAGCCTGATTCCGAGCCTACAAATTTTATGCTATAAATATATCATTATATTTTATATTTTGTACACTATATTAGTATCCTGGATCGGGCCTGGATGTGCCTAAAGTATTGGGCTATGGTTCGGCCTAAAAATTTGTGGGCCTAACATGGCCTCAGGCCCAAGCCATGCCTAAACACAAAACCTAGGCTGAGGGGGTAAAGCTCAAAATGACCCTTTCAGCTCGGTTTCTTCACGCCATGCCAAAGCTAAGACTGCATTGGCAACAACCAAGAAGAGAATGAAGTCTGCAAAAACGGTTGTAAACGTAACCTTTGAAGCAAGAAAAGGATTTCTGTTAATATTTTAATTTAATTCATACGAGAAGGGGTCCGTGCGATGCACAAGATGGGGCATCCCTCCTTGTCTCTTGCTCCCATAAGTCAAGATACTCTACTCTATCCCTGTCCAACCCCAGTGGCGGAGCGGGTTTGGGGTGAGGCACCTATTCCCCTGTTAGGGATGGGGAATCCCCAAATTTTTTCCACTTGAAGCAACCACTTAACAAAATCTAATTTATGGATATTTTACAAAAAGGATTATGAGAATTTTGGGGTATTTTAAGAATTGGATTATGACAACTTGGGGTTATTTTATAAATGAAATTATGGGATCCTACAATTATAAGAATATGAGAAAAACTTAGAGATATTTTAAAAATCAATATTAAATTTATGGATATTTTACTAATTTACAATCGGGTTCGGGCAAATATATGCAAATCCCATCCCTAATTTGGGGCAAAAATATTTTCCTTGTCCCTACCCCATCTCTACTTTATCCCCTTTTAAGATTTGAGAAAACTTGCC
The DNA here is from genome assembly GCF_056320005.1 of Nelumbo lutea. Taxonomy (NCBI): domain Eukaryota; kingdom Viridiplantae; phylum Streptophyta; class Magnoliopsida; order Proteales; family Nelumbonaceae; genus Nelumbo; species Nelumbo lutea. The sequence continues at coordinate 54,885,523 of NC_142690.1, forward strand.
CCTGTTCGGGGTGGGGCAAGGTATGGCGCCAATTTTACAAGGAAAATTGCCATCTCTACAATTCTAATAATTTTTTTATAACTAATTAACTAGCAGTAAATTAAATAACAATAAATTATAATATTTTATGATAATTTCCAAAAAACTATTGAGTTTGCTATTGATCAGTAGTAATGTATAGTAAATGTAATTATAATAAATTACATTATTTTTAATTAAAAGTAAACCATTTGTTGTTAATTAATGTAAAACTAGGTATGATTGAAGTCAACCAAGTGGTCTAGATCAGTGTGGATAGACTTAATAATTTTCATAAATTATTTAATAATTTTTATTGAAATAATAATGATGGATTGTTATTTAAATAATTATGAAACAATTTCTAATAGATTAATTTCCTAACTTAGTTTTCCTAAACTTTTAATAATTATTTAGTTGAATTATAATAATAGATTATTATTTAAATGGATTTGGAGAATATTCATAGATTAATTTCTTTATTTTTTAATTACTTATTTAAAAAAATGATTATGGATTATTAGTTAAAGAGTTTCCCTATATTATTTGATAATTCTTAGCTATAATTATTGATTTTATAGAAATTAGTAAATTACACTAATTAGTAATATCTTTTATCAATAATTTTTAATTGTAAGAATTTAATGATAATTTATTAAATTAAAATGATTAATATAAATTATGCTAAACGTTAAAATTTTTAACATTTACCAATAAGCAAAAATTATTAAATAATGGATTGCTTATTAATTTTTGGTAGATTATTAAATTATTTAATATTTGTTAAATAATGGATTATTTATGAAATAATTATTTCATAATTTTTGGGAGAATATTTTCTTGAAAGTTTTAATAAATTTCATAACTAATGCATTATATAACAATAGATTATTATTTAAGAATAGATTGTTTAACAATAATGGAATATGCCATGAATATATAGGAAACTCTGAATTCCCCTTATTCTCCTCTCTTTGCTTGAAATCATGTCTATATATATAAATAGTAGCAGGGACCCGTGCGATGCACGAGATTTGTTAAGCTAAAGATAAGCAATAGAAACATGTAAGAGTATATAATTATTTTATATAATAATTAATAATCATTTATATTTTATATACTATTTTTAATATTTTTTTACAATACAAAAATAACGATAATTAATTTTAGATTGGGTTGTTCATCAAACTTTGGGATGGCAATTTCCCCATTTTCCCGACCCTCGTGGGGATCTGGCGTGAATGGGGTAGGGATGGGGATGATTTTCCCCCGCGGGGATGATGAGGAAATTTTCATCCTCATTTTGTGGGGACAATGTGGGGACGGGGAGAGCACTCCCAGCCCTGCGGGGACCCTAATCCCCACTGACATATATGTATATAGACGTATATATGCTAATATTTTTAAAAATATGGTTGAATATGTTTGAATCTTTTCCAATAGGATTGTAAATTTTAAAAATTTTATTTTTATTTTTAACTAAAATAAAAAAACAAAAACATAATGATTGACTTATAAAGAATCACAAGGAATGAGGATCCCTGTGGAAATGGGGATGGGGATAACTTTGTCCCCGTTAGTGGGGATGGGGATAGGAACATGGATGGGGATTTTGTAGGGACAGGGATGGGGAGAGGCACCTCTTCCCCAATTCGCTCTGTTGCCATTCCTAATAAAACTAATGAAATTGACCAACCCAATTTCTAGTATTTCCAACCAGCTTTGTTTCAACAATTTCCCAACCCGATTGGGTTGGATCAGTTTCGCTTTGGCCATTTGTAAATTGACTAGAATTAAACAATGCAACCATAGATATATATTAATATTTTATATTTTAAATATTTTTTCATACGGGAGAGTGGGAAAATTCAAATATTTCTTAGTCTAAAATATTTTATATCATAAATTTAATTTTTCAATTTATTTTTAATAATGCCATTGTATTTTTTTAATTTAAACTTAATTTTTAAATTTAATTTTTAAAGTTTAAATCTTTTGAACTGATTGACCAAACCAAAAATTGACCCAAACCAATATAACCTGACCAGGTCAATTTGGTTTGCCAAACAACCTACAACTGAACCGAACCTACTGGTGAACAATATTTTAATCTCTAATAATTAATATAAATTTTTAGCAAAAATACATAATAAACTAAATTTAAAAAGATAAATAATAGTAGTTTAATCTCCAATAATTATTTAAAATTTTCTATTAAATAACAAAACAAAAATAGACTTATACATAATTATTGAAAATATATTTATCTCAAAAAGAAATAATTAATTTTTGAAATACAATAAATAGTAACTTTAGTATATATAAATATATAATAAATATATATTAAGTTTTTAAAATTATTATTAATAAACAATAATTTTTTTGAAAGTTATTTTCTAGAATCATTATTGGTATTACTGAAAATTAAATTTATTAAAATCAATTGATATTACCAAAAATATCAGTAATTATTCAATATTTTTTAATTATTAATTTTCTTGTAATTATTGATCCAGATAATTAATTTTCAACGGTTTTAATGTAAATTTGTAATAACTATATTGAAAAATATACAATAATTCAATAATTTATCAGTAATTATTCATTAGTTATACAATAACAATGTTACCCATTAATAAAAATGAGAATGGTTCATTGTTTGCCGTCAAATGACCCTGATATGATCTTTCTACTTTAACCCATATTATCAAAAAAATTTCCATTTTTATCCCTTATAAAAACATCAAAACACCATGAGAAAAAAAGTGAGCTTATACGCGTTAAAATGGCAGTAGAATTGGCCAACATGAGAGCTATAGTTTTTATTCTTTTGGACACTCGTTGCAAATGGAACACAAAAGCGTTCTACTTTAAGTTTGATGTTCGATGATAATAAAAGGGCTGATTATGCCAAGTCAATCGGTTTTGTTTCTTTCTCATAAAAATCGGTTTTGTCGAAAGGGATAGTTGAACGATTGTTGGTCAAGTAGGACAAATAAGATGCCATTAACATGGTTGCAGCATTCCAACAACATAAGAGTTAATCTAGCAAGTAAGGTACTTCTACATAATGTATTTTTTATTTTAATTATAATTTTCTCTAAAAGTAAAAGATGTAGAATCCATCAGATTAAATGTAATCATGCATGTTTTTCATTTCTTAAATAAGTCTAGTTTGAATGCAAGACATTTTCCTTCAGTTCTAATAACATTCTTTTTAGAGGACAAACTCTATATGTTAAGTAATAAGTTTGTTCAATTTCCTAACTCAAAAATCTAGATGAGGTGTAGATTGGGTGATTACTACAACTACTCCATGTGTTTGGTTGATTGCTTCATAGACATTTGGCTATCGACTACTAAAATTAGCTTAAGATATTTAAGAGTTATATGAACCCATGGTTTCCTTAGCCCCAAGTAGATCATGGATGACCATTTATCCTTCACATTTGATGCATTGAGATAGCTACTTCCATTCAAGTTTTTATCCAAAGGATCCCCTATGATGAATCCATTATTCCAAGGAAGTCGAGAGCATTTGTCATGGGTTAACCGCCTATAGTCCAACAAATCCAAAAAAGACAACAACGTGGCAAAACAAAACTATTTACTTCAAAGATCTAGCCCCAAATATCAATCCTCCAAGTTTTGGAAGAATCTACTTTTGTTAACCAATTGGCACCTAACAATTTCCATCCACTGAAATATCATAAAATTAGAACTTTACAATTTCCATGTTTTATTGATTTATTTTTGCTCTATGGGGCTATACAATGGAGGGTAGCCCATTGTGATTGTTACACGTGACTTACCTACCAAGTCAATTGTGGTTATTACTCCAAGGATGATGGTGGTATAAAACTTATGATAACAATTGTAAGTAGGTTAAAAGGAATAGTAGTATTATAAAGAAAATTACTAAAAGGGTAGGATGTTGAGGTATATTCTTCATAGATATAATCTATCACTTTGCTACTAAGGTTTACTTTGAAATTTATATTATTTGACTTTATAGATTTTAGGGGGTTGTAGTCTTCTATTTTGTGAAACAAGGGATGAACCTAAATGGTTATTGCATTTAAATTAATATTATCTACTTGAGTATGTTGATTTTAGGATAGTTTTGACTTCAACCTGTTGAATTACTTACTTGAAGTTTATATTATTTGAGTTTGTAGATTTTAGGAGACTATAATATCCTGTTTTATGATGCATGGTATGAATTGGTATTTCAGCATTCAAATTTATATTATATTATTTTTTTAATTGACTACATGATTTTATCATTGCTCTTTAATTGCTATCTTGCTTAAGGTTAGAAAGATTCTATGGCCTGTATTTTAATTTTTTTCATTTATTCCATTAATGTGGACATTTCCTTTAATGGTTATTTCTTTCTAGGTCATTAGCATTGAATTAATTTATTTTCCATTATAATTAATATGATTTAACCGGTCTTTATTTCTTTTATTTAATTTAGTTGATTTTATGGTTGTTGGTTCATTACAAATATGTTGGGTCACTTAAATTGCATAGTTCCTTTAGAAGAATCTTTTTTAGTTTCTACTAATTTGTATAATTTATTGGCCCCACAAAAATTATGTTTTCCTTATATTTTGAAGATGAAATAAGAAACTGATTATGGAAAAATAATGCATGCATATGCTCATTAATTACTTATACAAGTTATACCCATGCACATATAGATGGGTCCAAGCATTGCCAATGAAATTGGAGACCACATTTGGTGTTCTAGATGCATTCTTGAAGTAAAATAAAATAGCTTTCAGTGATGGAGTTAGGTTTGAACAGATTTATTTATTTTTCCTTTTTGGCTTGATATCTAATTTAATAGGACTTCATTTAGAATACTTGAATTATGTATAAGAGGCTGTTTGATTACAGTTGAAGTAGTTGAATTGATGAATGGTTTAATAATCTCTTTTAGTGAATAAGTCTAAGAGGTTGCAAGTTCCGAAGCTGAGGTGGCATTGATTACTAATTCCTATGCTCTTAGATTTTTTATTATTTGGTAATTTTATCCATACAAATCAATAAGTCACTTAGTTCATCCATTTCACTAATGCTCCAGCGGCTCTCTAAGGCTTCGATGTACTGGTACCTGCCACCAAAACATCGTGAAGGATTCAGTGAACGTCTTGAAACGCAGTAACACAAGACAATATTGGCATACTCTCCCAAAAGAGAAAGAGCAGACCCCATTGAAGACGGGAGTGAGGTACTACAAGGCCATTTCTGTCCACCGCCCTTCTCACGGAGCCGTACGTGGACGTTACCGCTCATACAGCTCCCAGCCAGCAAGCAGTTAGCCTTCCTCTACAAGGAATGGAAGTGTGGATGAATCGACATCAAATAGAGGAATTCGGTTTTTCATTTCAGCAATAACATGAGTTGAGCATCCCTTTCACAAAAACCTACGGATCCCCCCCCCCCCCCCCCCCCGGATAAGCCTTAACACACACAACGGACCGGACACAAACAAAAGAAACAAGAAGAGGGCCATGATGATGATCCTATGTTCGTTTTCGCCCTGCCCCGATGATGCGCTCCTAGCTCGCGGAGCTACATACCGGAAAAAGAAAAAGACTCTCTCTATTACTTTGAGAAGAGAATCGTTGGTTTGACCGACGGACTACGTGGGAAATACGAGATCTAGGCAAGCCGCTACATGTTCTCCCCTTGCCCTTGAACGATAGAAGAACTACTTATCTTCTCTTAGATAGCGGTCGATCGGTTCGCATCTATGGTCAATCAATAGGTCCGCGGATCTATCCTTCTATACGATAAATCGCCATCTCGTAGCACCACCACGACACCGATTCTCGTTCTTATTCCGAGCTCCCCATTACAGATGGACAAATCTGTTCGGAAACAGAGCTCTTTTATCGCGGAATTAGACCTGCTATTAACGTCGGCTCATCTGTCAGTCGCGTCGGGTCTGCCGCTCAGTTGAAAGCTATGAAACAAGTCCGCGGTAGTTCAAAACTGGAATTGGCACAATATCGCGAAGTGGCCGCCCTTGCTCAATTTGGGTCAGACCTTGATGCTGCGACTCAGGCATTACCCAATAGAGGTGCAAAGCTTGTGTGTGTGAAAGTGAAGTAACGCATATTGTATTCAAAAGACAAAATGCTCTTATACAGTAGAGTGCTATACACTAGGTGTATACATTTCATACCACCATGCGATCAAATCCATGACAAGTTGAAAAAAAGGAAACTACAATTAATGAAAAGAATTAATGGGTCTGCGCCTGTTAGTTATCAACTAATAATTAATTGAATTGATAAATAACATTTCTCTTTTTACCCCAAAATTTTAACTATATAAGAGTTTTATTTGCTTTTTGCTATTTATTTTCTAGGTCATTATTTTTCACATTTATGATGATATTTCTTATGGCCAATTTTGCAAGTGCTTGCTATCAACTCCGAATTATATAAACTCAAAAGATCTTTGACCAAAGGTGTGTTTTCGTGGTCTCAATCTATAGTTTATTTGTCTTGTAATTTTCAAATATTTGGTTCTTGGACATGTATTAGGACTTTGCGTTATTGGTGTTGGGATTCCATTGTATACTTTGGATGGTTTAAATGCTAAAAACCAAACAAATGAACATTTTGATGATTGGCTTAGCACTACTTGTCAACAATTATTATGAAATGGTTAATTGATGGACACCCATTGGACAACAAATAATACTATGTTTGTGTTTTACATGCATTGATAGTTAAAAGCTGTGGCAACATAATTATATTGGTTAAAGAGATCATTTTCCAGAATCAAGTATGTTTCAAACCAGTTTAGAGATGGTTTGATAATGGCTGAAATAACTGAACCAATGATTATTGAAAACTAAGAAAAAATTTTATACATTTTCAAATTTCACCAAAGAATCTCAAATTTTATTAATTAAACAAAATACTTAAAAAAATCAGATATGAAATTTATTTGGGCACTTCAATACTTTACAAATTTATCGTAAACTTGCACGTGTAATGCACGTGCCCCACCACTAGTTGTTATTAAAAATATACAATATTATTGTTAGTCAATTACTGATATTCGAATATGATATTATTTAATTAATAAACAATTATTCAAAACAATAATTACGAAAATTATTATCGAGGAGCTATCAAACAACTGGGGCCCATTATGCATAAATTGGGTATTTTGACTAATGGTTATTCTCAATGAATTAATAAAGTAAAGAAATTAAGGGTAGCTTATTAATAGTATATTCGGGTTGACCTTGGAAATAAAGAAAAGTGGGTCAAATAGGACCCGAATACACTTTCTTCCTCGCTCGTTTGATGATACAATGCAATGCACGGACCAGCGAACACTGTAGCATTCTAGTGCCATTGAAGTTTGTCCAATTCACACATAATCGGTTTTTCAAATGGAATACTTTCAAATCCATCTCTCTCTCGCATGAAGGGTTGTTAGTATATAGACTAGGGGGGTTTGACATTTTGAATGTTTATAGTTTTATAGTAGAATTCAAAAATTTACGTATATTTTCGTTTAAAAACGACCTTGAAACGGAACTGTTCTGGCCACTGGTTTTTGGGTTGACGGTCCGATTGTCCGGTTCGAACGAATTACTCATTTTGACGAATAAATTAAAAATAAAAAATGATCAAAACCATTGAACGGATTGACGGTTTGATCGCCTGGGTCAATAGATTGTTGACTTTTTCAATAGTTTTTGACCAAAAATTGAATTTGGGGTAAAATGGAACCGATTGCCTGAACGATTCCTGGGCCGAACGGTCCTACTATCCGGGTCAACGGCAGTTCAAAAACCTTGGTGTCAAGAGTAGAGAGTGGGGTGCTAATTTGTTTCTAAATCATTTTTTTATACTAAAATTAATAATAGAGCTCATGATGTTTATTCAAACAATCTGTGGCATTTTACAAACACGCTAAAACAAGTATTAAACCCGCTTTTCCAACTTTTCAATAAGCCAAACTAATTTGCAATTACAGTAACTAAATTGGAACCTGAAATAGAAAAATAACAAATAGAGTTAAAGCACCAACCTTTTAGACCGACTATCTCTTATTGTGGAAAAAAAAAAAAAAAAAACTATTTCACGCCTTGGAATAGAGTAGAGTATGATTCTCTACACTCAGATCAATGTACCTGGCAAACCAAATGGATTCTCACAAAAATGATTTAATCAGAGCCAAAATATTTGCAATAACACGATCAAATATTTCCAGAACCCATTATTAAGCAATCTTACACAATCATTTTCTAATAAATCCCAATCGTCCTATGGACAAAATATTAAAAAGAATTTAAAATCACAAAATAGAAAAAAAAGAGAAGAAGAATAAGAAGAAGAGGGAAATTGGCTAAGTGCGAATGTTTCTAAAAGAGTCCCATATGGAATAGATTCTTTATGTTTTGGCCACTTTCCTAATAAAAAGGAGAGAGTTGCAAAGTTATTTGATAACCATGATTTGGTGAAGAGTTATATTAAGATTCAAATTCTTGAGAAAAGAGACGGTGTGGCTTAACGAGAGAGGCTAAAAGCATTGGTGACTTAGCTTAATAGATGGTTGAGAAGGGAGAAGGAGAAAGCAGAATGATGTGGATTGTCTATCTCTCTCTCTCTATCTATATATCTATATAGGAAATTATCCAAAACTCACCATGAATTTTTAGCGTTTTTCTTAAACTCATCACAACTTTTCAAAATGTTTAAAACTCACCATATCACTAACTTGACGTTAAACATACTAATGGGTGTTAATATATTACCATTTTATATTTAGACATAAAAAAAGAAAAAAATCAAAAAATATTTTCAAATATAAAATACATAAAAACATTAAAATTACAAAAAATATAAAAATTATTTTCAAATCATAGAAACTATAGAAATTGAAAAACAAAATCAGAAAAAAAAAATTGTAGAAAAAACACCAAAAATTATAGAAAAACACAGAAATAACAAATAAATAACAAAAAATACAATAAAATTTATAGATTGTAGAAAATAGAAAATGTAAAAAAAATAGAAATTATAAAAACATTGGAAATTATAACAAAATACTAAGAATGCAAAAAAAAACAAGAAAATTGAAAACTAAAAAGATAATTTTTCCTCTAACACACCATTCAAGGGTAATTTGGTCATTGATGAAGGAAGATTTGGCCCGATCTCGCAAATCACGCCACGTGGCAAAAAACAAGTAGCTCGGCACTTAAAACAGCGTACCGAGGGTACAAACACCAAAGGGAAGAGACCAGCGGTCCGAACTCCCTACAAGGTGCCCGAATTCCCTACTTAGAGTTCGAACTCCCTACGAGGAGCCCGAACTCTCCCTTTGGCCCCGAGTCACACAAAGCAGAGACCCGAACTGGCTCGTCTTATGACAGTTTGGAACCTCCCCCCTTATCCGAACTCAAGACCGCCTCACGCATCGCTCCAGAAACTTCGCTTCCAGAGCATTGAACTGGACGAACCACACCGTACCTGACACCAAAGGAGTCCGTATCCAAGGGCAGCGCACCTGACTGACTTGGGATCTGACGCTTGACGGCCGCACTACAAACGGCCACCTGCCACCGTCACCTGTCACCGCTACCTCCAGTTATAGAGACGGCTCCGACAAAAAGAGTATTGATGGTTCTACCCCAGTAGAGGCGAGGACGCCCGAACTGACAGAAGCACGGAAATACTCATTCCCGACCTGACAGGAGTCTAGGAGTGAGTGCGCGAGGTGGTTATAAAAGGTTTTCCACTCCCCCAAAGAGGAGGTATGCAAAACTTTGCGCTATCTTGTTTCATCTTGCCTTTGAAGGATTCTAACTTAAGCTTCAGAGCCTTTACACCGGGTTCCCCCCGGAGCTTCCTCATCTCCTCCGTTTCAGGTTCCCTGCTACTCAGTTCAGAAGCAAGGTTGTTGACAGCTAAGACCGGCCGGATTGCGCATCATCAATTGGCGACGTCTGTGGGAACGCTTCAAAAAGCCTCCCTCCAAACTCCCATAACCCCTTTTCTTCAAAAAACCCAACACTCATGGCCTCCTCCAGCAACACCGGACGTGGCACGGAGACAAACACCACCGGGGAACAAATTCAAGTCCCCGTGGTGTGCGTTGGATAGTTCACCATCCCCCTTTCGGTGGATGGGATCCCCAGCTTGAATGCGCCACAAGCAGTGGCGCCCGTAAACCTTCCTGCCATAAGCATCCCCTTTCCTCCCCCTATTGAGACAACCTTTACTGAACCGACTGTCGTCCCCCTGGCAGCCAGCCAAAACCGGTTGGACGACCTGATGCAGTGCATGCGGGCAATGCAAGCCCAAATGCAACAGTTCCAGCAGCATCAGCTTCACCAGCACCAAGTGCTGCACAACATCTCCCAGTATCACTATCAACAGCAGTTCCCCCAACTGCCACTGAACCAACCACTACTTCCACCTCGCCACCCCGCTCCGAGGCCGGTCAAGGCCACCCCGCAGGATGGATGCCCCCACCAAGGAAAGGCCTCCCGGCCCCAGAACCCCCCTAACAACCAGGCCTCGTCCCCAGGCCAAAGAGAAAAAAAAATCATCCCCGCCTCACATCTTGCAGGCGGGTCGGGAACCTTGCCCGCGAGATCGGCACCTCGGCGCTCCAAGCCCGAGTTCCCGCTCACGAAAAACCGATTCGACGCCCTGGCGGCAGACTACCAGCATTCCAGGCCCATCGAGCTCGGAAACACGGAGGCCAGCAGCGCCAGTACAAGGCCCACTCAACAACGAAGGCGCCAGCGAAGTCGCCGAACCGCCACCCGTGTTTTGTCAGAGCTCATAGGCAAAGAAGAGACGAGCTTGGACGAGGTAGGAGCTGCCCCGATTCCCTCGGTTCCTTCCCCCCTCGCATCAGAACTCCTGGCGGTCCCCTTACCCAGAAATTTCAAGCTCCCACCTCTGGACAAGTATGATGGGTCCTTCGACCCCAACGACCACGTTGACGCTTTCCAGTCCCAAATGCACCTCGCCAGGGCCAGTGAATCGTGCATGTGCGTGGCCTTCACCACCACCTTCAGGGGGGTAGCCCGCACTTGGTACAGGAACCTGGCCCCCGGGTCGATAAAGTGTTGGGCCCAGTTCGTGCAGGTCTTCACCGCACACTTTGTCACCAGCAAACGGTGCCCCAGGACAAAGGAAAGCATCTTCGGAGTAGTCCAAAGGGAAGGAGAATCCATCCGGGGCTACATCAAGCGATTCAATGAAGCATGCTTGCAAATACCGCGGTTGGACCCCGCGGTGCAGCTCGCGGCGGCCAAAAGAGGGGTAACGCACAAAGAATTCAAATGGCACATGGTAGCTAACCAGCCCGCAACCGTGGCCGAATTCCTCAAGCTTGCGGACAAGTTCATGAGGACAGAGGAAGAAATCAACCAACGAACCGAAGGCGGGAACGAGAAAAGAAAGAGGGAAGGCGAGCCCTCCAACCCAGTCGACAAGAAAAACCCAGCCCAGGAGCCGAAGCTGAACCAGTCGCTCCGAGCTCCCCTAGCAGTTCGAATGGATTACACGCCGTTAAACACAAGGCGGACCGAGATCTTAATGACGATCAAGGACGCCCCATACGTGAAGTGGCCACCTCGCCTAAAGGGAAATCCGAACGAGAGAAATAAGAATTTGTATTGTAGTTTCCATAGAGACCATGGCCATAGTACCGAGCAGTGTAATAATCTCCGGGACGAGATAGAGGGGCTCATCCATCGCGGATACTTGAGAAACTTTGTACAGCACAACAATAATAACAATAAGGCAGGTCGGCAAGGGGAGCACGAAAAGGATGCCCCCGAATCTAGCAGCAGACCTGCCGAACCATTGCAGTGACAGCCTCCGGAAGAGAGGCCAGTTCGGGGAACCATCCATGTAATTATGGGAGGTTCGGTGGTAGCAGGGTGTACCTCGGCAGCAGCCCGGACTTCAGTTCGCAAAGCGGCCCTCGAGGAACGGAACCCCCCAAAGAGACCAAAGACCGAAGAACCAATCTTCTTCACGGAGGACGACGCGCGAGGGGTCCGCTACCCCCATGATGACACGCTTGTCATTAAACTAAGGATCAGCGACTTCGAGGTCAGACGCGTACTCGTAGATTCGGGCAGCTCAGCGGACATCCTCTTTAAATCAGCATTTGACCAGCTACAGTTACAGAGGAGCGAGCTGAAGCCCGCGAACACTCCCCTGGTGGGTTTCAGCGGAGAGGAAGTCAGGCCCCTCGGAAAAATAACAGTACCTGTGGAAGTCGGCACATGGCCTTGTGCGGTCAGACTCAACCATGATTTCCTGGTGGTCGCGACCCCCTCCCCATACAATGCCATAATAGGGCGGCTGATCATGCATATCCTACGGGCGATGGTCTCCACCTACTATTTGGCCATGAAGTTCCCAACGGACTTCGGTGTGGGGGTAGCGCGGGGCGACCAGCTCGAGTCCCGCAAGTGTTATGTTGCCGCCCTGAAGGGAAAAACCAAGGCGGCCGACGACCTCGAACTAGAGCGGCCTACGAAGCAAGGTGAGGAACGAGCTTCGCCCACAGAGGAAACGGTTGCAATCCCGACTTCGGCTACGGTCCCAGCTCGCACACTTCAGATCGGTGCTTCCGTCGAGGAACCCCTACGAACCGAACTGGTGAGTTTTTTACTTCAAAATTTAGATATTTTTGCCTGGTTCGCGGCTGACATGCCTGGCATTAGCCCCGGCCTGATAACTCACAAACTTAATACTGATCCTGTAGTCAGACCTGTTAGACAGAAGAAACGCAACTTATCCCCAAAACGCTGGAGGGCGGTCGATGAGGAGGTCGAGAAGCTCCTCGTAGCAGACTTCATAAGGGAAGTCCATTACCCGAGCTGGGTGGCCAACCCGGTGCTGGTAAAAAAGGCGAACGGCAAGTGGCACATGTGCGTCGACTACACCGACCTGAACCAAGCTTGCCCGAAAGATTGCTTCCCCCTCCCCAGAATTGACCGCCTAGTGGACGCGACCTCGGGACATGAGTTGCTAAGCTCCCTAGACGCCTACTCGGGCTACAACCAAATCCGGATGGACCAATCCGATGAGGAAAAACCAGCTTCATAACCGAGTTCGGCCTATATTGCTACAAGGTCATGCCCTTCGGATTAAAAAATGCCGGGGCGACCTTCCAAAGACTTGTAAATAGGCTATTTCGGCCCCTGATTGGCACGAAGATAGAGTGCTATGTAGACGACATGGTCGTCAAGACACAGTTTTCACAAGAATTAATACAAGACTTAGATTCTGTCTTCCAAATCCCGCGTCAGTTTAGCATGAAATTGAACCCCAACAAATGTGTCTTCGGCGTCACCTCGGGCAAATTCCTAGGCTACATTGTCAATCGACACGGTATTGAGGCCAACCCGGACAAGATAAAAGCCATTCTAGATATGAGACCACCTCGGAAAGTAAAAGAAGTTCAGAGGCTAAACGGCCGCATAGCCGCTCTAAGCCGCTTCGTGTCCAAATCAGCAGACCGCTGCCTACCTTTCTTCAAAGCAATCAAAGGCAAAGGGTTCGAGTGGACCCAAGACTGCCAGCTCGCATTTGACGAGCTAAAAGGTTACCTCGCTAGTGTGCCGACCTTAGCCCGGCCCGAGGAGGGCGAGGTCTTAGAACTGTACCTCTCGGCAAGCGATGAGGTGGTCAGTTCGGTACTAATAAAAGAAACAGACCAGGTCCAGCGAGCCATCTATTGTGTTAGTAAAATTTTGCAGGGAGCAGAGACAAGGTACCCGCAGATAGAAAAAGCTAGCATACGCACTGGTGACAGCAGCTCGGAAACTCCGCTCGTACTTCTAGGCTCACACCGTCATCGTCCTGACTGACAAACCTCTGAGACAAGTTTTACTCAAACCCGAGGTTTCCGGTCGACTGACGAAATGGGCCATCGAACTCAGCGAGTACGACCTCCAGTACAAGCCAAGAACTGCTATTAAGGCCCAAGCCTTGGCAGATTTTATCTCCGAGTGCACGTTTAGCCTCAAAGGCCCTGAGCCGGTCGAGCCCGAGATCCCCAGTTCGGGCGAGCTCGGAGCTCCCAAGCCAATAGAGTCTGAACCCCGTGAAGTAGCAGCCAGTGTAGCATCTCTCCTGGTTAGACCAAGCATGAACTGGGATGAGGAGCCCTGGATCCTTCACATAGATGGCTCCTCGAACCAACAGGGCAGTGGGGCTGGAATAGTGCTACGCGGCCCGAGCGGAACTAAGTTGGAATACACACTACGCTTTGAGTTCATGGCATCCAACAACGAGGTGGAGTACGAGGCACTGATAGCCGGGCTGAACCTAGCGCACAAGGTCGGAGCAAAGCACGTAGTTATCTGTAGTGATTCCCAGCTCGTGGTCAACCAAGTTACAGGCGAGTACGAAGCACGCGAGCTCACTATGATTGCATACTTGGCAAAAGTAAATGAGGCTCTACTCAACTTCCAGTCACACTTCATCAAGCAAATCCCAAGGTCAGAGAACACTGAGGCCGATGCCCTGTCTCGACTAGCCAGCACGAGTCACAACGCCATGAGAACCGTGTACATAGAGGACTTACCTCGGCCAAGTATTCTCGGTGGGGCAGAAGAGGTCGCTCCCGTCTCTGAAGCAGAGCCGAGCTGGATCGACCCACTCGCGAGCTTCCTGCTAGATGGAACCCTCCCTGCAAACCGCAATGCAACCAAGAGGGTGCAGTGCCAGGCAGCCAAATACGTCATAATAGACGAACGATTGTACCGACGATTCTACACGCTCCCCTACCTGCGATGCTTGCGACCGGCCGAAGTCGAGCTCGTACTCCGCGACACTCATGAAGGCTTGTGCGGCAGACACCTGGGGGGCAGAGCCCTCGCTCAAAAGGCACTTCGACAAGGATACTACTGGCCAACGATGAAGACAGAGGCCGTCGAGCTCGTCAGAAAATGCGACAAGTGTCAAAAGCATGCCAATATCCATCATCAGCCCGCTTCCGACCTCAAGTACCTCACCAGTCAATGGCCCTTTGCACAATGGGGCATCGACCTTCTGGGG
The DNA here is from genome assembly GCF_056320005.1 of Nelumbo lutea. Taxonomy (NCBI): domain Eukaryota; kingdom Viridiplantae; phylum Streptophyta; class Magnoliopsida; order Proteales; family Nelumbonaceae; genus Nelumbo; species Nelumbo lutea. The sequence goes on from NC_142690.1 coordinate 54,900,621, forward strand.
CCATTCCCACCAGCGACAGGTGGGAGAAAATTCCTAGTGGTGGCAGTAGATTACTTCACAAAGTGGATAGAAGCTGAACCTCTAGCAACGGTTACAACCCAAAACATACAGAACTTCTTTTGGAAGAACATAGTATGTCGCTTCGGGCTATCTCAGGTACTGATCTCCGACAATGGCAAATAGTTCAAGGATATCAAGTTCCAAGAATGGTGCTAAAGTATGGGAATTAGACAGAACTTCACGTTGGTCGCACACCCGCAGGCAAATGGCCAAACAGAAGTAATGAACAGAGCCATCCTCCGTAGATTGAAAGCACGACTAGACCGAGCTAAAGGGTTGTGGGTGGACGAGCTACCAAGTGTTCTATGGGCTCACCGAACCACGGAAAAAACCGCCACAGGGGAGACCCTCTTTAACCTCACCTACGGCACCGAAGCGGTAATCCCAACGGAAATCGAAGTACCTACGCTGCGACTAGAAGCATATGACGAGCAGACAAACGAAGATGAGTTACGCACCAACCTCGACCTACTGGACGAGGTGAGAGACCTCGCACGCATCCGAACTGCGGTCTACCAGCAAAAGGTAGCTCGGTACTACAACGCCAGAGTAAAGAAGAGGAACTTCCGCGTCGGCAACCTGGTTCTTCGTAAGGTCATGGTACCCGAACCCAGCGTAGGAAAACTCGGACCAAATTGGGAAGGACCCTACAGAGTAAAGAAAGCACTCGGGGGGGCATATGAGCTCAAAACCCTAGAGGAAAAACAAGTACCCCGAGCATGGAACATTATCAAAAAAAGGCGATACTACCTATAGACCGCCAAGCAAGGTGGATAAAATCACCACCAAAGCCTACGGGCTAGGACGCCGAACTAATGAAGAAACCTTGACACAGGCAAGCAAAGAAGAGAGCCAAAGGCGAAACGGAGACAACGAACTAATAGGGACCGGCATCTCAGAGCACCAAAACAGGTCGCGCGAGTGCGGTAACCCGGGCAGAAAATAGACCGGACGTATAGTCAGTTCGAAAAATACGTTCAGTTCGGCAAATATGCTCAATTCGGGAGAAAGAATAACCAGCACATAAACAAAAGTCATTCCATTTCAAAAGTAAGGTAGTACATAAAAAAAAAATTACAAGCCCGGAGCTATTTCTTCATCATCAAAAGGCACTTCAACAAAACCCGAAGGCCCCGCCTCACCCTCGGAGTCTGGCTCTGCGTCAGCAGCATTAGCCATCTCCTGAGTTATGCGCGAAGTGGATATGGCGCTAACATTGAGCTCGGGGTACGTAATCCGGATCATCCACCGGCTTAGTTTAAAACCCCTCCTATATGAATCCACCATCAGGTCATCAAAGCCCGGCGAAGCAATGTACTCATCGACGGCCTTCTTCTTGGCATCTTCGATACCTTGGGAAAAGATCTGCGTCCTCTCCCTGATGTCCTCCTAAAGATACTCGACCTGATGCTGCAGATCCAGCCTCAAGTCCGCCATGTGCTTCACCACCACTCCCATGGCCTCGGCATCTCTCTGAGACCTCGCCTGCCTGATCCGTGAAAAATGAGCACTCTCTTCGGCAGCACGAGCAGCCTCCTCGGCAGCGCGATGAACCTCTTCGGCAGCTCGCGCCTGCCTCGAGCTCCTCTCCACCTGAGCCGACAAGGCGTGAATAGAAGAATTCACCTACCAAAAGAGACCGAATGATCAAAAGAACCAACAAAAAAAAAAGCCAAAGAGCTCTAAAAAAGGAAAACACTTACCACCATGGCATGGGTAACGGCACGGCAGGCCACTTGATGCAGAGGGAGATCAATCCACGCCGCGACCTCCTCGGGGAAGATAGCCTCTTTACTCTTTTGAAGAGCATGGGTCGGCGTCAATACACTCCTGAAATCCCCCGGGGCCCCCGAGCCCGAGGGCCCAGCTCGCGTAGGAGCAGACCCGGAGTATGTAGGAGCCCCAGTGTATGTAGTCTCAGCATAAGGGCCCCCTTCCGGCTCCTGCACCGGAGGGACCACCTCGGGCTCCCTGGGCGGATCTTCTGGCTGATAGCCCGACACTTCTGGCTAATAGCCCGGCACCTCGGGCTCCGCATCCTGTGGCATCTCGATGCGAGTTCGCTTGGCAACCCGCTTTCTCCTCTTCATACCTTGAAATAAGTGCCCACCCCGGGTCCCTCGCGAATCCATCACACATGTGAAAAGAAGTTCGCCACCAGTAAAAAGCAAGAAAGACATCAAGATAAGAGTCTCTAAGTGAAAAACCTACCCGAGCTCAGGCCGGCCACAATGTGCTTGGCCTCCATCAGATACTGTTGACACTTCAGCCCAAGCCGCGCCCATTGCCGGAGACCTTTCGCCGTCTCCTTGTCAAGCATGACCCCGGAGTCAAGAGCGGCCATCCCCCACCTGGTCTGAAAAGGCCACCCCAGCACACTTCGCACCCCGAAATAGTCCCGCTCCATGCTGGGACCTTGTTGGGGAGCTCGTGTAAAAGCTTAAAGCCCGGGCGATGAGACAGGTAGTAAGCCCGCCTGCGCCTGGGGAGGGGACCCGCTTGCTTCTTAAGCATCAAGATTGAAGAAAAAATCTCCAAGTCCAACGGAAAGCTCTCGTCGCAGAATAAGGAGATTGTCCCCACCAAGTTTCGAATGGAATTTCGATGAAGCTGGCTGACCGTCACGCCGAAGTGGTTCAAGACTTCGACAAAGAGGGGATGGAAAGGCAATCGCAGCCCCACGGCGAGTTGCTCCCGGAATATCACGATCTCATCAAGACCGTGTTCCCAAGGAAAGCTACCCGAAGGTATGAAATAAGCATACTCTCCGGGCAAGTTATAGTAAGTAATGAGGGATTGAAGCCCCTCGGGCGTCATGGTCGAAGGGCCGAACTTGTCTAACATCCGACCCCGATGAGAGGTGGATGCCAAACTACCCGAAGCGCCATGGCCTACGAGCTCAAACTCTTCCTCGAGCTCTACCTCCGGCTCGCTAGGGCTATCGGGGGATGCAACCTGGTTCGTAGAACCTGCATCAGACCCGTTGAAAGGACTATCTGAGCCATCCGAGCTAGACATCAGGAGTGATGAGATCCAGGAAAGTAGTCACTCGGACAGAAGTTGTAGACCACAGGAGCTCGGACGAGCGGAAGACCTTGAGCGTGAACTGAAAAAACCTGGACGCGAACTGGATGCTAGCTGAAACTCAGACGCGAGCTCGAGAGAAGTGACAACAACTAGGGTCCCCCCCCCTGCTATTTATGCTCACAGTGACCGAAAGGCAACAGCTTAGATCAAAGCCAGTCCGACGGCCTACAGCCGCACTGACCGCACGTCCCCCGAGACCGAGACGTGATTGGCGCACGTCTTTCTGAAACTGACAGTGCCAGCGCACATCTTTTCAAAACTGACAGAACACCAGCGCACGTCTCCTAAGAAAAAACGGCAGCGGCACGTCTTTTTCAAATTTGAAAAGATGCCCGCTATCGCGCCCCCCAAGTGGCGCGCTTTTTTGAAAGTTCGAAATAACGCGCTCGTCGCCACATCTATCAGCGTTTAGACAGGCCGGCGTGCTTCCCGCCTAAATGGACTCTCGAATAAGCTCAAGAAACCCTGACAACGCACCTCGCACCAGCAGAACCAAGATTCAAAGTGCAGTACAAATCTACCTGACACCTTGCGAACTCCCCGCGCCAGGGCAAGACCATTAGCACGAGGAGTGGGGGGCAATTGATGAAGGAAGATTTGGCCCGACCTCTCAAATCATGCCACGTAGCAAAAAACAAGTAGCTCAACACTTAAAACAGCGTACCGAGGGTACAAACACCAAAGGGAAGAGACCAGCGGTCTGAACTCCCTACAAGGTGTCTGAACTCCCTACTTAGAGTTCGAACTCCCTACGAGAAGCCCGAAATCTCCCTTTGGCCCCGAGTCACACAAAGCAGAGACCCGAACTGGCTCGTCTTATGACAGTTCGGAACCTCCCCCCTTATCCGAACTCAAGACTGCCTCACGCACCGCTCCAGGCACTTCGCTTCCAGAGCATTGAACTGGACGAACCACACCGTACCTGACACCGAAGGAGTCCGTATCCAGGGGCGGCGCACCTGACTGACTTGGGATCTGACGCTTGATGGCCACACTACAAACGGCCACCTGCCACCGTCACCTGTCACCGCTACCTCCAGTTACAGAGACGGCTCCAACAAAAAGAGCAGTGACGGTTCTACCCCAGCAGAGGCGAGGACGCCCAAACTGGCAGAAGCACGGAAATACTCATTACCGACCTGACAGGAGTCTAGGAGTGAGTGCGCGAGGTGGTTATAAAAGGCTTTCCACTCCCCCAAAGAGGAGGTATGCAAAACTTTGCGCTATCTGGTTTCATCTTGCCTTTGAAGGATTCTAACTTAAGCTTCGGAGCCTTTACACCAGGTTCCCCCTGGAGCTTCCTCATCTCCTCCATTTTAGGTTCCCTGCTACTTAGTTCAGAAGCAAGGTCGTTGACAGCTAAGACCGTTCGGATTGCACATCATCAGTCATGAAAATTGTTATTTATGTTGACATGGACATCTCTGTTAAGAAGCATTAACAGTGAGATGGTGAAGGTGAGTTTTGGAAAATAAAAACTTACTGAAAATAAACTTTTAATTAAAAAATTCAGGCATTCAAGTCCCCGATGGAGAACCCTTCTTTGTTGAGGACTGGGGATGTAGGCTAAAATTTTTTATGGACATTAATTTAGAACTTGAGGTCGGGATGGGGACTATGATCCCCACCCATTGCCATTCCTGCCCTGGAAGTCATCCCCTAAACCCATAACACACCCAAGTATCCAATACTTGGGTGAGTTAGAAGTTTTATAATTTAACTTTAACTAAATTACAAAAATCACTAATTATTGCTAAAAACTATAGTGAATATCAAAATGACTGAAAATATAAAAAAATAAATTTATATTTATTGAAATTAATTTTCTACTAAAAATTTACTGAAAATTTTAAATTATTATTTGATAATATCATTAAATATTAATAAATTGACCAAAATTACTGAAATATCAATGACTACTTATTGCTAAAAATTACTTATAATATTTAATTATTAAATTTGTCTTTATTAATATTTTAATTAATTATTAAATGTTTGGTAGTTATTGATTTCAATAATTAATTTTCAAAAATTATGAAATTAAATGACCAAAATCAGTAATTTTCAGTAAGTAATTCTTAGCAATTAAAATTTTCAATTTACCAAAATTACAAAAAAAAATTATAGTTTAGGTGTTGATATTTACTAAATAATATTCAATATTATCAGTAATTATTGAAAATATAAAAATGTTTCATAAGTTAATTTAACTACCCAAATTAATTTAATTAATTAATCTAACCACGTTTTTAGATTTTAGATGGTTTATAATATAGGTTAGGAGGTGTTTTAGGAGGAATTTTAGAAGGGAGAGATTCTTTAGGAGAAACTTTAGAAGGGAGTTGAGCCAGTTGGCTAAGAAGAGAGGGCTGCCATGTGGCTACATGGAAGGGCTAGGAAGAGTTAAGGGAGAAAGGAGAGAGGTTTAAGAAGAGAAGAGTGAAGGGGGAATGGGAGGAGAGGGTTGTTGATGATCTATTTTGGAGTCCAAGTCGGGCTCGATATGATAGTATGAGTTCTTATACTCTAGATATACCTTGATCCAGTCCAAACGGAATCTATTGACTAGTTTGGATTAGCATAATATGATGGCTATTTGGCTATGGAATCGACGATAATGTTTCACACCAGTAATAAATTTATGAGCCACGCCCCACCATGAAAGGTGCAGGTTCTATGTAATATTAGTAGGGGCTTGTGCGATGCACTGGATGGGGCACCCCTCCTTGCCTTTCACCCCCGTAAGTCAAGACACTCTACTCCATCCCCACTTGACCCAAGTGGCGGGGTGGGTTCGAGATGAGGCACCCATTCTTCGTCAAAGATGGGAAATCCCCAAAATTTCCCCACCTTGAGCAACCGCCTAAAAAATCTAATTTATGGATATTTACAAATAGGATTATAGAAATTTGAGGGTATTTTATAAATGAAATTATGGAATCTTAGGACTACAAGAATATGAAGAAAACTTAGATATATTTTAAAAATCAATATTAAATATAAGGATATTTTACTAATTTACCATTGAGTTTGAGGAATTATACGCAAACCCCATCCCCAATTTGGGGAAAAAATATTTTCCCTATCCCTACCCTATCTCTGCCCCTTTCCTGTTTAAGATTTGAGAAAACTTGCCCCATTCAGGGCGAAGGGTAGGGCCCTAGTTTTACAGGGAAAATTTCCATCCTTACAATTCTAATAGTTTTCTATAACTAATTAACTAACAATAAATTACAATATTTTATGATAATTTCCAAAAAATTATTGAAATTGCTATTGATTAGTAGTAATGTATAGTAAATTAATTATTTACAATAGCAATAAATTAATATAAATTTTTTACTTTGTAAGCCTAAATTGTTTACTATTAATCAAAGTAAATGTAATTATAGTAAATTAATGTAATTATGGTGAATTAAATTATTATTTTTATCAAAAAAAACCATTGGTTGTTAATTAATGTAAAGCCAAGTATGATCGAAGTCAACCAAGTGGTCTAGATCGGAGTGGATAGACTTAATAATTTTTCTAAATTATTTAAAATTATTTATTAAAATAATAATAATGGATTGTTATTTAAATAATTATGAAATAATTTCTGATAGATTAATTTCCTAATTTAGTTTTCCTAAATTTTTTAATAATTATTTAATTGAAGTATAATAATGGATCATTATTTAAATAGTTTTGGAGAGTATTTTTTCATAGATTAATTTCTTAATTTTTTAATTACTTATTTAAAAATGATTATGGATTATTAGTTAAAGAGTTTCCCTAAATTATTTGATAACTATTAGCTATAATTATTGATTTTATAGAAATTAGTAAATTACGCTAATTAGTAATATCTTTTATTATTAAATTTTAGTTGTAAGAATTTAATGAAAATTTATTAAATTATAATGGTTAATGTGAATTATGCTAAAGTTTGAAATTTTTAACATTTAATTAATAATAAAAAATTATTAAATAATGGAATGTTTATTAATTTTTGGTAGATTATTAAATTGTTTAATATTTGTTAAGTAAAGGATTATTTCTGAAATAATTATTTCATAATTTTTGGTAGAATATTTTCCAGAATTTTTTAATATTTTTCATAACTAATGGATTATTTAACAATTGATTATTATTTAAGAATAGATTATTTAACAATAATGAAACATGAATATTGTTTGATTTGGAAAACCAAATCTTAACAACTTAGGGTGCTATTTTTATGGGAAAGTGAAGAAAATAGAGGGGAATTAGATATAGAAGTGAAGGAGATGATAAAACATATATTGAGCTAATCTAGGGTGCGAGCGAGGCCAAGCTATGATAAGTCCATTTAAAAAAAATGAAAAAGATGTTTAAATTTTTATTTCTTATGATTTTTTATGTATACAATTGTTTATATATACAATTAGAACTATTCATGGGCCAGGTAGCCCGATAGTCCGGGTCGGCCTGACCCATTATTTTTCAAGTTTGGACAAAATTTCAAGCTCGTAGGCTCGAGCTCAGGCTTTCTCAAATAAGCCCGGCCCAATACTATTACATATATAAAAAAGTACTTATGTATATCATATATATATATATATATATACTTCTTAAATTATTAATAAATATCAATTTACTATTAGGAAATATAAATTAGTTTATTAATTTATTAAATTATTACAAAATTAATATAATATTAGTTTATAAAATATTGAAAATAAGACATTTAGTGTACAAATCGAGCTTCGGGCTTTATATAAGGGTTGGGCTCGAGCTCAAGATCTAGGACCGATGGTCGAGCCGGGCTCGAGCTTGGGCTTGCACATTTTTTGTTGATAAAGAAGCCCATGTTAATTATAAAACTATTTTTTACAAATTATAAATTTTATTTAATTATAGTCTAGTATAATGTGTGTGTGTATCTATCTATCTATCTATCTAACTAACTAACTAACTAACTAACTAACTAACTATATATATATATATTATATAATAATATTTACCATATATGCATATAACTTCCAAGTTGAGCTTATTATGGGATGTTTAGTTTGGGCCCTATCCGCTAAAGCCATCATTGGACTCCAAAAGTTTGATACTTAATTAGACTTTGGATTTGATTGTCCCTGATAATGTAAGGGTTAAGTTATAAACAATATCTTTAGAGCTAACTCAAAAGAAAATAGTTGCTTGAGCCTACAAATTTTTAGATCTAATCAGGTTAGGTTAAATTAAAAACAATTTGTTAATTTTTATTATTAATTATTAAAATATTGTTAGCTGTTAAAATATTATAATTTAAAAATATTGTATTTATTTAAAATACAATAATTTCTAGAAATTATCATATTTTCAGAAATATTGCTAATTTCTTGGCTAAAACTAATTAAATGTAAATTTTTGATAATTTCTGTTAATTATAGTTTAAAAATAATTATTGTAAATTATCTTACTATAAATAATTAAAATACATTATTTTTCATTATTATTCGGTATTTTTGCATATGAGTATTTTTCAATAATTGTTAGTATTTTCATCATTTATTTTTGCATATTAGTCACTACAAAATTAATTTGCATTTGCTTTCAGAAAAAATAAATTAAATAACTAAATAAATACCATAGTTAAGATAATTTTCAATATTTGTCAATAATTTATGGCTTGGGTATTTTTTATTTTTTTAATTTTTAATAATAAAATACTATTAATTGTATTTTTTAAATTATTTTCAATAAATTCCCTTATTAATATAAAATATTGTTAATTTTTAAAATTTTTTAATTATTTTTAGTATTTTAGTTATGTTTAGGTTTTTTAGAATTTTTTGGATTTTTAATTAATTGTAGGTATTTTAAAACTATCAATAAATATTTTTTATTAGCGATTATTAAGGTCTCAACTCATAAGTTATTTAATAATATTATTAAATCTATCAATTAATATTTTTATATTTAAATTTCTTATTTTTATTAGCATTTATAAAGTTAGATTTTTAGTTAGAATTGAAACACATTTTTAATATTTACTAAGTTTTGTTAATATTTATTTTTAGTGAAAATTTAGTGGATTTTAAAATTAATAAATTTTTTATTGTTTAACCTCAACCTATTTATATTATTTGATTTATATCATGGTTTTCAAAACTTGACCAGAAAAACTGGGAACTGGTCAAATCCATTTTACCCTAGAACCATTATTTACCATTTGAATCGTCCAACGGTTTTGGCCATTTTTTATTTTTTAACATTTTGTCGAAACGGGCCATCTGTTTGGATCGAACAATATCGAACCTCTGATCGGTTCGTTGTCTGGTTTGGTTTTAAAAACCTTGATTTATATTATTATTATTCTCTCTCTCTCTCTCTCTCTCTCTCTCTCTCTCTCTCTCTTTCTCTCTCTCTCTCTCTCTCTCTCTCTCTCTCTCTCTTAAATGTAATAATAACATGCATTAAAATAAGAGGCATTGGAAAACCTAAAGGTCTCTCTCTAATAGTGTGTAGTTTTATTAATCTAATTAAGATAAACAATGATTATAACTTTATATTTTTAAAACAAAAGAAAATAAAAAATACAAAAAATGGAGAAAATAGATAAATAGCTTCTCTCAAAGGAGAGACATGTTGACATTGACCATCCAATTTTAACATATATACTAGTAGGGACTCGTGCGATGCACGAAAAAACCTGAAAGATTTAATAATTTTATTTATTATTAATTAATAATCAATATTTGTTGTTAATTAACTAAAAGTATTCAAAATTATTATTAATATCTAAAATTTTAATAATTATAATTTTCATTTAATGTTGATTTACAGAAAATAATTATTGTTAATTTAATATGAATAAATATTTTTAATAAATTTAGTTTTATTAATAATTTGCAATAATTTTAATAATTGCTATTATTTTTAAATAAAATTTTGATTAACCTTAAATAAATAAAAATAATTACAAAAGTTAATATTTTCATTAATTTCACTAATAATTAACAATTATATAGGGATGACAACGGGGTGGGTTTAAGGCGGGGCACCCCATCCCTGTCCCTGCCCCATAGTCAAGACACTCTACCTCATCCCCGCCTCGTCCCCAGTGCCAAAAGGGTTTAGGACAAGGCAACCACTCCTCAATGTTGAGTGAGTTCAAGGGTAAAGGCATTCCACTCCTCATCAAGGATGGGGAATCCTTGAATTTCCTCACCCCATTCCCAATATTGGGCGGGTTCAAGTAGAGGTGTAAATGAGGAAGTGTTGGGCCGGTATGACACGACTCTCATGTGCTCCACACAAAGTGCGGGCCATGCCATGCTGGCCCACGAGGAGTCCCAAGCCATGCCTCCCTCCCTTGGGATAATTTGGGGGGTCGGTTTGGCACGACCCATGGTCTGAGCCCACACGGGCCCGTGTCGTGCCTTGGGCTAGGCTGGTCCATGGCCTTGGGCCAGACCAAGTTGCATATCGGGCCAAGCCATGAAAGGTCCATTTAAAAAAAAAAAGAAAAATATGTTTAAATTTTTATTTCATATGATTTTTATGTATACAATTGTTTATATATATATATATATATATATATATATATATATAATTAGACCTATTTAGGCTTGGACCAAATTTCATGCCCATGGGCTCGAGCTCGGGCTTTGTCAAATAATCCTAGCCCAATACTAATACATATATAAAGAAGTACTTATGTTATATATAATAAATAATATATATATATATATACTTCTTAAATTATTAATAAAAATCATATTACTATTAGGAAATATAAATCAATTTATTAAATTATTACTAAATTAATATAATATTAGTTTATAAAAGTATTATGAAAATAAGAAATTTTGTGTATAGATCAGGATTTAAGTTTGGGCTCGAGCTTCGGGCTTTATATAAGGGCTGGGCTTGGGTTCAAGATCTAGCCCTGATGGTCGGGTCGGGTTTGGGCTCGAGCTTGCACATTTTCCGTTGATAAAGATGCCTATGTTAATTATAAAACTATGATTTTTTATAAATTAAATTTTTTATTTAATTCTAGTCAAATATAAAAAATATATAACATTTATATATATATATATATATATATATATATGTTAATATAAATTTTGTTATTTAAAAATTATATAATAATATTTACCATATATGCATATAACTTCCAAGTTGAGCTTATTAGGGGTTGTTTAGCTTGGGCCCTATCTGGTAAAGCCATCATTTGAGTCCAAAAGTTTGATACTTGATTAGACTTCGAATCTGAATATCCTTGATAATATGTGGGCATGGTGCATATCTCAGCTAGAACTAATTCAAAAGAAAGTAGTTGCTTGAGCTTGCAAATTTATAGATCTAATCAGGTTAGGTTAAGTTGTAAATGATTTGTTACTTTTTATTGTTAATTACTAAAATATTATAATTATTAAATTACTATACTTATTTAAAATACAGTAATTTCTGGAAATTATCATATTTTCAGAAATATTTCTAAAACTAATTAAATGTGGTAATTAAATATAACCTTTTGGTAATTAAATGTAATTTTCTACTACTCATAGCTTAAATTATAATTGTTGTTAATTACAGTTTAAAGATAATTATTGTTAATTATATTACTATTAATAATTAAAATACATTATTTTTTTCATTATTATTTAGTTTTTTGCAATAAAATACAAATAATTTAATTTTTTAATTATTTTTAGTATTTTAATTAAGCTCTAAGTTTTTCATAGTTTTTGGATTTTTAATTAATTTTTGTGTTTTTTTTCATTATTATTCAATAATTTTTGCATATGAGTACTTTTCAATAATTTTTAGTATTATAAGCATTTACTTTTTGCATATTAGTTACTACAAAGTTAATTTGCATTTGCTTTCAATAAAGATAAAATAAATAAATACCATATATATATATAGATGGTATTTATTTCTATATATCTGTCAAGAAATTTTCTCCTTTTTCTAAATTTTTTATTTTTTTGTTCCATGTCATTTTTTTAAAGAACCAATGAGACGCTCTCCTTCCCCAACAATCTCTTCTCCTAAAATTTATCCTAAGCTACCTCCCCACTTTCTCCTAAATCATCACCAATTCCTATTTTATCTCCTAACTTATCTTTGAAACCGACTGACTTTTTGTGAAAACCGATCCACTCAAGTTGTATGTGTTTGGGTTGATTTTTTGGTTTTGTTAATCGGTTCAAAAGATTTAAACTTAAAAATTAAATTAAATTTTAAAAATTATAGTGCAATTATTAAAAATAAATTTATGATATAAAACATTTTAGACTAAGAAATATGGGAAATTTTTCACTTTTCTATTTTAAAAATTATATTTAAAATATAAAATATTAATATATATCCATGGTTAGGTCGTTCGATTTTGGTTGGTTTACAAATGGCCAAAGTGAAATTGATCCAACTTGGTCAAATTGGGGAAGTTTTGAACCAAAGCCCAACTAAAATACTAGAAAATCGACCAACTTAGGTTGAGTTGATCGGGTTGATCAGTTTCATCAATTTGATGAATAAACCTAACTAAAATTAATTATTTTTATTTTTGTATTATAAAAAATTTATTAAAAGTAATATATAAAATACGAATTAAAAAAGTTGAAAATATAAAACAATTGTCTACTCTTATGTGATTCTATTAGGGTCATTTACTAGAACACACCTTATAGTTTTCCATATTTACTTAAATCTACTTTATAATTTTCATTTTATTAAAACACCCCATATATTTTACAACTTATTTACTTATTCAACCTTTTACTAAGGAGTGTTTGTTTTTCCATTAGGCCCATGATTTTTTATTCTAAAAATACCCTTAACACTTTTTTTTGTACAAAAAACAAAATTAACCAAATATAGCCAATAGAGTGGTTGAACGTGTCTTATAAAGGGCAAAAATGATATTTTTATTTTTATTTTCTTTTGATTAAATTTATTTAAATGAACATTAGGATCAACACTGTCATTTTCCACTATCATCTAATGGAATGTTGATTAAATCTATTGCAAATTATAAGTGGCATTTTAGTAAAATTTTAACTATATATAATAGATTTTAGTAAATCCATGAAACTATAAAGGGTATTTTAGTAAATGGTCTTTTATATTATTTAACTTTCATTTAATAAATCCCATGTGATTCTTACTAGTAATTAATTAAAATACAGCTAATTTTGAAAAAACACCAAAATAAGTAATAATTATTATTTTATATATATATATAGATATATAGATATAGATATAATAGATATAGATATATATATGCAATCTCCCGCGGCACATTCCCGTCGTGTATTGGGCTTTCCATGATAATTCTAGAAATGATTATGTTATCATCGGGAGATGTTCTCGATAGGCGGCGGGGATGTGCGGTGCGACGTCGTGGGGGCAATCTTCGGGGGCTGATTTGAACTCGGATGTGGGGCGCGATGCGATTTTATTTACCGTTACATCGTCTGTTGTTGGCCGTTAAACTTGATGAAAGAAGAAAGGGGGAATGGCCGGTGGCGGCAGGGGTGCATCACTGCGCGGTACCCCATCTGCGCCGCCTGTAACGTTGTCAGTCTTTGCACGTCTTTGAGTTTTATCTTAACACGCGGGCGATGATTAAAGCAAAAGATACGATGTCAGCTGCAGAGAGCAGTTCAAAATTTGTTGGAAAAGTCATGAATTTGACTTTTTGGTTTAATTCCGGACCACCAATTATAATGGAGTTTGCGCTGAGATCAGAGGCTTACCAAGAATAAAAAAGCAACCAATAGATGATCTCTTTCTTCTCCGGATCTCTGATACTCCCGTCTCATTTCAAGGTAAAATAGCTCTCCCTCTCTCTTTTTCTCACTAGTTCTGATTTTTCTTTTGTGTTTGATTCATTACATTGTTTTTTCTTGTCTTTATACTTCTCAATTTACAATAAGTCCTCTCTTTTGGAATGGAATTGAAATAGTTCTGGTGAAGAATCGTGTATAGTTGGAAGAATAATATCTCAGTGGAGATGGTGATAGGGGTAGAAGTTTGGAGATTAAAGGGTATGGACAAGAATTGGAAGGAAAAGAATTGGGTTACTAGGGTGTTTTCTTCAGAGATGGTGGATCCTTTGAGAACAATCTTTCTTCATATGGGTTATTTAAACTGAATTTTGATTTTGTAACCAAAGAATCTCCTCCTATTAGGGGAAAATAATGCAATATGTAGAATTAGACGTATGATTAAACAGAAAAACCAACGTGAGGTTAGGGTTCTTTTTTCCCCTTTCTAAACTTTTTTTTCCCTAAAACGAATATGATTAATTATTTTATCATGGTAAATTGATAGACTAAGTATTAGAACTAAGACTTACTGGTATTTGGGTTTCCCAGCATACTCTTCAAATGGCTCGGTCGGCACTAGATGAGATGTCCATTTCTGGTGCTTTTGTCCGAACTCCATCAACATTCCACAATTTCATTTCAAGAGATCCAGCATCTCCTTTTCCTGCAGAATCCGGAAGATATCATCTCTACATTTCATATGCTTGTCCTTGGGCATCCAGATGCCTTTCATTCTTGAAGCTTAAGGGCCTTGAAAAAGCAATTAGTTTCACGGTAGAGTATCTCTGGAATTTCTTCTTGTGTGCTTGGAGCTGTTATCATCATCCATTACATATGATGTTCATTGAGTATTACAGGCAGTCAAACCCAAATGGCAAAGAACAAAAGAGACTGATGAGCATATGGGCTGGGTCTTCCCCACTTCGAGCGAGGAGGAACCAGGTGCTGAACCCGACCCACTCAATGGGGCAAGAAGTATCAGAGAACTCTATGAAATTGCTAGTGCAAACTACATTGGAAAATATACTGTGCCTGTCTGTATTGGCTTTTCTGTGATTCTTCATTTTCTGTAATTATTTTCTTGGTTTGCATGTTTAACAGTTGTGTGATAACTTATAACTGATAATGTCGTGCTCTGTAACAGGTTTTATGGGATAAGAAACTTAAGACGATTGTTAACAATGAGAGTTCGGAGATAATCCACATGTTTAATTCTGAATTTAATGATATAGCAGAGAATGCAGCTTTGGATCTTTATCCTCCTCACTTGCAATCCCAGATTGATGAGGTTAATGAATGGGTATATAATAGGATAAATAATGGTGTTTATAAGTGTGGGTTTGCAAAGAAGCAAGAGCCATATGAAGAGGTAATGACTGCTTAATTAACTTATGCTAATACTGTACTAAGATCACCAATTTATCTCCATTATAGGAGTCAATCTCTAATCTACTTGTTTCTTTTGTCACCCAGCTGGGGGCTGCATTCAACATTCAATGACTTTCAGAAGATTATTCAATCTTTGTCATCTTTGTAAGACTATGCAATGATTTTCCTTCATTTGTGCAGGCTGTAAGAAATTTATACCAGGCTTTGGACAAATGTGAGGAGATACTCAGTAAGCAGCGGTATATCTGTGGGAATATGCTGACTGAAGCTGATATTCGTCTGTTTGCCACTCTTATAAGGTTTGATGAGGTACGGATTTTTTCAAAGGCTGATACTTGTTTAGTTTGAATAGTAGTCGATGTTATGCAGATACACATAATATCATGTACAATTAATTGTCCAAGTGTAGGACTTGCTTGAACCTTGAAATGTTATGATCAATAGGACAGCTTAATATGGTTGTACTTTTAAAATTTTTATAGTTAAGTAGAAGAAATCTAAAGGCTGCAAAACACATGCAGTGCCCAATGCTTTAAAATCAACATCAAGTACAAGGAAAGACTAGGAAAAAGAATCCCTTCAAGAAAGAATATCCCATTCATGACCTTTTGCTGCAATAGTTCAACTGCTTCTCCATAAAAAAAGTGAGAAACCTTCATCAATTCATCTATCCAAATCTGATGAAGATGGTATTATCAGTAACCACCTTAGGCCTTATTCTGACAGAATGTCCTCAAAACTTGAAACTTTAGTTTTGAAGATGCTATTAGTAACAACCTAGGTTCAGGAAGCTACAGTTGGATAATTAGCAGTTCTATCAACTGTTTAGTAATAGTTCACCCTTGATTGAACATAATATGTAGCTGGACTAATCTTTTTTAATGATGTGATGCAGAGTTGAGACCTATTCATCAAAGAATAGATTATTAACCCAAATCTATCAAAGATTATGGGAAACTTAAAGGATCTATGTGTTTAAGTAGTACCTTTAGTGAATAAAAATAACCTGACTACAAGCATCAAATCCTTGCTTGCAAGAGTACAATGCATAAAGACTGCGTTTTTGGCCCTCACAAAATTACAAGTATGATTACAAAGACTCATTGCTTGTGGGAATTTTTAGACCCCTCACCTTACTGAGAAGTAGATCATTCAAAGTAACCAGATAACTTGTCTTTAAGAAAAGACCCAATGTTGGTCCCGGCTATCTGGGGTCTTGATAGCAGGCAGACTGGATACAGTCCTAACCTTTGGCTTTTTCTTTTGCACAAAATGACTGCTCTCAGGCTCTCACACTTTCCAGCCCAAGATTTTACCATTACACCAAGCAATAGCCCTTAACTAGATAACTTGTCTTTCATAAAAGTTGTATTTAATAGGCTTATGATAAAACTTTCAAGTTTTAAAATGCTTCCTTCATCAGATTGTTGTGGTCTAAATAACACAAATTTTCTGAACTACAGGTTTATGTTGTCCATTTCAAGTGCAACAAGAAGATGCTACGTGAGTATCCAAATCTGTTCAACTACACCAAAGACATTTTCCAAATTCCTGGCATGAGTAGCACAGTTAACATGGAACACATCAAGCGGCATTACTATGGAAGCCATCCAACCATCAATCCGCTTGGGGTAATTCCTGTTGGTCCTAGCATAGATTATTCTTCTCCTCATGATAGAGAGAGATTCTCTACTTAGAAAGCTCATTTTATTCCCAAGTTGTATGTGATGTCCTGTTAAAAGGTGCCAAAATAAACAGCTCCAAATGTCAAAGCTTAAGTTGTCTTTTAGCTATCTATTTATTGGGCAGTCATCTTTTCTACTATTGCAGAAAGATTGGTGATGGAATATCGACAGATCCTACATGTTTTTGTTTAGTTCATAAAATTTGAAACTCAAAGGTGCCATGTGATTACTTTCAAGGATATCCTCCCATCCATTGCTCCACTTTTCAATATACGCATTCCTGCGTTTAGACCAAGGGTGATCATGGGCTGGGTCAGGCCTGGCCGGGTTTTGAGCCTAGCCACTGATTAAATTTTATAAAATATATAATATTTTATATTTATGACATATGAAACATATGGTATAATTTATCTAAATATAAAATGTTATATATATATATATATATATATATATATATATATATATATATATATATATATATCACGTGTCATTTTACATCGACTATGATACCAAAAAAACTTATAATCAATCAACCAGTATCATAAAAGTGATAACCAATCAGGTGGTATTCATCAAAATTCACAGGGGGCTTTAAATGGTCAAAGCTCATCCACTATCATGCCTTTCTAACATCATGGTTTTACTCTAATTATGTACATGATATGACACAAAACATACATAAGTATAAATTTAATATATTATGGGTTTGGCTGGGCCAGACTTGAATTGTTGGGCCTAGGCTAGGACCTAAAATTTCTAGGCCAAATGCAGACTGGGATCGGGCTGGGCCTGAACACAAAACGTAGGCCCAAGCCTTAAAATTTCTAGACCGGGCAGAGTCAGGCTGGAAATGATATCCCTAGTTTGGACTGGTGCATCTCATGGCTGGAAATGGAATTGGTTCTCTCGAATTCAGTTTTTGCTGTTTTGTGTCCATTAGATGAGGGGAGTCTTGGAGGGTGGAGGATTCCACCAACTAGAGAAGATAAGTGGTTTAGAATAAGGATTTGGAAATACATGCTTCAGTAACTTATGTCCAATCAAGGAAGACGACATCAAGGGATTCTATTCCAACGCAAGAGCAGCTCTAAACATGAATTCCCAACCTTAATATTAATAGTGAGCGGTTCTATCTAAACCATTTTCCTTCCAAAGCTCTTGGAGGCAAACCTTCACCAGATGAATCATTAATACTTATGAATTGTAATTGTTCTAAAGAATCCTCACTCAACTAGGGCCTTTAGCATCTCAATTATTTGTTATATCATTAGCACAGGCACATCAAAAGGGAAGAAGAAGAAAATGTACATCTTTATTTCTTCCCCTTTGTGAGGGTTATTATGGCTTCTGGCGTTGCAGGGTAGGTTGGTCCTACATGGAAGGCCATGAAGTTTTGTTTGGTGAAAACCCAAAAGCCCAAAAATATTTAACTGAGAAATCAGCTTTCCAGTGAAACTAGTTTTGGTAGCCTCTTCAAAGTGGCTCAGTCAACAGACTCAACACAGCTCAATCAATGCTGGAACCCTCCTAAATGGGTCCTTAATGACATAGTAGATCCTTTACAACTTACAAGAGTTCAACAACTGTTTTTGATTGTCTCAATTAAATGATATCAAACACCATTTTTCTTACCAAATAACAGCTTTCTTAGATTAGAGTCTCACAGATGGATTGAAGCATATTAAAACCAATATTTTTGAAAAATAACGGGTCTATCAATGAAAGATGCAAGCCTCCCTCCAAGCACTGTAGTACTGTACCGATGGATGCATACCCAAAACATTGTAGTATGTCTGTAATTTTTACTTGATCATGCAAACATCTTTGGTTTTTGTGCATGCCTAAAATTTAAATTTGATTATATAATATCAACTTATATCTTTACCTTTTAATTTCATGCGTGCATAACACATGCCCATAGTTGGGATAGGTCTTGAATGACTATGCCGCTGATGATGATAAATACCCAAGTAAGTTTATATTATATCTATCAGTGAGGTCGGTTTGAATGCTGTTTTCTACTAAATTGTCACGGGTTCAAATTCCATACAAGTAATTTTCAATTGATACAATATAAATGTCATTTTTAAGTTCATTTTATCAATAAAATATAATGTTTTGATTATTTTCAATTTACTATACCAATTGCAATTTCAATTCGCTTCAATCTAATGCCAATATAAATCTGTTGGATAAAATCCAATTCGAATTCAAATATTAGATCCACCTATATCCGATTGCAACTCTACACCATCTCAGTGAGCTTCAAGATTCTCAATTTCTCAGGCAGTATGTAGGTGATGAAATTATTTTTGCACATGTAGGGTTTGAGTTCGGATCTCCTACCTTGCTACCCACAAGAACCCTACCCAGGCCTCAGAACATCTCTTATGTTTTGCATGTTACCATTCATGGAGAGATATTCCCAATGTACAGCTGTAGTATCATGTGGGGAGGCCTGAGTGGCAGATCTGAATTGGTAGGATGCACGTGCTGCTTTTGACGAAAAGACTGACTAAATAACTTACAGTGTCAATAGAGAATTTGCAGTGTAAACATTGCCATATTGGGAATCCAGATCTAACTACAGCACACTACATGCTACAGCTGTAGATTGAGACAAGATTTGAAATTTCGATACGTATCAGCCGATACATATTGTATCGGGGGCTTTCCGAGATGCCCCTCTAGGTAGGGCTGCAATTGAATCGAGCTCTAATCAAGCCTTGGGGTAAGCTCGTAAGATCGATTAGTTATTCGAGCTCAAGCTCGACCAATAAAAAGTTTGGCTCAAAGGCCCTCAAGCTTGTATATATATATATATATATATATATATATATATATATATATAAAATATCATACATATAAAATATACAAATATATTTATTTTCGAGCTTTCGAGTTGAACTCAAGCTCATTGAATATTTAATCGAATATATTCGATTGCAGCCTTACCTCTAGGGGGTGCTTTGAGATTTCGATTGGTTTAGAGGGTAAATAGACCTTAAACTGGTCCCTCTGAACCGGATTTAAAAAATAACTAAAAAAACAAAAAAAAAAAAACTACTGATACTGCTCGATACGCCTCTATCGAGTGTATCGATATTTTGAACCTTGCATTAAAAACATATCCCCATAAATGATAACATGTAAACACGAAAAATATTCCCAATGTACAGCTATAGTGCCCTGTGAACAAGTGTGGATAGGAGATCTAAGCTCTCATATTCAAAATTCAAAATATCATCACGTATCGGCCCATATCAATCGATACGTATCGTATCAGAGCCTTCCCAATACGCCCCTACAGGAGGTGCTTCGGGTCAACGAATGATTCAAGGGATAGACCAGCCTTAAACCGACCCTGAACCAGATTCAAAAAAAAAAAAAAAAAAGTAATAATACAGGGTGATACGCCGTATCATATTTTGAACCTTGCCCATATTGGTGCCTAGCCGGAAGCTATAACCAACCTTTGGGAGAATCAGTCGGCCACCCATTGTTGTCAACCATCACAACGCAAGAAATTTGTGGTCCCTCTCAAAGAGGTTTGTAAGTGGCTGCTGCACCCAAGAGGTCATGAGTGATTTTTTATGAAACTATTGCAAGTCAAACAAGCTTGTTCAGCATGGGAGTGAGGAGCCATTTGATAATGGATGAATGGCAGTGCTTTGTTTTCCAGTGAATAAAATATTTGATTAATAAAAAATTCAAGGATGTAGAAATCAACCCATTTCAATTTTATCCATATTAAGGAGTTCACACAACTTAATAACTTATTCCTAAAAAGATAAATAATAAGTCTCAACCAAGCTGTTTTAAAGATTAATAATGAATTTCTGAATCATATTGCTTCTGGAATGAACATCCCGGATTTAAAATTTTAATAAATTCATGAGCTACACATGGTCCAGAATGATTGAACTCAAGAATTGGAGCCTGTTGCCATAGACTGAAAATAAAGGTCAAACTCAGAACCGAGAGTAAATTCAAAAGTGGTGCTAGTATTACCAGCCTTTGTCCTCCATGGATCTCTAAAATCACAAAAAGGAAGATGTAAACAGGAGGTTTTGTGTAAATACACAATATGTGCTTATCTTTTTTTTGCTTAGCCTTAGAAGACAAGCAAGACAATGTCATATTGAGCAAGAAAGATGTAGCTTTCGAAAAATTCTACTTGGCCATCATTAGAAAAAGAATAATTGAAGCACAAGTTTGGGACACTTGTCCAACTTGGAGACATCAAAACATCTTTCTCGTTTTTCCTGTGATATCATTAGTAGGGTAGGAAGCAACTGCAGTTTTGATGTGATATCAAAAGAGTCCATGATGACCTGAAATTCTTTTACAGAATGCCCAGCGCTTGGCACAGATTAACATTGAACCTTCTTCCATGAATGGTAAAAAAAACCATTGGCCTATGAACTTCCCTTCCGATATGGTACAGTGGATTAAGTCCTGTTTTGGCTCAATCTGCCGAGATTGGATACCAGGTCTAGTAATGATCATGGGTCAGGATGGGCCAGGCTGGGCTTTTGGACCAAATGACCTATGCATTTTCCAGGTCTGACCTGAACACAATCTCGGACCAAGCCCGGAAATTTGTGGGCTGGGCTAGAAATGATCACCCCTAACCTCTAATGCAGCAATTCAGCATTGCACCCACTAATGGTACCTGCATAATCCAGCTATTGTTCCGTATTTGCCAACAGAATTCCAGCTGTATTTAAACATACATAGTACCAAGGTCTCATTAGTCATCTGTCAATGGAGCTTGAAGTGAATATACTTCTCATGTTTTTCATAGCAGATATTTTATTTCTCTTTTAGGAAATTTGCTCCTATTCTATGGGGCAGAACAGGGTGCACATGAGGCCCACTGGCCAATTGGCCATACCAGGAGCATGCAATTCAGCGGGTTTGATCCTCTGCCTCCTATTTGGAGGGGTGCCAAGTGACCATTTTGACAACTGGGTCATCAGCTTTTTGCTCCTATTCAGCCTCTAAAGTAATTTATTGTGGTTGATACAAAGAAAGAATTATAGGCTGCACTTGGGTTTTCAGAAAGTAGCACACCTTAGTGCCCTAACCTGCCTTGGGAGAATGGGAGGTGCTCATTCTCAGATATTAATTTGTAATGCATGAAACAAGAGAGAGGAAAAAAGCAGAGTTCATGGATAAGCGCAGCATGTTTTCACAAAGTCCAATTCATGGTTTTTGCATCATCAATAAATTTTGTTCACAAAGTCAAAAATACAAAGTTCAATTTTGGGTCATCTTTAAATTTTGTATTCCATTTCCATCATCAATAAAAACAATTCTTCTTTATCACACTTCTTTTTCTTTAATATGATTAATAAAAAATATTAGAGATGTGTCCAAACCACTCTTGACCTATCTACCAATCAAAAATTGCACTACCCTAAACTATTGAAAATATAAGAAGCAAAAAGAAATACCTAAAAAAGGAGGTTTCAAATATCTTTTACATGACTAAGAGTTTTTATCAACTGATTGCATTGCCTAACATGTCTAGACATGCCAAGGGAGCAGATATGGTAGTACCAATAGTAGGACCTACCCAAAACTCCTACAAAATGGGAATGATGCCAAGAGACATTTTTCAAGGCCTTTCTTCTTCCTTTTATATCTTTTAGCTATTTTTTGGACTTCTAAATTGATCTAACCAAGCAAGTGCTGCTGCATCATCTTTAAAAAAGTTCATAAAGTGGATCTCCACCAAGGAAGAGTTGCATGCAAGGTTGCTTTATCCAGGGCACAATCAGTGGATAAAACAAATAAATTTTTCATTACAAAGTAAACTGAACCAGCCATATGTACGGAACTCCAACAGGTATAGAAGTGGATTCAAGCCGAGCCAAGCCGAATAGTACGAGGCTCGAGATCGGTTCGAGACTGCTCTACAAGGCTCGAGCTCAAGCTCGAGCCCGGTTCAAGCCAGAACGTTGGGCTCGAGCTCGGCTCAAGTCAAAAATTCATAAGCTCGAGCTCGATTTTGAGAAAAATATATTTTATAAAAGTAAAAAATTATATATAAAAATATTTTTTATTTGATATTTAAAAAAAATAAGAATTATAATAATTAAAAATTATAATATTTTTATTATATATATTATTTTCTATACTCGAGCTCGACTCGTTTCATAATTGAGCCAATGAATTGGGCTTGAGCTCGGTTGAAACCGAGCCGAGCCGAGCTTCTCACGAGATGAGCTCGAGCATCTCGTGAAAAGCTCGGCTCGTTGCCACCCCTAAACAAGTAGATGAGACAAATGGCTCTAATGGCTGGGATTAAGAAGGTTTATCCAAATATCCAATAGATGACTGCAAAGAACAAGAAGTTTCTCAAAATAGCCATCAGTAAGCAAATGCAGTCATCTCAAAGGTGAGTTCATAAATTAGATTTGGTACCAAAAGGTCAGAAGTTTTGTCATGGACCCATGGCCATGTAACTCGGTACTTCCTTGAAAACTGGAAAATCAGTGGGAAGTTCATCCATACTAGGACCAGTCACGGAAAGAGCTGGTTCAGTTTTAGCACAGTTTTAAGCAACACATCTAATTTAATAGGTCTAGTATCTGTGCAGACAATTTGGCACTTGGTATGGCACTCCAAGTAAGCCATAACATGCTGACAGTGCTTGAAACTAAAATCAATAGAGGTGCAGCTTGAACTGAGTTAACCCGAACTCAATCCAAAAAGGTTGGGGTGGGTTGAAGGTTGGCTTAGGTTTAGGGTTGAGATTTATGAACCCAACTTTAACTTCAGGTCTTATTAGAGTTGAGACCTTGGGCAACCTAACCCAAACCCAAAGCATTACACATAGGTCTACACTGAAACGGTACTCCTTTTCAGCAATATTATGGGTTCCATGTAGACTTATTTCCTTAGTACAAAGACTTCTAATCACTTTCCAACATATACCTAAAAGTGGAATGATTTCAATACATATTAAAACTCCTAAACACGTTCTAAAAGTAGACAGTTTGACTCAATACAAGTTTGATACAAATTTCTCATAAGAAATCAGCTTCTAAAATTAACAACTATCAAATACAATATTAAAATTTCAAAAAATGGAAAATCCCATCATAAACTCATAGGTTGTCCACAAAATAGCCATAACTCATTCAATTCATGTCCAAATCACATGATCCCGAGCTTGTTGGATAAGCAATTAAATAACTTTTATTTTATGAATTGGCAATTAAATAACTTTCAAATTGACTCTAAGGCCCCATTCGCTTTTTGGTAAGTTACTTACCTAGGTAAATGCAATTATCTGGGTAAGTTTTTCCTGGGAAACACTTACCTAGGTAAGTGCGTTTACCCATGTTCTTTTATTTCTCATGTAAATAAGGCAATGACCATTTTAGCCATACAAATCTATTATTAAAAGGGGCATTTTTGTCCCATTCAAGTGTTGGCAACTTCCCCCTACGTGGGAAAGTTACTTACCCACCTAGGAGGGTATCACCTACCCAGGTATGTGATAACCAGGACAATAAACTTTTCACTGGTCCCCACATAAATCTTTAAAAAGAACATGGGATTCCTGGTCAATGGAAACCAAAATTCCATTGACCAACTTTCCCCCCTCTCAAAATCTGAAAAAAGAACGCCCCCTAAAGTCAAGCTAATCGGGGAAAGTTTTGGCACTTATAATTTAGACAGGAAGTAACAAAATGAACTTCAGATAACAGAAGCATAACCATGAAAGGAACAAGCAAGAAAAGCTGAGGAGTGAAGAGGCAAAAGCCAATTCATGCCTAATTGTTGGTCATACATCCACAGTATTGCATGGTTTCAATCCATTAATGCATCAGATACCAAAAATTTGCTCATATACTTTTTCTCTATCATCTCTGACAATCACCATGGACTATTATTTCGGGGAAAACGATCAAGGTTTATAATTAGGGCATATATACCAATATCACAATAAAATTACAAGAATGATCCGGAAACTTTCAATCATTCTTCTCTGTGATTCAATCTATGACAAATTTTGATGCCCTCTCCAGCAATATCAAAAGTAAATAGAATGTATCCTGAAAACATGTGGAGATGCAATTTCAATTCAAAATGCCAACAGAAAGAGGACACTAATTGGGAAAATTAAGTCAGCATTGAAAACCATTCAACGATTTAATTCCAAACCACATTCAACAGAATCAAACAATTACTAGAAAAACAGAAGTCAGTTTCTCCTTGTCATTACCTAGAAGAATTTAGATGATTTAACAGAAGAATTTAGATGATTTAACAGATAAAGATCTTCCCTTTGTCTAGATTGGCTGAGATTCTCAAGCAAAAGAGTATTCAAAATTCGACTTTCAAACCAACAAAAAAAAAATTGA
This sequence comes from Nelumbo lutea, assembly GCF_056320005.1. Taxonomy (NCBI): domain Eukaryota; kingdom Viridiplantae; phylum Streptophyta; class Magnoliopsida; order Proteales; family Nelumbonaceae; genus Nelumbo; species Nelumbo lutea. The sequence continues at coordinate 54,926,022 of NC_142690.1, forward strand.
AAAAAAAAGAGGAAGATAAAAGAACCTATCATAGTTCATTGTCCAAAAATCAAGAAACAAGTCTAATTAAAACCAGAAACTAACCAGGAAAAATACACTATTTGAGTTGAAGAAAGCATACCAATACGGATTTTGTCAGTGAACAGGGAGAGATACGCGGGAGAATGTCAGCGTTAGGATTCATGGATTCTGATGGGACGAGAGACAGACAGAGAGAGAGAGTTGGGCTTGTTGACACTGAGAGCGCTTGAGCGATGTTCCGCTGCTTGAACAGAGGCTGCGAACGGCCTCCGACTCGGCCGGGCATACGAGCGAAACGAGGCAGTCAGCGAGCGAGCGATTCAGGTGGCGGCAGGCCACCTCTCGTGGTGGCCCCGGCGAGACTCGCCGGTGACACTCGCATAACGCACGGTGAAGTCGCTCGCACCCGGCCACGCTCATGGTTTCGTCTCCCTGCGTCTGTGACATGGTGAGCCCCACACTCACCACAAAGATCTCAAACATACGTCTGCTGAGTGCTGCCGACTCGCTGAAACACGGAGCAAGTTTATATAACTAGAGGCGTTCACATCGCCATCGGTGCCCCACACTAGACGTGTAAAACGGGCCGTGCCGTCCCTTGTGAAAATTTGGGGTCGGCCCTATACGGCTCACGGTTCAAGCCATGTAGGCCTATGCTGTGTTGTGCCATGGGTCGGGCTAGTTTGTGGGCCAAGTTTTGGGTTAGGTCGGGTTATAAATTGGGTCAAATTATTTATTTAAAAAAATTAAAATAAAAATTTAAAATTTTAATTTTATATAAATTTTAATATATACAATAATTAAATAAATCAGTATCATAAAATTAAAAATGATTGTTTATTTTATTAATATATTATATACTATATATTATTATATAATATATTGTATATTATATAATATATACATATATATATATATAAATACATATAAAATATATATACATAATATATGGGCTATGATGCCCAACAATCTTGAGGCCCAGGCTGGGATTTTGATGTAATCAATTGCTTGAGATGGACTTTCTATGATGCCCAACAATACTAAACTCAGTTTAAGCAACCTTAGAGACTAATAGCTAAAATAGTTAGGTTTCTAGGATTTCCTACATTTGAATAAGTGATTACAATCTTAAGGCATGATTGTTGACAAATGATTGCCCAAGTTCTAACAATCGAGACATGATATGCCTAACTATGAGACATAGTCGACTACCTACAAATATATAAATGACTAACTTTGAATTTGATACATGTTTTGCCAAGATTGTGAGAAATAATCAACTACCCCAAAAGGTAGAGTCAACTACATGTGATAACCAAGGCATAAAAATGTCTTGTTTTTAAAAAGTCAAGTACCCAAAAATGTATAGTCGACTAACCTAGACGGACTAAGTTTAAGTTGATATCAATCAATTGAAAGGAGGAACCAATCGCTTAACTAATTAAAAGGGAAAAAATATTATTTCCTTGATCTAGTGGACAACTACCAAAACTTTGGTTGTCGACTACTTTAAAGAAATTTGATCGTTTGAAGGCTTAAATGACTATTGCTATCTTTAGTAAGTTTTCTATAAGAATGGCAAATCCCTCTAACAATTAAAAAATGGCCACTTCCTCTCAAATCATCCATAAATTGAGGCGTTTAGCTTGATCCAAACCAAGTATGACAAAAAACAACTTATTCTACCATTGTAAATAGTTCATAGTGGTTTTTAGAGAGAGCAAGTTAGAAAGTCATTTGTTGAAGAGATTCTTGAGTTTTTATAATTTTAGTGGTGAAAAAAAGTTGAGAAGCCTTCAAGCTTGTACAATCTCACTTATCTATTGTGGATCCCTTCATTGAATTGAGAATCTAAATACAAGTTCATGCAATTGAGTATATTTGAGTTGTATATTACTACATCTACATATTTAGAGGTCTCTAGCTTATTGTAACTTACCTTGTGTTATATTTGTATTATCTTGAGAGCAAGTAGTTATTCTAGTTTGAACACCACCAATGTCTTGTTGGCACCCAAAATCCCAGTTGTTAGGTATTGCAAGCACTTGCAAATCCTGATGTGTAAGGTATTAAGGGATGTCAAAAGGGTTAGGTCTGACTTGACTGATCCGAATCAATTGGGCCGATTCTAGTTCCACGAATTGGAAACAATGATTCGGTTCTAGGTCTTGATATAGGGTCCCGATTACTATCGATTCAAAACCGTTTCCACCTAATCCCAAACCAATTTAGACCCAACCAGATATATATAATATTAAATAAATAAATTACATATATACTATACATATAATATAATATATAATATATAGAATATTTAATACATATTAAACATAAATATTTATTTTTTATTTATTATAATCGGATCTGTTGGGTTAGGCCTAATGGTCCTAAAAACTGATCAATTTGGTTCTAGGTCCAAAAATTACGGACCCTATTGGGTCCGGTTCTGGGTCCAAGTCCTCAACATTTCATGTTGGGTCGGTTCCAATTCTAGCTAGTTTCGACTCACACCCGACCTGATGATAGCCCTAAAGGTATTGCAAGCACCCACAAGTCTTACTAGTTAAGATATTGTAGGCACATGCAAATCCTATTGGTTGTAAGACTTTGCTAGGGCTTGTAAGTCCAAGTGATTAGTTGAAATCCTTATGGGTGGTTTAGGGTACTATGCTTTATTTACTTCATCTTTATTTGTTTTGTTTCAAGTTTCTGCAATTACTTTGTTATTAACATTACTAACAACTCTTTCTAACTACAAAAAACTTGAAGATGTGATTATCTTGTGGATATTGCACTTTATTCAGTTTATCTTCTTTTGATCTATAAGATATAGAGTTCTTGGTATGGTTCTTGTGCTACTAACATTACTAATTGCACTAGCTTACTAGTTCAATGGTTTAAGTATTTTATTGCCTAGTAACTTTCACTAACTTCTAACCTTTTATTTAACACTTTATATTTACAGTTGTTTACTTTCATTATTCTATTTGTTGTTTAATTGTATTATTTAATTTTAGCAGTTATTTTGTCCCTGAGATTCCAATAGAAACTTTGCAACTGCTTGAATATCAAGTTGATTATTTTTAAATAATTGGACCAATTTTCAGTTATTCTGTTATGGATGGTTCTTTATCTCCAACTGCACAAACATGCACTCTTCTTAGCAACTGCCATTTACATTTCTTTACTTTCAACTACCACTTACATTACATTTTGCAGTTATTTACATTTATTGCTTACTCTTTATTTAATTGCATTACCACTAACCTCATAGCAACTTGTTTATTTCTTTGTCACAATTATTTTCAATTGTTATTTACTTTCAAGTAGTTATTTATGATTATAGTTATATATCTATTTAAATGCTAACTCCTGTATAATTTGCTATTACACCATTTATTTGATTTTTGTAGCTACATATCCACATTCAATGGTAAAGTTAATCATTGAAAGCTACAGATCAAAATTTACATTCTGATAAATTCATTATGCTATAAATGCATGCATCAATACCAGTTCAAACCCTAATGCACCACTGAAATTTGGAAAAAAAAAAGAGAGATGTCTATTGATTATACATGAACATGATGAAGAATGACAAACATTGATGAGAAAGGAGAACACGGTGAAGAACATGAACATAGTGAATAGCAAGTACGATTAGTAATTGTGAAGAAGAAGAAGAAGAAGAAGAAGAAGAAGAAGGAGGAGGAGGAGGAGGAGCAGGAGATCATACATGTGTCGATACTTCTCAATTGCTCAGAGAATTTCTTTGAGTTAATTTTTGTTAAAAGTATCTAAAAGATAAGTAGCCTAACTAGACCATAAGTTTGGATTGGAGCTACTCAAATCCAGACCATTTTGGTCTTTTAGGGTCTTTCTTGGGATCCCGTCTTTTGGTCTAGTGGGCTTTTAGTAACCAAACAGAAAATGACCATTTTTTATCTATCGGGCTTATAAAAGCCCAGAAAATCTTTCAAAAAGACTTGCCAAAGAGAGCCTTGATTAATTGTTGAATCCATTGACTAACACTTATTCCGTTGCATGTTATTTTAAACTAACAAAAGGGTTAGTTTCAGTTTTGGGGGGAAGGTTTTAAGCTTAACTCATTTACAATTTGAATTTTTAACCTATACCCAATTTTCCTCATCTTGGATAAGGACATTGGTCCTAACAAGTGGAAGGTTTCAAACTAGCATTGTAATTAACCTTAAGACAAGCCTCAGGAGGTCTCTACCATGATGTTGGGTATCAAACTTTGACAAGTAGAGAGGGGGTCTCTAAGTTGCCAATCTCATAAAGGATGTGAAGCTTGAATCTGATCACTTCTTTGGGACTTCTTGAAGAGCCATGGAATAAAAATTCATTTCGGGCTTTCCAAATTCCCCAGTTAAGGACAACTAATAATTGATAAGAGGCTAATGGTAGAGAAATGAGACGAAACTAGGAGCCCACCCAATCTGTAATGCTTAAGGTTGGCAAATCACCGAAGTAGAGAGAAAGGGGGTACCCAAGCCAAACAACCCGGCTAAATTAGCAATGTAGGAGGATGTCATAGTGTCTTTTGTTTCTTTCCCATATTAGGGACAAAGGTGATTAGTGGGAATACCCATGTTTACTAGTGCCCTTCTCATGGCTAGATCATTTGATTAATATCTCAAAATGAAATTAAGATCTCTAGAGTGGTATACTTAGGTTGCATTTGGCATTCCTTATTTTAAGGACTTATCTCTTTTTGGCAATTAAAATACACTTATGAACACTAAATTTTTAATTGCAAAAAGGAGATAAGTCCTTAAAATACAGAATGCCAAATGCAGCCTTAGACTCCAAATTTACTTCTAGAAGGTGGAGTGGAGATAGGACTGAGTACCATTGTTATCATTTGCAGAACTCTAATCCAAACGGTAGTCAGATCTGGCTATATAATTCCCACTTTTGTGAAAGCCCTAGATAGTTATATCTAGCCAAGTATAAATACTTGGAGGAATGGCTTTGATGGCATTTACCTCAAAACCTTCAAAGAGCTCCCTTATACGATTAAGGTTCCACTTCTCTTGATCATGAATGATAAGATTTTTAACCAACTCAACAAGCTCTCCCTTTGGTTTTTGAGTGAGAATTCAATGACTAGGGATTGTGAGAATCCATGGATCGTTCCAAATGTTAACCATGCTCCCTTCCCCAATTCTCCAAAAATAACCTTTCTTGATGAGTTCAAACCCTTTGCATAGGCTCCTCCATCCCCAAGAGGGTCTGTTGCTTGGGGCAACATCAATGGTAGAGGTGTAGGCATACTTGGCTTTTAACATCTTGGCACAGATGGAGTTTTGGCTTTGAATAGAGCATTACATAGTTTTTGCCAGCAAGGCTATATTAAGGGTCTGCTTGGTTTATAGTTGGAATTGGAATTGAAATCCTCTGGAATCAGAATCGGAATGGTCCATTCTCATAGTCTGTTTGGTTCGGACAAGAATGAGAATGGAAATTAAAATCAGGAGGAATGGGATTTCATTCCCAAGGAAGGGGCAGGAAATGGCCATTCTCTCAAATGGAGGAATGCCATTCCAGCAGGAATGGGAATGGAATTCCGATTCTGCCCAATCAAACAGTTGAAATCGAAATAATACATTCCGATTCTGATTCCAGACCCCTATTCCCGCAAACCAAACTTCCAAGAACTTGGCTTTACAAGCTTTATTCTAGCTTACCCAACGAATCGCATTGGGGTTGGATGACTTTCTCCAAAGAAAAGTTGGGCATTTACTATTAAGATGATGGGACGCTCGGCCTAGGACCCAGAATTGGGTCATTATATAGGTCGGAATGGCTGAGACAACGACCTTTATAAATGTTTTCTTATTAATCTAACTGAGAATGGACTTCTTCCAACCACCCATCTTCAAAGAAACTCTATCAACAAGTTTTGAAAGACCTCTGATTTATCCCTACCTAGGTAGGATGGGATCCCTAGGTAGTTAGAAGAGGAATTACTTTCTGGAATGCATAAGATTTTGTTGAGATACCTCTTGAAGTATTTAGGAGTACTGGAATTGAAGGTTATCTCCAACTTGTTGTAGTTAATAAATGGTTTGATGTTTCATTGCAGCTAGACAGGATATGTCATATGTGGACACAATTGGTAATATTGACTTTCGGGAATAAGAGGCTATCATTGACAAATAGGAGATGTGAGAGGATGAGAGCCTCATGGCTAATTTTTAATCCATGCATTCCACCATCATTAAAAGTCTGATTAATGGCTAACGAGACAAGTTGTGCTGAGAGAATGAATAGGTAGGGTAAGAAATGATCTCCCTTGTTGATCCCTCTAATTAATGGCTGACGAAGAAGAAGGAAGAGGATTGTTTATTGAGAGAGAGAGAGAGAGTAGAAACATTTGAAATTTATGTTTCAACTTCAACAAATTAAAACAATAGTTAAAATGAAGTAACACTAGAGAAACTTAAAAATGCTCCCAATTCTAAACTGCACCTTCTTATCTTCCCCTCAGCAAGGTCTTCTATGTTGTCTCCATTTGCACTAAGATTCTGGCATTGTATTTAGGAAGAATAGGAGCCTTGGTGCCAAAATTAATAGAACGCCCTCTAGGGGTGCAAGTTGGGTCAGGTTTATGGTCAGCCTATGCCCAACCTTAAGATTTGGGCCTAAGGCCTGAGCCCAAACCAAGCCCGATTATCCCAACCCTAGCCTAGCCCACATGTAATGTGATGCACATGGGTTCAGCTCAGGATGGTTAATAAACCTATTCTAAAATTATAATGTATACATACAATTATGCAAATATGTATGCATTCTATTAGACCGAGTGGCCTATGGCCCTTGATATATATCGATGGAGTATCTATAGATACTCTCAAGTACGGGTGGCTTCGGGTCATTTGGCGTCGACCTCCCACCGAGGTCGGGAGCCAGACCAGTTCGGCCCTTCTATAATGACTTCGGAGAGGCTTCAGGACCTCATACAGAGGTTCCACCTTCCTAAGGAATACTCATATAGCCTTCCCACCGGCAACTTCCCATGGGAGCACAGTCCTGACGAGATTGTGATCTTCAGGGAGCAACTGAAGTCAGGCTCCGACTTCCTCTTCACCCTTTGATCGTTGAGGTGTTGGTACACTTTAACATCACCCTGGACCAACTCCACCCAAACTCCATACGGGATGTGGTGGAGTCCATCTCTCTTTGCTTTGACCATTCTCTCTCCATAGATTTAGATATTCTTAGCACAATTTTGGCTATAAAGAAGAGTGCTTCGGGCACTCTCCCCGGGCACAGGAAGTCCTACTACCTATCCTCCCGCCCGGGTTTCAAACTCATGCAAAAGCTCCCGAGCAAAGTCCCAGCTTGGAAGCGGGACTACTTCGTAGTTCGGAGCAGCACGGGGTGGCCCTTCCCCACTGATTGGAGGACAGCCATTCAAGACCCCGGTGTCATCCTAGACGGGAAGACCAAGAAGGTGCTCTAGTCATTGGCTTAGCTCGGGTTGAATTATAAAGACTTTACATCCGAAGAGAAGCTTGCCCAGGCCGGCTTGAACTCGGGTAGGTTTCGCTTTACGGCCTTTTGCACGTACGTTTACCTCAGATTGATAATATCATGTCTTGCTGCAGGTCCCATGGAGGCGGAGAGAATAGATAACCAGAAGCTCTTCTGCCAGATGAAGAGAAAGAAACGCATAGCTAAGAAGGCACGCGTTGAGTCCCTACGAGCTTCAGCCAAGCCCCAACATCCGCTGACTTTAGCCTCGGGGCCCGAGGTGGTATCCGCGCCTGTTGTCGACTTGGAAGAAGGGGTTGTGCCTAAGGGGCCCGAGGTGATAGCGGAACCTGCCGTTAGGCCCACCAAGCCTGCTGTCAAGCCCACCGGACCTGCTGGTGAAAGTGTTGCCGAGGCCAATGCTACTGCTGTCGGGGCTCATCCTGCCGAAGCTGCTGCCGAGGCCTCTAAGAGTTCCACTCGTGATGTGGAGATGACGACTTCTAGCTCGGAGAGTCAGGGGAGCCAAATCGTCTTGAACCCCTAATGTATCCTAAAGAAGAGCAAGCCGGCTGCATACCCGAGGGAGGTCAGCGAGTGGGCTGAACTCACTCTTGGTCAGCTCGGTGCCCGAGCTGCCACTCATACTATGGTGGTAAGTCTTTCTTCTCTTTTCTCCTTTTTTTTTTATTTCCCTCTTGACCGGTTTCCCTTTTGTAGGTGAACACTGCCATTCACGCCTTGACCCTTCAATCAGATCAGCACCTGAGGCGAGCTCTAGAGGCTGAGAAGTCATCTCACGCAGCCTATACTGAGTTGAGGGCAGCTCGCTGTTAGGTCCACCGCCTCGAGAGTGACGCCTCGGCTCAGAAGAGCTTCATCGAGGTGTTAATGGCAGAGAAGGGGGAGCTGACCCGAGACAAAGACAAGCTGAGGGCCGAGGTGAACAGCCTCAAGGTTGGTCAGGAGGCCTTAGGGCTCGAGGTGAACAGCCTCAAGGTTGAGCGGGATGCCTTGAAGCTTGAGGTGCAGGGCCTCACGGAGGCGAAGGGGAAGCTGGAGCATGAAGTGGGGTACCTCTAGGAAGACATAAGAGAGAAGACTGCGATCTTCAAGGGTGCTCTCAAGGAGGCCAAGACTTAGGCCATCATCGACTACACCAATTCTTCAAGGTTTGACGACGTGATGATGGAGGCCTACCGCAAGGCCTTCAAGCTCAGCCGGTGGCTAATCAGGCACCTTTACCCCGATCTGGATACGAGCGTCATCACTACTCCGCGGATCACCGACGACATCATGCGTCAGTCAAAAGATGACCCCGATTCCGAAGATGAGGGCGCCGAAGATGAAGCAGAGGGTGCTGGTCCAGATAATGCCCCCGAGGAGGTCCCTAACAGAGGCAACGAGCTTCCAAAGTAGTTTGCTCCCTGTATTTGTAAACTTAATCTTCTCCCTTTTTCTTTCTTGTAATCAAGACGTTCTTAACGGAATTTATGTAATGAATTTTCTGCAATGAAGAAATTTTTTCCTTTTGTTAAAAGTTTGCACAATTCATTTTTGTCAAAACAATTATTTCACCCCAAGCTATTAACCAATCAAGTTGAACTTCCAAAGTGGGTGTTCCTTAACGGCCATCGTGGCCCCGAACTATTTAGTATGGGTAGTCTCATGTATGCCGGGGTGAGGGACATAGTAGGGCGCATGCCCAACCTGTCTGCAACCGAGGTAGGTTGTCGTTTGTTATCCTTAACGGGTTTTAACTCTTTGCATGCCAGGGCGGGCTATTTGTTGTAAGGTTCATGCCTGAGCCGCCTGCACCTCAGGCGTTGCAAGTACTTGGTTCATGTTGATGGGGTAACTTAGTTTCGTATGCTGCCAAGGTATCTTCATTTGCTCGGCGTTTTAGCCCTTAGGCTGGAGGAGTGGTTCGTGGCTTACTTTCAGAGTCTGTCCATGCCATGGAGGCGATTGGGTCCTGTTATGCTGAGGTCATATTAGCTCGGTATTTTGGCCCTTAGGCTTTGGGAGTGGCTCGTGGCCTACTCAATTCCTACAGATAGTATTGTCTTAGGTTGACAATATTCCATGCCCGAGGTACTTGTTTCCCTTCGAGGGTCTCGAGCTCGTATGTTTCTTCCCTGAGCACTCGTTTCACTCAGTAAGGGCCTTCCCAGTTGGACCCGAGCTTGCCAACGCCGGGCTCAGGTACCATAACTTTACGGAGGACCAGGTTGCCAAGGCAGAGATTCAACTTCTTGACCCTGGCGTTATAGTACCGAGCTACTCTTTGCTGGTAGGCTGCTGTCCTGATGTACGCGAGGTCCCTTACTTCGTCGAGTAGATCGAGGTTGGTACGTAGCTCATCTTCGTTTGTCTGATCACTGTATGCCTCTAATCGTAGTGTAAGCACTTCGATCTCTACGGGAATCACTGCTTCGGTGTCGTAGGTGAGATTGAAGGGTGTTTCTCCTGGGGCGGTCTTCTCCATGGTGCGGTATGCCCATAGAACACTGGGTAGTTCATCTGCCCACAATCCTTTAGCCCGGTCCAACCGTGCCTTTAATCCACGGAGGATTGCTTTGTTTGTGACTTCTGCCTGACCGTTTGCTTGAGGGTGTGCAACTGAAGTAAATTTCTGTCAGATTCCCATGTCTCGGCACTAGTCTTGAAATTTGATGTCCTCGAACTACTTGACGTTGTCGAAAATCAATACCCAAGGTAATCCGAAGCGGCACACGATGTTCTTCCAAAAGAAGTTTTGAACATTTCGGGCTGTGATCGTTATGAGGGGTTCGGCTTCTACCCACTTGGTAAAGTAGTCCACTGCTACTACTAAAAACTTCCTTCCACCCATTGCTGGCGGGAATAGCCCGAGTAGATCGATGCCCCACTATGCAAAGGGCCACGGGCTGGTGAAATACTTGAGGTTGGCAGCGGGTTGATGGTGAATATTGGCATGTCTCTGGCATTTGTCACATTTTCTAACGAGTTCAATGGCATCTGCCTTCATTGTTGGTCAATAATACCCTTGTCGAAGTGCCTTTTGGGCGAGGGCCCTGCCCCCCAAGTGTTCGCCACTCAGACCCTCATGAGTGCCATGGAGTACAAGCTCGGCTTCGTTAGGTCGCAAGCAACGCAGGTAGGGAAGCGTGTAAGATCTTCGGTATAGCTGTTCGTCTATCATGACATATTTGGCTGCCTAGCGCTGCACCCTTCTGGCTGCATTGCGATCTGTAGGGAGGGTACCGTGTAGCAAGAAGTTCGCGAGCGGGTCAATCCAGCTCGGCTCTGCTTGAACGATGGGAGCGACCTCCTCCGCCCCCCTGAGAATGCTAGGCCAGGGCAGGTCCTCTATGTACATGGTTCTCATGGTGATGTCGCTGGTGCTGGCTAACCTGGATAGGGCGTCGGCCTCAGAGTTTTTCGACCTAGGGATTTGTCTAATGAAGTGTGACTAGAAGTTGAGCAAGGCCTCTCCAACTTTGGCTAAGTAGGCGACAATGGTCAGCTCACAAGATTCGTACTCGCCAGTGACCTGGTTAACCACGAGCTAGGAGTCGCTGTAGATAACGATGTGCTTGGCTTTTATTTCTTTGGCTAAGGCTAGTCCAGCTATCAACGCCTCGTACTCTTCTTCATTGTTAGATGCCGCGAACTCGAAGCGTAGTGCGTACTCCAGTTTCGTACTGCTTGGGCCGTCAGAACTATTCCGGCTCCGCTACCCTGTTGGTTCGAGGAGCCATCTACATGAAGGATCTAGGGCTCCGCATCCCAGCTCGTGCTTGGCCTAGCTAGGAGAGATGCCACACTGGTTGCTACATCACGGGGCTCGGACTGAACCGGCCTGGGAACTTCGGAGTTGAATGTGCACTCGGCGGCAAAATCTTCTAAGGCTTGAGCCTTAATGGCAGTTCGCGGCTTGTACTGGAGGTCGTACTCGCTGAGCTCAGCAGCCCACTTTGTCAACCGACCAGTGACCTCAGGCTTAAGTAAGACTTGCCTCAGAGGTTTGTCGGTGAGGACGATAATAGTATGAGTTTGGAAGCATGGGTGGAGCCTTCGAACTGCAATTACCAGTGCGTATGCTAGCTTTTCTATCTCTGGGTATCTCGTCTCTGCTCCCTACAATACTTTACTAACATAATAGATGGGTCATTGGACCTGATCTACTTCCTTTATTAGTACTGAACTGACCACTTCATCGCTCGCCGAGAGGTACAGTTCTAAAACATCGCCCTCCTCGGGCCGGGTTAAGGTCAGCACACTAGCGAGGTATTTCTTGAGCTCGTCGAATGCGAGCTGGCAGTCTTGGGTCCATTCGAACCCTTTGCTCTTAATTGCCTTAAAGAACGATAGATAGCGGTCTGCCGATTTGGACATGAAGTGGCTCAGGGCGGCTATACGGTCATTCAACCTCTGAACCTCCTTCAACTTCGGGGAGGTCTCATATCTAAAATGGCCTTAATCTTGTCCAGGTTGGCCTCAATGCTGCGCCGGTTAACGATGTATCCTAGGAATTTGCCCGAGGTCACACTGAATACACACTTGTTTGGGTCCAGTCTCATATTAAACTTACGCAGAATTTCAAAAACAAAATGAAAATCTTGCATTAATTCATGTGAGAATTGAGTTTTGACGACCATGTCGTCTACATAGCATTCTACTTTTCTGTCGATTAACGGCATAAACAATTTATTTACAAGCCTTTGAAAGGTTGCCCCTGCGTTTTTCAACCCGAAGGGCATAACCTTGTAACAGTACAGGCCGAACTTCGTGATGAAGGCAGTCTTTTCTTCGTCTACCGGGTCCATCTTGATTTGGTTATAGCTCGAATAGGCGTCCAAGAAACTTAGCAATTCATGACTTGAGGTCGCGTCCACCAAGCGGTCAATTCTGGGGAGCGGGAAGCAGTCTTTTGGGCAAGCCTGATTCAGGTCGGTGTAGTCGACGCACATGCACCACTTGCCATTGGCCTTCTTTATCAGGATGGGGTTAGCTACCCAGCTCGGGTAATGAACTTCTCTTTAGAAGTCAGCTACGAGGAGCTTCTCGACCTCCTCGTTGACCGCTTTCCAGTGCTCTGGGGCTAAGTTGCGTTTCTTTTGTCTAATGGGCCTAACTACAGGATCAGTATTCAGCTTGTGAGTTATGAGGTCGGGGTCTATACCCGGCATCTCTGCCGCGGACCATGCAAAAATATCTAAATTTTGAAGTAAGAAACTTACTAGTTTGGATCGCAGAGGTTCCTGGACGGAAACGCCGATCTAAAGTGTTTGAGCTAGGTCTGTTGCTGAGGTCAGAACTACGATTGTTTCTTCCATGGGCGTGGCTCGTTCTTCACCTTGCTCCATAGGACGCTCCAGTTCGAGGTTGTTGGCCACCTTGGTTTTTCCCTTCAGGGTGGCGACGTAGCACTTGCGGGACTCGAGCTGGTCGCCCCACGCTATCCCCACACTGAAGTCTGTTGGGAACTTCATAGCCAAATGGTAAGTGGAGACCACCGCCCGTAGGACATGGGTGATCGGTCGACCTATTATGGCATTGTAGGGGGAGGGAGTCGCAACCACCAGGAAGTCGTGTTTGATTCTAACCACACAAGGCCATGTGTCGACTTCCACAAGTACTGTTATTTTCCTAAGGGGCCGGACTTCTTCTTCGCTGAAGCCCACCAAAGGAGTGTCTGTAGGCTTCAGGTTGCCTCTCTACAACTGAAGCTGGTCGAACGCAGCTTTGAAGAGGATGTCGACCGAGTTGCCTGAGTCAATGAGTACGTGCCTAACCTCGAAGTAGTTGATTCTTAACTTTATTATGAGCGTGTCATCGTGGGGATAGTGGACCCCTCGCGCATCATCTTCTGTGAAGAAAATTGGCTCTTTTGTCTTTGGCCGCTTTAGGGGGTTCTACTCCTCTTGGGTGGCATCACGAACTGACATCTGAACTGCTGCTGAAGTTCAACCCGCAATGATAGAACCTCCCACTATCATGTGGATGGTCCCCCGAACTGGCCTCTCCTCCGGAGGCTGCCTCTACGGTTATTCGACCAACCTGCTACTGGACTCGGGAGCATCCTTACAGTGCTCCCCTTGCCGACCTGTTTTATTACTATTGTTCTTATTATTTTGTACAAAGTTTCTCAAATATCCACAACGGATGAGCTCCTCTATCTCGTCGCGGAGGTTTTTACAACTCTCGGTACTGTGACCGTGATCTTTGTGAAAACTGCAATAAAGATTCTTATTTCTTTCATTGGGATTCCCCCTCAGACGGGGTGGCCACTTCACGTACGGGGTGTCCTTGATCGCCATCAGGATTTCGGCCCCCTTCGCATTCAGTGGGGTGTAATCAGCTCGGTCCGCTATAGGAGCTCGGAACAATTGACCCAGCTTTGCCCCCCCGAGCTGTATCCTTTTTCTTTCTGCTGTCCCCTTGACTGGAAGGCTCTCCTTCCCTCTTTCCTTTTTCGGGCGCACCCTCACCCTTTTGGTTGATCTCCTCTTCGACAGCTATGAACCTGTCCGTGAGCTTCAGAAACTCGGTTATGGTCACTGGCTGGTTAACGACCATGTGTCATTTGAAGTCTTTGTGTGACACGCCTTTCTTGGATGCTGCAAGGCGTACGGCGGGGTCCAAGTGCGGTATCTGCATACAAGCATCATTGAACCGCTTGATATAGCCCCCGATGGACTCTCCCTCTCTCTGCACTATGCTGAGGAGGCTTTCTTCAGTTCGCGGGCACCGTTTGCTGGTGATGAAGTGGGACATGAAGGCTTGTGCGAATTGCGCACAAATTCTTATCAACCCAGGTGCCAAGTTCTGGTACCACATGCGGGTTGCTCCTATAAAATAGTGGAGAAGGCCGCGCACATGCACGACTCACCAGCTCTCGCCAGGTGCATCTGTGACTGGAAGGCATCTACATGATCATTTGCGTCAAATGACTCGTCATACTTGTCAAGAGGGGAGAGCTTGAAGTCTTTGGGCATTGGGATAGCCAGGAGTTCGGAAGACAAGGGGGATGGAACTGAGAGGAGGGGAGCTTTGACTTCGACCGAGCTTACCTCTTCTTTGCCCCTGAGCTCGGGCAAATCGCGGGTGGCAAATCGGCGAGCTCGGCGGCGGCATCTCTGCTTCTTGGTGGGCTCGGTGTTCATGTTGCTCACCTCTGCGCTGTCCGGAATGGTTTGTGCAGGAAGTAGCCTGGTCTGCTGGTGATGGCTGCGGACAGATGGATCCTACTTGGAGTCTGTTGCCAGGATCTCGAACCGGTTCTCAAGGAGCGGAGGGAGGCCTGGTTTTTTGGGAGGTTTTGGGGCGCCTCTCCTTTGCCAGAGGGGCGCTCGTCCTGGCGGCGAGACTTAGCTTGCTGCGAGGTTGGGTGCCGGGGCGGGAACTGCAGCTACTGAAGTTGAGGTTGAGGCAGCTGGGGGAACTGCTGTTGATACTGATACTGGGAGACCTGGTGCAACACATGTTGTTGATAGAGCTGAAGTTGCTGGAACTATTGCATTTGGGCCTGCATGGCCCGCATGCACTACATCAAGTCCTCCAGTTGGTTCGGGCTGGCCGCTGGGGGCACGACCGAAGGTTCGGTGAACGTCGCTCCGACTGTAGCAGGGAGTGGGGCGATGACAGGTGTCATTGTAAGAGGCACATTCAAGCTGGGGATTCCGTCCGCCAAGAGGGGACGGTGAACTGTCCGATATAGACGGTAGGAAGCTGGGGTTGTTCCCCGGATTTATCCATTTCCATGCTTCATCCGACGTTGCTAGAAGAAGCCATGAGTGTTGAATTTTTTCAAGGAAGAAAAGAACTGCGAAAGTTTAGAGAGAAATGCCTTTTGAAGCGTTTCCCACAGACGGCGCCAAATGATGTAGCGCGATCCGGTCACTCATAGCTGGCACTCGTGTGGCTCCTAAGAGGTACCTGAGACAAGAGGAAAGAAGAAGAACTCCCGGGGGTTTCCCAGCGGGAACACTCCGATGATTAAGTTAGTATTCTGTGCAAGAAGCAAAGGAAAAACGAAGGCTAAGAGTGCAGATTGCGTAGGTGATTCGAAGGTACCTTGTTCCTTGAGAATAAACCCCTTATAACTGAATTCCGTTGCTTCAGACCCTCTGCTTCTGATAGGGCAGGTATAACCGCGACTATCAGTCTGCCACAACCGTTGCTGGCAAGGCTAAGGTGGCACGCGCGGTGCCATCATTGTAGGGTACATGCCTACCAGGTGCGAGACACCTTTCTAAAGGTGACTGACGCGACGCTATCTGACGAGGGACATGTCTGTTGTCCACAGATTTGTCGGGTACGGTGGTCGAGCAGGAAGCCTTCCTGTGGTATGCCGAGCTACCCTGTTCGTGAATTACTCTGAGTCGGGCTGTCTCTTGAGTGACGAGCTGCCTGTAGCAAGTTATGCCGAGCTGGTTGACCCAAGGTCTCTATGCCTCGGGGTGTCCAGAGATGGATCGGTGCATTCCTATCTAGGAGTGGCCCGAGGTCCATTGGGAGGAGTTCAGGCCTCAAGAGAGGTCAAGATGCTCCGAAGTGCCTTAACCCCGGAGAGGAGGTGCGAGTGAGGCGGCTTCCGGCGAGTGGTTTATCCGCCCAGTTGCTGAGCTGAATTCGGTGGGACCTTCCCTCCGAGTTGTGGTCACGTCCGTTGCGTTGTCATGCTGAGTCACTATTTGAGCAAGGTCACTCCCACGTGTACCCATACTGCGAGGTCGGGCCAAATCACCCCATCATATTTCTTTGAAACCTCCCCAGCTTCAGCCACCATAGAACTAATGATAAGTACACAGATCGACAACTACAAATGCAGTGAACATCCGTCCTGTGACTCCACCATCATCGTTGGCTGGGTATATGCGTAGTCCATCATCTCCACCACCACCACATCCTGAACCCTGTTGTTGTTGATATGGTCTTGGTTGATGTTGCTTCCGCGCGCCCCTTCCACCTCCACTGCCCAAGACGATGACATTCCGGTGGAAGTTGCGGTGGCACCCACACACCTCAGACTTTAGTCCTCCTGGGGTCGTTTCATCTGCCGTGAACTCCCCATAGCCATCCGTCGAGTAGCTGTTGAGGGTAGTCGCATGACTGCAGAGGCATTCTCGATCTATAGGCATCATTTGTGCTATCTCCCTCCATGGCGGCATGATTGATGGCTAATTCAACCCCACATCACTGGAACTCTGGGAACTCATGTTAGACGAAGAAATTAAGACCATCTAAACTATTCTTAGTAGCGCCATCGCTCATTCACTTTTTAGAGAACAAACAGAGTAAATGGGCTTCAATACTGAACACTTGTCAATGAAGAATAGTTGTCGATGAAGAATAGTTCCCGAAAACGAAAAACATTCTCTGGTGAATGAAATATTCTGAGCAATGGCGCCAAAATGTTGTGGTCTTTTGCTTCGAGAAAAGAATTGTAAAAAGTGTTGTTAATTGAATGAGGGCATAGTTTTTGACATTTAAGCATATTTTGAATAACATTCAGATGATTTCCATCCAGAAGGTAAGTTTTTGTTGATTTTTTCAAAATTACAAGGGAGATATTTGTTAAAATGAAAATAGAGGTGAGGTTTTTATGATTGTCATAGGGGAGGTTTTTATATTTTACCATTATTATTATTATTATTATTATTATTATTATTATTATTATTATTAAGATCGAATTAATTTTTACAATTTCTATAATTTTTAAATATAACTTAAATGGATTAAAATTATAACTTTTAAAGTTTTATTAGTAATAACAATTAATAATTATGCTACCTAATTAAGTTAGTTAGGATAGCTTAACATATAAATAAGTTACCTAATTAAATAGGTAACCTAAAGCACAAATTTGTTAAAAAATTTGCAGTTACAATTGTTGTTTAACATACTAATGGTGACCCGTGCAATTCATGGACACTATTTAAAATGTAATTTTTAAGAGAAAATTTTAAATAAACAATGATTCAGTAAAGTTTTTATATATTTCTAATTCTTTACATAAAATATTAGAAAAAAATAATTTTCTTTTCTTTTTTAGTTATTGATCTTCAAACTTATTTCTTTTTATATAGCTTATATATTATGAGACCTACACAAATGAATTGCTTAGCAAGAAAATCATCTGATGGTGGCTTAGTTGATAGGTTCTCTAGCTACTTGTAGTGGAGACCTGAGATCAAGTGTCACTGCCCCTAAGGTTGGGGGTAAGGATTTGGGAGTTAGACTACCCCTGTTGTGTGTAGCCCTATAAAGCCAAAAAGTGTGCTTAGCATGAGATCAAAAGCCAAGTTAAAAAACAATTTCAATATTGGAAAAAAAGCAATGATTTCTTTAGACTTATACAATAAGAAGATTGGTTCACCCTATATTTTGGGTGAGTAAATTTGGGTTTAGACATTAGTTTGGAATTTTGTATCTAAGCTAGAGTTCATATTTAGGTTGGCCCTTAAACTAACCCAATCCATCAAATTTATACATGTACTTTATTAAAAAAGAGCCAAAAGGGTTTAGGAAAGATTTAATGGGGAGGGGAGATGTTACAAACATTGATTGTTAAGAGAGAGAGAGAGAGAGAGAGAGAGAGAGAGATTTAAGAATGACCTTATTAGAGAATAAATATAGATTTTATGAGAGACAATAAACACCCATGTGAATTTTAATTTTGATTTATTATATTTCTAATGATTAAATTTTAAAAAATCTACACGTGTGAGAAAGGAGAAGAAGAGGAGGTATGTTTAAGCTCTGTGGTGAGAGGACCCGTCATCTCCCTTCTCTCCTCTTTCAATTATATATATATATAGATAGATTAATTGGCATGAAACTAATGGACCCATGCAACCTGACTACCTGAGCAAGTCCAACCCGAATCTGGAGTGACCCAACCCACAAATTTACATGGGTTGGGCTTGGATTGGTTCTGGTACTGAATGTTTGGGCATTCTTAAATATTGGGGTCAAGCCTAGGCCAAGCCCTTGGGTTGGTTGTGGTATTAAATGTTTTAGTGTGTGCTTATTGACTAACCTAAGCCTAGCGGCCTTGGTCCGAGCCCAACCTGAGTGCATCAAATTTTAGTGTGGGTTAGGCTCAGCTTAGACAGATTTGACTTGACCTTGAGCTTGGGCCTTAAGTCCAATTCTAAGGGTTGGGCCTAGGTTGAACTTAATTATTATTATTTTAATTACTATGAAGTTATTTTACCTAATTAAGTAAATAATTAAATAAATGTGAAAATTATTTTAATTACTTTTATATTTTATTTCAATAATTCAGTAATTCACTTAACAAAATTATAGTAAATTTTCTAACTTAGTAGTATCACAAATAATTCAATAAATATGATAATTTACTATTAAATTACTTTTTAAAATAGTTTGCTAACTAATTAACATAAATTTACATAAATTATGATAATTTTCAACAATAATTACCATAATTACTTAACAATTTAATTAATTGTCAATGATAATTAAATTATAATTATTGTTATTTTAATTTCTATAAAACAATTTTATAGCATTTAAATAACAACAATTATAATTTAAATTATTCATTAAATATGGTAATTTGTGGTTAATAATTTATTTGCATCCATAGCAAGTTGGGCATACGTGTTAAACCTAATTTAAGCTTAACCCAAACCCAACCCTAAGAATTGGGTCTAAGGCTCGAGCCTAAGCCTAATCTATCCAATCTAGGCCTAATTGCACTAGAATTTGATGCACTTGGGTTAGGCTTGGACTAGGACCTGGGCTCATGTTGTTAAATTAGTCCATACTATAATTTGGAATAAACGTATGTGTTTATGTGAGCATCTACATATGTATATATGAAAATATGTCAATATTTGTATATAGTCAGGTTGGGCTCATGCTACCTAACGGCTAGGTTCAAGCCCAACCCAAAAAATAAAACAAGAAAATCTAAATGTTTGGGCCCACCCAACCCAAGGACCGAAAATCCAAGTCTAGATTGTCTTAAAGTGTAATCTAAGTCAATCCAAGCTCGAGTTTGGTTCACCTAAGTAGAGCCCTGTGGACTGTTGACCACTACTTAGGTAGAAAATAGCTTTCTTTATGAGTTAGTTTAACATTCTATTATATTTCCCCCATTAAGAAAAAATAACTTTTTTTGTCACACTTTTCTTTGGCAATGATAAGTACATGATTTTTTATTCAAATATTCTCTTGAGAAACGTTTTCTTTATGAGTTAGTTTAACTTTCTATTCTAAGCTTTTATCTTTTTTTAAATTTTTATTTCACTCATTTGACCAATTGACCTAAAAGGTTGAACCAATGTTCAAAATTTTGATACGTATCGGGGCCTTTCCGTTATGCCTCTACAAGGAGTGTTTCAGGTCAGCGAGTGGTTCATGGGGTAGATTGGCCTTAAACTGGCCCCTCTGAATCAAATCCAAAAAAATTAAAAAAAAAAGCAAAAAAAAAAACAGTACCGATATAGGCCAATATGCCCTATTGGCGTATCGATATTTTATATGTGGTTTTTAAATTCTGTAGTTCATTTCTATCATTAATAAATAATTCTTCTTATTTATCATACCTAGTTTTTAATATGATAAACATAGAATATTATAAATGTTTTAAAATTTTCACTTTTGTTTTATAATTTTATTTGTTTATATTTTTTATTATTTAACTATGACACCATGGGTTGACCCATTTAATCCAACGATTTAACTACTTGCCATCTAAATTGAATGATGGCTCCATTTTCATGTAAATTTTAAATACAAGTTTTGTATTGTTAAAATTATTAGATAGTAATTCAATTCATATAATTTATTAGTGAGAAGTGAAAATACCTCAAATAAAGGTTATAATCATAGAGAACGAGAGTTAACACCTTAAATATGGGACTTGAAAAAAAAAATCCTTATTTATGAAGTCCAATTGCATTGGATTGGAATTACTTTTTAACAACCCTTTTATTTCAATTAATAGAGCCAATTTAAAAAGGGATGCCATGTTTTAGTGGAATTCCTCAAAAAAAGTAAATATTATAATGATACATAATTTATCATATTTTGATTTGTTCCCTTTAATTATTATTTCTTATCATATATTTATAATTAATTTATCTATTTGTAAATCTTGTTCCCTTTGAATGGGAGGAAAATTTACATTTACAATGGTATGTGAAGGTAAGGGTATGTTTCTTTTTGATTGGGTGAATTTCAATGGGAGGATGAGGTGCCATCTAAATGACTTTAATGGGAAGGTAGGGATATGTTTCTTTTGTCTAAGTACACATTTGTCCCCAATAAATTCAGTGATTAAGGGGTAATATATGTTTAATGAAAATTATAGAAAATTATAATATTCAATATTTTAACTATGGTGTTTTGTCAAAGTACACGTTTGTCCCCAAGAAATTTAGTGATTAAGGGATAACTTATATCCAATGAAAATTCCTAATAATTACAATATTAAATGTCATAATTATGGTGTTTTGTCAAAATACACATTTGTCCCCAAGAAACTTAGTGATTAAGGCAACGAAGGGATATAAATCAAGAGCGATGTAAAAGTTTTATGCCGGTTTGGTTTTATTGGCATTTGGATGGAGTGTAAATGAAGATCGATGTAAAACTCCACTCTAGTTTAGATTTGTCGATATTTGAATGGAGTGGACTTTTATATTGTGAATCGATGTAAAACCTCATCAAACATAAAGTTTGCATCGATTAGCGATGTAAATACTACATCAATAAAATCAATGTAAAACATTACACTTTTCACATCATGCTGTTCAAAGTGTAACGGTCACTTCCTCCCGATTCGGTGTAAAACATCATCGATGTAATTTTACACCAATTCCAAATGCACCTAGGGCTGATTTTGGAAGGAGTACAAATGCAAATATATAGAGTGCAAAACCTTATATTTTGTAATATTTTGTATGTATTTATGGTGTACATATTTGCATTTATACTGTTTCCAAATTGAAACTAAAACTCCATTTGAAAGGAGTGCAAATACAAATATGTAGAGCACAAAACCTTGTATTTACTATTATTTTGTATGTATTTATATTGTACATATTTATATTTATACTCCTTCTAAACTGAGCCCAAATGATAATTTATGTCAAAAAAATACAAATATGGATAGTTTGAAAAATTATAAATACAAATAAAAACAGTACAAATACATATAAAATAATATATATATATATATATATATTTGTATCCGTACTGGTTGCCAAACCCAAAATCAAGAGGGTGGTTGCGGCCGATTCAATGCTACAACAAACCCACCCCTCTGGTCTTTGTTGTCGAAATCGAGGGGATTGCTGTCATTGCCTTCGGTCGCCAGATTCAAGGGTAGTCAAGACTGACTAAAAAGCCTACAATCCACAAAATAAATTAATATTACAAATTAAATGTTATAAATAAAATATTTATTAAAATTAAAAAAAAAGATTATTAATTATAAGCTAGATTAGGCTCACGAGTTAGGCATTGCACCCCTGAGTTGAGTTCTAACGAGTTCAGTTCGTGCGGCTCATTTACACCCTTTGGTGTATCTAAGTCTTTATAACCTGAAAAGTTGAAGAACCTTTAGGCTATGGCTATGTTTGGTTTGAAGGAAAAGGTAGGGATCTATGGGTTTCCTTAACTTTGTAGCAGCATGCAAATCTGAAGCACCGTGCAACCTGCATCCTACTAATTTTCTCACAAGTCAAACTCGCTTATCCCTACAAATACACAAAAATTGATAAGAATCTGACATCACCGGGCTGACACTTGTACAGGTCCTCCAATATGAAAAATCAGAAAAAATGAATATGACCCAAGGAGGCAGTTCGAGACAAGGGGTTTTCTTAGAATGATAATTGTGTATCAGAGTTGAATTGGAAGCCCATATTTATAATGGGGCATCCATCACTCAACGGTACAAAAAATTATAGATAAGGGGAAGGCCCCTTGTTATCCGAGATTCATCTAATCCTCCTCACTCTTTTTGCCTCTTGGTTCAAGGGACAAGTGTCCCATAAGGTAGGATTAGTTGCTTAGTTTTTCAACTACCTTGCCAAACTTTGACCACACCAAGCAAGAGTTTTGCTGATATGGCTTTAGTTTGATTAAATGTAAATAGGCATAGAAAAGGGAGACTAGTCAAAGATATTTACCCATTGGTTTAGGCTATGCCATTAGCCGTAAGATTTGTCCATACACCAAGGTTATTCTAAATCGAGGGCATTTGGCCATTCAGATTAACATCTCGCACTTGGCCATTTATGTCCGAGATCATAACTAGCATTTAAGACCCATATTTAGTTTATGCCTTTTGAAGTTTTCACTTGTAATTGCCTTAGTAAAGGGGTCAGCAAGCATATCCCTAGAAGGGACATACTCTACCTGGATCTCTTTCCTTTGGTAGATTTCAAATAAATACATGTATTGAAGCTTTATATGTCTTCCCTTGGGGCCAATTTCCTCATTTTTTATGGTTTGAATGGTAGCTTCATTGTCATTGTAAATAAGAGCTGAGTCACAGTTCAGGCTTCCCACCTTAAGTTTTTCTAGGAACCTTCTGATCCATACACCTTCAGAGGCTGCATTACTGCATGCAATGAACTCTACTTCCATTGTAAACTTAGCAACACAACCTTGTTTTTTGTTGGCCCACGAAATTGCTCCTCCTCCTAAGAGAAAGACATAGCCAATTGTTGATTTTCTATCATCAACATCTCCTGCAAAGTCAGCATCGCTATATCCTATTAGTTCCAATTCACCACAAGAGTGTGTTAGCTTAGTATTTTTAGTTCTTTAGAAATATCTAAAAATTCTTTTTATTGCATTCCAATGAAACAATCCAGGGTTACATTGAAATCTGCTAACCAAGCTAACAACAAAACTTAAGTTAGGTCGAGTACGGAGCATGACATACATAAGGCTGCCTACAACTTGAGCATAAGGTTTCTTAGACATTTCTCCCTTTTCTTGTTCATTTGATGGGCATATTTCTTTCGTTAGTTTTGTTCCCATAATTATTGGAGTGTCACCCAGTTTGCATTCATCCATTCTAAATTTATTAAGAATGGAGTCCATGTATCTTTCTTGTGATAGGATTAGAATTTCTATTTTCCTATCTCTCTCTATCTTTATTCCAAGAACAAAAGAAGCATCACCTAAGTCTTTCATTTCAAATTGAGAGTTTAAGAAACTCCTTGTCTTTTCTATTAAAACATATCATTTCGAGCAATCAAGATATCATCCACATAGAGAGATAATAGCACAATGGAACTCCCACTATTTAGGACATAAACACGGTGATCAAAAGTATTAGGAACAAGACCAAGTTTTGTGATTGCATTGTGAAAAGTATAATACCACATAGGTGGAGATTGTTTTAATCCATACAAAGACCTTTTTAATTTGTATACTTTTCCTTCTTGTCCCTTTATTACATATCTTTCTGGCTGTTGCATATAAATTTCTTCATTAAGTTTTCCATTTAAAAAGGCAATTTTTACATCCATTTGGAATAGTTCCCAATCAAAATAAGCTACTAAAGCAAGTAAAATTCTAATAGAGGTGAATCTAGCAACTAGAGAATATGTTTCTTCAAAGTCAACTCCCTCTTTTTGTGTGTAGCCCTTAGATACCAATCTAGCTTTATACTTTTCAATGGGTGGTTCAACTAAATCTCACACCTGATTTCTAACCATTGAATCAAATTCTTCATCCATGGTTGTTTTCCATTTTTCATGATCAATAGAAGTCATTGCTTCAGTAAAATTTAAAGGATCAGTTTCATAATCAATTATGTAGTCAATTTGGAAAGTATAAAAGTCTTTATATTTACTAGAGGGAACTCTTTCTCTTTGAATTCTAGTGATTGTATCAACTTTAGGTGGTTCACTAGTGTTAAGACTATCAACAACCTTTTCTTTTTCTATTCCAAAAATGTCAACTAATTTCTTTGGATCATTTCGGTCAACTTCATCTTCTAGGAATTCAGCATCCCTACTTTCAACTAGTAAAATTGATCCATCAGATTTGTGTCTCACAAATCTATATCCCTTTGATGTTTCAGAGTATCCTATGAAAATTGCTATAAAGCTTTTGGAGTCTAACTTATTTCTAAGTTGATTCGGTACCCATAAAAAAGTAGAAGATCCCCAAATTTTCAAATTTGTAAGACCATGTTTTCTTCTTGTCCAAAGTTCATAGGGAGTTAGTTTATTGATTTTTGTTGGGACTCTATTTAAAATATAGACTTCTACGGCTATTGCTTCTCCCCAAAAATGATTTCCCATGTTTGAATGGCTTAGCATGGACCTCGTCATATCTAAGAGGATTTTATTTCTCCTTTCAACTACCCCATTTTGTTGGGGTATGTAAGAGATAGTCAGCTAATGTAAGATTCCATTTTCTAAACAATTATCATTAAACAATTCAGATGTGTATTCTCCACCCCTATCACTTCTAAGTATTTTTATTTTCTTTCCTACTTAATTTTCAACTAAGTTTTTAAACTCTTTGAATTTTTCTAAGACTTCAAATTTTTTATTTAGCAAAAGATAAACCATATCTTGAGTAATCATCTATAAATGTTACAAAGTATTCCTTCTTCCTATGGGTTTTCACATAATTGGTCCACAAATCAGAATGTATTATTTCTAAAATTTCTTTAGATTTTTAATTTGTCCCTATTTACATGGCTAAGTCTTAAACGTCATTTGTATGAATCTAAGCAAACAAAAAGAACACAATCAATATAAACAAAAGCATTGACAATCTTATTATTAACATTCAATTGATACAAGCCATTTTCTTTAGTTCCCCACAAAAGAATTCTCCCATGTTTTCCTATAGATACTTTCCCACTCCTAAAACGGACTTCAAACCCCCTTTTCATCAAGACAAGGTATAGAAATAAGATTCTTCCTAAGGCTAGAAACATACAAAGTATCAGATAGAATAAAATTGGTCTCCTCTTTTACAGGAATTTTCACAGTCCCCACCCCTAGGACATCACAATAAGAGTTATTTCCCATAAATAATTTATGCTGGCCTGGTTGCATCTTTTTCATGTCAAGGAAAGCTTCTTTGGATCTTGCAACATGTTGAGATGATCTAGAATCCATCCACCAAGAGCTTGAGTCAGAATCCGCTATGAACGACTCTAAAACCACACAAATTATGTCCTTAGTGTTAGTACCAAGATTTTGTTTCTTTTTAGTGCAATTATATTTGGTGTGTCCCAGAGCACCACAGTTGAAACAAATCACTTTCTTCTTTCCTTTATTAAAGTTAGTCTTTTTGAACCATTTTCCTTTTCCCTTCTAAAATTTAGGTTTAGGCTTCTCACTTGATTTAGTTGGTTCAGATGGAGTGGATTTAGTAACTAAGGCTTAAGAATTATTCCTTTTATTTTTTCTCTCGGCCTTAACAGCAAATAACAAAGGGAGATTCTGCATAGTGATGTTTTGGCCAGAGAGGTTAAGGGATATCACTACTTGTTCTCAATATTTTGGAAAACTATGTAGAATTGTAAACACTTGTACTTTGTCTGGGATGGAATTTCCTACAACTGCTAATTCTTTAGCTATTACTATCATTTTGTTAACATTTTCAACAATAGAAACATCTTCTTTTATTACAAAACCATAATTTTTTTCTATCAATAACTTCATATAAGATTTAGTAACCTTCCCATAAGTTTCAGTAACAACATCAAACATATTTTTGGCATATTTATGTTCTTCCAATAACATTTCAGTATTAGGTTCCATAAATGTTAGAATAGTAGAACAAGCTATTTTATTATCCTTTTACACTTGTTATATTTTCTAGTTTCAATAAGAGTAGCATTTTCACTAGGATCTGGAGGAACCACATCATCTAATATGTAGTCCAAATAGTCCTGAGCAAGTATGTGTCTAATCCTCCTTTTCCAAATTGGATAATTAGTTCCATTAAGTTTTTTAGTTCTACTTAATTCTACAGCTACTACCTTACTAACAATATTCAATATGCAAAGAATAAAAAATGTAATCTGAATAGGAAATAGGAGTACTTAGCTATGGTTATGCCAGACCATGGCTATTGCTGGTTGTTGTCAGTTTTCTCCCACTGTTGATGGCATTTCAACCAGTCACACCATCTCACGTTCAATCCTCATGCAATAACAAGCAAATAAAATAGAGAAAAATAATCAATTTTTTTTTCAAAAAAAATATTTTATTCTATCACAAAAATGATTTATAGCTAAAATAATTGGAGAACTTGAAACAGCTCACCGAGTTGAGAAGAACAGGGGTGCACCAATCAACAGATCTGCTCTGATTTGAAAATGCTTCTATACGAGATCTGCTCTGATTCGAAAGTGCTTCCTCAAATCTGATCCAAACTCTGTGTTTGGTTCGGAGTTGCAGATATGTTCAGATCTTTTCAAACATGTAGTGTTTAAACAGAGAGAAAAAAAACTATTCGATTGCTTCGAAGAATAAAGAGGGTTTTCGATTTGTGCCTGCATTTGTTGAAAACTCTATTCGATTTCTACTAATTTGAGAAGAAGAAGGAAAAGATATGCTCAGATTTCAAATTTGGATTCATTGGTTTACTTCATAGATTAGAGAAGAACCACGAGCAAAACTCTTTGTTGCAGATCTGCTTCAAATGACGATCTGAATGGAGGAAAGAACTCTCTGTTGCCGTCCAAAGAGGGAAGGTAGCCGAACTGATCTTTCGTTTCTAAGGCAAACGAAAAATGAGAAGAAAGAGGGTTTAAATGGGTGAAAGGATGGGAGATCCATCATATGGATGGTCAAACCATGCAGGGTGGCTGGGCAAAATTTCAAACATTTCTTTCTCCCATCCGGGAATCCTATTCCCTGATTTAGAAAATTTCATTTCTCAAGGTTCGTTCTTAAAACAAACCAGACCAAATCTGAAACCAAGATTAGGGAGAGGAATACCTGATATGAAATCCACGCAAAAAACTCCTCCCAACATAGGTGTTCACACCCAAAGAGGGTGTCAAATCCCTCCAAAAAACAATATCAATATCCAATATTGATCACTCCAAGAGGTGGAGATCAAACAGGGTAGGCGAAAAAAGCAGAGGGAGAGAGAGAAAACTGGAAGCTGAAAGCAATAGAACTGTGTGTGTGTGTGTGTGTGTGTGTATTCCAGTTCACCCTCCTCCTTTATATACACCATAAAGTGTCAATTTCCTAATCTGATTAGGAGTTTCTTGATCCAAATCTTTATTGGATTTAAGTGATAAGGATAATCCCTTATTTTATCTACAAATCAAGATTAGCTATTTCTAATCAAATTAGAAGTTTCCTAATCCAAATCTCTATTTGGATCTAGACTCATTAAGTGGATAAGAGTTATCCTCTTTTCTACTGTTCCATACCCAGATTCGCCACCTATTTAATTAATCCAATTAACCCAGTTCGAAATAGGCTTTAGGCCCATTAAGCTTTCAGGCTCACTTCCTTTTAATGCTAGCTAGCTTGGCTTTCTTTGTACGGCATGAGACCCTATCATTGATCTCCACATATGTCACATGGGTTTAGCCTAGCCTCTGTTACAAGGCCTAGCCTAATTCACTACTGGATACAGTGAACCCCTGAGTCCATCAGTATGGGCTTTTAATGGGCCCAACATTTACAGCCATCTTATGAAGGCCTAAGGACTGTGGGCAGGTGTGAGGTTAGCCCATCAAGTTTATTATCCCTAAATGGTCTTACACTTAACCTCAGCGCATAATGATCAAACACTACCCGATAAGAGAGGACCTCTCCCTCAGCTGCAAGGTACAGTGTTGCACTCTCTACTTACATGGATCTTGGGAATTAAAACATTTTTGCAAACATTTTGTGAAACCATAATATATATGTATATCTTTATATAAATATATTTTACAAAAAACAAATTTCAACAAGTTTGAAATCAACTACCAACAGTTTATGTTTCCATCAAAGAGAGTGCATTCCTCGATCACTCACTTTGTCCGACAAAGGGGCTGATCCTATCACTATGATCACCCACTCATGTGAATTCTCGAAATGTCCCAACATACTCAGGTTTTGACCCCCTTTAAGGATATCACTGATTGGCATATCAAAGACAGCCCAATCCGACACCTAGTGCAGTACCATAATCGAGTCTAGGAGTCAGGTGTAATATTCTAGTTTTGCCCATCTATCTCCAAGGTCTAGGGCAATACTAGAATTTGGTTCGGTTCAGGGTTTCAAGCAAACCCACACTACATGTACCTCAAGTCTCACATTGGCTGTTGAGACAACCCACCCCAACCAACTTGGCGGCACATCAGTGTCAACCTTGGCAGGATAAATCTCCCAAAATCTATCCAATGGCTGTGAAGATTCTAAACTAACACGAGTATCATAAGTGTCCAGTATGATATACATGTCATAATGTATATCAAACTGATTGGAGCTAAGGGCATACATTGTCTAAGAATGGGGAGCCTCGATATGGTGTAGCAGGGTCTATTATATTCGGCTAGAACCTAGCTCTGATACCACTGTAGCACCCTGCAACCTGCATTTGGTGAAAACTCTGTTCGATTTCTACTGATTTGAGAAGAAGAAGGAAGAGATATGCTCGGATGTCGGAGTTGGATTCACTGGTTTGCTTCATAGATTAGAGAAGAACCATGAGCAAAACTCTTTGTTGCAGATCTGCTTCAAATGACGATCTGAATGGAGGAAAGTACTCTCTATCGCCGTCCTAAGAGGGAAGGCAGCTGAATTGATCTTTCGTTTCTAGGGCAAACGAAAAATGAGAAGAAAGGGTTTAAATGGGGAGCCTCGATATGGTGTAGCATGGTCTATTATATTCAGCTAGAACCCATCTCCGATACCACTGTAGCACCCTGCAACCTGCACCCTACTAATTTTCTCAGAGGTCAAACTTGCTAATCCCTGCAAATACACAAAAACTGATAAAAATCTGACATCGGTGGGCTGACACTTGTACAAGTCTTGTAATATGAAAAACTAGAGGAAATGAATATGACCCAAGGAGGTAGTTCGAGACAGGGGTTTTCTTAGAATGAAAATTGTGTATCAAAGTTGAATTGCAAGCCCATATTTATAATGGGGCATCCATCACTCAACGGTACAAAAAATTATAGACAAGGGGAAGACCCCTTCTTATCTTAGATTCTTCTAATCCCCTTTGACTCTTTCTGCCTCTTGGTTCAAGGGACAAGTATCCCACAAGGTAGGATTAGTTGCCCAGCTTTCTCAACTACCTTGCCAAACTGTAACCACACCAAGCAAGAGTCTTGCTGACATGGCTTTAGTTTGATCAAATGTAAATAGACCTAGAAAAGGGATACTAGTCAAAGATATTTACCCATTGGTGTAGGCTATGCCATCGGCCGTAAGATTTGTCCATAAACCAAGGTTATTTTGAATCGAGGGCATCTGGCCACTCAGATCAACAACCTTTCCCTTCCTTTCCCTACCTTTTCCTTCAAACCAAACATAGCCTTCAGGAAACCTTTTATAAGACCTTAGTAATTCAAATTAAGAGATAAAGTGTAGAGAAAAAAATATGTGTAGAAATGTCTTGATTACACCTTTTTATAGATTCTAAAGAGTCACTTTAGAACATTTCCAAGTTTATGTGAAGATGCTTCTTGTATAGTTATGAATTTGACTCAATTAATTTTTCTTAATTTGCAATGTGTTTAGAAAACCGGATGGACTAACTGGTCAGACCAATTGAACCAC
The DNA here is from genome assembly GCF_056320005.1 of Nelumbo lutea. Taxonomy (NCBI): domain Eukaryota; kingdom Viridiplantae; phylum Streptophyta; class Magnoliopsida; order Proteales; family Nelumbonaceae; genus Nelumbo; species Nelumbo lutea. The sequence continues at coordinate 54,956,297 of NC_142690.1, forward strand.
CCAGGCCCCTAGCTGGTCGACCATACCCCTAAAACATAAATGTATTAAAAACTAGCAAAATTTGTCAACCCAATTGGTCCAAGTGGAAAAAATAGTGCCACCCCACTATTTTTCTAAAACAATGCATTTTTGGGCCTTAAATCGTAATTTTTTATATTACAAAAAATTAAAATCAGAATACAAGAATATATGTCAAAGAAGAATATAATTATATTTTTTGCAATCAGTGAACCTATCCATTTTCCGAGTTCGATGTCTGACCCAGTTCTCTATAAATTGACTCTTTTAATCGTTAATGATTATTAAAATTTTAAATTATCTCTCTTGATCACACTTGACCAGGTCTTCACTAATGGACCATAAACTTAAAAATCATAGGTCGCGATCGAGCTTCCACATCATGTTCCTATGTGAATAAGGGTCCAAATGAAATATATCCTGATCCAAATCGGATTCAAATATGATCCAATTGCATCGGATTTGGATATCTCTTAGCAGATTATCAAATCGAATTGGATCAGGAAACATGATTGAGCTTGTTATATTTAAGCACTTAGAAAAGTGTAGCCGTAATTTTCACAAAAGCTACAAAACTGGAAATCTAATAAAACCTAAAACTCTAATCTCTTAAGTTCGACAGATAGCCGATTCTTCTTTCTATTTAGTTTTTTGCAAAGAAGAAGAAACCCTAATCCTAGACGCTTAAGGGTGCCTAAGATCTATGTAGATGGATGAGCTGATTGGGTCTCTTTTCACCTATGAGATGTGACTGAAAGAAGAAGGAGGAGAAGGAGGAGGAGGAGGAAAGAAAGAAAGAAAAAAGGCTACTTGGGTAAGAAAGTTTTGCCTCGTATTTGAATTTTGACCCAAACTCTAATCTCTTAAGTTCAACAGATAGCCGATTCTTCTTCTTTCTATTTAGTTTTTTGCAAAGAAGAAGAAACCCTAATCCTATATGCTTAATGGTGCCTACGATCTATGTAGATGGATGAGCTGATTGGGTCTCTTTTCACCCATGAGATGTGACTGAAAGAAGAAGAAGAAGAAGAATAATAAGAAGAAGGAAAGAAAGAGAAAGAAAAAGGGTTACTTGGGTAAGAAAGTTTTGCCTCGTATTTGAATTTTGACCCAAATAATTGTCACTAATTTGATTGAATTTAAAGCAAGGAAGGATTACAAAGTTTTTTGATGAACTGAATTTCAAAATCTTTGTCAAGAACTTAAAAATAAACCTCTAGGACATCCCTTACTCGTAGAAATAAAAAGATTAATACATCTTCAGTGTTTAGGGGTCATCTTAGAAAGGATAAAAAGTCTCCCAAGCTCTTTAGAGGTTTAAATTACCTTTTAGGTTGTGTTTGGTTGCAGTGTAAAGTTATTTGCATTAATATAAATGCATGGGAGTACAAATGTAAAAAACGCAAATTCTTGTTTAATTTTGTTTTGGATTTTATTTTATTCTGTTTCATATCTTAATTTACTTCATTTATACTGCAATCAAACAAAATAAACTAAAATTTGAAACAAAAATAGGCCAGAATTTACACTCAAATCATTTACACTGCCATGATTTTGCATCAGTACAAATTTATTTGCATTGCAACCAAACACAACCTTAGAAACACAAAAGTAAAAGAATAGGCTACAACTGTCTTCAAAATAATAGGTTTTACAAAATCCTCAACTTCGAAGACTGACAAAGTTGTGCTCTTATTGTTGTAAATCGGGTTACACTAGACATTATATTGCTATTTCAAAAGAAACCCTGATGATCCAATAGTCAAATGGGTTCCAAAGCAAAGATCCAAATTACACAAGATATTAGGCTTTGTCAAACATCATCACAAGTATCAAGAATCTTAACACATATCTGAGTTGATAAATAATCTTAGAACCCAGTCGACTAACAACTGAAGTCATCCAATGTGAGTCATTAGTCGATGGGTCTAAGAACAAAATCGGTTAGTCGCTAAGGTTGTCAACTAACAACTAGGAAGTCGACCAGAAACCTTCAGGTTGTCGACTACTCATGAAAAGCAAGACAAATGGGTTAAAATAATCAGACAAAGCCCACAATAAAGCCATAACTTAGAATCGAAGTGATGAATATCAGAGAAAATGAAAGTTCATGCTATCAAGCATAGGATTCAATGGGAAGAAAGTTCATCTCCTACCATTGGGGCTGTTCACAAATAAATTCAAACGGTCCAAATCGAACAATCCGGCCCAACCCAACCCAATTTGGCTGGTTTTTGTTTACCACCGGTCGGTTTTGGGTTGGAAAGATGGGTAAACTGAACCTAACCGAGTTATCTATAAATATATTCTCACTGAAATATTATATAATATGTATATTTCTGATATATATATATATATATAGAGAGAGAGAGAGAGAGAGACATAGATCTATTTAAAGCTGAAATATATATTTCGGAAATGTATATATTTAAACCAAAACTGACCCAAAACGATCATGTTGGTTTTGCTTAATAGAGAATCGGTTTCGATTTAATCTTTCAGTAACCCGACTAGGTTGGGTCAATTGAAAAAAAAAAAACTAGTAAACTAACCCAACCCAACCCATGAACAGCCCTTTCTGTCATAATTGACAAAGCAAACACAATGAGTGCAAATTTTTCCGCTGACTTGAGGATTTCAAGATGTGTCCTTGTGTATAGGGGTATCAATTGGACTAGATTTGGTCCAATCCGATCTAGTCCAATGTAAATTCATTACAAATGGACCAGGTCCGAATCAATCCAATGAATCCTTTGGACCATTTTGGACCGATCGAATTCAATGTCTGAACTGCCCAATTTGTTCAAATTTGTAATGGTCCAATGGACCATTACAATTACAGGTTATTTGAATTTTGGATTAAATTTCAGATTATTTTGGTAGGGAAAAATATAAATTAGTGTTATCTAGAATAGAGATTTTTAAAAATCCCGCTGCCGCTATATGATATTTAGAGCCAAACATATAGCGGTAGTCAGCATACGCCTTCAGCAACTGCCACTAAATTCGTATTTGTAGTGGCAGTTTTTTGTTACAACAATTGCCAAAACTACCACTAGAACCTTTAGCCATACCTATTTTAGTGACAGTTTGACGACATTTTTCCCATATAGTGTTTCTTTCTCTCTTTCTTCTTTCTTTTCTTATCTTTCTCACATTCCCTTTGCAACCAAATACTATAAAACTTTTTCCAGTTTGTAGTTGAATTTATATCGGATTGGGCTGGATTAAGCCAATATCTGATCCATTGATATAAGATAAAAATATAGGTATTAATGGATTGAAACCAATCTAAATCAAAACGAATTTGAGCAGATTGGACAGTCAGTCCATACATTGAGTTGGACCGATCCAAAATGATCCAAAATATTCATTGGATTGGATTGGACCTGATCCATTTATAATGGACTCATCCACACCTGAGGGTAAAAAATTGTCTACTGGGCTTATAACATCAAATGAGTTATTAGACAATTTCCGTTCCTACTTAAATTTTTGTTATTTACCACTGATTGTTCAAAGAACAAATATAGTCTTTCCTTTACATCTAAATGGCATTCACACATACATTGATTACAGATCAATAAGCACACAAAGTGCATATCAAATTAATGCATACCAATTTCCAAAATAAAAAGCAAGATGATCACATTATCTTGCATGTACCAGAATCAACAAACATATATATAAAATGTCAAATAAGGTAGAAATGAAAAGAAAGTCCACAAATAAACTACTATATTTACACAATTAATGGAGGCTGAACGAATCTTACCAATCCAAGTATATACAAGTAGTTGATGAGTAGTTTCCAGGTTTAATTAGTATAAAGTAGTCGGTGAGGATAAATTAAATAAACAGGCTCCAAACTACACTGATAGAACAACAACTAAGATGAAGATTTGTCGAATATTTTGATTACAAGAAATGGCTATATACTTTCTCCTGATGGACAATGTGGACATGCTTGTACAACCATTTTGTATGTAAATCCTATACCCCCAATAGATTACAAAATTTTCAAGTATAAAGTAGAACAATATTTAATTTGCACCAATACTACTTTTGTGAAGAACCACAAACATCTGGTCACTACTTACTACTTCATAGAAAACACAGAAATAAAAGGAATAAATGAAGTTCATTCAAAATAATATAAGCACAAGTTATTACTATAAAATATATTTCTCCTGAGCAGCAGGAATGTTAATTTTGGACTGCAAATAACCTGCAGCCTTTCCCTTGGTTAGTCATATTCGATTGCATGCAGAGAAGGGAAATATTAAAACATGGGTCAATTCTGTGATTTCTGTGGGGAACAGCGGTCCATGGTATACTTCCGATCGATCTGATGCTGCTTGCTTATGCTTGTCCTGTGATTTCTGGAGTATGAGTTCTTATACTCCAGGTATACCCTGATCCAGTCCAGAACCTATCTGTTGACTAGTTTGGATTAGCTGAATGTGATGGATATTTGGCTGTGGAACCAATGATTATGTTTCACCTCAGTAATAAATTTATGAGCCACGCCCCACCATGAAGGGTGCAACTCCTATGTAATACTAGTAGGGGTCGTGTGATGCACAGGATGGGGCACCCCTCTCCTTGTCCCTGACCTTGTAAGTCAAGACGCTCTACTCCATCCCCACTTGACCCTAGTGGTGGGGCGGGTTCGGGGCGAGACACCCATTCCTCGTCGTGGGTTGGGAATCCCCAAAATTTCCCCACCTTGAGGCAACCACCTAGAAAAATCTAATTTATAGATATTTTTCAAATAGGATAATGGGAATTTGGGGGTATTTTAGGAATTGGAATATGACAATTTGGGGGTATTTTATAAATGAAATTATGGAATCCTAGGACTATAAGAATATAAGGAAAAGTTAGATATATTTTAAAAATCAATATTAAATATATGGATATTTTACTAATTTACCATTGTGTTCGGGGAATTATATGCAAACCCTATCCCCAATTTGGGGCAAATTATTTTCCCTATCCCCACCCTGTCTCTGCCCCTTTCCCCTTTAAGATTTGAGAAAACTTGCCCCGTTCGGGATGGGGTAGGGTAGGGCCCCGGTTTTACAAGGAAAATTGGCATCTTTACAATTCTAATAATTTTCTAAAACTAATTAACTAACAGTAAATTAAACAACAATAAATTACAATATTTTATGATAATTTCTGAAATATTATTGAAATTGCTATTGATTAGTAGTAATGTATAGTAAATCAATTATTTACAATAACAATAAATTAATATAAAATATTTACTTTTTAAGCCTAAATTGTTTACTATTAATCAAAGTAAATGTAATTATAGTAAATTACATTATTTTTTAATCAAAAGTAAACCATTTGTTATTAATTAATGTAAAACTAAGTATGATCAAAGTCAACCAAGTGGTCTAGATCAGAGTGGATAGACTTAATAATTTCCTAAATTATTTAATAATCATTTATTGAAATAATAATAATAATAGATTGTTATTTAAATAATTATGAAACAATCTCTGATAGATTAATTTCCTAATTTAGTTTTCCTAAATTTTGTAATAATTATTTAGTTGAATTATAATAATGGATTATTATTTAAATGGTTTTGGAGAATTTTTTTCATACATTAATTTCTTAATTTTTTAATTACTTATTTAAAAAATGATTATGGATTATTAGTTAAAGAGTTTCCCTAAATTATTTGATAATTGTTAGATATAATTATTGATTTTATAGAAATTAGTAAATTACACTAATCATTAATATCTTTTATCAATAAATTTTAATTGTAAGAATTTAATGAAAATTTATTAAATTACAATGATTAATGTAAATTATGCTAAACATTGAAATTTTTAACATTTACTAATAAGCAAAGATTATTAAACAATTGATTGCTTATTCATTTTTGGGTGATTATTAAATTATTTAATATTTGCTAGTTAATGGATTATTTCTGAAATAATTATTTCATAATTTTTGGTTGAATATTTTCCAGAAATTGTTAATAATTTTCATAACTAATGGATTATTTAAGAATAGATTATTATTATTATTTAAGAATAAATTATTTAACAATAATGCAAGATGCCATAAATATATAGGAAACATCAAAATCCCCTTATTCCCCTCTCTTTGCTTGAAGTCACATTTATAGATATAAATATTGTTTGAATTGGAAAACCAAATCTTAACAACTTATGGTGTTGTTTTTATGGGAAACTGAAGAGAATAAAAGGGAATTAGAGATAGAAGTGAAGGAGATGATAAAACATATATTAAAATAATTAAAGAGAGAAATTAGGTTGTTATAGAAAGTGAGAGACATGAGTTGTGGGGGGAGATAGAGAACCTAATGGGAATGGAGAGGAAAGAAGAGATAGGGTGCTGAGGTGGCAAACTGGGAGTCGTGGGATGGAGAAGAAGAAAGAGAGTCAAGGAGAATGCAAGGTTGGGGTAATGGAGCAAGGAGAAGCAAGGTGACGGGAACAGTCTTGCTATTAGGGGTGTCAATCGACCCGTTTTGGTTTGGATCCAATCCGATCCAAACCTTATCAAATTGGATTTGGATGTTCCATTATAATTATTGGATTGGGCCAATCCCAAATAAATTGGTTCATATTCTTATCGGTTTGAATTAGACAAACCACATTTCCAATAATATGGTCATGAGGCCAAATCCTTGTCCAATTTGAAATCAATCAAAGTTGAAAACAGCATAAAATCACTTTGATGGAAGTATTTACAAAAGCACTTTTACGAAAATATTTTTATAAAAATACTTTTGTAAAAGTACTTTTATAAAAAGTACATTTACGAAAGCACTTTTACAAAAGTACTTTATGAAAGCACTTTTACAGAAGTAGTTTTATAAAAGCACTTCCACAAAATCACTTTCATAAAAGCACTTTTACAAAAGTACCTTTACACGAAAGCACATATGAAATCACTTTTACAAAAAAAAAATTTATAGAAGTACTTTTATGAAAGCTCTTTCATAGAAGTACTTTCATAAAAGCACTTTTACGAAAGCACTTTTATGGAAGCACTTTTAGAAGATCACTTTTATTAAAGCACTTTTAGAAAATCACTTTTATTAAAGCACTTTTACAAAAGTACTTTTATAAAAACACTTCTATGAAAGTACTTTTACAAAAGCACTTCTACAAAAATACTTTTATAAAAGTCTATGAAAATACTTTTCGAAAAGTGCTTTTACAAAAGTACGTTCAAAAAAGTACTTTTATAAAAGTACTTTTACAAAAGCACATTTCCAAAGTATTTTTTGAAAGTACTTTTATGAAAACACATCTACGAAAGTACTTTTATAAAAGTGCTTTCATAAAAGTACTTTTATAAAAGCATTTTTACTAAAAGCACTTCTAGAAAAGTCTATAAAAGTACATTTTGAAAAGTGCTTTTATAAAATTACTTTTATAATACTTTTACAAAAGCACTTTTTCATAAATACTTTCAAATAAATGCTTTTGTAAAAGCACTTTTATGAAAATATTTTTATCAAATTACTTTGACAAAAGTGTTTTTTCAATGCTAAAAGTGCTTTTATATAATTTTTTATATTTCATTCGAATTGGATTGGATCCAATTCAATCCATTTACATTTTAATGAATTGGATTGGATTTGATCTGTATTGGATTTAGACTGGATTGGGTCCAGTTCATTTATAAGTGGACTTACATTGAACTGGATCGGGTTGGACCAAATCCATTCAATTGACACCTCTAGACTGGGTGGGGGTGACAAGGAAACGATTGCCGATGGGGATGGTATGGAGAGGACCGCCGGTGGTGGTATGGTTTCGAGACCGCTGCTGCAAGATGGGAAGAGGTGTACAGCAACACCCCTCCAGGTGGTGGACAAATCACATTTTTCAAAATAGAAAAGAACATGAATACACCGCAGAGAAAAACAAAAACAAAAATTTGAAAATAAAAAAAGTTGGAAGCAACCACCAAGAACTATGCAGAGAGGCCAAACTTGAGGCCCTATTGACATTGCCACCGTCGTATGCTGCCACCGTCTCCACTGCTACCACCACGGGGACTAAGGTGGACAAAGCCATAACAGAAAAGAGGAAAATCTATAAAAATAAAAAATAAAATAAATAAATAACAAACAAGGAGAGAGGGATGAGGGGGAAAGAGTTCAAGCGAAAGGAAGGAGGGGGAAAAGAGGGAGGGAGAGAGAGACGGAAAGAGGTGAAAGATAGACGAGAGAGTGGGAAGAAGGAAGAGAGAGGAAGTAGTCATAAAAGGAGAGAAGATATGTTCAGTTATACAAAGAAAAAAAACAGAGTAAGAGTAATATGAGTACGTGTTTTGCCATTCAATAAAGAAATATGTCAACAGTTATTCCATTTAGCGAATGGGGAAAGCACCTCTTTCACTTTATGATTGAAAATTTTGTTGTTTATTTTTTGTTATTTTACTTATTTATTAGCAGGGACCTGTGCGATGCATTGAAAATCTAAAAGATTTAACAATTCTATTTATTATTAATTAATAATCAAAATTTGTTGTTAATTAATTAAAAGTATTCAAAGTTATTGTTAATATTTAAAATTTTAATAATTGTATTTTTCATTTAATGTTGATTTATTAAAAATAATTATTTTTAATTTAATATGAATAAATTTTTTTAATAAATTTAGTTTTATTAATAATTTGTAGTAATTTTAATAATTGTTATTATTTTTAAATAAAAATTTGATTAACTTTAAATAAATAAAAATAATTTAAAAAGCTAACATTTTTATTAATTTCACTAATAATTAACAATTATATAGAAATGACAATGGGGTGGGTTCAAGGTGGAGTACCCCATCCCTCTTCTTGCCCCATAGTCAAGACACTCTACTCCGTCCCTACCCTGTCCCCATTGTCAAGTAGGTCCAGGGCAAGGCAATTACTCCTTAATGTCGGGTGAGTTTAGGGGTGAGGCACCCCACTCCTCATCAAGGATGGGGAATCCTCGAATTTCCCCACCCCATCCCCAGTATTGGGCGGGTTCAAGTAGAAGTGTAAATTGGGTCATGCTGGACCGACACGGTATGACTCGCATGTGGCCCACAAAGTGTAGGCCGTGTCGTGATGGCCCACGGGGCATCATGGGTCGTGCCTTCCTCCCGTGGGATAATTTGGGGGTCGGTTCGGTACAAGCCCATGTCATGCCGTGAGCCAGGCTGGTCCATGGGCTGAGCCTTGGGCCAGGCCAGGCCGCGGACTAGGCCAAGTTATAAGAGGTCCATTTAAAAAAATGAAAAAGATGTTTAAATTTTTTATTTGATATGATTTTTTTTTTGTATACAATTATTTATATATACAATTAGACCTATTCATGGGTCGGGTAGCCTGACAGCCAAGCCCGACCTGACACGTTATTTTCCAGGGTTGGACAAATTTTCAAACTCGTGGGCTCAAGCTCAAGCTTTCTCAAATAAGACTAACCTGATACTATTATATATATAAAAAAGTATTTATGGTATATATAATAAATATAATATATATATTTGAAAATATGTTTTTTGAACTTTTTCCTTTTTTCATGTCTAAATATTAAAATGGTAATATATTAACACCCATTAGTTTGTTTAATGTCAAGTTAGTGACATGGTGAGTTTTATACATTTTGAAAAGTAGTGGTGAGTTTAAGAGAAATACTAAAAACTCATGGTGAGTTTTAGACAATTTTCCTTTATTTAATTCTAGTACAATATAAAAGATATATATAACATTTCTATATATTAATACAAAACTTGTTATTTAAATATTATATAATAATATTTACCATATATGCAGATAACTTCCAAGTTAAGCTTATTAAGGGTTTTCATCTTGGGCGCCCTATCTGCTAAAGCCATCATTGGACTCCAAAAGTTTGATACCCAATTAGACTTTGAATTTGATTACCTCTAGTAGTGTGGGTATGTGGTGCATATCTCAGCTAGGCTTAATTCAAAAGAAAATAGTTGCTTGAGCTTGCAAATTTATAGATCTAATAGTTGCTTAAGTTATAAACGATTTATTATATTTTATTAATTATTAAAATATTTTTAGCTTTTAAAATATTGTAATTATTAAATTACTAATTTATTTAAAAGACAGTAATTTCTGAAAATTATCATATTTTCAGAAATATTGCTAATTTCTTGGCTAAAACTAATTAAATGTAATATTCTGGTAATTAAATATAACTTTTTGATAATTAAATGTAATTTTATATTATTTATAGCTTAAATTATAATTACTATTAATTATAGTTTCAAAATAATTATTGTTAGTTATTTTACTATTACTAATTAAAATGCATTATTTTTTCATTATTGTTCAGTATTGTTTTGCAATAAAATACAATTAATTTAACCTTTTTAATTATTTTTAGTATTTTAGTTAAGCTTTAGGTTTTTTAGAATATTCAGATTTTCAATTAATTTTTGGTGTTTTTATTATTATTCAGTCATTTTTGCATATCAGTATTTTTAAATAATTTTTTGTATTTCCAGCATTTATTTTTGCATATTAGTCACTACAAAATTAATTTTCATTTTCTTTCAACAAAATAAATGAAATAACTAAATAAAAACCATAGTTAATTAAAATGCAGCTAATTTCCAATATTTTTCAATAAATTCTAGCTTGGGTATTTTTTTAATAATCTTTAGTATTTTTAATAATAAAATACTATTAATTGTACTTTTTAATTATTTTCATTAAATATCCTTATTAATATAAAATAGTGTTAATTTCCAATATTTTTTAATTATTTTTAGTATTTTAATTATGTTTAGGTTTTTCAGATTTTTTCGGATTTTTAATTAATTTTTGGTATTTTTCATTATTATTCAATAGTTTTTACATATGAGTTATTTTGCAATAAAATAATGTTAATAAAATATAATTTACATTTTAAATTTTCATTCATTTTTATCATTTTTAATGAGTTCATTATGCACAATAAAGGTCTCAACTCATAAAAATTATTAATTAATTAAAAATGCATTAATAAAAGTTATCTAATAATATTAATCAATTAATATTTTTATATTTAATTTTCTTATTTTTAATTAATTGTTGGTATTTTTCATTATTATTTAGTAATTTTTGCAATAAAATGCTGTTAATAAAATGGGTTTTGCATTTTAATTTTTCATTATTTTTATCATGTTTAATGAGTTCATTATGCACAATAAAGGTCTCAACTCATAAGTTATCTAATAATATTATTAATAGTTTAAAACTATCAATTATTATTTTTATATTTAAATTTATTATTTTTATTAGCGTTTATTAAGTTTGATTTTTAAGTGGAATTGAAACAAATTTTGAATATTTACTATGTTTTTATTAATATTTATTTTTAGAGAAAGTTTAGTAGATTTTTTAACCTCAAGTACCTATTTATATTATTTGATTTATATTATTACTATTCTCTCTCTCTCTCTCTCTCTCTCTCTCTTAAATGTAATAATGACATGCATTAAAACCCAAAGGAGCACTATAATATAGGCTGGATTAGAATAATAGAATGGTTAGAATGATTGAACATTAAAGGGAATTCAAATTATCCAAGTTATAATTAATTTCTCACCCTATACACGACATGGGTCATGGAAGATGGGCTTAAGGAATTAAAATAAAAGGAGCACTATAATATTTTCAATTGACCCAGCCTATCTTAAGTCCAACCAAAACACTATTTACCAAAAAAAGAAAGAAAAATATTATTTTTGAGTTTTACCTAATTGGTCGGACCAAGACCCAAGTTTAGGCATCTAGATCAAGTTCCTAATTTGAAAAATCTAAACTATATCGAGCCTGGCTTTAGGACCAGACCCATTCAAAGTTTAACAAATCTCAATCAACCTGTCAAGTTGCACCATAGTGAAGAAAGTGGCCGAATTTCTTATTTGCGTATTACAATCATTCCTATTTTGTACCCAAGTTTATGTTATTTCTATTAAATTTACTATTAATATCAGTGTTAATAATCGAATTTTGTTAATATTACTATTAATAAAGCTTGTTAAATCTGTTAATTCCTATGCACAGGCATGTATGACCAAAATAACTAATATTTAAAATTAAATACATATATATATATATATATATATATATAAGAGATGAAATTTAAACAAATGAAAATGAAAACATAATATATTCAACAAATTTAAAATATATCAATATACAAACAGATGGAAAAGGTATAAAAAAGACACCTTGTAATCACATAAAATGATTGGCAGACATCTTCGTTTTGCAGAGAGAGAGAGTTTAGTGGATTTGAGCAAGTTCTCTTTAACTAAGTTAATATAGTCAAACTTAAAAGCTAATAACGAAGACGTCCATGGGCCCATGCATGGCCCATGCACGTCTATATAAATCTTCAGGCCCATCAAGAAAACCTAATCATCTAGGTTCTCCTAATCCTATCTCAAGATAACAAACTGGGATAATCATAATCCTATCTTCAAATAAGAGTTATCCTAGATAAACCTAAATTAACCCAGATAAACTTTATCACTTATACTTGTATAGTCCCACATTAACTCAACCACTGTAATTATAAACTAGGTTGATTCGACCCTAGTATATACAAGTTAATCAAATCAATTTTTCAATATCTCTATTATTTTATTTCCATTTTCCTTATTTAACTTGGTATCAAAGCCAAGTCAACAAAGACAGGCATACATGGTATCAGCCCAGCAGCGTCCAACAATGGCCCAACATCAAGTAGTGTGCTCCCTTCAATCCAAAACATCACTCATTATCTTCCTATCAAATTAGGAAGCGACAACTACCTACTGTGGCATGCTCAGTTCCTTCCCATCCTTCGACACCACCATCTGTTGGAACTCGTAGAAGGAAGCCATCGCCTGAAGTTATACCCAATCTAGACGGTACATGGATGATTGTGAACCCTGAATTTGAAAAATGGACAGACATCGATTAGCTTGGGTTGAGTTGGCTAATTTCCTCTTTCACTGAAGGAGTTATGATGCAAGTGGTAGGTCTATTGACATCATCTGAGGTATGGACTTCCTTTGCTCATAGTTATTCTACACACTCCCGAACCAGGGTATTGCAGTTGCGAAGACAACTACAAAATCTTAAAGAGGGTTTCTTTCTATTTCTGCCTATATACAGTGAACAAAATCCATTGTTGATAGTCTTTTTACAGTATCTGAACCAATGCTCAAGTCCGAACTGGTACTTTACATTTTGTCTGGCTTAGGGAGTGAATATGAGTCGGTGGTTACAGCACTTACCAATCGCCCACATGCAGCAGATCTCAGCATTGCTGATATTATGGGAGCACTTATGAACCATGAGAGTTGGCTTGAAGACCTAGCTCTTGCACCAGACACTCGAAGTGCAAATCTGGCTAGTGTCCCTCCTAAGAAAACTAATTTTCAAAAGCCCCCACAACAGTTCTTTCCAAACTTCAACAACAACAGAGGCAAGGGGCGTGGACATGGTGCTCCACAATATAATCACCAATCCTTTCAAAATTAATCTTAGCAATTTTTTGGTGGACATGGAGGTAAAAATAGTCACTTGCCAGATCTGTAATAAATTTGGGCACAGTGCCTTGCAGTGTAGAAAAGCAAAATATGCCTTTGATTTTTCTCATAATTCTTGCAATGATCCTTCTACATTTCATGGAGGGGTAAATACACCCCAGAATCAGTATGAAAATAATTTTGATCCCAATTGGTACCCAAACTTTGGGGCTACTCATCACATGACCCTAGATCTAGATAATCTGCAAAATCATATTGAGTATACTGGACCAGATCAAGTGAAGGTCGGCAACGGTCAAGGTTTGAATATTCATCATACAGGATCTTCTTCTATGATTTTTAATCAGCATGTTTTCTATTTGAAAGATATTTGTCATGTTCCTTCTATCTACAAGAATTTACTTTTTGTTAATCAATTTACAAAGGATAATGATTTGTTTTTGAGTTTCATCGTGGTTCTTGCTATGTGAAGGATTATATGGGGAGAATCCTCCTTCGAGGGGCCAGTAGAGATGGATTATACAGTTTTCCTGCATCAGCCACAATCACACCTAAAGCACTTCTTGGAGAATGAACCTCACTTCGTGGTTGGCATCATCACCTTGGTCATGCAACTATGCGAAATGTACGGAAAGTTATTTCCAAGTTTGGTCTTCCGTTTATTAGATCTAGTGTTAATGAGTCTGTTTGTGAGTCCAATCAAATGGGCAAGAGTCAAAGAATGCCCTTGAAGTCGTCTAGTTCTCAGTCAAAGTGTCCATTAGATTTAATTTTTTCAGATGTATGGGGACCTGCTCCCGTTAAGTCGAATAATGGATTTTCTTATTATGTTATTTTTATGGATGATTTTTCAAAATTTTCTTGGGTGTATCCTATGGCTCGAAAATTAGATGTTTGTGATTTATTTATTAAATTTAAGAGACATGTGGAGGTTCTGTTCAATGCCAAAATAAAAGTCTTTTAGTCCGATTGGGGAGGAGAGTATCGCTTTCTTTCCCGGTACATAGATTTGCAAGGCATCACATATCGATTGGTGTGCCCCATACACACGAACAGAATGGATCAGTTGAACGGAAGCATAGACATATTGTTGAATTTGCTTTATCTCTACTGGCCTCCTCCAAGCTCCCCTTCTCCTTCTGGGCTGATGTGGTAGAAACTACAATTTTTCTGATAAATCGACTACCAACAGAGGTATTGCATGGTATGTCCCCTCATGAGAAACTCTTTCAAACAACTCCTAATTACTCTCTATTGCATTGTTTTGGGTGTGTGTGCTATCCCTTTCTACAACCCTACAACAAGAACAAGTTTCAATTTCGGTCACTTCAGTGCATTTTTATTGGCTATAGTACCTCTCACAAAGGGTATAGGTGTCTCCATGTTCCTTCAGGGTGTATTTTTATACATCGCCATGTGGTATTTGATGAAACCTTATTTCCAGGAATTTCTAAAGCACCGCCAAGCACAACTCCTGCTTCCCCACGAATTATCATTTCAGGACCTACACCTCTGCAACCTACAACATCGCCGGTACCTCCTTTGTCGCAGCCTCCATCTGCACCAACATCCAGCTCCACTTCAGCGACTATCTCTTTGGACTCAGGACCTTTGGAACAATCCTCCTTTGATTGGCCACAAAGGTATCGAAGTATGCAGAACTTACTAAATTCTACAACACCAATTTCTCAACCGGTACACACTCATTCTATGTGTACGCGGTCCATGGACAGGACCCTTCCTTAATCCCAACTTGCGACAAGGTATCCAATACCGTCTGCTCTTCTTACTCTCCTACAGGACTAAGAACCTAAAAATTTTAACCAAGCCGCCAAATCCCCAAACTGGCAACTGGCTATGCAAAAAGAATACCAGGCCCTCATTAAAAATGACACTTGGTACTTGGTTCACTATGATCCCTTCATGAACATAGTCGGAACTAAGTGGATATACAAAATAAAGAAGAAGGCAGATGGAACCATTGATCGCTATAAAGCCCATCTGGTTGCTCAAGGCTTTAACCAGGTCCCTGGTCTAGATTACTTTGATATCTTTAGTTCGCGTGTCAAATTGGTAACCGTACAAACAATCCTCTCCATTGCTCTTGCACAGAACTGGCCAGTTCATCAACTAGATATTGACAATGCCTTCCTTCATGGCATTCTTGATGAGAATATTTATGTGAATCAGCTGAAAGGGTTCGTTGATCCCAGATACCCTAATCATGTCAGCATGGCATCCCAGATATTGACAATGCCTTCTTTCATGGCATTCTTGATAAGAAATAATTAGTTAAGTTAACCAATTGACCTTAATTATTTCTTATATGGTTTAATGTAGCTTTAATGCATGTCCCTATTCTTTTAATATTTTTAACTAGTGGAGGGGCCCCTGCTTTGCAGTAAGAAACTTGCAATTATAAGTACTCAAGACTTGAAACTCATATAAAGACTTAAAAGAGATCTTCATGTGCTTAGTTTTTAAATATTGTTTTAGCAAAGCTTCTCATATAAAAGAACACAATCATATAGTGATAGTTCAGAGTTCTGCTTCATAACTGTCATTTGTTTCACATCGAGAACCCTTAGTTGACCCAGACGGTTGGACCATTTGACATAGGAATCGTCTAGGCAACCAGTTCCATTTTACCCTAAACCTGATCTCTGGCCAAAAACCAATGAATCGGTCAATGACCCGTTGACCTAGGTGGTCAAACCATTGACCCGTTCAACAGTTTTTAGCCATTTATTTTTAATTATTTTTTATTTTTTTTAATTTTTGTTGTCAGAATGGGTTGTCCATTTGAACCAGACGATCAAACTATCGACCTAGAAATGGGTGGCCAGAATGGTTTCGTTTCCGGGTTGTTTTTTCTAAATGTCAATAATTAGACGAAATAACTATGTAGTCATAGTCATGGAAGGGTGGACATTGTAAAGGATTCCAAAACCTTGAAAGATAAATCCAAAGTGACTTTAAACACAGAAAAAAATGGCGGTAAATCCACCAAACTAGAAAAACCAAGGAAAAAATTCAGAAAATCGAGTCCAAAGTTCCACTTTGAGACGAAGCTAAACACACATGCAATCAAAGAAAGAGACAGAGTTGATCGCCTTGTAAGAAAATAAAAAAAAAACACTACACAAGAAAACCCACGAAAAAAACAAAAAAGAAGAAATAAAATGGTGGTAAACCCTAGACCGTTTTGGAGGATCTTGAAGAAAAAGACCAAACAAAAAAATAAAAGCAAAATATGAAAAGAAAATGGAACATACCTTTGTCAAACTGCACGTGCTCGAGTAAAGCCCATAGCAGAAGAAACCTTTCAATAGTGAAAATCCAAAAGCATAAAAAACCATGGTTTTTGAATCATCGTTGACCTAGACAGTCGGACCATTCGGCCCAGGAATTGTCGAGGCAACCGGTTCCATTTTACCCCAATTTTGTGTCCCTACCCAAAAACTGTTGAATCAATCAACAACCCATTGACCCTGGTGGTCGAACCATCGAACTGTTCAATGGTTTTTGCTTTTTTTTTTGTTTAATTTTTGTTGTCAGAATGGGCTATTTGTTCGAACCAGATGGTCGAACCATCGACCTAAAAACCGGTGGCCAAAACGATTCCGTTTTGGGTCTTTTTTTTTAAACCATGTAAAAAACCCTAAAAATGTAGAAAAAAAAAGAGGGAGAAGAATAGAGAGATGGGGGCAAAACAGAAGCTTTGCCAAGACAAAGATGGAGAGAGAGAGAGAGAGAGAGAGAGAAAGAGTGAGTGAGAGAGAGAGAGGTTACTATGTGAAACTTGAGCCGCACGAGTGGATAGAGTAATGCATGCAATGACTTCATAGATTCGCACACGCACTTTATGATTTGTACGTGGGAATTCCATTTAGTATACATTCAGGGCATCCACGAATCACCATTTTGTATTTTATATATATATATATAAAATATAGATATTTTACATATGTTGTAGGTATATTTGATAAATTACCTATTTAGCATGTTAAAGCTCATTACTAAATGCTTCCTCAAGAGAAATTCAAGACTAATGATTGGCATAATGAAAATTTTGAAGACATTAATGTCTCTTTAAGATTTTAACATTTTTAACTAGTGGGGACTCGTGCGATACACAAAATTTATTAAAGCAAAAGATAAATAATAGAAATGATTATTTACTAAAATACCCTTATATTTTCATGAATTTATTAAAATCTACTCTATAGTTAGCATTTTACTAAAACACCATTTATAATTTGCAACGGATTTAACCAATCTTCCATTAGATGATAGTAGAAAATGATAGTTTTGACCCTAATATTCATTTAAATAAATTTAATCAAAGAAAATAGAAATAAAAATACCATTCTTACCCTTAATAAGACACAGGCAACCACTCTATTGGCTATATTTGGCCAATTTTATTTTTTATATAAAAAAGTGTTAAGGGTATTTTTGGAATAAAAAGTCATGGGCCTAATGGCAAAACAAACACTCCTTAATGAAAGGTTGATTAAGTACATAAGTTGTAAAATATATGGGATGTTTTAGTAAAATGAAAACTATAAGGTAGGTTTAAGTAAATATGTAAAACTATGAGGTGTGTTCTAGTAAATGACCCTAATAATTATTAATTTCAATTTGGTTTATTTATCAAATTTATGAAACCAACCAACACGATCAACTCGACCCGAGTTGGTCGGTTTTCAAGTATTTTAGGACGTCTTTGGTTCAAAATTTTCCCAATTCGACCAAGTTGGATCAATTTTACTTTGGCCATTTGTAAACCAACCAAAATCAAGCAACCTAACCATGGATATATATTAATATTTTATATTTTAAATATAATTTTTAATATGAAAAAGTGAGAAATTTCCCTTATTTATTAGTCTAAAATGTTTTATTTCATAAATCTAATTTTTAAATTTATTTTTTAATAATTGCACTATAATTTTTAAAAATAAATTTATTTACAATATTATGTAAAAATATTAAATTATTATTAATTTCAACATTATGTTATAATTATTTTTATACCTGACAGTTTTTTTAATTTATTACATAATTTCTTTATTCTAACTATTTAAAATCTAATTATGCTAAATATCTTGTTATGTAAAAGATTTATTTATTTAAATACTTCAATAATATGTAAGATATTTAAATTTTAAAATATTAATTATTTATTGAATTTAATTATCCATAAAATCATAATTTATAATATTATTACATAATTTAAATATTAATTTTGTAATATATTAAATTATTATTAATTTCAATTTTATGTAATAATTATTTTTCTACTTTAAAGAAATTTTTTAAATTAATTACATAATTCCGTTATTTTAACTATTGAAAATCTAGTTATGATAAATATTTAAATAATCTAAAAATTATTTAAAATTTTTTGTTATTTGAATTTCATTTATTTAAAGCTATTACATATTATTAAATATTTGAAAAAAATTTAAATTGATAATCCATAAAAATATAATTTAAATTGTTAGTACATAATTTCGTGATATATTTTGTAAAAATATAAAATTATTTTTTGTGTTTTTAATAAATATTTTAAAGTTATTATATAGTTTTGTTAGAGTATTTGAATAATTCTTAAATTTTTTAAGCCAAACTTTCTTTAGATAGATATAGATAAAAAGTAGGGGAGAGGATAAATAGGAATTAGAGGTAACTTAGGAGAGAAAATATCTACTAAATTAGAGATAATTTTGGAGATAAATAGGAATTAGAGATAATTTTGGAGAAAGTGGGGAATAGTGGAGGAGATAGTTTCAGAGAAATTCTAGGAGAAAAGATTATTTAGGTTGTGGGAAATTGTATCTCATTGGTTGTTTCAAAAAATGACAATATGTATGTATATGTATATATATAATCTAAAAAATTATTGAAATAACACAATTGATTTGGAGTTATTAGTTGAGTTATAACTTAAAACTTCTAAACAAGAACTTGTGAGCTAGGATTTGGGCTCATGAATGGAAAATACCATCCCAACTAATCTTTTAAAATTTCTCCTATAAATTACAACTATGATTAAAGTTGCATGAAATTAAAATGAATCAGGTTAAATGGATTATTAACCCCCTTATTATAGTTGGTTAGGTGTGATCTTTTAACTAAACATAGAAGAAGGTATGGAAAAATTAGTAACCCCCTTTATTATAGTTGATTAGGTTTTATCTTTTAGGGTTGTTTGGTATGGGTTTGGGTTTTGCGACCTTAGGGTTAAAATTATTGGACACGTATCAATGTTATCAACCCACTTATTATAGTTGATTAGGTTTTATCTTTTAATCGAATATCAAAACCCTATAAGGCTTGGGTTTTGCAACCTTCGGGTTACCCGATACCCACACATTGGCAAATGGTAGAATAATTAAAACATACGTCCATAGGTTAGAAAAGTAATATTATGGGAAAATTCCATATTAGTACCTGTACTTTAGGGGTAGTATCAATTTAGTACCCGACTTCAATATGTGCCACTGTCTCACTATAGTACCTAAACGCTAAAAAACTATCAATTTAGTCCATGTCATTAATAGTACGTCAATTATCTATATCACATGATGACATGTGTGACTTAAAACTTTTAAAAATGTCAAAACTACTCTTCAAAAGAAATACTATTCATTATCTTCTACAATAAGATTGAACCAAAATAGACACTGTTGGAGGGTTGCATCTTGTTTGCTGCATCCCTTAATGACCTCAACATTTTGTTGTGTCCCTCAACGACCTCAACGTTTTAATGTCCGAAGAGCGAGGGAAGTATATGCCAAAGGAATAAGGCTTAGGTGATGATTTAGCAGAACCAAGAGCATTGGAAGAAGGAGATAGGCAATACTTAAGGGTCTTTGGTTTTGGGCTATAGGTAGGGGTGTCCATGAAAAACCAAAAAACCAAACCGAATCGATCAGTTTGATTCCGGGTTGGTATTTTTGAAAAACCGAAGGACCGGTTCGATTTTCGATTAACCTACAAAAAAACCAGCGGTTAACCAAACTGACCAGTATATATATTTATATGTATATTTTATATATATTTTAATATATGTCACATATTTACTATATATTATATATAAATGTATATTCATTATATATATATAAATATATACATATATTATATTTATAATAATCTATTTATAAATATTATATATATATTATATTTTTATAATATTTATAATATAATATTATACATATATTTATATAATATATTATAAACATAAAAAACCGAAAAACCAAAGAACCAAACTGGTCAAAAACTGAAACCGACAGACCGATTAACTGGTGGTATTGGTCCAATTTGGTTTGGAGAAATGGAAAAACCGAACTGTGGACACTCCTAGCCACTTTACACCTGTTAATCAAGGGAAGTAGACTCCAAGGATAAAAATACCTCATGGGAGCTAAAAATTAACCTGTTGATCAAGGGACACCATCGATCCCATGCACCATTGCTACACCAAAATACAAATCAGATTGTGGGAGGGTAAATACATCATTATGAATCGGGAGCCAAAGACATCATCATATGGTTCTAACTTCATCCTTCTTATTCTTAACCTTTCATTTTTAATCCATCGGATAGATAAAAACGGAAGCTCCAAAAGACATCATCATCTCGTAAGAGAAGTTTTCCCTTTCTCTTTTCTGGTTTTGTTTTATACAAAGCAACAAAGTGAGAGAGAGAGAGAGAGAGAGAGAGAGAGAGAGAGAAGACACAAATGACAAGTAATGGTCTTGCTTCTCTTCTCAGATCGATGGATGAAAATCAGAAATTAAGTGAGTGGGGACAGTAGTGAAAATTAAAGGCATCCCATACCCTAACATGTTTCATTTTGGATGGCCAAGAGAGCAGACGCCATGCATGTATGGGACTATATAGCATTGATTGGAATTTGACATAACTTTGAAAAGAAACTTCTATCGGAAGTGGCTGAGAAACCATGAGAAAAAGGCAGGACTGTCGGGGTAGGGTGCAACAAACTATGACCTTTTCCAGCAAACGACGCGGACCTTTGGCTTGAGAACCATTGGAGGGCTATATGGTGAGAGAGGTGACCACTGATCCTAGCTCTGATGGAATCTTTGTACAATAGTTTTATACGAGAGTGGTAGATAAAGAAAATTAGATGATATTTGAAGGGCATTTTTGTCCTTTCACATGTCACTTAATGTCCATTGACGGTTTTGGACTAAACTGGGCAATTTTTGGAACTTTAGGCACTATAGTGGCACGTTTTGAAGTTCTAGTACTAAACTAAGAATATCCCCAAAGTATAAGGTATTAATCTAGAATTTTTCCTAATATTATTTAATCTCATTAATATAATCGCATAGAAGGTTACAAAATTTAAAATATACCAAGTCTAATAAATAATGGTGACATGTCATAGTAGCAAAATTATGTTCTCTTGTGAAACCAACCACCAAAATAATTCTTAAATGTATAACTAAAAATGTTGAGGAAAAGCATTTAGAGCTGATTTGATTATGGCTAGAGTCCTGGGCACGAGAAGAGTTTCTATCGAGGGAGATATGCTACACAATGTCAACCTCCTCTTGGATCCTCACTGTGAGGTTACTTAGCATTTGAACTTAATCATTTCTGATTGTAGGACATTGTTAAGAGATTTTCACCAAACCTTTATCTCCCATACTGTACATGCAAGTAACGTTGTAGCTCATCACAGGGCTAAATTTGGACGTAATGTTGAGAGAACTATCACTTGGTCTTTGTCACTTGATATTCTCAACCTTGTACTTAGAATGATTTGATGTAATTATTGCCTAGGTATCCTAACATAAGAGGGGGTGAATTGAGTTCTATAGGCTGCATTTGTTTGTGGTGTGAATACCGGACTGGTGTAATATTACACTCTTGCTCGATTTTACAGCTATTTGGATGGAGTGTAATTAAATACCGCAAATTGATGTAAAAATCCACATATGTAGAATTTTACATCCATAATTGAAGTAAAAAAACACATCAATAAAAATGAAGTAAAAAGTCTTAGGCCCGGTTAACGTCTCTATCTCCTTTCCAACACTTCTTTAGACCTACAACACCGTGAGCCTACCCTTTGTCGCCGCTTACAACCCCGTTAATTTTTGCTTCGTTCTCCTATGTTGCTCTTTCTAGGAAATGAATCAAGACTCCTAAATAAGCAGACAAAAAATAAATAGATGGTCACCCATAAATGCAAGTGGCAACAAGCAAAAACAATCAGACTAAACTTACATGAGTTTCCTTTTTCTTCAAAGATCAACTACAAATTGTCGTCCTGAAACATGTTACTTACAGCACTGAAAGGAATCCTTTATAGATTCAAGATCAAGCTCTTCAAGAACAGTGAAGAATAATCGATTTGTTCAGTGTGATCAAATAAGCATGGTTGAGGTAGAGCAAGAAACAAGATGGGGGGTTACAAGAAAGCTATCAAGTAAAGCGGGATGAATCGACACAGTTACTTATAGGAAGCTGGTGATAGGGGATTTTTTAGCAAGAACTGAGAGCTTAAGTTGTTTCAGTGGCTTGGTTCCCTTCATGATATCTAGATTGGGATTTTCTTAGGGATTATGATTTCTCCACTAGGGCTTCAACTCCTTCCACATGCGTTGCTCTTTCTCCCATTCAACCCAGAAGCCTTTCAAATCCTTTATCCAAAAGAGCATACCACCACCAAGCCATCTTTGTGTTCTTTGTACTCTCCTCTGTCCTACAACTCTGAGCAATGCCTCCACCAAGTTTCATATGGAGATGGGTCTTACACCATTGGTGACTTTGCCATAGAAACCATAACGTTCGGCAACTCGAGGGCATTAACAACATAACTCTTGATGGGCATATTCATCGTTGCCTCTGGTTTGCTTGGTCTCAATAGGGGTCGGGTAACATTTGATTTATATCGCTTCTACCAAACATGAAGAGTATAAATGGGCCAAACGATTCGGTTCCCATTTACATTCTAATAAAACAATCGATGTTAAAGTCCTCAATGTAAATTTGTATTTACATTGTTTCCAAATGCAGCCATAAGGTTTCCTCTCAACTAGTGCCTTCTAAAACTTAAATACTAAACAATGATGACAAAGAGCAATAATGTGAAATGTTTGTGTGATAAGATAGAAGTGATAACAATAAATTTAATAGAACAATTGAAAGAATATAAAGACACACAAGATTTATAGGGATTGGCCAACCTAGGCCTACATCCTCTCTTTAGACACACCACTTGAGATTTTTCACTAAACTACCTGGACTTCCCTTGTGCCGACAAAACGTTTAAACTAGTTGAATTTCCCAGGTGCCAACAGGACCTTTACAACATTTAGACTTTATAGGTGCCAACAATACCTTTACGCTGGTTAGACCTTCCAAGTCCCAATAAGACCTTTAATCAGATAGACTCATGGGTGCTATCCCAACCTTTATAGTGTTTAATTCTTAAACACCCAAGAACCATCAGCTAGAAACCCACTAGTTAATCAGATATGCAGGTAAAGTACAATATAATGCCTTTACAAAGGCTGATATGCAAATACAAATGAAATTATTTAAATGCAAGAATGATCACATGGGTCAATGCACTTAAAGAGACTAGAGATTCTTGGAGAGAATCAATAAGACACAAAAGACAAAAATAGCCTTTTCAAACTTTTCTCTCAGGATAAAACTCTTTTAACTCAAAATCTCTTCAAACTAAGTTGCTCTATTATTGTTGCTTTCTTTTTCACTTAGATTTTTTTTAGCACAATACATTTTCTTGAGATTTTCATCTCAAACTTATGTATATATAGCATGAATCATGCTTAGAGATCTTGTTTTCATTATAGAGTTATTGGGTAGGGATTAAACTATTCTTAGAAATGTTTAGAATTTATTCCTAACATAGCTGAAGGATTACCAAAAGAGGGAAAAGCCATTGATACTATAAATGGTTAAAAATCTTTTTATTCTTTGTGTAGTAGTTGACTAGCATAATCAAGTAGTCGATTGCTTCAATCTTGTTAGGAGTAGGTAATCGGCTGCTAGGTTCAAATAGGCGATTAGTACATGCTACAAAGAGTCTTTTTTCTCTTGTATTCAACTACTACCTCTTGGTAGTCAACCACTCCGCATGCACCTAATTTTTGGCTGATAGAGTTAGTCAAATACTACCTTTCATTAGTCAACTATAGGCCAGAGCTAATGTAACACCAATCTTGGCTGTCACAAGTAGTACTTAGTGACACCAATTTCACCTATTACAAGTAGTCGATTACTACCTTATGGGTAGTATACTAATGACTATGTCCAACCTTAAAAACATTAGGTGGACAACTCCTAAGATTTAAGAATCAACTATTTAGGCCTCCACACTTAGAAGTTTCACAATTAAGCTCAATTTAAGGTCGAAGGAAAGCCTAGCCATATGGTCTCTAAGGTTTTGGTAATATCGAGATAGGTCCAAGATAATAAGCTCATTGTTTTACATTTTGCAAATGCTTACATCAAGTCATAAAAGAAATAAAATAAGTTAAAAACTCTAACGACTGATGTCTTCTTCTTCTTCTTCTTCTTCTTCTTCTTTTATTTGTCCATTGTAGCATAGCTTCTTTCTTGGAGAGAGTTCAAATTATCATTTCATATAGTTGCTCCTTTGTACCTTGGATCATCATTGATCTCAATAAGTTTGTTATTAAGTCTTTCAATTGAGGAAATATTTGATATAGCTACACACTTAACTTTTCACAACCATTAGTATTCTCAATGAATAACTAAGGTTCAAACCTTAGTAATTGGAAGTAAATTTTCTCTGTCTTTTTTCAACAATGCATTAATTTTATATATGAGTAGTTTTAGATAAACTCAAATGAAATTAATTGATTTTATTACAATATTGAAATATTTAATAGAGTTAATTAATATTGTTACAAGTGGTGTTGTGGAGTTAATTATGGTAAACAGGAGTGTTAAATAGAGACAATTATGGGTGATGAGTTTAATGGGCATTAATTAAGGTTACTAAATTTGAATTGGGTGAAACAGGTCATGATGGGTTTGGGATGGAACAGGTTAGGAAAGTTTGGAGAGAAAGTTGAACAAATTTGGGATCAATACTACTTAAGTGGGTTTGGGAATGGGAAGAGCAATTTTTACAAGTATTTTACCTATTGCCATCCCTAGTCCCTACATAGAAGTGGGGTAAGATTAGGGTTGGTTATGAGCCGAATAAGATTTTGGTTAATGCTAAATGCCTAGGCTTGGCCATTAATGAACACTTTACCAAAAAAAAAGCCATTAATGAACACTTGGGTCTTTGATACTATATTGATGTTTTCTCTACATAAAATGTTTTGGGTTGATAAATACCAAATTGGTGAGATATATGCATTGTCATTTGATATGAGAGCCATTTCAGCTAGAAAAATGCATGTGTGAGATTGATCATTACATTTATAGTTGAAATACAGAATTGAAGTTTCGTGTAAAAATAACAATTTGAATTGATCAACCCAAACTGTTTCAGGTAGAAAAATATCTCTCATCATTACCAATTTGTATTAATCAAGCCAAAATGTTTTAGGTAGACATAGCAATGGTACCAAACACAATCTTAAATCACAAGAACAAAACATAATACCCCATAGCCATTGATAACATTTTATCCTCTTGTTATTAGGTTTTCGTGTGAAGGACGTGATCTATTATGCTATCATTGATTGAGAGAAAAAATAAATAAAATTTATTTATACAATTGGTTTTGTATGTACCAAAAGTATGTGAACTTGCTAAAGACTCCAAATTAGAAGACAATCATTGCAATGGACATTTGCAAAGTCTAAGTATGATAGTATCGATCTCTTATGTTTATTTCTTCATGTTTTAAAATGTTTATCTCATGCTTATTAATGGAATGAGTCTAGGCCAAATGAGAGTAAACACAATCTTGAAAAGATAAGAAAACATGTAGGCTCAATCTCAATTTAGACCATATAAGTAATGGGTCAAGAGACAACCTATTATTAATTAGGTCTTATTAGGTTTCATTTAATGAGACAGATGTGATTCAGACCAATAAAAATAGTAAAAATATTTCAGATTATAACAGAAGATGAAGAGAAGAAGAAGACAACAAGAAGAAGGAAGAATTGAAAAGAAGGGAGAAAGAAGGAGTTCGATAATCTCCTCTTTCTCCTCTCTAATCTTTTATTAATCTTACTAAGATTACATAAATTTCAAATTTGTCCTTAAGTAGGCGTTCACCTCATCAGCATACTTAGAAAACATAAAAAGAATTAAAGGCCCTTTAAGACCGAATAACAAAAAAGAACTAATCAGTAATATAGTAATAGGCTAGGGCCCATTTGGCTCAGTCTCTCTACAAAGACTTTGATTATAACTAACATGCCTTTAGCCTAGTAACTTGATAATAAACTTGCTTATTATCTTTTTCCATAAAAGTATATTCCCTATAAAATGATAATTTTAGACATGCATATTTTATGAAGTTATTACAAGAAAACAGTGAGAAACATACATGAAACATTGGGGGTATCTTTGTTATTTACTAATAAATGCACATAATCCATTCATGTCCTAATAGAGTTGGATTTTGGAATAGATAAAACTAGTCCTAATCCTATTATAATTAGGACTCAATGGCCGTTTGGTATCACTTCAAATAAGTGGTCAAACCACACAACAAGTGGCAAATAAGTACTTATTCCTATTTGGCAAAAAAGCCAAGAATAAGTACTTATTTTGAAAATAAGTGCTTAAAAAATAAATTGCTCATGGTTTCTTATTTTAAGTACTTAAAAATAAGTGCTTATTCAATTTTTTTGGATAATAGTGTCTCAAACAATTTTGAAATACCAAGACTACCCCTAAGAGTAGAGAAAACCATATCATCGTCTCCATTCGTGCAGGTCACTTATAGTGATGGCAAAAAGCGTTGCAGAGGGGAGAAAAACAACAATTTTTACGATTTAGATCTTAGGTATGGGTTTTTTTTCACATTTTTCCTTGTTCTTTCTATGCTTTCATGCCATTTCTTCTGGTTTTTGCTACTTTTTTCGTTTGAAACTAGATCTATGCCATTTTTGCACATATCTAAGTTTGGGATGACCTACACACATCATACTGCCGGGTAAGTTCGTTTCTAAACATTTTTTATAGTTTCATAGCTTTATACGAATCGCTTGGTATTTTTTATTAATTTTTTGAATATTGTTGTAAATAATATGCCATTACCCGGACTTTTTCTTGCATAAATTGTGAGATATTTTCGCTATTGTTTCATAGCTTTCTGAAAAGTGTTGTTTGAAAGTGCTTTTTAAAAGCACTTTTGTGAAATTACTCTTTAGATGTACTTCTAAAAATCACTTCTTGAAAATACATCTATGTAAAAGTACTTCTTGAAAGTAATTTCATAAACATAGTTTAAAAGCCTTTATGTGAAATTACTTTTTTTTGGGAGTACCTCTAGAAAATTGCATTTAATGAAACTAATTCCATGAAAATAATTTATAAAAGTGCTTTCTAAAAGTACTTCTTGAAAGTAATTTTGTATCTTTTTAAGTAATTTTGCATATATGTATATATATATATATTTTAAAGTACTTCCATTAAGTACTTTTTGGAAGTAACTTGTGATACTATTAGTATTATTGTCATTGTTGATATATTATTATTATTATTATTATTATTATTATTATTATTATTATTATTATTATTATTGTTATTATTATTATTATTGTTGTTGTTGTTGTTGTTGTTGTTGACGTTGTTGTTGTTAATTATTATTATCTATTTTAATTTTTAATACTTATTATTATTACTACTATTTATTAGTATTATTATTAACAAAATTATTATTATTATTATTATTATTATTATTATTATTATTATTTATTTTCATTATTCTTTTTTGTTAATAATGTCACGTGTGTTCCGTTTGGGTCCATGTGTAGTTCCACATGCATGACATGTGGATCCATGTATGTCTCGAGGAGACACCAAACAACAATAAGTACTTATTCAAATAAATACTTAAAAATAGGTACTCATGAAATATGTAATTATTTCTCAAACCAATTATTCACCAAACATATATAGCCTCAAAATGCATACCCAAAACTTGGCTTATCATAATTTGGGCTTAACATGCAAACTTTGACCTTTGTGAAATAGGGTCATATGAGCTTAGGTCTATCGAGTTTGACCTAAGCCATTGTTGTCATGCTTAGTCCATCTCATTGTCTATTTCAATGGGAGGATGATAAGATATATCCCAACACCTAAGTACAGTCTTAATGGGACCCATATGTTGATTCATGATCCTCCAAACACTAACATGTGCGGATGCACACTAACATGCATATGTATGTATAGATATATGACACAAGGTTCAAAATATTGATACGTATCAGTCGATACATAATGCAATAGGGGCTTCCCGATATGCCCATATAGGGGGTGTTTTGGGGTCTCGATCGATTTAGAGGGTGGATAGACTTTAAACCAAGCCCTTTGGACCAGATTCGGAAAAAAAAAAACTAAAAAAATTAAAAAAAAGCTATTGATACTGCCCAATATGCCACTACCGGCGTATTGAGATATTGATATTTTGAAACTTGACATGACATATGTGCACACATACAAACACACAAGTGCATTTATCTCCCACCAAAATGTGTATTGAAGACAAACTAATAGAAAATTACTTTGATTATATTTTATGACATTTCACCAGCATAGTTCATCATCAACAAACATGTATATAAAGGTGTATGCCAAATAGAGAGACCACCACATGATGGGCCATACATCAATGATCTTGCATGCAAAAAGAAGACCCGATAGGATGATGGCAATCATAAGACCTTATCTATCTTTCAAGCACGGCAAGAGGAAGGAAAAAAAGTTGAGTGGTGTTTAGAAGATAAAATGATGGATAAAATACATCATTCTTTCATGATAAAATACATCATTCTTACAATCAAAGAAAAGAATAAGCTGGATATGGAAAAATTATCTAGTGAGCTCAAGTTTTCATGCAATGGACCAATTATGATAGCATTGCTGATTGTTGCTGTTGATAATTTGAAGGTTTTGTGGTTTGGTGTTTCTTCATATAATAACTTTCACTTTTTTCCTTTGAAAACATCTCCTTTCTCTCTCTCATGCTTTTTAGTATTGAGAGAACAATATGATGGTTCCAAAAGGAGTGAAAGTTATAACAACCAATGTATAACATTCTTTTAAATCATTAGCAAAAAGGTTTAGTAATTATTCAAGGAGGAACAGTGCTGTGGATAAGGTAAGGTGTTATTCATCTCACCACATGAAAGTTCTAATTTATATACAATGTACTTGACTAGATCAACTGATTTGATTACCAATCACTGGTTTTGCCTCTTAACGGTCAAGATAAATGCTTTTCAATATACCACCAAATCAAATGGTCACCTTAGATTTGGTATATTACTTCAAATGGTATTCACAAGTTTTTGACCAAGATTGCCCCTATAATTCAGATGCAGTGTCTTAATTTCTTTTCTTATGATCATGTTCACCAATTAGATGAAAGAGGGAGAGGAATCCAAGGATCACAAAACTTGACAAAGAGAAATTTAACAAATATAATGTATAAGGAGATAAAGTGGGAGAAATGAGAGAGAGATGGGGTGGGGGGAATCATTGAATCTAGAGTACTCGAGTAACTTCTTTTGCTAAAGGACATTGCTTTAAATTATTGAGAGTTGTTTTTAAATTATTGAGTGTTTGAGACATTTTTTTGGTGATACACTAGAATCCCCCTTTGAATAGCATAAACCCCTCCAAAGAGGGTGGTTGTCCTAATTGAATCTGAGTCTCTATTGGAACAAACCAGCTAATGTACCAATTGAGGGGTCTTTGCTGGAGTAAACCAGCTAATGCATCAACTGAGCCACCCCTCTGTTAATTATTGAGATACATTGTATGGATAAATAATGAAGAGACACGATATATATTTACTACTAGGGGAATGATAAATAGAGATTAGCATATAAAATTTTTACTTCCAAATATAGTAAGCAGTTATACTATATTTTTAGCAACAATATCCATGATTCAGAGTCCTTGCAGACCAATAATAGAAGTAGCAGCAGTAATGCTTGAAAGACATGTGATGGTTTTGTTTTATATTATGTAGATGTAGATAACTAGATATAGATACCTCTCTCAGGATTATACCATCTCAATCTAACTATTCATTGGGGAGCAGCTTTCAGACAGATAAGAAACCTTTACAGGACAATGGAATGAAGTAAAAAGCAAACAAACAACTCCAAAGAGATACTTGACAAGCAACCCTCTCCACTACTCTTCCTGTAGATGGGGATTTTTATCCTCCTTCCCCTTTTATTAAAATCTTGGGCATAATGATCATGTGAGAGCGATCACACTGAACAAGTTGTGTGAGCTCTACACATCACTGTAGTCTGGTTGGAAAGTTCAAGAGTAACAAATCTTCTGAATGTCTCAAATTTGAAGCCAAGCACGGACTGATACTCTGAAGTCTGAACAAGATAGGGATGACTGATGAGGGATCTCTCTGATAATTGATAATCCTTTTCTCTGAATATTTCTTTAACTTTTTAAAACTTGTGGCTAGCATTGATGAACCTATTAATGATTCAAACTGTTCATCCACTGGGATCGCTCCCGCAGGAGCATCACTCTCGAATTATTTGTTAGAGTGTGCAACTTTTGGGGAGCAAATAAGACTGGGTCCCACATCCTCCATGAGAGTATTTTGTTTCTCGTTTCTTGGCCCTTCTCCCTCCATTAAAATCTTCCCATTCTTGGACCCCCTACAGAGCAAAGAAAAAACAAAAAAGAAAAGATACAGAAAAAGAGAGGGTGGTAGGAGAGAGAAAAGTAAAAAAAAACCCATTTTTACCGGCAAAAGCCGGATGTCTATGTTTTTTTTGCTGGTTCAACTTATATCTCTCTCGCATTCTGTTTTTTTTGGATACCTTTAATTTCATGGGTTTCTCTAACAACCCTTCTGTAATTGATGCAAGCTGGCAATCCCTTTTAGTGCTGAGCAGATTCCTGCTTCAATCAATCTACAGATGGGCAAGGTGGGGAAACCTCGACTAGGTCTTGATAATCTTCAAAAGGGGCTTAGTCTTAATTCCCTTTCCACAAGCTCTGCTGTTGCTGATCGGTGAGTCCTCTTAGAATTGTCTACCAAGCTGGCGTTTTTCTTTGATTTTGAAACCTTTTCTTGCTCCTTAAAACTATACTGCTTTCTGGGTTTTACTTTTTCTTTTTGTTTTCACTGTTTCTTGTTTCTGGGTCCTCTTTCATTTCATTCTCCGAGTACCCATTTTGAGATATTTTTGTTTCCTTGATTCTAAAGCGAGCTTCTATTTCTTGGTTCCTAGTCCATTTCCTTCAACAGTTTCTTTTAGAAGATCAATTTTGTCCCATTTTGACTACTGGTTATTATTCTCTTTTTGTATATTTGCCTTGTGCTTTATTTCATTTCTCTGTGTGTGCTTGTAGATGCCCATTACGAGATTTTTTTTTCCCTAAAAAATTATCTTTTGTTATCTGAGCGTTACTGGGTTTTCTGCGTGCAGTGGGAGTGAGTGACGTTCTCAATGTTTCTTCATTTTGTAAAGTATTGTTCGCCTTTTCAGAAATCCATTTAGGCTATTGTTTCTTTAACCTCGAACTAGTTTTGTTTTTCTTCTTTTTTTTTATTTTTTTTATTTTAATGGATGGAATAGATACCCTCTTTGCTGCTATGGGATTTTTTCTCACTTTTGAGCTCCAAGCTGATCATTGACGCCTTCATAATCTAGGTTCTA
Organism: Nelumbo lutea; assembly: GCF_056320005.1. Lineage (NCBI taxonomy): Eukaryota > Viridiplantae > Streptophyta > Magnoliopsida > Proteales > Nelumbonaceae > Nelumbo > Nelumbo lutea. The sequence continues at coordinate 54,988,734 of NC_142690.1, forward strand.
TACTCTATATGTGCTCCCTTTATGCTTGTATTTCCCTTCCTGTTCCTTTCTATCAATTTCTTCATTTCGTTTTATTGACTCTCATTTCTTTTAGTTATGTCCCTATATAAGGTGGTTTCAGCATTTCCTCTGAATCTTTTCTTTGTTTAATTTCCTCCCCTCTTTTTTCTTTATGTAGGGTTATTGGGGTCGAAAGAAGGATTGTGATTAATCTTGCTTCAAGTTGTTGCTTCGGTTTTCAGTCTGTACTTCACGCTGTTAGTCTGGATTTCTTTTAACCCATTTGAAGTGTTGGCATACGTTACCTCTTTTTCCCTCAATTGTTTCTGTTCCGAGAAGAAGGGAAAGATGGCATTTTGTCCTCCTCGCGTTTCCTGGCTTTTTGTTTCATAGCCCAGAAGCCTGTTTGGGTTTCTGCGATGAATATTACTTGGTGAAGTCTCTATGGTATTTCCCTCTGTTCCGTCTCTCTAACTGTGAAGTGCATTATATAATGTATGTTTGAAGAGGATGTGGCGTATTTTTTTTTGGACTTCTTTATTTTCTTTCATGTTGGTTGAGCTGCTCATGCTTACTCTCTCTCTCTCTCTCTGTCTCTCTCTCTCTTTCTTATCTTACCTGTGATTTTTCTCTTTTAGGCTATGTTTGGTTTGAAGGAAAAGGTAGGGAACCCTATAAAAGGTTTGTAAAGGTTTCCCTATATTTCCCTTCCTTTCCCTATTTTTTCCTTCAAACCAAACACAGCCTTAGTATATGAATATTGTGGTGTTTTATGAACCTTTCAATGTCTTATTTCCGAAAACATGGAATGGCATGTTGATTAATGTATTGCTTGTTTCTTTTGGTTTTATAGAAGCCTATTCTTTTTATTCTGTTTTGCACTATTTTTTTTGAAGAGAATGTTATAGCATCTGATTGAGATTGAGTACTTTACTTTTTTCCACTCTTAAGTTCCACTTCTTCACTCTTAAGGTCTAGTTTTTGTTTTGAATTAAGTGATTACTGGTTAATGATTTTGCTTTGGGGTTTGCTTTCTACTTTATCTATTTCTCGTTTTTGCTCTCTGTTTGAGGTGTTCAAGTTCACAGTTCACATAGAAGAATTTTTATTTGAAGAAGATTAATCTGTACTTTAATGTGGTTTGCTACTGTTTTGTTGTTGTTAAATAGTTTTGGTTGCTTATTTTTTTGTCTAATATTTACAATTTTCTGCAATTTTTGTTCTTGGTGTTTTTATGCATTGAAATTCCATCCAGTATTTATCTTGGGGTTCCTTTGGGGAGCTCCAATAGGATGCTGGCACTATTTTTGCATGTGCACATGTGTTGTATGGGCCTTTCATCCTTGTATATACTTGTTTTAGTGGCTTTTTTTTTGTGTCTATGCCTTCGTTATACTCAAGTTAGGGTTTGTGGCTTGGTAGTTGTTGGCTTTTTCACATGTATGGGCTTGTGTATGTTTTGTTTGGGTTTGGGACCCTTCTCTCCCTCTCTCTCTCTGAAAAGGTAAAGTATTGTATTAAATTGTAAACAAAGGTATAAAGAAAATATACCCCAAAGGGACCTGTACAATGTTAAAAAAGCAAATAAAACATCCCTGTGCTTTGGCAATCACAAAAGAAGAGAAATGAAAAGTCAATGTAGTGCCCTTGGAGAACAGAGACGCAATGACAGCAGAACTAGTTAGTTTACTGCAAGGATTAAGACTTGCGAAACAACTGGGCTTGCACAACCTAGAGGTGGAAGGGGATTCCCAAGTAGTCATCCCTTGGACCAGAAATAGCTCCCAGATTCCTTGGGTATTCAGGCATAAATTCAGGGAGGTTGTAAGCCTAACAAGGGAACTAAATGCTTCCTTTAAGTGGGTGAGAAGAACAGCAAATGGAATGGTAGATTCTCTGGCCAAACAAGGGGCTGTGAGAAGGCAAATGTTTTGGGCAAATCTGTAATCTTTGTTGATTTGGGGTGGAAATCACACCCCAGACCTTGTAATTCTTAATCTTTCATTAATAAGATTCCTTTTCTGCTGATCAAAGGAAAAAAAAAAGCCAATGTAGTGCCTACTTTCTATGCCAAAATTTATTCACTTGAGCTTGGATGCCTTTCCTCTATTTTTTTTGATAGATTAGATGCCTTTCCTCTATTTGATTTATATCAATGATACATGCCTTCCTAAAGATGCCTTTAGGCTGTTGTCAAGTAGGTTACTTTTGTAGTCTAAATATAATTGTGGTTGTCTTTGTTTATTTTTCTGTTTCCATCTATAATCATTAAACTTTGAGTTTGGATATATAATAAGGGATTATTGAATTAATTCTTCATAGGCTAACTGAAGTATGGAGAGGACCCGGCTGGATTTAAGAGTCCATCACTCAGGATCAACACAGTCAGAGGAATCAGCTTTGGATCTGGAAATGAATTACAGCAGTCACCCTAATCTTCCTTTATTAAGTCCACCAACACTTCAAGCATATGCATCAGGTGGTCAGCACTCTGAGAGCAATGCTGCCTACTTCTCGTGGCCTACTTCTAGTAGATTGAATGGTGCTGCTGAAGATCGAGCTAATTACTTTGCAAACCTTCAGAAAGGGGTTCTACCTGAAACTCTAGATCGTCTTCCAACGGGACAACAGGCAACCACCTTACTTGAGCTCATGACTATAAGGGCATTCCACAGCAAGATCTTACGCCGTTATAGCCTTGGAACAGCAATCGGGTATCGTATTCGACGGGGTGTATTGACAGATAGGCCAGCTATTCTTGTATTTGTTGCACGGAAAGTTCACAGACAGTGGCTGAGTCACACTCATTGCCTACCTTCTGCACTTGAGGTGAGAAAGTGAGATATTGTGTTATGGATTTACACTACTTCTATAAGTTAATTATGTTGATGAGTTGATCTTAGCTGTGGCATGTGATTGTACTTATAATTGGCAAATAGCAACAGGATTTAATTGGAGTACTATGTCTTTGAAATGTTAATTGACCATAGAGAAGTACAGATGAGTCTAGGAGATCTGTATTTTCTGTTTAGCCCATGATTTAGCTTTTATTTTCCTCGGAAGTTTATGTTGCTTACTCTCTGAGTAGGGACCTGGAGGTGTATGGTGTGATGTGGATGTTGTAGAATTTTCATATTATGGTGCTCCTGCTCCAACTCCTAAAGAACAGTTATACTCTGAGCTTGTGGATGGCTTACGTGGAAGTGATCCATGCATTGGTTCTGGTTCTCAGGTATCATGTTCTTCTGTTTAGCAACCTTCCTGATTGTATGCTGGTTGGATGATTGGAAAAATTGCTGGTTTACGTGATTAGAGGACTTTTTTTTTTTTCTGTTCTTATTAAAAAATAAAAAGGTAGACTTTATTTCCGTGGATGTCTGTTAGGAGCTGAGCTTATACTGCTTTCTCTGACCTTTTGTTTTCCTTACTTGCTGCAACTTGGGTGGGCTAACCCGAACTTTGCATGGGTTGGGCTTGTGTGCCAAAATTCTGGCTTGACCCCAATATGGGTAGGCTTGGGTAGCCTGAAACCAGACTAAGCTTGGCCTAATCCAATGTGAGGTTGCCTGATCTTCTACCTACAACAGCACTAAGCCACTACCCACTAATCTGAATTGATTTTCTGCAATAAGAATAAGAATCAAAGAAAAGAATAAAACAAGAGAAATAGATAGAAGGAAGAAAAGAGAGAAAGAATGAATAATGATGAAATTACATCAGTGCTCCCAATAGGGTGGCCAATAAAACTAATATGAATCTGGCCCATGGACATAGCAATAAAAATAGAAAAAGTCTCAATACGAACACTAATAAGAAATAATTAGCAAATGAATGAAGCCATAAAACAGGCCCAATAAAGAAAAAATGCTGCCTGACCATTATATCTAAACACTCTCCCTCAAGCTTGAGTAGATGCCCATCATTCCCCGCTTGCCAAGTGTATTCTGTAGCTTCAGAGCTGGTATGCCCTTAGTAAACACATTGGCCAACTGCTGATCAGTTTTCACATAAGGGAGACATATCTCGCCTGACAGAACTCACTCATGAGCAAAATGATGATCCACCTCTATGTGCTTGGTGCGACCATGCTGTATGGGATTGTGAGTAATGTTAATGGCTGCTTGATTATCATAGTATAGTACAAGAAGGACATACCAATCAATCCCCAACTCCTCAAGTAATGAACGTAGTCATAAAGCCTTTGAAAGTCCTTGGGCCATTGCCCTATACTCTACAAGCAACTATAAACTACTTTTTTACTATTTCAAGAGACGAAGGTCTATTATTTAGAGATCCAGTCCAATCTGCATCAGTAAACAGTTCCAAATTCATTGTATTGTGTTTAGAATATAGGATACCTCTATTAGGACAACCTTTCAAGTAAGCAAGAATCAATTGCAAGATGAGTAGTACAAGAGCATGTGTATATTGGCCAACTACACTCAAAGATTAATCTGGCTGATTCATACAGGAATAGAGTAGCTGCCAAACCAATCTCTAATATGTTCCATGATCCTCAAGAAGCTCCCCCTCAGCAATGTTTAAAATGTTAATGTCAGGAGAAATATCAGTCATCCAAATATAGGAAACATGTTGGCAATGTCATATGGAAATATTGTAAACTTATACATGGTGGAAGCATTGTCAAAATATGATGTTATTGGTCAAAAAAATTGTGAAATATGAAAAGATATGGAATGCTATTTTATGTAATGACTAGTTAAGATACATGCTATGCATGTGTGCAAGTAAAAAATTAAACATATATGATTTATGGTATTTGGATTTAATTTTTATGAATTGTACCAAAACCAAGGCAAGTATCTACTTTATATAGTATTGATAGAAGATGCATAGGTAGACCCTTTTAAATTATTATTTGTTCCAAATCATCAAACTACATGATAGAGAGAGTTCAAGCAAAATTTAAACTCATAGAAAGTGCAAATGATTGAAGTGGCAATCATGTTCATTAGGTGGGCAATAATTTTGCTAATCCACATATCTAATATCTTGTTGCCAACCTACGTTATAATACTATCTCTTGTACTCCACTAGGCTATATTTAAACCTGAACTTCAATCTGGTTAATAAAATACCCCATCTGAATTCGATCTGAAGGTCAATTGGATGCACAGGAAGTATATATGAATTCAATTTGATTGGATCTATTGGATTTCAGATCTCGTCTGAGTTTAATGGGCCTGCACTTATCTAATGAGGTTCACAAATTACTTTTGCAGAATACCATTTCCTATAAAAAAAAAAAACTTTTGCAGAATAACCTCATCGATAGACAAAAGGTTCAACAAGTAAAAGGAATCCATTGACAAAAGATTAGGCTAGAGCTTCTAACAGAAGAAATAAAAGATTAGGGAAGAAGAAGCAACCAGTAGGGAATCAGGGGAATCATCCAAACCCCTCAAGTTAATGGTCTTCTAGGAGATCCTAGGGCAAGAGGTAATCACTATCAGGACCAATCTCTTGCCTTTCCTTCCACCATTAAATAAGAAACCAATGAACAAGAAGTTAGCAACAGGCGAACAGCCAATGTCTAACGCTTAGGGAAGAAAAAGACAAGAAGCAACTGGCGGCAATAGGTTTTTTTGGACAAACATGCATTCCCTTCAATTTCATGAAAGCTAACAATACATAGACATTCATCAAACATTATTACATGATTGAAATTGAAAGGACTAACAAAAGAAAAAAGTGCATATACAACAAGAAGGGAATTGAGGCAGAAATATAGAACAATCTTAGGCCTACTTCACACCCTCTTGCTGTAAATCCTGCATTCAAGCTGGGTGTCCTTAGGCATAATGGTTCTCCTGGCATGAATGACAGAGATTGATATACTCAGAGAAACCACCAAGTACACCTCTGTGGCTTCCTTGAGATCAGCCATTGCAGTACTCTGGAAATGGAGATTAATCTTTAAATCTTGAACTATTTTATAGATGAGATGCTAGAGGGCTTTCAAATCAAGAGCTCTGTGCTCTTTTGATACATCTTGGTCTCATGTAGCACCACGGTTCCAGGCTTAAACATGTGGCTTCTTCACTTCTCTGGTTGTTGGTGTTAACTTCCAAGCTTCCTTCTGATAAAAAAAAACTTCCAAGCTTTCTTCTTTGCCAGCTGCTTCCAGGGAGGGTTTGATGAGCACATTTTTGGGTACTGTTGACAGCCATATAATCCACATAGCACCAATAACATTCACTGGGGGATATGTTGATTCTAGTAATACTTTTGTGTTAGTACCCTCGGAAATGGAAATATGCTGTGTTGTTGTGGAAATATTAGGAAATTTGTGGAGATTTTAAACCATTCCCCTTTTATCCTGTAATTCGGGTCAATGAGAGATTTTACATGTTTTACTCCTTATTTCCCTCTATCCCTAAGAAGAACAAGAGCATACTTCCATTGAGAGATATAAATAGATTATACCTCAATTCCCAAAAATACCTCAGTTCACTGAGATCTTTAATCTCAAATTTTGTCCTTAAGAATTTCTTCAAATCAATACTCTTTTGTACATCATTAACAATAAGCACAACGTTATCTACAAAAACATGAGTATACTAATATGCTCACCCCTTCTCTTCACAAATAATGTGTGATTAGTTTGAGTTTGTATATATCCCATCTTCAGTCATCATCATCATCACCACCACCACCACCATCTATGCATTGTTCCAATTTACAAGTTGAAGGGGCTAGAAAAGCTTTGGGTAGACCAAAAAGGACTTGGGTGGAAATAATAAGAAACGATTTGAGTGTGTGTCCATAATTTAAGAATGGATATGGCACTGAACAGAATGGAATGGCAAAACATGAACCATGTAGCTGACCCCATATAGTTGGAACCAAGGACCAAAATATCGATGTCGGGTATCACATCAAACAACTTGGGTACAGATATGAATACAGATACGCTTTGGAAACACATGGATACACTAGAGAAATACATACAAATTCCATAAATACATCAATAACACTAAATTTGAGGTCAAAATAACCAAAAATAACGTATAAATACATAGGGAATGTATATTTTAATGGTAAATATGAAGAAATATATTACAATTAATATAATGGGATGTATAGATATCATACAGTTTTGTTGATAATCCATTAATTAAGAGTCCAAGAATCATATTGAATAAAATTTTACAAATTAATACATGCACAAAGCCATTATTATGCTATATTCTATTTAAGCCCAATACACAAAACCACATTTTAATTACTATATAAATTATTTTCTATTTTACTATTTTTACCTTTCTACATTAACAACAAAGTCAACTAAATATTAAATTTTCAAATTGTAAGTAATATTTTTTTATTGTTGTAAACAATAAATAAGATTGTATCATCAACGAACCATAGATGAGATATTGGTACCCTATCCCTACCCACCCTCCAATCCCTAACCAAATTTCTAGAATCTGTTCTATCTATCAATCTACCCAAAACTACCGCAATTAGAGTAAAAAGGAAAGGAGAAAGGGGATCCCCTTGCCTTATCCCTCTAATTGCAGGAAAGTGATCAACCACTGCCCCATTCACCAAAATAGAATAATGACATATCATAATACAATCTTGTATCCACTTGCACCACCTCTCCCCAAAACCAAAAGTTTCCAACACACAACACCTATATTAAAAGAAACCAATCCACCAAATCATATGCTTTCTCCAAATCCAGCTTGCACACCAAGCCTTTTCTCCTAGTTCTTCTCAAGACCTCTGCACTTTTATTTGCAATAAGAACATGATCAATTATTTGTCTATTCATCACAAAGACACCTTGGTTATGGGAAATATTTTGAGGCAACACAATTTATTTCTCTGAGATAGCATATTGATAATTATTTTGTAAAGATTGTTTACTAAATTGATAGGTCTGAATTCCTTTGTGTGAAACTGTGAATTACATCATATTTCTTTAGTACCAAAGCTAAAAAAGTGGAGTTCAGCCCCAGGTTAGTCACCCCTTTCTCAAAAAAATTCAACAAAGACCTTATGGATGTCCTGTTTAAGTATATTTCAACAGTCCTGATAAAATGCCATGGTAAACTCATCTGGCCTTGATGCCTTGGATCTATCCATGGAAAAGACTGCCACCTTTATCTCCTCTAACTCAAAACTCCTTTCAAGCCACACTTTAAGGTCTTCAGATAACCTAGGTCACTCCTATCCTTCTAACCAGACTCTTGCATTCAAGGTTCTGCTATAAATTGATTTGAAACGATTCATAAATGCTCTTGCAATCTCAGATTGTTGAGTGAGTGTTACATCATCAATCACAAGCTTAGAAATGAAAATTTCTTTCTCCTTCCATTAGCTAGAGCATGAAAAAATTTTGTATTTCCATTCCGCTCCTTTACCCACTTATGTTTAGATTTTTTGCCTCCAACTGATTTCTTAAATAAAATATCCTCTAGTTGTTTCCTTAGAGACCACCTTAACTCCTTATCCCTTTCCTCAAAAAGCCCTTCACCTTCTTTAGCATCCAACTCCTCAATTTGACCAATCAACTCTTGTTTTCTCTCCTCAATCCTTCCAAAGTGCTGGATATTCCATTCTTTGATCTTGGCACTCAATTCCTTCAATTTTCAATGGAATTCCATTCCTTCCCAACTCACCCTTGGGTTACTTTCATTCCACCAAGCTTTTACTTTCTCCACAAATCCAAGGTGGCACAGGTACATGCTTTTTTTATCAGCAAAGAAAATCATTTATTGATTTAAATCTGAAATTAAGATACAATACTATCCATGGCAAAGTAGCTTACAATACTGCCCAAAATAAGGATGGTCTATTAGCTCCTTGCTCGGCTAACACATCCGCCGACCCATTAGCTTCCCATTTAACCCAATTGAAAGTAGAGTTAAATCTCTTTGCAAGTTGGTCAATCTGTCTAAAAGTGAATCTTAGCTTCCAAGGTACTGACTCAATTTGCTTTGCCCATGTTATAATCAGAAGTGAGTCTCCTTCAATTTCTAACTCTCTTGCCCCTAGCTGTTCTACAAGCTTCAGTCCTTGCCATAGAGCCTTTGATTCAGCTTGGATTGAGTTTGCAAACCCAATTGGTCCTGAGAACAAGGGCATCACTACTCCATGATCTAAATAGGGTGGTCTCCTTTCATTCAGCTTGGTGGCACAGGCACATATTCTCAAATCTAAACAGGGTGGGACCCCTCTTACCCAACTCTTCCTTGGAAATAGTGATGGCCCAATGGTCAGAGGTCACCCTAGGCAAAGCCTTGGAGACTAAATCCCCCCAATGATCCTCCCGGTCTGCAGTGAATAAAAATTAGTCAATTTTTGAACACATAGGGGTTTCCTAAAGGTTAGACCAAGTGAAGTTGTGCAATGTGATAAGGTTCTCTAATGAAACTTCTAACCCCCGTCAGTTAATCACCACTGGTATGAGGAAATTTAATGAATTTATAGACATGTGTGAGTTGAAGGAGATTCCTCTTTTACATAGTTTTACTTGGTCCAACTTTAAGGAAAATCCACTATGTTCAAAGTTGGACAAGCTGGGAAATCAATGGGAAGGTTTGGTCTCTAGAGCACTCCCTAGAGTCACTTCGGATCACCACTCCATTAGATTAAGATCAGATTTTTTTTTACATGGTCCCACTCTTTTTTAGATTTGAAAATATGTGGTTGACACATCCAAATTTTATTTGCCAAGTAAAGGATGGTGGAAAGAGGAGCTAAGGGGGATAAGGTGGGAGGGAATCAAAATTCATAAGAAATTGCAAAGATTGAGAGCCAAGATAAAGGATTGGAATAGGGACCTTTTTGGAAGACTAGAAGAAAGGAAGCTTGCTCTCACATCTCAGATTGAAGAATTGGACAAATTGAAGAATGAGAGAAATTTTAATGAGGAAGAAAGGGAATCGAGATGGAAAATGAAGAAAGATTTGGAGGAAGTTCTTAGCAGAGAGGAAATTTAGAGACAAAAATCAAGACAAATGGATAAAGGGGATGGGAACACAAAATCCTTCCATGCGACGGCCAATGGCAGAAGGCGTAAGAACTTTGTGGCTAGGTTGGAGTTAATGGGAAAATGATTTTTAATTAGGATGAAATAATCAGAATCTTTGTGGACCATTTTAAATCCCTTTACAAAAGACCTTTGGAGGATAGGTTGAGTTTAGAAGGATTAGAGTGGCCCTTATTGGAAGAGGAGGTAGCAAGGTGGTTGGAAAGGGATTTTGAGAGGGGGATTCCATGAATATATCTAAAGCACCAAGTTCAGATGATTTTACATTGGCTTTCTATCAGGATTGTTGGAAAGTATTGAAAGGTGAGATTGAAGTCTACAGGGAATTCTCAAACATATATATATGTATGTATGTATGTATTGTTAGCCACTTAACCTTGGAGTTAATGCAAATTTATTGGCTTTGATCCCTGAAAAACCTGATGTTAGTCAACTTAAGGATTTCCAACCTATTAGTTTGGTGATCAATATCTACAAAGTAATTGCTAAGCTTCTGTCTTTGAGGATTAAAGAAATCATAAGCTAGCTCCAAGGAACCTTTGTTCAAGGGAGGCAAATAATTATCAAATTATGATAGCCAATAAATGTGTGGAAGAAATGAAGAGATCTAGGAAGGAAGGATTTGTGTGCAAATTGGATTTAAAAAATGCTTATGACTTGGTGGATTGGAAATTATTATTAAAAGTAATGCAACAACGGGGGTTTGGGTAGAAATTGTGCAATCAGGTCTTTGGATGTGTTTGGTCTTGTCATTTTTCCATCATTGTTAATGGAGTGGTAAAGGATTTCTTCCTAGCTTGTAGAGGGTTAAGGCAAGGTGACCCCCTCTCTCCCTTTCTTTTTACTTTAGTGGTGGATGTTTTTAGTAGACTCCTTTCTAAGGCAGCTAGGGAAAGACAAAGTTAAGGGTTGAAGAGTGGGTAGAAACAGGGTTCCAATTACTCACCTCCAATTTGGAGATGATTTCACAATATTTTGTAAAGGGAGATATCTCAAGAGTGAAGAGATTAAAAGAATTGATCTAGAAGTTTGAAAAGGTATCCAATCTGAAAATGAACTTGGACAAGAGTTGTATAGCAGGGGTTAATATGGAGGAGAATGCCCAAAATTTGGTCCAGAGTGCTTAGAGTGTCATATTACTCCCTTGCCTCTAACCTATTTGGGGCTTCCTCTAGGGGCCAACCCTAAGGAAAGCAGATTTTGGAACCCATTTGTATAAAATATGAACAGAGTTGGTTGCCTAGAAGAGGAGTAATATCTCTTCGGAGGGAGGATTACCTTGATAAGAACTTGGTTTGGTATGATGTTTGCTCAGGGAACTTAATTTGTTTTTGGGAAGAACTTGGTTTGGTAACCGATCCTTAAAGGCCTTGTTTCCTTGTACAAAAGTAAGGTGATTTTGAGTTTTCTAGTCCATCCCATTTCATCTGAGTCACAGTTGGGATTTTGAGTTTCAAAGCGGGTTGAGGGATGGAGAAGCTACCTGTTTGTCAAATCTTCTCCTACTTCTTGATATGACCTGCCTAGAGCTTTCTAAACTAGATAGGAGAATTTGGTGTCCAATCATAAAGTCTTCTTTTCTTGTGCCTCTATTTTTTAAGCTCTTTGTCAGTCCCCTTCCTCTCAGTCTTTTCCTTGGAAGGAAGTTTGGTTTCAGCCGATTCCCCCTAAATCTTAGGCTTTTTGTTGGGAAGTGGTATATGGGAAAATTAACACTTTGGGTTACTTGCAAAAGAAAAGGCCTTTTTTGTGTATTTCCCCGAATTGGTTACTCTTTGTAAATCAGATGGTGAATCTTGTTATCACTTATTTCTTGTTTATTTGCTATAGAAATTTGGGAGTGGTTTTTTTCTTGGTTTGGGTGCAGGTGGAATATGCCAAGGGAGATTAAGATGTTGTTTGATCCATCTACATTTGCTTGGCCAAAGAAAAGGGGAAGAATAATGTGGAGGTGCACCAGAGCTGCAGTGATTTGGACATTATGGGAAGAAAGAAATGCCAGAGTCTTCCAAGAGGAGAGAAGCAAACAACAAATTATGGATTGTGTAATGACTAGAACCATACATTGGCTACAAACTATGGAATTGTTCAGACATTTCTCCTTTGATGACATTTGGAGGAATTGGTTTTTAGTGACTTCTAGTTCAGTGCAGAAGACTAAAACATGGTTGGATTGGAAACCTCCCATTAAAGGTTTTATGAAACTAAACTTTGATGGGAGCAGTCAGGGCAACCCACTCCTTTCTGGAATTGGAGGGACCACAAGAGATGTAGTGGTAGTAGAGGTTGGACAAGGTTCAAGAGAAGCATTACCTAGCTAAGGAGTAGGCATTTGTCACTAGAGTGTTGATCAGCATAGGATGTGTGATCTTTTGCTCCCACCTTGGGATGGATGCTGGTCCTTTAAGCTACAAGAACAAACAAAAAACCGCAATGGTGGTTTCGGAGGAGGAGGAGGAGGAGGAGGAAAATGTAAAGAGAGCTGAACCTGCCTCTGCTCATCAACACTACCATTCTCCCCCTGAGAAGCGGTAGGGAAGCAGGCTAAGACTCAAAAAGGTTATGCCCATAGCAACATAAGACTTTTGGGACACAGGATCATATCATTAAAGCCTTTTTGACCAGAAGGATAGCCAATAAAGATATAGGGGACAGACTTTGGGTCCAACTTTCCACGTGAAGAAGAGAGTTTATGTACAAAACACTTACAAATGGAGAGGAACCAGGAAGAGAGGAGAATGAGAGAACAACAACTGATGGGGTTCTTGAGCTTCCAAAAACCCCACATTTACTAATGTTGCTCATTCATTCATGGGGAATCCAGGGCTGTCAGGTATTGGGGGAATTTTCGGAAATGAGGAAGGGGGTGCCTTAGCCCTTTTCTCTGGCCCGATTGGTGAGGGTGACTCTCTTAGGGTTGAGATTTTAGCAATCTTGGAAGGGATTCAAAAGGGCAAGAGAATTGAATATTAGGAGACTGATTATTGAAGGTGATTCGGAGGTAGTGGTAAATTGGTTAAAGGAAGATAAGATAGGAATGTGGAAATAGAAATACAGCAGTGAGAGGAAAAAGTTCAACTGGTTGGTAAAGGATGTTGAGATAAAGTACAGCTGGGTGAAAAGAACTACAAATTCCTTCGCTGATGGGCTAGCTAAACAAGGGGTGAATAGGGATTCTTTGTTTTGGGCTTATTTCTAACTCTGTACTTTTTCTTTTCCTTGTTTTGGGGGAGTTAAGATAGTTTACCTCCCTCCGTTTTTCTGTAACTTATTCTTAATTGAATTCAATAAAGATTTTTGTTATTGATAAAAAAAAACATGTTGCTCATTCATTCATCCTAATGAAAGATATTTTTAGAAGACACTTAGAGTAAGGATTAAGAATTTAAGACCTTAATATGGACTTGTTTGGGCTTGCCTCGAGGGTCTTGGTTGGGGGTCTTGGAGCAGAGCTCCCGACCTAGCTACTAGACACAAAAGGGAAAAAAACAGAAAAAATGCAGAGATTTTCAAAAGGTGCAGACCTGGGCTGAAGTGCAAGGCACACACCTTTTGAAAATGCTGCACCTAGGGCCTAGGCAAGGTACATCCCTAAAATGCACCTCGCCTGTGCGCCTTCTAACTCACTGCCCAACAGTACTCTTTTGTATGTCTTGATCTTCCACAGAGTGCACTTCAATTTATCCTGCACATCTCCATCCACTTTCTCAGTCACACCCTTGACTCCCCACCCCAGGAGGATTCATTGGAGTCCTCTTCTCAAACTGGATTAATGCATAAATCTCTTGTAAACTGGGTATCTCCTTAGTCCTTACAGCCCAAGGTTTGGACTCTAATAGGTTCATAAGCAGGGTTCTATCCAGCAAGAAAAGCAAAGACACATTGCTGTGAAACAAGAGCTTTGTAAGCTTTGACATTCTTGTTACTCTCCCAGTCGATGGATTGGTAATGGTCCAACTCTTTCCACATATATGAAAGATGAGAGAAGTAGGTAGAAGGAGTTCTGTCCCCTTGTTTTCATGCAGCAGTCTCCACCTGTAACTGATACACTCTAGCATGGTGTCTACGTTCTGAATAGGTAGCCTTTGCTTGGTCCAAATCTCCTTTGCAGTATCCACCTACACGAAACTATTTTTAAAAGAGGGTTGTATAAATGACAACCAGGACATAAGAAGGTAATTATCTTGTTCCCATTTATCATGGGTAGAACCCTTCTCTTTAGGTTCCACAACATCACCATTCCCAGCTGGTTGTATAAATGACAACCAGGACATAAGAAGGTAATTATCTTGTTCCCATTTATCATGGGTAGAACCCTTCTCTTTAGGTTCCACAACATCACCATTCCCAGCTTTCCTCTACTGCCAACAAACAATTTCACTGCCTTAGCCCCTCTAAATGGTTCAGACCATTCAGGAGAGTCCCCGAAATCGGAATAAACAAGTTTTCTACACCTTTGTTGAGGGCCCGGGAATAGGATCTCGTCACGGGTCGGTCCACGGGGAAAACCTCCTGTTTTCCCTTGTTCCTTCCTGCTCGTGATGAACCTATCTTGGCGCCCTTGGTGATTTATCCAAGAGATCACCAACTCTCCTAACTCACTCTTGACTGAATAATTTGATATCTCATTCAATAATGGGGTCTCCTTAAATAGGAGATTACAAGAGTCCTAATCAAGGGGAGTCTCCTTGCTGAATAGGGAGACTTCCAGTTCTATCTTGCAAAGGATAAGATAAGCTAATCCTAATCTGATAAGCTACTAACAAGATAAGATAAGCTAAGCTAATCCTAATCTGATAAGCTATTAACAAGATAAGATAAGAGATAAGAACAAGCAAAATGGCTAATCTAATCTAGATAAGGCTGCTGTTGCCGAACTGGGTAGGATGAGCATCACTGAATCCTTGCTGCTGCTGGCGGTGGGCCCGGGGCCTGTTGCTGCCGGCGGCGACGGTACGTCTTCCCGAGGAAGGCGTCCATAACACTACTCCCCTCCTGGACTACGAGCTTGTCCTCAAGCTCGAAAGCTGAATATGTGGCTTGGAACTCTGCCAATGGGATCCATGTGGCTTCTGTTGGCGGTAGATCACACCATTCCACCAAGACTTCAAGGATTCCACGATTGAAACGAGAGCGGGTGACAGTTTTAGGCTGGGGGACCCGTTTGCCATCTTTCAAGGGTGGCAGGGAGGGAACTTGGTCCGAGGGAACACCCGTAAATGGTTTTAGCAAGGAGATGTGGAAGACATCATGAATTCGGCTAGTCTTTGGCAATTCCAGCTGGTAGGCCACACTGCCAATCCGTCGCAGAACCTTGTAGGGCCCATAGAACTTAGGGGCCAGCTTCGGGGCGGCCTTCTGGCGCAAGGAGCGCTGCCGGTAGGGCTGGAGCTTCAACCAAACAAATTGTCCTGGATCGAACGACAGTTCCCGGTGGTGCTTATCATAGTGGAGCTTCATGCAGAGCTGGGCTTGCTGTAAGTGAATGCGGATGTCGGCGAGGAGGGCGTCGCGGTCCTGTAAGGAGTGATCGACTGCGTCCAAGCGAGTAGATCCGGGCTCGTAGGACATCAAGTGGGGAGGATCCCTGCCGTAAACGACGCGAAAGGGGGTCATGCCGAGGGAGGAATGGTAGGCCGTGTTGTAGCAGTACTCGGCCCAAGGAAGCCATTCCAACCAACGTTGGGGTTGATCGCCTAAGAAACAGCGGAGATATATCTCGATAGTGCAGTTAACCACTTCCGTTTGGTCGTTGGTTTGTGGCCGGTAAGTTGATGAGTAGGCCAGGGTGGTGCCGTGTGGTCGAAATAGTTATTTCCAGAAGGCACTAGTGAAGACCGGGTCTCTATCGTTGACGATGGATTCCGACAACCCATGTAAGCGAAAGATATGTGTAAAGAAGGCGAGGGCAACCAAAGTGGCACTGTATGGGTGTGATAGAGGAATGAAGTGCGCGTATTTAGAGAAGCGGTCGACTACCACAAAGAGAACTGATTTGCCCCCTACCTTGGGAAGTCCCTCAATGAAGTCCATGGATATGTCGACCCAGATCTGCAATGGGATGGAAAGGGGCTGAAGGAGGCCTGCCGGGTGTAGGTTTTCCCGTTTGTGCTGTTGGCATGTGGAGCAATTCTAGACAAAATCTCGAATAGAAGTCTTCATACCTCACCAATGGAAATCAGTCCGAACGCGGTGTAGTGTTTTTTGAATGCCCTCATGGGTGAAGTTATGGATGCTGGTGATGATGGTGGGAATTAACGGGCAGTCTGCTAGAAGATGGACTCGTCCTTTATACAGTACCAACCCGTCGTGAAGTGACCAATCGTGGTCGGCCATGCCGGTCTGGATCTTTTGCAGTAAGAGCGACCATTCCGGGGACCGTGGCGTTGCCTTCTTAATGTTGTCAAACAGAGAGATCCCAGGTTGGGAAATGCTACATAGAACCATCGCGTCTTCTTCTCGCCTAGACAGGGCATCAACTGCGCGATTAGAGGATCTTGCCTTATATTCCACCCGGAAGTCAAACCCGAGCAGTTTGCTAACCCAATGCTGCTGAGGGGAAGTGGTGAGACGCTGCTCTAATAGGTATTTGAGGCTATAATGATCAGTTTTAACGATGAACGACCGCCCCCACAAATATGGCCTCCAGTGCTGGATGGCTTGGGCAAGGCCGATTAGTTCGCGCTCATAGGCTGGAAGCTTCAGATGCCGGTCGGCCAATCTGCGGCTGAAGAAAGCAATCGGGTGCCCTTGCTGTTGTAGTACGGCCCCGATATCCACTCCGGAAGCATCGCAATCAACTGTAAATTCGAGGGCAAAATTAGGTAATTGCAGGATAGAGGTTGAAGACAGTGCATTTCGTAGTGATAGAAAAGCTTCATCAGCTGCGTCGTCCCACCGGAAGGAGTTTCTCTTCAACAGGTTGTTTAACGGGGCTGCCAACACTCCATAGTTTTGGACAAATTTGCGGTAGTAACCTGTTAAACCGAGGAACTCGCGTAAGGCCTTGGCGGATTGAGGTTTGGGCCATTCTGTTATAGCCTAAATCTTGGAACTATCAACTGTGACACCCTACCCATGGATGATGTGGCCGAGGTAAAGAACCTGTCGTTCCCCAAAGGGGCACTTGGACCATTTCAGGAATAAGCTGTGTTGGCGTAGGAGTACGAAAACGGTGCTCAGATGGTGGACATGCTCTACCCATGATTTGCTGTAGACGAGGATATCATCAAAGAAAACTAAAACAAATTTGCGCAGATGGGGTTGGAATACCTCATTCATTAGTGCCTGAAATGTAGATGGTGCATTGGAGAGTCCAAATGGCATGACTAAAAATTCGAAGTGGCCATGGTGGATGCGAAAAGCAGTCTTCTTCACGCCACCGGGAGCCATGCGAACTTGGAAATATCCGGACCTAAGGTCCAACTTAGAGAAATACTGGGCACCATGCAGCTCGTCCAGCAGTTCGTCCACAACGGGAATAGGGAACTTATCTTTGATCGTTCGGTCATTGAGTTCTCTATAGTCAACACAAAACCTCCATGTTCCATCCTGCTTCGCCACCAACAGAACCGGCGAAGAGAAGGGGGAGTGACTTTTGCGTATGATCCCTTGGTTCAACATCGCTATACATTGTTTTTCTATCTCATCCTTCTGCAAGTGAGGGTAGCGATAAGGCCTGACAACGACTGGTGCTGAACCCGCCACCAAAGGAATACGATGGTCGCAAGCTCGGGAAGGGGGAAGGCCCTTCGGTTCCTCGAACAGATCTGAAAACTCGACGAGAAGTTTTTCTATGGTTGCTGGTTCTGTCTGGAGTGCATGAACCTGCGATGTCTTCTCTTTAACCCTGCAACCGTGCCATGAAACTTGCACGCCATTCAGGTGGAAGGTCATGGTGAGTGCACTGAAGTCCCACAAAATTGGGCCTAGGGTAATTAACCACTTGACCCCGAGAACAATATCGAACTCATCCAATGAGAGTACAAATAAATCAACAAGAATTAGTTCAGAATTGACCTGTACTGGAACGTCCTTACAAATCCCTGGACTGTTAACTTTTTCACCATTTGCGATGGCTACTTGTAGTCGCGGTCGGAGTTCTATTGGTAGTTTTAACTGCAGGGCTGCATGTTCACTTATGAAGTTGTGTGTGCTCCTTGAATCGACAAGAATGCGCACCGGATGACTTGCGATCTGTGCCTGTAATTGCATGGTCTGAGAGGTTTTAATACCGGTGATCGCATGGAGAGAGATCTCTGGTTCGAATATGACGGGTTCCCCTTCCTCCTCCTCTTGCTCATCTATGAGAAGGCAAAAAAGCCTCTTGCATCTATGTCCTGCCGAGTAGAGGTCATCACAGTTGAAACATTGACCTCTCGCTCGGCGCTCTGCCATTTCTGCCCTGGTCAAGCGCTTGACGGGAGGAGTGACCATGTTATTGCTTGTACTTGTCACTGCTCTAGAGGTGGTGGTTGTGGGAGGCTTCATTTCCCGGCTGGTAGCAGAAGAGGGGGTCATTGCTGCTGGTCTTGGGGGCACCCACGAGTTCGGTGGACGACCCACATTAAAAAGTCCGCGGCTGAGCTACAGCTTGCGCTCAAATGCGCGGGCTAAGTTCATGGTTGTGACCAAATTTGGGGGATTCTGCATCTCGACATCCACTCGTAGGGGTTTTGCTAACCCTGCTATGAACATATCTACTTGCTGGTTTGGTCGCACGGAGGATGCCCTTGCGAGGAGGGTTTGGAACTGTCGCTGGTATTCAGCAACTGTTCCGGTCTGTTTAAGTTTAATTAGCTCGCCCAGTGGGTTGCTGGTCAATGGGGGTCCGAACCGAAGAAGGCAATAGGATTTAAACTGGGGCCAACTGAGCCCGGGTTCTTCTTGCTCTAATCGATAAAACCAAAGCTGTGCTTCTTCTGTTAAATGAAAGGCGGCTAGGCTTACCTTGTCCTGGTCATTTGTTCGTTGATTCCGGAAGAATTGCTCGCAGCGATACAGCCAGCCTAGGGGGCCTCCGTTGTCGTTGTACGATGGGAACTCCAGCCTGCTGTACTTGGGGATGATGGCTGCTCCATGGTGGACGGACTGCTGTTCATCGGAAGACTCCGGCAGATCTGGTTGGCGGTCGTTAGCTGTTGTCCCTCCGTCAGAGTTTTTTTCCCTGTTGGAAAGAAACATCTCCATTAGTCGTCGCAGTTCTCGCACTTCACCTTTGATCTCACGAACTTCGAAGTTGGTCTCCACGAGTTGGTGCTCGAGGTCGTGGACCCTGGAAGGTAGTTGCTCCAGATCTCCCATGATGCCTTGCTCTGATACCAAGTTGTTGAGGGCCCGGGAGTAGGATCTCGTCACGGGTCGGTCCACGGGGAAAACCTCCTGTTTTCCCTTGTTCCTTCTTGCTCGTGATGAACCTATCTTGGCGCCCTTGGTGATTTGTCCAAGAGATCACCAACTCTCCTAACTCACTCTTGACTGAATAATTTGATATCTCATTCAATAATGGGGTCTCCTTAAATAGGAGATTACAAGAGTCCTAATCAAGGGGAGTCTCCTTGCTGAATAGGGAGGCTTCCAGTTCTATCTTGCAAAGGATACGATAAGCTAATCCTAATCTGATAAGCTACTAACAAGATAAGATAAGCTAAGCTAATCCTAATCTGATAAGCTATTAACAAGATAAGATAAGAGATAAGAACAATAAGATAAGAACAAGCAAAATGAGCCAATCTAATCTAGATAAGGCTGCTGTTGCCGAACTGGGTAGGATGAGCATCACTGAATCCTTGCTGCTGCTGGCGGTGGGCCCGGGGCCTGTTGCTGCCGGCGGCGACGGTACGTCTTCCCGAGGAAGGCGTCCATAACAACCTTATTCACAACTGAGGGTTCCAGTCATGCTAGATGTGGCTGAATCATCAGAATCCATTGCCACTCAACCAAAGAAAAAGATTTAGATCTGCTATACTGCAGAACTGCACATCTACAAGGGTTGGCTACCTGTACAAACCCTAAAAATATCACACTACAACTGATCACAGCCCAAAAAGAAGGTTCTCTGGTCTGTTGAACAGAAAAAACCCCTCCCACAAATATTGACTTTGCTGTCAATCTAAAAATACACTTAAGGAAAGCTAGACAGCAAGACTTTTTTGATTGACAGGAAAGCCAGCAATAAACAGATCTCTTTGACCATTAACACAGGTTATACACACCTCAGAAACTTGCCCAGACAGATCAAACTACCGAAGGAATAACTAGGGCTGATGGAGCAACCATGTGATCCTCTACAACACAACCAGGAGAGTCACCAAGTATTTGAACTCTCATCTGCTTCACTCTACACCTACAGAGAAGAGACAACAGCAAACTTTCCAAAATAGGAGCTTTCTATATCACCAACAATCCTCAATGAATCCTCCTTGGCACCACTACCAATCTTGTAATCTTTGACCAGTGCAAGAAACCAGCCAAGAGAAAACTGTCTCCTTTGAGAGAAAAAGGGAAACTGAAAACAACTTCGAAGTCAAGAGAGCAGCAGTACACTAGATGGATCTAATGCTTGATACCATGCTGTCCATAGTGTTTTAAAAGCACAAGGGGCAATTTGCACCTGAGGTGCATGCCTTTTCGAAGCAAGGTGCAAAATTACAAAAATACAAAAAATGCAAAAAAAAGTCAAAAAATTAAAAATTACGGAACATAATATTAATAAAAATATAACAAATTTTAAAATAAATATTTAAAAAACCTATTATCTAAAATGAAAATACATAAACATACATGTAAAGCGTATTCAAAAGAAAATTTAAAAATAAAATCAAACATATAAAACATTTTCAAGCATGTAAAACCCACAACTTTTTTTCCTCAATTGCATTACTTCAAATAGCTAATGTGATGTAAAACATCTTGCATTTTTTATTCTATGAGCTGCCTTTGTACCAAGCCCCTAGAAAATGATCCTTACACATGAAAATGATTTTATAATCTTAATTACCTTTTAAGAAGATATTTTACTAGGATGAATGAATGAACAACATTAGCAAATAGGGGGTTTTCGGAGCTGCGGTCCTCCCCAGCCCAGCTGCTAGGTTCAAAAAGAACAAAAAGTGCAAAAAATTAAAAAGGAGCATGCCTTAAAATGCGCATGGCCCGAGTGGCTTTTAAATCACTGGTTATCCAGGTGATAAAGGTGCACCTAGGCACACAAGCGGTCATTGAGGGGCCTTAGCTGGTGATCCAGGTTGTTTTCCTCTCAATGATGAAGCTTATCCTCTACTGTCTTATTGGCTGACCTTGACCCATGTTATTTAGGGGTTATATCTAATATTCAAGGTTTGCCTCAATTTGGTATGCTCTAGCAGCACTTATGTCTTAGCTTGGTAGGCATGGAGTGGATTTGCTCTTGATAACTTTATAGACATGCTAAAGCCAGCATTTTAAAAGCAACAAGCACAACTAAAGCACACAAATTATGAAAGAAGTAAATTCTATTAGCTCAATTGGGTAAGGTATTCTATTATTAATGTGAATATTCTAGCCTTGAAAATTCAACCCCTACATGGGTAAACTATTTAAACTCAGAATCATACTTTAGTCTCGACTCAACTCAACTCAAAAACCATATTACAGCCTATAATATGGTAATTACCTATTAAAACATCAAATTCAAGGTGAACTCATCAGAACATAGCAATAAGCTAGGTGAGACATCCAACAAAATGGGCCTTTCCTATGAACCACACACCATCTAAAACATTAGTTGAAGCAATGGAAAGGATAGAATGTGGGATCTCATGGGAAGCCCACAACCATCATTTTTGTACTCATGTGGGATGTTTGGGAAGAGAAGAATAGATTCATTTTTGACAAGCATTTTGTGGCTAAGTTCTTTTCCTCCCTATCTATGGGCTTATGTATCGAAAGAGTTTTGAGGATGTCTTCCAGGTTGACCTCAGAATTTTGAATCCTCTCTGGGAGTCTCCATTGCGTATTCCTACCTCTCCAGCCCTTAGCAAGATGACTTTACTGTTTGATTGTAGCATTCTTGACAATCCAGGGGCAACTCACGTTGGTAGGTATTTTTTGATGCTAGTGGTGATTAGTGTTTTGAACCTGCAGTTGAACTGGTTGACCCATCACCTGGCCAGAATTCTGAGTCCATTTCACTATAAAACCTTATGTCTGCAAAAAGAACAAAAAAAAGTAATGTTGACTCAGACAACAACTCAGTGACCTGGGCCACTTGGCTGATTGAACAACTGAACCATTTGGCCCTGTTAGTGGGTCATGGATCAGATATGGGATTATAGCTGATAAGGGCAACTTTTAGGCCCTAATACCAATAAAAATAATACTTTTAATATAATTTCTAGAATAGGTTAACTTTTTAAAAAAATATATCAAATAAGTGCAAAACACTGTTCATATTTTTCCTCTTCCAAACCACTTCCGCCCCAGCCCAGCCCTGCAAACCTCAATGACCACCATCCTCCAGCGCCGCCTCCGGCAACGCCTCCGCGCAGCGTTGGTGGGTGGTAGTCATTGAGATTCGCAGGGCTAGAGCAGAGGTGGGCGGGGGCGGCGGTGGCGGCAGCGCTGGTAGATGGTAGTCATTGAGATTTGCAAGGCTGGGACGGAGGTGGGTGGAGGCGTTGCCGGAAGCGGCGGTTCTGATGAATGGTTTGTAGGAGGAAGAACATGAACAGTGTTTTGCCCTTATTTGATATATTTTTTAAAAAGTTAACCTATTTTAGAAATTATATTAAAAGTATTATTTTTATTGATATTAGGGCCCAGAAGTTGCCCTTATCAGCTATAATCTCATCAGATATTATTTTTTTTTCTGTATTTTATCCATTGCTGTCATAAATAACATAATTCTTATTTATCAAATTTATTTTGTTTGCTATAATGAACATTTAATATTAGAGATATGCCCAATTTTTTCTACAAAATTTCTGTATTTTTTCTGTGATTTAACTATAATGTCATGGGTTGACTTGTTTGACCTGGACGGTTGAACCACTGACCCACCACCTGGATGGAAAAGTGGTTCCATGTCCTGGTTAGTTTAAAAAAATTGGTTCTGACATCTTATAGGCATAAGGTGGACCCATTGGAGATGCTGGCTCATTGAATTCCATGGTTTTTGTCACTTCTTATGGGGGTAAGAATTGCCATACAGTGGTAACTCTATTTTCATAGAAGGTAGTCCCAGTAGGCCTTGGAGAGTCTCTCTTAAGAAAATCCGTGGTGATTATTCAGGTCATATCAGATGGAATGCAGGGTGACTAAAAATTTAAAATGTAATTGCTGAATAAGGACTTTGAATTTATTTTGGGTATTAATGATGGTACTCTTCTTCCTTAAGTTGCAAATCTGAGGGCTGTCTTCTATCTAGCAATGGGATTCCCTGCAAGCAAAAACTCTGCCCATAGTCTGAAAGCATGGGAATCCAGTCACACATTTGGAATATCTCCCCATGAATTTTACATACATGTATGGGAGATATTCCCAATGTGCATCTGGATGCTGTGTGCATGGAGTTTTTGCTTTCAGGAGATTTGGACTTTTCTATTTTTTTTTTATATAGCCTTGTATATCTCCATGTATAGTTGTACGCCATTTAATTATCATTTCTATAACATAAAGTTGCTTTTAGTCGACAAAAAAGTGCAAAGCTCTAAAAGGACCTGGGGAGGGTGAAAATGAAGTTGATGGAGAAAAAAAAGAGTACTTGATCTTTAGCTGAATGTATGGTCCTACTTAGAGGGAAGAGACAGGAATAGTGCAGCCAGTGCCTATTATTCACAGACACAGTAAAAACACTAGGATAATGATGATATCTGCCATGCAAAAAGGACTTCCTCTCTATCTAGACAAACTCTTTTTTGTTTTCCTTGAAGTATAAATGGAATTATTTTAAAATAATATATATCAGAATATGAATGTATTGAATATATTTTATGGACATCACCTGGCCTCTTGAGTTTGGTGAGATGTGTAAGATATCATGGCACACTACCATGTATTACTTATTCAGAATTGTGCTTATTTTCCAGATTATGTTCAACCATGGGATTTCTCAGTGTAAGGTTTTCTGATGTTGCTGTATCTAAAACCTAGAGAGGCTGCTCGTGCATCCATTCCATGGAGTTGGACTGCAAGTTGTCTTTAACATTCTGTTCCCTGGTATATACTATATAGAGGTGGTGGGTCAACTTGAATGATATTTGTCATCTTCTATCTGGTGGATTAGTTTTGCTAAAAGTTATAAAGATACCTGCCGGTGAAGTCAGTGGAGATGGTTCCTACTAACCTGGGATCAAATCCTTTCATCACTCCTTACCTGAATTTGCCTGACGAAAAAAAGGAAAAAAAAGAGAAAACATGTGTTGTGGTGTACCTGTATTGCTCTTTTGGTTTATCTATTCAATGAAACAACCTCACATTATGTTCCTTTGGAGCCACTTAAAAGTGTATTGGATTTTTGGAAGACCATTGCAATGTAAACGTTGTTATCCCTTTCTATGTGAAGGGAAGTAACAGGGCTTCTGTCACGAGCTTAAATTATGATGCAAATGATTAGGAGTTGTATTTGTATCCCTCTTGTTTATTCAGCTTTGTTCTGAACATTCTATTTCTTTTTATTATGATATTTTGGCA
This sequence comes from Nelumbo lutea, assembly GCF_056320005.1. NCBI lineage: Eukaryota > Viridiplantae > Streptophyta > Magnoliopsida > Proteales > Nelumbonaceae > Nelumbo > Nelumbo lutea. The sequence continues at coordinate 55,013,428 of NC_142690.1, forward strand.
CTTGAACCTTTATCTGTATTTGGGATATATTTAGCTTTTACTAGTTCCAGCTTCAAACATTCCTCTAGGGAATATGTGTAGTTATATTTTCTCCCTTTTTATTTACTTTTAGATATTGTTTATTGTGATTCTTCATGTTAACATTCTATGCTTGTGCTCAGGTAGCTAGCCAAGAGACTTATGGAACTTTGGGTGCCATTGTAAAGAGCCGAACAGGAAATCGGCAGGTTGGTTTCCTCACTAACCGGCACGTTGCGGTTGATCTAGATTACCCAAATCAGAAGATGTTTCATCCTTTACCACCCAGTCTGGGACCTGGTGTGTACCTAGGAGCTGTAGAGAGAGCAACATCATTCATCACAGATGATCTTTGGTATGGGATCTTTGCTGGTACAAACCCAGGTAATGCGGTTCCAAATTGTTTGCTATTTATGTAAACATATTGTCTGTCAACACTGATTAAGATTGTTCAAGATAGCACACTAATGAATCTAGAACATAGACTTGACTCATAGACCACTTTTTACCCTCATTTGTCCAAAATTTGAAAGTAGGATTTTTAACCATCTGGTTAATTAGCATATTTGGGATATGAAGAATGCTAGATGGGCAAAAGAAAAAAGCAGAAACCCATTAATTTATCTTGTTTCAGGCAATTCAGCAGGGCAGTTCCCAATACCAGATCTTCTAAGCAGGGTATTTTCTGATAACAGATCTTTGTTACAAGTTACAACCCACACATAGTGGCTTAACTCATTAAGTAGTATGCTCCAGTCTGGCTGCACGGTGCCATGTATGCTATCATAGATAGGGGAAATTTGCTTCTTGTTTTTGCATCTTTTGTGCTCTTTTCCAATGAATAGTGTATTTGGGTTTGGTACTTGTGGTTTGTTCAAAGCAAGTGAACTTGTTTGAAATTTGATTCGGTAATTTGTCTTATGCACATTATTGTGTAATAAATAAGGTTGCAATCATTTTCTTCTACAGTTATGCTTTTACCACTTTGCAAATGCATCTTTTATGGATTTGTATAATTTAATTACAACCTGACCCCCACGCATGCCCATTCCAATTTGGTGCATGTGCAGAGACCTTTGTACGAGCTGATGGGGCGTTCATTCCCTTTGCTGATGATTTTGAGATTTCCAATGTAACTACATCTGTGCAAGGTGTAGGTGAGATTGGTGATGTCAAGTTCATAGACTTGCAGTCTCCAATCAACAGCCTCATAGGGAAACAAGTTGTGAAGGTTGGAAGAAGCTCTGGCTTGACTACTGGGACAGTAATGGCATATGCCCTCGAGTACAATGATGAAAAAGGGATATGTTTCTTCACTGATTTTCTTGTTGTTGGGGAGAACCAACAGACCTTTGACCTTGAAGGTGATAGTGGGAGCCTCATCCTCATGACTAGTCAGGACGGTGAGAAGCCACGACCAATTGGAATAATATGGGGTGGGACAGCCAATCGGGGGAGGTTGAAGCTGAAAGTTGGCCAACCTCCTGAGAATTGGACAAGTGGTGTTGATCTCGGACGCCTTCTTGATCTTCTAGAACTTGAACTCGTCACTACCGGTGAAGGACTTCAAGGTTTGTGTTTATAGAATGATGGATCTCATTTTGTTGCTTTCGTTTTTGAATTGCCCTTCCCCCAACACACGCCCCCACTTTCTCTTTTTAGGTTCATATATGTGATAACACGTTAATGATCTTTTCATTAATATAGTAGCAGTGCAAGAACAAAGAACTGCTTCAACAGCAGCCTTGGACTCTATTGTTGGAGAATCATCACCTGCAGAGGGAACACATCTGAAGGACAAAACTGGGGAAATCTTTAAGCCTCTGGGTTTTAATCTTCAGCAAATCCCTATTGAAGATCGACCGCAGACAATGACTCACCCTTTTACACACACTGAATTTCATGTAGATGGGGTCGAGGCACTTCCCAGTGTTGAGCATCAGTTCATTTCCAACTTCATTGGACAATCTCCAGTGCATCAAAAAGATCAGCAGGACCACCCAGAGTCAAAGGGCCTTTCTGCATTAAGGAATTGCTCTGATGAAGACCTTTGTGTTTCACTGCATTTGGGAGAACGTGAACCCAAGAGAAGACGCTCGGGGTCCTCTTTCAGTATTGAAGAACAGTAATGATTGGAAAGTGTTTAAATAACAAGGGGGGATTGCCTCATTTTGCCTGTGGACCCTTCTTTGAGATGTGTTCTGAAGATGATCCTTCCGACCAAAGTTTGCACCATGGGCTCATGAATATTTCATTGGAGTTATCTGGATTATATGGATGGATCACATCAGGGGAACATGACTGATTCAAGTGGAATTCACCATCAACGATCTTTGAAGCTCAGAATCCGGCCAAATCAATGATTTGGGCAGTTTTTGCCTTTTTCCTGAGTCCGGGGGTCATAATATTTTTAATAGAAAATGTGAGAACAGTACCTTTTTTTGTTATTCTCCATAGAATTATGTTCGTTTACTGATTGTAACTCTTGAAGTGGCAGTTCCAGCAGAAAGTTAACCTTGGCAGGTCAACTTGAATGAAGTTGTCAGTGACATTGCAAATGATCTTGCTCTGGTATTGTTGGTCACTTTGACCTGAGAAAATGCTAAAAAACCAGAAAAATGGAAAAACAGAATGTTCAAACTTTTAGTCCGGATGGGCCTGGCATGGTATTCATTGTAGATGTGGTGGTTGTGATATTGGTGTCCAGTTCTGACATGTCAAAAAGAGGACCTCTTTTTCCATGTGCTTTCCAAGAAGAAGAGTCAAGCTCTGTTGCTTACAAGGCTGGGTTGGTTGATTGCCAAACTGCAAATTTCATTTTTATCAAGTAAAATGTTTAGGAGGTAAAATGAAGGTGAAGAGAATCTTGGTTTAGTTTTGGTTCAGATTTTGTTTTACTTTGTTTGTTTAAAGGGAAGTAAACGAGTAATGAAACAGCATTGTTGTCCTCACCTTATATGGGGGGGAATTGAGGAAGGGGTGTAAAATTTTGTATCCCATTTTGGGATGCAAATTTTACAATCTCATGGAGATGAAAATGATATGGGCCTAGTATAAAACCTGGTGAAAAGTTTTCTCCTGTAGGTGCAATAGGTATTTGCAAGACGGCATATTTTCTGTGTCAAGAGCCATTGCATGTCTGAGAGATTAGCACTGTATATCTTTCTAGCATAACAGATCCTGGTTTTTATCCCCCTTTTTTTTTTAATAATTGTTCTTTTCTGTCGTAATTATAATGGCTCTTGATTGGTAATTTTTCTGTGCTTCCGTTCTTGTATGGTTTTATTCCAGGTGAGTTCAACTTAGGTTCACCGTTCACGTGGTGGTTGTATATCTGATCTGCCATCTGCATTCCTTCCGTTTGTGGCTGGCCACCTCTTCCGCCCTTCTACAACCTGGGTTGGAAAGTTCAGTGCAACAAGGTGTCAAAACCTCAGTGCGTCAGTTTTGGGAGTTGGCACTTGGGAGTTGGTTTCCTGATGAAAGGAATCAGTTCTTGAGAACTTCTGATCAATGTTTTCAAAACCGGACCAGACCGGATGGTTGGACCAGAAAAACTGGGAACCGTTGAACCATCAACCTGGATAATGGTTTTTGGTCTTTTTTGTTATTTTTTTTTTATTTTTTGTTAGAGTGGGCCGTCTGCTTGGACCAGATGGCTGGACTGTTTGACCTGGAGCAGTTCCCTGTCTGGTCTAATTTTAAAAAACCTTGCTTTTGAGGATTATCATGTGACCGCTTGTTTATCAGAATTCAGGCTTCTTAGAAGAGATAAAGATTTTTGAGTTCTTTGTTTCTTAGTATGTGTTTGGTTACTATTACATTTATCGAGTAAACGTTCTGTACTTGTGTGGCTGCAAAATCGAGAAAAGCAATTAATGAGGGCGTTTATGATACATAGGCACCACATCAGCAAAGGAGCCAATAAACGCCTATCCATTGGGGGAAGCTTCTTAAAATGTGAGGCGCACAAAAATCAATGTTTGCATACATATGAATGCAATTAATGAGGCCTTTACAGATGTGGTGCCTATGTAAGAGTGTTAAATCAATAAACATAAATGGAACCAAACATAAATGCAATTAATTAGGCAAGTGGCCTAATTGGTTGGAGGGGATTGCTAAGCTATTAACAAAGGTTCATAATATAAGTATCAGTGTGTATCGACTGATATGTAGTCTTTTGAACCCAGTGATGCATTAAAGAGATTTAGGAATTACGCCATGTGGCCAATTTTTGAAGGTTAACACGCTTCCTAGATATGTCCTGGTTCTACTCTTGAAGCTTGAAACATTTTTAATCTTAGTGTTGCCCCACTTCTTTGTATATCACACATAACGATACTTTGAACCTTGAATGTAATGAACGAAAAGATCTTGGGAGAAGGCAACTGTTGATTGTTTCTGCCTTTATCATACAATGAGAGGTAAGTTGGCAAAATGGGGAGGGCTTCTTGTTTGCCTTATGCTGGAAGGAAAACTTTGATTCATTCCGTATTAAATTCTATCCTGGTATATATTTTGTGCAATTTCCAAAGAGAACTCTTCTAGCAATGGAGAAAGTTCAAAGGAACTTTTAGTGGAAGGGGGGAGGGTTTTGGAAAAGGGGTAAAGTGGCTAGTTGGAACAAGTTGTGTGCTCCGGTCCGGGAAGGGGGCCTTGGATTTAAACAAGTTGAAATTCTTAATAGAGCTATTTTGAGTAAACTTGCTTGGAGATTTTTAGAGGGAGCAGATAAGCTGTGGGTTAAACTGCTCAAAAGCATATATTTAACTAATGGTGAGTTAATTTCTAGGAAAATTTCAATCTCTGCTTTGGAAAAATTTAGCAAAAAATCTCTTTAGAGCTTATTTTCGTATATTGGTGTGCAAATTTCTGTTAGTTCCCAAATTAATGTTTGGAATTTTCCTTGGATATATAAGGATGAATCTTTTTATGTTCCAATGAGTCCTAAATAAATAAATAAATAAAGGTGAGGGAGTTAATAAATCAACATGACAAAGTTGGGACCAACAAGAAGTAAACCAATTGTTCTTGCAAGGTGATGTTAGTTCTATTTTAAACATGCATATTTTTCATTGCCCCCCACATGTCCCACAGCACATCCCGATCGTGTATTAGGAACATCTCTCGATGATAATACCAAAAATGATGATGCCATCATCGGAAGATAGGTTTGTCTGGAAGATGACAACTAATGGGAAATTTTCTATTAAGGCTGCGCTTGGAAACAATGTAAATGGAGTGTAAATCCCGGTTCAGGGTAAATTTGCACTTTGGTTCACTTTTGCCTGTATTTGGCAATATTACATTTATGCATTGGCAAATGACAGATCAATGTATATTTACATTGACAGTAAGATGTAAAAGTATATCAATAAAAAAGAAGTAAATTTGCATTCAAGTGAGCTTTTGATAAAAAAAAAAGCATATGCTTTATTGGAATTTATGTTTGCATCCATTTACAGCTAAAAGTTTGTTTGGTAAAAAGGTAAATTTGTTACTGCAAAACTAACCCAATTTTGTAATTTATATGAACCACTTTACATTCTACATATTTGCATTCACACTTATTTACATTGTTTCCAAACACAGCCTAAAACAATTCTATCTTTTAGAAAGGAAGATGGTGAACACTCAATTGGATAGAAGCATTTTAAATCTGATAAGGTAAAAATGCTCAAGAATATATGTTGCACTCATTTTGTTATTATCCTTTTATTAGGGCTGTTTTTTTTAGTAGCCCTAGTAGACTTTATTTTGGAGCTTGTTAATTCTTTGTTTTTTGGGGAGATTCTGATGAGTTATTTCTCAATATTGCTTGATATTTTGTTTGGAAAGCTTGTAATGATTATGTCTTTAATAATGCCAATAGATCAGTTAAATAGGTTTCGAATTCAGTTAACAAAATATTTGGTTAAGGGCCAACGATTCAAATGATATAAATTCTGATTTTGCTGGAAGCTTTATTTTGTTAGAAGAAATATTAGGGGATTTGGGTCAAAGTAGGGTTATTCAATGTGCTAACTAGGGTAGGATTTCTTAAAGACTGTGTTTTTTATTGCAACAAGAATTTTGTTATGATTGCAGGTGGTATAGGAGGCACATTGATGGATCTGGTAGTGGCTGAATTAAGAGCAATTTGGAAGGATCTTCTTGTTAAGGATAATCAATGGGCATCCATTCTTTGATGCAAAGAACGTTGTGGATTCTCCCAATTCTCATTCATGTGGTTTAGCTTGGAAGTATAATTTTTGGTTAGATCAAATTTTGTGTACCCAAAATGACTTAAACTCAGTTGTATATAAATATATTCCAAGGAATGATAATATGGCTGCTCACACCCCAGTTTGTATTGAACAGTTTGTAATTTCTTAATTTTAGTGTAACATTATTTTATCTATCAAGAAAAAAGAAGATGGAGACAAGGTCCAAAATATCAATACGTATCACTCATTCACACCTTATTGTACAAACATCTTGGTTTTAGGGGGGATTGATATGTCAAATATTGGGCTCTAAGTGAAGTTTATATGTTCGAATCATTACACCGTAAGGTAGTGCTTGTGACTGAAATAAGTTTATCCCTCTCTTTCAGTGGGTGGAGATGCGTTCATTTATCTCTTTTGTTAGTGATTCTACTTCACCTTTTATCTGTTGTAGAACTTTCTTCATTTTCTCTTTTATCCACTGTGAATATTTTCTTCTTTTAGAGACTTGTATTCTTGCTTGGTACTATTACCACTTCTCTGTTTTTTTTTTTTATCAATAACAACATTATTAATTTTATTAAAATATCACAAGAATAGTTACAGCGAGGAAGAGAAACACTCTTATCTTCCAAAAGCAACTTAAGTCCTCAAAGAACGAAAATGAAAAGAAGAAGCAATTTAGTTACAACTTAGCCCAAAACATTACATCCCTTTCTATCCCCTGTTTAGCTAGTCCATCAGCTATAGAGTTAGTTATATTCTTTTAACCCAACTCATCCTGATTTCCATTTCCCACACCAGCCACTTGAACTTTCTCCTCTCATTGCTGTATTTCCATAATCCACAGTTGTCTTTCCTCAGCCACCCTATTACCACGTCCGAATCCTCTTCAATTATGAGTTTTCTGACATCCATCTCCTTAGCTTTTTGAACTCCTTCCATAACTGTCAAGATCTCAGCTCTAAGAGAATCCCCCATGCCAATTGGACCTAAGCACATGGCTGAAATGACTCCCGTTCTCAACCCTAAAATCACCCCCAATCATTGATTGTCTAGAATTCCCCCGTTCTCAACCCTAAAAACACCCCCAATCATTGATTCTCCAGAATTCCCCCTACAGCTCCTATCAAAGTTCAATTTTAGGAATCCAGCAGGTGGGGGTGTCCAAGACACTTTCACAACTGATTTGGACTTCATACAGTTTGCAATCTCATCCCACTTTCTCAACATGTCATCCACTGTATAGTTTGTGATTAGCTCTAAAGATTTCATCCATTGTACAACTGTGATATGGATCGTAGCCCTTAATTCTTCAACACCCTCTCTCTTCTTCCGAGAAGATTCTAAGATTTCTTTCTTTCCATAAAGACCATCATACAGCAGCCCTCGGTTCTCTCCACATAGTCCTTCCCCTTTTTATGCATCACCTGAACAAAGAAGGGGAAAATAGGCTCTGCAAATTGTCTTGCCCAAAATTATTACCCTTGGCTAAGCAGTTGTTGAAGCGTAGCTTTAGGTGTCGAATCCACAAGAAGCTAATTAAACCAACAAAATGAATTATCGCTAAGAGTAAATAAACTAAAAAAAATGGTTTTCTAAAAATAAGAATAAGAATATTCGAATAAAAGTAACAATGATTGAAGGATGAAAAGTAGTATTGTGATGAACAAGGCTTCAAGATTTACTTGATTGATTTGTTCAACTGTTCTCAATGTTAATTCCTATTTATTTACTCAATTGCATGTTTCACGTCCCAAACAAACAATCAAAAAAATATAATTTTGAAGACTAATGGTAAGAACAAAAGTATTTGTTCTGAGAAAATAAATTTCAATGAAGAACAGAGTGATCTATTCTTACAAGCTATCCAAGATTGATAATATATCAAACTGACAGTATTGCAGTAAAGGATCAACCCATAAAATAAATCTACCAAATCAATTATTTTCTAACAAATTGCATATAAAAGAGCATGACTAATCTCATATGGAAATTGAAGAATATAACTTATGAGTTTATCAAATCTAAAAATAACTAAGAATCTCTCAAGAACAAAATCAAACCTTGAAATCTCTCAAGGAATCAAAGCAAAATAACAAATAAAACTCATCAATCAAGATCCTCCCTAACCCTGTTGAAGCTTTAGCCGTGTTTGGACGTCATTCTCCCCTGTTCTCTTCGTGAAAGAATGAGAAAATAATGCCAAAATGACCTCTAGAAGTCATCCCCTTTTAGGTCAAATTTTCCTCCTTTTATTGTGCTGCCAAGCTCTTTAAACTGCTCAACCTAAATCCGCGTCTTATTCCCCAATTTTCGCCTTGATAGAAATTGATTTAGAAAAAATTATTAACAGATGAATTGTAGCCCTATTTCTTAGTTGTTCATATCTTCAAGAATCATTGAATTTTGACATCTTTAGAAAAGGTTATGCCCAAAATATCGGATCTTATTCAGAGTAAAACGGGAAACAAATCATCGCTTATGCTTGAGTCATGGAACTTGGGCTTGGGTTTCTTGGACATATGTTTGGGATTTTTTCCATTCAATCCAGTATAAAAATTGCACAAACAATAAAATTAACATTTATAAGATTGCTATGGAATAATTTTACTTTTAAGTTCTTTATTTTACAAATGTCAATTGTTTAGCACACTTTAGATATGCATTTTCATGCTTCCATTACAAATCTGATGGGAGGTTCCACCTACGCCCAAAGAGGGAAAAATGCCATTTCCAAATTGACTTTGGAAATTGGCACGACACTAGTAAGTGAAAACCAATTTCCCCATCCGCTTTGCATAGAACACACCAATGAGGTGACAAGCATGCATTGGGTATCTTCTTTTGAAGCAAGTCACTAGTATTGAATCTTTCCAGATAGGCTTTCCTACAAAAACTACCAACCCTAGGGGGAATTGGTCTGCACCAAACCTCATTAATCGGGAAAGGGGAGGTTGTAGGACTGGTGGACTAACATAAGACTTTGGAAAAGGAAGCAGAGGAGAAAGAGCTCATGGGGGTCGGGGTCCAAGTTGTAGAATCCACCTTAGAGGGGTCAATGAAGACATTATCAAGAGGGTCAAGGAGACTCAAAATATTCTGGAAGTCAGAGTCCCTCACAGCCCTCCTCAAACCCAAGTTCCACCCAAACCCAGAACTGGAGGAGGAAAGGGTGATGAAAAAAGAAATTGGCTTATTTTTAAGGTCAGAGAGAACATACAAAGAAGGAAATTGGACCTTAAGTAGAACATTCCCCACCTAAGTTTGTTCCCAGAATTTTATGCAAGTGCTATAATTCAAATCATACATGACAAGTGGGGAGAAGACTGGAAGCAAATCATGAATGGCTTTCCAAAGTGAGCTACTTGTGGACCTTGCTCTGATTCCAACATCAAATCCATTCTGCTCCATCCCATGTATGCTTGCTACTATTCTAGCCTATAGCTTCTCCTGATCCAAAGAAAACCTCCACAACCACTTTCCCAGGAGGACCAAGTTCCTTTTTCCTGATGTTCCCAAGCCCCAAACCTCTACAAGCTTTTCTCCTAGTCACCATTTTCCAGTTAACTCTATGGTCCATCTTCTTCTCCTTGGCTTCCAAAGGAAATCTCTCATTAATTTCTCCAACCTACTGAAAATATTCATTGGAATTTTGAACACTACAAAAGGAAATAAATGGGTAAATTTGCTAACGCGGCCTTGATTAGTGTAGTCTTACTACCAATGGAGAGGTAATTCTTTTTACAAGAAACAAGTCTTTTTTTACCACTTCTCTGTTTTCATACAATGTTTCTGTACATTTTGCTTGGTATTGTTACCATTACTCTGTATTCATACAAGCTTCATAGTTGAATAAAATATGATGTTTTGCCTTAAAAAAAGGCTGTCACATAAAGTTTATATGTACAAACATCTTGGTTTTAAGGGAGGGGGGTTGATATGTCAAATATTGGTTTAGAGGAAGGTTTTCCCCATGCCACTAGCAAGCACTTTTGGTTTGAGATTGTAATTATGGCAATTCCCGTTATGCCATGCTAGTGTGTTTTATCAACATTATACACCTTTTTTTGGCACTATAAAATTCCCTTATTCTTGAAACCAAACAAAAATTTTTATGATCTTAATGTTGGTTGTATGCTAGGTTTCTTTGTATAGTTTATGTAAATTCCTAAACTACAATGGAACTCTTTTCTAACTTATAAAAAAAATTGAAACACAAATGAGAAGGATTCAATGACTTATTTCCATCCATGACCGCAAAATGTTCGGGATGTATATGGGCTCTTCTTTGTGTTTTCTAACTTTAGACGAGGCTTATAATCTAATCCAGAATTACTATTCTCTTTGGTTCTTAATAGATGGTCTCACAAACAAAGAATGAACTTCAAACCTGTTAGACTAGGGACCCTTTTTAATTTTCTCAAGCTTTTATGTCTTTCTTCCCATCAAGGAAAGCATCTCATTTAGTTGGAAGTTATGGGTAATTTTTCCAAAATTAACAACATATTATAACCAACTAGAATTTTCAAATGGGAACAAACTTTATCCCAACACTAGGGGTGGATTTGAGCCTAATTGAGCCGAATACTTTGGACCATTTAGTGGGAAGTTATGGGTAATTTTTCCAAAATTAACAACATATTATAACCGACTAGAATTTTCAAATGGAAACAAACTTTATCCCAAAACTAGGGGTTGATTTGAGCCTAATTGAGCCGAATACTTTGGACCATTAACTCTAGATTGTTCCAATTCAATATGCCTTATTGTTAGGAGGGTTAGGAGTTTTCTTTCTTTTGAATACTGGAGAATGACCCCGTACTAAGTACAGGACAACTAAATGTTTGTATAATTTAGTTTGAAGTTTACTATTTAGTTATAAAAAATTAAATTAAAAAAAAACTAATATGGGTCTTGCATCATTGTAATTGACAATCTATTCTGACCTATTTTGTTTGAAACCCACCATTAATTTATGTTTTTTAATTTGATTTTAGATATTAAATGAGATCTTATTCGTAAACAATAATCCACTTTATTTGGTATTTACTATTTATATGATAAATCTATTTTGAGTTATTTATTTTTAAAAGTTAAATTAGGTTGCTTCCTAAAAATTAAATCAAGTTTGTAATTTATAAAGTATTTTCTTTTTAAAAAAATATTTAAAAATAAATGTGGGTGGTGGATTTGTAGTAATCTTTTAATGGGTCCCATCATTTGTATTTAATAGACTATGGATAAACATGTGTTAAGCTAATAGATAACTATTTATTGTGAATGTTTAGCACTGAAACTACCTACTTTTTGAATCCTATTTCTTGAATTAATAGGATGCCATGTGTCTAAAGAGGGAGGACTCTAGCCTACCGACATTTCTTATATATATATATATATATATATATCTAACTCGATTGCGCCACGTGGTAGCCTGAAGAAAGCAAGGTTTTGAAAATTGAACTGGACATGGAACCATTTTGGGGATTGTTCCCGGATCAAATGGTCCAACCGTTTGGTTCAAATGGACAACCCGTTCTAATTTAAAAAAATAACTAAAATAAAAATGTCTAAAGAATGTTGTCTGGGTTGACAGGTTGATAGTTCGACCACTTGGGTCATTGACCAAATTAATGGTTTTTGGCTCGAGCGGTTTTAGGGTGAAATTGAGCCGGTTGCCTAACTGATTCCTGGGTCAACTGATCCAACCATCTAGTCCGGTCTAGTTTTCAAAACCATGGAAGAAAGGACAAAAATATTTTTTCCTCTTTATTTCAAAATTTTGGTTAGATGGGTTGACCCAATCTGATTTTGCCACGTAACAACCGGGGTCTCTCTTTGTTTGAAATTATTGGGCATATAGGTTGAACCAATCCGATTGTAAGTAGGTCAATATGGGTGTGGATTGTGGTGGGTTGTGACTTGTGACCCACTAACATCTAGCTAATACTAATATAGGGGGCAAATGGGTGTGGGTCTTAATGGGTGGGTTGAATTTTGAATCCGCACCCAACCCAACCCACCCCACCCATTTTCCACTCCTACGGATTCTTTTTGGTTTCAGAGGAATGAAGCTTCTGTCCTCGAGTCTGCGTTCTGTGCACACGTGGGTGCATTGGATGCGTGCACCTAAGAATGGGAGAAGGACACATCGATCAGGCCAACGTTAACCTATGTTTTAATATTAATGTGGTCTGGTCGGTTCAATCGGACATGAATTGGTTCGTGTGGACACAAACCGATCATGACAAAAGGGGTTTTAACCCTCCTTTTATTTTCTTTTCCCTTGGAGAGCTCCTTCCACCGAATCCTCCCCATACACCGAACCCCTCCTCCATCGGTGATAATAAAGCTCCGGCGGTTCTCGGCGGCAACAATGAGAAGTTCTAGGTGTGACACATATGACCGTTGCTTTTTCTCTTCTTCTTCTTCTTCTTCTTCTTCTTCTCCTCTCCATATTAGGGGTGTTAACGGTATTCGAAAATCCGATTTCGAATTCAATATTCGACATAATTGAATCGAATTCGGATAATTCGAATATCTAATCGGTCGAATTCGGATATCCTATTTATACTAAATAGTTAATTTGATTCGAGTTCGGATATGACTTGATTTGATTTGATAAAAATCTGAATTCGATCGATTATTTAATTCTTATATATAATATATAAAATATTTTATATAATTTATATATATAATAATTAAGTTATATAAATAATTTGTATATTTATATACTTTATATCATAAAATATTTATTTTATATATTTATTAATTATCTAAAATAATTAAATAATCGAATTCGAATTTGGATATTGCCTGATCCTATTCGAATTTGATCCATTTACACCCCTACTCTTCATTCTTCTTCTTCTCTCCATATTATGGATGCCTGTTGTGTTACTTGTGTCATCAATTCTAGATGCTTGTATGTTTAAGAAGAACTAGGTTGAAACACTTTGTTTTCTTAGGAATAGGAAAGACAATTTTATTAGAGCAGAAGCTTAGGATGTTCGTCGAGTTATTGGATTTTCTGAAGCCCATGTTGCCCAGAATCCAATGCCTATTTGTTGAAAAAGATTATGAAAAGCAAAGGAAGAGGAAAATGGACTGAATTTGAAATGAGTCTTTGAGCCCTAGCTTTGCTCTGTTCCTTGTGTTTGAGTTGTATTTGCCTATTCAATTCATTTGGGATTCTTATTCCTGCTATTTGTAGAGTGTATTGAGGCTTATGAAGTGAAAAACAAAGGTTGAACTGCCTTTGTCGTGTGGATGGCACTAGATCAACTAGATAGTATACAATAAAGTTTCTGTGAGAAAAATAGGGGGTGTATGGTGTGGCAATAACTGAATCGACTACCTAGTGTATGTATGGTGTGGCTAGCACTAGATCAACTAGCTAATGTATGTTTTGATTGAAAAGAGTGCCACAAATTCTAAGAGGGGGTTTCCTTGAAGAGAGGACATAGGTCCGGTGTGCATGAATGTGTGTGTTCATTCTACTTGCATTTAATTGCTTATTTGCATTTATCACTTCTTATTTATTGAACGTTGTTGGGATTGTGTCTTATTTTTTTACAACCGCTGGATTAATTTTAATCTAATGGTTGGTGTGGTCTCTCTTTAGGATATGGAGGTTTTACATACAAAATCTTTATTTTGTATGTAGGGTTAAGGTTTTTTGGGAGAAAAAGTGAGAGAAAAAATACAGAGTGCTCTTAGTGTGAGAGTGGGTTTTCTCTTGTTTTTGTTATTCGGATTGAGAGGAAAGGGAGAACGGGTGTACAAGGGTTAAGGGCTGGTTTGGGCTACAAACCACAAAGTATTTGTATTGTTCTCAGTTTTCTTTCATAATGAAGAACATATTTCGTTTCTCCTGTGGACGTAGGAGGTAAGGTCGAACCATGTAAGTCTTTGTGTCTTTGTGGTGCTTGTTTTATTTATCTTTGCTTGGATTTCGTCTTTTACTGCTATTAGATTTTTCATGATTGTTATTTCAAATACCTTATGATTTTATATTATAGGTGGTTGTTGTGAGGCCCCAACAAACACTTGTTGTAAATTTTTAGTATTCAATTGTAGTTGGCATCCATTTTATCACATTTACTACAATAATGTATTGTAAGCATTAGGTTGCATTAATTTGCACAAAGCCACCTCATTTTACAAAAACCCAATTCTCCCACACACCCACCCCCTCTTGGGTTGTATTTCTGGGCAACACGGGCTTTAGAAAATCCAATAACTCAGCAAACATCCTAATCTTCTGCTCTAATAAAATTGTCTTTCCTACATATTCATAATCAGTCTAACTTAGCAAAAGTGAGGTGCATTTTTATTAATAAGAAGCATAAGAAATCAATGAAGTGGCAAAATCTATAAACAACAAATATTTTTCTCAACATATGCCACATTCCCATTTTTCTCAGGTTTCACCAATACCTACCATAGCTAATTTGGAAAAATCTTTTCTAGTTTTATTAAGATAGATAAAGGATTTGGGAAGGTTAGACCATCATCAAAGTTCTTGAAGTTAGACTGCTTAGCTAATTTTAAGCCTTGCAATAAAGCCATCAGTTCACCCTTTAAGTGAATCTCCCAACCCTATAGGTTCAGAATAGATAGTCTTCACTTTGCTTGAAGAATCCCCAAGTATTATTATTCATTTGGATTATAATTCTTTTTACACTATTTCGTAAGGTATGAGTTTTCAATCCACTTTTGATCATCCATCGTATAAGCACTTGAAATATAGTCCAATGTTTTGTGATTGCGGAAGGAGCTGCATAAATTGAGTATCAAAAACACCTCAAAATCGACACAAGTTATTTTACACTTGTTCCGGGAAAATTGTAAGTGATATAATACATTTTCATGTTCTATGTATGTTAATAATGACAATTGAATGATTTGATGACTAGTATGTTGCATCTATGCAGACAAACAAATCAAATGGTAAGCGGTGTGATTATCTTGCATGGACAGTTCCCGAAGGGCTTGATAAAATGGCATTTCAAACATGCATAATCAAGAAGATTTAGAAAGCCGAATTGATGAGCTTGAAAAGTTAGTGGCTGATATGGATGGTTGTCTGAAGATACTAGAATCATTGCTATTTTCCCACCTAATACATATTGAAGGATGAAGATGACATGTTTTCTAATTTTTATTTTTATTGGGTTTATTTTAGTGTGTATGTGTAAGAATTAATCCCAACATAACCTCCAACCCCTACTCATGAACCATTAATGGTCCATGTGAAACAATTTTTAATTTTTGATATGGTTTACTAATGTGGTTGGACACCAGCAAAACATTGAGACCTGATATGTTGTTTATACTTTGTAGGTCTGATACATTGTTTGCACCATAGGAGATGGGCTGACGGCAAGAATCTAATAGAGGGAAGGAGACAAACATCCCTACTGATGACTTTGTTCAGCATTGTGGGTGACCTTTTTGATTAGCACCTTATAGATGGTTAGAGGCTAATAGGATGGAATTGGATGACCTTTTCTGAGTTTTTCCGCTTGGGGATAGAATTATCAAAGTATGGGTAATTTTCCCAAGAATTTCCCCTTATTCAAAAACCGCCCAAAGCAAATTAGGTTACATAAATAGGAGACCTTTTATGGGTGACCTCTTGGATTGCCTTGTCTTCCATGGTTTTCAAAACTGGACCGGACGGTCGGATCAGAAAAGTTGGGAACCAGTTAGGTGACCAATTTCGTTTTTCCCCAAAATTGGAATTTCTCAAAAAACCATTGATTTTGGTCAGCAATCCACTGATCTGGATGGTTAATTGTTCAAACCGTTCAAACGGTTGACCGCTTTTTATTATTTTATTTTATTTTATTTTTTATCAGAATTGGCTGACTGTTTGACCCAATAACCAGACCCCTAACCAATTCGGTCTCCGGGTCAGTTTTAAAAACCATGCTATCTTCTATCCTCTCATCTGCTTCAACCCAACACCCCAAATCCCAAGCATACATTGAAGTATTGTCAATGTGATATTAGCCACCTAGAGTCACTTTTCAAAACAAAAAATAACATGTAAGGGATTTGAAGTTGTAACCTTCACATGATGTGAAGTAATTGGAGGACTATTTGTCCACATGGAAGATTCCTGGGTTGCTATATGCCTCTAATCAACTTGATTAGCAAACCCTTACCAAGTGTTTCTCCACAACTAAAGGTTTTGCCAGATGAGTCACTTATCAAAGAAATCCAAATGACCTAGGAATCTTAAACATGTGACACCCTCCCTACCTCTATTCATTGCACCGCTTCCAACTAAAGGTCCCTCCCATGACTAGCAGCTTATCTTGGGGCAATTTTTCAGTTCAAAATTTGAAACTTTCAACAGCTAATACTACTGAAGAAAGCTCCAATTAATGATTACCATATGGCTTTCTGGGTAATTTAGTGTTGGTAAAAGGGTAGGCTGTTTAGTATTGGTAAATTTAGTATTGGGTAAGTAAACTTTCAACAGCTAATACCACTGAAGAAAGCTCCATGTGACAGAAATTGAAATTGAGCGCGAATATTTTTGCACTGAACATATTTGTTTAGTATTTGGTAAGTAAACTTTCAACAGTGCAAGGTTTTGCACTGAACATATTTGTATTTTGTACTCTTCCCAAATGGAGCCCGAATCTTTTTATGCAATACAACAGATAAGCTCCGGTGATAAAATTGAAACTTAGTCAATTCTTGCCAAATTTTAAAAAGAATGGTCTGCTGTACCAGTTATAGGTCTGTCAACAAGTCAGGCCTTGGCCTGGGTTTACCTTAAACCTTCCAGCCCAAGCATATAGCATAAAAACTTTTAACCCATTTGCTAGCTCAGCAGGACATGCACGGGCTTGGGTAGATGTAAAATGTTAGTCCCAAGCCAGGGTAAGCATGCTAGATTGTGCATTTCCTTATGGGAAGTTTGGTCAAATAAACACAGCCAGATTATCCTGACAAGTTACTTTGAATTTGGTGCATTTCCTATGTAATGAAAACAAGTGGTGTCATTCACCAGGTGTATTTGTACCATTAAGGAGAAATGCCATTTCAGCATATACCACAAGGTTAAAGTGTGGTTTATTATTACTATTCTTTTAATTTTCTTTATTTTGATAACTGATGCCATTTCATTAAAAGGAACAGAGGCCAGGAGCACTACAATAAGTGGCTGGTCAAAGGACAGTACAATCTCAGGACCAAACCAAAACCACTCAGCAACAGAGAAAAAGGAGAAACAGTTACAAATTACAGCCTGGTCCAGGACAACCCCAGTCGGACCTGAGTAACTAAGGATAATGATACCTTGAATGTCTCTCACCACACCTACTCCAGACAAACCCGGATTGCCCAAACAGCACCCATCAAACTCTGATCTTTCGGAATTTCCATCCCCAGTCAGACCTGAGTAACAGGCTTTCACAGTTTCATTCACACCATAAATAGACTAGTAGCAAAGGCTTCAAAGCCAATTAGATTACACAAAACTGCCCAAAGCATCTGGCACTGGAGCTGCTCCCTCTGCGATCAAAAAGTTGAAATTGTACCCCATTTCTCATGTCGAGTCCAAAAATGTTCTGCATAATTAGCAAAGATTCAGACACCATATACTCGTTTTTTTTTTTTTTTTTCTTTTTTTATAATTGACATCAAAAGGGGTTCAGTTGGTGAAGTTGATCAGTCCTTAAGTGGGTGAACTCTGTAAAGCTTAATTGTGATGTTAAAAGTTCTGTACTTCTGTACGGACAAGTTGTTAGACGGAGACTTAAAATACTTCATACTGATAACATGTGTTTTATTATCTCTATAACAAACATCATTAAGTTGAGGGTCTGTGTTTAGTCTAATCCAAGCTATATGTATCAAAGGACATCCAGTTCCAGCTTATCTGATAATCTTTTATAATGAAGAGGGTTTCTTATTAGTTATTATGATGAAGCCTTGGAGTTTTCACATGGTCGGGAAAGGATGGTGAACCTGATTTAGCAGTGTATCTGATAATCTGATTATCTGATAATCCAAGCTATATGTATCAAAGGACATCCAGTTCCAGTGTATTTGATAATCTGCCAATTCCATGGCTGATAGTTTGCTTTCTCAGGAGAATGAAGAGCCTAGTTATGGGGAAACTGAGATCCCATTCTCTTTTGTTATACATTTTTTGAAAAAACTATAAGCCAAAATCTATGAAAAAATGAATCTTTGTTTAAAAAGTGCACTCACTAGCATGGTCTTATTGCCTATCTTGAGATGTTGGTTGGTATCCTCCATCTAAACTTGTGCCAAAACACCAGTTTTGCAAATCTATAACATTTCCCTACAACAAAGAAGAAAATGTTGAATAATTTGAAAAAGAGAACTCATTTTATCTTCAGAACTTTTTATATTTAACTCCATACATACCTGGCTTGTTTGTTGTTGAAATGTGCTTGAAACATGTAGCAAGGGGCTACATGCCCCTTGCGTGTGAGATCATGAAATGGGACTATGAATTCTGTTAGTGTCCCCTTTCTTTTCTGAATTATCAACATCACTTAGCTGACAAGATCCTAGTTGACTGCCATGTTGTAGATAATGCATCCGAATCATCTTTGATATTAAGTGAATGAGCAGTCTGTGCATCAGCTGAAACATCCGCTTTTATTATTTTCTCAACTCCAATACAGATCTTTTCGAACACCTTCAATGCAAACTAGAAAGCTTTTTCATTTTCTGCAGCCCGATTAGATATGTCTCATGAAACCCTCACTAGTTTAGTTGCCCTCATAGTATATCCACGGTTAGGATCAAGATTAATTGCACAACCATGATAGTTTATTGCAGTCCCATCTTTTGCATCTCTTGTCCATCATTTTAAGATGTATTGGGATGGAAGATGCATTACCCTATTTTCATAAAGCACCTTCAATGCATGACAACA
This sequence comes from Nelumbo lutea, assembly GCF_056320005.1. NCBI lineage: Eukaryota > Viridiplantae > Streptophyta > Magnoliopsida > Proteales > Nelumbonaceae > Nelumbo > Nelumbo lutea. Next base: position 55,032,586 of record NC_142690.1, read on the forward strand.
AAGCAGCCCCACGAACTCAAAATTTCTACAACTACATGAAACTGATAAATCCAATGATGAAAATAATACAACATGAACCTTTTTTTTGCCATACATGCTTATAGTGGTCTTGACCCCTTCATCAACCTCAACTTTGTTGTCTACAAAGCAAAGCACAGAGTTGTGGTACTCCTTCTGAAATTCTCTGAAAACTGTAGGGGCATAAACCATAACAGCTTATTAAAAAACCGATAACTGTATACTCAAATGGGGTTTGCTATAAATCATCTTGAAATCCATCTCTAATTCCTTTTGGTATTTATCTCTCACAACCCTTTCAAAGTGTTCCAAGAATCGAGATATATTCAGTGGTGATTTCAAATAACCCCTCAACAAACTATTCATGCTTTCATTCCTTTGAGTGCTCTTCATGTTACTAGCAAAGTGGTTTCTCCCATAAACCAATGCCCACTTCTTTTTTACTTCAAATAACCCTTTCAACCATGTATTTTCTTTCAAACCATACTGACAAAGCATTTCTTCCCAAGCCTTTAGAAATTCATCATTTTCTTCGTAGTCATATATCAAATTGCCGAAATCATTCTCAAATGTCTTAGAAACACGAAATAGATGGGACAACTGTTTAACCGCATTCTGACAAATGTGGAAGATACAGAGGCGATTAGCCTCCAAGAAAACATATTGAATGACCTTTGCCATTGCTGCACATTGACCCGTTAAGATTGTTATTGGTTTTTTGCCACCCATTTCATTCAAGAATGCTTCAAAAACCCACTTAAATGATTCAGCAATCTCATCGTACATTAATGCAGCACCGAATATTACTGTTTGCCTATGGTGATTAATACCAACAAACAGTGCAAATGGCTAATGATCTCGATTGGTTCTGAAGGTGGTATCAAAGCAGATTACATCACCAAAAAGTGATAATCAACTACCATTCTTGCATCAGCCCAAACGACATTTGTAATCTGATCTTCAGAATCAAGTTGTATGGAGTGGAATGATGAGGAGTTCTCCATCTGCAACTTTTCAAAAAATTTTAAAATGACTCCTGCATATCCCATCTCCATATCTTTTTGCGTCCTTGTCTGCAGATAATTGCAATAATCAAAATGAGTGAATCCCAGATTCTCAACAGCTCCAACTTCATTGGCCATATACTCCATAGTGGCTTTTGGTGTTACCCCAGACTTGTCTGCAAGAATAGCCTGAGAAGTTTTGGCCACCATCTTTCTCTTATGTGACCTTAACATGTATGTCTTACTTGGAGTTACAACCACATGATTGTGTTGCTTCTCCAAACGAATAATGCTATATTGACCACTTTCTTTCAACCCAACAAGCATGTGTGCTTGACATCCAATTCTTGTGCTATCACGATAGTATTTCACACCATCTCATGGTTTGGGATTGCGAAAACCCTGAGCAGGACAACAAAAGGTCTTGTCTTTTATTACCCCACTCTTTGTTTTATGTTCTTTGCCCTTCCGAGTGCTAAACCCCACTCTTCTAGCATATTCATTGTAAAAAAAAATATGCATCATCTAAGTTTTCAAACATCATTCCCAACCTTGGTTCTTCTATTGTTTTGTCTACCTCCTTATCATTTCCATCACCAAACACCAACTTACGTGCAACATGGCAATCAATATTTGAAAGAATTTCATCTTCACTGTGAAGCCTACTACAATCTTCATCTTGAGTACCCATTCTAAGATTTCTAAAAGGAGGAAAATTATATAAGATGATAGAATTAATCATTCACATCAGCTAAAAACAAGTCTACTCTTTCTGATGAATTAATCATGCACATCAACAACTCATGAGATGGACTAGGAGTTTACCATATAAAACTCAAAATGAAAGATGAATACAGAAATTCACTTATAAAGTGTTTGAAAAAAAAAAAACTCAGCTGTTAGATAACATTTAGGTCATACAGAAATACAGATCACTTTTAGATTTGTAGTAAACTTTCCTTGACTCCAAATTCCAAAACATTGACCCAAACAAAATCTCTTTAAGATTTGCAGCCGTTACACTTTTTAAATGTTTCTAGTACTTCCTACCATGGCTGCTTGGTAATAGAATGCAGTTAAAACATCAGTCTGATAATGTTGAATCCAAAGCTGCCCAACGTTCCTATTCAAAGCAACTAGGGGAAGTATCTGGATGAACTAATTGCTTTAACCTCCATTTTTTTAATGCTTGGTTTGGTACTCTTCTAGTGTTTCTGTAGTTGGGTATATGGGGCCCAGAATAGCTTCATTGCTAATTGCCTTTGCAATTGTAAGACATTGTCATAAAAACTTGGAAAGAAACATATTGCATATTTGCATTATTGGATCCAAATCCTAACAAATCTAAAATTTCATTTCTTTAATATGGGTAAAAATGGTTAATAATGGTACAAGTATTGCTGTCTTTTGGTTGAAGGGTAACAAGACAGGGGTATGGAGATTCAAATATGTTTTTAGAGAGATAGAGTTCCTAGTGTCTGATATGAATTGCTCAATTACTTGAGCACCTCCTCTTCCAAGTTCAAACAACCATAAAAGTAACAAGCTCCTTTACTTAACCCAATCCTGATGGAGACAAAGAAGATTTGTACAACCACCCTAACTAAATGGTGAATTTGAGAACCCTTTTCCCACTTTGTCCTTACAAACAGGGGTAGAGTGCCCATCGTTTGGAGTTGGGGGACCTTTGGACCAACCAAATTTATGAAGTTTGATAGAAGAAAAGGAACGAAGAGTAGGTGGAACTTTTTCATTGCTTGGATATTAAGAGAAAATAACACGGAAGAGAAAGCAACGGTCATACCTGTTCGTCCTTCAGATCGGACCTACCACGGGAGAAGACGAAGAAGAAGAAGAGGATGCTGTGGTCGCCGGCCCTACCACCGGAGCTACTTGTCGAAGAAGAAGAGAAGAATAAGAATGGAGAGAAGAAGAAAAGAAGAGGAGAAGAAGAAGAGAAGAGGAGAAGAAGAACACTGGTTCTCCTTGTCGCCGCCGATGGAGGAGGGGTTCGGTGGAAGGAGCTCTCCAGGGAAAAAGAAAATCAAAAAGAGGGTTAAGACCCTTTTTGTCGCGACCGGTTCGTGTCCGCACGAACCGGTTCGGGGCCGATTGAATCGACCAGACCACGTTAACGTTGGCCTGGTCGACGTGTCCATCTCCCATTCGCAGGTGCACGCGTCCAGTGCACCCGCGGGTGCACAGAACGCGGAATCGATGTCTTCTGAGTTCTGTCTTTGATTGATTACTTCATCTCTCTCTCAGGACTCGTATATCACGGCCTCGATTAGCCTGAGGGACTAGGCTTGTCTGCGCATTTGCATATTTGAAGGAGATTACTCATTAGATAGAACTAGATACAGCGAGAAGCAGTATTTTCTTTGCTTTATTTTTGACATTTGTATCTGAATCCACAACTGGAAGATCGTCTGTCTTTTCGGAACTGCTGGGTAACAAAATTTTGTTTAGTTCAAAGATGAAGATGGTCTAATTTTTGGGTTGAATTGCGTTGTAAAGAATGAGATTGAAAAGAAATAATGTGATGTTGGTTAAATTTTGTTAGAAGAGAAGACCAACTAATGACTTGCATTGCAAGCATATTTTCTGTTTCATTCTTTGATCAAAGCTTTTTCCCCTCTTAGGGTTGTAGAAATGGTCGACTAATGACATATTGAGGAAAAAAAATGAAGAGTTCGTTGAAGCGTTGGGAGCTTTTGCTTCTCTCCTTGTATGCCTTTGCATTCTACATTGTTATCATCTGTCGATCTCTGCAACTCTCTCATGGTAGTCTATTTGTCAAACTCTTTTCATTTTTTTAAATTTTACTTATTTTATTTATTTTCGTTTTTGCAATAATTTTGCATTCTGCATTTTTTGTTATGCGTATTCTTAATTGATAAGTCTTTCATTTTGTGTGCTCATCGTAGAACATTTTCGTAGGCTATCCGGTTTGCGGCGTGGATGGATCACATATCGGCTGAATGTATCTTTTATAGCTCATATTCCCACCGAATATTACTTGTTATTTTTAATACTATTTTTATGACTGTCTCTCATTGATAGATTGAATCCATGATTGATACTTAGTTTCTTATGATATTCAACTAGATTTTCTATTAGTTGAACATTTCCTTGGAATTTTGCTATATAGAACTAACTTTTATTCTTTATCTTTAATATGAAAATATGCTTTTTCGTATATCTTATTTTTGCCCTTTGCAACTAAATATTATTAATCATCAGTTTTCTTTTTGGATAAGTAACAGGGATTTCATTAATATATAATCTTAATTACAAATTTACATTCTAATTTTAGAGAGGCTGAAACTTCTCCCCACTGTACTATTAGTCATCATTGGTGATGCATTCTTATTCTATATTCTCTGTACATTAACATATTAGATGTTTTTTTTTTTGATCAATCACTAACATATTAGATGTTTTTTTTTTTTCTTCGATGAATCACTAAAATATTAGATGCTGATTTACATATTTCTGTTGAAGCATGTTTTTTTTTTTTGATACAATAGGGAGAAACAAAGGAAAAACAAAATCAATGAAACAAGAAAATTACATGAAGGAGAAACTAAAATGAGGCATGATGCTTGGTAAAATGACCCCAAGCGTAAAAAAACAAATGTATTGAAGCGCTTGGTCTTCAAGGTTAGTATCAGACACATTCAATACATGACCTAAGCTTGCCAATCGATCCGCTGCAAAATTTGCTTCCCTTAAAGCATGAGAATAGGAGATGACGAGGTCAAAGCGATTGCGAACATGGGGGAATTCATCGATGAAGTTTTTGATGTTCCAAGGAGGCGCTACTCGATCGCGAAGACATTCTATGATAATAACTGAATCTCCTTCTATACTGAATTTGTGTTGAGGAAATTTAGCTGCAACTTTATGGGCTTCAAGGGCTGCCCAAGCCTCAGCCTCATTAATGAGCAAACTCCTATATCCTTCTATAATAAGTGGCCCCTATTGCACATCTACCATCTGGATTTCTGGATGCATCAAAATTAATTTTCATTAAGCCATTGCTAGGACAGTTCCATTTAATTAAACTTTCATCGCTTCCTTTTGGTTTATTGGACGAGATAGGATGGCAACTACTTATGTACTCTTCACAGTCCCGCTTAGATTTTTCAGTGACCTGGTCAATTGTAAGGACTATATTATTGAAAATTTTATTATTTTGCCTCTTCCAGATATTCCACATAAGCATACTTGCTTTCTCCAGGACAAACTTCTCATTAAAGTTGAAAGGGGAGTTATAATTCTCTCCTACCAATCCACAATACTCTCAGCTAATGAGGGTATAGGGGTAGTGTCACAATATTTTAACCAGATTTGCCTCACTTCAGCACAGTTGTGGAGGAGATGTTTTAGGTCTTCTTCATTTCCACAAAAAGGGTAATCCGCTACATCAATAAGCCCTAAATTCTTTAGTCTTTGTCTTGTTAGTAGTTTGTTATTCAACACTTAGTAAAGGAAATAGTGTAATTTTGTAGGGCTTTTTAATTTCCAAATTTTACCAAGTCTTTTGATTCTGTTATTGGCATTTGAGTTTCCTTGCAGGCCGATTTAATGAAGTATTCACCATTTGGGTTGTGCTTCCAAATCACTCTATCCTCCTCATCCCTCGATAAAATAGGAATAGCACGGATTTAGTCCCATTGTTGAGGGCTGACTTTATCAATAATCTTTTCTTGATTCCATGCCTTTGATTCAGTGATGAACTCACTAACTTTGCATTGCTGTTCTGTCTGATGGTATGTGTCTTCATTTGCTAAGGCTTTATCACCCATCCACACATCTGTCCAGAAATTTATAGATTTCCCATTTTCTAGTTTCCAACCAACTCCTTTTTTAAGGACCTCTTTAAATTGGAGAACACTCCTTCAAGCCCAAGAAATTGATTTCTTTGGTTTAATTTGTCAAAAGTCTTGGCTATAACTTTCATTATGCCAAGTGCTATAACTTTCTTGTGGTTCATGCACTGAAGAAAAGTCTGGAACTGCTGCACTTTTTTGATGTCTTATCCTGCAATTGCATTCAGTCTGTGACAGGTGCCCTACTAGTTTGGTGACTTTGGTCTCATATGCATGGGCATTTACAGACAATTAATACTTGTGACAGAATGAATTGAAGTGCAAGATAAGTGCAGAAAAAAGTGTAGTGCATTGCAACTCAAAAGGAGCAAATATGAGTGATGATGCAATTAGGATTAAGTATGAGTTTAGTAATTGGTAATTTAACAAATTTCTTTTCTGGTATGCATGCTATTCTTTTTTTTTAAATTAATAACTGCTGATTTTTTACTTTGTTTGTTAAGATTAGGAGAAGTGAGACAAAAGTTATGATGGTTTTACTTAATGAGTAGAAAAGGTACATCATGATCTAACATGAAGAAAGCTAGCCTTCTACCCGCTATATCATTCAAACTTTTATATTTGATTTACCAAATCCCTGAATAGCATATTTCTGTTAACCAGAAGCTTGGCTAATCTATCAACCATGTTGTTTGCAAACCTAGGAGTCCATGCAAAGAGACAGAATGGTTCAGCTGACAATGATTGTATTTCCCTTGGATATATCTTAATCTCTGTGCCCCAGTTTCTTCACCTTCAGCCAATCTATAACCACCTTGGAAACACACTTATGCTACTCTATTCTTGAATTTGCCGATTTAGCTATAAAGTTGGATGTAGGTTGTTTTCTCTTTTCTTGGGTGATTTTTGATCACCTTTTGTACTCTTGATGTACCTCTTTTTCTACTAAATGAATTTTCTTTTTGATATTACTACCAAAAAAATTGCCGATTTTTCCAGTTTAAGACCTGTCAAAATAGCCATTATATCTTCTGTTGCTGAGTCCCCATGTCTAGTGGACCTGAAAAAACTGATATTATGCTTCCGGCTTTATTAGGGGTGCAACTTGGGAAGGCTTCGGTTGAACTTTTGTCAAAATTTGAATGGGCTTTCCTGAGCAGTGTAAAATGCTATCTCTGGCCGAGCCCAAACCTAGCAGTGTAAAATGCTAATTCAGGCCAGCCTGGGATGCAACACTAAGATGCATCTGTGACTACTCCTCCACTTCTATTTTCTTTTCTGGTATGCATGCTATTATCTAAAAAGAAATTTTATATTAGGAGATCAACAGTTTCATGTTAAAGCCTAAAAAATGGTTGTTACATAATGTTGTTCCCAAATATTTAGGATCTTGGATTGGGTGAATTGAATCTCAATGTTAAAGCCTCAATGTAGCTCAATGCAATTTGAAATTGTAGGGGTTAGCTATATACTGTACAGATAATGAGTTTAAGATGCTCTAGCCTTGATTTTTTTTTTTTTGTAAAATATTAAATGCACAAAATGTCTACGTAGGTTCCTCTTTGCCTGATATTAATTAATTCTTGTAGGATCTTTCTGATGCTCAATGGAGAAACTTCCGTGGAAACTTACCTGTTCTTACTGTTGTTATGGCGATTTTCACCATGGTTGCAAATACTTTGAAGATGAAGTGTTCTTTAAAAGAGAGGGGGATGTCAATCATTTGGTTATTTATTTCCTTGTGCTATTTGTCATATTTACATGGAGCTTGGTATGTATCTTAACCATATAGACAATTGAGACATCATATTTTTGAATGCACAAAAATTTGCATGCAATAACAAAGTGCTTTCTTTTCATATTGAGTGAATATGGCCTCTTGTTCAAACTTGCATGTTGTTTCCTAACTTCTCATTTCTTTAACTTACAGCATAATATTCATCCTATCAATCGCTTCAGTTAACTTTCTTCTGGTAAAGGTGCGTTTACTGTAAGTTTTGAATGCACAAAAACTTGCATAAAATAATAAAGTTAGTCTTTTCATATTGAGTGAACATGGCAAATATTCTATGCTGATTTGTATCAAGTAACATCAGGAACTTGCAAGTAACTTTGCAACTTTTTAGGAATCTGTAATTCTATTGAAGGCTTAGAAGTTAAGTGCATGGAAAAGATGTCCAGTACTCCTTTTGATTCAAGTTTGGGACTATGTACTTGACTGGTCAAATATTTCTATTTTTAGAAGGTGAATGCTTCATGTGAACATACAGTTAAAATTTGACAGTCCCCAAATTCTTGACATATCTCAATATCTATGTATAATGAATATCTCAACCTTGACTTGGTTCAATTTTAATTATGTTCTCTTTTTTCTTCAATTGTGATTACTCTGTGAATAAGGTGTACATTTTCTAGATTTGATCATATGAGAAGTTTTTGTGAAAATATCTAATTACTACGTTATAAAGAACCAGTCAAACTCATCTATTTCCATGATTATGTCCTTCAGACCTAGTTTCTGAAGTATATTCAGGAAAATACATCTATTATCACACTGAATACCGATAAAATATACTATTCTATGTTCCTTGGCTGGAGTGTCATCAGAGAATTGGTCTTTTTTTTGATAATTAAAAAGGATCAATTTCATTAATAAAAACTAGTGCAGTTACAAGTTTCCTTTGGAGAGGCACGAGCTGCGTCCTCTCCTACCAGTAGGAATAAAGACAAAAGATAGAAGACAGATTCAGTCTACAATTGAGCCCAATACAAACTTTCCCTATTTACCCCTTGCTTTGCAAGACCATCAGCCATAGAGTTTGCTGACCTCCCCACCCATTGTATTCTTACAGTCAAGCTTCTTATTAGGCAGTTGAACTTTTTAATTTCATTCTTAAAACACCACACAACAGATTCCGGATTTTGTAGCCAGCCCACTACTACCTTGGAGTCCCCTTCTATTATCATCTGATCCACACCTATCTGCACTGCTAATTGTACTCCCTGGATAGCAGCAGCAAGTTCTGCCCTAGTAGAGTTTCCAACTCCTATGGGTCCTGAGAAAATAAGGACCACATTCCCACTCTCATTCCTTAGTACCCCTCCCACCCCTGACGGACCAGGATTACCAAGACTGCTCCCATCGAAATTCAGCTTCAAGAATCTTTCAGGAGGGGGTTCCCAAGCCATGCTTACTTTAGTTTTTCTGGATGAGCAATTAGCCACTGCTAACCAATTCCTCCACACATCATTGAATGAGAATTGATGGAATAAATCCAGTGATTTTAGCCATAAGATCACCCTATTTAGAATGCAGTCCTTCATCTCTTCTGGGCTTCTCTCATTCTCTTGGAAAATTCTGGCATTCCGTTCTTCCCACACAGACCAAATGAGCGCTGCTTTTGCACACCTCCACATAATTCTTCCTCTTCTGTGCCGCCAAGGGAAGAAAGCAGGGTCAAAGAAGAAGCTTGCATCTGCTGGCCTAACCAACCTGCACCCAAACAATGAGAAGAGCCACTCCCATAACTATGCAGTAAATGAACAAGATATTAGCATATGGTTACAGTCCTCACCATGTGACCTGCAAAGAATACACCAGGAAGGTGAGAGGTAGAGAAAAGGTTTTTTCTTTTGTAGAATGTCAAAGGTGTTTATTTTCCTATAATACACTTCCCAACAAAAAGCCATAACCTTAGGGGGAAAGGCTGGTTGGGGGTAGACTGAGTAAAAAAAGAACTGCATGAAAATGATCCACTCCGCTGAGGTGTCCAAATCCGAGTGTCATGTTTAGAAGGGTCCAAACATACTGTATCAAGTAGACTTAGCAGATTTGTGAGAGACACAATTTCCTCTTCCCTTAAACCTCTACGGAACCCAAAGTCCCAGTATGGTGCTAATGGGTTATTCATAATGGAAAAAAACTTTGACACAACATGCTTTTTGTACCTAGAAACATAGAACAAAGAAGGGAAAAGGTCCTTCAATGGAACCTCTCCCATCCAAGTATCCTCCCAAAATAGGACTGAGTTACCATTGCAAACATCATACCTCATAAAACTGAGGAAATGAGGAAGAATGTCATGAATAGCTTTCCAAGATGTTGCCAAGGTTGCCTGCCATGATACTCTAGCATCCCATCCGTTTTCTGAGCAGCCATGAATACTACCCACCACCTCATGCCAAAGTCTCTCTCTCTCCACTGGCCACCTCCATAGCCACTTCCTTAGCAATGCTTTATTTTTTTAAATCAAATTCCCTATCCCCAAACCCCCTTCCTCTTTATTCTTACAAACCACCTCCCATTTTATCAAGTCATCCTTTTTACTCTCCCTTGGCTCCCACAGAAAGTCTCTCATCAACTTCTCTAGCTTCTTAGCTTCCTTAGGTGGTATCCTAAATACAGATAGGAAATAGGTTGGTAAGTTAGCAAGTGTGGCTCTTATCAACGTGATTCTACCCCCCAAGGATAAGTAGTTTTTCCTCCACGAAGTTAACTTCTTTTGGAACCTCTCTACCACTAGACATCAAAAGCTACTCTCCCTAGGGTTTGCCCCTAACGGAAGCCCCAAGTAGGTCATAGGCCAGGACGAGATAGAACAACCTAAACTTCTTGCTATAAACTCCACCTCCTTATCCTCCAAGTTAACACCAGCTACACAACTCTTTTCAAAGTTGACACTCAAATTTGACAACCTCTCAAAGCTTCTAACCAATTCCTTGAGGTTCCTCACTCTTTCAATATCATCCCTGTCACAGAAAATCAGAATATCATCTGCAAATTGGAGATGGGTGATCGGAATACCATCCCTCCCTATTCTCCACCCTTTAATCACATCTTCTCTATCAGCCTTTGAGATCATTCTACTAAGCACTTTTGCTATTAGAGTGAAGAGGAAGGGTGATAGAGGGTCCCCTTGCCTGATACCTCTACAAGCTGGGAAGAAATCCTTCACCATTCCATTAACCAAGATGGAGTAATGGCAGGAACTGATACATCCATAAATCAAACTACACCACTTATTCCCGAATCCACATTTTCTCAATACCTCTACCAAAAAGTGCCAGTCCACCAAATCGTAGGCCTTTTCTAAATCCAACTTACAAACAAAGCCTTTTCTTTTAGATCTTCTCATATCCTCCACGCATTCATTAGCAATTAGGATCTGATATGCTATCTGTCTCCCTTGTACAAAGGCTCCTTGTGCTTGGCTTATTAAGGATGGGAGAATTGCTTTAAGCCTCAAAGACAACACCTTAGCTAGGATTTTGTAAATGCTAGTTACCAAACTAATTGGCCTAAAGCCCTTGGGTTGGATAGCATCTGATTTCTTAGGGATTAAGGCCAAGAAAGTGGCATTGACTCCCGGACTTACTATATGATTCTCTAAAAATTCCTCAACAGCAGCACAAAAATCTTCTTTCGAGATGTCCCAACAATCTTGGTAGAAAGCCATAGTAAATCCGTCAGGACCTGGCGCCTTGGATCTATCCATCATAAACATTGCCCCCCTAATCTCCTCTTCAATGTTCCTTTCTAATCACCTTGCTTTTTCTTCCTCTAATCTCGGCAATTCCAAACCATCCAAAGGTACCCTCTCATTCAAAGACCTACTATAGATGGATTTAAAATGATCTACAAAGGTCCTGGCTATATCCTCTTGGTTGGTGACTGGTGCCCTTCTATTTCTAGTCTAGCTACTAAGTTCTTCCTCCTACCATTTGCCAGCCCATACCCCTCCTTAATCCACTTGTGCCTTGACTTTTGCCTCCAGCAAATCTCTTCTCTGAATAAAACCTCTTCTAAGTCCTTCAATAGCCTTCTTGATTCTCTATCCTGTTCACTCAACAACCCTTGAGCTTCCTTCTCATCCAAATTTTCAATTTGTGTGACCAAGTTCAACTTTTGTTCCTCCACCCTACCAAAGTGATCTTTATTCCACTCCTTTAACTTGATTCTCAATCTCTTCAACTTCTGATGAATTTTAATTCCTTTCCACTTTATTCCCCTTAACTCCTCGTTCTAGCAATCCTTCGTTATGCTTTCAAACCTAGGATGATTTAACCACATATTCTCAAACCTAAATGGTTTAGGTCCACTAACTAGGGGTTCCACACCAATCTTGATGGGACAATGGTCTAATGTGACCCTAGGCAAAGCTCTAGAGACCAAGTTCCCCCAATGGTTTTCCCATTCTAAGTTGAATAGAAACCTATCCAGCTTTGAACACAACGGATTAGCTTGAAAGTTAGATCAGGTGAATCTAGCTTGCAGCAATGGAATTTCTTTTAGCTCACAATCTTCTATAAGCCCATTAAATTTCCTCATACTTGTTGTAATTTACTGGACATGATTGCTAGATTCCTCTGAGTATCGTGTGGCATTGAAATCCCCTGCCAAACACCAAGGTCCATCCCATAAACCCCGAATTGCATACAATTCCTCCCACAGTTCATTTCTTTCTCCGTAGGAATTAGGACCGTACACATTGGTCAGCACCCAACAAAATCAATCATCTACATTGTTGAATTTGATGGAGACAGAGTATCTACCCAACAGTTCCTCCACTGCTTCCACTACCCCATTCTTCTATACGGTGACAATGTTAGACAGTGTATGCCCTTAGCTCCAATCAGAATGATGTACCCTATGACATTTAATGTAAATGAATAAAGTACATAATTGATTCATGTTATACTTGGTGTGTTTCTGTGTAATACCCTTAAACTGGACACTTATGAGACTCGTGTTAGTTTAGAATCTTCACAGCCGTTGGATAGATCTAGGGAGATTTATCCTGCCAAGGCTGACACTGATGTGTAGACAAGTTGGTTGGGGTGGCTTGTTTCAGCTGCCAAGGTGAGACCTGAGGTACATGTAGTGTGGGTTTTCTTGAAACCCTGAACCGGACCAGAATTCCAGTGTTGCCTTGAAACTTGGAGATAGATGAGCAAAATTGGAATGTTACACCTGACCCCTAGACTCGATTATGATACTACACTAGGTGTCAGATTGGGCCGTTTTTGATATGCCAATCAGTGAGATCCTTAGAGGGGGTCAAAACCTGGGTATGTTGGGACAGTTCGAGAATTCATCTGAGCGGGTGATCATAGTGACAGGATCAACCCTTTTGTCGAACAAAGTGAATGATCGGGGATGCACTCTCTCTGATGGAAAACTGCCGGTAGTTGATTTCAACCGTTGAAATTTGTTTTGCAAAATATATTTATATAGAGATATATAGATATATATATTATGGTTTCAAAATGTTTGCAAAATGTTTTAATTCCCGGGATCCATGTGAGTAGAGAGTGCAGCACTGTACCTTGCAGCCGAGGGAGATGTCATCTCTTGTCGGGTAGTGTTTGATCATATGGGCTGAGAGGTTAAGTGTAAGATCATTGAGGGTAATACCTGATGGGCTAATCTTGCATCTACTCACAGTCCTTGGGTTTTTATAAAGTGGCTTGACCCAATGATCATTTAGTGTAAATGTTGGGCCCATTAAGAGCCCATGGTGACGGACTTAGGGGTTCACTGTCTCCTATAGTGAATTCGGCCAAGCCTTGTAACAAAGGCTGGGCTGAACCCATGTGGCTGATCTGTCGATCAATGTTTGGGTCCCACGCAATACAAGGATATCCAACTAGGCATCTGTTTGGAGGGTAAGTGAGTAGATGGACTTAATGGGCCTAAAGCCCAATTTGAACTGGCTTAATGAGATTAATTAAAGATGGGCGGTTCTGGGATTTAGATCAACAGATAGGATAAGGGATTATCCCTATCCACTCAGAGAGTCCAGATCCAAATAGAGATTTGGATTAGGAAACTCCTAATTAGATTAGGAGGGCTGATCTTTATCTGCAAATAAAACATGGGATTATCCTTATCTCTTAAAAAGAGTCCAGATCCAAATACGAGATTTGGATTAGGAAACTCCTAATGGGATTAGGAGATGGTCTCTTTAAAGGCTATAAATAGAGGAGCAGGGAGAACCTCCAATACACACAATTCAGTTCAGAGGTTAAAAAGAGAGAAGAACCTGCAGTTCGACTGCTCTTGTTTTCTGCTCTCTCTCCTGGTCTTGCCGCCATATCAGTTCGATCTCCACTGTGGAAGCGATCAAGAAAGGGTTCTTGATATTGCCTTTTGGCAGAAAAGGTGATCTGAAGTCGTGCTCACTCGCCCTCCATTAGATTCTTGCTGAAGAATCAGGTTCTTGCTGAAGAGCCATCCTGTTGATTCTGTTTCATCCTGCACCGTGTCATCTTTGGTGGAAGCAGTCTTTGGATTCATCATTGGGCGTGAACACCTTCATTGGAGGCTACTATTACTTCGTATCAGGTATAACCCTCCACTCCCTTTTGGTTTCAGATCTGGTTCGGTTTAGGTTCAAGATTGATCATTGAAAATGCAGTTTTCTAAAATAGGGAATGTGATTCCCACATAAGAGAGAATTTTTTGAAATTTCGCCCTACCTTCCTGCATGGTTCGGCCATCCATATGATGGATTTCTCATCCCTTCATATAATTCCTCCCGAAGCACCCCAGGATGGAGCTGAGGACCAACTAACACCCCTACTCCTCCAAAATCCTCTTATACATCTTCAATCCAGTTCCGAGAGCTTCGTTTCTTGCACCATCACAATGTCAGGCTTCTCTCTTGTGAATAAATCCTTTATTACCCTCCTTTTCCTAGCACTTCCCAAGCCTCTCACATTCCAACTGATAATCCTCATGGTTACACTTTCAATTAAGGCCCTCCTGAAATCAACTCCTTACCTAGAGTTCTTCCTCCTCTCTCCCCTTCCGCTAAACTCGATATCAGCCTCAATGTTAGATATTAGTCATTGCACCTCGGTCCTTTTCTTCTTTCTATGCTCTCTTTTCTCCTCTTTTTTTTTTTTTTTTTTCCCTCAGGTTTCCTATGGTATGTTTTAACTACTTCCTTTCCCACCCCAAGGTTAACCTTGTAATAATCTCTTCCTGTTTCAGAATTTAATTCTGTGCTCTTATCGCCTTCTATTTCAGCCTCCTCTCCTTCCTCACTAAGAAAACCTTTCTTCTGAAAATTCCTTTCCAAGTAATCTTCCTTCAGTCTTATTTCCTCACATTCTGTATAGGTTAGCTTCCATATTCTCTCCACCTCCTCCCCCACACCTTTATGACAATTTAATTCTTCCTTCTTATGTTCAAGATTGCCACCGACACCTTTATTCCTTCCTTTAGCCACCACATCTGCTCCTTCAGGATGGGATATTAGAGTATCCGCAAAGGCTGAACACAAACATCAGTAACAGAAACCGAATGGACACCCATACCTGATAGCAGAGTAGGAGAATGAGAAAGAAACGAGGTTTGCATCTGAGAAATTACAGGTAGTGCCAAGTCTGTCACCTTAGTTGGCATTTGCAGTGAGGTGGTTAAAGTTAAATTTTCACCTTTGTCTAGTCGTACCACCAGAGAAGCCTGTTCCTGTTCCTCCCTTTCTGGCCTACCTTCACAGTTGACTAGAAATTGCTATGCCTTTATACTAACTCCGTTTGTGTCCTGAGAGGTTGTAGTTGCTCCCTCATGGAAGGGGGGTGTGATAAGCTCCACATCTGAAGCCGTGCTTTCCATCCTTATCGTCTCCCCTTCTTCCTCTTGAGAGATTCCTTCTAAGAAGAGAACCTCTGCACTGAAGTTTCCTTCCTGTAACATATCCACGTTTTCTTGCAAATCAATACTTCCCAAACTTGCTGTATCAGTCGAGACTTCATCATCGCCACTTTCTTCATCTGTGTCTTCACTATCTTCAAAAAGTTCTGAGTCGCGCCATTTCAAGCTTCTGGAGTTCTGCCTGTCCGGAGAAAGGATATTGGACCTCTTGACCGGAACCCATTGCAGGTAGGTTGGGGCCGACACTGATACTCGCGCGTAGGCTTGATAGAACTTACTCGAGGAAGAGGGAGATAGATGGTTCTTACCGTCTATTGGAGCTTCTCCTTTCCCAGGCACGTGTGACTTAAGTTAGTCACGTGACCCACGTACCTGAACCTTGGCATGGGCCAACTTGATCTGCGGCTCACTTATTCTTTTGTCACCAGGCCCAACAACATTTTGAGGCCCACTCGAGCTAATAAGCTCTGGCACATGAGACTTTACAAAGTCACACTCAGTGCCCCCTACCCCAAATTCTGGTTCACCCTTTTTTGGTTCAACCCGGTCTGACTCCTTTACCTTCCTTCTGAGATTTGAATTTGAATCCAAAATGTCACCTTCTTTTACCACCTGAGCATAAGATTTACTGCCCTCCCAAGTGAAAACTTGTTCTCCACGTAGTTGACCGCCCAGCCCTATTCCTTGACCTTTGCCATTTTGACCTTCCTGTCTACCGAAATCTATAGACAGTCCTAAAGGCTGTCTATCCAAATTTGTGAAAGTCTTAACTTTTTCTGAGTGCCCTCCCCCATCTTGCCGCGTAGCTCTATCCATTCTTCCCTTTCAACTTCAACCTGTCGAACCTCCCTCCACAGACTGGCTTCAATGGAAGACGCCAACCACACCGTATGAAAAACCCCTTCAACATTAATACTTATCTTTCTGGTTATATCTTCAGGCTTAACTCCACTCAACAACAATGCGGCTGACTGTAGGTCTCCCCAGAACTCTCCATCAAGACGGGCACCACATAGCATTGCAATGGAGGCTGTGTCTCATGATTCCACAGGTGGAAAGGCAGCCCAATCAGTCGAATAATCACACCATCTTCCACCTAGAAAAGCTTGGAGTTTGATGAGGGAGACCACTTATTCACACCATCTTCCACTGGAAGCTCAGAGCTTCCACTTCAATCATATTTTCAACAGGATCAAGTAGAGCCTTAAAACTATTTAAAGGGGTCAGGATAAAAGTGGTTCTCAGGTTCAATTTTTGTATTAACAGATCAGCAGCTTTCCTCCACTCCAGTATTGGACTATTAGCCTCTAGCACCATCATGTCTTCCCAACGATCTTTCCTTACATTGACAGTCATTATGGGGAGGCTCTGGCAGTGTGCCATAACAACCATATCCTTCTTTTGCATCTCAGCATCAGTCTTCTTTGGAACCTCTCCCTCTGCTTTATCTTCCCCTTTTCTCCTGGAGTTAAGAAACGCCTTTAACACTGTGACAACCTCCTTCCATCCTTGACCATTCTTTCCTTGGGGAAAGCAAACCATTTGCTTCTTACCTTTAGCAAAAAATTCAGACAAAGAGATACATGAACCTTTTGAGTTCCTCTTACACTCCATCAGGTAACTTCTTCCTGTCTCCAAGGACCATTCCTGCCTACTTGGTTTTCTGCCTCTATTTGCTGCCTCCGACATAAACTCCATGAGCCATTCAACCATCTCCTGACCTTGAACCAAGACCATAGCCTTCTTCAGTTCCCGAATCTTTAGGCTAGAGTGTACCTTAGTCTTCAACTCCTTGAAGAGAAAATCTTTGGCTTCGATTCTCAAGGATTTCATTGTGCAGCCTCCACAAAGCCTCTGCTCTCCATCGGATCCAAGTCTTACTACTTTTTAAACTTGAGATCTTTGCTGATCAAAGGAAACTTGTGATTAAAAAAAATTTGTAAGCATGCATTTAGTGGGCTAGGGTTTCACACCATTTCCATGAATCCACATATTTTCAAATCGAAAAGAAGGGCCTCCCCACGTCTTTTCCTTACATTAATTGGGCAATGGTCTAAGGTTATTATAGGTAAGGCTCTAGCAGTTAACCCATCCCTATGAGAATCCCAATCTAGAGAAACCAGAAATCTGTCCAACTTAGAACATGTTGGGGAAATTCGGAAATTGGACCAAGTCAAACTGGCCTGAAGCAGAGGATACTCCATTAACTCACAATGGTTAATGAAAAGATTGAAGTTCCTCATACTTGTGGTAATATGCTGGTTTGGTTTATTGGATTCATGGGTAAATTTAATGACATTGAAATCTTCCCCCAAACACCAAGGGACCCTCTCACAGACCTTTGATAGCAAAAAGTTCTTCCCAAAATCCGCTCTCTCTGTAGGAGTTTGGACTGTAGACATTTGTTCACACCCAGGTAAACCATTTTCTATATTATTTAGTTTCACCAAGACTGTATACCTCCCTATTAATTCCTCTAGACACTCCACTGTCCATTCTTCCATAGAGTAATAATGCCTCCTGAAGCTCTTCAAGAGGGGGAGAAAGCCCAACTGATTCCCTTTGACCTCCAGAAACTGTGAACCCATCTTCTATCCATGTCCATCAGTTTTGATTCTTGTAACAGAACAACATCAGGCTTTTCTTTTCTTAGTAAATTTTAATCACTGTATTTTCATTCTCTAATTTGATTAGAAAAAAATTAGCCTGCAAGGATATCTTAGTCTTTTTCACTCCTCTATTAGATTATAACATCTAATATATCTAATAAGGGAGGTACTAGTCCATTTTGAAAAGGGAGGGGAGGTGTTAGTATTTAGCATAAATGTCAGGGGAGGTTCAAGTCTTTTACCATTTAATTTCTTATCCTAGTGTAACTTCTGTCTGTTTTACAGGTCTGACATTTCCTCATATTCAGAACATCTATGCTAATTCAGTTTCTTATATATATTTATTTATTTATTGATAAGTAACTCAGAATTATAAAAATCATAAGCATAAATGTACATAGACTACGTGTGTCCCTTGAAGAGGGTGGAATATCCTACCTTTGACATGATAATTTTACACATTACAATTGAGCCAAATCCAAGTTCTCTGTAGTTACCCTTTGCTTGGCTAGTGCACCAGCCATGGCATTAATCAACCTATGACCCATTGAACTTTCACTTGACAATTCCTTGTCAACCATTTAAACTTCCTAATTTCTTTTTTGTAGTTCCATACTGCTCTTTTGCTGTTCTTTAGCCATCCAACCACTACTTGTGAGTACCCTTCAATGAGTATCTTGTTCAGGTTCATGTCACTTCTAGCTATATTTATTGGAAAACAGCCAAGAGTTAATCCCTTGTAGAGTCCCTCACTCCAATAGTACCTGAGAACATTTCCTTTATTCAGCCCATCTTTATACCTAAAATTTCTTTCCACTGCAGAAGGTCCAAGGTTTCCAAAGCTGCTCTGATCAAAATTGAACTTGATGAATTCTTTTTAAGGTGGTGTCTTAAATCTTTGAACCACTTGCTTTTCTAAGGATGTTTTTTCTGATCAATAATTGTGACTTTCATTAATTAAAGATGAGAGAAAGTGTATAAGTACAAATGGAGATAAAATAGCTTATCTCCAAAATAAAAAATTACAATTGAGCCTAAAACATTTTATTCCTCCATACCCCTAGTTATCCATTTAATCTTATTTTAACTTTAATTCATTTTTATACATCCATAGATCATCCCCTTTGTTTTGTAGCCATTTAACCACCAGTTGAGAATCCCCTTCCACAGCTGCCATTACTTCCACCCTTAATGAATCACCAATGCCAGTTGACCTGAGAAAATTGTCACCATGGCACCACCTGACCTAGCTCATTTCTGAACAAGCGTACATCTGAGAGGCTTGGATTCCCCCTGCCACTGCCATCAAAGTTCAGTTTTATATACCCCTCAGCAGGTGGTGTCCAAGATACTGTAATCCAGGGCTCTATATGTTATGACTTGGCCACTTCCTATAGAAGTCAAACTGAGAAATCTGAAAACAGCTCTAGAGACTTTAGCTATTGACCAATTCTAATGGTTATGCTGCTATGCATTCTATCAAGGCATTCTTACTCATTTCCTTTTCAAGGAAAATTATTGCATTTCTCTCTTCCCAAATTGTCCAACTTACTGCAGCTCTTATACTTCATTACATGACTCGACCTCTCTTCTTTGGCCAAACAAAAGAAGAGGGAGCAAAGAAACTCGACATATTGGAAAGAGGGATCCACCTGCAACCAAACAAAGCAAGAGAGCAATCCTAAATACCAGTAGCAAAATGGCAGGAGATTAGTAAATGAAAGCAAGATTCACCATTTGTCTTGCAAAGAACACATTAATAGGGCGGTAAGCAAGTATTTTTTTTGAAGAGTAAAAAGAGAAATTTCATTAAACAAGAGAAAGGAATACCATCCAAGAGGTGATAAATTGGCACCTCACCAAACACAGCAATGAAAACTAAAAGGAATTACATCTGAATTTCAAGAACATTCCAAAAGTTTTTCCCCATGTCTGGTTTACTGAGTTGGGAAAATTCAGGGAACACCCAAGGAAGTTGAGGTCTCCTTTCTTGAAGTCACAGGTGTTACTTTTTTCATGGAAGACCTCCCAGTTGAAGGCTCCAATTTTAGGTGGGATTGGTTTTGCCAAAATCTCCTTTGCTGGAAAGGAGAGAGAGGACTTAAAGAATAAGCTAGAACCTTAAAAAATGAAGTACATGAAAAGGAGCTTGAAGGTGCAAGAGTCCAAATTCGGCTATCAAAATTGAAAGGATCCAAAAAGATGCCTTCAATAATATTTAACGGATCTAACTCCAAAGGGATCTCAAAATCTCTTAAGCCTCTTCTGAAATCGAAATTCCAACCAAAAGCACTATTAGTCCTGGAGTCAATGCCACATTCATGGCTCTAGTTCCTAAGAAGACAGATGCTAGACACCATAAGGATTTTAGGCCTCTAAGGTGCTTTTATTGAGGGTTGGAGCAGT
This sequence comes from Nelumbo lutea, assembly GCF_056320005.1. NCBI lineage: Eukaryota > Viridiplantae > Streptophyta > Magnoliopsida > Proteales > Nelumbonaceae > Nelumbo > Nelumbo lutea. Next base: position 55,053,119 of record NC_142690.1, read on the forward strand.
ACTTCCTTTTCTCATAAGTCAAGCTAAGGAGCTTTTTTCCAAGGAAGACAAATAACTGACTAGATCTTAATAGCCAATGAATGTGGAGGATAAGAGGAGGTTTGCTGACAAGGCTTTGTTTGTAAATTGGATCTTGAGAAGGATTATGACTTGGTGGATGGGAATTTCTTGATAGAGGTTCTTAAGAATTGTGGTTTTGGGGAGAGATGATGCAAATGTGTAAATGACTATCATAGATCTTGTCACTATTCAGTGTTGGTCAGTGGAATAGTCAAGGATTCCTAAGGCAAGGTGACCCTCTTTCACCTTTTTCACCCTTGTAGCTGATGCATATAGTAGATTAATCTCAAAAGCTGATAGGAATGAGGTAATAAGTGGTTGGAGAATAGGTAGAAACAGTGTTACAGTGACCTATCTCTAGCTTGTTGATGATATTATAACTTTTTTGCAAAGGGGGTTGGAGCTAAGGAAGGTGAGAAATTTTGAGAGCATAGTTGCCAAGGTGTCTAGGTGATTCTAGGTGACACTTGGGTGCCTAGTTGCCTTAGGTGATAAGAATTTTATAATATAAAGAACTAACTTTTGGGAGCATGTTTGGGTGGGGGACTCATCATTGAAAGAATAATTCCCTTGTATTCCTTTTTGAGGTTTAAAAATAAGCTTGTATCCACTTTTCTGGTTCTAGTTATGGGTTTTAGAAGGGGTCTCAGAGACTCTGGATGTACAAAGCTTGTTTGAGATTGGTGTTTCTCTTTGTTTGGTTGCAGGTGGACCCCTCACAAAATGTACAAAGCTTATTTGCTTCCTTTTCTGTCATTTTGATTAGAATATCAGGTTAAAAATTTTACAATAGTCAATACCAAAAGAAAATGTAAAATAAGTGAATGTATTTTTTCCAAAAGCATGTAATATACATGAAAAATATAATGAACAAAAGAAAAAAAGTAAAAAAAGAAGGAAAAAGAAGGGAGGTTTTACAAGGCGGAATGCTATGAGGGTGTGTTCTTGGAACATTAGGAGCTTAAGGGATTGTAGAAGAAGGGAGGTAGCAAGAAACTTTGTCAGATATTATAGGGTGGAGGTCATGTTGCTGCAAGAAACAAAACTAGGTGTTGATTGTCAAATAATAAGTGAGGGCTGTTAACAATTGGGGATTCAGGGGTGGTGAGGAAGGTAGGTTTTTTTAAAGGAAGGTTTTCTTTGTCAGTGGTGCTGGAGAAAGTAAATTATGCAGTTGAAGTGATGGTGTCAAAGGAGGTTGGGGGAGATGAAAGGGGGCAGGAATAGGAAGGTGATGAATGCAATGTAAAGATTTGGGGATTTCATAAGAAGAATTGAGTTGGAGTAACTGGGTCTCATGGGATCTAAGTTTACTTGGTCAAATGGACAAGGCCCCTTTTTCTATGGAGACCAGACAGGTTTCTTGTGAATGGGGAATGGGAAGAGTTTTTTTTGCAGATTTGAAGCAAGAAATATTGGTGTTTTGATGTTTTCAATCTCAGATCATAAACTAGTGTTACTAAGGGAGTTTGTTAGACTTGAAACCATTTATGTTTGAAAACATGTGGCTAGAACACCCAAATTTCTTGGAGTTTGTTGAAGAGAAATGGAACAGCTATCATGTTGAAGCTTCTTCTGGGTTTGTTTTGATGAGGAAATTGCAGTTTTTAAGGGGGAATTTGAAGGTTTGGAGTAAAGTGGTGTTTGGCATGTGAATGAGAGGAAAAATTAGGTTTTAGGGAAGATAGCAAAGCTGGATAGATCATAGATTAGAGGAAGAGAGCAATCTGTCAAGGGTGAGCCGAGAGGAAAGGGAGGTGGAAATTTTGATTAGATGAGAAGAACTTACATTGCTTGAAGTTTCACTGAGGGCTCAGATGCATTTCAAGGAGGTTAAGAAGAATTCTGGCACCATGGTCTTTCCTGGCTCAGGAAACTTGGCCATGAGGTACTCTTGCCACCCTTGCTCTTTCTTACTTTGCCTGTTATACTTCTAAGTCCTGTTTTTTACTTCTCTACCATTCCCATCCACTCCTTTGTCTCCTTCTCTAACTTTCCTTTACTCTCTCTCTTTCTCTCTCATATTTCTACTTGTTTCTGCCTTCTCTTTTCTCCTCTCTGCTCTCGTTCATGGCCCTAAAGATTGAATATTGTTTTTCTTTTACTGGCTGGGTAAAGCTGGCAATAAGATGCTCAAAAGTCATGGAAGCTGGTAGAGGGTTTGTGTACCTTGCAAGAGAGACTGTGTGCTGGTTTGAAAGTTTCTCGGAAATTGTCTTAAAAATTCCATTGGAGGGGAACTGAAGCAACAACAAAGGTATCTGGCTTCTTAAAAATTCCATTGGAATGTCTTAAAAACTTTCATTGGAAAATGTCCTAAAAATTCCATTGGAGTATTAGGTCTAATGTTCTCTGGGTGATTTATATCCAGCTTCTTAATCACAACAATAAAGATATCATTAGCACCCACATTTATTCAACCATTATTAAAAAACACATTAACTACCTCTAGAAAAATCTGATTTCTCTATATCCTAACGTTATTGATAAATTTCTATTTGTGAAACCATACAAGCTTTAGATCTCTTTCTCTCCATGGTAAACACAGCCTTTTTAATATCCTCCATCTCAAAACCTTGTCCCTAGCTTGGTCCCTACTTAAAACTGTCCAATCAAAGTCCGAGACATCTTATCTGTCTTCCATTGGCTGAAATTTCTTTTCTCTTGTTCTTGTTCTTCTCTTCTATTTCTCTTCTTTTTCTCTCTTTAATCAAATCTGGCAAAACTAAATTTAATCACTCGGATCTAGTATCAAGAGTTCAAAGTCATCCCGTATCTTTTCTGATAAATTGATGAGAATTGCTCACCACAGGATTATCTTCGAGGGAGACTCAACCTCCTTAACAACTGAAGAGAATAGAAGGGAAGGAAATTTTATTACATGATGCCCTAAAGGAACCACTCTGGCCTTATGTAGTAGGCTCAGAGATTACATGATCGTGTAACTAACTCCAGGTAAAGGGAAAATGACTTCTGACAGGGAATCTTCCTATATGGCACATTGGAGCTCCTGCCTCCTTTCAAATTGCTGAGATATGAGGCATTGATGGTCCTGGCTCTTCTCAATAGGTGGGCCTTCGACTGACTGGACTGGGCTGGGCTGGGCTTAACATAAATCAAAGTCATCCCATATTTTACAACTTGGCTCCTGCATTACCTAACTTCTTCTCGCTAACATTTGAAAAATATAGTTTCTCTTCTTATACCTAACTCAACCTGAATAGAGAATACATTCATGATTTACCATGTTAGCTGTGACAAAAATGAGTTGAAAGAAAAGAGAATAGAAAAGAAAAGAAATGGAAATAAATAAATTAAAATTGTCTTTTCTCATTCTTCACTGTTTTCCTGTACTTTCTTACCTTGTAAGAGAGAAAAACTGAGGTCAAAGTAAAAATTACCTTCCTATTTTGTGTTAACTTTCTTTTCTCGTTTTGTTTCCTTGTCAGCCAAACTGAAGAATGACACTTTATTTTAGATTTTCTTTTCCTACTATTTTCTTAACAACCAAACACAATTCCCACATTACTGTTGTACAGAGTAATTTTACCTTGGGTTGGGGTCCACTCTTTGTGTAGGGGTCATTCAACCCCTGCAACCCTAGATTGGAGGTGGAGTTACACTGTACACTCTCCTCCCTCCCTGCCAATTTGGGATTGGTAAAAATTGCCTTCCTTCATTGGTCATTGCAGTATACCTTGTAGAATACCAAATATCTAACAGAATAGATGTCTCAAAGAACCATTCAACCTAAAACCTTAAGCTATTTAGTGAGGTCCTTGAATAGGTTGATATTCTCTTAACACACCCCCTTACACGAAAGCCCATTGGGGTTGAAGAGTGAACAAGCACAGGCCCACCCATGCCTTGTGCTGAAACTTAATTAATTATAGTGGGGGTAATGAGGATCGAACTCTAGACCACTTGGTCAAAGTGGCTCTGATACCATCTCAAAGAACCATTCAACCTAAAAGCTTAAGCTATTAGGTTAGGTCCTTTAATAGTTTGATATTCTTTAACAAGATGTAGCTCTTGTGCATAATGTCTTCAAGCCACATGTGACTTCTATGGTTTTGTTGAAAAATTTTCCATGGACTTGAAACAGAATTTTGCCAATGTTCTGTAGAGTAGGGGCCAAAATCAAATTCTGGAACCATTCAAATATCCATATTGCTGGCCCATCTAATAAGCTTTCCCCATTTTTGGCTACTTGCTTCTGGTATTTGTTATGCGATTAGTTCATCTTTTCCATTGTTTATTATGACAATGTGCCTTACATTTATCATATATCTTATTTGCATTTGTTGCCACCAAGAAAACCCTTTACTGTCTTCCTCTTATTTAACTGAGTCTTGTGGTTATGTTATCTCTTGTGGTTGAATGTTTCTAGTTCTCATTTTGTTTTAATAGACATGTTTCTGCAGATATTTGCACAATATAAGTATTTCTTATTTGTCCTGTGGAGTTTCAACATATCTTTTCTTTTGTGCAACCGTATCTATGAAGGATATCCATTCTTCATCTTTGGGTTGGTTCCTTTTCTTTGCATGATTTACTTTTTATTTTCTTCATAGTTAAGAAAACTTCTTACACATAGCATTATACTGCTGTTTTCCATTATTGAGTTTACTTTATATGAAATAGGCGAAGATGGGCTTTTCTAGACAACTACCGTGGGACATTTAGATGGCACATTTGCTTCAACTTTGGTATTTCTTTTCTTGCTTTCACTGTTGGTTCCATTCTATACAACTTTAGGGCCATGCATACTTGGGGTCTATATCTCTTATGGTTCTACATTTCATTAGTATCATGTTATAGTTGTTTCAAACTTCTTGATGGATGAAATCAACCTTTCTGGGCCCATGCTTGTTGTTGATGTAGGCTGCTTTAATATCAGTGAGAAACCAATTTTATTTTCTTTTTTGATAACTAACCATGATATTTATTAATTCTAAACAAAAAATATATAAGATATTATGTGTCAGTTAAAGAGAACATAGGCCTATCTCTTCCCATTTAGTTCCTACAATTGAGCCCAAAACAATTGTTCCCCACTGAAATTTAACCTGAATGTTTCTGGCCATCCACATAATCTTGTTCAATTCTATTTGAAGATCTTGTTGCCCACAAAATTTAGCCTGAATGTTACTGACCATCCACATAATCTTCTTCAATTCTTTCCTTTACCTCCATGGCATTCTTTACTGTCTTCCTCCGGTCTGCCTTTTTCACCCCTTGGATTACCACTGGCAACTCTGCTTTAATGAATCACCATGCCGAATAGGACCTGGGAACATTGTTATTGAATGATCCTCATCATTTCTAGAAACCCCTCCCGCCCCTGTGGGGGGTCCATGTGGGCTACACATCAGGGGTAAACCCATCTTCCAAACTTTAGTGAAGGTAGGATTCAATCCCAGTGAGAAGCCAAAATTTATAAAGTAACTATTCCAGTTTTGTGGTACTTTGCTCTTTATATTCTATGTTTCAACTTCCTATTGAGTGAATTTTACATCAACAATAATTGTTTTCTAATGAACAAGACATTCTGTTAATACTGTGAATGGTTAGAAAGCCCCTTGCCCTTATTTCTTTTGTTGTGAGACCTAGTTTGTGGGCTTTGGCCTTATTTGTTATGTTATGTTATATTATATATCTCTCGGGCTTAATGGGCCTGGGCCCCTCCTGTTCTAATATGTAATTTCTTTCTTTCTTCCTGCCTACTAATCAGGGGCAGATTTGTCTTTGTACTCTTTCTTGTAACCCTAATATAAATGATAAGATTAGGGGCAATGAGAGTGGCTGCCGCTCAATTCCTATCAATTTTCTGCTTCTCTACTCTTCTTCCTCTCTAATCTGAAAACTAATATGGTATCATAGCTTTGATACAGGTTTCTCCTGGTTCGAACTTAAAACAGCAACTGTTCTCTTTCTTCCTCATCCTCTTTCTTTTATTTTCTGGGTTGTTTAAAACCCTAGTGCTGGTGGTGGTTTTCTGAGCTTTCTCTAGTTTTTTCCTTTTTTCCTTGGGAGAAGACCTAGGGAGACCCAGAACAGGTTCCGGTATGTTCTACTAGAGCAAGACAAAACTGGAGTAGTTTGTGGACTACTAGAGTGACCTGTAGAAGACAGGTCAAGTTTGTGGATTGCAAGAAGGTGCAGTTCAATATATATATATATTTTCAGTTCAAACAAGTGGAAGACTAGGGTTTCAGCAAAAAAAGTCTATTGACACAAAGCTGAAAGGTGCCTGTTTGTGTTTCTGTGCAAGTTACAACAGAAGTGAAGTTAAAACAATTGAGTTTTGGAAGGTCAAATGTTATCCTCAAACTCAAGTGAAGTAACCTAAAAGGAACACATACCAAGTTATGGTTTTTTGAACATGGAAAACCCTAGTTTCCCTAGTCTACAGATTACTAATGTGAAACTGGATAAGTATAACTTTAAATAGTGATCTATCTCTGCAAAACTTCATATTACAAGTAGATGTTTGCTAGGAGACATCAATGGACTGGTCAAGGAACTGAAGATGGAAGACTCTACCTATGGGAGTTGAACTGAGAAAAATGCCCTAGTTATGACATGGATGCTGTCTTCCATGACTCCAAAGATTGTTAGCACAGTTCAACACTATCCTACAACTCATAAAATTTGGAAGAAGCTATCTAATACTTATGGGCAACAAAAGAATAATGCAAGAGTCTTTAGGCTCACACAAGCTATTGCAGTTTTGAATCAAGGAAACTTGTTGATTGTTACTTATTTTGTTACCCTTGAAGGACTTTTGGAAGAACTTGATCACCATCTCATCTTTGATTGGAAAAATTCTGAAGGTAAGGAAATGCATGAAAAACAAATTGAAGAGAGGGTGTTTAAATTTCTTGCTGGATTAGACTTTTCATATGATGGCATTCGATCTCAGATTTTGGGGAGAGATCATCCTTCTAGCTTACAACATGTTTTCTACCTAATCAGAAATGAGGAAATTAGGAGGAAAGAGATGAATGTTGAGGCGTCCACACAACAGATGGAGCACTCAGCTCTTGCTTCATCGACTCAAAGGAGTGGAAAAGGGGGAGACAAGAAAAATTTTAAGTGTTCTCACTGTGGTGGAGAAAAACACACCAAAGATACATGCTGGATTTTGCACTCTCATCTAAAACCAGCAGCTTTTAAGGAAGGATAAGAAGCCAAGTAAAGGTCCAGGAGCCCATGGACATGTAGCAAGCTCCAATATGGTGGATGGAATGCATAAAACTGGAACTACTAGTGTTTCTTCTAGTATGGGACAGACCACTACTCCTTCAAATAGCTTTCCTAAGTTTGCGGTTGAAGAGGTAGATATCCTCAATTGGGCTATGGCTTGATTGAAACAGTCCTCTATTGCTTCCTCCTCTTTTGCCAAGACAATTATTACATCTGCACTTAGTGCTATATAGTTTTGTCCCCCAAACTCTTGGGTTATTGACTCAGGAGCTTTTGAACACATGACCAACGGCTCTTCTTTATTTCATCTTATTATTTGGTTTCTGGACAAGATAAAAGGGATATCCAACTTGAAAAAACTCTCTCTCTTAAGTCTACCGTGTAGGTTTCTAATTTTACTGCCAACTTACTTTCAGTTTCTAGAATAACAAAAACTTTGGATTGTGTTTTGGCCTTCTTTCCCACTCATTGTGTTTTCTAGGACCGGTTGACAAAACAAACGATCGGGAGTGGTCATGAGTCTGGAGGTCTCTACTATCTCAATGTAGACATTGGTTCAGCTCTTAAGATAGTGTCTACTAATATCAATGAATATAAGAGTTTACTAATTGGAGTGGGGGAAGTAGAAAGGGAGGTGCTGGAATAGTGTGTGATAGTGTTGGAATGCCAGTTAGGGGAGTTACCTTTCCTCTATTTGTGTCTCCCGGTGGGGGCCAAGATTTCAGAAGTAGGGGTATGGAGGCCAGTGCTAGAAGGGGTGGAAACAAGATTGGAGAATTGGAAAGCAAAATACCTGTCTTTTGGGGGTAGAATAACTCTCATTGGAAATGTCCTTTCAAGCTTACCAACATACTATTTGTCATTATTAAAGGTTTGAAGGAAGGTGGTTGACAAGATCAAAACTACAAAGGGATTTCCTTTGGGAAGGAATTTTGGGACAAAACAAGTTCCATTTGGTGAATTGGGACAAGGTATGCAGACCAAAAGGAAAAAGGGGGTTTGGGAGGGTGAGGCTGTTTAATGGGGCTCTCTTAGGTAAGTGGCTGTGGAGGTTTGGGCTGGATAGAGAAAAGGATTCTTTATGGGGGAGGGTAGTAGCTGGGAAATATGGGGTAGTGAGGTTTGGATGGGAGTCAAGGGAAGTTTCGAAATTCCTATGGGGTGAGTGTGTGGAAGGGGGTAATGAATTTTGACAAAGAGTTCAAAGCTTTGGTCAGTTTTAAGGTGGGGGAGGGGCCCAGAGTGAGATTCTGGGAAGATGAATGGTGTGGGGTTGGGAAGTTGAGGGGAGCTCTGTCCAAGAATTTATAGACTCTCAGAGCAGCAAGTGAGGGTAGATCAATGTTTTGAGGTGAGAGGAGAAGTGTGGACCCCACGTTTAGGAGGCCATTAAGAGATTTGGAAATTGAAGAATGTCTACTGCTGTTACAAAACCTGCATCAGTCTATTGTTTCTATTTCTTCTAGGGATGGCCTGTGGTGGAAAGAGTGCAAAAATGGAACTTTTACTGTGAAATCCTTTTAATTGGTACTGATAAGGGAGCATCTGGTTGCTAATCAAGTGAAAGGAGTGTGGGGGAATCCTGAATCCTATCCCCACAAGAGTGGAAGATTTTGCTTGGTTAGTGTCTATGGGTAGCATCTTAACTTCAAACCACCTAAAGAGTAGAATGTTTTTGCATGGAAAGCCTCTGTTATCTTTGCTACTCGAATGAAGAAACAACATTCCACTTGTTCTATACTTGCAAGATTACTCATTTCATGTGGAGTTTTTTCTCTTTCCTATTTGAAATGAATTTGTTTCATTCTTTGACTACAGCGAAGTTATTCTTCTCTTGGCCAAGATTTAATGGGAGCAAGAAAACAAAGATTGTGTGGATCTGCATCCCTTTTCCAGTCTGTTGGGTTTTATGGAACGAGAGAAATAGAAGACTATTGGAGAACAAACAAAAGAACATTGGAAGGATGTTAGCTATAGTTGAAAATTTGGTGTCCAATTGGATTCTGGTGCATCTAGACTTTCATTAGACTGACAGAGCAAAGTTGGGGGAGAAGTTTTGGAATTTTCTTGAGCTACATGCTCATAAATTTTATCAGTTTCTTGTATCTTGATTGAACTATTGTAGTGTAAACTGCATGTGTGTAAGTCTGCAGCTGGGTGTCTTCTTAACACCCCTGGGTTGTATGAATCTTTTTTGTTTTAATGATTTTTTTTTTTTTATTTTGACTCTTCAAAAAAAAAAAAAAATGAATGCAAGGAGTCTAGTACTTTGGTTTATCCTGGCATGCCAGATTGGGTCATTTGTCTTTTTCATTGTTGAGAGTCTTGTTTCCAAAGTTGTTTGAGGTGTCCTTTGAAAGTCTTTTTTGTGATGTGTGTCAATTGTCTAAACATTGTAGAACAAATTATCCAAGTTCTAGTAATGAAGTTGATGCTCCTTTTGATTTAATTCATTCAGATGTTTGGGGTCCTTCACCCATTGTTTCCATGGATGGCTATTGGCATTTCACTAGTTTTATTGATCACTTTACAAGATGCACTTGGTTTATTTGATGAAAGAAAGAGAAGAAGTACCTAGAATCATTATGGTGTTTTGTAAGATGATTGAGACACAGTTTGGAAAGAATGTTAAATAGTTCCGTTCAAATAATGCAATTGGATATTTCAAGAATTCTCTAAATGTATTCTTTAAAGATGAAGGGACCTTGCATCAGTCGTCATGTACTTACACACCACAATAGAAATAGTGTTGCGGAAGGGAAAAATAGACATTTACTTGAGACCACTTGTGCTCTAGTGATTTAAAGCAAGGTCCCAAAGAAGTTTTGTTCTCATGCTGTTTTGACAACTTCTTATCTCATCAACCCTTTTTTCTGTCCCGTGTATGTTTTATTAATGTTAATGATCCTCTACGGGCAAAGTTGGATCCAAAGGCAATCTGTGGGGTTCTTGGGATATTTTCATATACAAAAAGGATATAAATGTCTTGCTCCAGCTATCAGAAGGAAGTTCATCACCAAGGAAGTTATATTTTTTTGAGTCACAATCCTTCTTTGACCCTCCTCGAGATCCTCTTCAAGGGAGACTAGTGGAGTGGAAGAAACTTACTCATAGGCTAACCCCTTTGTTTCAGCTCCTACTCCTACTTCTTCCTTAGACCCTATTGAGAATGGTTAGAGAGGGGTGTTTTTGGTCTTTTTCTCCTTTCTTTAATTCTCTTAGTATTTGTCTCCCAGATAGGGGCCTTCTTGTAATTATTATTTTTCAAATTATAAAGTAAACTTTTGAGGGTGTGAACAATGAACAACACACACTTCTCAACACATTACTCTCTTCTTCCTCCCATTCCTCTTCTTCACATCTCTTCTCTTCTTTCTCTCTCTTGAAATCCTAGTTTTTGCAACTTGGTATCAGAGCAGGTAGAATCTTTTGGGAGTTGGTTCTCTGTTGACGTCAACAGTTCGTATAGGCGTTAGTGGCAGTCTATGAAACCAACACAATTTGATTTGCCCTGGTTTTAGAACAATTTTGGTATAGCTCTTGTCACTATTTGAAGCTTCTATGATTTTTTAGTGGATTTTTCAAGGAAAAATCCGTAGAAGTCCCAGATTTGATGTCGAGCCATGTATATCTGGTTTAATGATTTTTTTTTTTTTTTTTTTTTTTTTTTTCTGTTGTAAAACCTAGACCATTCATGTCATTTTTCGATTTGGGATTGGAGGGAAGTGGTCCCGTAATTTTCTGAGCACTGTGTGATTTTTGGGAGATTTTTTTCTCCCTCTATTTTGCCGCCAACCTAGTTTTTGGGTCTTACTTTGGTTCTTAACTGTGTGGTAACCTAGTTTTTTGGGTTTGGAACCTCGGTTAAAGTGTTGGGGGTCCTTTTTGGTTGATGAAAAGGTGTCTTATTAGAATATGGAATCATCTAAGGATTTTCAGATGGTTCCCGACGTGCTCCCGGGAACTACAAATATTTCTAGTGGTATGATAACTACTGTTAAACTGGATGGAACTAATTTTTTAGAGTGGTCTCAGTTTTCTAAACTTACCATTACTGGAGAGGTAAACTGGGATTCATCACAGGAAGGGAAGTGAACCCGAGTCTTGAAGATCTGAAATTTGCAAGGTGGGATTAGGACAACTCCCTTGTTATATCATGGTTGATTTGCTCAATGCAACCTCATATTGCCCGGAATTACATGTTTCTTCCATCTGCCAAGGATATCTGGGATAGGGTGGTTGCTACTTATTCCCAAGTTAACAATACTACTAGAGTGTATTAGCTTCAGAGGGAAGCTTGCAGTATGCGTTAGGGGGAGAGATCTGTTGCTATATATTTCTCTTCTCTAGTTTGGAAGGACCCTGAAGATGGTGAGTAGTATCGGAAGTACATAGAGGAGAATAAAGTCTTTGATTTTGGTTGGCTTAAACCCAAAATTTGATTTCACCAGGCAACACATTCTTAGTGCAGGCGTTGTCTCTCTTGCTACTTCTTACTCTCTTGTACACGGGGAAGAAATCCAAAGAACTGCCATGATGCAATCCTCTGTGAGTGATCATTCTGCCTTTGTGTCATCTTGACCCAAGCAAAATACTTGCATACATCCCATTGCAGATAAGGTCGAGGATGTTATTTGTGAGTACTACAAGAAGCCAAGACACAATAAAGAAAGGTGTTGGAATATATTGTTGCAGTTAGAGAAGGGTGGTACATCCACACTCTACAACAAAATGGGGTGGATGAAAGAAAAAATTGGCATGTGGTTGAAGTTACTCGAGGCTTATTATTCCAACTCGTTTTTGGGGTGATGTTGTTGAGAAAGCTGTGCATCTCATTAATAGATTCCCATCACGGGTCCTTAACCTTCATTCTCCTCATCAACTACTCTTCCCTGATTAACCTCCTTTTTATCTACCCCTTAAGGTCTTTGGTTGTGTTTGTTTTGTTCATGATATGAGTCCTTTCCAGCGAAAGTTTGATCCTAAATCAGTTAAGTGTGTTTTCCTTGGTTACTCTCCAGTCCAGAAAGGCTATTGATGCTTTGATGCTCTCTCTGGCAAGAGATACGCCTCTAAGGATGTTACCTTTTTGGAGTTCCCTTCCTTCTTCCAGTCATCTTGTCCTTCTCTTCAGGGAGAAAATGCAAGTAAAGATTGAACTCCTATCTGCCTTCTTGTTCCTACCTCTATTCCTCCCTCTCTTCCTTGTGACAATGGTATTCCTCTTTCTACTCCTCCTCTTGTGTATTGGCCTCGATCCTGGTAGCATTGTAGGGTGCAAGTGGGTATATGTAGTTAAACACATGGCTGATGGTTCTGTCAAGATGTATAAAGCTAGATTAGTTGCAAAAGGATTCACCCAAAAGGAAGGGATTGATTATAAGTAGACCTATGCTCAGTTGCCAAATTGAATACTATATGGGTGTTACTTTCTCTTGCAACAAAATTTTCTTGGGAATTACATTAGTTAGATGTCAAGAATGCTTTCTTAAATAGAGATCTACAAGAAGAAATCTACATGGACCCTCCTCTAGTGTATGACATGAGAGGAAAGGTATGCAAGCTAAGGAGGACCTTATATGGCCTCAAACAATCTCCAAGGGCTTGGGTTGAAAGATTATGCAAGGCAATGAACGTTGTTGGGTACAAGCAACGCAGTGTTGATAACACGTTCTATAAAAGAAATGAAAGAAAGCTAACAACATTTATTGTTTATGTTGATGATATGGTATATTACGAGAGATGATTTGAAAGTTGAAGGACTTCTTAGTCTTAGAGTTTGAAATCAAAGATTTGGGACCTCTGAAATATTTCTTAGGAATAGATCTGGCTAGATCTAGAGAGGGAATATACATCTACCAAAGGAAATATTTATTGAACCTTCTAAAGACAAAGAAGCTAGGATTTAGACTAGTAGAAACTCTTATAGAGAAAAATCATGGGTTATAGGAAGATGATGGAGAACTGTATCCTGACAAAGAAAGATATCAGAAATTAGTTGGTAAATTGCTTTATTTATCCCTCACAAGACTTGATATTGTATATGTAGTTCATGTGGTTAGTAGGGGTGGATTTGAGTTGTGCCGAGCCTAATATCTAGCTATTCGAGCTCGGCTTGCTGGTAAACTAGGAGGCTTGAGCTTGAGCTAGTGACTTGAGCTCAAATTCGGTTAGAGTCAAAAGCTCGTAAGTTCGAGCTCGGCTCAGCTCGAGCTCGATTGTGAACCAAATGTTTTATAAAAAATAAAAGACTATGCATATAAAAATTAGAATTATAAAAACTAGTTATTATTATATATATAAAATTATTATTTTTTACATTTATGATATTTTTATATTTATTATTTTATTTATATATATATACATACATACATACATACATACATAAAAGCTCTATTAGGCTTGCAAGCCTCACAAGCTGAGTGGCCACCCCTAGTGGTCAGCCAATTTATGCATTCTCCACAAGTTACACATATGAGGGTAGTAGAAAGGATCTTGAGATACTTCCAGGCATGTCCTAGGAAGGGATTGCATTTAAGAAACAAATGGAAGCCTACCCTAATGCTGACAGGGCAGGTTCTCGTGGAGATTGAAGGACTAGATCTGAATGTTGCACCTTCATAGTGAAGGGATAGGATATCCATTACATGGATGCCCAAAGATTGCGGAATAAGGGGCGAATTTCAAAAAATTTTTCTCTCCCTTCAACTGGGAATCACATTCCCTATTTAGAAAATCATATTTTCAAGGATCATTCTTGAACCATAAACTGAACCAGATCTGAACCAAAAGTAGTAGGGAGGGATTATACCTGATACAGAGAAACAATATCTCCCAATGGAGGTGTTCACGCCCAAGGAAGGATCCAAAATCTGCTCCCACTGAAGATGACGCAGTGTAGGGTGGAGCAGAATCAACAGTGTTCTTCCAAAAGAACTTGACCCTTCGCAAGAATCAACAAGATGGCTTGTGAATACAGCTCCAATCAATCTTTTCCCAAAAGATTGAGATCAAGATCAAATCTTGATTTCTCCCAAGAACTGGAGATCGAACTGCTGGAGGTGGCGGCTGCAGGAAGGAGGCGGCAAGAGAGTATTCACAGGGTGCAGAATTCTCTCTTCTTGTGATTTTAGCTCTGAAGACAGGAGTTGTGTGTTGCATGTCTTTAGGCTGCCGCACCCTCCTTTTATAATCTTAAAGGGATCAGCTCCTAATCCCATTAGGAGTTGGTGATCCAAATCATATCTGGATAAGAAGTCCCTTTAAGTGATAAGGAATAACCCTTATCTTATCTGCATATCAGATCAGCCATCTCCTAATCTAATTAGGAGGCTTCCAGATCTAAATCTCATTTAGATCTTGGACTCTCTAAGTGGATAGGGTCTGGCCCCAATCCTATCAGTTGAACCATCTCAGAATTCGCCCCTTTAAATGACTAATCAAATTAGCCCAGTTCGAAATGGGCTTAAGGCCCATTTAACATTGATCTACACATCAACCACATGGGTTCGGCCCAGCCTTTGTTACAAGGCCTGGCCGAATATACTGTTACGGACAGTGCACCCCCTGAAAACCATATCATGGTCTCTATGGGCCCAACACTTACCCTAAGTGGTCCTGGGCCAAGCCACCTTGTAACACCCAGGGACTGTGGGCAGATGCAAGATTAGCCCATCAGGTATTATCCTCAATGGTCTTACACTTAACCTCTCAGCCCATAATGATCATACACTGCCCAACAAGAGAGGACCTCTCCCTCGGCTGCAAGGAATAGTGTTGCACTCTCTGCTCATATGGATCCCGAGAATTAAAACCTTTTGCAAATCATTTTGAAACCATAATATATATACTTTTATATCTCATATAAAATATTTTGCAAAACAAATCTCAACGCTTGAAATCGGCTGCCGGCAATCTTGGTTTCCATCAGTGAGAGTGCATCCTTGATCATTACCTTTGTCCAACAAAGGGGCTGATCCTGTTACTATGATCATCCACTCAGATGAATTCTCAGACTGTCCCAACATACCCAGGTTTTGACCCCTGCTAAGGATCTCACTGAATGGTATATCAAAGACAGCCCAATCCGACACCTAGTGCAGTATCATAATTGAGTCTAGGGGTCGGGTGTAACTTTCCAGTTTTGCCCATCAATCTCCAAGGTCTAGGGCAATACTGGAAATCTGGTCCAGTTCAAAGATTCAATTAATCTTACACTGTATGTGCCTATGGTCTCACCCTGGCAGCTGAGACAGGCCACCCCAACCGACTTGGTGGCACCACAGTGTCAGCCTTGTCAGGATAGGTCTCCCCAAACCGACCCACTGGCTATGAACATTCTAAACTAACACGAGTCTCATTAAGTGTCCAGTTTAAGGGTATTACACAGAAACATACCAAGGGAACATGAATCAAATATGCACTTTTATTCATTTACAATAAACTCATAAAGTACATCATCTTGATTGAAGGTAAGGGCATACAAAACTGTCTAACACATAGGTGGTAAACTAGTCACTTAGAGGAGCAAGAAACAAACGGTTGTTGCAAGATTAAATGCTGAGGCTGAATTTAGGGCTATGGCCCATGGAGTTGCTGAACTGATTTGGCTTCAGATTCTTATAAAGGAGTTGGGGACAGAAGTAACTAGACCTCTGAAGCTGTATTGTGATAATCAGGTTGCAATCAACATTGTTAACAACCCGGTCTAGCATGATAGGACAAAGCATATTGAGATTGTTAGACACTTTGTGTAAGAAAGAATTGTTTATGGGGACCTTTGCACCCCTTACATGCCATCGCCTAGGTGCACAGGCGAGGCACACTTTAGGGTAGGCACCTCACCCAAGTACTAGGCGCAACACTTTCGAAAGGCGTATGCCTAGTGTGCCTAGGTGTTTTCCTAATGCGCCTTGCTCCTTAGCCCAAGCATGCGCCTTTTGAAAATTTTGCGCTTTTTTGCTTTCTTTTTGAACCTAGTGGCTGGGAGAACTCCCTATTTGCTGATGTTGTTCATTCATTCATCTTAATAAAATATATTCATAAAAGACAATTAAAATTATAAAATTATTACTTTTTGTGTGAAAATATAGAATTTAAGACCGTAACATGGACTTGTTTGGGCTTGCCTCGAGGGGCGTGGCACAAAGGTGGCTCGTAGAGTCAGGAATGTAATATGTTTTACATCACATTAGTTACTTGAAATAATGCAGTTGAGGAAAAAAAAGAGATTGTGCGTTTTACATGCTTTAAAATGTTTTATTTATTTGATTTGATTTTTAAATTTTCATTTGAATATGCTTTACATGTTATGTTTAGGTATTTTAGTTTTAGATAGTAGGTTTTTGAAATCATTAATTTTAAAATTTAAGTTTGTATTTTTTATTAATATTATGTTTCATGTTTTTTGATTTTTTTTGAAAATTTTGGAATTTTTTTTTGAATTTTCTGACCTTTTTTTGACCTTTTTTGCGCCTTGCACTTTTAAAACAGGGGGGCAGATTTGTCTTTGTACTCTTTCTTGTAACCCTACTATAAATGATAAGATTAGGGGCTGTGAGAGTGGCTGTTACCCCATTCCTCTCAATCTTCTTTTTTCTCCACTGTTCTTTCTCTCTAATCTGAAAACTAATATCTTTCATCTCCCTCCAATTTTTGGGTGCAATCATAGTTTTCAAGGTGCCAAGGCGAGGCGAGGCTAGGTGACAGGGTGGTGCCTTGTTGTGCCTAGGTGGGTGCTTAGGTGATGGATTTTTTTAAGTAAAAAACATATACCCTAGGGTAGTTCCATAGGTTCCATAAACATATTTCTTAAATAATTTTCCATAATTTTCATAAGAAAAGTATAAACTTTATGTTGAAGTATAAAAATCATCATATTCCAACGTATTCATGAGATGAATACGAAGAAAGAAAAGAAATTCAAATTTTCTTTTATGAAAAGCTTGGAGACATAATTGCATTTTATAGCAGGTGCTGGTGACCCCACTGAAATATGGTTTGATCTGGTTATTTTGACAGTTGTTTTGCGGATGATAAGTTTTGGATATGATTATTACAGGGCATGTCGAGATTATCATTTTGATGAAGAGGTAATTTGATTATAATTTTCTTGTTCAACCTATATTTGTTTTAACAAATGTTTTATATTTTCTTGGGCTGTTCTTGAAATTCTTTCCATACTAACTTGCTTCTTCTTTGGTCTCTAGAGATGATCCTGTTGTTCCATGGGTTTTTCCTTTTTTTGAAGATAAATAAAAAAGAAAAAGGAGATTAGAAAGAAAGGTGATAAGCAATCACCCGACAAAGAGCAAAGAAAAACCCCAATAGGCACAACCCCAAGATGGAAAAAATCCAAAATGCCCAGCCTGAAAACCAAGCTGAGCATTGATGGTTGTTTATTTGAAAACCCCTGGATTTCAGGCATTGGTGTTTCTTTCAGGAGCAATGTTAGAGATTCCTGAGGTATGCTCGAGTCTGGTTGGGAGAGGTGAGACTCTAGACAAACCTCTTCTCAAAGTTGAGGGGTTTATGACTGATATAAGCTCTAGTTACTTTGCAGTTGGGGTTTACAGTGACTATCAGGCTGTGCTGAGATGTTTGACAGATGGAAGCGAGGGATATTGGGTATATGGACATTGGGTCAAAGAGGAACCTCTGTGGACAGGGGAACATTTCACTCCATTGGATAAGATCTTCCAATGATCTAGCTATTTCTTTAGCTACAAGTTGGGTAGCAAGGAATGTATTTCATATGGGATTAGCCTACAAGACTTTTTTTTTTCACTTTTGTCAAGGGTGTACAAGTAAGCTGTTTGTCAGGATTCTTACATTTTTTCTTTCTGTGTTTAATTTTATATCTTTTGTATCTTCTTTCTTGATGATTTATTAATTAATTCACTTGATGACTCGATCATGTCACTGATAAAAAATCATTTCCATACTTCAATGTTAATTGAATTGCTGTTCCTTGCTTGAATTTCATAACTGTCTGTTTTGGAGTCTTGTTTCTTTGGCTGTTTTGAATTGACCTCACTACCTTTACAAATAGCAGTGTTTAGGAAACCGGACCAGACTAGCCGGTTGGACTGGTTGAACCATGACATGGGCCCCTGGCTGGTTTGGTCACACCTCAATAACTGTCTTTGTTAAAAACCCGGTGAAAACTGGCTGCCTGGTTATTTTAACAAGAAAACCGGTGAACCGGTCCTAGTTTCATGAAACCAGCCGCGCCATTAAATAATTGAAATTTTAAAATGTGTTTGACAAGACTTGAACCCTTGACTTCTTATTTTCATATATTGCTTAATTACCACTAATCCATTTCTTTACTTGTGTAATTTAATGACTCATTATTGTATACATTGCTTTATTATACACATATTTTAAAGAAAATGTAAATTAAGAGACTTGAGCCCTGTCATTTGCTTTAAAAATTAAGGAATTTGCCATCCATCCACTATATTTAAGTATATTAAAACTTGTAAAATATATTATATATAGTATTTATATGACCCGTAGTATATATACATATATGCCACATCATCACAATTTGACCTCACAATTCTGACCCCTGAACCTCTCCCTTTCCCGGTTCAGTGCCGAGTCTGGTTCTCTGAACATTGTCAAATAGTCAGCAATGATATTGCTTTTCCCAGAACAAATTAGCCCCATGTTCCCAACTTGATGTAGGAATATCCATTCCATGTATAACAAAGCTTATGTCATACTGTGGGTCCTTCAATCTCCATTCTCTCTAATCTTGCACTTCTGTTGCTTTCATATTATCTGCAGAAACACATTCAACGTTGCCATATTTGTTCTTCGGGGAAGGCATGCTACTTTCTTTTACAGGTTAGCTATTTCTTATTGACAAGTCTTATTATATTAATGTTGCATTCATAGTTTCTAGATGCGCCAAGGTTCAAAATTTCGATGGGGGTGTATTATATCATTTCTTTTAGGTGTCAATACACCTATTTAAAGGGCTTTTGGAAGAAATCTTGTTTTTAATAATTAAAACTCATAAAAGAGGCTAAAACTCAAATTAAAAAATAAAAAAAATAAGAAAATGAAAAAGCACAAGGTTCAAAGTCTTGATGCACCCCTTCCGCTGCATTGGGGTGTATTGAAATTTTGAACCATGACTGACACTTGGGTTCACTTAGATGTTTGATTTGGTGGATATGACCTGAGAATAGCAGAGCTAAACAGGCAATAGATAGGTGCATCATAATGATATTCTTTGGAAATATTTGATCGTCCCAGTTTGCCCACTTTTTTTTTTTGATCAGTGACTGACAATATTATTATTAATCCTATTATGTATTTCATCTTTCTTCCTTGAACTGGCATTCCGACTGTCATTGAGTACATAAGTAATTAATATACACTAGGTACCAAATTTACATTCAAAATTTTAGTAATGCTATGTTCTATCTGAGTCATTATCCTTTCTAGGAGTAAATTTGCTTCTTGTGTGTTCTGTTGTCTTTCAGGAACGAAGACTTCCTATCAAAAAATTCTCATTTTCCGTATACATGTGTTATTTGGTGTATGCACCCCTTTACATAGCTGGGCCAATTATAAGCTTCAATGCATTCGCTTCACAGGTATGCTTCCTCAGTGTTAGTTATCATCTTTCTTTCTTTCTTTATTATTTTGATAGATAGTTTTTTTTCCTCTTTACTATGGCTAAAAGTTTATGCTACTTTTGAGCATATAGCATGTAGACACTGACTGAATAGTATTTTAGGAAATGTGCCTGAAACTACAGCACCATTCAAATGAGTTTCATTGTATTAAGTGGAAGTATTTATGCTGTATGAGAAGAAGCAATGAAAGTGATTCTAATAGCTAAAGAGAAAATTTAGTATACTGATTAGAAACCAGAATTTGGTACTTTTACCCAATGTTGTAAAACTTGACCATATCAAAACTAGAAAGGCTACCTATCAAAAAAAAAAAAAAAACTAGAAAGGCTACTGGGTCACAACTGACAAGTTGGTTCAACTGCCGGTCAACCCAGTGACCCATGATGTCATATTTATAAAATATAAAATATTATGTAAATCATGACATACATGTAAGTTGTGGCCAGATTGCTTTTCTCTTGGTTTTAATACAGTTCACCTGGGCAGATCCAAAAAATATAAAGTGACCAGGGTTCAAGTCATTTAATTTAGCTCACACTTTATTCAAAGATACATACACCCTATTTGCTAATGTTGTTCATTCATTCATCTCAATAAAATATCTTCTTAAAAGGCAATTAAAATTATAAAATCATTTTTTTGTGTGAAAATTAAGAATTTAAGACCCTAACATGGACTTGTTTGGGCTTGCCTCGAGGGGCATGACACAAAGGTGGCTTGTTGAATCAGGAATGTAATATGTTTTACATCACATTAGCTACTTAAAGTAATGCAATTGAGGACAAAAAGAGGTTGTGGGTTTTACATGCTTGAAAATGTTTTATATGTTTGATTTTATTTTTAAATTTTCATTTGAATACGCTTTACATGTTATGTTTATGTATTTTAATTTCAGATAGTAGTTTTTTTTTAAATTTATTTTAAAATTTAATTTTATATTTTTTATTAATATTATGATTCATATTTTTAGTTTTTTGCATTTTTTGAATTTTCTGACATTTTTTTATTTTTAGCTTTTTTTTTTTTTGTATTTTTGTGCCTTGCACCTTGGGTGGAAATTGGCTCCTGTGCCTTGCACTTTTAAAAAGACTAGGAAGCACACATGAGTGGAGAGGCATTTATTTGGCCTCCTTTTTTGAAGCATTTCACAAGTGTTCACCTTTCCAAGACAACCTCCCAACACTGGTTGAACTTTGGGTGGTATGGACTTACTCCATATCTCTTTTGCTGGGTGTCCAAAAATAAGATTCCTTTTATGGTTGGCCATGAGCCCAACAAAGGAGAGATTGTGCAGTAGAGGACTCAGTGTAGACCCAGTATGCAAATTTTGTGGGCAAATAGAGACCACGAAACACATTTTAACAACCTGTGTGATAGCCAAAAAGGTCTGGAATATGGTAACAAGATAATGGATCAAAACATCCATTAAAGCTTAGAAGAATGGTGGAAGGAAGTTGGTAAACCACAAAACAATCAAGAGGTAAGATGGAAATGGGAAAAAAGTGAGTTTTATCATCTGGTTTTTATGGAAAAATCGAAATGAGAATATTTTTATAAATAAAAGCTATGCCCCTCCCAAAATAGTAGATAGAGCATTCCAAAACTGCAGAGAATACATAGAGGCTCATGAGAAAAAAAGGGGTGAGTGAACGAGAAAATACCCAAAGATCTATAATATGGATAAAGTGGGACCCACCGAAACAAGATGAACTAAAGATAAACTTCATCCTGCCTTACTAATGATCTATGTGCGTATGGGTATGTGATAAGAAATCACAAAGGTGAGGTTATCAAGTTTGGAGCAGACCCCATTGGGGCCACATCAATAGCAGTAACAGAAACAAGGGCAGCCCTGGAAGCTCATAAACAACTAAAGGATTTACCAAACAGGAGCATTATTATCGAAGGAGACTCCCTAGGAACTATTCGAGCGCTACAAGGCACAACAAATGCAACATGGCAATGCGATAGCATGATTGAAGATTCCAAGAAGCTGGTGGAAGAGGTTCAAGCGAATATCACCTACAAGCACATTCATAGAGAAGGAAACCAAGGTGCAGATTGGATGGTGAATGAAGGGCATGGAGGAGTCATACAAGGTCACGCAGGTCTTCACCAAGATCTCAGGGACCTAGTTTTAGCGGATTCTCTAGGGATTCTTTTCTCTCGGCATGCGTAACTTCCAATTTTATCAAAAAAAAGAGGCACATTTTATCCAATGGGTATGGAGCCTATACCCTTCTCTTTTGTTTCGCTAACTTATTCCCACTTCTCTCCTCTCTAGGTTCCCAAAGAAAGTCCATCATTTTCTCTAATTGTCCTGCTATCCTCGTTGGAATCCTGATTGTAGATAGGAAATAGATTGGTAAGTTAGCTAGGGTTGCTCTAATTGGAGTTATTCTTCCACCCAGAGAGATGCAGTTCCATTTCCAAAGGGCCAATTTCTTGGTGAATCTCTCTACTACCGGCTTCCAAAAGGTTTTTGATCTTGGGTTACCTATGGCCAATGTTTTATCTCACACCCTAACATCCCAGCCAATACTCTTAGCTCTTCTTCCATATTGATCCTTACGAGACAGCTCTTTCCCCAAATCACCCTCAACATAGAAATAAGTTCAAAGAAAACTATTAGATGGAAGCACTGAAAACTTAGTTAAAAATGGTCAAACCTGTTACAGTTGTCTGAAATTTAAAGCAAAATTTCCTGCCCAAGCCGAGAACCGGTTTCTCAGTATTTTGGAATCTGAATTTCCGGATCGATCTTGCACCAAACTTGCACCAAACTTGCACCAAACTCCAATGGCTATAGATTCTTTTCCATCTACAGTCATGAGTTGTATGTTGTATCCATTGTAGTTCATTCAGATAGTAGAAAATTCAGAAAATATTATCAGATTCATAACAGAAATAAAAGAGAAGAAGAAG
Organism: Nelumbo lutea; assembly: GCF_056320005.1. Lineage (NCBI taxonomy): Eukaryota > Viridiplantae > Streptophyta > Magnoliopsida > Proteales > Nelumbonaceae > Nelumbo > Nelumbo lutea. The sequence continues at coordinate 55,075,966 of NC_142690.1, forward strand.
AAAGGTTTCTTGGAGAGAAGAAAAGAAGAGAATGAGAAGAAGAGATGGAAGATGCCAATAATAGATCTGGCCCCCCACTATTTAACTTATATACTCACTGATTAAAAAACATATTATGTCTAATATTAAACTGCTATCAATTACATAAAAGAAAACATTAAACTGTTGGGCCTTGGGCCCAATAACACTACTTTAAAACATAAAATATTAACTACTAAAACCTCATCACATATGTTTGGGGTTTATGTTCTGTTTTATTTTATTTTGGGTTTAGATATTTTGTACTGATTTTGGTCAACATTACACACCTTTTTCGGCACTATAAAATTTCCTTATTCTTGAAACTGAACAAAAACTTGTATGATATTAATGTTGTTTGTATGTCAGGCTTCTTTGTTGTAAAGAGACAGGGCCGAATGGGCCCTAGTATCCTTTCTTGCAGTATGTTTTTATTTATCTGTTAGCTAATGGCTATTGGGCCTATCTTAATGGGCCTGTTATTTCATTTTGCTAGTTCTCTTTATGTTACTGCCTAGCTGGCTGCCCACTTAAGGGTGTACTTGTAATTATACTAAGATTGAAGTTTAGTAAAAGGATTAGAGAAGGGAGGGAAGAGATATTCGGCTTCTTCTTCTTCTTCCTCTTCTTTTCTCCATCTTCTTGCTTTTGTGCTGCTGTTCTCTTCTTTTCTTCCTCTCTTCTCTCTAATTTTTTCAAGTTTACATCAGTTTTAGAGGACTGATTTACATCTTGGTATTAGAGCAGGTTTTTTTCTTCTTTCTTTTCTTCTTTCTCTTTTCCCGTACACCCTTCGATTAAGAGAGTGTATGGAGAGATAGGTTCTCTATAGTTTAGAGGATCTTTTGCCTACTTGGTAGAGGGTTTGGAGAGTTTAACTTTGGCCAGAAATTGCCAAGAAGTGATGTTGTACTGTTTCTGCCCAAAACCCTAGCCGATTAGAGATTTTCAAAGTTACTGGTAAAAGTGAAGCTTTGGGTGTGGCACTCAATGCTTGGGAAGTGCCTTTTGACTTCTAAAAGAGGGTGGTTCAGTTTTGAAAGAGGTTGGGAAGCTCTGGTAGGAGCAGCTGCATCTTCTCTCTTTCTCTCCAATAGCCGAACGCAATGAAACCCTAGTTTTCAAGCATCTAGCTGCTGGTTTGACTTCAAGTAAGTTTATAAAGACCAAATTTCTAGCTTTTTTATTTTCGTTTGATTAATGAAGCAATACGGAAGTGAGTTCAAGCAGGTGTTAGTTTCCGGGCTTGGCTCGGTAGATTCCATTTTGACTGGTGTGACCATAATTAAGCTAGATGGGACAAATTATTTTGCTTGGGCATAGTCTATAAGGATTTATATCTGTAGTAGAGGAAAATTAGGGTACCTCATAAGCAGTAAAAGTGAAACCCAAAGAGATAGACCCTAAACTTGAGAAATGGGTGCAGGAAAACTATACAGTCATAGGATGGTTGGTCAACTCTATGCAGCCTCATATAAGTCAGCACTATTTCTAGATGTTCTCGGCCAAGGAGATCTAGGACAGTGTTACTGAAACCTATTCACAGAAGTTGAATGTGGCTAGAGTTTACAAGCTGAAAAGTGATGTGAAGAACCTAAGACAGGGAGAGAAAAGTGGCAATCTACTATTCTATACTGAAATCCCTATGGCAGGAAATTGATGTTATGGAGACAGTTGCATGGGAGAATAAAAATGATGCAAAAATGTTTAGGAAGTTAGTGAAATGAACCATGGTTTTTGAATTTCTTACTGGATTCAACCCTAAGTTTGACATCATTAGGCAGAATATTCTGGTCAAAGATGAGGTTACTCTCGCCTAGGCATATGCTATGGTAAGCAGTGAGGAGAGTAGGCGGTAGGTCCAGTTACAGAGTCCACCCACAGAACACTTTGTACATGCTGGAATAAAGCCAAAGGGTCCAATTGAGAAGAAGGAGCAAGTATGTGAATATTGCAAGAAACCGAGGCATTTTGCTGGAAGCTTCATTCCGATCTTCTACCTGACCGGTTTAAGAATAACAACAATTTTAAGAAGTGCAGTCAGACAAGAAAGCCTAAGACAACTAATGTTGCCACAATACCGGAAGGAGGAAGTAAGGAGTGTGAAGAGAAGTCAACCATTGAATAGTTGGCAGCAATGAAGGCAGATTTTGAAAAGTATGGAAGGCTGTTAAATCACTTGGAGGTTATTGTTTCTACATCTCACTCTTCAAGCAACAAATCATCATCACCAGCATTTGCTCACTCAGGTATTCATGCTTCTACAAACCATGCTTCAGTTTCAGGTAATCATAAAACCCCTTGGATCATTGATTCTGGTGCATCAGACCATATGACCAGCTTATCTAATCTTTTCTGTTCATACCACCTCTTCTCTGGTAAAGAGAAAATATCCCTTGCTGATGGGTCTCTTGCTCCCATTTCCGGTAAAGGGGATATAAAGACCTCTGACACCCTTTATTTATCCTCTATCCTTCATGTCCCTAAACTTAATACAAATCTTTTATCTGTTAGTAGCTTAACTAAATCCATGAACTGTAGCATAACTTTCTTTCCCACTCATTATGTTTTTCAGGACTTGCAATCTCAGAGGATGATTGGGAGTGGCCATGAGGCGAATGGAATATACTGCTGGACACACCTGATAGAGCTCTTGGACCACCTCATGGAGTTGCCTTGGAGTCAGTCTTGTCAGAGTCTGTTAACAAAGTCATGTTATGCCACTTTTGGTTTGGTCATTTGTCTTTTTCTGCTTTGAGTCATTTGTTTCCAGATATGTTTAAGGGCGTGTCTTTATTAAGTCTTCATTGTGAATCGTGTGAACTAGCAAAGCATTGTAGACACTCTTATCCAATAAGCAATAAAAGATATATTTCTCCTTTTCATATTATTCACTCTGATGTGTGGGGGCCATATCATTTGCCTACTATGGGGGGTTACAGGTACTTTATCCTTTTTATTGATGATTATTCTCGTTACACTTGGATTTATCTCATGAAATCCTGAGATGAAATACCAACTATTGTGCAAAAATTTCATGAACTCATCCTTACCAGTTTAACACCCGGATCAAAATATTATGTTCTGATAATGCTAAGGAGTATTTTGAGAAAACCCTCTTAGCCTATCTTGAAACTTTTGGGGTTACTCATCAAAGCTCTTGTTCCTACACTTCACAATAGAATGTGGTTGAAGGTGCTAGATCCCTCCTTTTTGCATCCCATGTTCCTATAAAATTTTGGGGAGATGCTATCCTTACTGCTACCTTTTTGGTTAACCATATGCATTCTCGGGTTTTTGGCTTCAAAACCCCCTTTAGCCTTCTCTTTCCGGATGATGATCTCTTCTCTCTTCCTTTTCGTGTTTTTGGGTGCACTTGCTATGTGCATGTTCATAGCCATCAAAGGCACAAAATTGAACCTAAGGCTTGTAAATGTGTTTTTCTGGGATATGCTCCCATGCAAAGGGGATATTGCTGTTTTGATCCGATTAGTGGCACCCGCTTTGTATCTCGTGATATCACATTTGCTGAGTCTACTCCTTTCTTTAGTATTCCTCATGAGGGGGAGAAATTAAAGGAACCCTTTGCTATGTCTTCAACAGTTCCTCTTCTTGTTCCTTTTAAGTCATCTGATGAGGTGTCCATTTCTCTCACTGGACATACCACTAGTATTCCTGCTCCTCCTCCACCTCATCCTCCTATAAGTCCTCCTCATCCTGTTCTCCAGGTGATACCAAAGACACAGATTTAGACATGGGCAAGTTGTTTCCACTCCTTCAAAAGAGCCTCTTGCTCCTCCCATCATTACTAAGGTAACAAGTCAGCCTTCCTTTGGCTCATCTACTTCTTTCCCAGACCTTGATCTTCCCATTGATCTTTGCAAGGGCAAGCGGAAGTGTACAACCCATTGTATCTCTAAACACCTGTCCTATAGCCTTCTATCTCTTACCTACTACTCTTTTCTTGCTTTTGTTTCTTCCCATGTGATACCCAGGTCTATACCAGAAGCCCATCTAAACCTGAATGGAGGGATGCTATGATGACTGAACTGGATGCTTTGCATAAGAACCATACCTGGGATATTGTTGACTTGCCAGAAGGGAAGGAACTAGTGGGTTGTAAATGGGTATTTGCCATTAAATATCACTTTGATGGTTCTATTGAGAGATTTAAGGCCAGGTTGGTTGCTAAAGGCTATAGTCAAACGTATGGTATTGACTATTCTTGAGACATTTCTCTTGTGGCTAAGATGACCTTAGTCCGGGTTTTGTTATCTCTATCTGCTACTTTTGATTGGCCTCTCCACTAGTTTGATGTTAAAAATGCCTTTTTGAATGGAGATCTACATAAAGAAGTCTATATGTCTTTGCCTTTGGGGGTGTATGGAAAGGAAATGCAAAGGAAGGTGTGTAAATTACAGAAATCCATTTATGGTCTCAAAGAGTCTCCTCGGGCTTGGTTTGAGAGGTTCAGGGCTGCTCTTGTCTTGTTTGGTTACACACAAACTCAATTTGACCATATCTTGTTCTTGAAAAGAAGTGGCTCTCTGGTGACCTTTCTGATAGTTTATGTTGATGATATTGTGGTCACGAGTAATGACACCCAAGAGGTCAATAAACTCAAAAGATTTCTTAACTCTGAATTTGAGATCAAGGATTTAGGAGATATCCAATATTTTTTAGGCATCGAAGTTGCTAGATCTAAGGATGGTATCTTCATTTCTCAATGCAAATATGTCCTTGACCTCCTTGTTGAGACTGGTAAACTTGGTGCTAAACCAACCTCCACTTCTATTGATCCCAATCATAAGCTTTCTGCTATAGATGAACTTTTATCCGATAGGGAAGTGTTTCAGAGACTGCTTGGGAAGTTGTTATATCTCTGCATGACTCAGCCGGACATTTCCTATGCAGTGAGTGTTATTAGTCAATTAATGCATTCTCCTAGAGATACTCATTTAGCTGTTGCAGAAAGAGTTCTGTGTTACTTGAAAGGCATTCCAAGGAAAGGTATTCTATTTGCCAAACATGGACACATGAAGTTGGAAGCATACACTGATGCTGATTGGGCAGGATGTATTGATGATAAGAGATCCACCTCAAGTTATTGTGCTTTTGTGGCAGGGAACATTGTTTCATGGAGGAGTAAGAAAATCCTTCGTTGAAGCAGAATACAGGGCAATGACACATGGTGTGTCAGAATTACTGTGGCTACGATCCCTTTTAGAAGAATTGGGGGTTGACCATGAGAAGCCAATGATGCTCTACTGTGACAACCAAGTAGCTATCAATATTGCACATAATCCTGTTTAACATGATATAACTAAGCACATTGAGGTTGATAGACATTTTATACGGGAAAGAATTTCCTCGGGAGAAGTTTGTTTGCCATTGATCACCTCAGAAGAACAGCTGGCTGATATTTTGACCAAGGGAGTTCCGAGAGGGAAGTTGACACATATAAGCAAGCTGGGCATGATTGACATCTATGCTCAGCTTGAGGGGGAATGTAAAGAGACTGGGCCGAATTGGGCCCTAGTATCTTTTCTTGTAGTATGTTTTTATTTATTTGTTAGCTAATGGCTATTGGGCCTATCTTAATGGGCCTGTTATTTCTTTTTACTAGTTCTCTTTATGTTACTGCCTAACTGGCCACCCACTTAAGGGTATACTTGTAATTATGCTAAGATTGAAGTTTAGTAAAAGGATTAGAGAAGGGAGGGAAGAGATATTCGACTTTTTCTTCTTCCTCTTCTTTTCTCCATCTTCTTGCTTTTGTCTGTTCTCTTCTTTTCTTCCTCTTTTCTCTCTAATTTTTCCAAGTTTACATCAGTTTTAGAGGACTGATTTACATCTTTTGTGAAGTTTAAACTTTGAACTTTCTCTCCACCAACTGATGTTGGTTGAATTGGTAATTTCCCTGGCTGGTTGTAGTAGAGACTTGAGATCAAATCCTGCAATCAACAAGGGGGGTTATGGGTATGGGGGACGGACTACCCCCACTGTGTAGTTCCATGAATCATAAAAAAGAAAAATTGTGAACTTTCTCTCCTTCTAGACCTCCTAATAAATGATTATAGGAGTCATACCAACTACTTGAGTGAATGAATTGCTATTAAACTGACTTTTTATTCTTGTCCTCAATCCCTTGTTATGGATATATTGGTTACAAAGAGAAGGACTCATACCAGTCCCTATTCTTTCCTCCAGTAGAATATATTGCAGAATAGATTCTCCACATCCTTCTCTTGATCCTAATTCACTACTCTTAATATTTATGAGTTGGCAGTTTTTACTTGAAGAGTTTCCATGTCAGCACTGAGAGCATGGTTGGTATCTACCACTTCCACGTCCATTTCCATGCTGTGTTTTATGTCCCACTACTTCAGATTTCTTCCCATGCCATCTTTGTAGAAAACTGCCAATTTATGGCTTCTTCCCATATCATCTTATCCTCCCCCTCCATGATCTTTAAATTAGAATTATCTAGCAAGTTGATTATTTTGGATGGAAATATGTCCTCCACACCTTGTTTTTTCCATCTCCCATCACTATCAAGAACTACATCCACTGGCATGTTAATACTTTCAAATAAGGAGAGACATCCTCCAAGTGGTCTATTAATGGAGAATATTCTGTCCAGTTATCACACTAAAAGTGAACATTTCCTGATTTCCTCTGCCAACTTCTTATTGTGTTTGACTTCTCTTTGGACTTTTGACATGTTATGCTTTCTGCTTAATGTCTTAACAAACCCTTAGCCCAATTTTGTGGGCTTGGTTATATGAATCCTGTTCTACTCCATTCAGTGGCATGTTCATTGTCAATTGGAATAAATGAACTGTATCCTCATCCAATTAGGTGGAGAAATGCTTGCTGAGTTCTTGCTAAATCTGGGAATAAAGTTCATGACTTTTATTACTGTGAAGTCTTTATATATAAGCATGCATTGAAATTTTTAAAAGATGTTATCAAGTTGGCTTCTTGTTGTCATTGTCTTGCAGTTAGATATGCCGCAGAAAAATGTCTCTGTTGGACAAATGGCTTGGTATGGGCTCCGATGGGTCCTAAGCCTTTTCCTCATGGAAGTAATGACACATTTCTTTTATTATAATGCGTTTTCCATCAGGTGAGTCTCTTGTGCAGTACAGAAGTGTACTTTTCCAGATTTTTTATCCAGTATCTTTTGATTTTTTTTGATAAATTTGGGGTTTGATTTTTCTCTTTCCTTTTTTTAGTGGCCTGTGGAAACAGTTATCACCTTTGGAGGTGTTCATTATTGGATATGGGGTAAGAGATGATGGTCTTTAACATTTTGTTTTTTGACAAATAATGGTCTTTACCATTTTAATGTTGCTAGATTGAATGCTAGGTAGTTCTTCACATTCTTGACTTCAAATAGTGATTCTTTTTCAGTCCCTTCGTCTGTTATTCTTTTAGTAATTGATTTTAAACTGATGCTATTAGACAATATGTTGCTTGGCTGGTTAGAAAATTGGTATTACTAGGATTTTGGTTGGGTGCAAGTGAAATTGTGATGTGAAGGGATTGAAATAAGATTTGTATGAGTTCAGAAATTAGTTTTTTTTCTATTGAAGTAGGATTTATAGGATATATTTGTGAGGTTATGCAATAGACTGTGTGATGGAGAGGAAATGTTTAGGGAGATGAAAAGAGGGATTCTGGTATTCATTGATTTAGAGAAAGCATATGATAGAGTTTTGTACAGACAATATGGTGGGCACTGGAAAAGAAAGGAATACCAATTTGGTAGGTTGGCCTAATTAGGAACAGTATGCTGGGCAACATGTTATTAACACCTATGGTGGCAACTTTGCAGCTTCCAACTTGGTCCTTATTTGTTTGCAACAGTGATGGATGAATTGACTAAACATTCAAAATGGAGGTCCTATGGCGGATGCTGTTTTCTATTGACATAGTATAATTGATCAAATTAGATAAGGGGTTAAATGCAAAACTAAATTTATGGATAAATGCCTTGGAAGTAAGAGGTTTTAAACTAAGTAGGATTAAAACAGAACCTGCAGTCTAGATTCCTATAAATGGGCTACTAGATAGATTCTAGAATTGGGCTATATTTTAGAAATGCTTCTAGAATCAGTTTGTAGAATCTGGACAAAAACCTGGATTTTGAGCCTAATTTGATTTTGTACAGAATCCGGATTCTATCATTGCTATCCATACAGCCTCTTAATGTACTAAATCCACTTTTTTGCCTTCAAATTTTCCTTCTATTAAATCACATATCAGTTAATTTACAAGGATATTATTTGTGCCAGCACAGGAATAGTCATCTATCATAACCCTCTATTTCTAGAATGCTTGTTATTGTTGTCTCTTTTGTTATAATACAAGTAATTAGTACTATGTAGGGGAAGACACCTTAAGATTGAGACTATACAAGATCAACCGCTTCCAACATCAAATCTGGAGGCAAAATTTCTATAAAAATCAAAAGCAGTTTAGGTCCTGAAATATGACCCTCAAAAAGGAAAAGAAACTCTTTCATCATCCTTTGTTTGCAACCAGTGGTTGCTTTTCTTTTTTAGGAATATTTTGTACAGAACTTGTATTTCATTATTAATTCTGTTTAACAAAGAAATTTATTATGTTTTTTTTGGCAGGTTCTAAACTTCATGTGGCTCAAGTTTTTCCTGATCTGGCGGTACTTCAGGTTTTGGTCACTGGTACTTGTTTTGAGTGTATTTTTTTTACTCACTTTTCTCTTTCTCTGCTACTGTCCTGTACTTTAGGTATATTACAGTTTGAATGGAAAAAATCTAGGGTCTAAGCTTTATGCTATTCTGATTATGGGAATTATGGGATTTGTAGATTACACTCGGTATATTTTGTTTATCAAAATTTTTACTTGTCACATTTCACATTAGAAGAGGGTTGTGTTATGTTGTTTGGGTTATGGGGATTATGGGATTTGTGGATTAAACTAATATATTTTTCATTAAAATTTTTTACGTTGCAGTGTTTCACTTTAGAAGGTTGATTATATTTAACTGGAAGATTACTGAATACTGGTCTTGATATTGTAGACTGCAGGCATTGAAGCTCCTGAGAATATGCCTAGATGCATTAACAATTGCTATGATTTGGAAAGCTTTTGGAAAAATTGGCATGCTTCTTTCAACAAGTGGCTTGTAAGGTGAATGTCTATGATTCAGGTATATGTACGTTGGTGAATGTCTATGATTCAGGTATTTGTGTCTGTGAAGTAACATGAATGTTATATTGGTGAATGTCTATAATTCAGGTATATGTACATTCCTCTTGGGGGTTCACAGAAAAAGCTACTGAATGTGTGGATTATATTCACATTTGTAGCACTATGGCATGATTTAGAGTGGTATTTTGCTTTTCTCCACTAATTATCTTCATAAATTGAACGACTTGCAATTTTTTTTGAGGTTGCAAATTCGTTTCATATGTTAAAGTGCTCATCTGAATTTCTTATTTTTTTTCTACAGGAAACTTATTTCTTGGGCATGGTTAACATGTTTGTTTTTTATCCCTGAAATTGTGGTGAAATCTGCTGCTAATGCATATCAGGTAATATCAATTGATCTGCTAAGTGTTCTAGGTTTCATAAATTTTATCATCACTATTATGACTTGTGGAAATGAAATGTTTTGTATTAATCATATTATTAAAGAAAAATAAGTGTTATCAACAAGAATTGCTTTTGTTCATGATGGAAATGAAATACAAAATTTGAAACTAACCCAAAAATGAAATTGTTTTCCTATTTGGTGGTGGGTCAATAATTTAGCCTTTTGGGTCAAATGTGTCAACCCTTGATATCATATAAAAATTAAAAAACACAAAAAATTAAGAAAAATTACGGAAAGTTTATAGAAAACATTTGGACACATCTCTGATATCATATAGTCATTACATTAAACAAAAATAAGTGTTATAAATAAGGACTATTTTTATATACAGAGAAAAATAAAAAATTGTAGAAAAATTTGGAAACATATTATTACTATCATAATCATCACCGTTGTTGTCTAAAATTGCTATGTGAAAGCACGTGCACCTTTACTAGTGATAGAAAATCACAGAAGGAGAACAAGTATAGAATGGTTGATAGGCGATCTGGCTATGTGCATCTCAAGACATGATGCCTTGCCTGAACCTAGATGTGGTCCCCTTTGAAAAAATGAATGCCTGATGCACCTTGGGCAGTAGGGCCTCAACCCATGTGTGCATAGTTTTTAAAAATGTCTTTTTTGCAAACCTCTCTCTCTCTCTTTATATATATTTGATGGGGATATGTTTTCCTTGTATGGATTACTTTGTCTTTGTACCTTTCTGTATTTGGCCACCTATATCTAAGGGTATATATGTAATTTTGTCATCAAATATAAATTCTTGAAGGAGTGAATAGTAATACACTCCATCCATTCAACCATCTTTCTCCTCTCTTCTTCCTCTCATTCTTCTTCTTCAGTTTACTTGAGTTTCACTACTTGGTATCAGAGTAGGGAGGTATAGAGGCTCTCTACTGCTGAGCTTCACCTTCATGGAGGCCTATTGACACCATACTAATACCAGGTGACATCAGCAGTTTGTACAATCAGCAACAGCTGAACTTGGTTTAGGTATGGTTTGATGTGCCCTTCTTTTAGGAGATTTTTTTGTATGCATGTTGTGGGCATTTAAAGGTGTTTAGATATTTTTTGTATTTTTCAGACTAAAATTACAAAAAAATTTGGACGTGGGTTTTCCAGCTTGTTCGTCTTATTGCAACCATTCTAATCTTTGAGACCTATGCCATTTAGGTCAGCTTTAATTTATTTGAAAATGGGGAGTGGTCTCATGTTTTTGGCCTGTTTTAATTTATTTGAAGACCTATTGCCATTAATGTCAGTTTTGGGATTTCTGTTTTGTTCCCTTATATTTTGCCTCCAATTCTTGTTTTTGGCCCTATTTACTACTAAACCAAAGCTATACCCAATTGTTGGGGTTTGTTTTTGGTCCGATTATTTTTGGAGCGCCCTAGGAGGCGGCAAGAAAGTATTCTTAAAATAGGTTTATCTTTCTTAGATGCTGTGAACTATGGTGACTCCTAATACTCAGATTACTTCTAGCATTCTTATTGGAAGTGTTGATGTCACTAATGGGATGCTAACCACTATGAAACTTGATGGAACTAACTTTATAGAGTGGTCCCAATTGGATAAACTTATTATTGGAAGGCAACGTAAGCTAGGATTTTCAAGTGGGAACAAGATAATTTTTTGATAGTGACATAGTGTCATGGTTGGCATGCTCAATTCAGCCACAGATAGCTAGGAACTACACGTTTCTTTCTACCACTAAAGACATTTGGGATATGGTGACAACCACCTATTCCCAAGTCAAAAACACTGCTAGAGTTTATCAATTCCTAAGAGAGGCTTGCAATATGCATTAGGGGGAGAGGACTGTGGCTATGTATTTCTCCTCTTTACAATTTCTTTGGGACGAAATTGACCATTTGGAGGCCCTAGAATGGAAGGACCAGGAGAATGGTAAACAATATAGAAAATATATTGAGAAGAACAAGGTTTTTGATTTTCTAGCTGGATTAAATATGGAGTTCGACTTCACCAAACAACATATCCTTAGTGGTAATATTGTTACTCTTGCTATGGCATATTCTTTGGTGCAAGGTGAAGAGAGTAGGAGGGTTGCTATGATGTAGAGCACTAATGTTGAACACTCTGCTTTTATGTCTTCTAAACCTAGGTAGAGTACAAGCTTGCATGCTGCAAGTGAGAAGACCGATGAAGTGGTGTGTGAATATTGTAAGAAGCCTAAAGACACCAAGGATGGGTGTTGAAAACTGAACTCAAACTTGAAACCTGAAAAATTAAAACAACGAAGAAGGGTAAATTCTCAATTAGCCAAAATTAGTGGTGACAGTTAGACAATTGGTATTTAATCTTCTCTACATGACTCTTTTGATGTGATGGACAAGCTCAGGAGTCTTTTGATTCATTTAGAGAAGTGTGGTTCACATAGCTCTATTGGTATGAGTAGAAGTTCAGGACTGTTATCAGTCTTGAACCCTAATGGATTTCAGGGTCGAAGATAAGAAGAAAGGTAAGAGGAAAGAAGAGGAAGAGGGAGGAGAAGCAGTAGAACACAAGGGTTGAAAGGAGGAGCAGAATCTTAATGTTCTGCCGCTGCCACTTTAATTAATATTTATAGGTTATGCTCATTACATGGAAATGACAGATCTGCCCTTAGTGTTTACATAACAAATAGAGCAAAAATAAGACTGAAATAAATAACAACTGAAACAACTAAATGACCAATAGCTAACCCTAGGCAGACTAGAACATCTTCTACCCTACGAACACAGTGGGATCGTAGCTGTGGGGCCCACATCAGTGTTCTCTACACTTCCCCTCAAGTTGGGAATAAATGTTTATCATTCCCAACTTGGATAGATCTGCCCCTAGCTTCTTCCGTGGTACAACTTTGGTGAGGATATCTGCCAGTTGCATATTGGATGTGATGTGTGGGAGACACACTTCTTGTGATGAGACCCTCTCTCGTACAAAGTGTCGATCAACCTCAATATGTTTAGTCCTGTCATGCTACACTGGGTTGTGTGCTATATTAATAGCTGCTTGATTATCACAATACAGCATCAGGGGCTTCTCATACTCAATACCCAACTCCTCAAGTAGTGATCTCAGCCAAAGAATTTCAGCCACTCCATTAGCCATTGACCTGTACTCAGCTTCAGCACTGGATCGGGAGGCAAAACTTTGTTTCTTATTCCTCCAAGAAACCAGGTTACCTCCCACAAGAGCACAATATCCAGAGGTAGACTTTCTGTCATCAACACTCCCAGCCCAATTGGCATCCGTATAGACTTCCACCTTCATGTGGTCATTGTTCTTGAACAGTATACCTCTACCCGGGCATCTCTTTAAGTATGCTAGTATTCTTTCTGCTGCTAGAAGGTGCGTGGTTCTAGGAGAATGCATGTACTGACTGACAACACTAATGGCATAACTGATATCTGGCCGGGTGAGGCATAGATATAGGAGCTTTCCCACTAATCGCTGGAACATAACTTTGTCTTCAAGTAGCTCCCCACTCTCTGCACTAATCCTGTGGTTTTGTTCAATGGGTGCATCTGTAGTTTTGACACCCAGCTTTCCAGTTTCAACCAAGAGATCTAAAACATATTTCCTCTGAGAGACAAAGATCCCCTGTTTAGATCTAGCAACCTCAATACCCAAAAAATACCGTAGTGTACCCAGATCTTTCACCTCAAACTCTTGATGAAGGAGCTGTTTGAGGGACTCAATCTCATGGTTGTCATTTCCTGTCACAACAATATCATCAACATATACTGCAAGTAGTGTCAGTGACGACTCCACCCTCTTGATGAATAGTGTATGATCAGACTGGGCCTTTACATAACCGAACTTCCCAACGGTTAGTCTGAATCTGTCGAACCAAGCTCTAGGTGACTGCTTCAAACCATACAATGCCTTATTGAGCCAGCAGACCTTCTTAACTACCTCTGTATCATAGAATCCAGGAGGCAACTACATGTAAATCTCTTTCTGCAAGTCCCCATTCAGGAAGGCATTCTTAACATCCATTTGGTACAAAGGCCAAGTGTAGCTTGCTGCAAGAGATAATAGAACCTGAATGGTGGTCATCTTGGCTACCGGGGCAAATGTCTCCAAATAATCTATACCATAAGTCTGAGTGAACCCTTTTGCAACTAGTCGAGCCTTGTACCTCATAATGGGACCATCTGCATTGTGCTTCATAGTAAATACCCACCTGCATCCAACTGGTTTCTTTCCTTTGGGCAAGTCAACTAGCTCCTAGGTATTATTTTTCAACAGGGCATCCATTTCAACTTGCATTGCACCCCTCCACTCCGGGACTGATAGGGCTTCTTGCACTGTTCTCGGAATAGGTACATCAGCAATAGAGGTGAGATAGGACCTGTAGGAGGGAGATAGGCGATCATAGGACAAAAACTGGGAGATGCAGTGGGCTGTAGATGTGGTGCAATGCCGTTTTCCTTTACGGAGGGCAATGGGAAGGTCAAGGTCATCTACAGAGGGTGAGGTAGCAACAATGGAAGGAATCTCTGTGGGCCCTGGGACTAACATCTGGGCTTGGATCCACAAAAGAGGTTGGAGCTGGCCAGGACTATTGATGTCCGGGATCAACCTGCCTGCATCGCCTGTGATAGACTCTCAACTCCCGATCCCTCTGACCACCCTCGCTACTGCAACCCTCATCACCAATTGGAATAGGTAAGGGAACAACCCCAAAAGTATTAACCCTGTCCTCACTGCACTCCCCCTGAAGAAAAGGACCCAAATCTCCACGCTCACTACCCTCCCCCTGAGGAGAGACTCGAGAATAGTAGGGTGTCTCCTCAAAGAAAGTGACATCCATGGATACAAACTTCTTCCCTAAGATAGGATCATAACAACAATAACCCTTTTGATTTTGTGCATAACCAAGAAAAATGCATTTGGAGGCCTTGGGTTCAAACTTGGAGTGATGGGAACTGAGAAGCTGAACAAAACAGGTACAACCAAATGTCTTGAGAGGAATAGTGAACAACTCCTCATTGGGGTATAGAAGGGAAAAAGGAGGTTTCATATCAAGAACTCAGGAAGGAATCCGATTAATAAGATATACCGCCATAAGGATAGCATCACCCTAGAAGCGAATAGAGGCATTGGAGGTAAACATAATGCTTCTAGCCAACTCCAAGATGTGCCTATTCTTCCTCTCTACAACCCCATTCTGTTGAGGTGTATGAGGGCAAGTGCTCTGGTGGATGACCCCATGATTAAGGAGGTACGATGCCAATGGCTTAGCAAAGTATGCCTTTGCATTATCAGATCTAATCACTTTGATCCTGGCATCAAACTGGGTTAAGATCATTTGGTGGAAGTTTTGGGTCAGGGCATGCACCTCATCTCGTGATTGTATAAGATAAACTCAAGAAAATCGGGTGTGGTCATCAACAAATAACAAAAAATACCTGTACCCACCCATAGAAGGAATGTGATATGGCCCCCAAACATCAGTATGCACAATATCAAAAGAACTATTACTCCTTTTATTACTCAATGAATAAGAGTTTCTACAATGTTTAGCAAACTCACAACTTTCACACTTCAACTGAGATGACTCAACAGATTCAAACAAAGTAGGAAACAGACTCTTCAAGGACTGAAAAGATAAATGACCCAATTGGTTATGCCAAAGCATAACCGGACTCACAACCTGAGAAACAAGTAACTTCTTATCCACTGACTCTTCCCGACGAGAACTCTCCCCGAGCAGATAATCCCATTCGTCTCATGGCCAGTCCCAATTACCTTCTTCGTCTCCAGGTCCTAAAAAACACATCGGTCAGGAAAGAAAGTTACTGAGTAGTTCAAATGTTTTGTAATACTACTAACGGAAAGGAGGTTAGTATCTAGTTTAGGAAGATGCAAGACAGAGGACAATGATATAGTATCCAACAGTTTGATGTCACCCTTGCCAGAAATAGGGACAAGAGAGCCATCAGCTATAGATACTTTATCCCTACCAGAAGATAAGTAATTAGTAGTAAATAAAGAGGGCAAGCTAGTCATATGGTCGGATGCATCTGAATCTATTATCCAACAAGGTTCAGTAGTACCTGGAGCAGAGGCATGGTAGGCTGAGGCTCGAGTACCTGAGTGTGCAAAGGCCGATGTGGCCGGGGCTGACGATGACTGCGGTAACTGAGCTGAACTGCCAACTTCCTTCTCCAATTGTATTAGAGCAGCCCAAACTGCAGCTAAGGTCTCTAATGGTGTGCCTCTTGTGCCAGATGAGGATGTTGAATCAGTAGTCATAGCCACATGAGCATTACCCTTCTTATTTCTCAACTTTGCTGGGACCAAATGTGGATGCAGCTTCCAACATGTTTCTTTTGTGTGTTTAGGTTTCTTGCAATGCTCACACGCCACATCCCTTTTATCTTCCTTCTTTCTGTCCCTCTCTGAATCGCCCTCTGTTTTGGGTTTGACAGCTACCAAGGCAGGTGTAAGCGACTGAGGTTGCATCATGACTTTCCTCCTAGTCTCTTCACTGTGCACTAAAGAGTATGCCTGAGAGAGGGTCACACTATCTCTGGTCAAAATTTGCTGCCTTACAATATCATATTCTGAATTCAGTCCTGCCAGGAACTCAAACACTCTGTTTGTCTCGATGTGCTTTCTATGTATCTGAGCATCTTTGGGACTCTCCCACTCAAGAGTTTCTAAGTGATCAATCTCATGCCACAGGGACTTCAAGCTAGAAAGTAGACCGACACCGGTTTCTCTCCTTGTTTAAGGGAATTCACCTCACATTTCAACTCATATGCTCTGGCAACATTAAGGGGTTGGGAGTCTCTTTCATCAAATTTCATTTCTCCTTGGCTGCCTTTGCCCATAAGTAATTTCGGTTGATATGGGGCTGCATAGAATTACAGAGCCATGTCATAACCAAGTAGTTTTCTTGGACCCACTTGGTATACATAGGGTCTCCCTTGGAAGGTTCTGCCACATCTCCCAAGAGATACCCTACTTTGCCCCTTCCCCCAATAGCCATCATGGCTGATTGGGCCCATTCCAAATAGTTTGATCCATCAAACTTTACGGTTGTAATCTGAAAACCTGTCTCAGAACCACCACCATAACTACTATTCCCAAAACTGCCTTCTACCTGATTCTTAAACTCCATTTCGGTCAAGAACCAGAAGTCTCAAAATTAGGGTTACTACAGTCAAAACCAGCACTAGGACTACCAACCACAATCACAAAATCCGTATAGAACCAATCTGTACTCATAGTAGATGTGCATGAAACATGTATAAAACTGATCTGAAATCAACAACCACACAACAGTAACAGTCCGAACTGTTTTCACCCCTTTAGAAGTGTTCGAAACTCCAAAAGAAAACTGAAAAATAGTTTGAAGAACAATCTAATATGCTGAAGCCAATTTGAGGTTTTAATCAGTCCTAAAAGCCGTACAATCCAGACAGTACTGTACGGATAAGGTTTGTATTAGGGTTAATATGAAACCCTAAAACTGAAGTATTAGGATTTGCCATAGGGATAAGATCACAAGGTTCAGTCCAATACTAGGGTTTGCCGCAGGGATTAGACAAAACCCTAGAGTGGTTCGGCCACCCTTGCTGGATAGGTCCAACCTATCTTCTTTGATGTTACTTCTCTCAGAAAATAAAAGACTTACAATAGGATGCAGTTCGCTGCCTACCAAGGTTACCCGAACCCTAGCCTTCTCTGATTCTTCCTAATCACCAACTTGCTGCAACTGTGGCACTTCTTCAAACAGCTGCTAATCCTCTGGAGATCTCCAAGAACCAGTCGACGAACTCTGCTTTCTCAGCTTTCAGCCTTAGATGGTTCTCATGTGGTCGGCTTGACTAGACTCACATGAGAAACCCTAGCTCTGATACCAAGTAGAAGTTCAGGACTGTTATCAGTCTTGAACCCTAATGGATTTCAGGGTCGAAGATAAGAAGAAAGGTAAGAGGAAAGAAGAGGAAGAGGGAGGAGAAGCAGTAGAACACAAGGGTTGAAAGGAGGAGCAGAATCTTAATGTTCTGCCGCTGCCACTTTAATTAATATTTATAGGTTATGCTCATTACATGGAAATGACAGATCTGCCCTTAGTGTTTACATAACAAATAGAGCAAAAATAAGACTGAAATAAATAACAACTGAAACAACTAAATGACCAATAGCTAACCCTAGGCAGACTAGAACATCTTCTACCCTACGAACACAATGGGACCGTAGCTATGGGGCCCACATCAGTGTTCTCTACAGTATGCTTTCCTATTTTACTTCATGTAAGTTGACTTCAAGGAAAAGTAAGATAACTGTAGCTAATGGATCTCAGACTCCAATCTCAGGTTTAGGTGAAGTCAAGCTTACCCATAACCTTTCCTTGAGCTTTGTTCTTAATGTTCCTCGATTGCATACAAATCTTTTATTTGTTAGCTCTATTGCAAAATTCCATAATTGTTCTATAACCTTTTTTTTCCCCTCTTAATGTAATATTTAGGAGCTGGACATGGGGAGGACGATTAGAAGTGGACATGAAGTAGATGTAACCAAGCAAGGATAATTGTGCTAGATTGGTTCTTGTCAAAGTGAAAAATTGAGTCTTTTGAAATTGATTATAATCTTGGGCGTATGTCTTTTATTACCAATAACAAAACATTTTTTACCAATCTTGGACGTATGTCTTTGTTCCCTTCCCACCCCTTGTTTAGCAAGAGTATCCGCAAAGGAGTTAGCACATCTCTTTACGCACTACAGATGAACCTCCATACCCTAGATTAACAATTTGAACTTCCTTTTTTCATTAGAAAACTTCCATAGTCTATTCTCCTCCTTTTGCCACCATCTTATAACCAATTTTGATTCACCTTCAACAATTAGCTTTCTAAAGTTCAGTTCCTTGGCCTTCTTTAACCCTTCCAATACCAGCAATACCTCAGTTCTAAGCGAATCACCTACACCAATAGGATGGGAAAATCAGAAAATAAAACAATAACTTTCCCTTTCTCATCTCTAGAAGCTCCTCCAATGCCTAAAGGCCCTAGGTTATTTTTGAGTGGGGCTGAATTGGCCACTTCCAATTCCTAGTTATCATATCTGTAGAGATATCCTCAAACATTTCCAAAGATTTCACCCAATGCACCACTCTAATAGTTACTACTTCAATATGACATCACTATTCCTTTCCTTTTCCGAAAAAGTCCTTGAGTTCTTTTCTTCCTAGATTGTCCAGCAAATGGCAGCTCTTACACGTCTCTATAATATTCTACCCATCTGCTTTGGTCACCTAATAAAGGAAGAAGCATACAAGATTTGTACATTTGCTGGGGGGGCGTGTGGAGACTCTATAACTTGATATACCTTATTAGTATAGTCCCTATTGTATATTACTTTTACATCTTATTCTTCTTTTCTCTTTCAGCCTTGTATGGGCATTCTTGTAATTGTACATATCTTTTAATATATAAGAGACTCTTTGAGGTGGGGGTCATTCATTCTTGACACCTCTAAGATTATTATCATTCTTTTCTCTATTCGGCCAAGAGTGTTGACATGGTATCAGAGCAGGTTGCTCTCTGATCTATTTTCTCGCTCTCTAGAACCATACTAGAAGCAATAAACCTGTCGTATTAGGGCTGTCTTGATCAACCCTTTTCTGCTCTTTCTTCTTTGTGCAACCAGCAGGAGAGATTTCTTTAGATCTCTCTTGGGAGACATTGGTTTGAGACCAAACTTCAGATCTGGTGTTGCCTAGACCTGATCTATTCTCCCTACAAACAGCATCTGATTTGGTGAAGTTTTCGAAGGAGTTCTGATCTTCTTCTTGGGGCGGCAGCACTGTACAATTTCCTTTTTTGGATTGCAACAGCTTTGGATTTCAGATCTAGTGTCGCCTAGACCTGATCTGTTCCACCTACAAACAGCATATGATTTGGTGAAGTTTTCAAAGGAGTTCTGATCTTCTTGGGGTGACAACACTTAAATTTTCATTTTTGGACTGCAACCTTTTTTTGGACTTCAGGCCTTCAACATCCGCCAGCGATTTAAGTTTTTCTCTCTAGATCGAAGGGTTCTCTCAAGCTCTCCTTAACCCTACACTCAGTTTTTGGTTTGGAGTTTTTAAGGACTGCCTCAATCAGCATAAGATACCTCCCTGTTCGTGAAGAAGATGTCTGATGTGTTGGTAAATCATAGATTTCTCTCAATCGGCTGACTCGATCAACCTATAACCCTAGATCTGGTGTTGTCCTAGGGTTTTCTTGCCTCCCATTTATTTGATTTAGACTTCAGATTCATATTTAAAAGACCTTAGACTGGACAGTCTTAAAAACCTGCCTTTTTTGGACTGTCATCTTCTTGATTGCTGAATTTGGTTGTCTCTGATATCCTTGTGCCTGAACTGTTGTTTTCTTTCTGAAATGGGCTCCGATAGTGGCGATTCTTTTGTTAAAAGTGATTCTCTAACATCTATGGTTGAGCAAAACATTCGACAACTGGTAACATCTGCTATTCCTTCTACTCTTTCTGCTATTGGCTTACCTGGTGAGTTTTCCGGTTATTGTGCTTCTCCTTCTCATATTTGGATCATTGACCTTGGAGCTACCAACCACATGATAGGAGCCTACCCTAACCAACCAAATAACCTTATTAAAACCCATCACAAATATATTGTTATTGTCAATGCTGAAAAGTTAAACATCATTGGTAGTAGTGATCTGTCTCTTAAGTTTTCACCCACTGCATCTTTCCTTCTTACCAAGACCCTTCTTGTTCCTAATCTCACTACAAACTTGATTTTTGTTGGCCAATTGATTAATGAAGGTAGCATTCTCATTTTCTCTCAGGATGGATGTGTGATTCAGGACCAGAACACTGGGAAGGTGAAAGGGAAGGGGTGTAGGCTGGGCCATCTATTTGCATTGGAGTTCGAGAAGCCTCAAACAACATCATTAGTTTATTTCAGTTCCTCCACTTCTAGTTCCTTTCTGGATCATAGAAATAATGTTTGGGACTTATGGCATAAATGTTTGGGTTATTTACATTCTGAAAAATTAAAATTTTTGTTTGGTTCTGGTCTTATTAAGAATTAAGCTCCTTCCTTGCACACCTTTGATACATCTTGTATTTTTTGTTGCTTAAGAGTCATACCTAACCTTTTCCTCACACATCTAACCTTGCTACCTCTCCCTTCGAGCTTGTACATAGTGATGTCTGGACTGCTTCTGTCTCTTCTCAGCTTGGATACAAATATTTTGTGTCGTTTGTTGATGATTGTACCAGGTACACATGGATATACTTTCTTCGCCACCAGTCTGAGGTGTTCCCAACATTTAAGTTGTTTCATGCTATGGTGCGGGTTCAGTTTCAATCACAAGTGCGTATTCTCTGTTCAGATTCAGGAGGAGAATACACTGATGGAGATTTTTTATCCTATTTGAAGGATCATGGAATACAAGTGCAACGAATTGTCCAGATACTCCTCAGCAAAATGGTGTAGCCGAGCGCAAGAATGGACATATCCTTAGTGTTGTGAGGACATTATTGCAAGAGTCCCATACTCCACCTTCCTTTTGGGTACAGGCAGCCAGTACAACTGTGTTTTTTATCAATTACATTCCTTCCTCAGTTCTTGGTAATATGTCTCCCTTTCAGAAGTTATTTGGTCATTCTCCAGATTTATCTATGCTTCATGTTTTTGGGTATGTGTGCTTTGTTCATCTTCCCTCTCGTGAACGTTCTAAATTGTCTGCACAGTGTGTCATGTGTGCCTTTGTGGGTTACAGTCCTGACCACAAAGGATTTCTTTGTTATGATCCCTCTATTCGCCGCATTCGTATATCATGTAATGTTGTTTTCCTTGAGCACATTTCAACTTTTGCTGGAATTGCTAGACTGTCTGCACCGTCTGTTTCTATTTTGCCACTAAGATGCTCCACCTCCTTCGGTTGAGAAGGACTTTCTCGTCTTCTCTCGCAAGTGGTTACGTGCTCTAGTCCTTGCACCTACGGCTCTCCTTCCTCCTGGTTCAGATCATCATCCTACCACTACTCCTGTAAGTGACACCTCTACTTCAGACACTCTTCATACTTCTGTTCCCCTTTGTTGTTCTATTTGTATATCTAGACCTCCTAACCGCCATGGTTTTCCTTCACACTATAGCTCTTTGTCTGTTGTTCTATCCTCCACAGATGTTCCTCGCTCCTACCAGGAAGCTAATAATAGCTCTCATTGGAAGGAAGCCATGGATGCAAAAATCCATGCTTTACATGAGAATGACACTTGGGATCTTGTGCCTGTTCCTCCAGATGCATCCATTGTTGGGAGTCGTTGGGTTTACAACATTAAGCTAAAGTCTGATGGATCTCTTGATCAATACGAGGCACGTTTAGTTGCCCAAGGATATAGTCAGGAGTATGGTATTGACTATGAAGAAACCTTTGCTCCTGTTGCAAAGATCACCACAATCCATGTTCTTTTAGCAGTGTCTGTTGCTCAGTCTTGGACCATATGCCAGCTTGATGTGAAGAATGCCTTTCTTCATGGTCAGTTAAAGGAGACGATCTACATGAAGCCTCCTCCCGGATACTGCAGTGATCCTTCTTTAGTATGTCGCCTCAAAAGATCTCTATATGGTCTAAAACAAGTTTCCCGGACATGGTTTGTATGCTTTTGCAATGTTGTTGCTGCTAGATATAGCTAAAGTTCTTCTGATCACTCTTTATTTGTTAGGCGACGACCTCAGGGTATTACCATTCTCTTACTATACGTTGATGACATGTTGTTGACTGGGAATGATATTGAAGGCATTCGTGAATTGAAACTATTACTTCATAATTCCTTTCACATGAAGGACTTGGGGCCTCTCACATCTTTCTTGGGACTAGAAGTACATCGCAATGATCGAGGGTATTTTGTTTGTCAGTAGAAGTATGCCTCTGACCTTGTTAAACCTGCTTGTCTTAATGATGAAAAGCATGTTGATAAACCTATGGAGATAAATCTTAAGCTATCTAAATCTGAAGGTCCATACTTCCTAATGCTGCCTTATATCGCCAGCTTGTGGGGTCCCTCATTTATCTCACTAATGCTCAGCCTGATATTTCTCATATTGTCCAGGTTGTTAGTCAATTAGTTTCTTCTCCTCATCAGCCTCATATGATTGTTGTTCATCGCATCATTCGATATGTTAGAAGCACAACTTCCCAAGGACTGTTCTCCTTCTCTCCTATTCTGTTGACAGCATATGTTGATGCGGATTGAGCTGGTTGTCCAAACATTCGTAGGTCCACATCTAGGTGGTGTGTTTTTATGGGTGATTCACTCATCTCTTGGAAGTGTAAGAAACAACAAACAGTCTCCAAGTCTTCCACTAAAGCAGATTATAGGGTGATGTCTTTGGTTTGCAGTGAAATTGTTTGGTTATAGTCTCTCTTTATGGATCTTGACATTCAGGTTCCTCCTCCTATTCCTCTCTATGTAGACAATATGAGTGCTATCAAGATTGCATCTAACCCTGTCTTCAATGAGCTGGTTGTCCAGACATTCGTAGGTCCACATCTAGGTGGTGTGTTTTTATGGGTGATTCACTCATCTCTTGGAAGTGTAAGAAACAACAAACAGTCTCCAAGTCTTCCACTAAAGCAGATTATAGGGTGATGTCTTTGGTTTGCAGTGAAATTGTTTGGTTATAGTCTCTATGGATCTTGACATTCAGGTTCCTCCTCCTATTCCTCTCTATGTAGACAATATGAGTGCTATCAAGATTGCATCTAACCCTGTCTTCAATGAGCTGGTTGTCCAGACATTCGTAGGTCCACATCTAGGTGGTGTGTTTTTATGGGTGATTCACTCATCTCTTGGAAGTGTAAGAAACAACAAACAGTCTCCAAGTCTTCCACTAAAGCAGATTATAGGGTGATGTCTTTGGTTTGCAGTGAAATTGTTTGGTTATAGTCTCTCTTTATGGATCTTGACATTCAGGTTCCTCCTCCTATTCCTCTCTATGTAGACAATATGAGTGCTATCAAGATTGCATCTAACCCTGTCTTCAATGAGAGGACCAAGCACATCGAGGTGGACTGCCACTTTATCTGAGATCTCTTCATTACTGGGTCTATATCGCTTCCTCATGTAGCCTCGGACATGCAGATTGCCGATATCTTCACCAAAGCTATGACTAGTGTTGAATAAGAGAAAGGGAGAGAGGAGAGGCAAGAGGACTGAGAGCCCAAAAAGAATACTACAGGCGTGCAGTATGTTATTATTTATACTAGGATGGCCGTACAACTTAAAGAATGAAGAAATTACAAAAGTACCCTTGCGGTACCAAACATATATACAGCAACATCCGTCAACACTCACCCTCAAGTTGGAGCATAGATATCAATCATGCCCAACTTGTCACAAAGATCATGATGTCTTGAGTGGTGCAGTCCTTTTGTAAAGATGTCTGCAAGTTGGTTCTCAGAGCTGACATAGGGAGTACACACTTCGCCTGTGATGACTGTCTCACTAATAAATGCTTGTCAACTTCGATGTGTTTTGTTCTATCATGTAGCACTGGGTTAGCAGCAATGTTTATGGCTGCTTTGTTATCACAGAATAGGGTCATAGGCTTGTCCACTAGGACACCCAACTCACCCAACAGATTCTTTATCCACATACTTTCAGCTACTCCGTGAGCCATTGCACGATATTCAGCTTCGGCACTGGATCTAGCCACCACATTTTGCTTTTTACTTCTCCAGGTAACAAGGTTCCCTCCTATAAAGGTGTAGTAGCCACTAGTAAACTTTTTGTAACAAGGTTCCCTCCTATTGGAGGATTCTTTCTACTACTTCAAGATGAGTGGACCTAGGTGCATGCATGAACTGGCTAAGGACACCAACAGCATAAGCAATGTCTGGGCGGTCATAGAA
Organism: Nelumbo lutea; assembly: GCF_056320005.1. Taxonomy (NCBI): domain Eukaryota; kingdom Viridiplantae; phylum Streptophyta; class Magnoliopsida; order Proteales; family Nelumbonaceae; genus Nelumbo; species Nelumbo lutea. Next base: position 55,100,534 of record NC_142690.1, read on the forward strand.
AGATATAACAATCTCCCTACAAGTCTCTGAAACTGTTTAACATCCTTGAGAGGTTCACCTTGGCTGCCACCTAATTTATGGTTGGGATCAATGGGAGAGTCAACTGGCTTCACTTCCATCTTTCTAGTGTCCTTTGGGAAATGAAGATACCCCTTTTTGAGCGGGCAACCTCAATTCTAAGGAAGTATCTGGGAGGCCCTAGATCCTTCACTTCAAACTGAGTGGCAAAGAAACTCTTCAACCTCTTGATTTCATCCTTCCAGTCACCAGTAACAATTATATCATCAACATATACTATTAAAGCAGCCATTTTACCTTCTCCTCTTTTCACAAATAGCGTGTGATCTGATTGACATTACTTGTATCATTTCTGCTGAATTGCAACATGGAACCTGTTGAACCAAGCTCTTGGTGATTGTTTCAGCCCGTATAAAGACTTCTTCAACTTGCACACCTTCTGTTCATTGCCTTGAGCCTGGAAACTAGGAGGTTGTATCATGTAAACTTCCTCTTCAAGATCACCATTCAAGAATGCATTCTTGATATCAAGCTGATGTAGATCCCAATCTAGATTAGCAGCAAGAGAGAATAGAACTCTAATGGAGTTCATCTTGGCAACAGGAGCAAAAGTTTTTGAATAATCAACTCCAGACACTTGAGTAAACCCCTTTGCCACTAAGCGAGCTTTATACCTCTCCACCGTTTCATCAGCCCTATGTTTGACAGTGAACACCCATTTACATCCAAGTGGATCCTTTCCCTTAGGAAGATCTACAAGTTCCCATTTGCCATTTTTATGAAGGGCATTAATTTCTTCCTTCATGGCATCTGTCCATTCAGGTACTGAAAGAGCTTCTGCCACATTCTTGGGGATAGGGACACTGTCAATAGAGGTAAGAAAAGCACGAAAAGAGGGTGAAATGTTATCATAGGAAACAAAGTTGGAAATGGGGTGTTTAGTGGTGCACAATCTAACACCTTTCCTGTGAGCAATAGGGAGGTCAAGGTCATTAGCAACAGATGTATCAATTTCAATAGAATCAGGAACATCATTGGGAGCCAAGTTACCTGAGTGGATATGATCCTCCCCCGAGGAGTTTGATGGCACTAGAGGTACATCTTCTAGATTCTCCATAGCTCTTGAATTTGGTTGGCCTTTGCGAGGACAGAAAAAGACACGAAAGGGCGGAGGATCAGAAAGAGGAGGGAGCTGAACCAGTTTCTCCTCATGCCTACACTCCCCCTGAGGAGAAACAGGAAAGAAAGGCTCATCCTCAAAGAAAGAAACATCCATGGAGACAGAGAATTTCCTAGTAACAGGATCAAAACAACAATATCCCTTTTGAGTGAAGGAGTACCCAAGGAATATGCAAGGAATAGCATGAGAATCCAATTTCCCACGAGTGAGAGACAGATTTTGGACAAAGCACCGACAACCAAATACACGAGGAGGAATGGGAAGAAGGGGGGCCTTAGGAAAGAGAAGCTGATGCGGGGCTTTGTACTCTAACCAACAAGAGGGCATACGGTTAATGAGGTAGGTAGAACAAAGAACAACCTCAAGCCAAAAACGTTTGGGACATTCATATGGAGTAGTAAACCCCGAGTCACTTCAAGGAGATGTCGGTTCTTCCGTTCAGCCACACCATTTTGTTGTGGTGTTCGGGCACAAGAGCTACGGTGAAGTGAACCACGCGAAGCAAAGAACTCCATGAGATCACTATGAAAAAACTCTTTCGCATTGTTTGACTGAAAAATTTGGATTTCAGTCTGAAATTGAGTGAAGACCATCCGCTGAAAATCTTGGATAATTTTTGGTACTTCCTCCCTGGTTCGCATGGGATATACCCAAGTATATCTAGAATAATCATCAATGAGGGTAATAAAATACTTGTAACCACTCTCAGATGGTGAAGTAATAGGGCCCCATGCATCAGAATGAACAATGTGAAAAGGAAATTCAGATTTACTATTTTTTTGAAGAACATGAGTTCTACAATGTTTACTTAACTGACATGTTTGGCAAGAGAAATCAGAAACGAACATTGACTTAAACAGTTCTGGAAACACAACTTTTAAAGACTCAAAAGACAAATGACCAAGGCGACAATGCCATAAATAAACTTGACTCTTACAGGACTGACTCATAGACTCTGTAACATGAAGACCAACCTTATTCTCCAGCATGTAAAGTCCATCAATCATATGTCCCCTACCATTCGTCCTCCTCGAGGCCAGATCTTGAATCACACAATGAGAAGAGAAAAAGGTCACTGAGCAGTTTAAGGAATTAATAACACCACTAACAAAGAACAAATTAATGGGAAATTTTGGAACATGTAGGACATCAGAGAGGGTAAGGCCCAAGGGGAAGAGAGATGGTTCCTTGACCAGCTATGGAAGTGAATGATCCATCAGCTAGTCTCACCTTGTCTCTTCTAGAAAGAAGGTGATAGGTTTGAAAGTAAGAGGACGTACCAGTCATGTGTTTTGACGCTCCAAAATCAATGATCCATGGGGAGTCAAGGGTGTGAGAAGCAACATGGAAAGTTGTGGTAGTGTTACCTGACATAGATGCAAATGAGGTCGAGGGAGGAGCATCCATCTGACGAATTGCTTTACCATAGAGCTCTAAATGGTCACGGAAGGAATTCATAATATCCTCCCTTTGGTCAGATCCAGAGAGATGTGTCTGAGTCATAGTATGGATGGAGGGCTGATTCTCCCGAGTAGTTGGCCATAGTGTATTTCTTTGTACCTTGCTGTCCTGACCTTTTATTCATATCTGAACCTTGCTTCTTATTCAGATCTTGAGCCCATTTTGGTTTCCTATGAAGATCCCAGCATGTATCTCTGGTGTGTCGGGGTTTCTGGCAATGAGTACACTACAATTTGTCTTTATCCTTTGTTTTTTTCTGGAGATCTCCTTTCCTGGAAGAATTTCCCACACTAGTAGAGACACCCCCTTTTGCTGCCAACACAACTGCATCTCCACCAGGGCTGTTCATCAAATTCCTTCTGCTCTCTTTAGATTGTACAAGAGCATAAACTTCTTGAACTGATGGAAGATCCTTAGAACTGAGAATTTGGACTCTGATATTCATACATAGGGTTCAAACCATGTAAGAAGGCAAACACTCTCTGCTGGGAGACAAGCTTCTTGTACAGTTTTGCATCCTCGTCACACTTCCAGTCCACATTTTGGTAATGGTCCAACTCCTTCCATAGTGTCGCAGTTCTGTTTACAAGTAGTCAAGTCAGAATAATATACTGATATACACCTCTCCCCCTGTTTACAAGTAGACGATTCTGCCTGTAGTTGATAGATCTTGGCATAGTGTCGCAATTCTGAATATGTAGATTTTGCTTGTTCCCAGATCTCATATGCTGTTTCATCCCACATGAAATTCTTCCTTATTTGAGGTTGCATGGAGACTAAGAGCCAAGACATAACCATGCTGTTCTCTTGATTCCATCTATCATATTCAGCACTCCCAGAGTGTGGTTATTTAATTCTCCCATTAATATAGCCTATCTTCCCCCTTGCAGTGATGTACAGCTTGATCCTTCTTGACCACTCTAGGTAATTTAAACCATCAAGAGGGACAACAGCCATGGGAAAGGATAGGTCACCACCCCCACTCATTCCATTAAGCATTGAGGAAACTCCAGATGTAGCAGAATCTTCACCACTCATGATTTCAGATTTAAAAACAACACCCAAAGGAGGAGCACTGCCTCAAAAAAAAAAGACTGCTGTTGCAGCACACAAACAGGTCCTTATGGCCTAATGTTTCACAGGGATCCAAAAACAAACACTGCTGTTGCAGCACATAAACAGGTCCTTATGACCTATGGTTTTATAGGGATCCAAAAAACAAAACACTGCTGTTGCAGCACACAAACAGGTCCTTATGACCTACGGTTTTACAGGGATCATACGGCCCCACAACAGAATGGAAGGAGAAAGGTGAAGTTCACCACACACCTAATCAGCAGACCTGGTACAAGTCCAACTTCAGGGCAGCCGAACAATCAATGAGAGCAAAGTAAAAAAGGTTACTTCAGTCCATCAACAGGGGAGCCGAACAGTCAATGAGAACAAAGTAACAAAAAAAAGGTACTTCAGCCAAATACCAGGGCAGCCGAACAGCAGATAATACCTTCGTGAACATCAGATGATAGCCTCTAAAAGTTTCAGTCGAACATCAGGGGATGAAAACAAAACTTCTCTATGAAAGTTTCAGTCGAACATTAGATGGAAATTTCTCCATAAAACAGAACCTTCTCCACACTGGAAGATGAAAAGTCCAGCAGACTTCTACTTGCTGAAAGCCGAACAGCAGATGGACACAACTGGAAGATGAAGGGACAGACTGCTCGACTTTGGAAGATGAAAAAATCAGACTGCTCGACATCACCCTTCAGGCCTGGACGACTTACCCTGATACCATGTTGAACAAGAGAAAGGGAGAGAGGAGAGGCGAGAGGATTGAGAGACCAAAAAGAATACTGCAGGCATGCAATATGTTATTATTTATACTAGGATGGCCGTACAACTTAAAGAATGAAGAAATTACAAAAGTACCCTTGCGGTACCAAACATATATACAACAACATCTATCAACAACTAGAGTTCGACATCTCTTTCTTATAGACAAACTGATGCTTATGACGAGGCATCGGTTTGAGGGGGGTGTGGAGACTCTATAGCTTGATGTACCTTATTAGTAGAGTCCCTGTTGTATATTATGTTTACATCTTATTCTTCTTTTCTCTTTCAGCCCTGTATGGGCATTCTTGTAATTGTACATATCTTTTAATATATAAGAGACTCATTGAGGTGGGGGTCATTTATTCTTGACACCTCTAAGATTATTCTTGTTCTTTTCTCTATATGGCCAAGAGTGTTGACAGGGTCCACCTACAACCAAGCAAAGAGAGAAAGCAATCCCAAATAATTGATGCAAAAGGGCGGGAGATTAATAAGCGATAATAACTCTCACCATTAGCCTTACAAAGGATACACCAATTAGGGGATAAATAGGACATGTGTCCTTTGGTTTTATAAAGCTTTTGTTTCCTAGTACGAAGATCATGCATGGAGCTGCTACACTTTATTAAAGTTTGATGATATTAATGATATTGTTCATGATAATAGTATATGTTGATGATATTGTTGTCACTGGAGATGATACTTCTGGAATTATGCAGTTGGAGTGCGTCCTTACTTCTAAATTTGAGATCAAGGATGATACCTCTGGCATATTTTTTTTTCTATTTTTTGCACTTTATTAAAGTTTAGAAAGATACTCAATGATCCCTTAATATTGTAGGAAAATCCTTTGAGCCAGGAACTGCTACACTTGTTTGTTCTCAACTTGTCATGCACCTGCACTCAGTTTGTGACAGCCTGACAGGTGCCCAAGTATACATGTGAATACCCATGCATATGAGACCACACATGTAATGAGACATCTGTCAAGTACAATGCAAACAAGTGCTACAGATCTAGACTCCTTTGAAAGTGGGGCAAGGGGTAAAATTGCAATATGTTTGTTCTATATGTTCTAAGATGTGTGTTTTGGGGACTGCCTTGGGCACATGAGCTTTTGATAAGCTGGCCATGTTCCCAAGGAGAACACAAATGATATTGCCATATACAGTGATAAAATTAATACATCAGTGTACTGTTGTCTTTTAAAACATGTGTTTTGTCTAATAAGGAGTTTATCCAAATTACCGATCCACTTTTCCATTAAGCTATCATGCTTTCATTATTAAATCTCAAAAAAGAATCTTGTATGGTCAGGTTAAGAATGCTTTTGGAGAATTTGTTCATCGTGAACTTCGTGCAATTTCTGGTGCTATTACTATTACATGCCTCATGGTATGTGTTTCCACTATATCTTAATTCCAAACATCTAAATATGGCTTTATACCTCTATTTTCATTGTAGTAGCTCATAATTTTTAATTCAAAAGTGAGAGTAGTGATATATGAAATTCTTCTAGAAGTTCTATTTTAAAAATTCTTGTAGTCAATTAATTAGTTAATTACTGAATTAATCCTCAAAAAAAAGTATTATTATCCTCATATTCTGAGTTTTTGACAAAGATGAATGCTAGCTCTGCTCTTGCAAAGAGTTAGATATCTTTTTTTTTTTTGAAAAAGATGAGGTAAAATTTTATTAAAATAAAGGAGAGTATACAAGAAGTATACAGGAAGAAAATAAAAGAAAAAGTACAAACCGCTCCCGGCCCAAACACCCAAAGCAAGGGCCTAGGAGGCCAACGACAGACACAAAACCACAAACCACCCAAGCACAAGGTCTTAGCCACCCTAACTACGTCAGCCAAAAAGCAAGCCCGAAAAACAGGAAAACAGCCAAGAAATCTGTTAACAGGCACAAGGGGGCAGGAACTACAAGTATGTTCTAGAAGGAGAAGAAGGCCACCTCAGCATAAGGAAGCCAGTGCAAAGATAGCTGGAGTTAACTGAATCAACTTGGAGTTAACTAAATCAAACAAGTTGGCAAGTTGTTATAATTCTATTATAAATCAGTTAAGGCCACCTCAGCATAAGTAAGCTAGTGCAAAGACAGCTAGAGTTAACTGAATCAAACAAGTTGGCAAGTTGTTATAATTCTGTTGTAAATCAGTTATATTGAAGGCAAGATTGAATACAGAGGTGTACTTACAATAAGGAAATAATAAGAAGATTTGGTCTCTTTCTCTCTTCACTCTCACTTTCCCCTATTCTGGAGGTTATCCTCCCTCGAAGAGTATCTGAGTTGGGCAACTACCCAACAATTGGTATCAGAGCCTGCAAAAAGCAACACCATGCCTAGTACAAGGTCAGAAACAGTGGATGATCAGATGGATCACATGGAGATCGATCTGCACAAGACCACAGGAGATCTACAAGAAATCAAGCAAACACTAGCCCTGTTGATGACGCAGATGGAGAAAAATTCAACGGAAGGAAACCACGATGGAAATCAAGAAGGAAACAGCAAAAATCAAGGGGGCGGTCAGCATGGTTGGGCCTCAACTCGTTCAGCAAAACTGGATTTCCCAAAATATTCAGGTGATTATCCCATACCCTGAATATTTAGGGCAAAAAGATATTCAGAATACCACGATACACCTAGCCATCAAAGAGTTTCTTGTCACTTCATTCAACCTGGAAGGTGAAGCGATCTTGTGGTTCCAATGGTTCTGGAGAGCCCACCCACAAGTTTCTTGTCTGAATTCACAGAAGCTTTGTGCATCTGTTTTGGACCCACTGGCTTTGAAAACTATGATGAGAATCTCTCAAAACCCAAACAAACTGGATTTGGGAGGGATTACCAAGTCAAGTTCGAAAGACTGTCGACAAGGGTTCATGGGTGGCCTGACACTGCATTGCTTGGCTGCTTCATCGGCGGCCTAAAGGAAGAAATAAGAATAAAAATGAAGTCCCTCCAACCCACCTCCCTATCAGCGGCAATGGGTTTGACAAGATTGCAAGAAGAAAGGTTTAATCGACTGAAAAGATTGGGTCGACCGAACACATTCAACTCTGGACCACAGTCTTGGAACTGACAACTAAACCAACCAGGTAATCCTTCTATCCTGGGATCGAGCCCGGCAGTCGCAAGAAACCAGACCCATGGGCAGGCTGAAAATCCTCAACCTAAGGCCCAAGCCTTTGTACCTGCCCCAGTGCCATTAAGAAGATTATCTTGGGCCAAGATGCAAGCCCGAAGAGATCGCGGTCTTTGTTATAACTACGACGATAAGTTCGGCACAGGCCATAAATGTATGAATCCCCAACTATTCTTACTACAAACAGATGAAGATGAACCTCAGGAGGAAATCCCTTACACACCCGTTGCGATACCTACTGAGCTAGAATCTGACAATGTACCAGGCCCACCCGAGATATCCTTTCATGCATTAACAGGACTGACCTCCACCCAGAAAATGAGAGTGGTTGGGTCAGTACAGGGCCGAGCAATTTCAGTTCTAATTGACAGCGGGTCATCTCTCAACTTTGTGACCCAAATGGTAGCCAAACAATTGGGCCTAATACAAGAACAGGTGTTGCCATTCAGTGTGTAGAAGTTCAAGACTGCTATCAGCCTTGAACCCTAATAGATTTCAGGTTCGAAAATAGAAGGAAAATGTAGAGAAGAGAAGAGAAGAGGAGAGGAAGAGAAGAGGGAACTGTAGAACACAAAGGGTTGAAAGGAGGGACAGAATCTGAATGTTATGCTGCCACCACTTCTATTTAGTATTTATAGGTTATGCTCATTACATGGAAAGGACAGATCTGCCCTTAGTATTTACATAAAAAATAGAACAAAATAAAACTGAAATAACAAACTGACCACCAGCTAACCCTAGGATGACTAGAACACATTCTACCCTACGAACACAGTGGGACCATAACTGTGGGGCCCACATCAGTGTTCTCTACACTCCCCCTCAAGTTGGAAATGATATAGATCTGCCTCTAGCTTCTTCCTTGGTACAGCTTTGGTGAGGATATCTGCTAGTTGCATGTTGGATGTGATGTACGGGAGACACTTATTGTGATGAGACCCTTCTCGTACAAAATATCGATAAACTTCAATATGTTTAGTTCTGTCATGCTGCACCGGATTGTGTGCTATATTAATAACTGCTTGATTATCACAATACAGCATTAGGGGCTTCTCATACTCAATACCCAACTCCTCAAGTAGTGATCTCAGCCATAGAATTTCAGCCACTCCGTTAGTCGTTGACCTGTATTCAACTTCAGCACTAGATCGGGAGACAACACTCTGTTTTTTACTCCTCCAAGAGACAATGTTACCTCCCACAAGGGCACAATATCTAGAGGTATACCTTCTGTCATCAACACTCCCAGCCCAATCGGCATCCGTATAGACCTCCACCTTCATGTGGTCATTGTTCTTGAACAGTATACCTCTACCCGGGCATCTCTTCAAGTATGCTAATATTCTTTCTGCTGCAAGAAGATGTGTGGTTCTAGGAGAATGCATGTACTAGCTGACAACACCAGCTACATAATTGATATCTGGCCGAGTGAGGCAGAGATATAGGAGCTTTCCCACTAATCGCTGGAACATAACTTTGTCTTCAAGAGGCTCCCCACTCTCTGCACTAATCCTGTGGTTCTATTCAATGGGTATATTCGCAGGCTTGACACCTAACTTTCTAGGTTCCGCCAACAAATCTAAAACATATTTCCTCTGAGAGACAAAGATCCCCTGTTTAGATCTAGCAACCTCAATACCCAAAAAATACCGTAGTGCACCAAGATCTTTCACGTCAAACTCTTGATGAAGGAGCTGTTTGAGGGACTCAATCTCATGGCTATCATTTCCAGGAGGACTCCACCCTCTTGATGAACAGTGTATGATCTGACTAGGCCTGTACATAACTGAACTTCCCAAGGGCTAGTCTGAATCTATAAAACCAAGCTCTAGGTGACTGCTTTACACCATACAATGCCTTATTGAGCTGGCAGACCTTCTTATTTGTCACTGTATCATAGAATCCAGGAGGCAACTGTATGTAAACCTCTTCCTGCAGGTCTCCATTCAGAAAAGCATTTTTAACGTCCATTTGGTACAAAGGCCAAGTGTGGCTTGCTGCAAGAGATAATAGAACTCAAATTGTGGTCATCTTGGCTACCGGGGCAAAGGTCTCCAAGTAATCTATACCATAAGTCTGGGTGAACCCTTTTGCAACTAGCCGAGCTTTATACCTCTCAATGGAGCCATCCGCATTGTGCTTCATAGTAAATACCCATCTGCATCCAACTGGTTTCTTTCCTTTGGGCAGATCAACTAGCTCCCATGTATTGTTTTTCAACAAGCAATCTATTTCAACTTGCATTGCACCTCTCCACTCCGGGACTGATATGGCTTCTTGCACTGTTCTTGGAATAGGGACATTGGCAACAGAAGTAAGATAGCACCTGTAGGAGGGAGATAGGCGATCATAGGATAAAAACTGGGAAATACAATGGACTGTAGATGTGGTGAAGGTCAAGGTCGTCTGCAGGAGGTGAAGTGGCAACAGTGGAAGGAGTCTCTATGGGCCCTGGGACTGTAATACCTGGACTTGGAGCCGCATAAGAGGTTGGAGTTGGCCTGGACTGCTGATGACCGGGATCGACCTGCCTCTATCGCCTGTGATAGACTCTCAACTCCTGATCCCTCTGACCACCCTCACTACTGCAACCCTCATCACCCAATGGAATAGGTAAAGGAACAACCCCAAAAGTATTAACCCTACCCTCACTGTACTCCCCCTAAAGAAAAGGACCCAAATCTCCACTCTCACTGCTCTTCCCCTGAGGAAAAACCCGAGAATAATAGGGTGTCTCCTCAAAGAAAGTGACATCCATGGAGACAAACTTCTTCCTTGAGGCAGGATCATAGCAGCAATAACCCTTTTGAGTTTATGCATAACCAAGAAAAATGCATTTGGAGGCCTTTGGTTCAAGATTGGAGTGATGGGGTCTGAGAAGCTGAACAAAACAAGTACAACCAAATGTTTTAAGGGGAACAGTAAACAACTCCTCATTTGGGTATAGAAGGGAAAAAGGAGGTTTCATATCAAGAACCTGGGAAGGAACCCGATTAATAAGATATACCGCCATGAGGATAGCATCACCACAGAAGCGAATAGGGACATTGGAGGTAAACATAATACTTCTAGCACCTCCAAAATGTGCCTATTCTTCCTTTCTGCAACCCCATTCTATTGAGGTGTATGAGGGCAAATGCTCTGGTGGATAACCCCATGATTAAGAAGGTAAGATGCCAATGCCTTAGCAAAGTATTCCTTTGCATTATCAGATCTAAGAACTTTGATCTTGACATCAAACTGGGTTAGGATCATTTGGTGGAAGTTTTGGGTCAGGGCGGGAACCTCATCTCGTGAACGCATAAGATAAACCCAAGAAAACCGAGTATGGTCATCAACAAATAACAAAAAATATTTGTATCCTTCTATAGAAGGGATGTGTGATATGGCCCCCAAACATCAATATGCACAATATCAAAAGAACTATTACTCCTTGTATTACTCATTGAATAAGAGTTTCTACAATGTTTAGCAAACTCACAACTTTCACATTTCAACTAGGACAACTCAACATTCTCAAACAAAGTAGGAAACAGACTCTTTAAGGATTGAAAAGACAAATGACCCAATCGGTTATGCCAAAGCATAATCGGACTCACTCTGAGAAACAAGTGACTTCTTATCCACTGACTCTTCTCGACGAGAACTCTCCCCAAGCAGATAGATCCCATTCGTCTCACGGCCAGTCCCAATCACCTTCTTACCTTCTTCGTCTCCAGGTCCTAAAAAACACATCAGTCAGGGAAGAAAGTTACTGAGCAGTTCATATGCTTGATAATACTACTAACTGAAAGAAGGTTAGTATCAAGCTTAGGAACATGAAAGATAGAAGACAAGGAGATAGTATCCGATAGCTTGATGTCACCCTTGCCAGAAATGGGGAAAACAGAACCATCAGCGATAGATACTTTATCCCTACCAGAAGACAAATGATAAGTGGTAAACAATGATTATTTTTAAATAAATCTGATTATTTGCCCATCTGTTTAGGGAACAAATTTCCCAAAACCCATATCTGTGCAAATTAGGCAGAAGGCGTTCTACCCAATTTGCGCAGATATGGGTTTTGGGAAATTTGTTCCAAAACAGATGGGTTGTTAGACAGTTTTGTATGCCCTTAGTTTCAATCAAAATGATGTACTTTATGAGTTTATTGTAAATGAATAAAAGTGCATATTTGATTCATGTTCCCTTGGTATGTTTCAGTGTAATATCCTTAAATTGGACACTTAATGAGACTCGTGTTAGTTTAGAATGTTCACAGCCAGTGGGTCAGTCTGGGGAGACCTATTCTGACAAGGCTGACACTGTGGTGCCACCAAGTCGGTTGGGGTGGCTTGTCTCAGCTACCGGGGTGAGACCCTAGGCACATACAGTGTGGGATTAATTGAATCTTTGAACTAGACCAGATTTCCAGTATTGCCCTAGACCTTGGAGATTGATGGGAAAAACTGGAAAGTTACACCCAACCCCTAGACTCGATTATGATACTGCACTAGGTGTCGGATTGGGCTGTCTTTGATGTACTGGGTATGTTGGGCAGTCTGAGAATTCATCTGTGTGGGTGATCATAGTGACAGGATCAGCCCCTTTGTCGGACAAAGGTAATGATCAGGGATGCGCTCTCACTGATGGAAACCAAGACTGCCGGCAGCCGATTTCAATCGTTGAGATTTGTTTTGAAAAATATATTTTATATGATATATAAAAGTATATACATTATGGTTTCGAAATGATTTGCAAAAGGTTTTAATCCCTGGGATCCATACATGAGAGAGTGCAACACTGTTCCTTGTAGACGAGGGAGAGGTCCTCTCTTGTCGGGCAGTGTATGATCATTATAGGCTGAGAGGTTAAGTGTAAGACCATTGAGGATAATACCTGATGGGCTAATCTTGTATTTGCCCACAGTCCCTGGGTGTTACAAGGTGGCTTGGCCCAGGGACCACTTAGGGTAAGTGTTGGGCCCATAGAGCCCATCTGATGGGTTTCAGGGGGTGCACTGCCCATAACAGTGTATTCGGCCAGGCCTTGTAACAAAGGCTGGGCTGAACCCATGTGGCTGATGTGTAGATCAATGTTTGGGTCCCACGCCATACAAGGAAGCCCAACTGGGCAGCAGTTTGGAGGCTAACTGAATACATAACCTTAAATGGGCCTTAAGCCCATTTCGAATTGGGCTAATTTGATTAGTCACTTAAGGGGCGAATTCTGAGGTGGATCAGCTGATAGGATTGGGCCCACACCCTATCCACTTAGAGAGTCCAAGATCTAAATGAGATTTAGATCTGGAAACTTCCTAATTAGATTGGGAGATGGCTGATCTAATATGCAGATTAGATAAGGGTTATCCCTTATCTTAAAGGGACTTGTAATCCAGATATGATTTGGGTTAGCAACTCCTAATGGGATTAGGAGCTGATCCCTTTAAGTCTATGAAAGGAAGAGGGGGCGACAGCCTTTAGACACACAACATCACAAGCAAGCAACAGATAGTCTTGTCTTCAGAGCTGAAATCACAGAAGAGATAATCTGCACCCTGCAAATACTCTCTTGCCGCCTCCTTCCTGCAGCCGCCGCCTACAGCAGTTCGATCTCCAGTTCTTGGGAGAAATCAAGATTGGATCTTGATTCCAATCTTTTGGAGAAAAGATTGGTGGGATTTGTATTCACAAGCCGTCCAGGTGATTCTTGAGAAGGATCAAGTTCTTTTGGAAAAACACTACTGATTCTGCTCCACCCTGCATTGCGCCATCTTCAGTGGGAGCAGATTTTGGATCATTCCTTGGGCGTGAACACCTCCATTGAGAGATTTTATTTCTCTGTATCAGGTATTATCTCTTCCTACTCCTTTTGGTTCAGTTTATGGTTCAAGAATGATCCTTGAAAATGTGATTTTCTAAATAGGGAATTCGATTCCCAATTGAAGGGAGAGAAAAAATTTTTGAAATTCGCCCCCTTATTCCGCAATCTTTGGGCATCCATGTGATGGATTTCCTGCGCAAATAGGGAGAAGGCGTTCTACCCAATTTGCGTAGATATGGGTTTTGGGAAATTTGTTCCCAAAACAGATGGGCAAATAATCTGAAATTATTTTTAAATAAATATGATTATTATTTATAATAGTTCTTTATAATTTTCTTGATTTATGGGTTGTTCGTACAAGAGGAGATCGAATTCTTGGTTTATGGGCATTCGATCTGATGTAATAATTAATAGAAATAGGATTTCTATTTATTTTTATTTTTGGATCGAAGATGGCGGCGCAGAGAAGGAGATTTCGCAGATGGGACATTCGCTATCTGTGATTTGCAGTTTGTGAAATTGCAATCTGTGATCTAACCTCTATTTTGTAGGATGGAGTGTGCGAACAACCCTGATTAACTGATTCTTGTTTTTCTTTTATCAATTATTTAATTTTAGATTATTTTCTTGAATTAAGGATTTAATTAAAGATCAAACCCTAGACCCATTCGAACCAAGATTGGTTCAAACTGTTTGGACCAAATCTAGGGTTTAATCAAGGCTGAAAGTCAGCCCTAATTTTCCCACTAATGGGCCTGAGGATTTATATTTAATTAAATGGTTAATTCGGCCCAACCTGTAAAAGCCCAGTTTTAAATAGTTAAAACTGCTAAAAGTCCACTTCAAAGGATAAAGCTATATGGGCCGAACTGGGTAACCCTAATTCAGCCCATATACCTAGATAATATTAATGGTTAATATTATGGATTTTTAACGGGCTTCCAATGGGCCTTACAGATTATTAATTGATTGGATCAATTTATCCCTGCATGAGATGTATGGATGTGTGATGTGCTGCGTACATGGGCCATAAGTGCTTGGCCCATGCTCATTTGACAGTGGCTCTTGCGCACACCATGGCTGAATGCACATCATTGCCATGGTGTCCCTTCTGGTCATTGGATGACCTCCCTTCAATGGTGGGCCCCACACCTCATCAAGAGGTTACGTGCGGAACCCTAGCTGATTTCAGGCCCACCAAAATCTGGCTTTATGAAAGTCAGTGGGAGCCACTTTTGTTTGACCTAAGTCAAACTAGGGCGTAATTAATTGTTCCCTCCAGCTAATATGAGTGCAAGTGATAGGGAGATTCATATGATGAACTCTCTAAAGGCCTTCCATCATTAGCATGAGGATGGGTCCTTCATTAATGAGGAAACGCACCAGAAAATGGGCTATCCATTTGCTGTTAGGCTTGTCTGAGTGTCTCATAAGATGATAGGGGCGTCATAGACCGATGTGGGAGGGGCTTCACCAGAAAATGAGAACTCTCTCACGGTACCTTGGTGTTCACGAATATGATGGGTAAACACTCACTGGACAGAAAGGTTTACCTGAAAACGGCTCTGAACCTTGTCTTGTAGAGGTCAAAGGGAAAACTCATATGATGAGTGGATATGATCCTTTACAAAAAGGTGGTGGGGTTATGCAGCTAAAACAGTTGGCTCCATGCACCCAATGTGATTTCCCACATTTCCAGAGACAATCCGTAGTCTCCGTCACTGAGAAAGGAGGGAAATCTCAGAGATGAATAAATGGAAATGGATCGTAGATTAAAATCCATATCTATGAAATGAACATGAATCAAATTAGGTTGTGGATTGATGTTTGCTCTTTTATCAGAAAATGGCAAACGGATCTTTTACAAAGCTTCTTGATGACAACAAGCTTAAGGGCCCAAACTATGCCGACTGGTAAAGGAATCTTATGCTGGTCCTAGCTTCTGAAAAGCTGGACAAAGTGGCAAAGAATCCTGCCCCGGAGCATCCGAGTGACAGGGCTTCTGAGGCTCGAAGGAGAGACTATCAGGAATGGGAGGAGAACAACTCCCTAGCCCGGTGTTACATCATTGCCTCCTTGGACAACCCAATACAGAGGCAGTTCGATCAGATCGAACTTGCCAAGGACATATTGGACAGTCTGAGGACGATGTATGAAAAGCAGAAGCGTTCTACTCGACAAAAGGTCTTGAAACAGTTCTTCACCACACAAATGTCCAAGGGCCAACAAGTTCACGACCATTGTCTTCGGATGATGGGTTACATCAACGAACTGGAGGCTCTTGGATCCGTGCTGGACTTTGCAACCCAGATAGATGCTATCCTTAATTCTTTGCCTCCTTCCTTTAATCCGTTCATCATGAAGTATAACATGAACAAGCTGAATGTCAGTTTGCAAGAGCTCAGCAATATGTTCCATAGAGCTAAAGAACTGATTAAAAAGGATGAGCCTGTAGCTATGCTTGTTGAAGCTAGCAAGACGAGCAAGAGACAGAGGAAGGCAAAGAAGCCTCAGAAGAAAGCCACTAAGGGTAAGAAGCAGAAGAAAGACAAAGCATCGGATGCCTGTCACTTTTACAAGAAGACCGGCCACTGGAAAAGGAATTGTCCTGCCTACCTGGAATCCAAGAAAGGTAATTTCGAATCTTGTGTTATAGAAACCAATTTATTGGTAGCTTTTGCATCCTGGTGTATTGACTCTGGGGCTTCAACTTATGCGTGTAACTCACTGCAGGGGTTCAAGTTAAGCAGAAAGCTGAGTGAAGGAGAAGGCACTCTCTACTTGGGGACTACTGCAACTATTGCAGCCGCGGCAATAGGAACCGTGGAGTTAATTTTTAGAGAAGGGAAAATTGTACTGAAAGATTGTCTTTATGTACAAAATTTAAGAAGAAATTTGATTTCTGTTTCAAAACTGTGTGCAAATGGTTATTCTGTCTTCTTTAGTAATACGATTACTATTAAAAGAAATAACAGATTCATCGCATACGGGGAACTGGAGAACGGTCTCTATATTCTACATCCTTCTCTAGAAACTAACATAACCGAAACTACGTCGGCTGAAATCCCCAAGAAGAGAGCCCGTGATACAATTAATCCCATGTGTTTGTGGCATTACCGACTTGGCCACATTGGTGTTGGCAGAATCACAAGGTTGGTAAAGGATGGTCCTTTGGATTTTCTAACTGTAGAAGATCTTCCCACCTGTGAGCCTTGCTTGCAAGGCAAGATGACGAAACGGCCATTTAATGGTAAGCCTGAAAGATGTATAGGCACACTTGACTTAATACATACTGATGTGTGTGGTCCCCTGAGTGTTAGGACACGGAATCAACACGTGTATTTCATCACCTTCACAGATGATTTCTCACGATATGGTTACGTGTACCTAATGAGACACAAGTCTGAATCCTTTGAAAAGTTCAAAGAGTTTAGATAAGAGGTCGAGAAACAGTTGGGGAGAGAAATTAAAGCCCTTCAATCTGATCGATGTGGCGAGTATCTCTCTAACGAATTTAGGGACTACTTAAAGGTCAATGGGATAATATCACAATTAGCTCCTCTTGTTACACCACAACTTAACGGTGTTTCAGAGAGGAGGAATAGGACCTTTTTGGATACGGTCCGGTCACTTCTCATACACTCAGAGTTACCCACATCCTTTTGGGGTTACGCATTAGAGACTGCGATTTACGTGCTGAATCGGGTTCCAACCAAATTAGATCCGAACACTCCATATGAACTTTGGACCAGAAAGAAACTAAGTGTCAGACACTTGAAGATTTGGGGTTGTCCAGTACACGTTAAAAGAACGAGTGCAGACAAGTTGGAATCCAAGACCAGTCGTTGCCTATTTGTAGGCTACCCAAAAGGCTTTGTAGGTTACCTTCTCTATGACCCAAGTGAGCAGAAAGTGTTCTGTAGTCGAAATGCCTAATTCTTGGAGACCGATTACATCCTGGACACCCATCGTCAGGAAATTGTTCTTGATGAGGAGAGCTCAAGAGCAGTGGGAGATGTCCCACAAGTTCCAGGTAGTGACCAACCTAGAAGATCCACTCGGGTATCCATCCCACCAGTCCGTTATGGTTATGACCAGGATAGTTACCAGGTGGAAACCTTGACTAGTGAGGAGGATCCCGTGACTTACGTGGAAGCTATGTTGGACATAGATTCGCAAAAGTGGGTGGAGGCCGTGAGAGCAGAGATGGATTCAATGGAGACCAATGGAGTTTGGATTCTTGTAGATCCGCCCTCCGGGGTAAAAGCAATCGGTTACAAATGGATTTACAAGAGGAAGAAGGGCCTTGATGGTAGGGTTGAGACCTTCAAAGCTGGTCTGGTGGCGAAAGGGTACACTCAGAAAGAGGGCATCGATTATGAGGAAACCTTTTCGCCTGTGGCCATGCTTAAATCCATTAGGATCCTGTAAGCTGTAGCAGCATACCATGATTATGAGATTTGGCAAATGGATGTTAAAACTGCATTCCTAAATGGAGATCTTACTGAAGATATCTATATGCAGCCGCCGCAAGGCTTCATAGCTGCGGGTCAGGAAAACATGGTATGTAAACTCAATAGATCCATTTATGGACTTAAGCAAGCTTCTAGAAGTTGGAACATCCGTTTTGACTCTACTATCAAATCGTTTGACTTCGAGCAGAATCCAGATGAATCCTGTGTTTACAAGAAGTACAGTGGAGATAAAGTTACCTTCTTGGTTCTGTATGTAGACGGCATTCTACTCATTGGGAATGATGTAGGGATGTTGACTATGGTGAAAGTATGGCTTTCACAGCAATTCTCCATGAAAGATCTTGGAGAAGCCTCTTATATACTGGGTCTTCGACTCTATAGAGATAGATCGAAGCGGATAATAGGATTATCCCAATCTGCCTACATTGACAAAATAGTCAAAAGATACAGCATGGAAAACTCCAAGAAAGGAAATGTTCCTTTCAGGCACGGAGTCACTCTCTCCAAGAAGATGTCTCCCAAGACTTCTGAGGAGATTGATGGCATGAAAGACGTTCCCTATGCCTCTGCCATAGGGAGCATCATGTATGCCATGCTGTGCACTCGTCCTGACATTGCTCAGGTAGTGAGTGTAGTAAGCAAATTTCAGGCCAACCCAGGGTAGGAGCACTGGATTGCTGTGAAAAACATACTTAAGTACCTTCGAAGGACAAAAGAGTTTTGTCTAGTATTCGATGGTAATTCACTACAGATCCAAGGGTGTACTAATGTCAATTTCCAGTCGGATCCAGATGATAGAAAGTCTACATTTTGATATGTTTTCACGATAGGATCGTGTGTTGTTTCCTGAATGTCAGCAAACAGGGGTCCTGAGTAGCAAATTAATAATGCACAACCCAAGCCGAGCACATTGCCGTAAGTGAGGCTGCCTTATGAATGAAAGTGTTCATTCCTGAATTTGGAATTCAGCACATCACCCATTCCACTGTTGTATGACAACACTGGACCTACGGGAGGATGATAGTAAGAGGTAGCATCAGCGGAGAATGTGGTAGACCCATTGACTAAGCCACTGTCACAGAAAGTGTTTGAGAAACATGTGGAAAGCATGGGACTCCGGCTAGTACCTGATTGGACCTATGTGCAAGTGGGAGCTGTTAGACAGTTTTGTATGCCCTTAGCTTCAATCAAAATGATGTACTTTATGAGTTTATTGTAAATGAATAAAAGTGCATATTTGATTCATGTTCCCTTGGTATGTTTCTGTGTAATACCCTTAAACTGGACACTTAATGAGACTCGTGTTAGTTTAGAATGTTCACAGCCAGTGGGTCGGTCTGGGGAGACCTATCCTGACAAGGCTGACACTGTGGTGCCACCAAGTCGGTTGGGGTGGCTTGTCTCAGCTACCGGGGTGAGACCCTAGGCACATACAGTGTGGGATTAATTGAATCTTTGAACTGGACCAGATTTCCAGTATTACCCTAGACCTTGGAGATTGATGGGCAAAACTGAAAAGTTACACCCGACCCCTAGACTCGGTTATGATACTGCACTAGGTGTCGGATTGGGTTGTCTTTGATGTACCAATCAGTGAGATCCTTAGCGGGGGTCAAAACCTGGGTATGTTGGGACAGTTTGAGAATTCATCTGTGTGGGTGATCATAGTGACAGGATCAGCCCCTTTGTCGGACAAAGGTAATGATCGGGGATGCACTCTCATTGATGGAAACCAAGACTGTCGGCAGTCGATTTCAATCGTTGAGATTTGTTTTGCAAAATATATTTTATATGAGATATAAAAGTATATACATTATGGTTTCGAAATGATTTGCAAAAGGTTTTAATTCCCGGGATCCATACATGAGAGAGTGCAACACTGTTCCTTGTAGACGAGGGAGAGGTCCTCTCTTGTCGGGCAGTGTATGATCATTATGGGCTGAGAGGTTAAGTGTAAGACCATTGAGGATAATACCCGATGGCTAATCTTGCATCTGCCCACAGTCCCTGGGTGTTACAAGGTGGCTTGGCCCAGGGACCACTTAGGGTAAGTGTTGGGCCCATAGAGCCCATCTAATGGGTTTCAGGGGGTGCACTGTCCATAACAGTGTATTCGGCCAGGCCTTGTAACAAAGGCTGGGCTGAACTCATGTGGCTGATGTGTAGATCAATGTTTGGGTCCCACGCCATACAAGGAAGCCCAACTGGGCAGCAGTTTGGAAGGCTAAATGAATACATAACCTTAAATGGGCCTTAAGCCCATTTCGAATTGGGCTAATTTGATTAGTCACTTAAGGGGCGAATTCTGAGGTGGATCAGCTGATAGGATTGGACACACACCCTATCCACTTAGAGAGTCCAAGATCTAAATGAGATTTAGATCTGGAAACTTCCTAATTAGATTGGGAGATGGCTGATCTAATATGCAGATAAGATAAGGGTTATCCCTTATCTTAAAGGGATTTCTAATCCAGATATGATTTGGGTTAGCAACTCCTAATGGGATTAGGAGCTGATCCCTTTAAGTCTATGAAAGGAAGAGGGGGCGGCAGCCTTTAGACACACAACATCACAAGCAAGCAATAGATAGTCTTGTCTTCAGAGCTGAAATCACAGAAGAGAGAATCTGCACCCTGCGAATACTCTCTTGCCGCCTCCTTCCTGCAGCCGCCGCCTACAGCAGTTCGATCTCTAGTTCTTGGGAGAAATCAAGATTGGATCTTGATTCCAATCTTTTGGAGAAAAGATTGGTGGGAGTTGTATTCACAAGTCGTCCAGGTGATTCTTGAGAATGATCAAGTTCTTTTGGAAGAACACTGTTGATTCTGCTCCACCCTGCATTGCGCCACCTTCAGTGGGAGTAGATTTTGGATCCTTCCTTGGGCGTGAACACCTCCATTGAGAGATATTATTTCTCTGTATCAGGTATTATCTCTTCCTACTCCTTTTGGTTCAGATCTGGTTCAGTTTATGGTTCAAGAATGATCCTTGAAAATGTGATTTTCTAAATAGGGAATTCCATTCCCAGTTGAAGGGAGAGAAAAAAATTTTGAAATTCGCCCTCTTATTCCGCAATCTTTGGGCATCCATGTGATGGATTTCCATCCCTTCAGAAGGCAAGCTAGTCATATGGTCGGATGCACCTGAATGTGCGAGGCATGGTAGGCTGAGGCTCGAGTACCTGAATGTGCTAAAGCAGATGTGGTAGGGGCTGATGATGACTGCGGTGGCTGAGCTAAGTTCCCAACTTCCTTTTCCATCTGTATTAAAGCAGCCCGAACTGCAGCTAAGGTCTCTAAAGGTGTGCCTCTTGTGCCAGACGAGGATGCTGAATCAGTATTCACGGCCACATGAGCATTACCCTTCTTGCTTCTTAACTTTGTCGGGACCAAATGAGGATGCAGTTTCCAACATGTTTCTTTTGTGTGTTTAGGTTTCTTACAATGCTCACATACCACATCTCTTTTATCTTCCTTCTTTCTGTCCCTTTCTGAATCACCTCCTGATTTGGGTTTAACAGTTACAAGGGAGGCTAAGGTTGCATCATGACTTTCCTCCTGGTCTCTTCACTATACACTAAGGAGTATGCCTGGGAGAGAGTCACACTATCTCTAGTCAGTATCTATTGCCTCACAATATCATACTCTGAATTCAGACCTGCCAGAAACTCAAACACCCTGTTTGTCTCGACTTGCTTTCTATGGGTCTGTGCATCTTTGGGACTCTCTCACTCAAGAGTCTCTAAGTGATCAATCTCATGCCACAGGGACTTCAAGGTAGAGAAGTAGACCGAAATCGGTTTCTCTCCTTGTTTAAGACTGTTCACCTCACATTTCAATTCATAAGCTTTGGCAACATTAATTGGTTGGAAATAAGTTTCTCTCATAACATCCCATATCTCCTTGGCTGTCTTTACCCACAAGTAATTTCGGTTGATATGAGGCTGCATAGAATTACACAGCCATGTCATAACCAAGTAGTTTTCTTGGACCCACTTGGTATACATGGGGTCTTCCTTGGAAGGTTCTTTCACATCTCCCAAGAGATACCCTAATTTACCCCTTCCCTCAATAGCCATCATGGCTGGTTGGGCCCATTCCAAATAGTTTGATCCGTCAAATCTTACAGTTGTAATCTGAAAACCTGTCTCAGAAACACTACTATAACTGCTGTTCCCAGAACTGCCTTCTGCCTGATTTTTAAACTCCATTTCGTTCAAGAACCAGTAGTCTCAAAAATTAGGGTTACTACTGTCGAAGAACAGCACTTGGACTATCAATCACAATCAAAAATCAGTATAGAACTAATCTGTATGCACGGTATATGTGCATGAAACCAGTATAAGTCTGATCTGAAACCAATTAGCAAACACAACAGCAACAGTCTGTACAGTTTTCACTCCTTAAAAGAGTTTGAAAACCCTAAAAAAGATCTGAATACAGTTTGGAGAATGATCTGATATGCTGAAGCAGTATTAGGGTTTTAATCAGTCCTTAAAAAAATCTCAGCCGCACATTCCAACCAGTCCAACAGATAAGACTTGTAGTAGGGTTAATATGAAACCCTAAAACTGATCAATGCTGAAAAAAAAAAACTTAAGAAGAGCTTCACAAGTAGATCACAAGACTCGGCCCAGCAGCAGGGCTTGCAGCAAGATTAGTAGGGTTTGCCGCATGGTTAAGACCAAACCCTAGAGAATAGAAAGAAGAAAACCCTAGAATGGTTTGGCTGCCCTTTCTAGATAGGTCCAACCTATCTTCTCTAATAGTACTTCTCTTAGAAAATAAAATAACTTACAAGAGAATGCTGTTTGCTGCCTTCCAAGGTTACCCGAACCCTAGTCCTCTCTGATTCTTCCTGATCACCAACACTTTGCAACTGTGGCAAGTCTTTAACAGCTGCTAAACCCTCTGGCAATCTCCAAGAATCAGTCAACGAACTCTACTTTCTCAGCTTCCAGCCCTAGATGGTTCTCATGTGGTCGGTTGGACTAGACTCACATGAGAAACCCTAACCATGCTCTGATACCATGTAGAAGTTCAAGATGCTATCAGCCTTGAACCCTAATAGATTTCAGGTTCGAAAATAGAAGGAAAATGTAGAGAAGAGAAGAGAAGAGGAGAGGAAGAGAAGAGAGAACTATAGAACACAAAGGGTTGAAAGGAGGGACAGAATCTGAATGTTCTGCTGCCGCCACTTCTATTTAGTATTTATAGGTTATGCTCATTACATGGAAAGGACAGATCTTCCCTTAGTATTTACATAACAAATAGAACAAAATAAAACTGAAATAACCAACTGACCACCAGCTAACCCTAGGATGACTAGAACACATTCTACCCTACGAACATAGTGGGACCATAGCTGTGGGGCCCACATCAGTGTTCTCTACACACTGTACATGTAGCAGATGGCAACATTCATTTCTAGTGGACCTCCATCCATTAGAGATGAGCGGAGCAGATGTAGTATTAGGTGTGTAGTGGCTACAACAGTTGGGACCGGTTGTACGTGATTGGTCAAGACTAACAATGGATTTCTCCATTAAGGGACAAAAGTATCATCTGAACAGGGGGGCTAAGAGTGCACTACAACAGGAAGGACTAAGAGCCATCCTCAAGACTAGTTGCAGTGAAGGGCAACCCCTCCTATTACATATGGGATTTGTGAAAATTTGAGAGAAAAAATGAATTGATTGTATTATCTTGGAAGGAGCATATACACAACTTTATATAGAATTACATAGCTAATTTACAAGGTGATAAAAGAGGAAACTAACTTTTCCTAAAAAACTAATTTCTATATCAGTGGGATTCTCCAATTAATATCCCATGATTCTAGGATATCCCATGATTCTAGGAAATTAAGTTTCCTAAACTGATGGACCTAAAATTATGGAGAATCAATCAAAGAGTCAATCTTCTACTTTCCAACACTCCCCCTCATGCTAGTGAATATGCATCTTTCATTCCCAGCTTGGAGATAAGTCCTTGGAATGCCACACTGCAAAGCCCTTTTGTCAGCACATCTGCCAGTTGACCATTCGTTGAGACGTATGGAGTGCAAATTAATCCGCTATCCAGATTTTCCTTTATGAAATGCCTATCTATCTCAATGTGCTTTGTCCTGTCATGTTGGACGGGATTGTGAGCAATGTTAATAGCTGACTTGTTGTAGAATAATCTCATTGGACCTTCCCATCTGATCTTTAGGTCTTCCAAAATTATCTTGAGCCATAGTAATTCACATACTCCCTGAGCCATTGCCCTGAATTCTGCCTCCGCACTTGATCTAGCTACCACATTCTGTTTCTTACTCCTCCATGTCACAAGATTTCCTCCAAGGAACGTACAGTAACCTGTAGTGGACCGCCTATCCATGGGAGAGCCTGCATAATCTGCATCAGTGTATGCCTCTAGGGTTAATCCAGTGTTTCTTTTAAACAAGATTCCTTTGCCAAGATTAGCCTTTAGGTAATGTTGTATCCTATAGACTACCTGTAGGTGAACCTCTTTCGAATTGTGCATAAACTGGCTAGCCACGCTCACGGCATATGCTATGTTTAGCCTTGTGTGGGCAAGATATATAAGTTTTCCTACTAATCTTCGATACATTTCCCTATTCACGGCTGGATCTTCATTTGCTTCTCCCAATTTGTGATTTGGCTCAATCGGTGTGGAGGATGGTTTGCATGCTAACTTTCCTGTCTCTCTTAAAAGATCTGTTACATATTTCTGTTGTGAGATAAAGATGCCTTATCTGGAATGAGCTACTTCAATCCCTAGAAAATACTTCAATCTCCCAAGTTCTTTTATTTCGAATTCTCTGACTAGGCATCTTCTCAAGGCTTCCTTCTCCTTTTCATCATTTCCTATCACAATTATGTCATCGACATATACCAGAAGAGCCGTGACTCCCCATGCATCCGAATGCTTTATAAAAGTGTATGATCTCCCTGACTTTGTTTGTATCTAATGGCAAGCATAACTTTAGTAAATCTTCCAAACCACGCCCTAGGTGATTGCTTGAGACCATATAGTGCTTTCTTCAACCTGCAAACTTTATTTCCTTTTAGATTTCCTTTGAAGCCCGGAGGAATATCCATGTATATCTCCTCCTCTAAATTACCGTGAAGAAAAGCATTCTTTACATCAAATTGCTCCAAGTACCAGTCGAAGTTAGCTGCTAGAGACAACAAAATTCTTACCGTATTCATCTTAGCCACTAGAGCGAATGTCTCCCGATAGTCAACACCATAGGTTTGTGTATATCCTTTTGCCATGAGTCTTGCCTTTGATTTCGTACACTTGTGCTGCATCACGTGCTTTTGAATATGTTTGTCGGACGGCATCCCAGATCTCTTTAGCCGTGGATAAAAACATACACGTGTCACTGATTTCAGGGTTCATTGAATTCCATAACCATGACATGATCATGGAGTCAGCTTCGTCCCATGCATCAAATCTTGGATCTCCTTCCTTCGGTCCCATCCCTAAGAGATGGCTAAGCTTTCCTTTTCCCTTTAAATATGTTTGAACAAACTGAGACCACTTCAAATAATTTTTCCCGTTCAACCTATCTGGTGCCTGAATGTTTTGCAGGTTGCCAGATGCTTGATGTGAGGAAACTTCTTCCGATTGTGCAGTGGTATTTGATACAGTGGCTTCTGACAAATTGGGCGGGCTTCAAGAAAGAGAGAAAAACAGACAATGAAGGTCTGAAAAACTTAGTAAGGGTTGGCGATGAAGGCCTAAAGAATCTTTCAGCCAGTGTAAAAAAAAAAAGGTAACTGTAATGCTCCACCAAACTGAAGAGTGGATCGAAACCACTCAAAATCAAAACTGATCCAAACCAAACCAAAGGGATTCAGTAAATCTGCTCTGGGCAACACCAGATCTAAGATTTCAGACTGATCTGATGTCTCTACAAAGAGATCCAAGAAAAAAGGATGAATCCGATGGCGCAGCAGTCCAGAAGAAGCAAAAATGTAGAGTTCATATCTGTAGCCATTCTCGAAGAAGAATCAAGGACACTCAAGAACCTCCCAAATACTGTTAGAGAGTTCTTAAACCAGCAGCAGAGATGACCAAAGAGATACTATGTGTGGATTAAGTCGTGACCAGCTCTGATACCATGTGAAAATTTGAGAGAAAAAATGAATTGATTGTATTATCTTGGAAGGAGCATATACACAACTTTATATAGAATTACAGAGCTAATTTACAGGGTGATAAAATAGGAAACTAATTTTTCCTAAAAAACTAATTTCTATATCAGTGGGATTCTCCAATTAATATCCTATGATTCTAGGATATCCCATGATTCTAGGAAATTAAGTTTCCTAAACTGATGGACCTAAAATTATGGAGAATTAATCAGAGAGTCAATCTTTTACTTTCCAACAGGATTGAATACCAGCCCAGTTTTAACCAGTCCAAAGAAAGCAGCCACGCCACTGGAAAACTAACAAGCACTCCAGCGGTTATTCAACACCTATTCAGATGTCTTTTAAGAACCCAATCAGCCACCTCCTTCGAGACCCATGGACCATTGAATTGAGATCATCCCGGGGCAGCTCCATCAAATGTTAGACCTTATCGCTACCCCAGATTTCAGAGGGAAGAGATGGAGAAAATTGTTCAAGAATTACTAGAGAAAAAATTACTGCCCTGTTCAAGCCCATATTCAGCACCTGTCCTTCTAGTCAAGAAAAAAGATGGAACATGGAGGTGTTGTGTAGACTATCGGGCTCTAAATCAGATCACAGTAAAAGACCGGTTCCCCATTCCAATCATTGACGAGCTATTGGATGATTTACATGATGCTATCATATTTTCTAAGCTTGATCTACGAGTCAGCTACCATCAAATTCGGATGCATCCAGCAGATGTACCAAAAACTGCCTTCCGTACACATGATGGCCACCATGAGTTTCTTCTCATGCCTTGCGGATTGACAAATGCACCGGCAACCTTTCAAGCCACCATGAATGAAGTATTCTGTCCCCACTTGCACCGCTATATTCTAGTCTTCTTTGATGATATCTTGGTATATAGTGTTGATTGGGCTTCTCATCTACAACATTTATCTATCACTTTGGAACTTCTAAGAACATCAATTATATGCGAAGGCTTCTAAATGTGTTTTTGGACAAAAAACAAGTCCAATACTTAGGCCATGTGGTCAAAGAAGGGAAGGTGATGGCTGATCCAGAGAAAGTTGCTTGCATTCAACAATGGACAATGCCTACATCAGTCAAGGCCTTGTGGACTTTTCCAGGCATCATAGGTTATTACAGGTGCTTTATACCACCTTGTGTAAAGCTAATAGCGCCACTCACCCAATTGTTAAGGAAAAATGCATTTCAATGGAGTGTGCAAGCCCAGCAAGCCTTCACTAACCTAAAGCAAGCAATTTCCACACCACCAATTCTGTCATTACCCGACTTCTCAAAGCAGTTCACACTTGAGTGTGACACTTCTGGGACAGGTATAGGAGCTGTGTTTAATGCAAGAGGAGAAACCATTGACCTATTTTAGCAAAGTACTCTCACCACAAAATCAAGCTAAATCAACATATGACAAGGAGCTCATGGCCGTTGTACTTGCAGTCCAAAAGTGGCAGGCTTACCTATTGGGCCGCCGATTTGTCATCAAGACAGACCATAAGAGTCTGAAATTCCTGCTTGATCAGAAATTCCACACACCTGAACAACAGCAGTGGGCCCACAAACTCATGGGCTATGACTACATTATAGAATATAAACCTGGTACAACTAGTCGAGCAGCTGATGCTCTATCCAAGCTACCTGAGTTGGCACAACTCACTGTCTCCAGGCCCAGTTATCCATTAATCGAGCGGCTCAAAGCTGAAGCCTTTCAAGATACAGAAGTAGCCCAATTGAGGGCCAAATGGGCCCAGAATCCAGCCTTGACCCCAGGTTATTCAGTTCGTGACTCAACACTATTACAAGGGTTGATTGGTTATCTCATCCAAGTCAGCCCACATAGCAGAATTACCATGACTCTTTCATGATTCAGCTATAGGGGGTCATTAAGGCGTATTCAAAACCTACAAGTGTCTGGCAACACATTATTATTGGAGCAGCATGATGAAAATAGTAAGGAGTTGCATCACCTCTTGTGATGTCTGCCAAAGACAAAAGTATGAAGCCCAACAACCAGCCGGCCTCCTACGGCCCTTGAGCATCCCAGATCAAGTATGAGATGAAATCTCAATGGATTTTATTGTGGGCCTACCTGTTTCAAAAGGCAAATCAGTCCTACTTGTGGTGGTTGACCAGCTATCAAAGTACAGCCACTTTATACCTCTAACACACCCTTACACAGCGTACAGTGGCAGAAGCATTTGTTAGAGAAATCACCAGATTACATGGGACACCAAAGGCAATCGTCTCCGACAGAGACCCAACCTTCCTCAGCAGTTTTTGGAGAGAATATTTCAAGTTACATGGCACTTCACACAACACCTCTACTAGCTATCATCCTCAGACGGATGGGCAGACCGAAGTTGTCAATAGATGCATCAACACATATTTGCGATGCTTTGTGGGGGACAGACCTAAACATTGGATACAATGGTTGCCTTGGGCAGAGTTTTGGTACAATACCTCATTCCATGTCTCAGAAGGTATGACACCACTTAAAGCATTATACGGCAGAGACCCACCATCAGTTCATCCATGAACTGAAGGCTCACTTGACACATGCTCAAGAACTGATGAAGCGCGATTATGATGCAAAACACAGGCCTGTTGAGTTCCAGGAAGGTGAGTTTGTCTACCTAAAACTCAAACCATATAGACAGATCTCAACGGCCTCCCGCCCCTACAACAAGCTTGCCCCTAGGTTCTATGGACCATTCAAAATTCTATAGTGCATAGGATCACTAGCCTACGAGCTGGAACTGCCAGTAGACTCCAAAGTACCCCCAGTTTTCCATGTTTCCATCCTCAAGAAAGTTGTCAATCCACAAACCACATGTTCAACATTACCGGAATTCACAGAAGAAGGGTGGCTACAGCTACGACCCAAGGACATCTTGAAATATAGATGGGTGAAACAAGGTCAAGTTTTTATTAAAGAGGCATTAGTCTGCTGGGAAGGTGTACCAATTTAAGAAACCACATGGGAGCCCTGCACCGAGCTGATGCAACACTTTCCACACCTTGGCCTCGAGGACGAGTGCCAGGTTGAGGAGGGGGGAGATGTTAGAGGCACAAGGGGGGCAGGAACTACAAGTATATTCTAGAAGGAGAAGAAGGTCACCTCAGCTTAAGGAAGCCAGTGCAAAGACAGCTGGTGTTAACTGAATCAACTTGGAGTTAACTAAATCAAACAAGTTGGCAGTTGTTATAATTCCGTTATAAATCAGTTAAGGCCACCTCAGCATAAGAAAGTCAATGCAAAGTCAGCTGGAGTTAACTGTATCAAGTTGGAGTTACCTGAATCAAACAAGTTGACAAGTTGTTATAATTCTGTTGTTAATCAGTTACATTGAAGGCAAGATTGAACACAGAGGTGTACTTACAATAAGGGAATAATAAGAAGATTTGATCTATCTCTTCACTCTCACTTTCCCCTATTCTGGAGGTTATCCTCCCTCGAAGAAGATCTGAGTTGGGCAGCTACCCAACAAAATCAGCTGCTCTAACGACAAAGAGTTAGATGTCTTCTCTAATTATTGCTGTTACATGTGCTCATATAAGGTGGTTTAATTTCAAAATCATCCCCTTGTGAAAAGACACAAAAAATATCGATATCAACATGTTTAAAGTCTATGGTATGACTACGAGTACAGTCCTATTCATGAGAGTACAGCATAACTTGAACAAAGTTGATCCAAGAGATCCCAATTCAAGATACATCCACGAGGAATTAGAATCTATTTTTGATCTGTTCTAGTGTCTAGAGATTAGTTAATCAGTAAAGGTACCTGTACTTGGTTTCTCATAGTTAGTGGGTGCAATTCCTGAAATCCTCATCCTATCTAGTCAATCTTGGATCATTGATTTCGGTGCATCTGACCACATGAACAGTAAGTTGTCTTTCTTTCATTCTCACCAGTAATGTTCCAGTAGTGACAAAGAAAAGCAGATGGGTACTTAAGCATCTATTTCAAGAAAAGGAATCATTAAGCTAGTTGATCGATTAGACGATTATCTCTATTTTATGCCTTTCATGTTCCTCAGAATACCACCAAATCTCCTTAGAAAACCAAAGTATTTTTGAAGGCAAGGCCTTTTGGACATCTGATTGATGATTGTAGATGTAGCATGGTTGGGAGTTCATTAGGGAGGGAATTTTGGGATGTAGTTGAATTGGAATTTGTGGATGTTTTTACATAAGAACTTGCATCTTTGTTTTTGGTAACCTTCTTCTACATGATGTGTTATACCAAGGCCCCAACACATTTTATTCTTTATTTCTTTTTCATTTTCTTTTAATAAAATTTTGTTAATTTAAACAATAGGGTGAGCTCACTGGGAAAGAGCCCAATTAAACTAAATATGAAGCGCAATCTTGCATCTCATCCCAAATATTCATTCATAGATGGCATAGAAATTATCACATGTATCAATATTTCAACTGTTCATTAATGTTGGATATTACTTAAATCAGTTTATACTTTAATTACTAAGCGGTGCATTAAACAGGTTGCCAACCTTGTTGGTTATGTTATTGGACCATCAGGCATCAATTGGTTAGTTTCTCGATTCCTTCAGAAGGATGGTATGTGAAACCTATAACTCTCTTTTTGAGAAATACCTAGTGATAGCCAGGTTCATATCATGTTTCAAACTTTCAGGATGGCCTGTTCTTGGTGGCATGTTTATTACATTTTATGTTGGAACCAAGGTAAATAGCTTCCCATCATGTCAGAAATAAACTGACCTCAATGTACCTGATAACTTCAGTTATACTATTACTGTTTGGCATTGTTTCTTTTGCAGCTTATGTTTCACATCCATGAAGCAAGGCATAAGCGGTAGTGTATTTAGTGGTCTATCTTTCATAGGTAAGGTTGTAACTTAAGCTGGAAATTTGAAGTTTGAGCATGATAGAATCATTTTCCCAATCCTTAAAGAATATAAATATAAACATAGCACATATAGAAGGGACATATATTTGTCAACATCTTATATGCTAAGTATAGTCAAACTAATCTGATGCATCCTCACAAATATTCATTATAAAGATCTGGTCAGTAGTCAGCATGTGTGGTGGTGGTGCACTGAGTCATAGTCATGATTGTGGTATTTAACCTGTGTATCTTATATATGGAATCCAACTCTTAGTTAGCATCATCCCTCTGTATCAATAGTCTTATTCTTTTCTGGTGCTTGTATGATTTCCATGTAATGTTGTTAGAGTACATCCTGTAGTTAAAACATGGAAAATGTACATGTTGCCATGTTTTTTAAATTTTAGATATGTTTTTGAATTATTTGGTTCATTTGAGTTTGTAATATTAAAATGACATCTGAAGGTGAGACAGCTCTAGAATGCATTTGACAGGGCTGGAAAGTGTGAGTGGGGGTGAATACAGATGGAAACACCCAATCAGTGGATTTGAAAATGACCAACTCTCTAATGAATAATTATTCCAGAATCCACCAAATGGGTTGAAAACATGTAAATAAAATCTGCTTTATCCAGATTCCACAAGGCTCTACTTTTGGAGCCTAACAGCAAAGTACAGGAAAAGAACAAGTTTCGGAATCCTTCCATCCAACTATTCTATTTGGGAACCATTCCAAAGACGGCGGATATGACTAAAATTGTCAACAATAACATGCAATTGATACAGGAATGTGAAATGATGTTTATTATAGCCCTCAATTCAATTAAGGAGATGCTTGATAGTGTCTTAAGTGAATGACTTATTTCTGTCTTAAACTGGATAAAATATCTAATAATAAAACATTCTATATATTAACCAAACTTCAGCTTCAGCCGTTATGATCTCACAACCTCCTTAATAACTTAGTCACAAAAGTGACAAAGCAATGCCAATTCAGCTGTGTTATCAAATGGCCCCTAAGCCTCATTCTGATTGTTTTGTTTTTGATACACAAACTCTTCTCTGCCGTTTCACTGTTGTCTGACTACAGCCAAATTTGCCAAGAAAAATGGTAGAATCTCTATTTGTAGTATGAATATAACTCCAGAAATGCTTGTTACACTCAACATCTGCTCATCACTGATGCATAACCAAGTTACATATGCAAATCCTTGCCACATTTGTAGGCATATCATTTTGAATCTTATGTCTGTAACATGCACTTTTTCATAGGTAGACGACTATTCACTTTGTCAATATTTGACTGACCTGTCATTGCAGAGATGCATCAGGAGAGACTGATGAATGTTACGTCGTGGATGAAAGTATCAGAAGTCTTGAGGTTCTGCAACTGTTAAATCATATGTTCTGGACTTCCAGTAATATACACAAGTATTTATTAAATCATGGCAATTCATTTTTTTTATCCATATCGTCTTGCAACTAGTTGCACTGAACATAACAGAATGTTGGAATGGGATTCATGTAGCAGACCTCATATGGCCGTATCAAGGCCTAGATGATTGTGATGACCAAGTTGCAATTAGTTCAATAGAATGGTTAATGGATAAAATCTCTCTTATCTTTAACATTTGGAGATCCTTGCAATTGTTACTCATTTACCAGTTTGTAGCTTTGACTAATCGTATATCATAAATCATGCGTACAACATTGTTTCAGTTGGATTGATGGATTTCCGGTAGTTCTGTTCACCTTCAAGTTATATTAATATATCATTGCATCATTTCAGGTTTTTGAATTTGGAAACCAGTAATCGCATAAATGTTTGGCCCATCCATTGGTTAATCTGTAACTTGAAAAACAGCCTGGTCTTCGTTTCCCTGAGGGACCCTCGTGCTTGATTTTATGAAATATTTTTGACATTATCACACCACCTCTATATCTATTACGTAATGTCCCAACTTGGACATTTGCATTTTAATAGAATATATTTGTACTCTTGCCAAACTGAGCCTTAGTTTGGTGGGAGTACAAATTCAAATATGTATAATACAAATACATACAAAACAATGCAAAATGTAAGACTTTGTACTCTACATATTTGTATTTGTACTTCTTCCAAATATAGCCTAAAGGCTCGGTTTGGAAAGAGTACAAATGCAAATATGTACAAAATATAAGGTTTTGTACTCTACATATTTGCATTTGTACTCCTTCCAAATTAAGCCAAAGTTACGTTTGTTTGTAGTGCAAATGCGAGGTTGTATATACATGCAGTCTAGTGCTAGTCCAGTTTTGCAAACATTTGTTAAGAGAACATTTGTGTAATGGAAATGACAACTATCACAACTTCTAAGGCATATACAAAACTGATTAATGTTAAAAAGGAAGGATTCCAATATTAAAATTGGTGTTTGTATTCACCACAAGTTCACAACCAAAAACCTTTTGGTAGGAATATAAAATCTGTCAATGTAAAATTGAGCTATGCATTTTCATAAACCAGCACATTTGTATTTGTACTGATCATATTTGTGTTTGCACCAATTGATAGTGGCTCAGTTGGTAGGATCTGAGTCATTGTAGCAGTCGGATCAAATTCCGCTGCCACCAGGATTGGGGGTTAAAGGGATGGGGAATGGGTTACCCCATTTGTGTAGCCCCATTAAGCAAAAATATAGAACATATTTGTATTTGCATTGCAAAATGCAGCCTACTTGTATTTATCGCATTAGTGATCCCCAAAGCCAATATGTATTGGAGCCATCTCTATGAAGGGTAATTTTCACTGAATATGTCCATTTGTCCTTGGTCATTTTATTTAGAGAAAATTTCTGAATAGTACCCTAAACTTTGGGGGTTGTGTCAAGTCAGTCCCTAAACTTCAAAACGTGCCTTTGCAATACCCTAAACTTTCAAATTATGTCTAACAGGTCCTTACCGTTAGTTGGTCGTCAGCCAATAGCATCATGTGACATGACATCAAGTATGTATTAAATAATTTCAAAATGGCAAAGTTACCCTTTATGATATTTTTATGTATTAAATAATCATCTCAGCATGCTTTGTTCTTCCATGTAAAACTGAATTTTTGGTCATTGCAATGGCTGAAATGTTGTCACGATAGATTGTAGTTGGGCCATCTTGCACAAATTGAAGGTCTTTCAAAAGTCTTCTAAGTCAAATTGCTTCTCAATATGCACTATTGGTTGAAATGTGTTATGCTTTTGCTGAAGAAAGTGCCATAGTATTTTGCTTTTTGAATGACCAAGAGATCATTTTACTTCCCAAAGAAAAAACATATCCAGTTGTCATTGTTTGGTCATCTACGGAACCAGCCCAATCACTGTCTGAAAATCCAACCAACTTGAAACAATACTTGCAACAAGAACAATATCTGGCCTTGTGTTTGTGAGATAAATCAAGGAACCAACAAGGCTTACTTGAACATTATTGAACTCATTCAATAATATCTGGCCTTATTGAATTCATTCAATAATATGGGTTGTTACCTATATAAGTCAAATCATCAACATAAAGAAAAACAAGAATAAAATCATGTACCTTCCTTCTTAACATAGAGTGATGGCTCATTTGGACATTTTCAAATCCATTCTTATGAAAATATTTATCAATCTTGCTATTACATGCCCGAGGTGCTTGTTTTAATCCATACAAAGCTTTTCGAAACTTATAAACCTTATCTTCATTTCCTTCTATCACATATCCTTGTGGTTGTTCAACATATACTTATTCTTCTAAATCTCTATTTAGGAAGGTTGATTTCACATCAAATTGAAACACTTGCAGTTTCAGTTGAGCAGCAAGTGCAAGCATAGTTTTAATTGTTTCCATTCTTGCAATTGGTGCAAAAGTCTCATGGAAATCTAACCCTGGATCTTGGTATAGCCTTTAGCCACTAGCTTTGCTTTGTGCTTTCGGATTGAACCATCTTCATTGAACTTTGTTTTGTAAACCCATTTCAGCTCAATTACTTCTTTTTCTTTGGATTTATTAACCAACTCCCATGTCTTGTTTTTCTCTATCATTTCAATTTCTTCATCCATAGTTTTCACCTAAACTTTTTCTTTTGAAGTTTCTTCAAACTTTTGTGGTTCTAGTGCAAGAAATAAAACATCACAAAAATCAAAGGTTTCTTGAAGTGAACATGCCTTTCTTGGTGGAATATCCAAATCTACATCACTTAGACTTACTTTCCATGGATTTTGGTTTCTTGAACTTGAGGGATCCATTCTTAGATTGAAACTTGTTAGGCTTGATATTTTTGAATTTGTTGGCCTTGCATTTGATGTATAGTTGTATCATACTTGTGGTCGTTGGGCATCACTTCTTCATCTTCTACAACATATTTCTTTGTTTATGAGGAATTTTGTTCGAAGTTCCATGCCCCCTCTTTATCAAATATTACATCTCTTAAAATTACCAACTCATTTGTAGTTGGATTCATCAAATTATAACCTTTGGATTCATCACTATAACAAAGAAAAATACATTTCTCACATTTGCCATCAAACTTCTCTCTCTTCTTTCAGAAAATGTACTTGAATTTAGCCAAACACTTTAAATGAGTTAACAATGGGCTTCTTTTTGTGCCATGCTTCAAAAGGTGTTTTATTTTGCATGGTTTTGGTGGGAGTGCAATTTAATATGTGGACAATAGTATGAATTGCTTCAGCCCAGAAATTTTTAGGAAGATTTTTACCTTGCATCATGCTTCATGCCATTTCTATGATGGCCTTATTTCTTCTTTCAACTATCGCATTTTGTTATGGGGTATGTCTTACTATCAACTCTCTTTTGATGCCTTGTTTTTCACAAAAGTTTCCATATTCTTTCCATGTAAATTCTTTTCCTCTGTCAGTCCTCAAAACTTTTAATTTGTGGTCACTTTGCTTCTCAATGAAAGCTTTGAATTGAATAAAAGTAGGTAATGATTGTGATTTTGCATCTAAGAAGTATACCCACATCGTTCTAGTAAAATCGCCAACAAAGAGAAGAAAGTACCTCTTGTTATTGAAGGAAGTTGTCGTCGTGGGACTGCAAATATTAGCATGAACCAACTTAAATGGTGCCTTTGAATGTCATGGTCTCTCTGAAAATGGTAGCCTATGATGCTTCTCATAGATGCAACATTCACATACTTTATGTTTTCTATCAATTTGAGGAAGTCCAATCACCATACTCTTGTTATTTAACAATGAGAGACTTCTAAAATTCAAGTGTCCATATCTCAGGTGTCTTAACATGGACTCATCCCACTTCTCACTTTTCAGCCTATAATTCACATTATAGGACATGGTTAATGGAAACACTTTGTTTGCAGCCATTTTTACTTTAGCAATGATTTGACTTTTCTTTTTATCAGTTATTGCATATTCATCATTGTCAAAGTGCACCTCATAACCTTTTTGTATAAGTTAACATATAGAACATTAAAAATGAATGTAGAATTACTTTGCTTAGTCTGGACTGCAACAACACCCATTCTTTCAACACTTTGGAGTTTGTCATCTCCAACTTTCACTTGAGAATTAACATGTTCATTCAGCTTAAGAAAACATTCTTTGCTTCTTGTCATGTGGTTACTACAACCACTATCCAAATGCCAAACTTCTTTTCGCTCTTGTTGGGTATTCATACAAGAGTAAAATAGATGATTTTTTGAATCATCATTTTTAGTATAGTGGGCTTGTTCTTTTTCCTTAAATTTATAATCTTTTAGGGCATGAACATGATTTTTGCATTTTTTACATCTAAAATAACAATCTTGGGGCAAATGGTTGCCTTTCTTGCAAATAAAGCAACCATTGTTTTGTTTTTCACATCTTCCTCTTCCGTACGATCTACCTCTTCCTCTTCCATTATTTTGGTATCCTCTTCCTTTGCCTTGATATGACCCTTCTTTTAAAGCTTGCTTTGCCTTGGACTGAAAATGTTGCATTTGTATCCTCTTCCTTTGCCTTGAACTGAAAAGCTTGCTCCAATGAAGAAGCTGAAATCTTTTTCATTCTATCCTCATGAGTTTCAAGTAGGCTCATTAACTCATGAATGGATAATTTAATCAAATCTTTGGCTTCTTCAATGGCAGCCACCACATGATCAAATTTAACTGGTAAATTCCTCGAATCTTTCCTTTTATAACTTTTTCATTTGAGATAACATCTCCATATGTTCTTATTTGATTTGCAATATTAGCAATTCTAATAAAAAATTCCTGAATAGATTCACTTTCTTTTATCATAATATTATCAAAATCTCTCTAAAGAGTTTGAAGTTTTATGGATTTTACCTTTTTAGTGCCCTAAAACTCTTTCTTGAGAATACCCCATGCTTCTTTTGAGCTTTTGGCAGCCATGATTATTAGAAATATTGTTATACTTACTGCTTGTTGAATATGGTACAGGACTCTAGCATCATCTTTCTTTCTTTTTTTTTGTATTCATTCTTCTTGTCTTCAGTCCATGTTGTAAGTTGCTCACAATTTTTTGGTTCTCCATTTCCTTCTTCTACCAACTCCCAAATCTCTTTGGAGGTGAAAAATGTTTTCATTTGTGTGCTCCAATAATCATAGTTTTCTCCATCAAAAATAGGAAGTGAAAGTTTTTGAAAATAATCTAAAGCAGAGCTACTGGAACTTGATGCCATGAAAGGTTTTAGTTTTATATTTGAATGGTTGAATGGATCTTTGCTCTATTACCAAAAGTTTGTTTGAGCAACGAAAGTGTGGTGGTAAAAATCAAACCCTCTACTACACCCATGTCCACCTCACTTCAGCTCTCTCTCCATGTTGGTGAGCCTTTTTTTGATGTCTCCACTTGTTGTAGCATTGTAGGGGACCTAAAATACCTCACCATTACAAGACCTGACATATCCTATGCCATCAACAAAGTTTGTCAATATTCGAAGTATCCCATTGGTATTCATCTAGTCCACTATTAAATGAATCTTGAGATATTTCAAAGATATTCCCTCTCATGGACTTTTACTTCAACCAAGCTAAGAGTACAAACTCTCTGTGTTCTCAGATGCTGATTAGGAAGGTTGCCCATATGACTACAGATCCCAACAAGGTTATTAGATATTCTTTGGACCAAATCTAATCACTTGGAGCTCCAAAGAGCTATGCATGTATTCTCAATTCTCTACTGAATCAGAGTATCATAGTCTTGCAATTACTGTAGTAAAATTTGCATGGATTCAAATGTTGCTTGTTGAAATTGGTGTTCACTGAGTCTCCTACTTTGTGGTGTGATAATTTGAATGACCCCTTTCTTATAGCTAATCTTGTTTTTCATGGTCAAACCAAACACATTGAATTGGAATATCACTGCATTCGGGAATGGGTTGCACGTAATCTTCTTCAAGTTTGGTTCATCAACACACATGAACAAACTGCAAACATCTTAATGAAGCCACTATCTTACACTCAATTTGATTTTCTTCATGGCAAGCTTCATGTATGCAAAGCCCCATTGCGCTTGACTGGTGACGTTATGGATAAGAACTTATCCCATGACAAACACATCAAATAGATTGATAAGGAGAACCTATCCCATGCAAAACTAACTGATAAGCATAAGCTTTAGACTCAAGAAATTGAACCATAATTGTTGTAACTTTAAATTTAAATGTTGTATTTTCATCTCTTTGTATAGAATACTAATAGAGCTCTATTTATAATGCTTGCGCTCACCTATAAAACATTTTTGGAAAATTATATAGAGCAAGGTTTAGCTGAATGCTTTGGCTGTTTAGTAGGCTGTGGAACCAATGATAAGGTTCCATGCCCATACTAAAATACATGGGGCCTACATCTTTCACAGTGGGTCTCATGAATTCATTAGTGGCATGAAACCTCATCATTGGTTTCACAGCTCGCTAAATAGCTAAAGCATTCAGCTAATCCGAATTCAATTACATATGGATAGTTGGGGTTTGTGGTACTTAGGCTTAATTTGGAAGGACAAATACAAATATGTAGAGTGAAAAACCTTCTAATTTGTATTATTTTGTATGTATTTATAAACATATGTATTTGCACTCGTATTCGTACTCCTTCCAAACTGAGCCTTAAAGAGCATAACCTTTCAAGTGTGATCACTAAGCACCCTGATCTTTAAAAAACATAAATGCGCATTATCAAGCGCTTAAACTTTCAAGTGTGGCAATGTGCATTTTGGTAATTACATATAGGTACTTTGTGCCTTGGGGGTTGTCTAATCCTTAAACATTGTCAACTGATGGGTGGTAAAATTACCAAAATGTGCATCGTCTCTTGATTTATTTAAGATCAGTGCCACAACTTTGAAAAATACAAAACATATTATAGAGACAATTTTAGAGTTTGTAATGATTGTACTGAGACAATCCTTTACCAATCAAATAATTGTGAATTAGCTAGCGATAATGACAATTGAAAGCTAGGCCCACCAAAGAATTAGATTTATATATAAATATGGATGTGGATCTTGTTAACACCTAAGTTTTCCTTGGTCCCTTGCTATACATCATAATCCATACCCCGAATATTTGATCAAACTTCATCAGCACCTTAAAATAATAAAAAACACTAGGAAACCAAATCTTTGATTCAAACACCCAAAATTCACTTTTAAACCTACTCAATCCCAATTTAGCAGTCTTGATCAAACAATGTTTGCATTCCCATTATCCTATTCATCTATTAAAGATTCCATTTCAGTGTTTCTGATGAATTTTATGCTTGTAAAACCTAAAATTGCCCTTGACACACTACTAACCTAGTAAGACTCTTTCATCAAATCCTAAAACCTAATCCTTATTATCCTACCAAATTTCACTCATTTGAGCCTTAAATCAACTTAGATTCCATTCTAAGACACTTGATTAGGCCTACAATCGGATAGGAATTGGGTCGGATGACATACCGACATTCAAATTTGTTGTGAAATTTGATAACATGTATAGAGAGCATATTCGAATTCGACTCCAATAAGATTTATA
Source organism: Nelumbo lutea (assembly GCF_056320005.1). NCBI lineage: Eukaryota > Viridiplantae > Streptophyta > Magnoliopsida > Proteales > Nelumbonaceae > Nelumbo > Nelumbo lutea. The sequence goes on from NC_142690.1 coordinate 55,140,510, forward strand.
ACAGTGATGAACCATTATAGACCATGGCAAGGAAATTGCAACAACACCACGAGTAACAATTTTACTTCATCACTTGAGAATGGGATAGTAGAAGAATAGACAGTATGGCTTATAGCAGTAAGAGACAAACACTATGATTGTTTATCGTGGTAAAGTCTTTTTGTGGAAAGAGATTAAAAAAAAGAAAAAAAAAATAATTATTGAAGAACAAGGTTACAAGACTGAAAGAAGACTAACAAAAAGAGAAACATTGGCTTTATCACTTCAGTAGAGGTTAGGAGATAGGGAGAGGGAGACACAAAGATTGACTATATTAGGGTTAGGTCTTGAGTGTTTCAATTGTATAGGTTAACAGGAGAAGACATTTATGTTTTTACTCAATTTCCCTTTACAATTATAATATGAGTTCAACTATGATGTAGGAAAGGCATGATGATGGAAAAGCTTTCAACCAATCAACCGACATCATATTAGGAACTAATTAGGTGGAATTTCACTAAAATGTGTAGGGTTGTGATTAGTTAAAGCATTTTTGGTATCATGTCTTTTTGGCATCATAGTTTTTCCATTATAATATATTATATTAGAGATAAATTTTGAAAAATATATTAGGAAATTTTAGACTTTCAAATGAACTCATAATCAACATGTATTTACATCTATTCTATATTTAATATATTAATAAATATATAGAAATCAAAGTTAGATTTTTATCAGATAAGGTGGGGGTACATTTGAATTTGACTAGGTTTCTTAATCAGATTCTACTCACTCCATTTGAATATGATCCATTAGTGTGTATAGAGCACATCTAACTGCAAATAATCAAACCAAATGTTGGATCCATCCATAGATGTTTAGGTATTGTTAACAGATCTGCATTTGATTGGCTGGTCCAGCTTAGAATTAATACTTTGAGCCATCAAATCTCTCATTCCACCCATCAAATAAAAAATCCATCTCTTCCACCAAATCCTAAATACTTTTGAACACCTAGCAACCAAATTTCACTCTTGATCTCTACTATTTGACTTACCATCAAACCAAGATTTCATTTGAGTATTTCACATTGGTGACAAATTCAATGCAAAAAATCTACCCCCCTTGACCCAACTTCGTATAGGTCAAACACAACTAATGACCTCTAGATATCTCAAAACACCTACCCATAAAATCTCATCCCAAGAATCTTGAATTCATCCCTCAATTAAACAAAAAAAAAAAAAGATCTAGACTCTCCTTAGTTGAAACACTCATCCTGCAAATACCCTAGATCATAGAACAAATGGACCAATCAGACACCATCAAATGATCCAAGACCCTTAGAAACCCCTTCATGTCAAATTTCACCTAAAACTATCTGTGTTTGCCCTTGAAAACAAAAAATATTCCCTTTTAAGCAAATTCATTAGTGCAAACCCTTGAAACCACACTGCACACTTGGACCCCATCTCCACCATCCAAAAGGCACCTTAAAATCCCTATCACTCATCCTGATTCGACCTTTTAACCTATGAAATTAAACAAAATGCCCCAAAAACTTTATGAAGTTATGTAATTTCCCTTAACCCTACTTAAATGTGGTTATAATTTTGATTCAAAATTTCAAACTAATTAGAAAAGGGAGTTGTTTATAATCTTCTTACCCCGTTTGAACACTAGAGTAGTGGTGGCAGTAAGTCTTCCACCTTTGTTTCTTCTTCTTCTTCACTATGACCACCAAAATGCTTAAACATTGTTCATCCTTGATAGGCCTTTCATGAATGTGATTGGCTTTCCTAAAAGAGTGGATACACATCCAGGACTCACTGTTTGTTTTATCTTGGGAGCACCTTGCACTTTAAAATGAAGAGATTTATTAATGAGCCTTCGAAGAGGTTCTTTGATTCCAATCATCATATCATCCGAACATCCTTTCCTTCATAATGGGCAAAACAGATTTTAACCTTTGGTCGTCGTGCTTTGTTGATACCTCCTACATTCTTGTTTCTTCATTCTCAACTGGGTTGATGCCATGGCCAACTATCACAACTTCAATCACTTCTAAACTTTCTTCAAATGCAACATCATTTTCCTGAGGGCTTTCCTTGTCTTGATCTTTTTGTTTCTTTTCTATCCCCATACCAATTTTGAGAATAGGACCAACTGCAAGGGTGATCTACTTGATGAAAATTTCAATATGAAATCTAACTAGAAAGAATTCAAAACTAATCTAAGTTCGAATCTGCTAACCACAACACATTTCTAGCCATGCTCATTCAGCCGCATGTTGAGAATATTGGTGTTTACAATACAACCAATGTTCCATAGGTATGGTTGGATGAACATGACCAGTAATGTGTTGTGGTCAATAGATCTGAACTCAACTAATCCATATAGGCACCACAAATGGATCCCAAGTTGTTTCAAAGTTAGGGATCCATTTAATTTTTTTTTTCTTTTGCTTCATGGGGCTATAAAGTGGTGATCTATTATTGACAATGGTGACAAACAATTGCTTCCCCTAGCAGTGGCAATTGGGCGGGTTGGGTTGGGTTTGGTTTGGGTTGAACTTCAATCCAAGCCATCTAACCCGTCAACTCATTAATGACACAGTTATATAAAATTAAATGGGTTGGGTTCAACCCAAACTCGCTTTGATCCAATCCAACTTGCCCAACCCATTGATCTTATATTTATGTACTTAAAACTACAAACTAACTCCCTTTCTACAAATAAGTTGGTCATAGCTTGGTGGTAATAGTAGTTGTTATTTACACATGTTCAATCAGTTAGACCAACTTGAACTATCTAACTGAATTTGTCTTTGAGCTAATCACATCAAGAGTGGTTGAACAGTTTGGATTTAGATCAGTCCAATCGGATCAGACCCAACCGGTTTAGTCAAATGGTGGATTGACTCGGATTGGTCCATATCAGGTTGTGCACAGTTGGGACCAATCCGACCGGTACAAATTGGGTTGAGGTTGAACCGGGTCCGGATTCAGATTGGGTCGGGTTGCGTGGAACTGAATCGAGCCGACTGAAACCAAGCTGATTCGGGTTAGACCATATCGGTCTAGATCTAGGTTGGGTTAATCTGTACAGAAGCCAACATGAATTTGGATCAGTTCAGATCGGTATAATCTGGATCAGGTTGGGTTCGGACTAGACTGGCTAACCCAAACAAATCAAACTGAGGTGCTCGGGTCTATTTATATTCGAACTGGGATGAATTGATCCAGGCTTGTCTAGACTAGGGTTGGGTCGATTTAAATTTATGTTTTTGGGCAAAGTGTGTTGATTCGAGTCAAAACTAATTAATAGAAAATTAATGCATTAATTATAAATTATTCCACTCACATGAAAAAAAATTAAAAAAATGGCTAAGTAATTCATACTTGTATCTTTAGTGGTTAACCCAATGGTTATCCACAACCTGACCCGACCCAACCCATTTAAATTGTGTCAATGGGTGATCAACAACCCATTTCCAACCCACAAGTAAATGGGCGGGTTGGGTGGGTTCAGCAGGTTGGGTGAAAAATTGCCACCCCTAGCTTCCCCAATGGCGATGGGGTTCTAGGTTCTCCATTATGTGGCAGGGACCAACAACTTACCCTCAATTTTTTGTTAATTCAAAAGACATTTAGGTTTCATTGTTACATGTTCAATAGTTAGAATACCTTGGAATTAGCATAACCTTGAAATGTAGAAATTCTCTTTATGGGTTATAGGGTAATTTTTATATTTTGCAGTTAGATAAGTCATACAATATTCTATAATCCCATGCAATGAATAATTGTGCATTTTCATGTCAATTTATTAGTTAGTTCCCATTTACAGTCATGTTATGTTAGTGGTTTGATTCAAGGTTCAAAGTATCAGAAATGTCAAGTGTACCGGAAAAGGCAGTTTTAAGATATGTATCGGGATACGTTTTGGATACGCATGCGTATCGGAGAAAAACTAAGATATGCATAGATACGCTTGCAAAAACTATAAATACTTTAATAAATCATGAAAACACATCAACAACACTAAATATAAGACCTCAATGAGGTGTATATGCATTAAATTAATATATTTTAATAGTTTTATGAAGAAATATATTGTAGTTCATTATAATTTCATTAAAAATCCTATGCCTAATTATAATTTATAAATTATAATTCTTCAGTTTTAATTTTTTATGAGATGGGAAAAACCCAACTCTCTTATCCAACCATAAAACATGCATTGGCACAACTTCTATGTGAAAATATAATTAATAATTATTTATTGTTTAAATAATTATTATTTATTATTCATTTCTAAAAGTTATAAAAAATAAATAAACAATATATAATATATTCAAAAAATAGTTACTAGATCATCTATAGAATATATAAAAATAAAAATAAAAATAATTATTAAAGAAGAAATTTCAATTAGTCTATGGATATAATAGATCATCCATAGAATTATAGTATATTCAATTGTTGTGATCAAATGATAAAACATAATTAATTATTATTTAATTTTTAATTCTAAAAAATTAAAAATTAAAAAAATTAAAGAATAAATTTCAATTGATCTATGGATATGATAGATAAATCCATAGATATAAAACATATTTAGTCTTTATAGGTAGAGAAAAAATTACATTTCCAAATTTTTTGTTAATTTATATTTTTCCCAAATATCTTCATGAAATTTCTATAAATCTATTGATAACACACAAAAAAACTATGATTTTGAATGTAAGAAATGTAGATCAACATAAATTTAAACATTCAAGAAAAAAAAAGAAATCACAAGATATTATAAAAAATTGAAAAAAAAATTACCTATTTTTGTCATATTTTTTCAAAATAAAAAAAAAATCTCAAAAAAAATTAATGATTCACACTTGTTTCTTGCAAACTTTTGCAAATCTAGCACTCTAGGAATGAAGTTTGGAGTTTTTAGAGTCATTTGGGGGTGAAAGAAGACTTATTTCGGGGAAAATAAGCTTGATTTCCCCCTTTATATATTTTTTTAGTTTTCGGTCATATATTTTTCATCAATACGCTATCAATATGCCCCGATACACCTTCGATATGCCCTGATACATCCCCGATACACCCCTGATACGGGTTTGATATGCATGAAAAAAGAAGAAACATCACATTATCATGTGTATCTCGTATCTATTTTTCAAAGATACGCCCTGTATCGGTTGTATCATATCAAAATTTTAAAACTTGGTTTGGTTTCACTTATATTAGTCTTATCTGTATTATATTGAATAAATTTCATCATGTCATTCCATGGAGATATATGTTTTAGTTAGGTAATTTTCATCCTAGGGTTAAATTAACAGTTACCATCTAATTAATTGCATAATTATCATTATATCTAGCTCATATTGTTTTCATATCTTGGAATAATCCCTTTTCTTTTTTTTTTTTTTTGTTCACTGAATAATTAATCTCTTGCATTGCTTGGTAATTCTCCCTTTTGTGTTGTTCAATTATGCTTGTTAGCATTGTTTGTTTTGGGTTCAACCATGTGACTTGGCCTTACCTATTCCTTATTCATTTATATGATGGGTGGCGACTCCATATCAGCGTCCAATGAGCCACTTGGCAGTGCTCACAGATCCTATATTACATTGCCAGACTCTAAAGTCATGATGGCAAAAGGTGTTAATATGTTCCTGACCTGATTCCTATAAAAGCATGCATGGTTTCCTTGTTGTTAACTTTTTGGCATTCCTAAAATAATTACAACTTTGGCTCAAATGACAATAGAGATCTTGTATATATATGGTTGAAAAGTATGATGTGAGAATTTAATGGGATGCTCGAATAAGAAAAAAGGGTTTCAACAAGTAATTATCCTACCCAAATACAAAGCTCATCATGCATCGATCCTAGTGTTTTCAACCACAGTTGATTACTTGGATGGTCGAATCATTCGATGTGTCTTGATGTGCAATTTAGGCTCAGTATGGAAAAAGTATAAATATAAATAACTACAGTATAAATATATACAAATCACTCTACATATTTACATTTGTACTCCTTTCAAACTGACCCTTAGTACCTTCTCTTATTTAAAAGGTGATAAAAAATCGTATAATATTGTGTGATAAGAGATTAAGGAATCGTTTACTTAGCACTAAAGTACTGGCTGAAGTAAATGAGTGGATAAGTCATTACGTATAATTAAGTTGCTTAATAGTTGAACGGCCTGGGTTGCCATACCCTTAAATATTCTATATATGACAATTTTATTCACTATAAGACAAAGCAATAAGTTGTTCAGTTCAGTTGCTTCAGCCTTATATATAAGTTATTAATGATGATAGGTAAAGTGTTTAACCAATCTAGATTAATGATTTTTTTGTTTGTATTAAGTAAATCTTTTTTTTTCAAAGTAAGATGATAACTCAAAAAAAGAATTTGGGGTGGGAAACCCATCTCCATCAGGGATGGAGGTTTATTCCTCTCCCTGAAAATTTTCAGGATCTGGGACGAGAATAAGGGAGTTACATAGAAATTGGGGATGGGGATGGGAAATATATATGGTGCTCACTTTAAGCTAAATTATTCCATGTCAAGATAAATTAATAAAAAATTAGACATGTAATAATAGTAAAACAAAGATAGGAGACCCTAAGTGCTAGCAACAAGTGGAAACCATATGGTTGAATTCTCATTTATCTTTTAAGTGGGAACCATAACATATTAACATGTCATACATATTATGTTTGGGCTTCGTCACCCCTAAAGCCCAAACCTATTGGACCTAGTGATTAGTGTCCATTAAGTGATTGGGCCTAATAAACACTTGCAATACAATCCCTCAAGAATATTCAATATTGAAATAAGGGAAGGACTCATTCTCTATACTCAAAACAATAAATCAGTGTCATGCCTCTTTCTCAAATGAACATTAGGCTCAGTTTGGTACGAGTATAAATGCAAATATGTATTGTGTAAATACATACAAACTAATACAAAATACAAGGTTTTGCACTCTACAAATTTGTATTTGTACTCTTTCCAAACTGAGCCTTAGGAAATCTTTGATTGCAAGTTAGTTTGAAATTTGCTACCACAAATTTAAGTATTCATCAAAAGAAACATACTTAAAGAATTCACACAATCTGATAGAGTAGTAGATTTTATCACAATGATCAATTGTCACAACTTGTCAACAACTACTCCGATATATCTTCAAATATTGACTCAGAAAGAATCTCATTGGTTGGCATATTAAAAGCAAATATTTCAAGGTTTTAACATAATTTCATTATCAATTATATGGATTGTATGTGACATAGGCGCACATGGCAAGACAAATGACAGGCGTGCACATGGCAGGCCCAGGATGAGGACATGTTGCCTGTTCGCTCATAACAAACTCCAGGCAGGTTCAAGTATAAATAAGTGGTGTCACTCCCCATATAAGCATCTTGACATTTATTACTCTAAGCTTTCTAGCTCCCTAGTGACCCCGTCTGAGCTACTATACTCAGGCCTCGTCTGACCCCTCAGTATGCACTTACTAGCTTGATCGTCAGAGCCTCCGCCCCTGGGATAACACTTGGGGCCTTTGACGTGTTAATTCCTCTACAAGTCAGACTTACAAGCCCTCGGCTCTATCAGCCCTCAGACACTATTGATATGTAAATTTTGGACCTAAGAAGTGAAATAAATAGAGCCCAATATGAGATTCAATGAAAAAGAGTTACTAGGCCCACTAAGAAAAGAATAACAAAAATTGGGCACAAGAAAGATGATGGATAGGACCCAGTATGAAGTCTAATTAGAAGATGGGCCCCTTAATGTACTCCCCAAAAAAAATTGAGTGGGGTTAACCTTCAAAAGAGAGAGAGAAACGCACCATTAGATTCAAAACCAAGAGCGTAGAGGATTGAATATTGAGACAAAGCCCACCATTCAGGGCAATTAGAAAGATTTTCTTAAACTTTTAATCAATCAGATAGATTTTCTATAATAAATTTTAGTGGGGCCCAACTGATTGGCAATAGTGCCTAATTAGCAATTTGGTTGAAAGGAAGATATGGTTGGCTGACTCAAGGAGGATTTGCTTAGCACAATTAATAGATTTCCTTTTATATGTGGGGTTTAATCTGTTGCCAAGTGGTACATTCACAAACCCTTCCAATCAATCTTATACAAAGATCACCATGGTCCCCTTAATTGGAGATCTCGAGCCAGCAAACCTACCAAAATAATACAAATCTTAATTGAGAGAATCCCATTAAAGCTGATCACATAGGATGTCGTTCAAATAAACCTTGTGACTTCCCCTCTAAATTAAAAGCATTTGAAAGGAAGCCACCGCTGTCAAGGATTGGCTTTCCTTTCATGCATTTGAATGAGTTGGGCGGATTCTTCAAATGAACCTAATTCATTAAAAAAACGGGAGATGGGATGAGAAGAACGGACCCCCTTGGAAAGAGGAGATCAAGTTATTTTATAGAAAAGAGAAGATAAAAATAAAAAAAAAAGAGAAAGGAAGGATGAGACAGAAAATTAAAAAAAAAGGTCTAGTTTCGACGCTGCTGCTAAAGTTTCTAGAGAAGAAGAGATGGTCTGCACCAACATCAAGGGAAGAAGAATTAGAATTTCGGCTCCTCAATCATTAAAGATTTGAAACCGTTAAAGTTCCGTGCCATGTCGACTGAAGGATTCGCCTTTGGGTTGTTGTAATCAAAAGCTTCATCAAATTACTACAACAAAAGAAAAAGAAAATTCTCCTACCTTGTGCGTGCACAATTGATCGTTGCAAGTTCTTTCTACAACAAGTTGTTAAGCTTTTCGAATCATGTTCGTAACAAGTAACAAGTGCAAGTTCGGGTGGTGTTCATGACAAGAGAATCAGGGGTTTTCCTTTGCCAAAAAAAAAAAAAGAATTTGTTTCCCACTTAAATTTCAGCAAAAAAAATGATTTAAATTCCTTTGATTTGTCTTCATTAATTTTTTGTGCTCTAAATTTAGCGTGAAATTTGTGTCAACAAATTTCTAGCACACTCGGTGAGAACTCTCTTTCCTCTCATCTCTCAAGTTAGTACATCAAAATTGTTTTTGCAAATGGTTTGGACATATGGCTTCAAAGAAAATTGTTTCAAGTGTCGTCGGCAACAAGAAAAATGCCACATATAGCTCAAGTTCATCTAGTTCAAGTGTTTTTCCATCTTCTAAGTATGAGAGACCAAACACTCGCCTTATGACAAAGTCCGAGAATTCACAACTGGTTTCACCACTCACCTTCTATGGAACTCAAGGGGTCCCTTCAAAAGTCCGAAATGCCAAAAAGGGACTTTCAAGGTTGCCAACGGCAAAGGACGCTAATACGAAGTGGGGGTATCCCGACGAAAGATTTCATCATAACAAATCCACTTGAGCATCCAAGTGAAGGAATGCCAATGTTGGATTCAGAATCAAGTACTGGCTCATGGTTTGGCTCACATCCCAACTCTCCTAAGTCCGGGGGGTCTGATTACATGCAGACTCGCTCCTACACTTCAATAACACCCGTCATGATAGTGGGAGATACTACAGTTGAAGAACAACTTGCTGAGATGGCTGCGACCATCGCTAAGTTAACAAAGACGGTTAAAGAGAATGATTTTTAAATTGCTTCTCTGATGAAGTGAATGGAGCAAATGCAAACAACGACATCCAGCCAAGGGCCTTCACACCCACGAGGGTTCACCCTGCAAGTAAACCCTCCCCGAGAGGAGTTACCAGAACGTATGACATACGGGACATCCAGCATGCTTCACTTACCTCCCTCTTAGTACAACAACTCCAAAACACAATAGTTGACACGATACTTGCTCAGTATGGAGGTGCCTCAAAATCATCCTTAGTGTATAATAAGCCATATACTGAGCGCATTGATCATATGCTTTTGCCATTAGGGTACCAACCCCCGAAATTTCAACAATTTGATGGGAAAGGTAACCTTAGGCAACATATTGCACACTTTGTAGAGACATGCAACAATATCGGAACTTTCAATGATTTAATGGTAAAGCAATTCGTACGATCTCTATGAGGAAATGCTTTTGACTGGTACACCGACCTCTCTTCTACATTGCTTCTATAGTACTCAACGTACTGTAAACATGTATGAACTCACTACCAAAAAATCAAGGCTCAAAATTTCGTTACGTATCGGCCCATATTAGTCGATATGTATTATATCTTTGAGGTTCCGGCATGGGGAATGGAACCAAATCTTTAGTACCATTCCTTTTCGCTGTTCCGGAAACATATCGTGTCCACATTGGTAACATTTTGGTGAGTATCGGCCTATTTCGGTGCTATAACGGCTGATACGCAATCGATACAATAGCGTATCAGCCAATATAGTGTGATTTTACTGTTGTGGAAAAACAAAAAAAAAAACTTCATTCAAAAGAGGGCTTCTAAACCCATTTCAAAAGCCCTCTTTCTTCCCAAAACCCTCTAGAAACCTTCATACCATTATTGGAGATTGAAATCTAGCCAAAACCCACCAGAACCTCCACATATTTTCAAGATCCAACAAGTTTTTCAAAATTGTTAAAAAATGAGCGAAAATATGTATGTTTTTTCAATTTTTTTACAATCTCGGCCAATGGTTTTGCATTTTTGGTTTGGATGCTTAGAAACATCTTTGTGTATGTTGATATGTTATTCTTGTGAAAAAAATCCCATTTATTTTGCTCCAATATGTAGATCTTTGTGAATATTTGAAAATTTTCTAGAACATTAAAAATCTGAAAGAAATGAAAGTTTTAGGTTTTTTTTTTGGTGATCTACCTCTAAATATTGATTTTGTTGTAGATCTATGGATGATCTATCATGTCCATAGATCAATTTAAATTTCTCCTAAATAATTTATTTTTTACTTTTTAATTTTTAGAATAATATATAATACATAGATAATTTCTTCAGTTTTTTTTGTGATCTAACCCTATAGGTTGAGTATGTTGTAGAGATAAGAATGACATCAGTATATTGAAATATCATATGAAAATTTTAATTTGTTTTTTATTTTTATTTTTAGATTATAAATATTTATTTAGTTCTCCAACTTTTTGATATGATAAAATTCTAATAATAAATATTTTCAATAAATATATGGATGATCTATTATGTTCATAAACCCATTCAATTTTTCTGTTACATATTTAATTTTTAAATTTTAGTTTAATTTTTAAAATAAAACATGCAAAATAATTATTTCAATAAAAATAAATAATTATTTAGTTTTTAGAATGAAATATGCAAAATAAGTATTTCATCTATTATGTCCATAAATTCATTCAAATTTTCTGTACCATATTTACTTTTTTTTATTTTAATTTCATTTTTATAATAAAACATGAAAATGATTATTTGAATAAAATTAAATAATTATTTAGTTTTTAGAATAAAACATGCAAAATAATTATTAATTTTAGAATAAAAATAATAGATGTCCATGAAGCCATTCAAAAAAAATATTTGTTTAATTTTTAGAGTAAAACATGCAAAATAATTATTTGAGTAAAAATAAATAATTATTTAAAAAATACAGAAAAATGTTTGATTCAATAATTACAAATTTTACATAATTATTTGATCCAATGATTGTTAATTGCTTAAATGGATTAGATAACACTTCGAAAAATGTTTAAAACAATTAAAAAGTTTTTTTAGTGATATTTAAAAATATTTAAAATGTACAAAATAAAAGGCATTGATATATTTCACATGGTAATCTATAATTTGAACATGAATATAATTGTGGCCTAAAAAATATGAAAACAGTTATTATTTGTTTAATTGGATATTTGTATTAGATAATAATTGAAAAAATATTTAAAAAATAAAATATTTCATAATAACAATTGAAAATTAATTTACTAATACATTAACACTTAAAATTGGATAATTTATATAATAATATAACTTTTATGTGATTCATGACTTCATGTAAAGTTTTAACTTTTAAACATCATAATGGGATTCAAATGTTGAATTTGTAAATTATAATAGATTTAAAATTTGAAGTTGGAACTTGGAAGATTGGAATTGAATTAAGTAATTTAGTAAATAGTATGTTTTTGTTCCCATTTGTTGATTATAATATGTTTTTTATAAAAAAAAACCATTAAAACACGTGGTTTTTATGTATAAATAGCTCATTTAAGTCTTATATTTAGTGATATTGATGTTTATTTATGATTTATTAGAGTATTTATAACATTTCCATGTGTTTTCATGTGTATCTTAATTTTTCGTCCGTATCCATGTGTATTCAAGGCGTATCTCGATACCTCTCTTAAATTTTTAATTCTAATACGCATAGTGTTTCCAATAATTTGAACCTTGCACAAAATAGAGAAAATATGAACTAGTCGTTGGCCATATTGACAAGTGGAGAAATCTCTACCTCAATTGTTAAGACAAGCTCTTAGAAGCTTTAGCTATTGATACTTGTATGCAAGGCATGCATTGGGGTTTGCATTACATCCTTAAGCGAATAAAACCCTGAACATTTGTGAAATTGGCCACCCCTGCCCATGACATGGAACTTAGCTTGGCTACCTTTGGAGAACATCACTTTGATGATTTCCAAACAAAAAAGGAAAAGAAAGATGGTGGAAATGAGATGAAATTGTCTAGGCTGATGCAAGTTCTAGGAACATCAATAGCCCCTCTCAAGGTTATGGAGAAGAAAAAAAGACAAGAAAGAAATAAAATCAAATATTCAACAAGAGAAAGAAAATCCAAAACTCACTCTTAAGGAATTAGAAGCGAAGGTGTATCCATTCCTAGACTTAGATGTCCCAAAGATGTTGGATGCCCTTCTAACTGAAAAGCTTATAGAGCTTCCTGATAGTAAACACCCAAAAGAGGAAGAGAAATTTGATCATCCGAAGTATTGTTGTTACCATCGGGTATTTAGCCATTTTGTCAAGAAATAATAACTGTTTTTAATTTGTTGCCATACATTAGGGGCAGTACTAAATCGAACACAAGCATAGGCCTTAAGTTCCAAAGAAATTCCTTCACGTCGGTCTCCCACATCACTCTCAGAAGATGATTAGACCATCATTACATGTTGAGAGCATTATGTGACACATCAATCCACTCTATCTTGCGGACAATCAAAGCAAATTAAAAGGAATGTTCGATCACAAAATCCCCCCAAAAGCAAGAAAAGACAAGGCAAGAACATTGCTACCTAGCCACTGCGAGTGGTAATTAATGAAGTTTTGAAACAAGTCCCTCGATTTCCAATTACTCTACAAGAGTACATACAAATGAGATTTTTTTCCAAGGAATGTGTAGTTGTGCACATAGTCACATGTTATGTAGAAAGAAAATCAATCAAATTAACTCAAAGTTCGCTCTTGGATATGAGATTAAACTATCCGTGCTCTCAGATATGAGCCTAAGTTGTCTATTAGAAAAAAATTCTCACTCAATTTGCTCCTGCATATGAGCTTAAACTATCTATGCTCCTAGGTACGAGTCTAAACTGTCTATTAGAAAAAAAATCTCACTCAATTCGCTCTTGGATATGAGCTTAAACTATCTGTGCTCCCAGATACGAGCCTAAACTGTCTATTAGAAAAAAAAATATTACTCAATTTGCTCCTTAATATGAGCTTAAACTATCTGTGCTCCCAGATACGAGCTTAAACTATCTATTAGAAAAAAAAAATCTTACTCAATTTGCTCCTACATATGAGTTAAAACTATTAATGCTACCAGATATGAGTTTAAACTATCTAATTAGAAAAAAAAACAAAAAACAAAAACTCATTTAAAATGTGCTCCTGGATATGAGCATAAACAATCTACAAGGCTCTCGAGTATGAATATAAATTACTCGACCTCCTAAACAACTCAAAATTTGCTCCTAGATACAAGCCTAAATTGTCTAATAAAAAAAAAAAACTCACTCAAATCTTTCCTAGATATGATCCTAAACTATCTATGCTCCTAGATATGAGTTTAAATTATCTTACAAAAATAGGGAACACTCATAGTTTGGTCCCAGATACGAGCATAAACTATCTGCAAAACACCAAGAGTATGAGTATAAACTACTCATCATTTTGAAACTACTCAAAATTTGCTCCCATATACGAGCACAAACTGTCTACAAGACTCTTGAGTATGAGTATATATTATATATTCAACTTCTAAAATAACTCAAAATGTGCTCTGGACATGAGCTTAAACTACCCACTAAGTGCTCCTAGATAAGAGCCTAAACTATATACAAAACCCTAAGTCACAAGTACAAACTACTTTATGAACTACATCATGACTTGATCCCTCTAAGGGGTACGTAGGCAACCTAAAAAAGTGCAATCACAAAATAAATTATTTGTATCACTCCTAGCCCGTATGAGTATAAACTATGAGCGACCAAATCAAATAAAAAAAGACATTTATGTATTACTCCTGGCCCGTACGAATATAAATTGTGAACAACTAAAACAAGAAAAAATAATTCTACTCGTAACATGCAAGAGTATGAACTACTGATGGTACAAAAAAAAGAGAGAAAATTCTCTACTCTTACCCTACATGAGTGTAAACTTTGCAAGTTGGTGGTTGCATTACCAATTATAATAACAACCACCAACTTGGGGGGCATTTGTTGGTATGTAAATTTTGGCCCATGAAGTGAAGTAAATAGAGTGCAATATAAGATTGAATGAAAAAGAGTTACTAGGCCCACTAAGAAAAAAATAACAAAAACTAGGCCCAAGAAAGATGTTGGATGGGACCCAATATGAAGTCTAATTAGAAAATGGGCCCCTAATGTACTCCCCCCCCTAAAAAAAAAAAAAAAAAAAAAAATTGAGTGGGGTTAAGCTTCAAAAGAGAGAGAGAAACACATCACTAGATCTAAACCCAAGAGTGTGTTAGATAGGGCCCACACCTACCATGTAGAGGATTCAATATTAAGACAAAGCCCACCATTAGAAAGATTTTCTTAAACTTTTAATCAATTAGAGAGATTTTCTCTAATCAATTTTAGTGGGGCCAAATTGATTGGCAATAATGCCTAATTACAATTTGGTTGAAAGGAAGATATGGTTGGCTAACTCAACGATGATTTGCTTAACCCAATTAATAGATTTCCTTTTATATGTGGGGTCTAGTCTCTTGCCAAGTGGCACCTTCACAAACCCTTCCAATCAATCTTATACAAAGATCACCATGGTCCCCATAATTGGAGATCTCGAGCCAACAAACCTACCAAAATAATACAAATCTTAATTGAGAGAATCCCATTAAAGCTGACCATATAGGATGTCGTTCAAATAAATCTTGTGGGTTTCCCTCTAAATTAAATGCATTTGAAAGGAAGCCACCGCTGTCAAGGATTGGCTTTCCTTTCATGCATTTGAATGAGTTGGACGGACTCTTCAAATAAATCCAAGGAGAGATGGGATGAGAGGAACGGACCCCCTTGGAAAGCGGAGAGTAAGTTCTTTTACAAAAACAGAGAAGACAAAAAGAATAAGAGAAAGGAAGGAGGAGACAGAAAATTTGAAAAAAAAAAACAGTCTAGCTCTGACGT
The DNA here is from genome assembly GCF_056320005.1 of Nelumbo lutea. Taxonomy (NCBI): domain Eukaryota; kingdom Viridiplantae; phylum Streptophyta; class Magnoliopsida; order Proteales; family Nelumbonaceae; genus Nelumbo; species Nelumbo lutea. The sequence goes on from NC_142690.1 coordinate 55,156,071, forward strand.
TGCTGCTAAAGTTTCTAGAGAGAAGAAGAGATGGGTTGCACCAACATCAAGGGAAGAAGAATTAGAATTTCAGCTCCTCAATCATTAAAGTTTGGAAACCGTTACAGCTCCATGCCATGTCAATTGAAAGATTATGACCTTTGGGTTGTTGTAATCAAAAGCTTCATCAAATTACTACAACAAAAAAAAAATGCTCCTATCTTGCGTGTGCACAATTGATCATTGCAAGTTTTTTCTACAACTACAAATTGTCAAGCCTTTTGAATCGTTTCCGTAACAAGTTACAAGTACAAGTTCGGGTTGTGTTTGTGACAAGAGAATCAGAAGGTTTACTTTGCAAAAAAAAAAAAAGAGTTTGTATCCCACTTAAATTTCAACAAAAATAAATAAATTCTTTTGATTCGTCTTTATTAATTTTTTGTACTCCAAATTTAACACGAAATTTATGTTGACAGACACATCAGCAAACCCTCATCTTAGAAGTATAATTACATTATTGCCCTCAGTCCATCCTTCGCAGCAACAGTATGCAACAATCTATAGATTTCATTAATCATAAAGACCAAGAATCTATTGGAAATGATGTAGTTCATCATTTATTAAATGCCCATACTAGTGTAGCAAATTGCTCCTTCACATGAATGTTTCAAACCTTAATATGATGAGTAGTAATGGCAAGGGGGTGAGGTGGGGTGGGGTTGGGGAGCCACTCACTATCCTTGTTCTCACACACACATACACACATAAAAAAAAACATCTCTGTCTACGTTTCCACCAATGGGTACAAGGATTTTCCCTTCCTTGTCCCCACAAATATCCCCTTGGGGATCCCCCACTCCCCACCATTTTTATGTCAAATTCACTATTTTTATTTGAATTTTATTCCAAAACAATATAAAAATAAAATAGTTACAATTTACAATACTATCAAAATAAATATGTATATATTCAAATATACCCATACAATTCAACCATAATGTTAAAAGTACTAACACAAATTAAAAGCACAAATACTCAACATGAATCTCGTGTTTTGGGCCTCCATGCTGTAAGCCCATTTATTAAAAACCTATATATATCCATGGTTTGGAACTATATATAGTGGGGATTCCCATGGGACGGGGATCGGGCACCTTGTGAGGCAAGGAATGTTCTCCTCGCCTTACCCCATCCTGACCAATGGAGATGAAAATTTCTCCATCCCCATCTCCACGAAAAAAAAAAAATCATCTCCACCCTTATTCCATTCAAAACCCATGAGAATCGGGGAAAGGGATAAAACTGCATCCTTAAGTATGAATTAACTAGACTGATCCACGGTTAGGAGCATTTAAATTACATATTGATTATGCAGGTCTCATATAAATGTTCATAGTCTATAATGTAGATCAGCAAGGTCATTACAACTAAATATACCTATTGACACAAATAAAATGCATAATAAACTGAATTTATTCAATAATAAATCTTATAGGCATACATAAATAATAGATTCTAAAGGCACAAACTGTTTAAAACAGACTTTGTCCAACAAAAATGATCACAAGAGTCCTTCATTTTGGATTTATTTAACAAAGCTTGTCGTTGCATGGACCCACGCTAGTTAAACTAAACAGGTTTTCTGACAAGATGTTCAAAGTTATCTCCTAGATCCACATTATTCTATCTTCTTAGGACTAACATTGTAATTAGTTTGGGAAAAAAAAAGGAGAAGTACAGACAAGTTTAAAGTAGATTTTTGATTTTCACTGCAGAGTTATAAACATTTAAAATATAAAAAATTCCCATTCTATACATCAATGCCCAACGTGAATTGAGATCAATTCCAAGCTGACACCCACCCCAATTATACTTTTAACCTAAAAATTATCAACCATCATTCCATTAGATGCCCTTCTTCTCTTAGCCCAAGTAGGCAGTGGATCCACCCCGAATAAGCTCAAAGATATCTTACCATTTAATTCAAGAGCATAAGCTATCCTCCACAAAATTCAGTTTTTTAAAACACAGACCATTGTGTTTGGAGAAAATGTCACTCTAGATATATATAATCCAAACCCTAATACATTCCATCTATTTGGAGAAAATGGATTAGCTTTCCCAACATAACAGATTCTAAAAAAACCAGAAAATTAAGGTGAATAATGTACATATGAATTTAGTTATGATGATGATAAAAGAAATGGGTACATATTTCACATACTGATTGGCATATTGCCATCTGGTTTTATCCTAAAAAAAAAAAAATGAGAGTTAGGTTGGATATGACATGTTATCAACAACGTTTGGCAATGTGTCTTCCTTTCGGTGAATGACATGCATTTAAGATAAGATGATGATGATGATAGAGCATGTAGCAACCAATAATGGTGTTTGCTTTGGTGACGAATCCATTATTAAATCGCTGTTGAATTTAATTAAACATTTTATTTGTCCAAGATAGCCCCATGAATCATTTGATTTGAAACCACTGATTATAAAACAATAAAAAAAAAAAAAATTAAATATATATGTCATGCATATGGATGTATGGCATGCTGTTTGATGTGTGCATGCATGCTGCATGTGTATTGATTTCCTCCTTCGTTGCTCCATTTATATAAGCAAGCTTTGCTCTGACCCACAATGTAATTTCTTCTTTTCTTTGCTTTAAAATCTGGTGGGTGGCCATGGCTGGAGACCCTTCTATAGTTCCATGTCAAATATCAACTCAAATAGACCTGGTTTTATTTGATTAATATCCCTGTCTTTTCAATGGAAAATTGTGATTAATAATATCAGATGTATGGAAGACAAGGTCATGATCATGGCCAAGAAGGGCCCAATGAAATGGTAGGTCCCACCATGTACGTAGACTTTCTCTAGAAGTAATCTTTTTCTGTGGACTAGTAAGCCCATTAGCCAATGTCAAAAGTAGTGGTCTCCACGTGGTTAGTTGATGGAGTGCAATTCTTCATAGAGGCCCCATTGTTAGATGATGCTAACATTAATTACTTAAATTATTTGATTATAATTTGTGATCATTGGACAAAAACCATTCTGCTGGCACCGTTTCTTGTCCATTAAGCATTAAATACAGTTTTTTTGACTTAATTTGTTAGGTTTGTGCCTGAATTCTTTAATGTGATCCGTTTTATGATCATTAAGGCTTCATTTGGTTCGTGGGAATAGAGGGTTTGGAATTGGATTTGGATTTGGAATGAGATGGTTATTCTGATTCTAACTGTTTGGTTGGGTGGAATTGGAATCTCATTCTCACTCTTGTTGGAATGGCATTCCCCCATTTGAGGGAATGACCATTCTTTATCTTTCCCTTGGGAATGAAATCCTATTCTTGCTTATTTTAATTTTTATTCTTATTCGTATCTGAACCAAACAGACTATGGGAATAGGTCATTTTGATTTTGATTTTGGAGGATTTTGATTCCAATTCCAACTATGAACCAAACGGACCATAAGTTAAAATTATAATGATTTAATTATTCCGATTGTTTACCAATGCCATTTGATTGATTATAAGTTCTTCTAGTGTCATATGATTCTGGCATAAGTATATCCTCAAGATACACACCAAAATTGAATGCAAATAACAAAGGGCTTATTGTGGTTATATAGATTTGTTAGAAAGTTGAAGACATCCTTCTATGTCTTTTTGAGCTCCAGGCCTGTTAGGATTAAGAAAGGTTATTATCAAATCCTGGTGCTGATGCTGGAAATTTGAGGTTATGGGAGAGGTGGATTGGATATGGACTTAATACATAGGGCAATTTTAGCATGAAATAGATGCTCTCCAATTTTCAATTAAAATTAGGATTAAAGAGGGTCTGAGAGGGGAGGATTAGATATAAACCTAACCTTTGGCATTTTTTTATTAACAAAGTGGCCACGCTCAGACTCAAACCCCTAAACTTTGTTTTGGCCCCCTGAGTTTCTAGATTCAGGCACTTTTCTCCTTACTCTGTTTACGGGATTGATGTTGAGAATAAAATTATTAAATTGCCCATTTGAAATTCGATGGGATGAGAGTAAAAGCTATCAAAATGATGAAAATGGGCATGCAAAAGGGTAGCATCTCTTTTGCACCATGTTGTCGTTCTTCCATACCCTTGCTGAAGAAGAAATAAAGTTCATCATTCTCAAAATGAACCCTGTTAAGAGAAAGATGAGAGAAATAGAAAGGAGAGTGGAATTTAGGAAAAAACTAAATTAAAAGGGCAAAATGGTCTTATAAAATAATACGAAGGTAGTTTAGGTTTTTAAAATGTTTAAACGTGTGTATAACAGCCATATGGTAATCTTTGTAAAGTCAACTGACAGAATGCTAACGGCAGGGGCAACATGCTGGAGTCTAGAAGTATAGGTGGTCTTTGTCGCAAAACAAATAAAAAATAGTAGAGTCAATAAATGAGTCAAATAAAAAATATATAGATATTTAGGTGCAATATAGTTTAAATAATGCTTTGGAGTAAGAGATTACAAGAAAAATCAATGATTAGCTATATAAAATCATAACTTTAACGGCACATTTGACTTCATATTTAAAATGAATGCAATTTAATGCATGAATTCACCATTTGTTAACTCAACATTTGATAATTGACTTAAAAAAAGTGATTCAAGTACTTAAAAATATGAAATATGTACAAAACAAAAACACTAAAAAGAAGAGAGCATATAAATGGAAAAACCATTAATAAATTGAAAATAAATAAATATATATATATATGTATATATATTACGTTTCCAATTTTTTTGCAGTTATTTTATATTTCTAAGCTTATAAAAACTATTCTTATTTGTCATACTTATTTTTGTTTAATATGATGAATATACCATACCAAATTTTTTCAACCAATTTTTTGTATATTTTTTAATTCTTTTGTGTCTTTTCATCTTTATTAATTTTTATATTTAATTATGATATCAAGGGTTAACACATTTGACCTGAAAAGCTTAAATAGTTGACTCACCACCAAACAAGAAAACAATTCCATTTTTAAGTTATTTTTAAACTTATATTTTATTTCCATCATTAATAAAAACAATAATTCTTATTCATACATATTTTTCTTGAATGTTGTTGAGTAATATAAAATATTAGAGATATACCAAAATGTTTTCTACTTAGTTTATATATTTGCTGTGTTTTTATGCTTTTAATTTTATTATTTAATTATTACTTCATGGGTTAAAACATTTGACCTAAAGGTTGAACCATTGATCTACCACCAAACAAGAAAACAATTTCACTTTTGTGTCAGTTTTAAATTTTACATTTTTTTTCCATCATCAAAGGTTGGCACATATAACCCAATAGGTTGAATTATTGACTCGCCACCAAGAAAATAATTTCATTTTTGGGTCGTTTTTAAAAATGATATTTTATTTTCAACATCAATATAAACAACTATTATTATATTTTCATTTTTGACATAATTAGTATAAAATATTAGATAAGTGATTAAATATTTTTTTTATAAATTTCTATATTATTACATATTTCTTTTGAATGGGGAGAAAATGGTTGTTCAAATTACATTCTTATCCTTACAATTAAAGAGGGATCAAATAAAAAAATTGGGGTATTTTAGTTAAACAAAATAAGTTTCACACTCTCATTCAAACTTTTAATAGTATTATAGATGTGTATTGTATGTGACAATTTCAAGTAACAATAACAATTCCAATTTTCTTATCACAACCCATTAAACAAAGATATGTAACCAAAGCTTAATGTGCTAGTGGGTTTAAAAATATTTTATTCGATTTCTATTGTCAAAAAAATACTTTATATTGTCATTTTTATTTTCATTTAATATGATATATAATATTAGAGATGTGAACAATTTTTTTGTAATTTATATAATTTTCTATTTATATATTTTTTTGAGTTTTATTATATTATTCTGATATCATCAGTTGACACAATTGACTCGAAAGAGAAAATGATATCATTTTTTGATAGCTTTTAAAAATTTCTATTCCATTTCAATCATTAGTTATAAAAATAATTCTTGTTATCATACTTATCTTTGTTTAATATAATAAATATATAATATTTCATATGTACAAATTTTCTATATTTTTTGTAATCCATTTGTATTGAAATATGACATCAAAGGTTCACCCATTTTACCCAAATAGTTACACCATTAACCCACAACTTAGATGGAAAACAATTGTTTTCAAGTTATTTTTAATTCTTTATTCCATTTCCAACATGTTTAAATACAATTCTTATTTACCACACTTACTTTTGTTCAATGTATCATGCATATAATGTTAGAGATGAACCCAAAATTTTCTACAAAACTTTTATGTTTTTCATCATTTTTATTTTTCTATTTTTTGAATTTTCATTATTTAATTATTTATAACATCTTGGGTTGACCCATATATATGACCTAGAAGGTTGAACCATTGACCTATTACCTAAATAGGAAAATGGTTTTGTATCAAGGTTAGATTTAAATTTTGTATTTTATTTTTATAATCAATAAAAGAATTTCTTATTTATCTTATTTATTTTTGTTTAATAAGATGAATATATAATATTAGATATGTGCACAAATCATTTTTATAATTTTTTATTTTTTGTAAAGATGTTTTTTTTATGTAATTATGATATCATGTGTTGACCCATTTGACCCAAATGGTTGAACCATTTACCTACCATTCGAATAGAAAAAGCTTGTTCCATTCTATTCCCTTAAAGTTGCCCAATAATGTAGCGGTGAATATTACAACAGAGCAATTAAATTCTTTGAAACAACAGGCACAATCTTTGTTGATCATCATTTGGAGTCTTCTTGTGGGTGTTCGGTATCATGGTATTGTGCACCTATTGAGACCCTGTTTCAATGACACATCAACACTACATAGGGGAGGGTGCTTGCATGGGCATTCTTTTTTCGGATTTTGAGAGGGGGGGGGGGGGAAGTTGGTCAATGGGATTTTGGTTCCCATTGACCAAAATCACATGTTCATTTTTCAGATTTCTGTGGGAATCAGGGAAAGTTTATTTTCCTAGGTAAGTGATACCCATCTCCAAAGTGGGTAAATAACTTTCCCACCTAGGGGGAAAGTTTCTAATACTTGAACGAGACAAAAATGCCCCTTTTAATAATGGATTTTTATGACTAAAATGGTCATTACCTTATTTACCTAGGAAATAAAAGAACATAGGTAAATGTAATTACCGGGGTAAGTGTTTCCCAAGAAAAACTTACCCAGGTAAATAACTTACCAAAAAGCGAACGGGGCCCTAGAGAAAACACCATTTCGACATTTTCATCTATTTTTATTTGGCATGTGTGTTGCCTAATAGGACCTAATGCTAACTATGTGTAATAAAACACAATAAACAATTGTTGCATTGCACATTGTGCTTGTAACATTTTTCCCTATTTTTGATGCATAAAGTAGGGGTGTAAACGGATCAAATTTGAATTGGATCAAGCAATATCTGAATTCGAATCCGATTAGAAAATTCAATATCTGACGGATATTAAAAATTAATATTCGAATTCGAATTTGATTAAATATTTGAATTCAACTAATTAATTATTTTAGGTAATTAATAAATATATAAAATAAATACTTTATTTATATAAAGTATATAAATATATAAAATATTTATATAATTTAACTATTATATATATAAATTATATAAGACATTTAAATATTTTAGATATTAAACATAAGAATTAAATAATTGATCGAATTCGAATATTTATTGAATCGAATCAGATCATATATGAATTCGACCGATTAAATATTTAAATTATCAAAATTCGATTCAATTATATTGAATCTCGAATTCAAAATTGGATTTTCGAATATTATTGACACCCCAATGATAAAGACAATAGAAACACAACACTACGACACCAAATTAAACATTGCCCTTATTGCTTTCCATCTTTATGAGCCCCAACATTTGGAGTTTCATTACCATATGTGAACATCCACAATATTAAGATATAAAGAAAAAAAAAAAAAGAAAAAGAATCAAGGATTAGAGTGCATGTGACAATGACTAATAAGTGGGATCGGAAGATAGGATGCAATTATCTAGGGTATGTTAGATTTTGGATAAGGTTGCCTCTAATGGGAAAGAGATAGTAGGAGAAAGGGTTTATAAGGCATTTGAAAGGGTTACTGTTAGAAGAAAAGTTGTATATATGTGGGGATGGACAGGTGGATATTTCTCATGATATATTTATAATTTAATTTTGTATTCATCAATTTTGTTCCTTTGCTTTTAGTGTTTTAGTGTATACAAAGGTGAATATACGTTTCTTCTTTTATGTTGGGTGGATTTTAATGAGAGGATTAGGTGACATGTGTGGGTGACTTTTAGGATGATGCTTGATGCCTACCGCAACATCAACCATTTCAATTAAAGTTTATTTTTTAAAATACAAATTTGCCTCAAGAGATCTTGAGATGGAGGGGCAAATTCTGTCCAATAAAAATTTCAGAAAGTTAGATCTCATTTACACTTATATCTGTCCTATATAAAATTTCTTTTTCATTGGTATATGCTAGTTACAGCACTTGAGATGCACCTCTCTTCATGCTGCTGTAATTTTATAGCTAGCATCTTTTTATGATTTAGTGAAAGTTGCTTTATTCAAATTTATTATATTGAATTTTTAATTTCTTAAATTTAGGAGTATTAACGTTATTGGGAGAAGTGCTAAAAAATTCTAAGGCAAATTATATGATAATTTTTGGGCAATTTTTTATCTGAAAACTAGTATTACTTCTCTTAGGGTTTCCTCAAGGTTCAAAGTATCGATATAGGATGATACGCCAATAGGGCATATCGGCCTGTATCTGTATTCTTTTTTTTTGTTTTTTTTTGTTTTTTTTTTGAATTTGATTCAGAGGGTTTGGTTTATGGCTGGTCTACCCCCTGAACCATTTGCCGACCCAAAACACCCCCTGTAGGGGTGTATCGGAAAGGCTCCGATACAATACATATCGGTCGATACGTATCGATACTTTGAACCTTGGATTTTCTTCTAGTGCAAAAATAGATTAATTTTGTTGGTCCTCAATAAAAATTCATTTAAAAAGAATTTTACAAAATTCACTTGAAAACTAGTATTACTTCTCTTAGGGTTTCCTTCTAGTACTCTATGGTTGTTCCTTGATTGTGGTTTCTTGAATTTTACAAAATTTGTATCTTGAAAAGTTTGATATAGGGTTCCTTTTGTGGGATACAAATTTCTTAATGTTTCTCTCGAGAAGAACATTGCTTTGGGGAGAAAGTATTATTTTTTAATTAAAAGAGAGTTTCTATTTGGAATTATTATTATGTTTGGTCTAGTTGATTTTGTGCATTATTTTGCTTTTCTTTGCTTGTGGATGTAAGCACCTTAACATGTAAACTTTTTTACTTCTATTGTGGTTGCATCAAATTTACAATTCCCTTTTTGAATAATAAGGGGTCCTAAACTCCTAATGAAGTAAATTGTTAGGATGCTATCTAAAGGTTGAAGTTTGATTGTAATGCCTATGAAGGTTGAGGATTTTATTTGTTTATTAGTAGAATATTTTTTTTATTCTATTTCCCCCTTGAGATGGGTCTCTTACTAAATTACATAAATTCTTATTGTTTGGCGAAAAGGTTTTGATCTTCTATGAGAGACCTTTTATGATACGAGAGTTTTTGAGTTCTTTATGTTTGATGAAGAATGCCCCCTGAATACATGTACTTTGCATAAAGCTATTTTTAGTAGGGATGGTAACAAATGGATGTTAGAGGGGAGGAGTCTCCACAAAAGAATAAGACTTAAAAGTTGATTGACCAATTGAGTGGTAGCTCAGTTGGTATGTAAATTGACTAGTCCACAAAAAGTTTTGAACACATTCAATGTGGGAAAATTAGTTGGCATCTCTGTTGTTTTGAACAGAATTTATAGCAGATTCCTATAAATAAGAAAGAGGAGTTCATGTTTAAGTTACTACACAAATAGTTGGTTGTGAACTTGTGATAGGTAAATGTATTCAGACATCTCTCATGCAGTTTTATTTATTTATTCATTTATTTTAGTAGTGTGGGGCAAAGCATGATGAATGTGAGGCCCACTGGCCATACCAGGAGAGTGTGTATCTGAGGTTTTGATCCCACTTCTCCTAAATGGGAGTTAGGATTTCCTGCCACCAAAACACATTCCAACATTCTACCACTATGGCACATCTCACTATAAGACTAGGACCCACCATAAAAATAAGGCCTACAATGTATGAGATGTATAGTGTCAAATCATGTTGGTATGGAGTGTTGGAATGTGTTTTATTGGCAGGAGATTGGGACTCCCTAAATAGAAAGGGGTTGTTTGGGAGAAAATGAAGTGAAATAGATTCTATGATACCTGAAAGGCACAAGGAATTTTGGTAATTTATTTCAACAACAGTAATATATAGGTATAGTTGTGGGATACGTATATTCTAATTAATTATGTAGTAGATTTGGATAATAGAATAAAGTAGTTTATGGCACTCAGCTTTGGACTTTCTATTGACAACACTTGTACAATGGGTTATTACATAATCTGATCATGATTAAACATGCAAATTGCTAGTACATCTAATAATTCAATCATGTGTGTATTCATGATTGAGTTACTTAGGCCATGTTTGGGAGTGCTTAAAAATAAGTATTAATTTAAAATAAGTATTTTAATAAAATTTGAAAGAAAATAAAAGGCAAAATAGTCACAAATGCTTACTTAAGTGCTTAATTATTGAAAAAATTACCAAATGCCTAATATGATATAAATATTTACTTTTTAAAGTAAACACTTGAAAAAACCCGATGCTAAATGCAAATAAGTGCTTATTCGAATAAACACTTATTTTTAAGTACTTTAATAAACACTTATTTTAACATAAATACTCCCAAACATGGCCTTGACCCATTGTTGATGCCTCCTTGTTTGTAATATAGATTTGGAAATATTACACTTAGAATTGAACTTTGCTTCATACCATAAACATATAATTCCGATGCCACTTATTCTTTGTAGCCCAAACTTTGGTTCCGCTTTAGAAATATGATTATAAGTTTGGAGGCAATAAGAAATAAAAAAATAGAAAATCCCTAAATATAAGAAAACATGGGTTTAACATGATTAAGGAAACTATCTAAATCCATAGAGGACAACACAAAAAAAAAATCACTATTAATAAGATTATTATTATAATAGGAAAATAGCCTGAAAAACTCTGGCACGTTTTTCTTTTCAGAGCAACGTTTTCCTTAAAACAAATTTTCTCACAAATTATGTAGAATCCAAAACCTATAATGAGAATACACCATGGAAATCTGAAAAACTCTCACATCCCTCAAGGTCTCTCATGGAGGATTTGGATCTTTGATGGGAAGATCAAAGTCTCTCCAGAATATATATATATATACTAAAGCAAATATATATTTATAGATGTACGAGGATCCTTCTCCTTGTTCCAATAAACATTGATATTGTTCATTCTCCTTTCAGAGCTATTGTTAGAATCATCCACTTGGAGATCTAGATGATGGGTAAATGAATGCAGAATAAGAACTAATGATAACCAAGGTTGAAAGTATCGATACGATACGAGTTTCGGTCAGGGGTTTGAAACACCTGGAAACAGACGTTTCGGACCATATCTTTTTCAAAAGATACAATACGATATGCCCCATATACTTTAAACCATGATCATAACCTAAATGCACCTACAAAATATCAAAGAATGCATACAAGAGGATTAATGATATTAAAATTATCAAACCCCATCTCAACCCTGCACATGCATTATCTCTGATGGATTCTTCTCCCACTGTATGTTGCTGAAATTTCATGAACTTGAAGGGAAAGATGCCAAGTTTTTCCATTTGGAAAAGGATTAGACAAAAACACATGAAACCCATTTTAACTATCAAATGGACTACTAGGTCTAACATCAAACAGCTGTCTACAGCAACTTTTCTATACTAGATGAAAAGTGCAGAGAAAGTGAAAAGGGTCTCTGGCCCGCATTCATGTTTGCACAAGATAGTATAAGAAGATATATTAATAACTTAATGGAGGAACTATAGATTTACAAACATAGACAGACAGGCAAAGAATGAGAAGACAGATAAAATAGAGAGATGGACTGATGAGCCTATCATGAAACCTTGAGACTCACTAAAATTAGTTATCTTGCCACTTCAGGAACAACCATTACTGTAATTGTTGACACCATTTTGGTGGTCTCAACAGTTCAAGCATGCTGGATTTGATGAACTACAGTGAAGTAACTATTGAGACCACTTCTTTTTTTTTTTATATCAAACTCATTTACCAAGAAAAGATGCTTAATTTTCTGCAGGATTTTAAGCTGGATTGAAGCATAAACCTTCATGGTAGTCAACTGATGATAATGGATGCTCAGAGTTGAATATGAAGGTGCCTGAAATGTGGTGTGTGGCTCTAAAAACCATTGAAAAAGTTTTTTGTTTGTATGAGTTGAGTTGAAAGTAAAAACAGTATACTTGAAAGTATAATAACAGTGAAAAACGAGTCCTCGTTTGAAGAGTTTTTTGTTAAATTATTACTGTTTAGTCCACTCCAAAAATCTTACCTTCACCCTACAGTTGGGGTAGGTGTCAGCTTGAAACTGATGCCAATTCACGGGTGGATATAAGCGTTACAGGTGGAGATGTTTATAATTTTAAAATGTTGTAGGTTTGCAGTTGAATTCAGAATTCTGTGAGGTAGAATGCAGTCAACTTATCCCTAATTTTAGATGTTTATAATAATACACTGTAGTCAGGTCACTCAAGCTTGAGTCAAGAAAGGTTTCTCTCACATTATTAATTCCGAGTCATTGCGCACATGATTTAGAAATTCGTTCCTATGAAACAACACAGCTACACACATACAGAGAGAGGAGAGAGAGAGAGAGGGGTAGGCAGAGGCCCCATTGACTGCCATTGCTAAAGAACAAAAGATTTAGTTACAAACAGAATATTGTCTGCAGAAAAGTATGACAAAATAAATGTAGTTGCAGCGTGTCTTCTTGACATTTTGTATTTTTCTAAGGGTGTTGTTATTTTCATTAAAGTTGAGGAGAACCCATCAGATTTTAACTTATACACAGACGCACATGTCTCTGCATATGTGTATGTCTGCGTATGTATGTATACAATACATACATGTATGTATGTATTTATGTGTCATACATGCAACAAATAAATTATTTGCAAGTTGCTTCAAAGAAATAGATGGAATAAAGAAAAAAAAAATACAAATGAAAAAAAAAAAAGGAATAGGGAATGCTTATTGAAGCACAAGAGCAGAATCACTTCCAAACAAGGTTGTTGTTCATCCTTTTTTCTCTGATTTTTGGCCCAACTTCATCTTAATTATCTATTGCTCCAATTTCTGCTTAATTTTGGTAAATCAATTTTCTTTACCAAAACTGTGGCTTCTTTTTGGGCTTTCGGCCGCCTGCAGCAACAAAGTTGCTGGGAGAAGCTCATCCAAATGCAGCCTGAAGAAAGCTTACCAGTTACCAGAGAGAGAGAGAGAGAGAGAGAGGGAGAAAAGAAACTTTGTAGAGAGAATCAGAAATACCTGTGTCTTGGTGTGATAACATACAAGGACTGCTGAAGAGGAACAAAGCAATTTATGGCGATCCCCAAGAACACCAATCTCTTTTGTTTTTCATTTTTGTTGGGGAGTGAGTGATTGAAGCTGCAAGATGATCTGACGGAACCAAATATACCTACAGAGCTTAATTGATTGGACAAGCTTAGGAAAAGAATAGCTAGCCTAGCCTCTTATTAGGTCACTGAAGCTTGGCCTACTGATCAGAACTCTATTACTGCACATAATCTTAACTAATCATTCTCTAGTAAAGGACTGGAAAAGGAGAAAAAAAAACAAAAAACATCAGAACCCAATAGGGAACATATATTTTTCTATCACAGAGCTCCAGATTAAGAGAAAGAGAACAACTACTTTGGGTTGGGAATCCTTTTCACTGAAAAGAGGATATCAGATAGGAACTGGGCTTTCTAAGATCCTCTGAACCCAACCATCAACCCTGTAGTCTGTATGTACTACTGATACTAATAGCTCTTTAGCATGCATCATCAGTCACTTAATTATTCTGCCTATGTATGTGACCACAAGAACAATCCATCACATACACCAAATTAACAATCTGTTTTCTGGGAGGAGGGGGGGAATTCAAAAGAATGAAATCTCGTGATAGCTAGGACATAGGAAATGCTGTGTGGTGCAAGTACTAGAGAAGATAAGACTACAGTATGCCAGAGAAAGGGTTACCATTTTCTAAATCAGATCATGCTGGCAGCTTCAATCTCTCAAACCAACATACCCAAAAGGGGGTGGAGCCAAATTCTGGACTGAATTCTGGGCTCTCCTAGAAACTCCTTGAAATAGATTCATCCAAGGGAGAACAACCCCAGAAGCTCATCTACTCTCTCCTAACATTAACATAAGCAGAAAGAGAGAGAGAGAGAGAGAGAGAGAGAGAGAGAGAGAGAACCTGCTGCAACACGAGACATGCATGCTGTTGTTGGTAAACCCTCGTGACCCTCTTCCACAGCTATATATAAATGCACCTCCCTCTTCTTGTACAACCATATACAGTGTTTTAATGGTGGCTTTTGGTCCTTTCTTACAGCTATTGACAATGACACCTCTCTCTCTCTCCTCTCTTTCTCTCTCTATCTCTCCTTTCCATGGATTTTATTTTTATTCCTCCACCAAGATTGTACATTTCTTTTATATGAAGTGTAAGTATTAGCCAGGTTGGTGGAAGGGGTTGAGGGTATCGTTTGTCTTTAGCATTGGGTGGTTCTTGTGTCTTGATGTCACGGTTGACAAATCACGACGTATAGACAAGCCTTATGGAGAAGGACCACACCTTTTTATACTTAATTATGATGGATAGGTCACATGGTTTGGCACTGTGATCTCCATCTGATGTCAAAGAGTTGAATCTTCGTTTGGTTAGGGTGTTCTTTTTTTTTCTTTCTTTTCTTCAAGTTTGGTTAGGGTGGTTATTCTGATGTGAAGTGATCACAGATGTCTGAATTAGTTTTTTTTTTTTTTTTTTTTCTTTCTTTTTGATAGATCTGCAGATAGCCCAACTTGGTGTGGCTAAGGAATGTGCAGAATTAATTATTTCTCCAAGAAACTATTGAGATTAGTTTGAAAAAACAGTATTTTGGTAAAAACCCATCTTTTCTTATATTATACATTTATTCGTTAATATCATTAATTAAAATGATATAAATGTAAAATATAAACCACTTTTCTTACCTTCTTTAATAATATAAATAAAGCAATCCTAATTATTATAAACCCAAAAGTTAAAAAATAATAAAAATAATAAAATCTAAGCAGGGAAATCTATTTTATGGAACTAAGATTCAACAAAGCAATTAAGTAACCATCCAACTGAACTGCTCTATTAAGTACAATGTGGCCTTTGATGATAAACCTCCTTCAATTGTTAACTAAGTTATCTTTTTCCTTAATGGGTTGACATGATTTTTATTTATATTAACATAAATAAAAAGGAAAGTAGTCATTATTTATACAAAAGAGGGAAAAAAAGGTCCAAGAAGATGATTAGATGGATAAAGCAAAATCCCATTCTCATCCCTATTACAATAGAACTAAATGTAACCAACATAGATCACCCACAATCTCCTTTTTGCATTAAGGAAATCAGAGACTTCATTTAAAGCCCTAGCTTTTGTTAATATTGTGTTTAAGTCTAAGATCACTTTATTTTCTTTATTTTACTCAGAGAGAGATCTAGAGAGAGAAAGAGAGAGAGAGAGACACTCAAGGTGGGCAAATTTGA
This sequence comes from Nelumbo lutea, assembly GCF_056320005.1. Taxonomy (NCBI): domain Eukaryota; kingdom Viridiplantae; phylum Streptophyta; class Magnoliopsida; order Proteales; family Nelumbonaceae; genus Nelumbo; species Nelumbo lutea. Next base: position 55,171,956 of record NC_142690.1, read on the forward strand.
TCTCCCATGGATATACAGTCAACTTTTTCAACTTTTAGCAAGTTGTGAAAGTAATTTTACTAATAAACAAATCAACAAATCATTATACTTTGCAATAAAATTTTTAAATTTTGTCTAAGTTGGATCATTTCTTTAATATATTAATCTTTTCTGTTTAGTGGTAAGACCTGGTCATCATCTAGTGGTTTCCATTTTTCCATTCCTTTTGAAAATAGCCTACATTATTATTAATAATATATAGAAACCAGTTGATTTTTTAAGAGTATTTTATTTCTAAAACTTCATTGTTTAATTAGCTATCACTTTCATCTCCATAGGTTTCCCACTCCAAACAGCTAGCTAATTCATTAATTCCTCGGGCCATTTATTTGTTTATTTTATTAATTTGAAAGTCTATAAGTATATTCACATCTCCACCTCACAACACTCCACAGAATATCTCTGCCGTGTATTGAGAACATCTCCCAATGATAATACCACTCTTAATAATGTCATCATCGGGAAATGTTCTTAATACATGACGAAAATATGCTGTGGGGCGATGTGATCTCCTATGAGATCATAATTAGTTTAGCCTACGTGTCTTAATTTGTTAGGCCCAAATAACAATAACTAGCTACCAAATGAGTCACTATTCCGATCATTAGGAGAGTTTAGGTTTAGGGTTTTAGGGGAAATAAACTTTAAAAAGGCTTTGGGGTCTAGGGTTTTAAGGAAACTTTACATGATTACTTGAAGATGATGATAAAGGCCATTGGGTCACTATGAAAAAGAATGCTGATATACTTCCATCTTACGTCATTATGTCTCTCTATGTCCCCCATGTTGATCATGGATTAAAAGGGAGATTAATTAGACTATATTCATATCACTTTGCATGGTATTAATGGCCATGATGAATGGATGTGATTAGATAAAATCCATTCATGAAACCATAATTATCCAGCAGTAATCATGGCGACAAGACGCATTTTTGTCTTTAGCTTGTCTTTGGGAACAGATAAGACGTTGAACCGGCATAGTTCTAATTGCAACTTGTCTTCTTTAAAAAGCAAATTGTGACCCATAAAACAGGCAATAAAGCAGAGCAAAGTAAAAGAAAAGGTGCAGACCCTGGGCTTCCCAATCCCAATATGGTTAACCAAAGCCAAATGCCAAGCTGTCGGATTGGAGTTGAATTGAACCAATCTTTTCTTTACAGCTCTCTGTTTTTAAAAATCGATCTTGACCTGGAACCATTCTGGGTCAATGGTCCGACCGTTTGGTTTGGTTTGACTAGATGGCCTATTCTGACAAAAATTAAGGGTTTGTTTGGTGTATCTTTTTATATAGTTTTTTGGCTGTTTACAAGCTGGGCAGACTGATTTTTGGTCTATTTCCGTTTGATTTGCGAAAGATCTAATTGCCAAAAAATCTGGAGTGTGAAAAGACACGAAAAGACGTGTATCTATCAGAACTACCAAAAGATCTTCCCAAAAAAATACATCAAATGGGCCCTAATTAAAATAAAAAATAGTCAAAATGGATTGATGATTATTAATAGGTTGTTGATCAATTTAATGATTTTTGGTCAAACCAATATTAGAGTAAAATGAAACTAGTTGTTTGAACGATTGCCAAACCGAATGGTCGGACCGTCCAGGTCAATGGAGGGAGGTTCGAAAACATTGGTCTGAAGTCTCTTGTTGTTGGTTCTGATAGAGGGCTGTTCGGCTTCAATCATGAAGAATTTAGGTCAAGGACCAATTAAGGACCATATAACTGATCTGGAGGGCTCATAGCTGGCCGTGTTCAGTAGGTCCCACGGGAAGAAAAATCGCCTTAAATTCTTGTTTGTGTGCTTTTAAAGCAAAACAAAAAAAAAAAAAAAGGACGGTGGTCAAAAGTTGAATCAGTTGGTCTAAGCATAACATGGCCCTGCTGAATTTTAGGTAGTGATTCTATTCACCCTACCCTAGTTCAGGGCCTCATGAACCCGAACTCCTGCCAATAATCAGGGTCATGCCAGTACACATAAATACTCTCTCTCTCTCTTACGGTCTTTATTAAAATACATGATGTTAAAAGCATATAATATCCGTTGATACATATCATGCCAGTGGCTATCCCATATCCTCTTACAGGGGGTGGAGGAGTCTTAAACTGATCCTTCTGAATTAATTTAAAAAAAAAACAATATTAATATCGTCAGATATACCCCTATCGACATATCAAGTATATCCATATTTTGAACCTTGGCAGAAGTGGTTCAACTGAATGACTTATTTCTTTTAAGTTATTAAAGAGACTGAGTTTCTTTATGGTTGAAGCTGAGATGGGATTAATCATTATGCCCTTAAATATTTTGTTATTTAATTATTTTATACCTTAAAAGACAAAATAAATAAGTCATTCGGTTCAGCCACTTCAGCTATTAGCTCAAAATCTGGCATGTTTTGATGGAATTGGACAAAAGACTAAGCGACCATGCTTATTAACTGGATGTACCTTGACCTAATTAGTAGGCCCAAATACTCTATTGATTTAGGTTCTCAGTGAGTCCCAGAAAGGCCCATACAGTTATAACTGCCTACATGCATAAGGTGGAGCTTGTCTTATAGTGCATCCCAGTTGATTGCTAGACTATTCAAAAAATATTCAACTATTGTTTTACTAAAATATTACAAAGTAATATAATTTAATGAATTAAATTGATACAAAATTTGAACAATTATTTTTTTCTTGAAACTAAAACTTTGAAAATATTACTAATATTGTATGCATGTTATAATAGAAATACTTGTAAAATAGGAACCATTAATTGTTTGTGATGGGTATTTTAATTTTATCCATAACTCGCTGACTCGGATGTTCGAAAGGTCATGACTCGCGAGTAAAATTGACTCAATATTGATAATGAATAAAGCTCAGTTTCGGAAGAATACAAATATAAATACGTATAATATCAAAATATATAAAATAATACAAAATATAAGGATTTGCACTCTATATATTTGTATTTATATTCCTTCCAATCTGAGTTCAAGAAAAAAAAAAGAGGGTAACAAAAGAGGTTCAGGTTTGCTACAACTTAATTCCACTCTCAATTCTATTAACCAAATTAAATAATACCATCTGTGTCTAAACATGCTTAGGAGTCTTATCTTGAAAGGCTTTTAAAATTGAATCAGACAATGAATCGGTTAGGGGTCCGATTTTCAGGTCAAGCAGTCCAATCATTCAAACTGAATGGATAGCCCATTTTGACAAAAAAATAAAAAATGGACAAACTGTTGGATGGTTTGAACAGTTTGACCACCCGAACTAATGATTTGTTGACCAAATCAACGGTTCTGAAATAAAACGGAACCAATCACCTGACCGATTCCTGATTTTTCCGGTCCGATCCAATTTGGAAACCTTGTTATCTTGTGCAATAATAACTAATGGAAGGTGTTAAGCCCCTCCATTAGAAACTATTGGGGAAAAATTATCTATTTCCTTTTACGCCAAAACCTACTCTAATTATTTTCCCATCCTCTCCTATGCTTGTTCACCAAAACCACTAATTTAGAATTATAGCCAAAATCCAAATCTATAAGATGTAAGACAAAGGTTTTTAAAATCGATCCGGAGAATGAATTGGTCAAGAATCCAGTTCTCAGGTCGAACGGTCAGCCCATTCTTTTAAAAAATTAAAAAATTAAAAAAATGGTCAAAACCGTTCAAACGATTAACTGTTTAGGTCAACGGTTTGTTGACCAAAATCAATTCTGTTCCAACCGTCCAATCCGATCCGGTTTTGAAAACCATGTGTAAAACAGTAGATTCGTATAAGTACAGACCATGTTAGATTAATTATCTAATAACTATTTATAAATTTACAAAATAATGCGAATTTAAACCAATCCTAGAATAATAACATTTAAGAAAATTCTAAAACGATAATTAAAAGCACATACATTAATTAATAATTAAAAATGTAATAAGAGAAAAATGGACAAAATAAAAAGAAAAGGAAAATTCTAGAAAGAGGAGACCCAAAACACTATAAATAATGCTCTATACCCATTTGGAGACCCATTATGATTAACAACCTATTAGCTAAACCCAAATTGGAAGGGAGAGAACCCAATTTCTCTTTTTCCTCTCCCTCTTTCCCCCACCGACCTTTGCAATCCACCACCATATCTCTCCAGATCATTGGAGTTGGACCACCCTTATCCCATGGTTGGCTGATACAAGAATCCAAAGCATTTGCTTCCAAATCTTTCTGCAGATCCAATACTCACAAACGAAACTTAGGCCTCATTTGGCTTGGGGGAATTGGGGTCTGGAATTACAATCAAAATGGGTTATTCTAATTCCAACTGTTTGGTCTCATTTTCATTCCTGCTAGAATGATATTTCCCATTTGGGGAAATGGCCATTTCCTGCCTCTCCCTCGGGAATGAAATCCTATTCCTTCTGATTCTAATTTTCATTCACATTCCTACCTGAACCAAACATACTATGGGAATGGACCATTCCAATTCCGATTCTAAAAGATTTTGATTCCAATTCTCTAATTCTGATTCCAACTATAAACCAAACGGACCCCTAGTTGAATCATCTATGTATATATGGACTAATTTTACAATGTCATCAAAACAACCCACCCTTTTAAGCAAGTCATTTAGAATGTTTCAGAAACAAATCAAGAGAATCTTTGGTAACATTATCTGAGGCATCGCCAATAAATCAAATTCATGTGGGATTCTCTGACTGGCTGAAGTTGTTTAGGTACCGCTTGGTACCATAGAAATAGAAAAAGAAAACTAAGGAAAAGAATGATGATAGTTCTCACATGGTCATTTTCGTCACCATGGTAATGATTCTTTCATCACTGTCATGGTTTAATTTTCCTATGTTGATAGAATTCAGTGGGATATCTATGGTATTAATGTCCTTGTCACCATGTACAATGGCGCACGAAGAACATTATTTGGTTGGGTAATTAAAGAATTTTACTGATATATGAGCAGTTGTTTGATATAAATCAGGGCAGTTATTCCTTCCATTGGATCTCCTACCATGACGACTCTATACCCACACCTACCCACATGAGATTGCAGCCACAAATGGGAAACATCTCATGCTCTTAAATGTTAATATGCATAGAGAGATGTTTTCAATGCACAGACATAGTATATTGTGGGTAGGTGTGGGTAGAGTTCTTGTGGGTAGGAGATCCGGAGTCTCAGTGTGCATCATTGGTCTGTATTTGAACTCTAATTGCTCTAATTTTATTGTCATGCATCATACATTTCAAATATTCGATAGTAGTTGCCATCCTCCATTGAGCTTTCCCTTAGGCTCAGTTTGGAAGGAGTATAAATACAAATATGTTGAGTGCAAAACCATGTACTTTGTATGTATTTGTACTGTACATATTTGTATTTGCACTCCTTCCAAACTGAGCCTTAGTAATACTATTGCTTTTCTTTTGTCATGTTTTGGCTTCCCATGGTTTCTGTAGGGCATTTTCTTTTGGTTGTATCATCTTTGTTTGTATTTTTGTTGTTAATATGTTTCTTGCTTTCCTTGGTGAAAGTTTCATCTATCCAAGGAAAAAGTCCATGGGGGTGGCTTTCCTTGGTGAAAGTTTCATCTATCCAAGGAAAAAGTCCATGGGGGTGGGACTGGTAACGTTACTTCTCATCAAATTGTTAACTACCTGACTATCTATTTCCAACCATTGTTAATAGCCAATTGAATAGTTTTCCCTAGAAATAGGGTCTTTGCAATTAAATCGAGTTCGGCTTCAGTCAGTGCAACTACTGTTTGAACAGTCTTTACTACCTAACATTGGGAATATTTCCACTTAGTATTTTATTTCATGGGAAGATATTTCTAATGCAAGGTTGCAAAAGACTATTGGAATGATGTGAGTGCACGAGCTTGCACTGACCAAAGCCAAACTCCTTTGTAACCCCAACTAAAATGCGGGGTCATGTGGCAAATAAGGACTCAACCCCTTTGGTGGATCCTCCATTAATGGAGGATGACACAAAGTAATCTTTCACTAAAACTGTGAATGTAGAGGCCTCCTTTAATTTGGAGCTCTATATATGTTAACCTAAGGTAGAAATTCCTATATATTCTGGCTAGTTACATACAATTGCCACCCCTTCTTTGATTGGGTCTAATGGTTTCAATGGTTCACTTGATTAGGTCACCATATTGTTGATTAAACCAATGGCTTTTTGTAGGCAAATAGCTTGATGATGGTGAAGTGGACCTAGAATCTTGGTTAGGAGATAAGTCAATCAATTCAATCACAATATGAAAAATAGTGTTATTAAAAAAAAAAAACATTGGAACTACTTCACCCTTTGGCCCAAACAAGTCAATTTTTTATTAAAAAATCATAAAATTTGTAAAAAAATTGTGCATGTTTTTAATATTATATGGATAAAAATACAAATGATAACCAAAAAAGCTCAGAAATCTGTCTGCCCAAGTGATTGATCAATTTGATTGTCCAGTTCAAGTACAAGTTAAAAAAAATATTGACAATTTGAAACTCTATTTGTTGAAAGAAAGGTTATAAATTAATTCACCATTACATCATGCTTTGATTATTTGATGGGTTCTAAGAATGATTAAGAACACTAAAATTACTATTACTATTGCATATTATCATTGTTGTTGTAATATGAATTGCCGCATGCACGTGCATATTTACTAGTCTAAGAGATCTCCATTAATGGGTGCAATTGATAATTTTTTCATTGTAATTAAAATTGTAAATATTCATTATTGCCATCTTTTGCAATTTGCCTTTGAGCACTTGACAATGGACGAGGAATAAATGATTATTGTCAAGTGGATATATATATATATATATATATATATATATATATATGATGCCCTTTCATTTTCATTCCTTTTGTCATCAGACTTGATAACATTGGAAGACTTTAGAAGGAAATAGAAAACCAAAACCAAAATGATTTTCGTTTTCAATTATTTCTTTGGAAGGTATATTGGGATGCCATTCTTACATAAATCCCATTTTTAAATGATGATGATGATAAGATCTGTGTTCTTTTCTTTCAATATTAGTTGTCTAGGGCTTGTTTGGTTCGGGCTACTACATGCAATATGTGAACCTCGGTATCCAACAAGACCCAAGTTCAGACGATGACTTATGAGGGGTTCTTCATCAACATTAGCAACAATGTATACTATCTTTGTTATCCAAGGCAGAGAAGAATGCCCTGATGGAATGCTCACAATAGAAAATTGCACAAGACCATATTGTCGCTTTGAGTTTTCTGGCAGAAAAGCAGGAAAAAAGTAGGTACTGATAAGGATAATCCATTGACAGCCCAGCCAAGGTCAAGCTTGACTGGGATAATCATGGTTTTTAAAAACAAATCGGAAACAGAATCGGTCAGGGGGACCCGTTTCATGGGAAACGGTTCAACCGTCTAGGTCGAATGGTTCGACCTGCAACATCATAAATAAATTAAAAATAAAAAATATATTTATAAATAATAAAAATAGCATAAAATTAAAAAATACAGAAAAAATACAGAAAAATACAAAAATTAAAACTATCTAAATAAAAAATAATATAGTACAAAATACATAAAAATATAAAATTAAAATACAAAAAAATTCTAAAAAATACATGAAAAACATAAAAGGAATTCAAAAAATACAGAAAAATAAAACTATCTAAATACAAAAATAATAAAGTACAACACACAGAAAATACAAAAAAAGTACAGAAAATATGGAAAAAATACAGAAAACAGAAAATTGCAAAAAAAACATAAAAATAAAACAAAAAATTGTAAAAAATACAGAAACAAAACAGAAAAATGAAACAAAAAAGTGCAAATAAATACAGAAAAATACAGAAAAGATATAGAAAAATACAGAAAATTGCTTGCAAAAAAATACAAAAACCATATGTTTGCAAAAAATAAAAAATCCAAAAGAAGTAGATTTTAATATTTTATCATTCATTGACATCATCTGATCACCATCATCATTCACATAGCAAATAAGAAAGGAATTGAAAAAGAAAATTAATAAAATAAAATTAATTAAGCCAATGTCAGTATGTGAATCTCTGTAATTAATTAAGCAAAGAATTCAGAAAAAAATAATTAACCAAGATTAATTAAACAAAGAATTAAGCAAAAAATTCAAAAAATCAATTAAACTCACAAAAAATTCAGAAAAAATTATTTATTTTTATTTTTTGAAAACTCAAAATGAATAACTAAAGTAAACCAAATTCCATCTTCTAATGACTAAGCAGCAGAGAAGGAAAACACCTAACAATACTCATGGCTACATCAAAATTAAAAGAAAGCCCTACAGGACCTTCAGAAACAGAATATGTAATGACTCAGTGAGCAACCACTATTCTTCCAGCAACTCGTCCATGTCCCTTTGCCTGCTTGAGGTGATTCTCCTTCCACCCTTGGGATCAATATCAACAATGTTCATCTTCTGCAAATGCTAAAGAATGTTTCGGGCAATAGAACAACTGCTCTTGCAGAAGTGTGGAGGACGACTACCATTCCTCTTACGGCCACCATAAATCATTCTAAATTCCCAACACCAATGGTCTGTCTTAAATAGATTTTCTGGGCCATGGAAGCGGCTCTGATGTAGTACCAATCAGGGTCATATAGCGCAAGCTTGTTAGGATTAGGAGTCCGTTCTCTTTGTATATATCTTCTTTCCTTATCATGAATAGTTCACATAGGATAGGAAAGATTGAGTCCCTATAAACTTGGGAGTTCTAGTTGCCATAAGCTTAGGAGTTCGGTGGTTGTATTCATGTATATATATTTGAATACTCAATGGATAATAGATAGAAAAGAATTGAGCAGAAAAGCTCTAGTTTTACACAAAAAAGCTCTGATTTTACATGGTATCAGAGTGTGGTATTCTCAGGCAACTCGCCGTAGGCCTTCAAGAGCTTGGGACTCATCAGGCTTGTACTTGCATGGTAACCTTCTTACGTCGGCTTTGTCGTCCTGGTAATCTCTCAAACTGACCAAAATAATACAGCCATCTTCCATCTTTACGATTACAGAGACAACTTCACCGTTGGAAGCAGTCAAAGGTGGTGGGTCGACTTTCCGCTCCACCACCACCGCCTCTCCTGCCGCTTCTTTAGCTTGTAGCTTATCATTCAAAAACATTACCTTGGATCTAAGTTTTTTGTTCTCCTTGACAACGGATTCATAATCTGAGAGGAGAGAGTCGTACGAGGACTTGAGAATATCGTAATATCTTTCGAGCTGCTTAGTCTTCCAACGAGTGCAACTATTTTTTGAACCAAACTACGACTTGCATCAGTTGTAAACCAAGCTTCTTGGTGAGCTTGGTCTTTCATCCTCTACGGCTCCAGCTTGTTCTTCGTCGGCTTTCGACTCGAAAAACACTGAGGGGACAACGACTGGATCAAATTCAAAGTTAAGATCATCAGAGAAGAAATCAGGCATCGAAAGTAGGAAGAGGCACAAAATCAAATTCAGAGGAAGTGTAAGGGTTCGGTGGGTCAGTTTCAGAGAAGGGAACCGCACGGAGCAAAGTTCTTCGGTCTTCCTCTGTAGAAGGGTCTTGATGTATGTGGCAATCATCTCGTCTTTGGAGGGTTTAGGGTCGTTGGGGAATTCCATGACGATGAGCCAATGCTCATAGTCGCAGCCGTCGAGGAGGATTGTCACTTTAGGATAGGATATCCATCACATGAACGCCCAAAGATTGTGGAATAAGGGGGTGAGTTTCAAAAATTTTTCTCTCCCTTCAACTGGGAATCGAATTCCCTATTTATAAAATCATATTTTCAATAATCATTCTTGAACCATAAACTGAACCATATCTGAACCAAAAGGAGTAGGGAGGGATTATACCTGATATAAAGAAGCAGTATCTCCCAATGGAGGTGTTCATGCCTAAGGAAGGATCCAAAATCTGCACCCACTGAAGATGGCATAGTGCAGGGTGAAGCAGAATCAGCAGGGTTAAGAACTTGACCCTTCGCATGAATCAACTAGGTGTTTTGTGAATACAACTCCAACCAATCTTTTTGGTATCAAGATCAAATCTTAATTTCTCCCAAAAACTGGAGATCGAACTGCTGGAGGCGGCGGCTGCAGGAAGGAGGCGACAAAAGAGTATTTGTAGGGTGCAGAAATCTCTCTTCTTGTAATCTCAGCTCTGAAGACAAGAGTGTACTGGTTGCATGTCTAAAGGTTTCCGCCCCCTCCTCCTTTTATAATCTCAAAGGGATCAGCTCCTAATCCCATTAGGAGTTGATAATCCAAATCATATTTGGATTAGAAGTCCATTTAAGTGATAAGGGATAACCCTTATCTAATCTGCAAATTAGATCAGCCATCTCCTAATCAAATTAGGAGGCTTCCAGATCTAAATTTTATTTAGATCTTGGACTCTCTAAGTTGATAGAGTCTGGGCCCAATCCTATCAGCTGATCCATCTTAGAATTCGCCCCTTTCAGTGACTAATCAAATTAGCCCAACTCGAAATAGGCTTAAGGCCCATTTAAGGTTATGTATTCATTTAGCCTTCCAAACTGCTGTCCAGTTGGGCTTCCTTGTATGGCATGGGACCCAAACATTGATCTACACATCATTCACATGAGTTCAGCCCAGCCTTTGTTACAAGGCCTGGCCGAATACATTGTTATAGACAGTGCACCCCCTGAAAACCATCTCATGGTCTCTATGGGCCCAACACTTACCCTAAGTGGTCCCTGGGCCAAGCCACCTTGTAACACCCAGGGACCGTGGGAAGATGCAAGATTAGCACATCAGGTATTATCCTCAATGGTTTTACACTCAACCTCTCAGCCCATAATGATCATACACTGCCCGACAAAAGAGGACCTCTCACTCGGCTGCAAGGAACAATGTTGCACTCTCTGCTTATATGGATCCCGGGAATTAAAACCTTTTGCAAACCTTTTCGAAACCATAATATATATACTTTTATATCTCATATAAAATATATTTTGCAAAACAAATCTCAACGATTGAAATCGGCTGCCAACAGTCTTGGTTTCCATCAGTGAGAGTGCATCCCCGATCATTACCTTTGTCCGACAAAGGGGCAGATCCTGTCACTATGATCACCCACTCAGATGAATTCTCAGATCGTCCCAACATACCCAGGATTTGACCCCCGCTAAGGATCTCTCTGATTGGTATATCAAAGACAGCCTAATCCGACACCCAGTGCAGTATCATAATCGAGTCTAGGGGTCAGGTGTAACTTTCCAGTTTTGCCCATCAATCTCCAAGGTCCAGGGCAATAGTGGAAATCTAGTCTAGTTCAAAGATTCAATTAATCCTACACTGTATGTGCCTAGGGTCTCACCCTGGTAGCTGAGACAGGCCACCCCAACTGATTTGGTGGCACCACAGTGTCAGCCTTGTCAGGATAGGTCTCCCCAGACCGACCCACTAGCTGTGAACATTCTAAACTAACATGAGTCTCATTAAGTGTCCAGTTTAAGGGTATTACATAGAAACATACCAGGGAACATGAATCAAATATGTACTTTTATTCATTTACAATAAACTCATAAAGTACATCATTTTGATTGAAGCTAAGGGCATACAAAACTGTCTAACAGCTCCCACTTGCACTTAGGTCCAATCAGATACTAGTCGGAGTCCCATGCTTTCCACGTATTTCTTAAACACTTTTTGTGATAGTGGCTTTGTCAATGGGTCTGCTACATTTTCCGCTGACGCTACCTTCTGAATCAGGACGTCCCCTCTACCAACAATCTCCCGCAGTACATGGTACTTCCTCTCGATGTACTTCGACTTCGAGTGGGATCGTGGCTCCTTAACCTGAGCTATAGCTCCATTGTTGTCACACAACAATGGGATGGGTGATGTGTTGGATGGAACTACTCCCAACTCGTGAACAAACTTCTTCATCCACACGGCTTCTTTGGCAGCCTCATTTGCGGCAATGTACTCGGCCTCGGTCGTGGAGTCTATAGTGGACCCCTGTTTGCTGCTTTTCCAGCAAACAGCACACAATCCTATCATGAAAACATATCCAGATGTAGACTTTCTATCATCTGGATCTGACTGGAAATCGGCATCTGTATACCCTTGGATCTCTAGTGAGCTACCATCGAATACTAGACAAAACTCTTTTGTCCTTCGAAGGTACTTAAGTATGTTTTTCACAACAGTCTAGTGCTCCTGCCCTGGGTTGGCCTGAAATCTGCTTACTACACTCATTGCCTGAGCAATGTCAGGACGAGTGCACAGCATGGCATACATGATGCTCCCTACGGCAAAGGCATAGGGAACGTCTTTCATGCCATCAATCTCCTTAGAAGTCTTGGGAGACATCTTCTTGGAGAGAGTGACTCCATGCCTAAAAGGAACATTTCCTTTCTTGGAGTTTTCCATGCTGTATCTTTTGACCATTTTGTCAATGTAAGCAGATTGGGATAATCCTATTATCTGCTTCGATCTATCTCTATAGAGTCGAAGACCCAGTATATAGGAGGCTTCTCCAAGATCTTTCATGGAGAATTACTGTGAAAGCCATACTTTCACTATATTTAACATTCCTACATCATTCCCAATGAGTAGAATGTCATCTACATACAGAACCAAGAAGGTAACCTTATCTCCACTGTACTAACTGTAAACACAGGGTTCATTCGGATTATGCTCGAAGTCAAACGATTTGACAGCAGAGTCAAAACGGATGTTCCAACTTCTAGAAACTTGCTTAAATCCATAAATGGATCTATTAAGTTTACATACCATGTTTTCCTGACCTGCAGCAATGAAGCATTGCGGCTGCTACATATAGATATCTTCAGTAAGATCTCCATTCAGGAATGCAGTTTTGACATCCATTTGCCAAATCTCATAATCATGGTATGCTGCGACAACTAGCAGGATCCTAATGGATTTAAGCATAGCCACAGGCGAAAAGGTCTCCTCATAATCAATGCCCTCTTTCTAAGTGTACCCTTTCGCCACCAAACGAGCTTTGAAGGTCTCAACTCTACCATCGGGGCCCTTCTTCCTCTTGTAAGTCCATTTGCAGCCGGTTGCTTTTACTCCGGAGGGTGGATTTACTAGAGTCCAGACTCCATTGGTCTCCATTGAGTCCATCTCTGCTCTCATGGCCTCCACCCACTTCTAGGAATCTATGTCCAACATAGCTTCCGCATAAGTCATGGGATCCTCCTCACTAGTCAAGGTTTCCACCAGGTAACTATCATGGTCATAACCATAACGGACTGGTGGCCTGGATACCCGAGTGGATCTTCTAGGTTGGTCACTACCTGGAACTTGTGGGACAACTCCCACTGCTCCTGAGCTCTCCTCATCAAGAACAATTTCCTGACGATGGGTGTCCAGGATGTAATCGGTCTCCAAGAATTGTGCATTTCAATTGCAGAACACTTTCTACTCACTTGGGTCATAGAATAGGTAACCTACAGAGCCTTTTAGGTAGCCTACAAATAGGCAATGACTGGTTTTGGATTCCAACTTGTCTGCACTCGTTCTTTAAACGTGTGCTGGACAACCCCAAATCTTCAAGTGTCTGACACTTGGTTTCTTTCTAGTCCAAAGTTCATATGGAGTATTCGGAACCGATTTGGTTGGAACCCGATTTAGCACATAAATCGTAGTCTCTAATGCGTAACCCCAAAAGGATGTGGGTAACTCTGAGTGTATGAGAAGCGACCGAACCATGTCCAATAAGGTCCTATTCCTCCTCTCTGAAACACTGTTATGTTGTGGTGTAGTAGGAGGAGCTAATTGTGATACTATCCCATTGTCCTTTAAGTAGTCCCTGAATTCGTCAGAGAGATACTCGCCACCTCGATCTGATTGAAGGGCCTTAATTTCTCTCCCTAACTGTTTCTCGACCTCTTGTCTAAACTCTTTGAACTTTTCAAAGGATTTAGACTTGTGTCTCATTTGGTCCTAACACTTTTGTGTCCAATAAGGTCCTATTCCTCCTCTTTGAACTTTTCAAAGGATGTACAAGCACAATTTCGTGTCCTAACACTCAGGGGACCACGTACATCAGTATGTATTAGGTCAAGTGTGCTTGTACATCTTTCAGGCTTACCGTTAAATGGCCGTTTCATCATCTTGCCTTGTAGGCAAGGCTCACAGGTGGGAAGATCTTCTACAGTTAGAAAATCCAAAGGACCATCCTTTACCAACCTTGTGATTCTGTCAACACCGATGTGGCCAAGTCGGTAATGCCACAGACACGTGGGATTAACTGTATCATGGGCTCTCTTCTTAGGGATTTCAGCCAACGTAGTTTCGGTTATGTTAGTTTCTAGAGAAGGATGTAGAACATAGAGACCGTTCTCCAGTTCCCCATATGCGATGAATCTGTTATTTCTTTTAAAAGTAACCGTATTGCCAAAGAAAACAGAATAACCATCTACACACTGTTTTGAGACAGAAATCAAATTTCTTCTTAAATTTTGTACATAAAGACACTCTTTCAGTACAATTGTTCCTTCTCTAAAAATTAACTCCACGGTTCCTATGGCCGCGGCTGCAACAGTTGCAGTAGTCCCCAAGTAGAGTGTGACTTCTCCTTCACTCAGCCTTCTGCTTACCTCGAACCCCTGCAATGAGTTACACGCATGAGTTGAAGCCCCGGAGTCAATACACCAGGACGCAGAAGCTACCAATAAATTGGTTTCTATAACACAAGTTTCAAAATTACCTTTCTTGGATTCCAGGTAGGCAGGACAGTTCCTTTTCCAGTGGCCGGTCTTCTTGCAGAAGTGACAGACATCCGATGCTTTGTCTTTCTTCTGCTTCTTACCCTTAGTGGCTTTCTTCTGAGGCTTCTTTGCCTTCCTCTTTCTCTTGTCTGTCTTGCTAGCTTCAACAAGCATAGCTACAGGCTCATCCTTTCTAATCAGTTCTTCTACTCTTTGCAACATATTGTTGAGCTCTTGCAAGCTGACTTTCAGCTTGTTCATGTTATAGTTCATGATGAACGGATTAAAGGAATGAGGCAAAGAATTAAGGATAGCATCTATCTGGGTCGCAAGGTCCAGCCCGGATCCAAGAGCCTCTAGTTCGTTGATGTACCCCATCATCCGAAGACAATGGTCGTGAACTTGTTAGCCCTTGGACATTTGTGCGGTCATGAACTGTTTCAAGACCTTTTGTCGAGTAGAACAATTCTGCTCTACATACATTGTCCTGAGACTGTCCAATATGTCCTTGGCAAGTTCGACCTGATCGAACTGCCTCTGTATTGGGTTGTCCAAAGAGGCAATGATGTAACACCGGGCAAGGGAGTTTTTCTCCTCCCAGTCCTGATAGTCTCTCCTTCGGGCCTCAGAAGCCCTGTCGCCCGAACGCTCCGGGGCAGGATTCTTTGCCATTTTGTCCAGCTTTTCAGAAGCCAGGACCAGCATAAGGTTCCTGTACCAGTCGGCATAGTTTGGGCCCTTAAACTTGTTGTCGTCAAGAAGCTTTGCAAAAGATCCGTTTGCCATTTTCTGATAAAAGAGCAAACAACAGTCCACAACCTAATTTGATTCATGTTCATTTCATAGATATGGATTTTAATCTACGATCCATTTCTATTTATTCATGTATGAGATTTCCCTCCTTTCTCAATGACGGAGACTACGGGTTGTCTCTGGAAATGTGGGAAATCACATAGGGTGCATGGAGCCAATTGTTTCAGCTGCATAACCCCACCACCTTTCTGTGAAGGATCATATCCACTCATCATATGAGTTTTCCCTTTGGCTTCTGTCAAACAAGGTTCAGAGCCATTTTCAGGTAAACATTTCTATCCAGTGAGTGCTTACCCATCATGTTCGTTAATGCCAAGGTACCGTGAGAGAGTTCCCATTTTCTGGTGAAGCCCCTCCCACATCGGTCTATGACGCCCCTATCATCTTATGAAACACTCAGACAAGCCCAACAGCAAATGGATAGCCCATTTTCTGGTGTGTTTCCTCATTACTGAAGGACTCATCCTCATGCTAATGATGGAAGGCCTTTAGAGAGTTCATCATATGTATCTCCCTATCACATGCACTCATATTAGTTGGAGGGAACAATTAATTACGCCCTAGTTTGGTTTAGGTCAAATCAAAGTGGCTCCCACTGACTTTCATAAAGTCAGATTTCGGTGGGCCTTAGATCGGCTAGGGTTCCGCATGCAACCTCTTGATGAGGTGTGGGGCCCACCACTGAGGGAGGTCATCCAATGATCAAAAGGGACACCATGGCAATGATGTGCATTCAGCCATGGTGTGCGCAAGAGCCACTGTCGAATGAGCATGGGCCAAGCACTTATGGCCCATGTACGCAGCACATCACACATCCAAACATCTCATGCAGGGATAAATTGATCCAATCAATTAATTATCTGTAAGGCCCATTGGAAGCCCTTTGTAAAACCATAACATTAACCATTAATATTATCTAGGTATATGGGCTGAATTAGGGTTACCCAGTTCGGCCCATATAGATTTATCCTTTGAAGTGGGCTTTTAGCAATTTTAACTATTAAAAAACTGGGCCTTTACAGGTTGGGCCGAATTATCCATTTAATTAAATATCAAACCTCAGGCCCATTAGTGGGAAAAATTAGGGCTGTCTTTTAGCCTTGATTAAACCCTAGATTTGATCCAAACAGTTTGAACCAATCTTGGTTTGAATGGGTCTAGGGCTGTTCGCACACGCCATCCTGCAAAACAGAGGTTAGATCACAATTTGCAGTTTCAGAGACTGCAAATCGCAGATAGCGAATGTCCCATCTACAAAATCTCCTTCTCTGTGAAATCTCCCTTTTTGCGTGCCATCTTCAATCCAAAAATAAAAATAAATAGAAGTCATATTTCTATTAATAATTACATCAGATCGAATGCATATACATTGAGTCTAAAAATAAAAAATTATTTACAGACCAAATGTAATAAATCAATAAACTGCAAATCTTGCAGTTCTCCCTGCGCAAACCAAGAATTCGATCTCCTCTTGTACGAACAGCCCATAAATCAAGAAAATCATAAAGAACTATTCTAAACAATAATCAGATTTATATAAAATTAATTTCAGAGTATTTGCCCATCAATTTTGGGAACAAATTTCCCGAAACCCATATCTGCGCAAATTGGGTAGAACGCATTCTCCCTATTTGCGCAGGTTCAGATCTGAAACAGAATGGTTCAAGATTTGAACCATGGCTCTGATACCACTGAAGGGATAGGATATCCATCACATGGATGCCCAAAGATTGCGGAATAAGGGGGCGAATTTCAAAAATTTTTCTCTCCCTTCAACTGGGAATTGAATTCCCTATTTAGAAAATCATATTTTCAATGATCATTCTTGAACCATAAACTGAACCAGATCTGAACCAAAAGGAGTAGGGAGGGATTATACCTAATACAAAGAAGCAGTATCTCCCAATTGAGGTGTTCACACCCAAGGAAGGATCCAAAATCTGCTCTAACTAAAAATGGCGAAGTGTAGGGTGAAACAGAATCAGCAGTGTTAAGAACTTGACCCTTCGCAAGAATCAACTGGGTGGCTTGTGAATACAACTCCAACCAATCTTTTCTCCAAAAGATTGGTATCAAGATCAAATCTTGATTTCTCCCAAGAACTGGAGATCGAAATGCTGGAGGCGGCGGCTGCAGGAAGGAGGCGGCAAGAGAGTATTTGCAAGGCGCAGAAATCTCTCTTCTTATAATCTCAGCTCTGAAGACAAAAGTGTATTGGTTGCATGTTTAAAGGTTTCCACACCATCCTCCTTTTATACTCTCAAAGGGATCAGCTCCTAATCCCATTAGGAGTTGCTAACCCAAATCATATTTGGATTAGAAGTCCCTTTAAGTGATAAGGGATAACCCTTATCTTATCTGCAGATTAGATCCACCATCTCCTAATCTAATTAGGAGGCTTCCAGATTTAAATCTTATTTAGATCTTGGACTCTCTAAGTGAATAGGGTCTGAGCCCAATCCTATTAGCTGATCCATCTCAGAATTCGCCCCTTTAAGTGACTAATCAAATTAGCGCAGTTCGAAATGGGCTAAAGGCCCCTTTAAGGTTATATATTCATTTAGCCTTCCAAACTGTTGCCTAGTTGAGCTTCCTTGTATGGCATGGGACCCAAACATTGATCTACACATCAGCCACATGGATTCGGCCAACCTTTGTTACAAGGCCTAGCCGAATACACTGTTATGGACAGTGCACCCCCTGAAAACCATCTCATGGTCTCTATGGGTCCAACACTTACCCTAAGTGGTCCCTGGGACAAGCCACCTTGTAACACCCAGGGACCGTGGGAAGATGCAAGATTAGCCCATCAGGTATTATCCTCAATGGTCTTACACTCAACCTCTCAGCCTATAATGATCATACACTGCTCGACAAAAGAGGACCTCTCCCTCGGCTGCAAGGAACAGTGTTGCACTCTCTGCTTATATGGATCCCAGGAATTAAAACCTTTTGCAAACCTTTTCGAAACCATAATATATATACTTTTATATCTCATATAAAATATATTTTGCAAAACAAATCTCAACGATTGAAATCGGCTACCGGAAGTCTTGGTTTCCATCAGTGAGAGTGCATCCCCGATCATTACCTTTGTCCGACAAAGGGGCAGATCCTGTCACTATGATCACCCACTCAGATGAATTCTCAGACTGTCCCAACATACTCAGGTTTTGACCCCCGCTAAGGATCTCACTGATTGGTATATCAAAGATAGCCCAATCCGACACCCAGTGCAGTATCATAATCGAGTCTAGGGGTCGGGTGTAACTTTCCAGTTTTGCCCATCAATCTCCAAGGTCCAGGGCAATACTAGAAATCTGGTCCAGTTCAAAGATTCAATTAATCCTACACTATATGTGCCTAGGGTCTCACCCTAGTAGCTGAGATAGGTCACCCCAACCGACTTGGTGGCACCACAGTGTCAGCATTGTTAGGATAGGTCTCCCCAGACTGACTCACTGGCTTTGAACATTCTAAATTAACACGAGTCTCATTAAGTGTCCAGTTTAAGGGTATTACACAGAAACATACCAAGGGAACATAAATCAAATATGTACTTTTATTCATTTACAATAAACTCATAAAGTACATCATTTTGATTGAAGCTAAGGGCATACAAAACTGTCTAACACTTGACGTATGTGGCAATCATCTCGTCTTCGGAGGGTTTAGGGTCGTTGAGGAATTCCATGACGATGAGCCAATGCTCATAGTCGCAGCCATCGAGGAGGATTGTCTCTTTAGGGAGATCCGGAGATCGGTTCTCTATCTTTTGTGGCGATTCTGCCGCCAATAGTCGGTATGGCTGAAAACAAAGAAAAAGAATAGGTGAAAAGAAACAAGGAGTAGGGGCAGGAGGAAAAGGTCATGGCGGCCAAGTAGTGAGCAGTGGAACATGTTGCTCAACCTTTTGAACACATAGAAAGAGGGTAGTCAACTATAAGTGGTAAAAAAAATTGTTAGAGTGGATAATAGGCACAGGGGCTTCTCATCATATGATGGGAAGCCTCAAGTCAATGAGAGACATAAAGAATGTCATTCCATGCTCTGTCGGGCTGGCAGATGGGAAAGCGACAATAGCAGAGAAAGAAGGCACAATTGCGCTGGACAATCATCTTAAACTAACTAATGTTTTATATGTGCCTAGTTTGAATTGCAATGTAATTTCTGTGTCGCAATTGATTGAGGAGTCGAATTGTGTTGTTCAATTCACTAATAAATTCTGTGTGATACAACACCGAACTACGAGGATGCTGATTGGATCGGGTGAGCAGCGAGAGGGACTCTATTATTTTCGGAGCATTGCATCAGCAAGAGCAATGAAGAGTAGAGGAGGACGTGTGATATTTGACATCAAAGGTTAGGGCATCCTTCTCATAAAATTGTTAAGTTGTTGCATTTTGTTAGTACTAGAAATAAGGATGATAGTATTAAGGTTTGTGATGTATTCTTCCGAGCTAAACAATGTTGAGAAGAGTTTGTTTCTAGTAACAATAAAGCATCCGATATTTTTTAGTTAATTCATTGTGATTTATGGGGTCCTTATAGAAATGCAACTTCTTGTGGTGTTCATTATTTCTTGACAATAGTAGATGATTTTTCTAGAGGTGTTTGGATTTATCTTCTGATTGATAAGATAGAACTGAAACAAGTTTTTTGAAATTTTTTTGCTATGGTTCAAAGGAAATTTAACAAACCTGTCAAAGTGATTCATATTGATAATGGAACTGAGTTTGTCTGCTTGGCTAGTTATTTTACTCAACATGGTATTATTCATCAAACTACTTGTGTCAGGACCTCTCAACAAAACGGGAGGGTTGAACGCAAACACCGCCACATACTTAATGTTGTACGGGCATTGCATTTTCAAGCTAGCATGCCTATTGATTTTTGGGGGGAATGTGTATTGACCACATGTTATTTGATCAATCGAACACCGTCCATTCTGTTGAAAGGAAAGACTCCCTATGAAGTTTTATTTGGGCGACCTCCTTCTTATGATAATGTGTGGGTTTTTTGTTGCTTGGCATATGCGCACAATCATGGACATGGAGGGGATAAATTTTTCAATCGAAGCAGACAATGTGTTTTTGTTGGGTATCCTTTTGGTAAGAAATGATAGAGCTTTTATGATTTAGAGTCTGGCACATTCTTTGCATCAAGAGACGTTATTTTTTTAGAGGATGAATTCCCTTATGCGACAGATGAGGTGTTGGTGTCGTCCACTGATTTACTAGGACAAGCAAATGGCGAGATGGAGATTGACCAGCAAGGTGAACTCGTTGAAGGAGTCCGTGTAGAAGAAGGAACCCGCATAGATCCAAATGCAAATGCTGGTGAACCCCTACATTCTTGTGTCGCCACCACAGAAAATGCAAGCGAAGACAGTCCTAACGTAAGGGGGGGTGGCGATGTTGAGCAACAACAGCACTCTGAATTTTACTTGGGGCGTGGGTATCGACAGAAACAGCAGTCCACAAGGTTGAGAGATTATGTGCTTCACACCACACAGTAATTGAGTCCCTCTCCACATCCCTTTGCAAACTCACTCGGCCAATCACATTCTGCAGGTAGTCCTTATCCCATTGATAACTATGTGAACTGTAACAATTTTTCTTGTCGACATTGCACTTTCTTGGCAGCTATTACTGCAAGAGTTGAACCTACTTCTTTTGCTGAGGCCGTAAAGGATGAAAAATGGAGGGATGCAATGCAGAAAGAAATACAGGCACTTGAAAATAATTAGACATGGACCGTGGAGCCTTTTCCATCTAGAAAATGTGCCATAGGATGCAAATGGGTGTATCAAATCAAGTATAATGCTAATGAGACAATGGAAAGATACAAAGCCCGTCTCGTGATTTTTGAGAACAAGCAAGTTGAGGGAATTGATTATAATGAAACTTTTGCCCCAGTTGCAAAAATGGTTACTGTCCGTATCTTTCTTGCTGTCGTAGCAATTAGAAATTGGGAGCTTCATCAAATGGATGTACATAATGCGTTCTTGCATGGTGACCTTCATGAGGAAGTCTACATACGAATGCCTCCTAGTTTTCAGTCAGATAAACCAGGTATGGTGTGTCGGTTGTCAAAATCTCTATATGGCTTGAAACAAGCACCGAGATGTTGGTTTGCTAAATTAACCACAACCTTGAAGACTATGGGTTTCAGCAATCATGTTCAGATTATTTCTTGTTCACCTTTCGTCGAGACAGGGTGCATGTGTTTGTTCTCATGTAAGTGGATGACATTATCGTGTTAGGTAATGATCGTATGGCAATTCAAGTCTTCAAGAAATATTTGAGTGACTACTTCCATATGAAAGACTTGGGATCATTGAAATATTTTTCTGTTTCAACAGGAATTTTTCTGTCTCAACGAAAGTATGCTTTGGATATTATCTCTGAAGTTGGATTACTTTGTGCAAAACCTGCTCCTTTTCCTTTGGAGCAGAATCACAATATCGCCTTGACAGATGGGCCTCTCTTATCTAACCCTGAGCAATATAGGCGCTTGGTGGGCAGGCTTATTTATCTCTCAGCAACTCGTCCAGAGTTGTCTTATTGCGTGCATGTTTTTTCCCAATTTATGCAGCAACCACAAGAAAGACATTGGGAGGTTGCATTGCGAGTGGTGCGCTACTTGAAAGAAAATTCTGGTCAAGGAATTCTCTTGCGTTCAGATTGTGACTTGCAGTTATATGCATAGTGTGATTCAGACTGGGCGAGTTGTCCTTTGTCCCAACGTTCTCTGCCTGGATGGTTTATTCTGCTTAGGAAATCGCCGATTTCCTGGAAAACTAAGAAACAACACACTGTGTCTCGTTCTTCAGTGGGAGCAGAGTATCGTTCTATGGCCACGACCACGTGTGAATTAAAATGGCTGAAGGGATTGTTATTGGCACTTGGATTTATGCATTCAAACCCAATGCACTTATATTGTGATAGTCAAGCAGCCTTGCATATTGCGGCAAACCTAGTGTTTCATGAGCGTACGAAACATATTGAAATTGGTTGCCATTTTGTACGTGATGAGATTCAAAATGGTTGCATTCGTCCTGCTTATGTGTCGACTACCGTTCAGCTGGCTGACATTTTTACAAAGGCACTGGGTCACAGAGAATTTGAAGACTTTCTCCGCAAGTTGGGCATTCACAATCTGCATGCTCCGACTTGAAGGGGGGTGTTAGGACTAGGAGTCTGTTCTCTTTGTATATCTCTTCTTTCCTTATCATGAATAGTTCAGATAGGATAGGAAAGATTGAGTCCCTATAAACTTGGGAGTTCTAGTTGCCATAAGCTTAGGTGTTCGGTGATTGTATTCATGTATATATATTTGAATACTCAATGAATAATAGATAGAAAAGAACCGAGCAGAAAAGCTCTAGTTTTACAAAGCTCCTTGAATGTGGCGGTCTTCACAATATCAGTCCAATGAGGAAGCTCCATCTTCCCCAATCGCTTGACATGAGCCGCATAAGCCTTAATGAACTCACGAGGGGAAACATCCTTCACTATTCTAGCAGCCTCCATGGCTGCAACTAGACCCTCAAGCTTCACCGAAGGTTGTCAGAAGCAAGTTTTCCTCTCTCAGAAAAAAAAAAAATTATACCTTCAGGTCCCTCACGGTTTCACTGCCGATAATGGTGGTGTGACAATGGACTCACCGCAGGTGGGCTTGGGCTTGGTCGTAGGCAAGTTGCCGCTGCAAGTGTTGCTGCAACTTGCAGAATCGCCAATGGTAGTGTTACTGCCACTGCAAACTCCCTACCTACTGCTGCAAGTCGCCCGCCGCTGCAAACTCGCCTACCACAACTTTTACTATTGGAGCCTAGAAGTGCTGCAAAATATGCTACCTGCCGCTACAAACTTGCTGTCGCCGATCGCCATTAATCACCGTTAGATGCCGGAGGTGCTTATTGGATTAATCTCATAAGAGATTAAATCCAATGGGTTTGATTGGTTAATTACATGCGAAATTGCACCTGCACACTTGATTGAAAAATTAGCTTTTCTCTTACAAAACCCAACTTTGAACTTGTCCCACATTGGAAAATTATATGCTTTGTTTTTAGTATTTTAATAGGAGCTGATTTACACTCCTTAGAAATAGTAGAGGAGAGTATGGAGGTTTGATACTGTGCAATGTGCGTGCGCATGTGTGCGGCACAATGAGGAGCTTTAGAGGCGCACTTTGCTCGCACCCGCGTGGCTCGTGAAGGGCGGCTTTGGTTTTGGTGCGATGCTTGATCACTATAGATGAGATCAACGGTCACAATTCGATTGGGTGTGATCAAGAGGCACAATTTAAAGTTAATAGTCATTAACTATTGTGACTGTTCAATGTGCCTTCTCTGAACCAACACCTACATTTTCTTCATACCTCTTCATAAACTATTTAAGGAGCATGAATCAGACTTCAAAAACACACATTTTCGAAATCCACTATCTCTCTCTCTCTCTTAGTCCGGTTTGCTACAGTCTCACAGAAACTCAATGAAACTAAGTGGGGGAAAATAACATTCTAAAGACAGTGACTTCAGACGCGCCTCAGAGCTTCTCCTCCAAAATTACAGTGACCCCATTTTTTAACAGTGTTGGCTGCCATAGGTGGTCGGTTGGGTGTGAGGGTTGAGAGGAGGGAAGGGTTAGAACGAAAATGAGGGTTCTAACCCTAAACATTCGATTTGGGATGGGATGTTAAAGTCATGTTATTTTTTGTTTTTTATTTTATTTAAAACAATGAAAATAAAAAGGATAACCCGCAAACCGTTACCTAGGTCGAACGGTTTAACAATCCAACCGCTCGGGTCAGCAGTTTTTTGACTTTTTCAACATTTTTAAGAAATTTTTGGTTTTTAGCATGACCAGACCTGGGGGGCTGACCGGTTACCGGTTTTTTCGGTCCAACCATCCGGTCCGATCCAGTTTTGAAAACCATGGGGATAACTCTCCTTGTTTGGGGGCCCACAGCCTACGTTGTTGAGAACGATTATGGACTGGACACGTTCACCCATTCACGCCCATGTCAATCTTTTTTATCAACTGTCATAAATCACACAATCGTGATATATAGTAACAGTCAATTGAATTTTTGTCACAAAATATTGATTTATAGAGACGGACAGTTGAATGTCCATCACAAAGTTAAAATCACAAGATCTCCATTTAGAGGATTTTTTTGTAATTATTGTTTAAAGCTTATTTATGTTTAAAATAACCCAATAAACCAGTCATTTGATTTGTTGAATTGATAGATCCGAACAATGGATCATAGGTTATATACATTTAGACATTTAGAAAATAATGTTTTAGTGAAATTCCATTTAAGTCCTAATTGGGATGATCCTAGATTGAGTTTTTATAGACTATTAATAGATTTTAGTGTTATTTAGGCTCGATGAGCCCACATTTTAGGCTTGATAACATATATTTGGGGCTTCCATTCAAGTTGGACCATATAAATTGATAAATTATATATAAAAAGATAAAATATTAATTTTATTTTATAATCAAAATTATAGAAAATGGATGGAAATTTTGATGTTCAATTATTTATTTGCAAAGAGAAAACTAGTGGGTAAATAAGCCCTAATCAACAAACAAATACTAATAAAATTATATATATATATATATATATATATATATATATATATATATATATATATATATATATATATATATATATATGAAGTTCTACAAAATTTTAAGGGATAGAAAGATGGTTGGTTTGGGCCCAACACAATGTTGACTTTGGGTTGGGTTAGGGCCGAAGAAATTTAGTTAGGGCTCGGGTTGGGGGTTTAGAACTTGGGGTTGGGTTCAACCCGACCTAATCCGACCTATCTTGCAGGGCTAATAATATGTATACACATTACATTATATTATATATTTTATACCATATATACTCTATATATACTATATATTATCCCGGTTCAAGTTCTAATAAGGTATCAACGATGATACCTAGTCGGTTTTATGAAACTAGGACCACTTCAGCAATTCTTCAATTGGATTGGCTAGTTCACTGATTTCCAACTTTATCATCTTTAGTTTCGGGGGCATGATCGAATTGACAAGTAGACCAATTCGTGGTCTGATTAACTATTTTGTATTATTAAATGTAGAGGTATACAACAAGTTGTCAAGACCTGTTAGATGGATATGGCATAAGTCTCATGAATTATCATGCTTTTATATGGAAAGAACATATTTGTAGAGTTGCAAACAATCCTTTAAGGCTATGATTGGTTTGAAGGAAAAGGTAGGGAAAGGAAAGGAAAGGTAGGGAAATCTGTACAAGGTTTGTTTTCCCTACCTTTTCCTATTTTTTCCTTCAAACCAAACACAACCTAAGTTCTAAAAATATGAAAGAGTCATAATTTGTATAACTTAGAAGTTAAAGAAGGCTAGGATGTGATTAGCTAGATGAGAACCAGATTAAAAGACACATGACAACACTTATACATTGTAAGATCAAAGGGTTGGTCCTGGTGTGGGCTAGGTCGAGTTGGATATCTAGGCTTGGTTGTATTGTAAAGCACTTAATTAATTAATAATAAGTATTTATAAATAAAATATTAACTAATAAAATTAAAATATTAATGAACTAATATAGTGATGAACTCATACCCGGGACAAGTCGTGATGAAATTCGATTAGCGCGAATCCGCGATAAATCTAAGACACGCGTGAATTTGTGATGAACCCCGAACACGCACAGATTTGCAATCAACCCTGAACATGTGTGGAGTTGCGATGAACCCGACACCATTACAGAACTGCAGAATCATAGTAGATCGGGAATAAATGTCAGTTACACATACGTCTTTAAATTACGTATGCAGGTTTAATGAAAGTACGCCCACCAAATGATGATGTCACCCATTCTATGTCATTATAATAGGGTCACATACGGAGAGAATCTGAAAGGGATAAGATTCTCTAATAATGATCCCTTAATAGTCAAACAAAAGGAAATATCTCTTTATCTAAAAGAAAATATCCTCTTTCCTAACAGGAAAGAACTTCTTCCTTGATAACCTTAACTTTCTCTCTATAAAAGGGGGAGAGCAATTCTTCCCTAGTGGACAACACAATCATAACTCTGACCCAGGGTTTCTCACAAGGGGATTCTCCTTTCTTTCTTTTGTTCCTCCCTCTTCCCTATGTCCTCTCCCTCTTTTGCTCGCCGCCATCTTCGAACCTTCAGAGACTAACTAACCTCCACCTTACCATGGTGATTACAATGGGCACCAATCACGAGTAGTAGCAAACATCAGAGAGGACTAAGTGAAGTGATTATCTTAAAAAAAGATACGATACTTAACCCGAAATAAAGCTAAGTTCATTAATTTCAAAAATAAGCTACAGTATCTTGATCCGGCACTGAATCCGAGTACTATAGCCTTGCAATTTGTTCTTCAAACTTGATGTGGATATGTTCTCTACTTTTGAGTTTGGTCTTCTCCACATTCTCACTATCGTTCTTTGGTGTCACAACTTGGGTGCCACATACCTAAACAACCTTGTCTTCCATGCACGTACGAAGCATATAGAAATTAGCTTTCATTTCATGTGTGAGCAAGTAGCTTGTAAGCCTCTCTCAATGCATTTTATCTCCACTAATGATCAAATTTTTGATATATTTACAAACCTTCTATTAGATCCTTGGTTTCATCTACTCTTTCGAGTTGACTTTGAGTTTCTTCCTATTACCTTATAGGAGGGCGACAATGATATTTACTCTAAGCCAAGCAGTCAATCTGAAAAGGATTCTTATGAACGATAAGATAATTGTTAAACAATGTATGCCCTTAACTCAAATCAAATTGATGTACACAATCATTTATTAATAAATGAATAAAGTACATTATTGTTTTATGTTCTTATTGGTGTGTTTCTGTGAATTACTCTTTAAATTGGACACTTATGAAACTCATATAAATTTTGAATGTTCCCAGCCATTGCATAAACTTGGGGAATTTATCCTTACAAGGCTAACACTAGTGTGTTGCTGAATTGGTGGAGCAACTTGTCTTAACTTCTAGGGTTATATCCCAAGCACATCTAGTAGGCATTTGGAAGAAACACTAGAGTCAAACCAATTTTCAATTACGCTTGGACCTTGGAGATAGATGGGAAAATCTAGAAAGTTGCACTTAACCCCAGACTTGATTATGATACTACATTAGGTTTTGGACTAAAATTGTCTTTGATATGCCAACTAGTGAGATCTATCAAGGGTCAAATATCTGGGTATGTTGGGGCAGTTTAAGAAATTACCTAGTTGGGTGATCATAATGATAGGATTGGCCCCTTTGTTAGACAAAATGAATATTAGGATTTACACTCTCTAATGGAAACCTAAACTGCCAGCAATGGATTTCAAGTATATTTGAAATCTGATTTGTAAAATGTATTATATGTTATATTACTATTTTATAAAAAAGGTTTGCAAAAAATTTTAATCTCAGGATCCATCCGAATAGAAAATGTGACTGCATTTTGTAGTCAGGAAAGATGTCCTTCCCTATAGGCAATGTTTTGATGATTATGGGCCAAATGGTTAGGTGTAAGAGACCATTAAAGAGTTAATTACTTTATAGGCTTTATCTTTCATAAGCCCATTATCCTTGGGTCTTCATAAGGTGGTTGAATCCAATGATCATTTATGTGTAAATGTTGGGCCCAAACTAAGGCCAAGCTGATTGGGTCAGGGATTTATTGCCCCAAAGCACTGAATTCAGCCTAACCTCTTCTAGAGGTGGGATCAAACCCTTATTGACTTGAATGAGGCCTTTATTGGTCCCACTCCATACAAAATTCAGGCCCAAAGTGATCATGCGACACCTTGGGATGTGAATCATTAAAGAAAATGGACCTAAGGCCCATTACTAATATGATTAGTTAAGAGCACATGACATGTGATTTGGGTCGAAAATGGGTATAGATCTAGGTATGGCACACACATTCTCTTAAGATAATTCTTATCAATTAAAGATAGTCCTAATCCAAATTTGATTTGGATAAACTCCTAACTAGGTTAGGAGAATGCTCCATATAAGAGACTAAGAGGGGAGGAGCAATTTAACCTAGTTCTCTCCAACCTCTTGCTCTCTTCTCTTCTCCATTGCCTCCTAGAAACACTAATTCAACCCAGTTATGATAGGGGATGATTTCCATCACTTCCCTAATTTTCACAAGAAAAAGCATCAAAGGATATCAGGTTCACACAACCACATCGATCCAAGAAAGTTGGGAACCGGTTTTGCTGAAATAGTGTTGCTGAATTGTTTTCAAATACACATTATGCCATATTCAGTTGAAGGTTGATTTTATGACTGATATTGAGTGTGGACTACCACTCCAAGAGATGCACACTATGGACTTCATATCAGGTATAATCAATTTTAATTTGGGTTTCAAATCTGGTCTGATTCAATGCAAAATCAATCTTCAAATTTTAGATTTCAAAATCACCGAAAAATTGGTTCCTGGGTCAGGTTACAAAATTTTCAAAATTCAGACAACCACTAAGCCTGGTTCAACCATGTCTAATATGATTTTTAACTCTTCCAACATTGGCATTAGAGCACTAGGTTCAATTCTTGGATTGAACCAAATTTGATTTGAAACAAATGTCAAATCGGCATGAACTAGTCTAGCTGATTTGACCTAGTCAATATATGAACAGAAAATTTGGTTCTCAGTTTGGAGCAAATGATATGAAATTTAGTCTTTATTTTTTCTAATATTATTTGGAATAGTTCTATGGTGGATTCATGAATTCTTGGGTTAAAAGTTTGTTAAAGATCAAATTCTTGGCAATTTTAATGCACACCATGTGGTTTTAATATTCCTGTTCTATAATTGATTCATTTTTTATTTTTTAAACAAAGTATATTAGGGTTTTTTCCTGATTTAAGCACCAATAATTAAGTTTTTCTAAATTTTCTTGCATTGGAAAACAAGTTGGAAAGTATGAAGGATGATGGTGTACAAGATTGATATGGAGATAGCAAATCGATGGATTCCTACAAATTGTCCAGATTAGATCCAAACCATCACACTCTCATCCTTATTTCTTTCATTCTACTATCTTGATGATTTGATTGTAAATTATACCTAAGAATTTTTAGATCATATTCTTTTGAATTGATGCATGTTTTGGGCACCAAACCTTAGGCTGATTTGACCTAGTTTTGGTCTACCATACTTGGGTCAAACATAGGGTTCTTTGGGGACTGTTAACAACCCCTTAGATCACTGATTAAGTGATCAATTTTGGAACTAGACCAGGGGTTTGATGGGCTATTGCACGGACTAATTCGGACCACACTTGTAAAACCTAGTTGGGTTTAGATTAAAACAAGATAAGCCTATTTCAGCATGAACTTCTATATGGAGGATCGAACTACATTTTGCAATTGGGCTCATATACCAAGTCAAATTTTATTGGATAAATGGATCCAATAATGCGCTAATAATGTGTTAATCTAAATTGATCTAGGTTTTATAAGCTTTAAGTTTATTCTTGATAAATTATGTGTGATGTATTATGTGAATGTGATTCGCACATGAGCCATAAATGCTTGGCTCATGTAAATACTTTATGTGGCTCTGTTTAACCATCGTGGCTGAATGCATGCCATTGTCATAATGTCCATGGATCAATGAATGATGTTTCACTTAATGGGCCCTTCTCTTTTTTTTTTTTCCTCTCCAAAGTTGGAACCACATAGGAGCCCTAGCCGATTCAGGGCTCACTTAAATCTAACTTTATGAAAGTTAGTGAGAACCACTATGGTAAGACCTAAAACTGAACTAGGGATTGATATAATTGTTCCATCATAAATGATATAGCTGCTAGATGATAGGAGATATCATAATACAACATCTTTAAATCACTTCCTTTATTAGCATGAAAACTAGTTAAGACACCATAAAATAGGGCTATCTATTTCATTAAGACAATTAGTTAACGGGAGAATGACGGATCAGCCCAAGGTCAGAATTTGTAGGCCCAAAGTACTGTTGGGGTAGGTGCCAGTTTGTAATTGATGCCAATTCACGAGCAGGTGTTGGTGCATAGAGTGTGGGTTTTTGCCATTTTGATTGTTTATAGCTCTGTAGTGGAAATCAGAAATCTACATTGAGCCTATCCGTACTTTTCTGTTAGTTGAATTGCTTCATTGGATGATAAGGGTGTCATAGACTAGTGAGAGGGGACTATTCTAAAATGGAAGACTATCTCACAGTACCTTGGGGCTCCCAATATGATGGACCAATACTTGCCAATTAGAAATGTTTAACATAAAATGGCTATGAACCTTGTCTAATAGAGGTCAAATGGAAAGATCATGAGACATGGGTGGATTCATGATCCTTCACAGAAAGTGATGGGGCTGTGCACCTAAAACAATTGGCCCCATGCATATTTGTGATTCTCTACATTTTTATAGATAAATAATCTCTCCATCATTGAGATAGAGGTAAATCTCAAAAATAAAGAAATGGAAATGGAATGTAAATAAAATTCCATTCTATGGTATATATAACATAAAACAATAATTAGGTCATAGACTAATTACTCGTGTAATTTGTAAAAAATGGAACATAAACTATTCTCTAAGTTCCTAAATGATAACACACCCAAAGAACCCAATGATAGACTGGGTTCACAACCTTTACTTGGTGCTTACATCAAAGAAACTAGGCAAAATTATCAACCAGAAAACCCCATAATGTCTTAGTAAAAGAGCCTTTGAGGCTAAAAGGTAGGAATATCAGGAATGGGAAGAGAAAAACTCTCTTGCCCGTTGTTACATCATAGCCTCATTAAACAAATCTATCCAGAGACAGTTCGATAAATAACAACTTGTAAAAAAATCTAGATAATTTAAAGCCATGTATGAGGAGCAGAATCATTTCACAACAAAAGGTCTTTGAACTTTTGATGACCACTAGGAGGTCTGAGAACCAACCAATTCATGACCATGTCATGAAGATTATAGGGCTCATAAATGAACTAGAGGCTCTTGGCTCTAAATTAGACGATGATACAAACATTGGTGTTAGCCTAAATTCCCTGCCCACGTCCTTTAATCAGTTTATCCTTAACTATAACATGAACAAATTAAAAGCTAGCATTCAAGAACTTTGCAATATGTTGTAAAAGGTTGAATAACTGATTAGAAAGGAAAAGCTATTAACCGTGCTTGTTGAAACAAGCAAATCTATCAGGAAGAAACATTAGGTCAAATAGAAAAGAGACAAGTCATTAGATAAGTGTCATTTCTACAAACAAATAGAGCATTGGAAGAGGAAGTATCCTCAACATCTGGAATCCCTTAAGAAGAAGAAAAAATGTATTTTCGAAACTCAAGTCATAAAGACTAATGTGCTGGTCACTTCTTCCTTGTAGTATATTAACTCTGGGGTCTACTTATGTATGTAACACTTTGCATGGGTTTAAAGAAAGCAAAAGGCTAAGTGATGACGAGATCGTGTTCTATATGGGTACATCTAAAACTGTTGTAGCTACTA
Source organism: Nelumbo lutea (assembly GCF_056320005.1). NCBI lineage: Eukaryota > Viridiplantae > Streptophyta > Magnoliopsida > Proteales > Nelumbonaceae > Nelumbo > Nelumbo lutea. The sequence goes on from NC_142690.1 coordinate 55,204,077, forward strand.
CTATAGGATCAATAGATTTAGTCTTTAGAGAAATGATTATTACAATTAAGTTGAATGAGGCTCATTACTAATATGATTAGTTAAGAGATCACGTGATAACTTAAGTTGTCATATGATTTAGATAAAAAATAGATATAGATATGGGTATGGAACACTCATTCTCTTAAGAAGATAATGTTTATCAATTAAAGATAAAGTCTTAATCCAAATTTGATTTTGATCAGCATCTAATTAGATTAAGAGAGTTCTCTATATAAGGGACTAAGAGGAGAGTAACATAATTCTCTCTAGTCCCTTTCTCTCCTCTTCTCCCTTGTCTTCTAGAAACCCTAATTGAACCCAATTATGATAGGAGTTGATTTCCATTAGTTCCCTATTGTGTTTTTTCAAGAAAAACATCAAAAGATATCAAATTCACACACTCACATCGATTTAAGCAAGTTGGGAACCAGTTTTGCTAAAATGGTATTGTTAAACCGTCTTCACATACACAGTGTCATCTTAAGTTGGAGGCCCATTTTGGGATTGATATTGAATACGAACTACCACTCTGCGAGTTGCACTCTATGGTCTTCGTATCAAGTATAATTAGTTTTAATTTGAGTTCCAAATCTGGTCTGGTTCAATTCAAGATTAAAAAATTCAACCAAACATTAAACTTGGTTCAGCCATGTCTAACCTAATTTCTAACCCTTCCAACATAACCTCATTTGTTGTACATTATTTATCTTTTGTTTTGTTTTTGAGAACTATAAATATTTATCTATTATGTTAGATAAATACAAGTACACTCGCCACATCTCACTTTGTTTGTGATTTCTGAAGCTCTTAATATTATAGATGTTATAACATGCATACACATAAATACATACAAATACATGCACATACATACATGTATTCTAAGATTATTTTGATGTAAAATAACTTTAAGAGATAATCGGTAACCATTTGTTATTTCTTTTAAATTCTTATATTTTTCACATTTTTATTTGAGGGAGTAATGTTTGAATCAAACTGTTAGATTTTTCTACCCATGACCCAATGCCCTATATGGTTTTATATCGTACCCAAGTTTAATCAACATTATTTTTCTAGGGGTGTTCATGTTCAGATTTGAAGAAGATTTTAGAACAAACCAGAAAACTATGTTTTAAGAAATTCTCAACCAAACCCAACCATTTTAGTATAGAAACTAACCTATTCTATTGCAGTTTGGTCTGATTTCTTTTACAGTTTGGGTTATTCTATTTGGCATAGTTGTGTTGTTGATTTAGCCAATGGTTTTTTGTAGGAAAATAGCTTAATGGTGAGATAGACCTACAATCATGGTCTGGTGATAGGTCAACCAATTCAATCAGCCAATTTGATCAAAATATGAAAAAGTATTGTTTTAAAAACCAATTGGAACTACATTACCCTTTGGCTCAAAAAAGTAAATTTGTGATTTCATAATAAATTAAATGATAAAAATCATATTATTTGTATATTGTACATGTCTTTAATATTATATGTTCGTCATGTTAAATGAAATATGTGATATAAATTAGAATTATTGTTATTAATAATGGAAATGGTTAGATATACAAAAGACTAAAAAAAGAGACTTAATGTTAGACCCATAATGCAATGATGAGTCAGATAGGTCAGTGGTTCAACCAACTAACAAAGGCAATAATTTTCTTGGTTTAGCAATAAAGTGGTTTAGATATCGATAAAAGCTTAGAAATTTATCTACCCAAATGATAGATCAATCAATCTGATTGTCCAATTCAAGTACAAATTAGAAGACATTGATATAAATTATTAGTAAGATTTGAAACTCTATGGGTTGAAAGAAAGGTTACAAATCCACCATTACTCAATGGGTTGTGAAAGATAATAAAATCACTATTGCTTTTACTATTGTTGTTGTTGTAATCTAAATTCCCGTGTGATATGCATATACACATTTACTAGTCATAAGAGTACTATTATTGGAGGATTTATCTTCATTAATGGGGTGTAGTTGTAATTGTTTCATTGTAGGTTTAATTATAAATATTCATTATTACCATCTTTTGCAATATTATTTTTCCTATTTATAAGCAAATAGGTCTTTGCCTACGAGCAATTGACAATGGATGAGGAATGTTAATAGTTAAGATTGTCAAATGGATATGGTGCCCTTTCATTTTCATTCCTTTCCCTAGACTTGGATAATATTGGAAGACTGTTTTATAACAAGAACAGTAGTCAAAATTATTCTTTAGATGCCTAGCTCTTATAAGTGTTGACTTGGTCAAAGTTACCCCAAATACATTTTTTAGTAGGTGCTATAACATACACTCATACATGTACATTTTTTGAGATGTAAGATAGCTTTAACAAATAATCAAGAGCCATTTATTGTTTCCTTAAGTTCTTATGTTTTTCACATTTTTATTAGAGGAAATGCCCTAAATGGTTTTATATCCTGCTCATGTCTAATCAACACTATTTTTCATGGTTTTCGAGCCATCATTGACCCAAATGGTCAAACCGTTCAGCCCGAAAATCGTCAAGGCAACCGATTCAATTTCACCCTTAACTCGTATCTTGGCCAAAACCATTGACTTGGTCAACAACCTACTGACCCAGGTGATCAAACCGTCAATCCACGTCAACCCGTTCAACTAGGACAATGATTTTGGTTGTTTTTTATTTTAACTTTTTTTTTTGTTTTTTAATTTAGAATAGGTTGTCCGTTCAAATTAGATGGTCGAATGGCTGACCCGGAAACTAGTGGCCAAAGTGGTTCCGATTCCAAGTCGATTTTTAAAACATTGTTATTTTCATTTTGATTTCATTTTTCTGTTTTTTCTATCTTTATATTTTTTTTCCTTTAGGAGGAGGGAGGAAGCAATTAAGGAGAGATGCTTTAAACTCATTATAATCTTTATTTTAATATTTATAAGTATATAAAAGTTAAGGCTATCAACAAAATCCTTTTAAGCACATCCATGTTCAATACTATACTAAGTAGGTGTTCTACAACATATGTTTGTTTTCACTGTTGCAATTTCAAGAAAATTAGGTCCAATAATGGTTTAGAAAAGTTTTACTTTCTTAAAACAAAAACACACAAAGTACATTCTTGATTGTACAGTGTCATTCAAATTTTTCAACAAAGGTAGAGACATAAATGCGTTCTTGGAGATCACCCTCTTAGGCTCTTACAAGTAGATAATTGTGTATAAGTCTTTTTGTGTTAGCATACTTGTATTAATTTTGGTTTATGAAGGAATTAATTAATTAGTCACCACACTCTCAATCTTTGGCCTCCTTCGATCACCTTGTAAGCTCACAAACTCAACCAAAAGCTCAACCTCTTCTGCAACCTAGGTACAAGTTAATGTACACTGCCTCGACAGTATACAGTATTCAATTAGCTTAGCCCTATAAAGTTGGACAATTTACAAGGAAACAATCATGATTCATGAAAAAAAAAATGCTGATTTTCTTTAAACATATTTAATTAAATTGTCCAAGTGATGTTCCAAAACATAAAGCTATAGACCAACTGATGGTGGCTCAGTTGATAAATTCTCTGGCAGAGACTTGGATTATTAGTATATTGGATGGGTTACCCCTCCATTTAGTAGTCCCATGAAGTAGAAAGGCCATAATCTAATGTTGGCCCATGATGTCTAGGGCTTTGGGAGGGGTAAAATGGATATGAACCTAACCTTTAACAATTTTTTTACACAAAGTAGTTGTTCTCATAACATGTCAATCAACACTAATTATCATGCCACTGCTTGACAAGGATATTTGCCTCAACAACAGAAATATGCACACCAAACATTTAATGAAAAAATAGACTAAAAGACATTTTAAGGAAAAAATAGAAGAGATAAAAGAGATAGACAAATAGAAATTTTAGAAGGGCTAAGGCCCAAAAGCCAAAAAATAGCTATAAAAAGGGAGTAGATCCTTAAAACAAGCAAAGAAAAAAGAACAAACTATCCACTCCACTTTCCATGCAAAACAACTTTCACTCCTTGATCCCTAGCATCTTAGTATCCCCAATTCCAAAGCTCTATAGTTCCCACCATGGTTTTCAAAACCGGACTGGATCGGATGGTCAGGCCAAAAAAATGGGAACTGGTGACCGGTTCTGCTTTACCCCAAAATCGTTATTTTGTCAAAAATCGTTGATTTGGTCAACAAACCACTAACCCGGGTGGTTGAACCATCCAACGGTTTTGACTGTTTTTTATTTTTTATTCTTTTTAATTTTTTATCAAAATGGGCCATCCATTTGGTTCGAACAGTCGGACTATTCAACCCGAGAACCGGACCCTGATCAATTCGTTGTCAGGTTCGGCTTTAAAAGCTTTGGTTCCTATTTCCTTTCCCTCCTTCAATCAACCCAACTAGCCCTTAGTCTTATTCTTATTCAATCTCCACTCCTTAATTGATTCCCTTAGCACAAGGGGGATCTGACCCTTTAGATACTCATCTAACTAAAACTGGCTCACCAGAGCCTAAAGTTGCCCAATTCTACACAAACTATACCTCAAGCATCACCTTTAAAGGTTCAAACCACCTTACCCAACCAAGACCTCTTACATAAAGAATCTCTTGTTTGTACCTTCGATTTAGTCAAGACTCAAGAGATGCCACCTAGAAGGATGATGTCTATCCATTATTAGGAAGCCCCAACCACCGAAGGTGCTATAGATGCCCCAACCTCGATGGAAGAAGTGGAACATTCCCACTAGGAAGAAGATGTTGGAGATCTATAAATCTAATTACACAAGGTGTACAAGCTCGAATATCACCTAGACTAGACTAAGGACAAGTTAGACATGTTAAATAATAAGTAAAACTGCTTTGAGCAACAAGTCCTAGAAGTCCTCTACCAAATACGAAGCACCCAACGACTTTCTCCCATCCAACAAACCTCAAATGTGGGCAGATCAGCCATGCCCTCCCTGGCTGCAATCAACTTGGAGTTACCTCACTCTTACAACCTTCCACCTCCACATATCTTGTCTAAAGACACTAGCTTGTCACTATGGACCCTAGATTATTATAGGGATAATTGCAATCCATGAGAAAATATGAGCTATTAGAGTGTTTGAAAGCAATGTTCAAAAAATCAACACGTATCAGCCTGTATCGGTCGATACATATCGTATTGAGAGTACCCCAATATGCCCCTACAGAGGATGTATCGGGGTTTTGACTAGTTCAAGGAGTGGAGGAACCTTAAACTGCACCCTGAACCGGATTTGAAAAAAAAATAGTAAAAATAAAGTGTCTGATATTGCCCAATACACCCTTATGGACGTATCGAGCATATCAATATTTAGAACCTTGCTTGAAAGTAAGTGATTTTTACACCCAAAAACCTTACTACCAAGGTACATTCCACCCTAGGCTTGATATCATTATGTCGGCCCCAACAGGACAATGCCGAAGAACACATAAGCAAGTTTGAAGGCGTGTTAGGCCTTTATGCTACAGATGGTGATTTGAAGGTGAGAGAGGTTTGCAAAACTCCCACAAGAAAGAGCATATCCATGGTTCAGTAACCTAGCACCCAACAACAACGTCCGTTCTTGGGACAACCTCCTTGAAAATTTTCTTGGCAAATGGTTCACCATGGAAAAACATTCTACCACAACTAATCTCTAGAATATGCGTCAGGGTAGCTCTGAGGACTTGGTAGTGATCCAATTTTAACAGGCAACACTACTAATGTATAAAGAGTACACCAAGGAAAAGAATAGTCACAATTACCCCCTTTCTCAATGTTTCGTATAACGTTTTGTTTTTTCAAAAACAATCGTCCATGTACTCGTGAACTCTTGTTTCAAAAATGGGGAATAATATCCACTCATAAAGTATAACATAATGACTCATTTTGCACTTAGTGATCCACACTCAGCAATTCACACTTACCCTATGTTTGGTTTGAAGGAAAAAGTAGGGTTCCTTACATTTTCCTTCAAACCAAATATAGCTTTAGTGATTTGTTCAAGCAAATCACAGCCAAAGATTCACACACAAAAAGTCGACTCTAACAGGCGATGCTCAATAGTGTGAGCATGTCTCCTCATTGAGCTAGCGGGTAATGTAAGAGCATTAGGCTCTCTTATTCGCTAGGTCATGCAAACATACATGCATGGCCACTTGGCCGGGATTAAGAAACATGCATCACACTACTATATATCTTTCAAATGTATCGACTAACACTAATTAGCGTGCCACGATTTTCCTCGACAATAGAACACACCTTTCTTAAAAATATGCGAATTGGGATTACTCCTCACAGAGTGCACCTCACAGGTACATCCCATCGTGCATTGGGATACCTTCCATGAATAATAACACATAAGTACAGGAGGCTGTTGTGAGAAGCGTTGTGTGAGGAGCAGATTCAGCCTCGAAATATGCACAATTGACATTCAATAAAAAAAAATTAAAAGACATTTTAAGCAAAAGAAAAAAGAGAAAGAAACAGACAATTAGAAATTTTAGAAGGGCTCATGCCCGATAGCCATAGAACGGGTATAGAAAGGGAGTAGATCCTCAAACAAACACAAGAAAGGAGAACAAACTCTCCACTTTATTCTCTAGGCAATATAACCTTTAGCCTTTAAATCCCAACATCTTTATCCTTGATCCCAAAGCTCTAGGTCTTGCTTCCTCTCCCTATTTATCCAAGGTCTTCTCACAGTCCCCAATCCCTGGGGGTTACTTTCAATAAGCTCAACCAGTTCCCCTAAAACGACAACAGAGATTTGGGGTCCATTTGGTTTGCAGTCGGAATCAGAATTAGAATTGGAATCGAAATCCTCCGAAATTAGAATGGTCCATTCCCATAGTCTGTTTGGTTCAGATAGGAATGGAAATAGGAATTAGAATCAACAAGAATGATATTTCATTTCCAAGGGAAGGGTAGGGAATGGCCATTCCCTCAAATGGGGTACTGCCATTCTAGTAGGAATGGGAATGGGATTCCAATTCCACCCAAGCAAACAATTGGAATTGTTGGGAATAATTCTTATATTTTCTCCTTATACAAATCAAGGAGATTTTAACAACAAATAACAAATATGTAGTAATGAAACATATAGTCAAACACAAAACAAACAACAATAGTAGGTGCCAAGATTTACATGGAAAACCCCTCAACGTGAGGGTAAAAACCATGGGACCTTAATCCAAATCATCCACTATCAGTAATAGTAATGGGATACAATGTTTTTATATCTAGTCACAACTAGATGATGAACATCAAGAAGGTTCTTGGATTCTGATGTAATCGTTTCTGCTCACGTATCATTTTTTGGCTAAGTACTTCGTCACCTCATCTGCTCCCAAGTGGTCGATGACTCAGAGGCTGAAGTGGAGCTTCCTAGCATGGCGCAGCCCAGATGCTCCCTGTAAGAACTGATTTGGCTACCAGCAACGACGGGAACTGAACTGGCTACTCCCAAGCTAGAGATGATCTGCTCATCTTTGTAGGCGGCGGGAGCTAGTTGATCTGCAAGAACTGAATCAGAGAGCCCGGGGGTGTATACCCGGCAAAGTCACTCCGATGGCTAAGTCAGCACTTAGTAGGGAGCTGAGAATGATATTAGAGAATGAGGGAGCTAGAGAGTAGGGGTTGCCACCCCATTTTCTCACCCCCCTTCGCCCCTTGGGGGTGAGGTCTTTATATACTAGAGTCCTCATGGGTTTGGTGGAGCAGTTCCTGGATTCCTGCTGTGATGGGCAACTAGTAAGGTTGCCCATTTCCACCTAAATCGGGGAGTGGGTAAGCTAATACAGTTGTTACAAGTCATAATCCCGTAAAACGCAGGGTATGGTGGTGAGCTCCTCGGGGTTGTCATACGGTGGTCGGTCTGACTAAGAGGCGAGCTGCCTATAAGTGGCGAGCTGCTTGTGAAGAGCCGAGTTGCTTGGTGGCGAGTTGTCTGTAAGGTGCCAAGCTGCACGATGGTGAGATGTCTGTGGTTAGCTGTCTATGGCGAGCTGCCTGTAAGTGCCAGGTTGTTTGTAAATGTCAGGCGTCATAATGTCATCGGAGGGCCAAATCCACCCTCATCATTTGCCCCCCCCCCTCCCAAGCTGAAAGTAACTCGGCGAAGGGAGTAGATTTCTCCTTTTGGCCCATAATTCGACGAGTTCATAAGCACTGATTTAGGTTCTGGGAGCTGCTTGGAAACAAGTTGCCCGTAAGGTGACGAGGTCTCTGCCAGTGAGGTACTTTAGCCCTTAGGCTCTAGGAGTGACTTATAGTCTACTCTCCTTGACTTTGCCCATGCCGACGAGGTGGCTGGGTCTTGTGAAGTATTGTATCCCTTAGGCTTTGGGAGCGACTTGTAGTCCACTCCTGGACTTTGCCCATGTCAAAGAGGCGACTGGGTCTTATGTAGTATTGTAGCCCATAGGCTTTGGGAGCGACTAGTAGTCCACTCCTAGACTTTGCCCATGTCGAAGAGGCGATTGGGTCTTATGTAGTATTGAGGTCTCTGCCTGTGAAGTGCTGGGCTGACCAGGTGTCGAGCTACCTATGAGGTGCTGGGCTGACCAGGTGCCGAGCTGCCTGTGAGGTGTAGGGCTGACCAAGTGTCGGGCAGCCTATGAGGCACCGGGCTAACCAGGTGTTGAGCTGGATTAATGAGCTTCGTTGCTCTTTAGAGACCTGCAAGGAACTAAATGTCAGAGGACCCGGGGTGGCTAACCCGGTGAGGTCACTCCGATGGCTAAGTCAGTACTCTCATAGTAGACTGCGAGCTAAAAATCACAATCTGAGAGCTAGAACTTGCTTACTTGCTTCGGTAGTTGGTGGCTTTATACAGGCATTATTTGGCGCAGGCTTCACGCACCATATCCGAGATTTTCGCGAGATCGTCTAAGTGCTTGGATATGCATGCCAAATTTGTCGGCGAGAACGTCTTGCAGGTCGCTAGGTTGAAACATGTGCCAGGTCGCCAGGTCGCGCCTGGGCCAGGCTGCTAGGTCGTGCCTGGGCCAGGCCGCTAGGAAATCGGGTGGGCACCTTAGAGCTATGTCTGCGCTGCATCAGCCTCGTGGCGCCGGTCACCCACTCCTACAAGAAGCCACTAGGAACTCAACCTTTGGGGGTAGTATCACTAACTTTAGGTCGCCAGCTCACACGGGAGCCTTGGAAGGCTCGACCAGCAAGGGTGCCCATGTAGTCTGTTGGCCACCAACTCCCGCGGAAGCCACAAAGAGCTCATCTTTGTAGAAGGGACCTCGCGAAGAGGACTGGTGATGTTTTATCTAAACTTAAAGTAAAGTTGGTAGAGCTGCTTAGTCTGTTAGCTCCCTGCATAGTCTTTGAGTTCATAAAAAAAGGAAACTATAAAGCGAGAGCTTCAATTTCTAAAAAGTGAGGGCATAGCTTTCTGAAAGAAGAGGACTTAGCTTTTTGTAGGATGAGAACTTAGCTTTTGGTAGGATGAGAATTTAGCTTTTTGTAGCAGGTTCCCACAAACGGCGCCAATTGATGTAACCGTTTCTGGTCACGTATCATTTTTGCCTAAGTACCTCATCACCTTGTCTGCTCCCAAGTGGTTGATGACTCGGAGGCTGAAGTGGAGCTCCCTAGCGTGGCGTAGCCCAGATGCTCCCTACAGGAACTGGTCTAGCAACTAGCAACGATGGGAACTGAACCGGATACTCCCAAGCTGGAGATGATCTACAAGAACTAAATCAGAGAGCTCAGGGGTGTATACCCGATGAAGTCACTCCGATGGCTAAGCCAGCACTTAGTAGGGAGCTGAGAATGATATTAGAGAATGATAGATCTAGAGAGCAAGGGTTACCACCTCATTTTTTCGCCCCCCCTTTGCCCCTTGGGGTGAGGTCTTTATATACTGGAGTCCTCGTGGGTTTGGTGGAGTAGTTCCTAGAGTCCTACTGTGATGAGACCTGCTTTCATGTTAGGTGGGCATAAAGCCACCAATCGGTAAGGTTGCCCATTTCTGCCTAAATCAGGGAGTGGGTGAGATAATACAACCGTTACAAGTCACAATCCCATAAAACATGGGGTACGGTGGTGAGCTCCTCGGGGTTGTCATACTGTGGTCGGTCTGACTATGAGGCGAGCTGCCCGTAAGTGGTGAGCTGCCTAGTGGCAATCTATCTGTAGGTGCCCTTGGTGGCGAGCTGCCTGGTGGCGAGTCCTTCTTCAACATGTTAATCTTGCTTATGTCCTGCCCAACAATCAACATATCATCAACATAGAGTAAGAGAATGATAAAATCATCATTATAATATTTCTTAATGAATACACAATAATCTATAGTTGTTTTCTTGTACCCATTATCCACCTAAAAGGGCTTTGATTTCTTGTGCCACTACCTAGGTTTTTTTCTTAACCCGTACAAGCTATTTCTTAGCTTACAAGCCATGTGTTTTTTTCCCTTGACTTCAAACCCTTTCGGTTGCTCCATGTAGATGTTTTCTTCCAAATCACCATGAAGAAATGTAGTTTTAACATCAAGCTACTCAACCTCTAAATTCATACTTGTTGTTAGGCCTAATACTACTCTGATTGATAACATCTTCACAAATTGATAGAAAATTTTGTCAAAATCAATGCCCCTTTTTTTTACCAAAGCCTTTCACAACCAACATTGCTTTGTACCTTGGTTGTGAGCCTTTTTCTTATGTTTTCAACCTAAATACCCATATGTTCTTGAGTGCCTTTTTACCTTTTTGGTAAATCCACCAAGTCAAGTGCAGTTCTTATGCAATGAATCTAGTTCTTCTTGCATAGCTTTCAACCATTTTCCTTTTTCTTTACTTTCTACAGCTTCCTCATAACACTGTGGTTCACCTACATCACTGAGCATAACTTACTTGTGAGGAGAGTATTTTTTTTATGGAACTCATTCCCTAGTAGACCTTCTCAATTGTGGTTCTTCTTGAGTTTAAGGTTGTTCTTGTGGTACTTAATGAGCTTCTATGGGTTATTCCCCCTCTTCATGATGATCAACATCACCTAAGTTACCACCTGAAGTGTACCATCATCAACTACATTATCTTGTAAATCTTCTTTGTTTTCACCATGCATAATAGAGGAAGGAACCAGATCCAAATTAGCCAAACTTTCAAGCTTTGATTGTGACTTTGCAATGTTCTCAAGTTCAACTATTTGATCTTCAAGAAAGATCATATCTCTACTTCTTATTAGCTTCTTGTCAACTAGATTCCATAACCTGTACCCAAAATTTTCATCTGCACAACCCAAGAAAATGCATTGCTTGAACTTTCCATCAAGCTTGGACCTTTTATCTTTGGGAATATGTATAAATGCCTTGCAACCAAATACCCGTAGGTGGTCATATGAGACATCTCTCATTGTCCACACCTTTTTTGGCACATCTCTATCCAAAACAATTGAAGGAGACAAGTCAATTAAGTAACAAGCGGTACGCATTGCCTCTCCCCAAAAAGATCTTGGCAATTTATCATGTGAAAGTACACACCTAACTCCTTCCTTAATGGTGTGGTTCATCTGTTCAGCCACACCATTATGTTGTGGAGTCTTGGGAACTGACTGTCAAATATCATGGTTTTTGCAATATTCCTCAAATGGACCAATGTATTCACCTCCATTGTCTGTACGGATGCATTTGATGAGTTTTTCTATTTCTCTCTCGACTCTAGCATGAAAATGTTTAAATATCTCCAATACCTCATTTTTATGTTTCATGGTATATGCTCATACTTTTCTAGATGCATCATCAATGAATGTAACAAAATAAGAGGCACCACCAAGAGACTTGGCTTTCATGTCATATACATTGGAATAAATCAATTCTAAAACATTTTGCTTTCTATGAGGAGGATTTCTTTGAAGAAAAAATTCTATATTGTTTACCAGCAAAACAATGAACACATGAATCTAAATGCGTACCTTTCAAGCCCGGGATGAGTTGTTTCTTGGCAAGAACTTGAAGTCCTTTTCACTTATGTGACCAAACAGCTTTGCCATAGGTTGGAGGAGTCTTTTTCTATAACATTCAGCTGCCTCTTATATAACTGAGCTTTCATTCTGTAAAGAATACAACATATTCACCATTTTGCCATTACAAGAGATCCTTTGGTGGGCTTCCATTTTCCTTCACCAAAATTGTTGTTGTTGACTTTTCCATCTAATTTTCCTACAAATATTATGTTGAAGCAATGATCCGATACGTGCCTTACATCCTTGAGAACCAATTTACAACCAACATCGGTTTCTATTTGAGCATCATCTAACCTCATAATTTTTTTGTGTAGTTATTACACATTTTTACTATACCAAAATCACATAATTTGTAAGTAGTAAAGAGTTCCTTGTGTGGAGTAGCATAGTATGACGCACTAGTGTCAATAATCCAATCTATGTCTTGGTATGTAAGGCTAAAACAAGACTCTTCACATCCCACAAAAATCATAACCTCCCCATCTAAAACAGTTGCAGTCACATCCTTTCCTTTTTTTCTTTTCACATTTTACTTTCTTTTTGTCACTTTTAATTTTATGCATTCTCTTGAAGTGTCCCGTCTTATTGCAATAATGGCAAGTGATATCTTTTTTTAACTTGGATTTACCTCTAGACTTGTCACGGTTATATAGACCTCAGCTTGTACTTCTATGTCGACTTTCTGTAAAAAGTGCATTTGATATACTAGTGTCCAATGATTTTCTTTTAATTTCCTCATCGAGCAAACTGCTTCTTACCATATTCATTATGACTTTTCCTTCGGGTGCAGAGTTGCTAAGAGACACCACAAACGTCTCCCAACATTCCGGCAATGAACTCAATAATAATAAGGCTTGGAACTCATCATCCAACACTATTTTCATTAAAGCCTACTGATATACATCATGTTGCATCTGGTTCAAGTATTCGATAATGGACAAACCCTCCTTATACTTCAAATTTACGAGCTTTCTTATTAAGAAAGCCTTATTGCCGATGGTTTTCTTCTCATACAACTCTTTCCAACTTGTTCCAAAGAGGAATGGTTGAAGTTTCATTTGCCACAAGATGATAAGTATTGTCACCCAACCATTGTCGGATGCATGCAACAACTTTTAAGTCAAGAATTTCCCATTGGTCACTTGACATATCCTTGGGCTTGCCTTGTTTACCTTTCAATGGTGCATACAAGTCTTTGGAGAGCAACATATCTTTCATCTTTGATTTCCAAATAGACCGATTGCTTTCATTCAATGAAATCATCCTAACCGAATTTCCTTCCATGATTTGCACAAGAACCAAGACCTAATACCACTTTGTTGGAAATAATTCCTATATTTTCTTCTTATGCAAATCAAAGAGATTTTAACAACAAATAGCAGATATATAGTAAAGAAACATACAGTCAAACACAAAATGAATAACAATGGTAGGTACCGAGATTTACGTGGAAAACCCCTCAATGTGAGAGTAAAAACCACGGGACTAAAATCCAAATCATCCACTATCAGCAATAATAATGGGATACAATGTTTTTCTATCTAGTCACAACTAAATGAGGAACATCAAGAAGGTCCTTGGATTCCAACAACAAAAAATATCAATAAAATAGATAGCAAACATGAAATCTCTCACCAAAGGTGGAAGCACAACAATGGAAACAAAAATAGATGCTGAAAACTGATTTGTCTTCTTCGTTTCAGCCCTTGTAAATCTCCATCTTTCCAAACCCTTCTTCTCAAAATCCCTTTTTTATTTTCTGATATTTGCTAGAGAGTTGTTAGAATTGAGAGAGTGGAGAGTGAGCTCTCTCCAATTCGTTGGTAGCCAAAAGACATATTGATTTGCAAGACAAACCAAAGAATACAAAAGACCATTTTTCTTGATTTCTCCTTTTTGTCCTTTTCACTTTTATTTCATTTTGTCTTTATGATTTGTGGGTCCCACCTTATGAGGAGGACAATCCAACAAGAATAGGAATAGCCCATTCTAATTCCGATTCAAGACCCCTATTCCTGCAAATCAAACAAGGTCTTGATCCTCCAAACACTCACCCACTTGTGTTTGGCACCATTGTTCCTTTTACCTAAAATGTTTTTGAGTTGATCAAATACAAATTAGCATACAATTGTTTTTTGAGGCTGGTTGAAACAAGCATACCTTAAAAATGCATGCGTGGGAGGTTTGTAATGGTACCAAAATACAACCACCTTAGATAATGTTGGGAGTAGAAAGATAAAATGGGTAATCTATTGTATCATCGATTTTGTTGGGTTAGTCTTCTTACTAACATTCAAGTGGTTATGATATTAAATACTTTATTGAACGTGTTTAAAAATGATCTTAATCGATGTGATGAAAGAAACAAAGCCCCTGGTTGACAGAGATTGTAGGATCCAGAATCAAAACCATACAGCTAGAAAAAAAAAAAAAAAACCGAAGTGATCTCACAAGGTTAGGTAACTGATCAAACGTTAAGACTAGAGACCCAACCAAAAAGCAAATCCCAGTGTTTTGACTTTTGAATTTAAAACAAATGGGGATAATTTCCTTGTTTCTTTGGTGACCATATGAAAATGCTAGGACCATGGTCACAGCAGATGTGAGCTCGTCTGATATGATGCAAAGGGCCCAAGTCTAAATGAACTTCAATAGTAATGGAACAAAAAAGCGAATATAGTGTTTTGAATTAAGAAAGAAAATGGGATTAATTACTAGCCAGGACTATGGTCACATCAGATGTAAGCCTTTTTAATCTGATGCAAAGGAGCTAAATCTTGAATGAAACTTCAACAGATTACAAATGCAAAGGACCTAAATCGTTTCTAAGTACCGATATGATACCGCCGATATACGACCCAACCAAAATGTAAATACTAGTGTTTTGAATTTAAATAAATGGAAATCATTTCCTCGTTTTATTGGCAATCGTAAGAAAAAGCTAGGGCCATGGTAGCCCTTCTTATCTGATGCAAACAGCATAACTCTTGAATAGATTTCAACAGATTGAGAAATATATATGGATACACCATCGACCCAACCAAAAGGCAAATCCCAGTGTTTTGAGTTCAGAACAATGGGGATCATTTCTATGTTTTATTGGTGGTTGTTAAAAAAAATGCTATTATGCTATGACCATGGTCGCAGCAAGTGTGAGCTCTTCTGGTCTGATGCAAAGTCTAGAATGAATTTCAACAGATTGCTGACAGTGCATGAATATGATTGGATGGTAGTAGGAGATTTTAATAAAATCCCTATCAATATGTCTTTTTTACTATTCATAGGCTTGATGAATGTATTTTCTTTCTTTCTTTCTTTCGTATTACATAACTAGCATTACATAACTCGGTGTTTTTTTTAGATTTTTTTTCAAATCTAATTCAGAGGGGCTGGTTTAAGGTTCATGTACCCCCTGAACCGGTCAAAACCCCGATATACCCTCTGTAAGAGTGTATTGGGAAGCTCCCAATATGATACGTATCGGCCGATATTGTGAACCTTGGTTGGAACAATGCAAGGTGCACTTGTGGCCCACTGGCCATGCAATGGAGAGCCAGTGGTTCCGTGGGTTTAATTCCGTGCTTCCTAATTTGGAGGGGTGCCAACTGACCATCAACTAATAGGTCATTAATAGTTGAAGTAAGAACTTATGAAGAGAGTTGAGACTTTCTCAACAAAAGTTTGATTGGTGGTTGCTAATTCTATTTGGGAATGAGACTCTACTACCATGCCCACCCCTATGTTTTGAGAAAAAAGATAACTTATATCAAACTTGAATAAAGCAAGATCAGTAAGGTATTATATTTGCACTATACCCAAAAAAAAAAAAAATCCCAAGCCAGATTTTGCCAACCCATCAGCCAAATGATTGAGATTCCTTGGGATTCATCTGAAACTACATGAAAAGGAGGCCATTTCATAGATTTCGTGCAAGAAATTGGACAATCTGTAAAGTCCTGAACCCTGTTCTTTATCCCATGCCATTTAATGGCATATCTAGAGTCACCTCCCAAGGAAAGGGAGTTAAGATCCTTGGCAATTCTTAGTCATTGTAAGACAGCACGAATTTCAGCTTCAGATGGATCCCCTGCTGTGGTGGTCCACTAAAAACCCAGCATAAGTCCCTACAAGAGATGTATAACAGACCACCAATGCCCACAGCTAAGTGGAAATTAAGCTCTCTCCTTAAGCTTCCATTAAAATGGACAATGAAATCACTCAACTGTCTTGGAAGGAGATTATAAGGGGCTCAGCAGGAGAAGTTTGCAAGTAATCCAACCACCATCTATGCAGGTCCCCAAAATTCATTCCAGCAAAAGACTGTAACTTCTGATAATTAATGAACTCACCAATAGAATTAGGAGCCCAGCTGTAACTGCCTCCATAAATCTAGTACAAGCTTCTAGCCACATGGCAATTGATAAACAGGTAACCAATGGACTACCCATCACTTGGAAACATAATGCAAACATGAGGAGATAAAAAGTTCTCCCAGCTCTCCCTATCCTTTTTCTCTGGATGATGTCAAAAGTATTCAGCCTTCCCCAAGCTACCTCTGAAATGACTCTGAAATGAAGGAGACTCTAGGGGAGAACTAAAGAGATCTAAATCCTGTTAGCCTGAGGAGTAGTGGAGCTGGAAGTGGAAACAAGCTGGTGGAAGAAAGACTTGGTGGTAAAGGTGCCATTTGGGGTTAGGAACCAGATTAGCTTGTCTGGGAAAGAGGTTGAAATAAAGACCTCTGAGAGCTGGGAGATGAGGGAGGAAGCTTCTTCAATCTCTGAGTCTTTCACGCCTGCCCCGATTTCTGCTAAACAATTTAGAAACAAAGCTAGAAAATAAAATAAACAATGATTTGGTTACTTGTTTGGAAAGAGTAAAGTAATACATTATTTGTGAAAAAATGAGGTGTCTACAAAATGCCCTATGAATTATTTAAGATAAGGGCTCTTGATTAGAATCTCAAGTTTGAATTGGAAGGTCCCACATAGGCCCCTTCTAATACCATTGGATTATTTTTAGGCATGAGGCCATGCAAAAATGGGCTAATGCAAAAGAGATGTTTGGGAACTTGATCTTGTAAAAGAGGTCCATTATTGGAATAAAAATTTTGATGTCAATAGCTGCTTGTTTACCCATTTAGTTGCATAATATTGACAGAGACCCAAAAAGAACTAATTGCTGGTTAGGTGTAAGAACAACCGTGAGCATTACCATGTATACCCTAATGCAAGTGTGGCTGGGCACTAAAAGAAGCAAAATCATATTTCAGTCTTTGTAGGAATCAATCACCATAGCTTTCAATACTTGACCACCCTTGATCAGCTTGTAATTTCACAAACTCAGCCAAAAGCTTAATCTCTTCATCTTGTAGCCTGGGTCCAAATGTACACTGTCCCCTTGGTGCGCAATTCTCACCAAATCCCTGCAGAACAGATAGACTAGATAATTTGCAAACAAATAGTAATGTGATTACATGTAGATAATGTTGGAGTATAGCAAAACTTACTGGCATTCTTCCTTTTCCATAATATGTGATCTTGTATAACTCCTCTTCCTTATCAACATCGTTTCTGCATTGCACCAGAAAAAACCCAAATTATTTCAATGTTCAACCATGAAAAGAAGAAGTATCAGTTTGAACTTTGCTTTTCACCTTTGAAGGTCTTGTAAAAAAAGTGTTGCACCCTGAGAAGATGGTCTGAATTAGAACTAAATGAATTGAAAGAACATAAAGGATCCAATTCATTTAAAGGGTTAACTGATGAGATGACTCACAGGCTGAATTATGTTTCCACCTCCATCATGACAGCCAATACAGGCTCGGCGAAACAACGTCGCTCCTCTTTGAACATCTGTAAGCTGTCCAAGTGATGCTGCACCATGAAAAAGCCAAGAAAGAACAATCATGTAAGGAAAAAAGAGAGAAAAAAATAAAACAAGGTTTCTAATTTTTACTTACATGATTATCTGAAGAAATTAAAATTAGTGAGTTTCTTTTGTAAGAATCTGATTATGTACTGGCTCTACTAGTTTGTCCTTTATCCATATTATCCTCTATAAACAATGGAACAAACTCTGATCATGACTTTGAATAACAACACATATATGGTAGATTCAATTTCAACGGGATCCTTGTATTAAGAAATTGAAATTTAAAGGTTCCTGCATGTTAATGAAATAATTTCTGTCTGGGCCCAAAACCAAGTAGCTCATTTGATGGACATCACACATTCCAAAGCAAAAGGTTGTAGACATGTAGTGTTGCATGTAAAGGCTTCTTCTTTCCCATTCAAGGGTAACTGTGCCTTCCATCAAACAGGCTTTGTGTCTATTAGTTTGGTCTGAACAATCTAAATTGGAAATAAATAATATTAAAAATATAACAAAACGAAAACAGAGGAAAACAAAATTAAAGTAGCATTTATTTTCCAAGATACAACCTTCCCTAGGAAATATCCCATTTTCTAGGGACGAGTAAAATCAACTTTCTCTCTCTCTAAACTTTTCAAAGCTGAAAGCAGAAAAGTTGCTAGGCAACAGTAGACAGAGTTAATACCAAAATGAAGTACAAACTTTCACTTGTCAATTTATCAGGGGTGTTGTAGTAATTCAGCATAAGATGGCAATTTATAATGAACGAGAGAGAGAGAGATGAATTAGCGGTCTGTAAAATGCGTACGTACCTGGTGGATTGCAGAGAGGTGATAAGGCCACAAGCGCAGCCATCAAAGGGGGTGCCAAACTCTTTAGAAATTTGATTTGTTTAGGCGTTTCAGCAACTGGGGATCTCTCCTCCACATATTCCTTATCTACAGACTGCATAGTTCAAAAAACAATTGGGCTTGAGAGAGAGAGGGAGAGGGAGAAAGAGATGTGAAGGGATTCTAGTACCTTTACTGGGAGGGAAGAAAAGTTCCTAAACCCAAATGTCACAGATAAAGGAAGCATTTCTTCTTCCTTTTCTTCTTCTTCTCGGCTCAAGAAATACTCCCTTCCATCTTCATCTTTCGGTATCGGTATGTAGTCGTTTGGTAAAACAGTTGGATTTATGTGACCAAATGCTGTGGTGGCCTGATGGGGCCGTGGACTACTCTCTTTTTAGGCATCATTTCGGTATGGGACAGCCACAGGACTGTAAGGCCTCAATGGGCTTCCACGATCTAATGGCCCAACTTTCAGGGTGTTTGGTTTTGTTTACTTTATTAGTAAATGTTTTGTACTTATATGACTAAAATTAAGAAACACATTTAATGAAGGCGTTTATGATATATAAGCGCCATTAGGCACATCAACAAAATGCTAATAAATACCTATCCATTTTAAGAAACTTCAAAATGAAGCTTTCTGAAATGGGAGAGGGCACAGAAACTTTGTCGAAGTATAGGGTAAATTATTGATTGCCACCCTGTACTTTGGATAGTGATTCTTGATAGTGCGTGATCTGGATGCTCCTAACTGTAAGGCAGCTTGATGCATGCCGCCAAGTAGGTCACACGATTTGGATGCTCCTAACTTAAGTCAATAATAGTATATGCGAGCTAAGAGTTTGAGAATAAGGAGAGATATAATGCACTAAATCACGCGTACTTGGGCCCTAGAGGGGTTGATGCCCTTATATAATTAAGCTACCGTAGGTCTCACAAAATGACTCTAGGATCTTCGACCTGTGTAGATGCGATCCGTTTCCACTTTAGAAGGAGAGTAACGTACCAGTCAATGAAGTCTATCATTACCGTCCGATCCGGGCAATGAGAGGATAAGGCCTGTCGTTATGCGGCGTGATCCAGGGAGATTCGAAATCCACTGAGAAGATTCTGGAGTTGATTATGTGTCACTTCGGTACCTAGGTGTCGAACTGGCTTTGGTGCCGAGGTGGCTCTGTGTCGAGGTGCCCGAATACCTAGGCTCCTGAATTGTTGAACTCCGTTTATCGAGTTATCATCCTACTGGCAGGTCATGTACATGTGACCTTTACTTACTAGGTCGGGCCAAATCACCCATCATCAATTCTTAACCCTCCAAACTTTCATTTCTGACAAATACCTCCAAGAACTTCAGATTTCAACACTGTGCCCCCAATTAGAATTTCATCACTTAACTTCTAAAGAGATTTCCATGTAACTGTCATATATGCTTGTCAAACATTTCTAAAGCCCCAAATTATGCTTTCCTAGATCTACATCACTTTGCTCCTCTCATACATTTGTATAAATCCTTTACTTATATATGTTTCTATTTTTTTCTTCTTTCTTGTGGTGAGGGTTTTGTTCGATTAAGGTTTACAAGAAAACTGGGGAAGAAAGAGATAATGTGCTTTGTCCTATCCATTTTTGTTGGTTTGAAAAGTCACTCTCTCATCTATACAAAACTTGAAAGGCCATTTTAGTAAATTAATTTCTTCTATCAATTTAGGCCCTATTTGGCACGTCTATTTGCACGGTCTGTCGGCTATTTACAAACCCGACAAATCGCAACTTGGTATTTTTCTCATTTGGTTTGTGGCAGATCTAACTGTCAAAAGTCGACACGCCGAAAAGACGCAAGAAGCCCAAATTGAGTGATTTTCAGGAAGCTCCAAATGAAACTCTTGTGTTGTTTTTTTTTTTGTATTCATTTTCACATGGAAAAATGCACAAAAAGACATGCCTTAACCAAATGGGCTTCAGGCTACTCAGGTCTTAATACAAAAGCTCAATGCGTCTTTTGACTGTCAAAACTATTAGAAGAGGGGCAAAATATTAGAATTTAAAAGTTCATGGGATATTTATCACAAATAAAAATGGGAGAGGGGTTAAGTGTTGCTATGCCCAAATTAAAGTACAAGGTGACAATCTGAAATTCACCCTAAACATTATGGGAGGGCTGAAGAGCGGTGGCTTTTTTGAGGCACCCCCCCCCAAAAAAAAAGGCTATGTATTGTCAACCAAATCGCCATTAGTCAATCATTTGAAGGGTTATCCACTGAACTCAATCTATTTAAACAAGTTATGAAGAGTGCTCTCAAATTATATGGTGGAGTGGAGTTGTGTGTGTGTTTTATCATCAATCATCATTTGATGGCTTGATATTCAAATATCATTGCTAGAATTCACTTGCATTCCTTTCATGAAAGAGAATATGGTTTTGTGTCCATCCTTGGGGCACTTCGATGGATGCTTGCATCCTTTATGGAAGATTTAAATTTCATTACATGTCAATGAAGGAAAGGGAGATCTATCAAATGGATGGCCGAACTATGAAGAAAGGTTGGGCAAATTTTCAAAAATTTTCTCTCTCCCTTCCCGAGAATCGTATTCCCTAATTTAGAAAACTGCATTTTCAAGGTTCGTTCTTGAATCCAAAACCGGGACAGACCTGAAACCAAAAGAGAGTGAGGGATATACCTAATACGAAGTAACAATAACTTCCAACGCATGTTTTCATGCCAAAAGAGAAGACCAAAACCCGCTTCCACTGAAGATGACACAATGTGTAGTGAAGCAGGATCAGCATAATGGTTCTTCAGCAAGAACCTAAGTTCTTCAGCAAGAATCGAGCAAGGGCTGGTGAGCACCACTTCAGATTGCTTCTTCTACCAAGAAACAATATCAAGAACTCTTCTTGATCAGATCCACAAGTGGAGATCACACTGGGTAGGGACGGCAAGAACTGGGGAAGAATTCTGCAGTTTGTTATTGTGTGTTAAATCTGAAGAATTCGCCCCCTATTTATAGCATTCTTTGGATTAGCCTCCTAATCTAATTAGGAGAGAGTTTCCTAATTCAAATCTTATATTTGGATATGGACTCTTAAATAGACAAGACTTATCTTATCCTTCAGCTAATCCTAATCAGTTTAAAAATTGAATCCACCCCCTTTTAATAAACTAACTTAAGCCCAGTTCGAATTGGGCCTTAGACCCATTAAGCTTATGTGCTCACTTACTCTTTAATCTACTGCCAACTTGGCTCTCTTTGTATGGCGTGGGACCCTAACATTGATCTACGCATCAGCTGCATGGGTTCAGCCCAACCTCTGTTACAAGGCTTGACCGAATTCACTGTAGGAGACAATGAACCCCTAAGTCCATCACCATGGGCTCTTAATGGGCCCAACATTTACACTAAATGGTTCTTGGATCCAATCACCTTATGAAAGCCCCTGAACTGTGGGCAGATGCACGATTAGCCCATCAGATATTAACCTCAATGGTCTTACACTTAACCTCTTAGCCCATAATGATCAAACACTACCCGACAAGAAAGGACCTCTCCCTCGGCTGCAAGGTGCAGTGCTGCACTTTCTAATCACATGGATCCCAGAAATTAAAACATTTTGCAAACATTTTGAAACCATAATATATATGTATATGTCTATATAAATATATATTTTGCAAAAACAAATCTCAATGTTTGAAATCAATTGCCGGCAATTTAGGTTTCCATCAGAGAGAGTGCATTCCCTAATCATTCACTTTGTCCGACAAAGGGGCTGATCATGTCACTATGATCACCCACGCAAGTGAATTCTCAGACTGCCCCAACATACCTAGGTTTTGACCCCCTCTAAGGATCTCATTAATTGGCATATCAATGATAGCTCAATACGGCACCTAGTGTAGTACCATAATCGAGTCTAGGGGTCAGGTGTAACATTACAGTTTTGCCCATCTGTCTCAAAGGTCCAGGGCAATACTGGAATTTGGTCTGGTTTAGGGTTTCAAGAAAACCCACACTACATGTACCTCAGATCTCACCTGGCAGCTGAGACAAGCCACCCCAACCAACTTGGCGGCACATTAGTGTCAGCCTTGGCAGGATAAATCTCCATAAATCTATCCAACGACTGTGAAGATTCTAAACTAACACGAGTCTCATATATGTCCAGTTTAAGGATATTACACAGAAATACACCACAATGACATGAATCAATTATGTACTTTATTCAATTACAATAAATGTCAAAAGATACATCGATATGATTAGAACTAAGGGCATACACTGTCTAACAGTCCAAGCATTGAGGCACTAGTAGAAACGGTTTCTTGTAACCATAGAAGGAGAGAAATTGAAATTCTCTTCTATTTTTCTTTCTTTTTTCACTTTTAGCCATTTTCATCATTGATCACAACAATTCTCATTTGTCATATTTATTTTTATTTAATTAATATGAGAAATATATAATATTACATGCACTAGACATGTCTAATTCTTTTAAATTTTTTCTATACTTTATCGATTTTAATATTTTATCTTCTTTATGATGCTATAGATTAATCCATAAACCACTAATCTACCACTAGCTTAGTGTGCACCTTATCACTAACCCATTGACTAGGTCTAGGGCATTGTGTTATTGTCATGATCAATTTTATAGACTACACCATTAACATGCCATCCATGTATCAACATGTCTGTCTTGGGTTGGTATTATACTCATTTTCTATTGAGAGGATGCCTATGTAAATACCAAAATCTTAAATGCCTCTTTAAGAGGAAGTAGGCAGTTTCAAGGGAACTAAGATGTAAAGGTTAAGCATAGGACCTCGAGACACTAATTTGTGTGCCATTGCTGTTGCCTTTCTTGTGTTGTTTGTTATCATATGTTGTTGCCTTTCTCGTGTTGTTTGTTATCATATTCTTACTCGACTCATTTGATCACCACACAAGGCCTTGATGATTATCCCTGAGATACATGGTATCAAAGCAATAGCTCATCGAAACATTATGACCCTACCAATTGACCCTTAACAAGCAACAACTATTTTAACTGGATAAAGAGCAATAGGGAGATCTATAAGTGTAAAACGGGTTGGGCCAGCCTGGCCCACAGTGTTATAGTGTCATGCCATGCCAAACATGGCCCATATGTATATTTATGTATATATTAATAATATATATGTACATAATACACATTATATATATATTTAATATTTTCACTTTAGAAAAACTTTTATGCTAGCCAATGGGCTTGGGCCCATGTTGCACCCCCTCCTTATTCTATCAAGTTGTACTATCACAGCCTGTTACACTGTAGGCAACATGACAAAACTATGTTGTGCCAATAGGCACAAACCACATTACACCTATAGGGCCATAAAAGAGATATAGCTTGTGTTGAACCTATGTGTTTTGATGATAACAAATTCATTGAATCCAAGTGTGCAAATAATTAAATAGTACTCTTATAATTGAGCTAAAGTTGAACAAGATGTTAAAGATTCCTCTGAAGGAAAAAGAATAAAAACCAAGTTCAAGGTTTTATGAATCTTTTGTATAAGAACCAATGTTTTAAAAGCTGACTAGATGGCTGAACCATTTTTGCCTCTAGGTCATGAGTCACTGATTCGACTGCATGGGTCAAAATTTTATTTATAAAAATAAAAAATTAAAAGTTCAATTTGAAAAAAAATGATGAAGTCATAGGAATAATCTAATTATAAAAGAACAGATTCATGAGAACACACTGTTTATATTTGGGCATTTGGTCTTGCTCTCCTCCTTAGAGAAATATGGTGATTCAATTGAGATTATATCCTCAATCACTTGCAAATTTCACTTGACATTCCATATTTGAGAGGAAGTCAAGAAGGAAAATAGAGAAAGAGAGGGCTGTGAAAAAGTATGGAGTAATATGAGTGTTTAAACTTGAAATCATATGACATATACCTTATGATACATCATGCACTTCTCATGATGATTAAGGGAATATAAAATGGTAATGTATGTTATTGAGTGTTGAAATTGCGCCTCTTGCATGATTACTAGTTTAGATATGCATAAAACGAATGTTGGTCATTATCAACAATATACCTCCCCACTTCCATGATATGATCAGCATGATAACATATTACAAATAGGATGGTTGAAAAATGGGTGTATAACATGAAGTTCATGTAATGACTGTTTTAAGATTCAAGGTCACTTTGTAATAAAATGTTTGAATGGTGATTGATTTGGCTCATATTAGAAATAAGTAGTTGATGTCAAACATTTTAGAAGCATTATAAGTGACCTTAAACCAATTTTGCACTTTAGGATGCATGCTTGAATACGATATATTCTTCTCTATCCTTATCCAAGAGAAAGCTACATCATACTAATCATTAAGTAGGAAGGATCTGAATTATGATTTGACTAAACAATCTAGTCATGGTCTCAAGAATAGGTTTTCCTTCATATGATGAAGTGGCCTGTCCTATTGCATAGATGAGATTCACTTAATATGTAACCCACATCCTACAACTAAAATGTTCTATTTCTATGAAAATCTTAATGGATGAGATTTGAGGATTCCTAAAACAAACCTTGGATGACTATGGTTTAAGCTATAGAAATATCTCAATTAATTGTGATAATACCAGTGCCCAAACCTCTCTAAAAGTCCAATCAAATACTCAAGGAAAGGCATATGGAAATCAAACATCACTTCTTAAGAGACCATATTCAGAAGGGTGATATTGAACTTGTATTTGTTTATTCAAAATATCATTTGTACAATATCTTTACTAAACCCTTAGGTGATTAACAAGTTTATCATATTAGAAGGGAATTAGGCATGATTAAGACAAGCTTATAATTAAACTTACATCACCTATTTTGCTTCAAATTGAGTGTTTTCTTTTTTTGAAATGTTAAAAATACATTTGTTATGACAAGAAGTTGATTATTTGTTCTTGGAACCTTCAGAGAAGTGGTAAGAAGTTGAATCTCTCAAAGAAGAGTCAACTACCAATGAATTTGTTGACTAATTCAACAAGTAGTCAACCTAAAGAATCAACATCCAGGGGTCATGAACCAATCATAAAACCCTATTCAATAACTAGAACACATTATCTACCCTCTCTCAATTTGTGCAATAAGGGCCGAAGAAGGGAAATCACTCATTCTTAAAATCAGCATTCTTAAGACCAAATAGTGAAGTGGAAAAAGGGGAAAAAGCTCTCCTTTCCTAGTTCTCCTATAGCTTGATCCTCTACAACCACAAGCATCATTTGAGTGGAATGAGATTCCAACTCAACACCTTTTGAGATTTTGGAAAGAGTTGTTGTTTGGAGAGCACAGTACAATGAAAATTGTAAGTTGTGTTCGAAGGGGAGTTATTGTTTATCGTTGGCCCCTATGGTAAAATTAGTTTGGGAGCCTTACATTGGATGCCCAGGCAACCAAAGATGAAGAAGAGTGTAATAAATGACTAAATGCTTAGATGATTTGAAATTAAGCATAGATCTATACATTCCCAAACAGGTCAACCTTTTAAACTACAGCTGAATCCATGGATAGGCAAGAGACAACTTAGCAAACTAAAACATCTTAGTGGGAAGAGGAAAAGGAAGCAAAAGTTATCCCCATAGTAGCAACGAACAAAATGAGAGTAGCCTAAACCATAAAAATGGAGTTATGGGAAAGAAATACAAACATCATGCTTTTGGGCAAAGTAGTAGAGTACTACACACTAAATGGCAAGAATCCAATAGCCAACAGCATCACTAGCTTATGCTTTCACCCGAGTAGCATGGGGCAAGTGGAATCTCGTATGAATCAACAAGGACCACCTTGCAAGGCTAAATAATCTTGGGTGACCAATAGCAAAGTAGTACCATGAGAAAAGAATAAAAATAACCTCCATTGGGAAGCAAAATAGAATATAAAACCATAAGCTCCCAATTAGTGGGAAGAGCCCGACACAATTGTCACTAGGGGTGTCAATGGTATTCGAAAATCTGATTCCAAATTCTAGATTCGACATAATTGAATCGAATTCAAGATTCAAAATAATCGAATCAAATTCAACTAATTCAAATATCTAATTGGTTGAATTTGGATATCCTATTCATATCGAATAGATAATTGGATTTGAATTCAAATCTGACATGACTCATATTGATAAGTATCTTAATTCGACCAATTATTTAATTCTTATATATAATATATAAAATATATAAATATTTTATATAATTTATATATAATAATTAAATTATATAAATAATTTATATACTTTATATAAAAAATATTTATTTTATATATTTATTAATTACCTAAAATAATTAATTGGTCAACTTCAAATCAAATTGAATTCAAATTCGAATATTAATTTTCAATATCCATCTAATATTGAATCAGATTCGGATATTGAATTTTCTAATCGAGTTATTTATTAATTACCTATTTCTCACTACTTATGGATTTGAACCTGGGTTATTTAGTTGGGTGAAACTAAGTGGAGGTCCAAATTGATTGATGTTGAAGAATTAGCATATGAGTTGTGGTTAGGGGTGAAATGCCACTCAAACCCAGAGTTAGTTGGTTTCAACAAAATGCGTTGAGGTCCAAAAATTCATTGGACATATACGGGTAAAGCACTATTTTGATGCAGGCCTCTAGAGTGACACCAAATTGAGGCAAACTCTAAATACTAGATATAGCCCCAAAATAACAAGGGTCAAGGTCATCTAGTGAGACAATGGGGGATAAGCTTCATTATTGAGAGGGAAACAATCAGCTTTGCCTAGAATGTAAGGGTGCAAAGATAGCTAGGAGATTTTCATAAAAGTAGCCACCATTGAAAGAGTGTAATATCTCATCGATTGAGTTCTCTTGCGCCAAAGATGAACAAGGCTAAAGGATCTTCCAAATCTATGGGATGAAAAATTGCATCAGTAAGAGAGCATTCCACCTTAGAGGGAAGAACTACGCAAGCAAATGTTGATGAAGCAGAAGCAATAATGTTGGTTAAGTAGCACAAAAATTGGTGAGAATCCAATGCCTTGAAACCTAAGGGTTCCTCTACAAGGTTCGTCTATAGAGGATGAGTCAAGGTCTAAGATCAAGATGAAAGGCATAGTTAATGAACAATAGGTGAATATTCTTGTACTACCCCTTGTTGGTCCTGAGGGATGAAAGAAACTAGGTTAGTCAAAATATGGTTATCTATTCTAGGATCAAGGTGACCTTGCTTTTTCAAAGTAAGAAAGGGTGGAGAAAATTTCTCAAGCCATTGTTCAAGTACCATGCACTATGGCACTAAAGTAACCCATGCCATACTCCTAGGAAAAGCTCGAATGACCATAACAAAAGGGTACCTTACCCAAATCCAACACAGGTGAGTAAGTAGGAAATACCCAGGGGTGCGAGACAACTCTCTCTAAAGAACTTCACAAAATAGCCCAGTAACATTGCTAGAAAGGGTGCTTCCTCACAAAGGAGGTTGTAGTGACCAATCTCTAGTGATTGTTTACTAAAAGCATAGGCCTCTATAAAGTTGCAAGACCATGTGTAGGGGTTAATGCCTCCTAGTGCTAAAAGGTCAAAGAAGTTGGTGGCCTGGTGATAGGAGAGCCAGTGATTGAAGCCCTAGTGAACAATAGTTGTAACTATAATAGTCCTAAAGTAGCAAAATTCCTTACCAAGAAAATTTGTATGAAAGGCATAATGATCTGGGCATCTTCTTGAAGAGAGACTCAATGAAATAGACATGTTTGTGAAGATGTAAACTACCTAGAACTAGATTAATGATCTTGGCCTTTCCTATACAACTTAGTGCAAGGTGAAGAAGGCTTCCTTTGAGGGGTCCTGAGCCTTCAATGAGACACCACTATGGAAGAGCTAGAATTTTAATCTTGTCTGAAAACCTATGGACAAGGGATTGTCTTAGGTAAACAATTTCTATAGGGTGTAGGCCTCCTAATAGGTAATGGACATATACAAAGGCTTAGTTGGGCTGGATAGAGATTGGTTCATCCTTTTTAAGTAGTCGACTACTTAAGTGTAGGGTAAATTCTATCACAAGTAGACTACCTAGTAAAAGTAGTTAACTACTTGCATTAATCCTTCTTAAATAGTCAACTACTAGGTGCAACCCCTATTCAGGTTTAATATATATATATATATATATATATATATATTTTTTACTTTTGAACTTCTCTAACCACACAAAAACTTACTTGAATCATTTCCTACCTTCCTCAGTATATCATCTTCAACCTCCATCCACTCCTATTCAAGCCTTTCTTAATTGGAAAAATCTCATATGGCTTCAAGAGGAGGAAGAAGACGTCTAATGTGCAAGGAGAGAACTACTCCAAGCAATCCCATGATCAAAAAGGTCCATTGTTCATGACCAATGAAGTAGAAAAAAGATATTTTGAATTCTTTGCAACTAGAGAAGTTCTAGAAGGCCAATTTGTTGATTTTGGGGTACTAGAGCTCGAGGGTTTCAATATTGAAACTCCATTAAAAAGTCTAGGATATATATAGGATCCCCTATTTGGGTTCCAAGAAACTAATTTTCACTCTTTTTCTCCATTTCTATGTAAGTTTCTCCTTGAATTAAATGAGAAATAGGTTCAATTCTTTTGTAAAAGCAGTTAAGATACAACTCACTATTGCAAAGTATGTAACCATTCTAGGAATTCCAAGTAAAGACCCCATGGTGTAAGAAAAACAAATATGGCCCAATTTTGAGGATGTCAATTACACTAAAATATTTGAAAACCCCAACATAGATTCTACCTATAAGCCCATGTTTAAATATTTGAAACATGAAAGTGCCTATAAGAATCATGTACATTATTGTAGCCAATAGAATCCTTCCAATAAAGGGTCCTTTTGAAGTATTTCCTTTATGGAATTACCTCTCCTCTACTATATTAAGACCAAATGGCTAATTAATCAACCAAAAATCATTATGAGACACACAACCAAGGTAGCCTTGATTAGCACAAGCCCATTAACCTATGGGATGGTTTTGATTGAATTTTTTAATTAACTTGGAGTGAGTTTGAGAAAAGAACCAAAAAGTTTTATTAAAGAAAGCAAGTTCATCAACATTAGGACATTAAAGAAAATGAACCTCTACATGAATGCGACAAGAATATGAGATGAAATAGAAAGGTCAGGACTTCAGCAAGAAACAGAGGTTGAGCATGGTGATCAACATGATTAGGATGAGCAGGGCACACATCATGATGGTAATGTACCGCTTGATGAGAATCCATCTAATCTCTATATAGGCGACTTCGGCCTGATTGATCTCCCATCATAATCACATGGTTTAGGTGCTTCCCATGGTTAACATAGTATTGAGCACTACTTAGATGCTATCATTAATATCCTAGCTAAGATAAGGAAGAAAGCCATTAGTTTAGATGGTCAGGTAGATACCCTTGAGACACATGTCAACATGATTTATGACCAGCAACAAATGCCTCAACTTGCTGTCTTAGTCATGAGTAGATTAAGCTCTAGGCTTCTGCTCTTATTGATTGTATAGTGGAGTGTGCAAATATTGTAAGTGCATCCGTAGAAAAGAAAAGACAAGAGCTCCATGAATTTCAAGAAATGATGCAGAAGAACATAGAATATTTGATTGGCATTAAAGCCAATATTAGAGAATTGTTTATGGTCACTTGTATCATTAGATAGTTTATTTTATTTCTCTCTTCCTATTTTTTGCTAATGATAAAAGGGGAAGAGATATTTGGATGAAAAATGAAAAATGGTTGTATGAACAATGTTTGCTTACTCTAATGAAAAATGGTTGAATAAAAAATGACAAATGGTGGAATTTAAATGAAAATTGTTACTAATTATTCTACTCAAAAAAGGGGGAAAGAAATTCAAATGAAAAAGGTTTACTCATTCTACTCCCATATGCCAAAAGGGGGGAGAAATTTTTGAATGAAAAATGTTGGAGCATTTAACTTCTCATATGTCAAAAAGGGGGAGAATAGATTAATTGTGCTTATATTGATATATAATTTCATAATGAAACACATACTTTGTAAATGATGTATTCAATTTGGTGTTTTTGAAAAATCCCTATATGTGTGCCAAAAATGTTAGTTTCATTGCCTACAACTGTGCCTAAATTAGTGATATCAATATTTATTATGAGAGGAGCATGAATTCAAGGGGGTATTGTAGTTGCAATATCAACATATATCTAAAACTATACTATATTATTTTTTCAATAATTGTTTGTAATCATCAAAAAAGGGGAAATTGTTGACCTTATGTGTTTTGATGATAACAAACTCGTTGAGAGTATTAAGGTGTTCGAATCCAAATGTATTGATAATTCAATAGCTCTCTTAATTTGAGCTGAAGTTTAACAAGAAGTATGTTGAAAATTCCTCTCAAGAAATATGAATAAAATCAACTTCAAGAGTTTTATGAGTCTTCTTTATAGGAACTTGGTATAATTAGTATGCATGTTCTATTAGGGCTACCCTAGCTCAATCCTTACCTTAGAAACTAATGGTTAGTTTAGGAAGGGCCTTAGGAAATTTTTTAAACCTTAAACTAAGTGAAAAAACATTTTTTATGAATTAAGTCAACTGCTTAAGCTTTCTAGGGTTGTTGTAACAAGTAATCAACTATCAAGCCTAAGATGTTAATTATTAAGAACAAACTTTGGAAAAGCCTAAGTAGTCAATTATTTATTGCTAGTAATCGACTATTTGATACAGCAGAGTTAGGAAACTTTAGTAGTCGATTAATAAAGCTAAGCAATCAACTACTATGCCTGAGAAATCTCCCGACAAGTTTTTTTTCTTGATCATTTGAGTTACAATAACTCTTTCCTCTTTTAGTAAGGTTTGAAACCCCATCCTAAGCATTCTTATGCACATTGCATCTAAGTAGTGTGTTTTGTATTTGCATGTCATCCTTATTGAGGCATTATATTGATTGTTATTTAATCTCTTGCTTGATATTCTTATTGAGGTTGAACACTTAGAAAGTTTTCAGCTAAGTGTTGTTGAGTGTTCTAAGATAGAACACTATAAGGTTGGGATTGCACCTGTAAAGCTATCTAGTGATTGTAAAAGGTTGGATATCACCCATAAGTCTATTTAGTGATTGTAAGAGGTTTTGTTTACACCTGGAAATCCAACTATATAGTGGATTGAAAACACTTAGGTGGTGTGCCTAAGGAGAGGATGTAGGTTATAAATAGTCAAACCTTTATAAATCTCGTGTCTCTATTGGTTTTACCCATTTCTATTACTTGTATTCACTATACAATTTATATTCCTTTGCTATATCATTTATTTTTACACTCATTTGAGGGAAACCTTAGGTAAAATTATTACGAAACCTAGTTCATCCCCCTCTTAGGTTAGGCCACTAGGCAATAGCTTGGACTCTTCTAAGCCAACAAGGTTGATAGTGTACTCAATCATGACACCACCAAAGAGAAAGCCTTGAAGATCCAAACATCTAAAACAATCAAGATTGTGCAAAAGAGCTTCACCTCAAAAAAGAGATTGTTAAAAAGGTAGAGGAACTAGAATGCCATTTGAATGGTGTCCTAAAAAAGGTTTGTGATTAAAGGAGAATGGACAAACTTGAAGGCTGCCATGTCCACTTTTGCCAATCCTATTAGTACCTAAGCCACTCAATCCCCTCCTCCGCACATCCAGATTCATCAACCAACACCTTATTTGATCACTCAAGGTGCTCGGAAGCTCAACAATTTCTTGTGGCAACTAGAATAATATTTCTTTACAAGCGGCATTGATGATAAGAAAACTCAACCACTATGCATTTGACTAATATTGCAATGTTATAGTGGCATAGGTGTTGACAGTAAATTGAACATGACATGTACACTATCAACACCTAGGATAATTTCAATAATAAGACAAAGCAATATTTTTATCTTGAGTATGTGAAGTATCATTCTTAAAGGAAGATGAAGTGCCTTAGACATGAGATGTTCCTCCACGACAACATCAAAGAATTCTCAACCTTAACGCTTGAGATCACTGACATGTATGGAAAAGACCTATTCAACTTCATGTATAATCTCCAACATGGGCTAAGCTCCAACTGAAATAACACAGGGTGAAAGACATTGCAATAACCATGGCCATAGTCAGACAACTTACTAAACTAAGACAACTCAATGAGTAAGGACTCTAGCCAACCAACAATCCATGTACAAGGTTGAATAGGGGAGATAGGCTCCCAAACTCCCCTCAAGCAAAGAGCAATACCAATTAATCAGACGGCTACTACGAAGTAAAGAAGCCATAAAGAGTGCACACTTCCAAAACTACAAGTATACGAGGAGACCCATTTCCCCTCCTTCACCTTGATTCATTTGCAATGAGATGCATTATACTAGTATTTTCCTACCAAATTCAGATTGAATGCCCTCATTGTCAAACTTGGTGATGATGAACAAAGCTAATAAGAGAAACAAGTCTAGGCACCAAGGGTAAATACCCTACAACTTATCAATAGTATGGTGAAGAAAGAGACACCTCTAAACAACCTCACAAAGGCTCAAAATGAATGAAATATATTGACATCACCCTTAATGAAAATAATTTAAGCCCTAATCAATACAGGGGCCACACACAACTTCATTTTAGTCATTACGGCAAGGCAACTTCACATTACTGCCAAAGTTGTATCTATTACAAAGGAAAAAGGAGGCATGACGCATGGAGTAGAATTCCAAGTGGAGTTGTGAAAATGGAAGATCAATCTATCCATTGTGCCCATAGATGATTTTTCAAGTTATCTTTGGGGTTGGATTTCTTGGCACAATCAGAATTATCACTCATGTCACAAATTGACAAATTATGGATCATTGATAAGTACTCACCTTGCATGATCACAATGATGATCACAACCAAGATGAAGGCCTATTTGGAGATAATGTCATACACCCAACAAAGAAGACCTCCATGCATGCAACCTTAACAATCACATTAAGGATTGATTGAAATACCACAAAGGAATAGTCACCACCCAAGCAGTTCAAACAATAATTCTAGCTTAGCCACATTCAAGCTAAAGAGACTAAACAAAGACCAAAGGCCTTCTCCAACTAAGGTTTAAAATTTTGATATGATACACCTTGTGTTAGGCTTTTCATATTTTATCAATGGGGGCTTGAAACACTAAATAAATGCCCTTTAGCCTTTTGACCTATTTAGGGAGTAGACAAGCCTAAGACCTACCCCTGACCTATTGTCCAAAAATGAACTAAGGTTTTGTTTGGTTTAAAGAAAAGGTTGTATAGGTTTCCCTACCTTCCCCTTCCTTTCCTTACCTTTTCTTTCAAACCAAACACAACCTAAGAAAACATTTATGCTAGGTACAAAGTACTAGTACACCCCTTCCAACATATCAAGGTGTATTGATATTTTGAACCATGTCTCCAACAATAACCAAGCCTAGCACCATACAAACCAAAAAGAAAAGGTGCAACCCAATCAAATTAAGGAACTCATTTGTGTTTGGTCTTAACCCAACCCTCATAGTGGCCTTGTAAGGAGAAAATCTTGGGAATCACCCATCAAAAACCAACAATCACATAATCCAAACTCAACTTTTATTCCAAGAATCACCGTAGCTAACAAAATCAACTAACTTGAAGCCCATATGTCTTATCTCCAAACCACTAGCCAAGGATATAACCTAACCTTTGGCCAAAAGTCTCCCCAACATAGCCAAAACCATCATAAACACAACTAAGTATGAGCAATGGCCTTGGGAAGACATTCTAATGAGTCAATTGCAAACTTCATCACCCACAAAACCAAGAATCATGTCAAAGCAAATCTTCACAGACGTAGATCAAATTGAGTGGGGGAGTCACAATTAAGGGTGCAAATGGACCGGATCATGAAAATCAGATTAAATTTTTGAATCAGATTGAGTAATCAGACCCAATTGAAAATCGGATCGGATTCAAATATACCCTAATTAGAATCTAATCTGATCCACTTGCATCCCTAGTCACAATGGATTCATTGAGCTGACCTTCAGCACGTCTTTTATGTGTCAACATGTATGTATTGTATGGGACATTGTACTCGTTTTGTATTGGGTAATGCCAATGGCAATATTTTAATTATATAATATGACCAGCTATCTTGATGTATTCTTATGTAAAACCCCCAAAAGCTTAAATAGATGTCTTAGGGGAAACAAGATGTAAAGGTTTAAATACAGAGGCTTTTCATATTAATGCAATACATATTCCATTTGGCCTAATTCATATGCCATTGTTATTGCCTTATATACGATGTATTCGTATTAACATTATAGCACCTGGCCCCTTTGGGGGCTAAAGCGGCATAACCAACACCAAAATAAATAAATACAAAGTTCTTCATAAATAGACATATCTCTATTACAAAATGTGTTACTCGATGACAAAAGCACCTTACCTTACCAGTGAATGAAAAGACAAGAATACCCTCTTGAAACAAATTTTCTTCATTATTAAGTCATATCCTATTAATAGGATGACCCCAATGAAAAGATAGGATATTAGAAAATGAAATATCTATAGAAAAAAGACTTCTTGTTGATATGGTGATCTCCCTATATTTGTTATTTTCCATAAAAACCGTATTACTTCAGGGTTTCTTACTGTGCTTAATCCAATTTTGGTAGATCTCCTTGAATCTTCTTTTTCTTATGTCTATTGATAGCTTATGATACACAGATATGCTCGTGTTTGTATATTATTTGTGCCTCAGTTTTTATCTGAGTCACTGTTACTATCCTGCCATGAGTTGAGTACCCTATTGATCAGCCTTGTAGGAGATTACCCAACCTTCTGTCATTGCCATTGATTCCATCTGATAGAGGCTTCTTTTTACACCTTGAGTTGGATTGGTCTAGCAGCACTCCCATTGTTAGGCTCATCCAATCTGGACATATTCTTGTGAATTCAGCCCATTATTGAGCAATTTGAAATGATTCAAATTTGCACCTTGCGCCACATAGTGGGTTTCTGGACCCAGGAAATAAGAATGGGTTTTGTTTGTTGTATCATTGTATGCCTGTAGATGTTTTTAGATCTTATAATTTTGGAGCTGCTTATTGGAAAATTGATACTTGTTCCATAGCAATGCATGCAAGGTTGATCACTTGACTGGAAAATAAAAGGCTCAGGAAACTCTAATCCTTGTGGGCTGAGGGAGGGTTATGACATGATCAGATGGAACTTGTCTCATCCAGTATTGTTTTGTTACACAAGAATGCAGCAACTTTAGTTCAAGGGTAAATTATAGTAGGCACCACCAAGATGATTTCTTGTTTTTTTTGGGTAAAACCACCAAGATGATAAATTGAGTCCAAAACTGTCCCTGAAAATGCAAATCAACAATCAACAGTCTCCTTGTCCTACAAGGAGCACCAAAATTGTCCTTCGGTTGAAAGCATCCTGAAAGGTTAAAAAGAAAGATCCAAAAATGTTAAAACATTATAAATTCAATATCAGACCCAAAATAATCTCAATTTCTCCAAATAAATGTAAAGAGCATACATAGAGCTCTACTATGAACAAAATATTCAGACAAGCCTTTTTATTCCTTCCTGCATTTGAAGGCTGAAGCTACCAAAGCTATTGATAATTGGAGACTCAAACAAATATTACTTGCAGATAAAATTTGTCCTTCAGCAAAAATGATGTCACAGTTGCAACATTGAACCACCAGCTTCAGTCAGAGGTAATGCAGATGCCAAAAAAACACTTACCTAGTTCCAATTATCCAGGATATTGGGAAAGGTGGACTTGGTACCAGGTAATAAGGTTTGAAGTTTTGATACGTATTGCACCATATCATGTGATACACGTCAGTTTTTCAGGGTACCCAATATGTTAAATACAAAGATTTATGACAAATGGCCATATCCAACAGTTAATAACCTTCCCAGAGGTGGCATGTTTCAAAGCTTGAAAGCTGAAACTATTTCAATCAATGAGTATTGCCACCACTACTTTGAATCGCATGTATCAATAATTTGAACCATGCCAGGCAATGCAGGAGTTAGAACATCCTTATTCCATTTTCACTACACAAGTACCATGACTTCCAAGCCTGAAGAAATTAGACAAATTAGTCACACTTCAGAACTAATGTGAGTTACCAAGCTTTCAACAAAACCATCTCTGGATTTTACTTCACCTTGAATTTGACCATTTTCAGGGCACAAAAGTTGGAGGATAGTTTTCCAAATTTAAGTTTACATAGATGATTCAGATGTCTGCAGAATCTCCTGTTTAGTTTAAACTTGATCCTCTGACTTGAGATAAAACAAATTAGCAACTGTATCAAATAAACTGGGCCAGAGAAAGAGCAGAAAACATTCCTTGGATCTTTTTGTCCTCCAACCTCCTAAATTCTGCTGCAGTGGAGAGCAATAGAATTTATCGGTCCAAGGAAAAACACAGTCTGGCCAGGGTCCGAGTGAATAAGTAGCAAGATAACCTAATTACAAGCAAAAGCATCTACAATAAATTATACCACTCCCTCCTACTAAACACCAAAGCCATGTTCATATGCAAACATATCTTGTTTTTAATGAGTCTTCTCAAATATCTAAAACTTAGATTATCTAAAATGTGATGTTTTCCCAAGTATAACTTGAACAAAAAAAGAAAAGAAAAGAGAACAATCTGTTTTCCAATTCTAGAAAAGGCATTTAACCAATGTTGGTTCCATCTTATATGGAGTCATGAGAAAGGTAGACTGGACACAGTCATAGCCTTTGGCATTTTCTTGCACAAAGTGACCATTCTCAAGACTCGAACCCATGTTCTCATGCTTGCCAGCCTGAGACCATTACACCAAGTAATGGACCCTAATCTGTCTTCCAAATCTACCTCTTTTTGTATATGAGGATTCTTGATTTTCCAAATGTTCAAGATCAAACATTTCGAAATCAATGGAGCTTTTATCATCCTGCTAGGGTGGCTCAGTGGGTTAAGATGATGGAGCCTTTCTCATCCTTCTCAACAGATAACATCGTCAGAAAGTGAAGTGGAAAGCACTTCCTCTAAATAATAACAGTCTGTAGAAGTTGGATGCCACCTGATCGAGGGATCTTAAACTCAACTTAGAATGGAAGTTATAGGGGTAAACCGGGAACTCAGTAGTGGGGGAAACCTTCAGAAATGAACAAGGCAATATTGTTGTTTTGCTTTTGTGTCCAATTGGTGTGCGAGACTCCTCAAGAGATGAATTTATGGCTGCAATGGAAGGTGTGCAAAGGTCAAAAGAGATGAATGTGGAAAAGCTGATTATTAAAGGAGACTCAAAGCTGGTAGTTGAGTGGCTGAAAAAGGGGGAGGCTGGTTTTTGGTGCTATCAGAATGAAGAAAAAGGTTCAGGTGGTTGACTAGGAATATGGAGGTGAAGGTCTTATGGATTTCAAGGGAGGCTAACAGCTTGGCAGATGCTTTAGGAAAGCAAGGGGTGGAAAGGGAACACATATTTTGGGCACAATTGTAGGAAAAGTAAAAGGAAATGTACAGATAAAATGTGATAAAAAAAAATTATTTCTATTGATAAAAAATAAAATAAAATAAAATCTTCAAGATCAAATGTGATCTGAATAATCAACAATCAGTCAATGGATATTCAAGTTCCAGCCAAATACATGCATGTACACTGGCAAAACTCAGCCAGACAAAAACCTACCCTGTTAAGTGGGTGGTTAAGTAGGTGCAGATTCTGTGCATCAGATGCCACAACCTGTAGCCAAAGATGCTGGGAAGTCTGCAGGAGCAGAAAATGGTATTCCAAATATAACAATTTTCCTCAAACCAGACACCATGCTTTGGAGCACTTTCATGAGCAAGCCTATTACAGAAATGCTGATCAACAGATAAGAAACCTCAGAAGTGACAACTAGAACACAGCCCATTTCTGGATTGAGAATCTAGTCCAACTTTAACTTTTGAAGACAAAACTAATAAACATGCAACAAGGATAGTTTTCTCAGGCAAACCCAGAGGAGTTCTGCAAATTGAACACACTTTAAAGCACTTTCATGAGAAGGCCTATTACAGAGTTGCTGATCAATAGATGAAACCTCATAGATGACGACTGGAACATCGGGTCCTTTTCTGGATGGATAATCTAGTCCACCTTTGACAAGAATATGCCAAATGAAATTTTGAAGACAAAATTAACAAACACACAAAAAGAAATTGTTATCAGGCAAACCCAGAGGAGCTCTGCAAATTGAGCAACAGATATACAGTTTCCTTTACATTCAGGATCAAAAGATATATATGATGCACCATAATTATAATCCATGTATTTACTTTCTGATTAATCAGCCCCATACTAAATCTTTGGCCTGCATCTCTAGATGCAATAGAATTACTTATAAACTCAAGGTGAGTAGTTTTGGCAATTGGCACTGGGATTACCAAAGTGGTCCACTTGAATTACATCGCAATGGTCGATTCATTGGCAATATGCAAAGTTGTAATAATTATCAAGGTATTAAGCTCATGATCCACAATATGAAATTTCAGGAAAGAATAATTGAGTAAAGGTTACAACATGAAACAAATATAATAGAGAACCAATCTTGGTTTATGCCAAGGAAATCAACCATGGAAGGTAATATGACACCATTTCAACCACCAACCATAAGGTACATGTGGCCCCACCAAAAGGGCAAATTGGGGAAATTACCAACATGAAAGAATAGGAAGTGAAAGCCTGAGTTGGAAGGTACAACCATAAGGGTCTCCTCTGGTCAGGACTCATCCTCCATATAAAGGCACTCAACCCAAGTAGTTTTCAAGGTGCCAAGGTGAGGCTAGGCAATAGGGGGGTGCTAGTCGCCTAGGCGGTGTATTTTTTGTAAGTAAACATATATCCTAGGGTAGTTCTTTAGGTTCCATAACCATATTTCCTTCATAATTATCCATAATTTTCATAAGAAAAGTATAAACTTCATGTTAAAGTCTAGAAAATCAACATATTCATGAGAAGAAAATGAAGAAAGAAAAGAAATTCAAAAAATATAGGGGCTGAACCCCTATTTTTATAGGAAAAAAAGAAAAGAAAAGAAAAGGTGGAAGAAGAAGAAGAAGAAAATGTGTTGATTAAACGAAATTTTGAAGTTATTCCTTACTTTTGGTTCAGGTTTTGAAGTCTTTGATGGTTCAATACAACAGTTAGCAATGTCTGTGTTTATTAAACCCTAACAAATAAGAAAATAATAAGAAGAAATTAGTATATAAACAGACAAAATTATTATTTTAGTTTAATAATGTTTATTTTATAATTATAATCTCAAAAAAAATAAGAATATAATAGTATTTTATAACATAGTATACAAAACTGCTTGGTGATTAGGCGAGGTGAGCCTCCAAGGGCGCCTTGTCACCTAGGCATTGCTTTGACAACTATGACTATTTACAACTTCATGATTTCTCTACCAAAACTCTACCTCGACTTCTGTTCTTCCCTCCTCATCTGACTTGAGTGTCGAAAAGATCTCCCTAGGGAACAACTCTAGGGTCTCTAATGTTTTCCGTGCTTGCAAGTCATCAGAGCCCTAGGTCTTCCTGCTTTTCTCCTTTGTTGTAGATCTCAACAGCAACAATTGGTACCATCTAAGGAAAAGACTGATCTAGAGCTTATGGCATGCAGAATAAAGATTACCCAAACACAGAGAGTCGTAGAAATCACAAATCACCTTTACTCCTCTAAGGCATCCCCAAGACCAAGCAACAATAACGATGGAGCAGTTTAACCAGCTCACATAGCAAGTCCTTGTTAATGAGGTTTGGTGCAGACCAATTCCTCCCAAGGTTGGTAGTTTTTGTTGGGAAGCCTATCTAGAAAGAATCAACACTGGTGACTTGGTCCAAAAGAAGAGACCCAATACTTGATTGTCACCTCATTGGTGTGTTCTCTGCAAGGCGGAGGGGGAGACTGGTTTCCACTTACTGGTGTCTTGCCAATTTGCAAAGTCTATTTGGGAGTGGGCCTTTTCCCTTTTTGGGTGTAGCTGGAACCCTCCATTAGACATGCAGTGTCTTTTCTCCCCTTCTTTTTTTAGGTGGCATATGAAAAGGGGAAGGACTATGTGGAAAGGACTGAGAGCTGCAAAATGCTGGTCATTACGGGAAGAAAGAAATTATAGGATCTTCTCAAAAGATGAGAGAGGGGCTGAAGAACTAAAGGCTATAATCCATATTTGGGCTGTATAATGGCTAAAATCCTTAGAGTTATTCGTAGATTACACAATGGATAACATGTTGAGAAAGTGGGGGGAGATTGCAAACTGTACACAGGCCAAATCAGTAATGAGTGTGCCCTGGACCTCCTCCCCCCTCCCCCCGCCCCCACCACCCATATGCTGGATTCTTAAAATTAAACTTTGATGGGAGTAGTAGGGGGAATCATGGACAGTTAGGGATTGGGGGTGTCTTTCGGGATGAGAATGGGGTCATTTCTGCCTTGCTCTCAGGCCCAATTGGAGTAGGTGACTCCCTTAGAGCTAAGATCTTTACAGTTATGGAAGGAATCCAAAAAGCTAAGGAATGTCAGAAAACTCATAATTGAAGGGGACTCGGAGGTGGTGAGGCTGAATAAAGATAACAGTGGTCTATGGAATTACAGCAATGAGAGGAGAAAATTTAAGTGGCTGGTACTGGAGATGGAAGTGAAGATGAGTTGGGTTATGTAGAGAGACTAGGCTGAATGGGCCCTAGCCCATTAGTGTCTTTCTTATTAGTTCTTTCATGTTATGTTTTCTTATTGGGCCTTTAGTTCTTTTTATGTTTTTTTAAGTTTCGTGCTGAAGTGGACGCCTACTTAAGGGCCTCCTTGTAATTTATGTAACTTAAGTATGTTTTATAAAAGATATGAGTAGGGGAAAGAAGAGATATTCAAACTCCTCATTTCTCTCCTTTCTTCTCCAATCTTCCTCCTTCTTGCTATCTCCTTCTTCTTCTCTGATTTCTTTTACTTTATTCTGAAATATTCTACTGATTTTATTAGTTTTGAATCACATCTTGGTATCAGAGCAGGTCTCTCTTCCCTTTCCTTTTTTTTATTTTTTTCCCATACATCTAACCAAAAGGTGTATGGAGAGATAAATTACTGATTATTTAGAGATCTTATTTGCCTAGTTGGTAGAGGGTTTGGAGAGTCAGAATCTGGTTAAAGATTGCCAAGAAAGTGGGACTGCAATTTTTTTCCCAAAACCCTAACCGGCTAGAGAATTTCCAATTATGGGTTGAAGAGACTATTTGGGTGTGGCACTCAAGGCTTGGAGGGTTTCTTTTTATCTCCAAAAGTGGGCGGCTGCAATTGGAAGTCATTTGGATAGCTCTGGTTTGAGCGGCTACCTCTTATCTCTTTCTCCCCGGAGGCCAGGTATAGTGAAACCCTAGTTTTGGGGCTTTTGAGTGCTTGACTGACCTTAATTAGGTCTATAAAGGTTAAAAACATTGTTTTTTTACTTTCGTTTGATTGATGGAGCAATCTGGAAGTGAAGTGAAGCAGATCCTGGTGTCAGGGGTTGGTCCCATAGATTCCTTCTTTACAGGATTGGCTACAATTAAACTTGATGGAACAAATTACCTTGCGTGTGCACAATCCATTAAGATCCATGTCTGTAGTAGAGGTAAACTAGGGTTTTTAACGGGTAGTAAGGCGATGTCGGATGAGTCTGACTCTACATATGAGAAATGGATGCAGGATAACTACACAATTATTGGGTGGTTGGTAAATTCTATGCAGCCCCATATAAGTCAACACTATCTATGGATGACTTCAGCCAAGGAGATTTGGGATAGTGTGACAGAGACATATTCTCAGAAATTAAATGT
The DNA here is from genome assembly GCF_056320005.1 of Nelumbo lutea. Classification (NCBI taxonomy): domain Eukaryota; kingdom Viridiplantae; phylum Streptophyta; class Magnoliopsida; order Proteales; family Nelumbonaceae; genus Nelumbo; species Nelumbo lutea. Next base: position 55,246,651 of record NC_142690.1, read on the forward strand.
TGCAAGGGCCTACAAACTAAAGAGTGATGTGAAGAATTTAAGACAAGGGGAGAAGAGTGTGGTTGTCTATTATTCGATGTTGAAGTCACTATGGCAGGAGTTGGATGTTATGGAAACATTTGCATGGGAAAGCACCAAAGATGCCGAAATTTTCAGGAAATTTGTGGAAAGAAACAAGGTGTTTGAGTTCCTTACAGGACTCAATCCTGAATTTGATATTACAAGGTAGAATATCTTGGCCAAGGATGATGTGTCACTTGCACAGGTATACTCTATGGTGAGCAGTGAAGAGTGCAGGCAACAGGTACACCTACAGACTCTACCTCCTCCAGAACATGTTGCACATGCTGGAATAAAACCAAATGGGCTAAATGAGAAAAAGGAAGTGATATGTGAATACTGCAAGAAGCCAAAACATACTAAGGATTCTTGTTGGAAGCTTCATCCAGATCTTCTTCCTAAGAGGTTCCGGAACAACTCTAAGAAGGGTGGTCAGTCTGGAAAACCCAAGAATGCAAATGTTGCCACAATGTCTGAATGTGAAGAAAAATCTACTATGGAACAGTTGGCAGCAGTGAAGGCAGAATTTGAGAGATGGGAAATTGCTAAATCACTTGGAGTCTACTGTTGCATCTTCCTCCTCAGGCACCCCCTCTAAATCCACTTTTTCCCATTCAGGTATTCGTGCTTCTGCAAATCATGCTACAGTCTCAGATAATCATAGAATTCCTTGGATTATAGATTTTGGTGCATTAGGCCATATGACTAGCCTACCCAACCTCTTTTTCTCATACCAACTCCTCTCGAATAGAGAGAAGATTTCTCTTGCCAATGGGTCTCTTGCTCCCATATCTGGCAAGGGGAATATTAAAGCCTCTGATTCACTTGTTCTATCCTCCGTCCTTCATGTTCCCATACTTAGCACTAACCTTTTATCTATTAGTAGTTTAACCAAATCATTGAACTACAGCATAACCTTCTTTCCTACTTATTGTGTTTTTCAGGACCTGAAGTCTCAGAGGACAATTAGGAATGGCCATGAGGCGAATGGGATAAACTTGATGGATGTCTCTGATCAAAGTCCTGGATTACCTAGTGGAGTTGCTTTAGAGTCTGTTTTATCAGAGTCAGTTAATAGAATCACGATATATCATTTCAGATTTGGTCATTTGTCTTTTTCAGCTTTGAGTCATTTGGTTCCAAAATTGTTTAAGGGAATACCCCTATCAAGTCTTCATTGTGAGTCATGTGAACTTGCTAAACACTGTAGACAATCTTTTTCAGTGAGTAATAAAAGATTTGTTTCTCCTTTCCATATTGTGCACTCTGATGTGTGGGGGTCATATCATTTACCTACTATGGGGGGCTACAAATATTTCATTCTTTTCATTGATGATTTCACTCGTTACACATGGATTTACCTTCTGAAATCCCAGGATGAAGTACCAAATATTGTACAAAAATTTCATGAACTTATTCTTATCCAGTTTAACACCCGAATCAAAATATTCCGATCTGATAATGCAAAGGAATATTTTGAGAAGAGTCTCTCCTCCTACTTTGATACGTTTGGAGTTATTCATCAAAGTTCTTGTTCCTATACTCCTCGACAAAATGGAGTGGCGGAAAGGAAAAACAGACATGTGGTTGAGTTTGCGAGGAGCCTTCTTTTTGCTTCCCATGTTCCTGTTAAATTTTGGGGTGATGTTGTTCTTACAGCTACATACTTGATAAACTGAATGCATTTTCGGGTTCTGGGGTTTAAAACTCCCTTTAGCTTGCTTTTTCCAAATGAAGACCTATTTTCTCTTCCTCTCCGGGTGTTTGGATACACTTGCTATGTCCATGTTCACAATCATCGAAAGCATAAGTTTGAGCCTAAAGCACACAAGTGTGTCTTTTTGGGATATGCCTCCACACAAAAGGGGTACTGTTGTTTTCATCCAATTCGTAGCACTCGCTTTGTTTCTAGAGATGTCACATTTGTAGAGTCGGTCTCTTTCTTTGGTACTTCTCTTGAGGGGGAGCATTCAGACGAGTTGTTTGCATTATCACCATCTATTCCTCTTCCAATTCCCATTCAATCTTCCAAAAAGTCTACTCCAGTTGAGTCATCTATCCCTACTCCCCCTCCTCCTCCTCCTACTCATCCCCCTTCTTTTCTTTCCCATCCTATTATCCAAAGGTAGTACCAGAGACAAAGACTCAAAGACATGCAAGTTGTTTCCACGCCTTCAGATGTGCCTCTTGCTCCTCCCATCACTACTAAGATAACAAGTCAGCCCTCTTCTACCACTTTGGATACCTTCCCTGACCTTGATCTCCCTATTGCCCTTCGCAAAGGCAAACAGAAATGCACAGCTCATTGTATTTCCAAACACCTGTCCTACAACCTCCTTTCCCCTTCCTACTATTCCTTCCTTGCCTCTGTTTCCACACATGTAACTCCCCGATCTATCCCAAATGCCTTGTCCAAACCAGAATGGAGAGACGCTATGATGACTGAACTAGATGCTTTGCATAAGAACAATACCTGGGAAATTGTGGATTTGTTTGAGGGAAAGGAACCGGTTGGCTGTAAGTGGATGTTCACTATTAAGTATCATTCTGATGGTACTGTTGAGAGATATAAGGCTCGTTTGATTGCTCATGGATATACTCAGATGTATGGTATTGACTACTTAGAAACTTTTGCCCCAGTAGCCAAGATGACTTCAATTCGGGTTTTGCTATCTTTAGCTACTGCTTTTAACTAGCCTCTTCATCAGTTTGATGTAAAAAATGCCTTTTTGAATGGGGACCTAAATGAAGAAGTCTATATGTCTTTACCTCCAGGAGTGTATGGGAAGGAGATGCAAGGAAATGTCTGTAAATTGAAGAAGTCTCTTTATGGCCTTAAACAGTCTCCTAGAGCCTGGTTTAATAGATCTCGGGCTGCTCTTGTTGCTTTTGGATACACAGACTCGGTCGGATCATACTTTGTTTGTTAGGAGGAGAGATTCCTTAGTGACCCTCCTGATTGTTTATGTTGATGATATTGTGGTTACAGGAAATGATACTCAGGAAGTTGTTCATCTCAAGAGTTTTCTTAACACTGAATTTGAAATTAAAGACTTTAGAGAACTCAGATATTTCTTAGGAATTGAAGTTGCCAGATCTAAGGATGGTATTTCATTTCTCAATGGAAGTATGTTCTTGATCCCCTTGCAGAGACTGGTATACTGGGGGCTCGACCTGCTTCTACTCCTATTGATCTAAATCATATATTGTCAGTGACTGAAGGTGAACTATTGCCTAATAAGGGGGTGTTCCAGAGACTAGTTGGGAAATTACTTTACCTTTGCATGATTCGGCCAGATATCTCCTATGCAGTTAGTGTAATCAACCAGTTTATGCATTCTCCCAAAGATACACATTTAGCAGCTGTTGAGGGAGTTTTGTGTTATCTAAAAGGGACTCCAGGGAAAGGTATCTTGTTTGCTAAGCATGGACACATGAAGCTGGAAGCATACACTGATGCTGACTGGACCGGATGTATTGATGATAGGAAGTCTACTTCAGGTTACTGTGCTATGGTAGTGTTTTGGAATGGTAGAATACCGATATGTTTCATTCTATTGCCAATGGGCATATTTATACAGTAAGCTACTTCAATAAATAGAAAGAAAGAAAAATAGAAAGAAAGAAAAATAGAAAGAAGAAAAAATAGAAAGAAGAGAAAATAGAAAGTACAAAAATAGAAAGAAAGAAATAGAAAGAAAAAACTTTCTAAATCAATCCTTCCACAATCCTAGGAATATATACAATTCTATTTTCAAATCTGAACCATAACCCCACGTTTTCCAACACTCCCCCTCAAGCTGGTGAATAGAGATCCTCCATTCCCAGTTTGGCTATAATTCTCTGAAAGTCTATACTATTGAGCCCTTTAGTAAGTACATCGGCCAGTTGTCCTTTTGTAGACACATAGGGAGTGCAAATCAACTTGTTGTCCAGTTTCTCTTTTATAAAGTGTCAGTCAATTTCGATGTGCTTCGTCCTGTCATGTTGAACAGGATTGTGAGCAATATTGATGGCTGACTTGTTGTCACAATATAGTTTCATAGGCTCTTCTCGTGGAATCTTCAGGTCCTCTAAAATTATCTTCAACCAGAGTAATTCACACTCCTTGTGCCATAGCCCTGAATTCTACCTCTGCACTTGACCGAGCCACTACATTTTGCTTCTTACTCCTCCAAGTGACTAAGTTTCCTCCTAAGAAGGTACAGTAACCAGAAGTGGACCATCTATCTACTGAAGATCCTGCATAATCGGCATTTGTATATGCTTCAAGAGTCAGTCCTCCATTTCTTCTGAATAAAATTCATTTTCCTGGATTGGCTTTCAAATAGAGCAGAATTCAATGAGCAACCTGCAGATGAACTTCTTTAGGATTATGCATAAACTGACTTATTACACTTACAGCATATGCAATATCCGGTCGTGTATGTGCAAGATAAATGAGTTTTCCAACTAGTCTTTGGAACATCTCCTTGTCTACACTTGCATTCTCGTTGGCTTCTCCAAGTTTATGATTGAGATCTATAGGCGTGGAAGCTGGTTTACATGCCATATTTCCTGTTTCTCTCAAAAGATCAACAACATACTTTTGTTGAGAGATAAAGATGCCTTGTTTAGAATGTGCAACTTCAATTTCGAGAAAATACTTTAGTCTCCCCAAGTCTTTTATCTCAAATTCTCTGGCAAGGCAGTTTTTCAATGCTTCCTTCTCCTTTTTATCATTCCCAGTAACGATTATATCATCCACATAGACTAATAGTGCAATAACTCCCCCTGAGGCTATGTGTTTGATAAACAATGTGTGGTCACCTTGACTTTGCTTGTAACCTGTACTCAGCATTACCTTCGTAAACCTTCCAAACCATGCTCTCGGAGATTGTTTGAGACCATATAGTGCTTTCTTCAACCGACAAACTTTGTTCCCTTTAATGCCTTCTCCAAAACCCAGTGGAATGTCCATGTATATCTCCTCTTCTAGATCACCATGGAAAAATGCATTTTTACATCAAACTGTTACAAATCCCAATTATAGTTAGCAGCCAACGACAGTAACACCCTTATTGTACTCATTTTAGCTACTGGGGCAGAAGTCTCCTGATAATCTACCCCATAAGTTTGTGTATATCCCTTGGCTACCAGGCGTGCTTTGTACCTTTCTAATGACCCATCAGATTTGTACTTAATTGTGAACACCCATTTACAACCTATCGTTTTCTTGTTTCTAGGTAGATCCACAACTTCCCATGTGTTGTTTTTTTCTAATGCCTCCATTTCCACTCTCATGGCTTTTCTCCACTCCTTATTAGAAAGTGCCTCGGCTAGAGTATTAGGAATTGGAATGGTGTCAAGGCTGGCTAGAAAACTTTTATGGGATTTAGAGAATCTTTGGAACGATACATATTTGACTAAAAGGTACAATGGGCATTTGATACATTCTTTGGTTCCTTTTCTCAGTGCAATAAGTAGGTCATACTCATACTCAGACTGTGAAGTTGTAGGTTCAGGATCTAAGCATCCCTTAGTTCTAGGATTAGGAGTTGAATCTTGGACTTGCACAGGTTGAGGATCTGGATTTTTCCTCCTAGAGTAAACCTGCATATATCTCACATTATCATGCACATCATTCGTGGGGTTAAAAGTGTTCGAATTTGGTTCAATGGTTGGGTTGTTTGACTCTTGTTGAGACTCGGGAATGTGGGGCTCAAAGGAATGTGACTCAGAGGGATGTGATTCTTGACGATTGAATGTCTGCGAGGAGGGTAAAACATCTAGGGAGAGTAAATCCGAGGCCTTATCTTCCATTAATGAGGGCTCCCCCTGAAAATAAGGTTGAGTGAAAAAAGATTTTCCTTCCTCAAATGTGACATTGATGGAGGTGTAGAATTTTCTGGTGGCTGGATGATAACATTTATAACCTTTCTGAGTTGGGGAATATCCCAAGAAGACACCTGATTGCTCGTGGGTCTAATTTTCCCTTATTATGGACATGAACAAAGGCAATGCAGCCAAAAATTCTTGGTGTGAGATTATTTGAGGCTCGAATATCAGGGTAAAATTGAGAAAGAACTTGTATTGGGCTTCAGTTGTCAAGAACTTTAGATGGTAGTCTATTTATGGTGTAGGCAGCAGTAAGGACACCTTCCCCCCAATATTGTTTTGGCACATGATTTTGAAAGAGAAAGGCTCGGGTGGTTTGCAAAAGATGGCCATTTTTTCTCTCAGCTACCCCATTCTGTTGGGGAGTGTTAACACAGGAGGATTCATGCACAATGCCTTCTTTCTGAAAAAATGGGGACAAATTCTGATTAAAATAATCTATAGCATTATCAGATCGAAACCTTTTAATTCTCACACCAAACTGAGTTTAAACCATGTTATGAAAGTTGGGAAGAATCGTACCCACATCAGATTTAGACTTAAGAAGAAAATCCATGTGACCCTAGTGCAATCATCAATAAAGGTGACGAACCATCTAGAACCAGTAATGTTGGGAATTTGAGAAGGGCCCCATATATTCGAATGAATCAAATAAAAAGGAGTTGAAGATCTTTTATTGCTGATTGGGAAAGAAACCCTTTTATGCTTAGCAAGTTCACAAACATCACAATGAAAGGTTTCAACATCAATTCCTTTAAACAAGGAAGGAAGCATTGTTTTTAAAATAGGAAATGAAGGATGACCAAAACGGAAATGATAACACCAAATTAAATCTTTATTGGAGGTAGATAAGAATGACTCATGCGTGACATGCATAACAGTGTGAGATGATTTGCTAGTTGCTTCAAGGTAGTAGAGTCCATCTCTTTCCTTAGCAAGTCCAATCTTCTTCCTCGAAACCTGGTCCTAAAATATATAGAAAGGGAAGAACACAACATTGCAGTTCACATCCTAGGTGAGTTTATGTATAGAGATAAGGCTAGTGGATAACGTAGGAACATGAAGCACATTTTTAAGTAATAGGGATGGAGTAATTTGAATATTCCCAATCCCTACCACTGTGGTGAAAGAACCATCAGCAACAGAAATTTTTCTATTACTAGGACAGGGTGTATAGGTGAGAAAATGTAGTGAAGAGGGTGTCATGTGGTCAGTAGCTCCAGAATCAAGAATCCAAGGAAAAACACTAGCCGAGACATGTAATCCTAGAGATAAAGACTCACCTGAGAGAGCAAGAGAGGTAGAACTACTTCCTGGTTTCAAGGATTTCAAGAAGCACCTAGCCTTTCAATTTCTTCATCATTAAATGGTCCCTGACTTGAGTGTTCTTGTTGTGGGGTTGTGGAGACATTATGGGCCTGTTGAACTCATTTTGAAACTCCTCGATTTCCCCATTCCTTGCTGGATGTGGGAGGTTTCCCATGAAGTTTCCAGCACCGATCTTTCGTGTGTCTAGGCTTCTTGCAATAGGTGCACCAGAGGTTATCGTTAGAGTCACGGGTGGTTGTGTCACGAGCCAAGTTGTGATTGTTCTCACCCTTTGAACCACTGTAACTTCCTCCTCTTGCACCATGGTGGAGCCTTTGGGATCTTTAGGCTCAAGCATGATTCCACGGTGGCTTTCCTCAACTCTGACAAGGGCTATGACTTCATTCAATTGAGGCACTTCTTCTTTGCCAAGAATTTGTATTCGGATACCATGTTTTGGAATGGTAGAATACTGATATGTTTCATTCTATTGCCAATGGGCATATTTATACAGTAAGCCGCTTCAATAAATAGAAAAAAAGAAAAATAGAAAGAAGAAAAAATAGAAAGAAGAGAAAATAAAAAGTACAAAAATAGAAAGAAAGAAATAGAAAAAAAAACTTTCTAAATCAATCCTTCCACAATACTATGAATATATACAATTCTATTTTCAGATTTGAACCAGTAAGCCCACGTTTTCCAATAGGCAGCAGGGAACATTGTATCGTGGAGGAGTAAGAAGCAATCTATAGTGGCAAGATCTTCAACTAAAGCGGAATACAGGGCAATGGCACATGGAGTTTTTGAACTTCTGTGGTTGAAATCACTTTTAGATGAATTGGGTATAGACTGTGAGAAGCCAATGATGTTATATTGTGAGAACCAAGTTGCTATTAACATTGCATACAATCCTGTTCAACATGACAGAACTAAACACATTGAGGTTGACAGGCATTTTATACGAGAGAGAGTTGCCTCAGGAGAAGTTTGTCTACCATTTGTTGCTTCTGAAGAACAGTTGGCTGATGTTTTGACAAAAGGTGTTCCTGAAGGAAAGTTGGTTCATTATATAGGATATCTATGCTCAGCTTGAGGGGGAATGTAGAGAGACTGGGCCGAATGGGCCCTAGCCCATTAGTCTCTTTCTTATTAGTTCTTTCATGTTATGTTTTCTTATTGGGCCTTTTCTTTATGGGCCTTAGTTCTTTTTCTTGTTTTTTTTAAGTTTAGTGCTGATGTGGACGCCTACTTAAGGGCCTCCTTGTAATTTATGTAACTTAAGTATGTTTTATAAAAGATAAGAGTAGGGGAAAGAGGAGATATTCGAACTCCTCCTTTCTTTCTCCTTTCTTCTCCAATCTTCCTCCTTCTTCTTGTTGTCTCCTTCTTCTCTGATTTCTTTTACTTTATTCTGAAATATTCTACTGATTTTATTAGTTTTCAATCACATCTAATTAAAAGATCAGCTAATTCTTTAGCTGATGGATTAGCTAAACAAGGGGTAGAAAGGGATTCAATGTTTTGGGCTAAATTGTAATTTTATTGCTTCTTCCTTTCCTTTTTCTTTTGTTCTTGAGGGCTCAAGTTGAATTTGGAAGATAAGAGTGTTTGTTTTCCTCTTTGTAATTATTTTAATGATGAATTAATGAATTTGTTATTGATAAAAAAAAGGAGGTTAGTAGTAATTTAAAAAAGAAAAAAGGGTAAATCTTTTTAACCAACTTACCAAGTCTTTGAAGCAATTCCTTTTATTCAGGTCAAAAGAGATCTTCCAATATAAGGACAAACATATCATATCATCATCACTGTTGCCTTTCAAACCCTTAAAACCACCACTACAGGTTGGAGCCTTGGAGGAATCCACCATTGCAGATGCAGGAAGTGGCAGCAAAACCAAGAAGAACCAGAGGTGTACAACTCAAGATTCACTCTATCCTTCTTCACACTTTGATCACTCCAGATATAAGTTTGGCTTTTGGGCTACAAATATGAACAGTTGAATGCATATAAATAGCAACACAATATGAACAATTAAATCTTCAAAAATTGCATTCAGGAAGGAGGTTAGTGGTCATTTAAAAAGAAAAAAAGGGTAATCCTTTTAACCAACTTACCAAGTCTTTGAAAGAAATTCCTTTTATTTGGGTCAAAAGAGCTTTTCCAATATAAGTGACAGACATCTAATAACATCAGCCCTGTTTCCTTTCTAAACCATAAAATTACCACCACATGGTTGGAGGAATCCACCATTGCAGATACAGGAAGTGTCAGAAAAAAAACTAAGAACCAGAGGTGTAAGAACTCCAGAAAAAAACTTGCCATTGGAGGCTACAAATATGAGTAGTTGAGTGTATATAAATAGCAACACAATTTGTCTTTCTGAGCAGCTTGCCATCTCTGTAAAAAGGAACTTGCTATGCTACTTCATTTAAAAGATTGCTACCACTCTCAGAACTTGTCTCATTTTGGTTTCCATCAATTAAATCACTTAAAATAGTAGAGCTTGGAACCCAATGGAACCTCACCATACTCTTCAAAACCTCCATTGCTTTATCTAAATTGCCCATTCCATGAAAACCAGAGACTAAAGAGCTACATGTAGAAAGCTTAGGCTTAAGTCCCCGCTCTCCCATTTCATTGAGCAATTTCAAAGCTTCAGAAAAGTTTTTCTTCTTGCAAAGGTTGTCAATAAGTACATTGTACACAGTGCTGCTCATTGGTATGCCCTTCACTAAGCTCTCATCCTCAAGCTTCAGATCCTCCACTGAATTTCTTGCATCATAATAATGTTTTATCATTACACTGTAGGTGATTTCATCTAGCTTGATTCCCTTTGTTATCATCTCCTGGAATAAATTGAATGCCTCTGTCATGTTCCCCATTTTATTGTAACCATGTATAAGTGATGTGTAAGTTACAGCATTTGGCATCAGATTCTTTTCCTGCATCCCCAAGAAGAGCCGGTGTGCATCCTCCATCTTCCCTGCCTTGCACAGCCAATCAATCACAGTTGTGCATGTCACATGATCAGGCATGATCCCTTTATCTATCATCTCTTTTAGCAACGTGCTGGCTTCTTGCAGCTTCCCAATCTTGCAAAACCCATCAATTAAAATGTTGAAAGAGCGAGTAGTTGCAAAGTCCATCCGCACCATTTCATAAAATAGTTCTAGAGCCTTCTCCATGTTGTCTTCCTTGCAACAGCCATCAATGAGGGCATTGTAGACGAAAACATCTGGTGGGATCCCCAGCGAGGGCATTTCATTGAATAACCTAAATGCTTCAGTTACATTACCAGATTTGCAGTACCCATCAATCATAGAAGTGTAAGTCACATTGTTGGGTGCCAAACCTTTTGTTGAGATGCTGTTGAACAAATTTCTAGCTCTCTCAATGTCATTTGATTTGCAAAGACCATCAATCAGGGAATTGTAAATGATAATGTTTGGCTCAATACCTTTGCCACACATTTCATCATGAAGTTGGAAAGCTTTTGCTATTTCACCTTGTTTAGAGAACCCAGAGATGAGGGCGCTGTAAATGAAGGTATCAGGAACCAAGCCCTTCTCTTGAAGTTCTAAGAAGACCCTCATAGCCTCCTGAATTTTTCCATTCCTCGAGAGACCGCTGATGATCACACTGTAAGTTTTCAGGTCTGGAAGAACCCCTTGTTCAAGCATGCCCTGAAATGTTGAAAAGGCTTCCTCAATGCTCCCTGCTTTGCAGTGTCCATCAATCAGGGCCGTGTAAATAATGTCATTTGGAATTAGACCATGACTTAACATCTCACTGAAATACTTGTTTGCATCTTGCAATTCCCCTGCCTTACTATGCCCATGAACAAAGGCCCCATAAGTAAAAGCACTTGGCCTTAATCCTCTCTCCATCATTTCATCTAGGTATTCCTTTGCATCCACCATCTTCCCAGCTTTGCAGAGGCCAACTATTAGTGTATTATAGCAAAATGCATCTGGTGGAACTGCTTTTTCATTCATTCCATTCAAGACACTTATTGCCTCTTCAAGCCTACCTTCACGGATGTAACCTGTAATAAGTGTTGTATAGACTACAGCATTTGGCTTCAAACCCTCAGCAGCCATTTCCTCAAGAACTCCATTAGCTCGTGTGAAATCCCCAGATCGACATAGCCCATTAACTATTACACTGTAAGTCACCAGCCTGGGTTTTAAATTCTTCCTCTTCATATCATCAAGTAACTCAAAGGCCTTTCCCATATTCAGATCCCGGCAATACCCGTCAATCAAGGAAGTATAAGTTATTGAATCAGGTTTTAACCCATTCCCAATCATCTCATTCACAAGTTCATGTGCCTTCCCCATATTACCAACTTTACAAACCCCTTGAATAAGCATGTTATACATTGAAAGATCTAATTGGATGCCATGGAGTGTCATCTCATCTCTGACTTTGAAAGCCTCTTCTACATCACCTTTTCTCATAAACCCGTCAATCAGAGCCATATAGGGGACATGATCAAGATTCCGACCCATTTCAGACATGTCTTTCAAAATCAACTTTGCTTCTTCAAACCTGTTTTCTTTGCATAACCCATTAATGAGCATGGTATAAGTATAGGCATCAGGGGTCAACCCCTTCTCAGCCATTGACTTCTTCAACTCAAGAGCTTCATCGAGAGCCCCCGTTCTGCATAAACCTCCAATAATGACGTTGTAGGTAACCACACTGGGATTGCATCCTTTCTCCGACATTTCAACAAGGACCGCTTTTGCTTCTTTTACTTTCCCAACCTTGCAGAAAGCTCCTACCAAATTAGTAAAAGTGTAAGCATCAGGAGACATTTTGGCCTCCAACATTCCATTATAGACCCTCCAAAACACTTGGATCATATTAGCCTTCAACAGATCTTTCAAGAGAGCATTACAACACCTTAAACTAGGCAAAAAACCATCACTTTTAACAGCTAAAAACACATCAGAAGCTTCCCCTAACATGCCCATCTTCTTATAAGTGTCAATTAGAATGTCAAACACAATAGGATTAGACCCTTTGCGGTCTATAAAGCTACTAACAATTGAGCCCAAAATCGCCTGAGAGGAACGGTGAGTTCTTATCATTCGTTCTAACAAACCATTTGCTGGTCCAAACAAATTATAATTACAGAGATTGACAGCCATAATGGAAAAGGAATTCAAAAGCTGGGGGCAACCCATTTGGTTTTCAGACCAGTAGAAGAAATTGAGGAGGCGCCCGGCGTCACCTACCTGATTTTGGCGAAGAACGTTCCAGATTACTTCTGGGTTTAGCTTATTGGGCACGACCGATGAATACATGAGAGTCTGCCAATTGTCATATTTGAGAATATTAGAGATTTGTCGAGCAGAATCTTCGTTCTCTTTGGATGATGGTAAGGAACAAAACTCCATGGATTTGAGAGAAACTGGTCTTCTTTTCTTGAGCCCATTTGGATCAAGAAAAATAGAAGTCCTTCTGCGTGATAATCTCCACATCCTTATGCTCGTATAGTCTTACGCAAAGAGAAGAAGGGCACGACGGTTTCACCCCAACTGCAGCGGACTAGCGGAGGCAACAGAAGTACTTTCTTGATACTTTCTTGTCTTGATTAGAACTTGGAAGTTAGAACTTAGAACTAGGAAACCCGTCATACCAGAAGGTCCAGAACAAGATATTCGGGTTTGCAGGGTTTAAACGATCCACTAAAGTTCCACGTGGCAAGTTAGGTATTAGAATTTCTCTTGAAAAATGAATTCATTTGTGAGTTTATTGCAAAAAAAAATTGTTATGGATTTAACTTGTGAGTGATTGGTGAAAAGGTACTTGCTTTAAACAGGGGTAGTATAGGCATTTCTAAAATGACATGGCTGACCAATACAGATTAGAATAAGCACTTAAAAATAAGTCTAAAATTGAGCTTATCAAATAAGTGTTTATTCTCATTTCGGACTTATTTCCTAAACACAAATTGGTGTAGTCTAAGCCAAAAATAAGCACTCCCAAAAATAAGAGTTCACATCTCCGCCCCATAAGGGGCCACCCCACAACGCCCCAGAGCCCATCCCCGCCGACGCCGTGTATTGGGAACATCTTCCGATGATGATATCATCAATTTTGATACTATCATCGGGAGATATTCCCGGTACACGGCGGGGATGGGTTGTGGGGCATTGTGGGGCGGAGATGTGTACTCCAAAAATAATAAATTTTTTTGATTAAAATCACCTAAATTAAAGTGGAGAACTAGTTGGATCCCGTACACATGGACTTTATTAGACTAAATTGAAGCCTAAGGAGCCTTATAACATTCAAGCTGATCGTTGAACTTCAACCCAATCATGGGACTTAAAATTTACTAGGTTTTAGATGGGGTTTTCATCCAAATTCAGCAAATTTTTTGCATGATTTCGAACAAAAAAAATGCCCAAAATATCCCAATTATGCATAGGAACCAATTCATAAACAAAGCATAAAAAAACAAGTAAAAAAAAATTCAGATTTCTCATGAAACCAAAAAAAAATCGAATCAGACAAATAATCATCCAAAAAAAACCAAAAAGAACACCAAACATTGAGGGGAAGAGTTTGGGTGATCCCTGTCTTCATCTTGTAAGGCCAATTGGCACATTGCTAGGATGTGATCCCTGTCTTCATCTTGAACATAGAAGGGGCACTACTTGTCATTAATCAATCCTTTAATCAAAAGGTTGGCCTTTGTCATAATCTTACTTAAAATTAAAGCCAAATGGAAACTTTTATTTTTTCTAGGCACTTTATATTCCTTGAGACCTTTATTATTCCTAGTGAGTATGATCTCTAGAGGGATTTTCTCCACTAATTTAACTTGATCCCACTCCCTATTAACAATAAAGTTTCCAAATTTCTCTTCTTCATTTACTAGGTTCACCAACTTGACCAATGGTCTCTCATCGGCCCAAACATCCTTCCAAGAACTACATTTCAATCCATCTCTTATCTTCCACTTTAAACCCTTTCTTAGTTTCTCCTTTTCTATGTTTATTGTTTTTTCTAAGCCCACGAGCTCGATTTGGGAGTGTTTTGACATAAAAAATTTCCTTCAAATATTTTTCCTTTACCACTTTGACCCAAAGATTATTACTCTCCTTCAAAATATTCCATCCTAATTTCATCAGGTTTACTTGGTTTGTTTGGCTCAATTTTCGAATACCAAGTCCTCTATTTACATTATCTAAGCACACCAGATCTTGATTTGCAAGAGTAAATGATTTGTTTCCTTGCTTTGAACTACAAAGAAAATTTCTTTGAAGTTTATCTAGTTCCTTGGTTATTTATTTTGGTAGACCAAAGTTACTCATCTGGTAATGGGCCATGTTTCTCACTACTACCTTTAGTAGTGTTACGTGACCTCCCAATAAGAGGGTTTTGTTTATCCACCCTTCCAACCTCTTTTTCGTTTTTTTCACTAATTATTTGAATGTTCCCATTGTAACTCTTTTTTATCAAGGGCTCCAAGATATTTTTCCTCATCATTGGATCTAGGAATTATAGCCATCCTAGCCATGATTCTCTAGAATACATTTGGCACATTTTTTGAGAACATGATAGTGGACTTTTGGAAATTCAGACTTTGACTTGATGCTCTAGAAATTTTTTGCAAAATATTCTTCACTATTTAGCAAGCCTTAGGATTTGCCTTTGCAAAAATAAGTAGTCATCTGCAAACTGAAGGGTTGGAATTGTTGGTCCATTTCTAGATGATTTGATCCCTAGTAGAGCCTTATAATCCAAAGCTTGTCTTGCTATTTGTTGGGTTAGGGCCTCACTATAGAGAACAAATAGGTAGAGAGATAGCGGATCACCTTGTCTAAAACCCTTAGGCTTGAAATTGGATGTGGGAGATCTATTTAATAGAACCCGATAGCTTACTGAGGTTACACATTCCAAGATCCAGTTTACCCATTGTAAGTACATGTAATTCATCATCACTGAGATTGTAATGAAGACCCTAGATAAGATTCACATAAGGAAACCTTAAACGGGAAAGAATACTACGATCCACCCAGGTAAAGACGATAAACAAACACAGCAAGTACCAGAGCAGCCAAAATACCTCTATAATGGCATGATGACACCCTGCTAAGGCAATGGGAGACTCACACATCTATGATGAGTACAAACCACCGTCTGAGACTTGTGATGAGCATGAAATGCTGTCTAGGACCCACGATGAGTACAAAGCGCCATCCAAGACCTATAGTGAACATAAAACACCTCTTGGGACCTGCAATAAGTAATCGACACTGCTTGAGACTTGTGATGAACATAAAATGATATTGCAAGTCTGAGATGAGCCCAATGCACTATCATAACCTTGCAATGAGCATGAAATGGCAACTCCTGCGATAACAAATGGTGGACAAGCCCCGAAACCAATGACACTCGCTTGTGGGTGATTAACATCCCTTATCGACACAACAAGTTGTGATGAGGTGCCTTGGAGGTGATCGAACAAACACCTGAGTATGCTAGTTAAACCTAGGACTTGC
Organism: Nelumbo lutea; assembly: GCF_056320005.1. Classification (NCBI taxonomy): domain Eukaryota; kingdom Viridiplantae; phylum Streptophyta; class Magnoliopsida; order Proteales; family Nelumbonaceae; genus Nelumbo; species Nelumbo lutea. The sequence continues at coordinate 55,262,418 of NC_142690.1, forward strand.
TCTTGACATGTGGCAACAGGAAAACCCATATGGGGACGTAGCCTACATGTGCCCTGCAAGAATACATAGGAAAAACAGAACTTGGTCCTTGAAGGATCTTGCTGGACACGTGAAAAAACCCAATGGTGCTCCCTTAATAGCTAACATATAGATAAAGATCCCCTTTCCTAATAGGAAATGTCTCTTTTGGGATCTTCTCCTAATAGCCTCAAGATCTCATCTATAAAAGGGGAAACAAGCAAGACACAAACACAAGAGTCCTGAGGCCTTACTAACCAAGACCCTTTTCAACTATATCTCAATCTTCTCCTCTCTTTCCCTTTTTTTCCCCATCGTCTCTCTAAACCTTCAGAGACTAAACCAATTGACTGGAGTGCCTAGAAACTACAGTAGAATATATGGTTTTTGTCTCCGATCTTTATGGTAGATGACCCTCAATTGATCTACTCTATTTCATTCTCCCTCTTTATTGAATTCCGATGTTGTTGATCCCAACTCTTTTATTCAACATGTGGGAGCCTCAAACCAACTTTAGTGGAGATGATGACAGATCAAGCTAGGTTTTGCCGAAGGACAAACAAAAGCATTGTCACGAACTTGTCAGCATCGCCAATTAAAGACTTCATTCTTACCCCAAATTTAGGATGATCCCAATCTTGGCGATGCATTCCATCAATTGTAGACCAATTCGAATAGATGGTTTGCCACCTAGATCAGCCTAGGGTCTGGTTCTATTCATATGCTTTTTTATCAAACTTTCATTCTTTTTCATTTTCTTTTCTTCTTTGATTGACATCGCTTAAATCCTTTTATTTTTTTCTCCAACTACACACTTTAATTCATCTACGGGGAACGCATCTCCATGTGCTAGATCAACACAGAGCAAGATACTCTGTTTTTGTCGAGATTTCTTTTATTCCTGTTTTTCCTTGGTGTTTAACTCTGGGTAAACCTCAGCACAAAAGCTTTTATCAATTTATTTTTTTTCTTTTTTTTCCCATCCTTAACCCTTGAGATTTGTGGTAGACTCAGTTTTCTTTTTTTTCTTTTCTTTTTATCTTATTTAAACCTTGCATGTTCTTGAAGAATATTGCCACAATTTGGTATTTAATCTATCATTCGACTACGTTTTATTTCCTGGGAGGAACTCTATCAAATGCAATCTGATGGTTTATCTGAAACTGCTTTAATCTATTTTTGTGCAAACAAGCACCATTAGATCCTTATCTCCGACTCGGTGATTTTTATTTCAATTGCATTTTGATCCTTATGATCTGATAATGTATGTCATGTGGACAAGTGGATTTGCGAAGAACGAGATCATGCTGCAACTACAGCCCTATTTCCTTAATATCTGTCGCGTGGAGGAATAGATAGCTAGAGGTAACTCTGAGTTAAATGTAGCACGAGAAAGAGGCGTCTTTCACTCTAGACAGGTAGGCCTCTTCTCCATTGTTTTTCCTCATGTTTATACATGTTTCAATAGTAGTATAATCTGTGTGAATGAGTGTTATTTGAATCACTCTTGAGAATGTAGTCTACATTAACTACCCTTATTGTTCTCACACAACCCTTTGTCTTCATATACACATGGCTATCTATGAACCTTTTTTATATTAGTATCTTTGAGTATTATCTTCATACATTTATTTCTATTGGGCTGATTAGACTTGCTCCAATCAAGACTATAATACATGTTTGTAGAACCAGATTGTAGAATGTTTCTCCGATTAATTCAAATTTGAAATTTAAGCTCAAAAAACTTTAGTTTATCTAGAATCTTAAATTCAAAAATGACACACTAAATTTTTCCATACCCATTCAAGTTTGAAACTTAAACTCAAATGACTCTAACTCATGCATTTATTCTTGACTATAAAGATGAATTAATTCCTTATTTATTTAATTTATTTCTTTTTTTTAAGGGGTGATCTTGTTTCTCTCCCTCCATACACCAAAATTGCTAATTGGGATAACTCCCATAAGATATGACCCTTTTAGTTGGAGTTGGATCCCTTATCTATCAAAGATTTAGTGAGGGAAGACAAAATCTTTAGGCCTATATACCGAAACCGCGTTTATTTTCAAAATTGTCTTGAACCGTTAATTATTTCCACCTTGAACAAAGCTGGATATTGTTAGGGATTCCACCATCTAATGGCTTGGTGGAGACATCAAGGTATTGCCATATAAAACCAATTTACAGACATGTCCTTTGTTACACATGTTACAACCCTTTGATATGATAAAGAAAATGGACATAAAGGATTGTTTTTCACCTTATGTCGTTCTTGTCAATGAATAAATTACCGCTTAGCAATGACAATAGATGATGATAAATTTTATTCTAATGCTAAAATTAATGATTCTATCTAATAGTTTAAATGGGAGAGTTTCCAAGATGAAATTTGTCTTATATCTTCTAGATGATAATGCGACAATAGGGGCTAGTAGTATAAAATTTCATAATCCTTAAAACCTTTTATGTCTAATATTTGATACTAGGAATTTTGATATTTTCTCATGAACATTACAGAGTGAATAGGGTTTACTTGATATTTTCTCATGTCTTTGTTATGACTTCTATCCTCATATAAACCCTCTAATGACATTTCTATGTTGTCTGGTCTAATTTCTAACTCATAGTGACTTATTTAATTTCGTTATATGTGATGATCTATTCAAAATGATTAATTAATTAAAGTAAGAGCTCTAGAAGCTGCAGACTAATAACATGAGGCCTGACTTGGTTCGCATTTTTTTTAGCCCTAGTAACTCATAAGATCGTAGGGCATAACAAATCAATAGATCATTAGAACCACAAAGGAAAAAATCCGACCCTAGCACGAAGAAGTGTATGGGATTAGTGCATATGTATTTTGGTCTACATTATTAGCATATGATTATCAATTCTTGATGAAAGATAATTCTTTTTTCTCATTAGAGTATCTACACTGTATTTTGTTGCTCAACTCTAGGTTATTTGATACTATCCTAGCTTGACAACCTAGTTGAGAAATAAGCCCAATGTGTAGAATACATAAAATCCTTAATAAATTACTGGATACATGCTACTTGCTAAGATAACAACATCCTTTTATAATAACAATAATAATAATAATAATAATAATAATAATAATAATAATAATAATAATAATAATAATAATAATAATAGTAATAATAATAATAATAATAATAATAATAATAGTAATAATAGTAATAATAATAATAATAATAATAATAATAATAAAACCAACTTTATAATCTTAATCCGATTTATAACAAAGAAGAACCAATACTAAGAAAAATTTTTATCTTATTGAAGGATGCTTTAAGTAATGATTTGAACTGTATGAAGGTACGTCATACTTAAAATCTTCTTTAACCAATATATGATTTCAAAATTAGTCATGAATTTTAACACAAGTTATAAATAAATGTTTGCCCATTCATCACATATATTGGAACTTACTAGCATGTTTTTTGCAGCATTACATAGAAGTCTTGATCAGCAACACAACCCATTCACCACAGGTCAGGGGAAACTAGACACGAGCACTGCCTCTGGGTCGACACCCCGGTTATAATAAGCCCTAACAGCCCCAGGAGCTCGTCACAATTCCCTAGTAACCCCAGGAGCTCATCACAATTCATTGGCAACCTTGGGAGGCCTTGGCAACTGTAGGTGTTCATTGCAATTCCTTGACAACCCCAGGAAGGCCCTAGAAAGCCCAAGCACACATCTCAATCCCCCGAAAACCCTAAATTTCCCTAGCTACCCTAAGCACAAATCGCAATTCCCTTGCAACTCCAAACACACATCTCAATTCCCTAGAAACCCTACGCACACATCTCAATTCCCTAGAAACCTCAAGAAGGCCCTAACAACCCCAAACAAAACACACATTACAATTCCCTGGTAACCCCAAGAGGCCTTAGCAACCCCAGGTGCTCATTGCAATTCCCTAGCAATCCCAGGTGCACATCTCAATCCCTTGGCAACCCTAGGAAGGCCCTCACAACCCCAGGTACACATCTCAATTCTTTGAAAATCCTAGGAAGGCCCTAACAGCCCCAAGTGCATGTCACAATTCCTTGGCAACACCGGGTGCACATCTCAATTCTCTAGCAACCCTAAGCGCTCATCATTGCAATTCCTAGCAACCCCAGGCACTCACCATCAGTTCCTTGAAAATTCCATGTAGTTATTCCATAGAACCCTGACAACACCAAGCAGCTATCTTACAAAAAGCCATGGCATCCCCATGCATTGCACATTTTTTTGAAACCCTAGGTAACCAATCTTAGGCACTAGTAATTTACTCTATCTTTGTTTATATCACAAATAGGCACAAATATAATGGACCACAAAGTTTACAATAATCAAACAGTAGTAAAGGAATTTGTCACCAGTAAGCTCTGACACCATCCTTCTCATGATATTATCATTATCAACCAGTTGTAAAAAAACAATCACAACAAATTCTCAAATTACACCTCAAGAATATTATGTTCCATCTAGCATTCTACACACTAAATGGGGGGCTTCCTATTACACCACCTTCATACCATATTTTCCCCCTACCTAATACTTCACTCACTAAAATATAGAGTCTTAATATTTTAAAACTATTTTCGAACCTTCTCTAGTTTTGGAAACCCACCAACAACATATCAATCACATTAATCTTGCAACAAATGCTTATTGACAATGCGGCGCAATCATTTGGGTGTTCCAACAACTTTATGCATTTATCGATGTGCCTGAGGGCCTATATAAACCTTTCAAATGTTTCTTGATAAAATGACTTCTATCAAGAAATAGGGTGTTGAAATTTCAACATAATCCTTTTTCGGTTTTGAATGTTTCTTGATAGAATGCCTTCTATCAAGAAACAGAGGGGTTGTAAACTTGAAATAACAAGTCATAGCATACCTGTTTTTTGACAAAAAGGCCTTCCATCAAGAAACAATGGGTAAATCAGAGGAAATACTGAGCTATACCTTCAACACTTTGTATATCACTTGAACGGCCCAAGAAACAACTGCAAGTTAATACGACAACACCAACTAAGAGGTGCCCTTCATTCCAACGGAGTATAAAATCACCATGTTTCTTTTCTTTTCAGACACCCATGAAGCCGCAATCTAATAAATCAATTGACTCTCTCGTCCTCATCTAATCACATATACACGACACTAGATGAGCAAAGAAAATCATAAAAATTACTAATTGACAAAAATACTCTTATCAATAAGTAGGGGGGATGATGTAAGTACATGTAATTCATCATCACCAAGACTATAATAGAGACCCTAAATAAGATCTGCATAAGGAAACCTCAAATGGGAAAGCATACCATGGCCCACCCAGGGAAAGATGATAAATAAACACATCAAGTACTAGGGCAGCCAAAATACCTCCACAATGGCATCATGACACCTTGCTAAGGCAATGGGAAACTCAAGGGTGAGCATGAAGTGTTGTTCAGGACCTACAATGAGTATGAAATGTCGTTTGGGACCCGCGATGAGCACGAAGTGCCATCCAAGACTTATAGTGAACATAATATACCTCTTGGGACCTGTGATAAGCAATCAACGTCACCTAAGACTTTCAATGGACATAAAATGATATTGAAAGTCTAACACGAGCCCAATGCACTATCAACACCTTGCGATGAGCATGAAATGGCAACTCCTACTATAACAAACGGTATACAAGCCCTGAAACTAGTGACATCCTCTTGTAGGTGATTGACCCCCCTTATGGTCACAACGAGTTGTGTTGATGAACCTTAGAGGCGATTGAATAGACACTCGAGTATGCTAGTCAGACCTAGGACTTGTCCTTGACACGTGGCCATAGAGAAACCCATAAGGGGATGTAGCCTATACGTGCCACACAAGAATACTTAGGAGAAAGGAAACTTTGTCCTTGAATGATCTTGTTGGACACATGGCAAAACCCCAATTGTTCACCCATAATAGTTGACATATATAGCGAAGATCCCATTTCCTAATAGGAAAGGTCTCTTTCAGGATTTTCTCCTAATAGTCTCAAGATCTCATCTATAAAAGGGGAAACAAGTAAGACACAAACACAGGAGTCCTGAGGGCTTACTAGTTGAGACCCTTTTCATCTATCTCTCCCTCTTCTCCTCTCTTCCCCTCTTTTCCCCACCATCTCTTCGGACCACCAAAGATCGGACCAACTGACTGGAGTCCATGGTAATTACACCCATGCAGGGCGAAATCTGAATTTAACCAAAGTTTTTCTTAAATAATCCCATTCAAGCATGTCATAGGCCATTTCTATGTCTATTTTGAAGGCAATGTAGCTAGTTTTACCTTTCTTTCTTCTCATGGAATGGAAGATTTCATGAGCTATGAGAACATTATTAGTGATTTGTCTTCTTGGTAGGGTGAGATTATCTTTCTTAAAGCCAGTTTTAGTCTGTTTACTAGATTTTTTTCTATAATTCTATAAATTACATTACATAGACTTATTGGTCTGAACTTATTTGGAGCTTCAGGGCTGTCGACTTTTAGAATGAGAGCTAGAAAGGTTTTTCTCAAATCCCGAGTCATTTTCCTAGAGTAAAGAAGGCTCTAATTGCTCTTAAGGTTTCATCCTTTATTATGTCCCAATATTTTGTAAAAAAATTGGCATTTAACCCATTAGGGTCTATAGCTTTTGAGTCCCTCATCGATTTTAGAGCCTCTACAGTTTCTTGATCCTAAACTTTCTTTATTAGGTCATTGTTCTATTCCTCTGTAATTGTAGAGTTTAAAATACTTGAAAATTTATCAATGTCTTTCATACCTTCACTCCTTAACCTATCTTGGTAGTGGTTCCTAAAAATATTTTTTAATTGATTCACCTCAGTGGTCTATTCCCATTGTCTATTTAGTTCTAATAGGATTTGGAATGAGAATTGGGAAAAGATGGAATGTGATTTCATTCCCAAGGGAGGGGAGAGAATAGCCAACCTCTCAAATGGGTGACTACCATTCCACCAAGAATGGGAGTGGGATTTCGATTCCACCCAACCAAACAATTGTAATCGGAATGGCCCATTCAATTTCGATTCTAAACCCTTATTCCCATGAACCAAATGAGTTGTAAAAGAATGATGTTGAATTCCCTATCTCGGCTTCCTAGGTTGAATTATGGGATTAAAGTGAATTCTATCTCCCTTTTCTTCCTTTTGTTCTTCTTTTCAATTCCAAATTAATTTCTGTTAGTATCAGATTTAAGAAAAAAGGAGTGAAGAATTTTATTTTTATTTTTTGAAAGGGCAAAAAAGAGGTGAAAATTTTCTAATTCCATCCTTTACATCTGAAAAGGGAATACATCTAGCTACATTCATATTTTGTCTTGCATGTTGTAAGCACCATGGTAAGGCAGAAGTTGGTTAGTCTATGAAGGTCCGGAGATGGTGGCGGGAAAGAGAGAGGTCATGGGGAAGGAAGAGGAAGAGAGAAGAGAAGGGAGTTGCCTCCTTGTGAGAAACCCTAGGTTAAAGTTGTATTATGTTGTTTGCCCCTGGGGAAGAATTGCTCTCCCCCTTTTATAAAGAGAAAGTTGAGGTTATCAAGGAAGAAGTTATTTCCCGTTAGGAAAGGGGATCTTTTACACATAAATGATCATTGGATTCAGTCACCCTATGAAGGCTCAAGGATAATGGACTTATGTAGGATAAAGCCCATCAGGTAATCAGCCCTGTAATCGTCTCTTACATTTAACATCTCGGTCCATAATCATCAAAACACTATCCACAAGGAAGTACCTCTTCCTTAACTGTGAAATGCAGTGTCACACTCTTTGCTCGGATGGATCTCAAGATTAAAACCTTTTTTAATAAAATAGTAATTTAGCATATAAATATATTTTGCAAATCAAATTTCAAATACAATTAATATCCACTACCGATAGTTTAGGTTTCCTTCAGAGATAGTGTAAACCATGAAATTCACTTTGTTCGACAAAGGGGCTGATCCTATTACTATAATCACCTACTCAGGTAATTTCCCTAATTGCCTCAACATACCCAGATATTTGAACCTTGATTAATCTCATTGGTTGGGACATCAAAGACAGTTTAGTCCAAAACCTACTGTAGTATCATAATCAAGTCTAGAGTTAAGTGCAACTTTCTGGTTTTGCCCATCCATTTCCAAGGTCCATGGCATAATTGGAAATCGGTCCGAGTTCAATGTTTCTTCTAAACACACACGAGTCTCATAAGTGTCCAGTTTAATGAGTAATTCTGTGAAACACACTAATTTAAACATAAAATAATAATGTACTTTATTCATTTACTAATAAATGTTTGTGTAAATTAATCATGTTAGAGCTGAGGGCATACACTGTCTAACAGCTTAATGACATCTGGTTGAGTGAATCATAGTATGATTTAGCATGATGGTATGATTGCATGGTTTCTGTGATTCTTTTTTTTATTATTATTATTTTTTTTAGTGAAACAATGCCTATTTAAGGTGTGTTTTTCCAGATTTATGAGAAATAAAATAAAATGTAATAATAAAAAAAAATGAGGAACTGCTTCTTGATCTCCTGGAGATGTCCTTGGGTTTCTTGAATGATTTTCTTATTGCTTTTATCTATTAGGCCATCAAGAGGTAAGTTATAGTTTAACTCAATGTTAAAGTTCGATTCCACTCATTATCTTGATTGTATGATCTGAGCACTAAGAATCCCATACAATTTGTTCTGAAAGAAGCTGATTTTGATAGATAGCTTTAGAACTTAATTGCTTGTTGTAATGAACAATGGTAATAATATCTTTCTTGGAGAAAAAAAGTTATAATTTAATAAGGAATAGCTTAATATTTTCAGGTTTCTTTCTTATTCTAATAACCATTTCAGGTTAATGTAAAATTTGCATAATTCTTATGGTTTAAATAAATCATTATTACTAGATATCACACTTATTACACAAGTCATAGGCTTTCATTCCAAATCCTAGATTTGGAATTTAAGTCAAAAGAAAAACAGAAAAGAAAAAAAAAATCAAAAGAATAATTGTTATCATATGGCAGGTTTAACTTTCAGATCTTTAATTCCTTGTAACTTGCTTGAGGAATATCTGAGTGGGTAGAGTCTGCCTAGACTTAGGTTATAGTAAAAACAAATGCACTTTTCACTCAAGAATGGATGATATGAGCCAGGCATGTAGGGGTGTCAATTAGACATAATCAAATCAAATTTAGATATGACCAGATTTGATTCGATAAATATCCAAATTCGACCAATTATTTAATTTTTATATATAATATATAAAATATTTAAACATCTTATATAATTTATATAATATTTAAATTACATAAATAATTTATATATTTATATACCTTATATAAATAAAATATTTATTAATTACCTAAAATAATTAATCTATTAAATTTGAATTGAATCAAATATTTGAATGTTTAATCGAATTCGAATTCAAACATTGATTTTCAATATCTGCCCAATATCAAATTGTATTCGGATATTGAATTTTCTAATTGAATTTGGATTCAAATATTGCCTGATTTGATTTGAATTCAAACATTGATTTTTAAATGATGTTGTTAGGTTGGGTTGGATAGAAGAGTCTTAGTGGTGTTTTGGGGTTCAAGAATTAGTGTCCCCAAATAAGTGTTCAACCACAAGAGTAAGTCGTGGAGTCATTTGGCAAGTGGCCTCATGGGTAAGTGGCTTAACAAACTACCCTATAGCATATCACACCAATTAACATGATCTCCCTTTGGCCATTCAGAGCCTATAACCAATTTCAATGATCCCCCTGTAATCCCTTCTACTACACTTAAATCCCAAACCCAAACCTCAAGTAAAGAAGATTTACTCCACCTGACAAATACCAATAGCTTTGAGCAATCACTGCCCTCCATGTGATTGCTAGCATGGATGCCTGACATGAATGGTTCAAGCAACAAACCTTTGGGCTTTGGCAAGTCTGAACTTGGGAAACATTTTCGATGCATGGTGAACACATCAACACTAATCTATAAACAAGTTCCACAGGTCCTTAGTGTGTATTTGGAGATATGAAGAATGACATCTATCTCCAATAGAACTAAAGAAATAATAAACAATCCAACCCAAGGCTATCCTTCCTGACACATGAAATCAATTTTTTGTAGATTCTTTCATGCTATCGGATTTGGACTTTATGGGGCCGGGCCCACTTTTACATGGACAAATGGTCATCAAGGAATCTCAAAACTTTTAGAATGATTAGACAGAGCCTTAGTAACCCGAAACTAGTTGGATTATATATATATATATATATATATATATATATATATATATATATATATATATATATATATATATATATATATAAGCCATGGTTTATCATCTACCCATTATATCTTCAGATCATGCATCAATAAAGCTCACAACCAATTGGAAAGATTCAACAAGAAGGCCCCAATTTCACTTCCTCCCCATCTGATCACAACATTCAAAATGCCAGCAGTTTATAACTCAATTATGAAATTGCAATATTTCTGGTTCGTTAGCCTTCCAATAAATGCAGCTGGCAATAGGCCAATAAGCCTATGCAAAGTTCTAAGATCATAGCAAAGTGGTTGGTCATGAGAATGCAACCAATCTACAGTAGATCATCTCTCCCTTTCAAACAAGTTTTCTGATGGATAGGCAGATCACAGACAACATACTTCCTGTCAAAGAAATCACTCACATGATGAGGACATAGAAACACCAGAAGGGATATATAGCTCTAAAACTAGACATGTCAAAAGCTTTTGATGGAATGGGATGGTAATTTTTAGTTAAAGTCTTGTATAAAATGAACTTCCCCAAGAAATGGTGTAAGATCATTCACCAATGCATCACCACACCCATTTTCTCCATCAAACTGGCAGGAGAAACGCATTGACATTTTCACTTGAAAAGAGGATTGAAACAAGGAGACCCCCTCTCGCCCTACCTCTTTATCTTTAGAATGGAGATCCTCACATAGACACTCAGTCAAGCAATGCCATCTAAAATCATAGAGATTTAGACTATGTAGAGGAGGCACTCCATCACTCATCTGATGTTTATTGTTGCATTCTCTTTTGTAAAGGAGACATCTCTCAAGTCAAAGCTTTCAACAAAATTCTTAAGGATTTTGAAGAGCTATTAGGTCAACAAATTAACTACCCCAGCCAGTGGAATTTCACCATTTAACTTGGGCAATCCTTCTCTCACTTACAAACCCAAGGTATAGGACATCCAAAAGCAACAACAACTATTTAATGAAAACATCACAATAAGCCACCTAAGGCAAATAAGGCCACAATCAGATCTTGAAAAAGATCAAATCATATTGGAAGAAACCAAACTCGAGCTTGTTTTCAATTAAGTCATCATATAAACAATTTCAAGCTACTACATCATTGTCCTCAGGCCAACACTTTCGATGGAAGCTTCTATAGAATCTAAAAGTCCCATACAGATGCCAAGTATTTATATGGAAAGCCTTATGTGAAGGCATCCTAACAAAGGATAAATGTGCCAAATGGCTTCAACTGGAGGAACTTCTTTGTAGCTTTTGTGGATAAGAAACAGAATCCATACACCACCTACTTTTTCACATGCCCATATGCAAGGGCCATATGGTGTGAAGCGCCGATTGGAATTACTTCTCTAGTGACAAAGCAAAAGCCGTTCAATTTAATCATCGAGGACTAGAGGTCACCCAAAAAAAAAAACAAAAAACAAAAAATTGAATTGGACAAAAAAATCGATCAAAACCGAATCGAAAAATCAGTTAATCGAACCGATTGGTTTGGTGTTTTTAAAAAACCAATGGTTAACTGAACCGACAGGTATACATATATTTCTATATATTTTATATATATTATGTATATTATATATTTTTTATATATTATAAATTAATAAATATGCATTATATATTTTTATAATATATGATATATTATTTATTATTTAAAATATAATATTTTATATATATTCATAATTTTTATTATATATTTTTATAATATATTTTATTATATATTTTTAATCGACAATTAACCAAATCGGTCAACTGGTTAACTAGCTGACTTCATTTCGGTTTCAATTATCAGTTTTCCAAAAATCGGTAGTACCAGTTCGATTACAAAAAAAGCCCACAGTTCGGTTAACCAAACCATGAACACCCCTATTGAGGACTGGCTAAGACTACTCCAATCTCAACTCGGCAAACAAGAAATTCCTTGCCACTTAAGTTCTATGTAACAACATATTTAATTTGGAGAGCAAGGAACGAAAAGGTGTCACTAGCCTTTAGAAATCATTAATAAATCTCAAGAATACATGTCAAAGATGTACAGAACAAAATCACCATGTTAGGCCATGAATGCGTCTACACAAGCTGAAGGTCGACCATGTTAGGCCATCAACAACTGTGATGCTTAACTGAGAACCCTAGTAACTACACTTGTTCCCAATTTTCTACTACTACTATATAGGGGTGGATTCTAGCTATTCGGCTCGGCTTGCCAATGCAGTATAAGGCTTAAGCTCGAGCTCAAGTTTGAGCTCGGTTCGAGTTAGAACCTTGAGCTCGAGCTTGAATCGAGTCAAAAGCTCATAAGCTCGAGTTTGGCTTGTCTCAAGCTCGACTTGAGAAAATGTATTATAAAAATAAAAAATTATATATAAAAAAATATTTTTTATTTGATATTTAAAAAATTAAGAATTATAATAATTAGTTATTATTATATATAAAAATAAAAATATTATATATATATAATATTTTTATTATATATATTATTTTCTACAATTTTATATTATTATTATTATTATTAATGTAGCTATTCGAGCTTGGCTCACGACCCGAGCTTTCTTAGGCTCAAGCTCAGCTTGACTAATAAGTGAACTTGTAAATTGGACTCGAACTCGACTTGAAGCTCGATTAAAACCAAGCTGAGCTCGAATAGCTCAGCTCATTGCCACCTCTACTACTTTAGTAATCTACTTGGATCGAAAAGCTCCATTGGAAAAACATCTCCAACCGACTTCCGTTACTTAGAAGTTATTATTATAACATGTAAATGGACAATATGACAAGCTAGCCCATCTTTTTGCTTATTTTGCATGTGAATGTCAACTCACTATCTCATATAACTTAGCCTCTCAAAAGCATGTATCTATCGGTTATGATAAATGAAAAGCAAAAAAAAACTACCTAATGTAGGCGCATGTGGCCAGTGCAGATTGAACAGATATATGCAGGGTGTCGCGTGCCACTAGTGGAAGATCTCGCCAAGCCCTCGTACGACTTGCATCTGGACCATCCAAACTCAACTACCCCAGGCAACTTTGGCTATAAATGCGACTCACCTACAACAAGGTAAAGGATCCGAAACTGGAGCAATCTCTGAGCATTAACTCTCTCTGAGGACTTGAGCTCTACCTGAGACCTCATCTAGACCCTTCATTTCCAGACCTTCGACTTACTTTACTTGTGTACTAACTTGATCATCAGAGTCTTCGCCTCGGGTACCCACCCATGGCCTCTAACACTTCCTTCCTTGCAGGACTCAAACCGAGGCCTCCTCCGGACCCCTCGAACATCTACTTCAGCATCAACCCTCAACTTTTACAGTACCCGAAGAGACCTACCGCCTCAGACATAGCCCTTCGCATCAGCTCCCCCCCTTTGGACCTTTGAAGTCTTCGGCCCACTACCTCGGAGCTTGAGAGTGAAATTACCTTGTTATCCTTGGCTAATCCGAGCATCAACAATTGGCGTCGCCTGTGAGAAACTTTGCTAAGACGATCCCTTAAGACTTCAAGAACAAAAAACCTCTACAGCTTTAGACATCATGGTGCGAAGAGCAAGAACCCTCAGAACCTGGTTACCAATGAACAATTCCAGGCGATGCTCGATCGTCTGGAATATCTGACGCAACATGTAGAGCAAGTGTATCCCCAAGCAGGAGGTCCCTCCCGAGGCGACCGCCCTACTGGGGTATCTGAACATCAGGGCCAGCATGAGCAGCCCAAGTCACCGGCCCTCGGTCGACCCAATATTCGGCAGGTTGAGCCTTCTGAGTCGGGTAGTAGCCAATCCCTCAGCCCACCTCGATGGAATGAAAGGCCTCCTAGCTGAAGGTAGGAAGAACCTGCGGCTTCTAAAGACAGCCACCAGCCCTCCGAACAACACCACCGCCGCAAAAGGAACAACACCCTGGATGATGGCGGATGCTTCGGCCATTGTAGTGCCCACTCCAGGGCCAAGGGCCGGCGTCATACCTCTCCCCCTCCAGTTTTCGACCTCCGCAATGTCTTAAACGACTTCCATGCTAGGCAGGATGCGTGCGGCCTGGCCTGGGAGCACACCAAAGTCTGAGCCGACCCCCATCGAATTCACAAATACAGGGGGCACAGGCTCCCGCCGACCCTCACATCGTGGAGCTGCGAGCCGAGCTCGGATCCGTTAAAGATGAGCCTCGACAAGTTTGTGAAAACTGAGCTGACACCTCGGCCTACCAAAGCAGTCAGATGGGGAGGATGGATGCCTTCACCCCAGACATCATCTTGGAGCCTCTTCCCCATTATTTCAAGGCTCCCACGCTAGAGACATACGACGGGAGCACCGACCCCAATGACCACCTAGAAGGTTTCAGAGCGTTCATGATACTCTATGGGTATTCCGATGCCTTGACATAACGGACCTTCTAGGCTACCTTCACGGGGGCAGCTCATCGTTGGTTCTCCAGCCTCCCACCTCGGTCAATCAACTCGTGGGAGCAATTTACTAGTTTATTCCTTGCCTGCTTCATCAGCAGCAGGCGATGCCAGAAAAGCGTAGTCTCTTTGATGTCGATTAAGTAGAAACCAAGCGAGAGTCTGCGGTCTTACATCGACCACTTCAAGAAGGAGGAGCTCTAAGTCTGAGACCTTGACCCTATGATCTCCATGCACTTTGCCATCGACTTGGAGGGCGTCGCAGTCTCCTATGACGATGCCCTCATGGTCCCAGCAATCATCTCCAACTACATGGTGAAGAAAATTCTAGTGGATAGTGGCTCCTCAACCGACATCTTCTTCTATGACACCTACTAAAGGATGAAGCTTGTGCCTGAGTGGCTCCATCTAGTCAATGTTCCCCTTGTCGGCTTCTCTGGCAATGTCATCAAGCCGGAAGGAAAGACCATCCTGTCCATCACGATAGGGATCGAAGCACACTAGGCGACTTGGATGCATGAGTTCCTGGTGGTAAAGGTCGCCTCCCCCTACAACGCAATAATGGGGAGGCCAACCCTTCACACACTGGGGTCAGCCATGTCCTCCTATCACCTGGCCCTCAAGTTTTCCACCAAGCACGACGTTGGAGTCATTTGTGGGAACCAGCAGATTGCTCGCCAGTGCTACGTGGCGGCGCTAAAAGGCAAGAATAAGAAGGCCCAGTCACTAGCGAGCCTCAAGCCCTAGGAGCAGCCAGCGAACCGAGGCCAGCCGGCCGAGGACCTCATCTCGATTCCCCTGGATGAGTCAACCCTGGAGAAGACAGTCAGCGTCGCGTCAAACCTCCCCCCTGAACGCCTATCCGAACTGGTAAGTTTCCTCAAAACTAATGCCGATGTCTTTGCTTGGTCCTTCATTGACATGCCCAAAATTGACCCCTCGGTCATTACTCACAAGCTGAGTGTGGACCCGAGCTCTAGGCCAGTCCAACAAAAGAAGAGGAACTTTGCACCAGAGCGATGAAAGGCCATAGGAGAGGAAGTTAACAAGCTACTCGACACCGGCTTCATCCGAGAGGTATACTACCCTAACTAGTTGTCAAATGTGGTTTTGATAAAGAAAGCTAACGGGAAATGGTGGATCTGTATTGACTTCATAGGCCTCAACCGAGCCTACTCGAATGATAGATTTCCTTTGCCGAGGATAGACCACCTCATCGACGCCACTGTAGGGTATGAGCTACTCAGCTTTATGGATGCCTTCTCTGAATACAACCATATCAAAATGCAGCTCGATGACAAGGAGAAGACCTCGTTCATCACTGAGCATGGCACATACTGCTACGAGGTGATGCCGTTCGACCTCAAGAATGCAGGGGCCACCCACCAACACCTTGTCAATAAGGTGTTCAAGAATCAGATGGGGAGGAACGTCGAAGCATATGTGGATGACATGGTAGTGAAGAGCCTAAAGGCCGAAGCACACGCCTCAAACTTGGCCGAGACCTTCGACACTCTGCGCAAGTTCAACATGAAGCTTAACCCAAGCAAGTGTGCCTTCAGCGTCACCTCGGGCAAATTCTTAGGCTTCGTCGTCACTCAAAGAGGCATTGAAGCCAACCCAGACAAGATACAAGCCATACTAGACATGGCACCCCACCGGTCAATGAAGGAGACTCAGAGGCTCACAGGTAGGATAGCTGCTCTCAACCATTTCATGTCGAAGTCAGTCGACCGCTGCCTTCCCTTTTTCACACGGTCAAGAAGCTGAAGGATTTTCAGTGGATGGAGGAATGCTAGCACGCCTTCAATGAACTAAATCTATACCTCGCCTCACCTCCCCTCCTCGTCCGATCGGCATCAGGGGAAACCCTTTACTTGTATTTGTCGGTGTGGGACGAGGCCATCAACTCAGTCCTGGTAAAAGATGATGGAGTCCAGAGGCCTATATACTATGTCAGTAAGGTCCTCTGTGATGTTGAGACCAGGTACCCCGAAGTGGAAAAGATAGCCTTTGCCCTCGTCATCTCAACCAGAAAGTTCAGGTCGTATTTTTAAGCTCACACCATTGTGGTTTTGACAAACCAACCCCTTAAGGTCGTTCTCGCCAAGCCCAAGACCTCAGGACACCTTCTTAAGTGGGCAATCGAGCTATCTAAGTTTGACATCCAATACTAGCCAAGGCCCATGATTAAAGCACAGGCCTTAGCTGACTTTGTAACAAAGTGCACTTTGTGGACGAGGCCGCCAATCCGAGCGTACTACGAGGACACTCAGGCTGGCAGGCGCAGACTGAATGAACCCATACATAGGGCGCCATGTTGCACTGGTAGAAGATCTCTCCAGGGCCTCGTACAACTTGCATCTAGACCATTCAAACTCAACTACCCCTAGGCAGCTCCGGCTATAAATGCAACTCACCTACTACGAGGTAAGGGATCTGAAATTGGAGCAATATTTGAGCATTAATTCTCACTAAGGACTTAAGCTCTACCTAAGACCTCATATGGACCCTTCGGTTCCAAACCTTCGGCTTACTTTACTTGTGTACTAACTTGATCATCAGAGTCTTTGCCTCAAGTACCCACCCGGGGCCTCTGACACTTCCTTCCTCGCAGGACTCAAATCGAGGCTTCCTTCCAACCCCTCGGGCATCTACTTCAGCATCATCCCTCGGCTTCTACAGTACTCGAAGAGACCTACCACCTCAAACATAGCCTTCGGCCCCGGCTCCCCCCCCCCCTTTGGCCTTCAAAGCTTTCGGTCCACTACCTCAGAGCTCGGGAGAAAAATTACCTTGTTATCCTCAGATAATCCGAGCATCAACACTACCTTATAGCAAATGTTCTCTCTATGACCCAAGTATAACCCTTTACCTGAAACATCATTGAATAGCCTCCCCATTTTGCTGGATTAATTACAAATCTCCACAAGTAAAAAACTCCACAATCAAGTAAAGGGAAAAAAATCAAATGGAAAGGAGAAGAAGAAGAAAAAGTAGAAAGAATAAGTTGGAATTACCTTAGGAGTTAGGATACCCCTGTTTAAGACTAAGATTAGAATAAATTCAAGAATAGTTTTGACTAAGGATTTCGAACCGTCGTTGACTCGGATGGTTAGACCATTCAGCCCGGGAGCTGTCCAGGCAATTGGTTCCGTTTGACCCTAAACCCGGTTTTAATAAAAAATCATATTTAAAAACTCAACAATCTGTTGACCCGAGTGATCGGACCATTGACCTGTTCAACGGTTTTTTACCATTTTTTATTTTTAATTATATTTTTATTTTGTTTTAATTTATTTGTCAGAATGGGCCGACCGTTCTCGACAGCCATTGTAGGGTCACATGAGACAAATAAGTTCTTTCAGTTTAGAAATAACTCGTCACTCCTACTTCCGCATAAGCATAAATAGTTTTAGTATATCCTCTTTGCCTCTCCTAGGACTCAATAGCTCTAGTACAATTTTGTTAAGCAGATATATTTTTTTCCTAGGTGCACATCGTTTCACGATAACTAAGGTCCCTCAGTGTGAACTTAATTCCTTGTTAGGATTCTTAGCTTAATTCAATAACTTTGGCTCTTAGAACACCTATTAACATCTTAATTTCCCCCTTTTTTCATAACAACAATAAAGAATGAAGAATGTTGAATAAGTTCATATTGTTGATTTGCATTTATTAACCTATTAACATCTTAATTTTCCTTTGTTGTTTTGCAAGATTTGCATTTATTAAATCACATGTAGAGATACAGGATTTTATGGGATGGTTCTTGTCAAGTTAGCTTCCTTTATATGTTTTGCACGTGACAATTTTGATGGTGATGATCATAGTAAATAATATGTTCCCAAAATTTTCTACAATTTTATTCTTTTTTTATCACACTTATTTTTGCTTAATATGATAAATGTCTTCTATATTTTGTATTTTTTATACTTTTGTTTGTTTTCACCTTTTTTTTTATTTTTGTTATTATTTAATCATGACATCAAGGGTTTACACATTTAACCTAAAGGGTTAAATTGTTGACTTGTTACCAAATAGGAAAACAACTCCATTTTTTGTTGATTTTAAATTTATATTTTGTTTCTATCATCAATAAAAACAATTATTCTTTGGCATGATTAATTTTTAATATGGTCAATTAGTATCATAAGAGTCAATGAAAAATGGGAGTTAATACCTTAAATATGAGACTTAATGAAAGGGAATTGAATAATGAGAAATATAGTTGTTCAAATTACATTATATGCCCTCACAATTAGAGAGACCAAATTCATAAACAGGGGTATTCTAGCCAAGAATAGGATACAATGAATGTTAATGGAAGTTGATATCTTAAATATAAGACTTAATGAGAAAGATTTAAATGAGGAAAAATGTGTTGTCCATTTTACATTTTTGTCCTTACAATGAGAGAGACTGAAAAATTATTCACTCTCAATCACACTTTTAATAATAGTATAGATGGAGTCTTAAATTTTCTATTCATAAATGTTGTTCACTTGGTTTGTTGTCTCAATTTAAGATTTTTTTATCAAAATACAAATTTGCCCCCATAATAACTCAAGACCAAGGGCTGCTTTTGGAGTCTCTGTATGTATGTACACGATCACCCAATTCTGGTTGTACTTTATTAATATACATACTATTAACAGGGACAAGGTCCATTCTTCTTGGATTGGCATCTTTCATTTTTGCAGGTTCATCGTCTAATATTTAACATGGTTCCCAACCTAGTGTGTAAATGTTGTCTCCAACCAATCCGGTCCGTTAGGAGTTGGACCCATAGGAGTTTAAATTGGACCAAACTAGAGACTCTAGAGAGTCTAGCAGAACGGGATGAGCTGGAGACAAAATCATGCACACCGGGTTGGGGTATTTATCACAGAGTGAACACACTAGTATTCATCATGGGTTCTATCTGTATTGAACATTGAGGTAAAGTAGCCCAACCTGGTGTGCATGATTTTGTCTCCAGCCAATCTGGTCTAGAGTCCAACTCTCACTTGTAGTTTCCTGGTCAAACTAGGAAACTACATTGCCGAGTTGCATTCCCTTTTTAAGGGAGAATTTGGCCCATGTAATGGGCCTACATTTAGGATGGCCCAAATCTGCCTCAAATGACTTCACCCTACCACGCTCAGTGATTAATTGCATTGGGCCCAAATCGGCCCAAAATATGTTTTCTTAGTGGGAAGGATTTATTCCCCACTAAGAAATCTAGCATTATTGTCCTCTGCCACCCTAACAAAGGATATTTGGCAAAGCATTTGGAAAAAATACTATTATTTAATATAATATTTATTTTGCGGAATTAATTTAAAACATTATTTGAAATTCACTACCAGCAGATACTTATCCTCCGATTTACAAATAAAAAATGTTATTTTTTCATTTCTAAACGTTAACCCTAAATCGTAAAATTAACATGTAAAAAGCATTTGCTCAGATAAATGTCCTCCGATTGGGTAGGAGCCAAATATTTCACCTTTGGAAGCGAGATCGCATCGGAGAAGTTAAGAGGTCTTTTTCAATATTCAGAGGTGTCTTTAGAGTTTGAATGGGAGAATCACCTTCAATAATTTAGGCTGTGTTTGGTTTGAAGGAAAAAGTAGGGAAAGGTTTGTATAGGTTTCCCTACCTTTTCCTTCCTTTCTCTACTTTTTCCTTTAAACCAAACATAGCCTTAGGGAAAATCTATGATGCCGGAAACGCATAGTACCAAAGAACTTTAACCACTCAAAACCTATCCGTGAATTTTGATAAATATCACCTGATTGGTTGTCACGTTTATGATACCAGTTGATTGGTCACAAGTTTTCCGGATATCATGGACTTTTCAAATGTTTAACCTAACAACCAGGCCTCTCACAAACAAAGTTTTGGGGTTTAATGGTTGATTCAAATCTACCTAGGTTTCAGCAGCAACTCTTCTATAAACTATATCTTCTAATAGCTAACATTATTTGTGAAAATGTGGTGCTTTTATCTAGGGAGGCAAGTTGTGCATCTGACTTGAAGAATTTACATAGCATTGGGCCAGGCCCTGGCCCATTCAAATTTTATCACATGTTCAACCGAGACGGCCCAAATTTGGCAAAATTTCGAAACAACATTCATGATTGTTGGTTGGTTTTATTTTTGAAAACAAAAAGCTATTACAACACGAGCAAAATTATATTGTTTTTCTGATATTACATTGTTTTTATTTTCAAAAACAAAACCAACCATGTTGTCGAACACCGTTAAGTGGCCATGGGCCATTATGTATTTTATGATTGATGTGGGATGTTCATGGACTTGGACAAGAAGGCCTATATATATAGAGAGATATATAGTGAAATACATAATTGGCATGATCCATCTCCGCGGCCTCACTGGAACAACAGTTTGATTGTACAAAATAAAAGGCGTATTGGGAGACCAAATGTGAAGCATTATTTGCTCGCATGCAGAAGGGTATATTTCACACTTTACGAGACAAAAAGAAGCTTTAGTGTCTTATGGACATTATCGGCTTTCAATAAAAGGCATGTGACTGAACCAGTACTACCCTTTCAATCAGACTTCACCTTCTCTGGATTTTTTTTTTTTTTTATTTCTTTTTTGTTCCAATTTCTATTGGGTTTTCAGCTGCTTCTTCTTCTTCTCCACAAGCCCACTAAGACAACTGAAATGCATGATTGACAGAATTAATGTCTCAAATAATGCAGAAAGCCGATGTAGGTCTTTCAATGGATTAGGCAGACCTCATAGACCTGAACCAAATTTACTCAATTATATAGGGTTTAGGTTGGGATTGGTTTTGATTATTATGACTTATGAGTCGATTAAGACCCGGACCAACTAAATATCATCATCATCATCCAAATTTATATATATAATAGATTAATAGATTAAGACCCGGACCAATTAAATTTCGTCATTCCAAACTATATATATATATAATCCCCATTATAGATTAATATTCTAATTGGATCTATAATCCCCAATTAAGGTTAAAGGTCTGATTTGGAACTAGCTCTGCACATTTATCTATCAGGTTAGAACCGGGTCTACCCGATCCAGGACCAGACCCGAAGTCACACGTGCAAATTGGACTAATAGCTGCGTGCCCATACCAATCGAGGAAGACTATAGCAATGTGCATTCTACTGAGCAATTAAACAAAAAGGACCATGTTCTTGATTATTGACAGTCAAGAAGGAAAAACTCTAATCATAATTTTCAAAACTGGACTGGATGGTCAGATAAGAAAAACTATTCAAACTGTCCAACAGTTTTAGCTGTTTTTTATTTTTTG
This sequence comes from Nelumbo lutea, assembly GCF_056320005.1. Lineage (NCBI taxonomy): Eukaryota > Viridiplantae > Streptophyta > Magnoliopsida > Proteales > Nelumbonaceae > Nelumbo > Nelumbo lutea. The sequence goes on from NC_142690.1 coordinate 55,284,455, forward strand.
TCAGAACAGGCCGTCCACTTGATTCAAACGGTCGGACTGTTCAACCCAGGAAACAGACTCCTGACTGATTCATTGTCCAATTCAACCAAAATTAAGACCAGCTAGGTTCAACCAAATTTTTTTATAAACCCAACCTCATTATAAAAAAAAGGTTAAGCCAATCTACACCGGGTTAGAGGGTTGGACCAAGAAATTGCCTCCCCGCTTAAAATTATTGAATAAACTGGGGGCCTTCGTGACTTTGGTCATCACTCATCAGTCAGGTAACTTAGAGGAATGGAATAAAACCAAAGGATAACACAAAAAAGCGTCATTGGCCCTGCCCAGGCCAAAGGACAAGACAAAATCCACCCAAACAAGGACGTGGTTGCTTTGTCTATTCTTCTTTCAACATTATAGAAATAATCTAAGCAAGCCCTAAAATTAAAGCACTATGGTCTGTTGCTTGTTCTTTGTCACTTTCTTTGACTGTTCTTATTGATTGTATTATTTGGAGATGTATTTTAAGCATTTCTAAATGAAATTTGCTGTTTAAAATTGATAAAATAATAAATAAAAAAAACTAAAGAAAAATACATAAAGATCATCAAACGACAGTACTATTTCAATCTCTATGCTTTTTTTTTGTCTTTTGAATTAGATTTTCATAGGATAAGATCAAGCCTAATTAAGTTTTATTAGCATGTTTGTTATGCATATATGCAAGTAAAGGTAAAGATGAATAAATATTATAGAATTAAATTTAATTTTTTATGATTTACATCAATCAAAACTGAGGCAACTATCTGCTTTATAATAATATAGATTAGTGAACAATTTATTTATAATTACTAAGCTTGTTTTTCTCCGGCCGTCCAAGTTCTAAATTTATATTTAAAATTAGAGAGGGGAACCCCTTAACTCTCAACTACACCAAAAATTGGGTTTCTTGTTGGTTTAGATCAATAGGGCAGCGTCCATTCAACTGAATTCGAATTCAAAGGTGATCTGATCAGAGGTGATTTGAAATCGATGAATGAATCCAAATGGATCCAAATGGATCCATCTCTATCCAATTTGATTTGATTTAACTATATAAATGCTTCTATATATTTAAAGGCAATTTCAATTTCGTTGATTAATGTAATTCAATAAAAAGTGCAATAGTGTATGAAATCTTAAATTTCAACCTATTGGAAGCCCAAGAACCCATGTGAATTGGGATGAAGACCAGTTGATTGGTTACCATGTGGGTGAATACCGATTGATAGCTTGTTAGGTGATGTTTGGGATCGATGCTGATTTTTGAGAAATCGGCACCACATCAGCAAGTCAAAAGTCACTGATTAATTTGCCGTTTGGTTGGCCGATTTATGAAAAAACGTCAAATTGGTCAGAAATGGATTATTATAATTGGACTGAATTGAGGAATCACCATTTTCAATGATTCCTCTTTCAGGTCGATTCTGCTTTTTTTTTTATGATGTGGCATCTGACATGGACAGGAAGATAGTTCTCATAAAAGTAAAATTGCACTACCAAACAAATTCAACCAATTTTTGAAAAATCGGCTGACATAACAGCGATAGTACCGAAAAAACAATTTCTATGATGTATGAGAAATCAGTTATTTCAAAAATCAATGATTTATGAGAAATTTGATTTGAGGAATCTATCATCCATCCCAAACACCTCCTTAGTTTTTTAGATACCATACCTTTTGAATACCATAATGGGATTCTAAAAATTTATACTCTATTAATTAGTAAACTTGCTTTGAATGTTGTGTTCTTTATGAAGACTTCTAGATTCAAATTTCAAACAAGTTATTTTCAACTTATTTTGTGCATGATGTACCATGGTTTTGAAAATCGGACCAGGTCGGATGGTCAGACCGGTTGACCCAAGAACCGATCAGGTAATCAGTCCTATTTCACCCTAAAGCCACTTTTGAGTCAAAACCATTGAATTGATCAGTAATCCGCTGACCTAGGTAGTCGAACTGCCCATCTATCAACCTAGACAATAATTTTTGACCATTTTTATTTTATTAACTTTTTAATCAGAACATGCTATCTGTTTGAATCAGACAGTCCGACCATTCGGCCTAAAAACCAGTGGCTACAACGATTCCTTATCTAATATCCAACTGCAATCCCAATTCGATTTAGATCAATAGATATCTAATGGATAAGATTCAAATGACAAGCCACTCTTCAGATTAGATCTTTGCAACTTCAAATGACCAAGCAAGAAATCTCTTTTTACTTATGAAAATTCTGTGTGATATTATACCCAATATGGCAAGCATGCAATAATAAAATATTTGATGGAGCTCAGATGAACAAAGCCAAATACTACCTCTCTAGTGACAATAACCTATTGGGAAGGGGTATGCAAGCACAACACATTAACATGATAGGTGTAGGGGGTTGTGCTTCTCTTCACATAGATGGCTCATTTGAGCCAAACACAGGCACTACGGGACAAGCTTTCATTCTTCAAGGCACCGGTAGAAACCTCACAATAGCTGAAAGGAAGAAGTTGTTGGGCCGTAGAAAATTATGATGCTAATCTTCGTGCCTTAGTCAGTGGTCTAGAAGCAGCTTCAACAGCCAATGAATCTCTTCACAATTCACACTAGACCAAGTTCATGGGTAGAATAGATGCACTGGGCTCACATCTAGAGGCTGCTGCTTAGTTTTCAATCCTTCTCGCTTATTCTTTTTGCTTACTTTGCTTGTAAGGTAAAGTTATTTCAGCATATCGTTCTACTACTTACAATCATGCACAATTAGTTTTTAATTGATGTTGTTCAATCTGAGGTGGTGTACGAATTGAGGAGAGCAACTAGATAGTTCTTTCTAATAAGGCGAGGCCGAGTTACAAGGATGAGGTTGCACTTCAAGACTTGTGACCAAGAAAGAAGTCAAAGGCCTGAGGAAATATCCCCGGGTAAGTACTCCGACGCTCAAGTCAGTAAGAGGTGGTGGGTGGTCGGGCCGAGTTATACGGATGCTAGTCCGAGCTAAGTAGCAGTACGGGTCTCAAAAGTTGGATCTCTTACATCGAGCATGGAGTACATTTTTATAGCCGATGATCTGTGTCCTAATCGGATTAGGCTTCCGGGGTTGTCGGGATGAGATTAACCGTGCGGGGTATTCGGAATAGAGTCCCATTCACCAGCGGAATTGTCTTTCATAATTCCTCCTTATCTGTAGTTGTGCTCATCCATTTGACGTGGCTATAAGGATAAGATGGGGGGTCACAGTAATAGCATAGCTCAACCGAACTAGTCCGACGTGGCAAAGTTAGGCCCACGTGGCCGAGCTATGCCGACGTGACCAAATTAGGAAGACGTGGTAGGGCGATAGCTAAGAGGCCATGTGTCTCGCAGGGCCAGCTCAACAATGACCCAAACACTAATCAATGAAGCAATTTTTGTATGCCTAAAAAACATCAAATCAAAATATAAATCAATAAAAATTGGATCTACCTATATCCGATTCAATCTTTTTTCAGTCCCACTTATCAAGTTGGATCGGATTGAATCGGATCAACAGCCATAAACCAAGCCAAATACTAGTATGGCATTGTTGAGCCGCAAGTGGGACTAACAACTTTTCACTTAACCAATCATCCCAACCAATATCTTGAAAATCAGACTGGGCCAATCGGCTGATCTCAGTTCAATTGGAATCGGGCTCTTTTACGGGAAATAGGACAAAAAGAAGGCAGTTCAGTGCACATGCTTCTCATCAAGATTTAAAGTATCGGAAACACTAAATGTATCAGAAAAACAAATTTAAGAGGCGTATCCGGGATATATCTTAGATACACATGAAAAACTATAGATACTCCAATAAATTATAAATATACATCAATAATATTAAATATACAGCCTAAATGAGCTATGTATACATAAAAATCACATCCTTTAGTGATTTTTATGAAAATAATGTCATAATCAACATTCGGAAACATAAGGGTATTGTTTAATAAGGTTGTAATTACAAAATATAAGCTTAAATGTTATTCAACGAAATATTTTCTATAATTTTTTAAACAATTATTTTATTTTTTATTACAAAAATTAAAAAATAAAGTGTAACAGAAAATTAATTTAATGGATGTGGTAAATTATACATAGATTTCCAACATGGTAAGTATTATGGTTAGATCACACCAAAATTAGAAAAATAAATAAATATTACAAAAAATATAAAAATTAAATATTTTACCACAAATTTCAATAGATCTATGAATTAAAAATTAGAAAATTTTATTTTAAAATTACAAAAAAAATTAAGAAATAAATATTTTTAGTTTTATAAAAAATAAATACTTTTTCATACTAAAACTGAAAAAATAAATATTTTTATTCAAATTTACAAAAATAAAAAAAATGAATATTTTATAAATTTCAATAGATCTATGGATTTGGTAGATCACCCATAGATATATGACATAATTATTCTTCATGGGTAGATTACACCAAAAATATAATTTTTTTGTCATTTTTTATTTTTTTCCAAATTTTCTTCAAAAAATTAAATAGATCTATTTAAATCATAAAAAAAATATAGGAATTTTGCAATTTTATAATATATTATTGAATAAATTGAAAAAAAAAATATTTTTGAAACTTTTGTAAAAAGTTGAAAAAGAAAAACTCAAAAATTTTGAGTTTTAAAGGTTGCTTTTGTTTTTTTTTTTTTTTTAAGATTTTACAATCTAAGAGTGTGTAGGGAAGATTTGGTGAGCTTGGAAGAGAAAGAAGGCTTTTAGAGAGAATTACAAGTCTTTTTTTCTCAAAAAAAAAATTAATTAATTTTTTGCCTAGAAGAAATTGTACTATATTAGCCAATATACCCCAATACAGCTATGATACATTCCTGATATAGCCTAATATAGGTACGATGCACCCCAATATGGTCACGAGGTTGACACAACGAAAAGACATAATACAAATAATTTTGTAGCGTTTCTGATGCCAACCCCTTAAAGATATGATACGGGTTGATACATTGTGAAGTTTTGAACCTTGGTTCCCACCAATGCAGAGTTTGGAGAGGGACATATATATGTGGCCTTACCGCTACATATACACAGAGACTGTTTCCAAGATTTGAAACCTCACCAAAATCACAATAGAGCAATCCAACCATAGTGCCTTTGTCTAAGAAAACAATAAAATTAATCTAATCTGACTGAACCGGGAGTAGCCTAATTATCTGGTTCAATGGCCAATCGAGTTTTCAAAAATTGGTCCCATCGTTTCAGAGTCAACTTGTATTTAGGACAGATTAGGTCGGGTCCGTGGACCCAAATCACTTTGTTTTGCTGCAATGGACTCCAATCAGTTAAATCAAATATAAATGAATCAAAATTGGATATAACTATATCCGATTTCATCTACATGCTGTCTCATAGATCAAGCATGTTGGATTGGATTCGATTGAGCTGGGTCAACCGCCACAAGGCCCACAAACCAAGCCAAACACTATTAAGGAATTGTTGACCCATAACAGACCTGCCCACCCATAACAGACCTGCCCACAACGGAATAACTTTGACACTGTTGGGATCCAACAATATGGGGTGCTAAGAGAGTGATAAAATGGTTCAGATCTGTGCTTTACAAGGAGACGCCCCCCACAACATATCTCGGCCGTGTATTGGGATTATTTATCATCCATTTTGGTATTATCATCAGGAGATGTTTTTAATACATGACCGGATGTATTGTAAAACATTGTGATTATGAGGCGCTTCCTTGTTTACCCAGCTATACACCCATTGTTCCGTTGTGGCCCCGCCAAAGTTTTTCCGCCCACGTGCGATGATAGCATACAAGTGGGACTGAGAACTTATTCAGTCATCTTAACCAATGTCCTGAGAATCAGACTGACTGTACTCCTCTTCAGCCAATAGGACAAAAAAATAAAAAAAAAGGCAGCCCAGTGCACATGCTCCCACAGTCCCACCAACGTTGGGTTTGGGGAGGGTCAAATACATGTAGCTTATCCCGTTGCATATTACAGATAGGTTGTTCTCAACATCTTAACCCTAATCATCAAGGTCACAATGAAGCAATGCAGGTGCATTTCTTTGGGTAAAAAAAATGCAAATGCATTGGATCGAATTTAAATCAGGGTAGTTCAAATCTAATCCGAAACTTTTTATATTGGATCCAATCCGATCATATCTGATAGGACTCGATTTGAATTCGAATCTTATTAGTAAGTTGGACCTTGATCTGAGTCGATACGACTTGTTTTCTTTAAATTTTAACTAATTATTAAAAAAATAAAATATACTAATTTAAATAAAGCAAAAATAAAAAAATACAAGTATTTTTAATTATTTTCATCTTATATATGTTTTTATAAAAAATAAATAATATAATAAATTTACAAAAATGTAATATAAAAATATATTTATCAAGAAATAAATAACATATATGCATTATATATATATATATATATATATTTATTTATAAATATATATTATATATCAGATTGGAACTTCTCAGATTGGATCCAATCCATTTGCACCCCTACTAGTAAGTATTTGATGGGAAATACTTATTCAGGTAAGTGCTTTTACCCGTGTTCTTTTATTTCCTAGGTAAATAAGAAAATGACCATGTTAGCCATACAAAGTCATTATTAGAAGGGGCAATTATGTCCTAAGTGTTGATAACTTTTTAGGTGCATAGGAGATACCCAAGGAAATTAAATTTTTTATAAACCCCACATAAATCTAAAAAACCAAAATCCCATTGACCAAGTTTCCTCCTTCAAAATCCATAAAAAGAATAGGCCCCAAGTGCAACGGTCCACCCTGTAGGTAATAGGAAAAGCAGTAAAAGTTAATCTAATCTGATTGAACTGAGAGTAGCCTAATTATCTGGTTCAATGACCAACTCAGTTTTCAAAATTGGTCCGATCATCTCACAATCAGCTTGTGTTTACGGCAGACTAGGCCGGATCTATGAACCCAAAAAATGAGACATCAAAGAGAAGAAAAAGACTCCAATTTATATATTAAACTGAACACTTAGGATCAGTTTGGTTCGTAGTTGGAATCGGAATTGAAATCAGAATCGAAATCCTTCGGAATTGGAATGGTCCATTCCCATAATCTGTTTGGTTCAGACAGGACTGAGAATGGGAATTAAAATCAGTATGAATAGGATTTCATTCCCAAGGGAGGGGCAGGGAATGGGGGAATGCCATTCCAGTAGGAATAGGAATGGGATTCCGATTCTGCCCAACTAAACAGTTGAAATTGAAATAGCCCGTTCCGATTCCGATTCCAGACCTCTATTCCTGCAAACCAAACCAAACGGACTCTTAAATTTGTAAGAACAAAATAGTAATGCCATATTCAAGTGTTGCCTAAATTAATACCATTAATTGTCTGAAAAGAAAAAGAAAAAGAGAAGCTGCACTCTACCTTGCAAGTTTGCCCAAATTTAAAACCTTGCCCTATAAAGAACTGAGACATTTTGACCACAGAATTAGAGCAAAAGAAGCTTGCCCATTATAGTTATAGTTGATAGTCATATTGATGCCTTGGGGCTTTGATGGAATGATTAAGGCTATATTTGATTCGATAGAAAATAGACAGATTTTTTAAAATATTTTACAAATTTTATTGACAACTTTCTCTCAACTGTCTATTTTTATCTTATTTTCTGTCAATTCAAAGACAACCTTATGACCCCATCAGATAACTAATGTGGAAAAAGGTGGAAGAAAGCAATTCGATGGTTCGAATCAGTTGAAAACATATGTTTAATACTTTGGGTGGAGGACCATCATCCATGGTTAGGAATGGCAATGGGGCAATTTTAGGGCGGGGACCAGGATGTAAACAAGTCCCATCTTCAACTCTGATCTCTGTCGGGAATAAAAGTTGCCTTCCATTTTCCATCCCTGTCAGTCATCCAAATCCCTGAAACTTTTTAATTAAAAGTTTTTATAAAAAAATAAATTTATTTAATATATATATAGAGAGAGAGAGATTGAGAGAGACTTGATCAAAATCCAACAAAAGAAACCTGGTTCGTACAGTGATCCTAATGGGTCTGTACTTAGCTTTCATAGCGCTGGAAGGCTTTGAAGCTTTCAAAAATCTGGTTAACACATTCCTGATCGTCTATCAAAGTTGATCTCTTAATCCATTTCATCTCGATCCATAAACCAGTTTACTTGGAAGTGGAACTCTTGAAAACTCAACTCACTATAACCTGCTTAGAAAAGTGGTTCAATGAATAATTTCAAAAAGATTAGGCCATTACCCAGCAAGGTTTTAAAAACCGACCCGGAACGAGAATTGAACCGTTTTGACCACCGTTTTTTGGGTCAGCGGTTCAATCATCTAGTTTGAAAGAACAGTTCGTTCTGACTTAAAAAATTTTAAAAATAATAAAAAAAATCAAAACTGATGTCTGGATCCAATGGATAAGCAGTTTGAACACTCGGATCAACGGGCTACTGACCAAGTCAATGATTTTTGGCAAAAATTAGTTAATGGTGAAACAGAACCAGTTGCCTGAACGGTTCTTAATTGAATCAAATGATCCGACCATCAAGGTCGATAAAAGTTCAAAAAACTTATTACCCAGTGAATTGAAGACAAACCCAAAAAGCAGTAGCAAAAACCAGATGAAAAATTAATAGAAAGTTCATTTAGTTATGGTTTAATAGATGAAGATTCAATTTAGCTAGATCAGCTGCTTTGAAGCCTTCCATATCAGCTATTCAAAAAGGCTGAAGCGGACAGCACTTCAAATAGTCAACTGACAGCCAATTTGAGCTCTCTGAAATTTTCACCACACATAGCCTAAGCTTATAGTCAGTTCATGTGGGGCCCACTTCAGAAAGTCAGAGCTCAAAAGCTACTGTGCTTCATCCATCCCAATTCCCGAGTGGGCACCAAACAACTGGGATCCAAAATGTTCACCGAGTGAACGATCGTTGGTTCGACCAACCAGTTAGGTCCAAAGTCTGACATTTACTACCGAGGCCGGCTCAGCCGGTTTTAAAATGCTTCCATTAACTGATGGGACCACATTCAGGAGTGAGGCATGGGCAAGTTGTGGTGCTTTTAATGCCCTTGATAGGGCAAAAATATTGCCCCTCTCAGAATGTCCTTGACTCTTTGGTGAGATTGGTGTTGTAGGTCCACTAAATGGGTGATGAGTCTCGATCATGTCTAGAGAGTCCTGATTCCAATTATACTTTGTATGGGTTCCATCAAGAAATTATTTACACAAAAATAAGTGTATCCTTAACCATTTAAGATTCTAAGTTTGGATACTGATTCCAATACATCTTAAAATTTTAGCAGATTGCCAATCCATTAATAGTTGAGTTTAGGGGTGTCAATCGATCAGGTTTGGGTTGGTCTCCATCCAAATCAAAATTATTTTAAATATATTAGACTGATCAATAAAACATATTGAATTGGACCAGCACAGACTTAATGGTCATCAAAAGTAATTATTGGATTAGATTGTATTGGATCTACTCCATTTATAATGCACTTATATTGGATTGGATCAGATTGGACCAATGCCCACTCCATTGATATAAGATAAGAGTGTGGGTGTCAATGGACCAGGTTTGAATTGGACCCAGTCTAAATTAAAATAAATCTGGACAGTTTGGACCAATCCAGAATGGTCCAAAGTATTCATGGGATTGGATAGATAGGCTTTTCATGTTGTACCAGTCTGCATGACCTATTTTGTACTATTATAAAGTAGATACTTGTCTTGATCTTGGTGTAAATTCATAAAAAGTTAAACTTGATTATATATAGAATCAATCTAGATCTTCACAATTTACTTGAATAATGCCCTTACACTAGAATCATATAAAAAACTAGAATCTAATAACTTCTCTTAAAAATTTGTGTCACCACCCCAATATATATATATAATACTTTGAAACCTAACTATTGTATTAGTTTCTACCATGTTTAAAACAAGTTGTTATTTCTTGTTACAAGGGAACGTGTTGTGCAACTTTTATTTCCTACACTAAAACAAATCCTATGGACAGCAGAGGCTGTGGAATAAAACATTGGATAGGACAAAGCTTTGGCTATGTATGTTTGACAGCATGTGCAATCCACAAGCTCTCTTGGTATGTCACATGTTAATCCATATAATCAAATTCCGGATCAGATGACCACAATACATATCTGGGTGCATTCACCCAGCTGCACATATGGAACATCGGTTGTGTTGTGGTCACCGATATTCTCAATGTGTAGTTAGATGAGCGTGGCCAGCAATGTGTTGTGATCAGCAGATCCAAACTCAATAATTATGTATGTATCGCTGTTACTAGAGTCAAAGAGCCCAGATTTTATGGCCATTATTAAGACCATATTTCGCGCTCTTTGATAGTATTTTCAAAGAGGATTCTTAGGGCTGCACAATCCCCAGCCTTGTTTAGTGCTTCTTTTTCATTTAATATTAAAAAAAAATGTTTATATCTCCCTTCTAATTTCACAATGGTTTTTAAAGAAAGGGTCATATATTAAAACATTTCCTACAATTTCACATATTTATCAAAACTTACCCTATAATCTGCATTTACTAAAACATCCCCTATAATTTGCAACTGATATACGTTTCCAAAGTAAAAAATGATGATTTTAACCCTAATGTCATTTTGAACAAATTTAATAAAAAAAATAAAAATAGACAGTGTTCTTGCCTATGGTAAAATGTAGGCTAACTCTTTTGCCACATGAAAATGGTGAAGAAGAAATGTCACAAGGTTACAATTTCAATTGATCCAAGTAGCTATAGCCATAAACATGCATATGAACTGCTAGGGGTACCTTGACTCTTTTTTTTTCAAATAAGTTCTGTAGTGGGGAAGGGAATTCTTCCTAAAAGCTTGATATGAAGTGCTAGGGGTACTTTTGAAATAAACAATGATAGCCCATGACCTACTCCCTTAAAAATTGTCTATTTTATTTAGGCGATCATATGACCATTTCCAAATGACAATACAAATGGTTCTTAACGAAAGGTTGATTAAGGTGAAACCACGATATATTGGGTTTCAAACCACACCACACCTCATTCAGCCATTCGGTTGTGGTGTGGCGTGCTTTGAAACCCATCATATCATAGTGTTCTCCTTGCCACACCCAAAATATTGGCCACAGGCTTTTCTCATGGTCTCAACTACGTCATAGGGGTGCTATAGCTCCAATGTTGGTTATAGTGCTTAATAGGCTCGCTTTTAATATTTTAATCATAGTTAATCAATTTTATTTTATTATTAGTTATCTTATGTATGTGTTTTATATTTTTATAGTACTTTTAATTTCTTATCATTATTAGTATTATTAAATTTTAATTATTATTTTATTGATTTTATTATTATTAATGTTTTTAATATTTTTAATCAATATTAATTTTTTTATTTTTTTATTTTTTAATTATATTACTATTAACTTTTTATTACTTGCTAAATTTATTCATATTATTTATTTGCATTTTTCTTAAAAACACACAAAAAATATTAATCTTGATTGATGACATAGATCACCTCACATTGTGTATATGACATGGAATCAAAATATAAGGTGTGGCCTGAACCACACAACACCTTGCGAAATGCCTATGTAGGTGTGGTGTGGTTCAAGTTCAGAACACACCACCCAATTTCTTGACCTCACTATAGAACACCCCCTAAGGTGGTGTTTAAGAACATGGTGAAGCAATGATATATTCGGTTCCAAACCACACAACACATCATTTAGCAATTCAATTGTGGTGTCGCATGGTTTCATCCCCATCATATCATGGTGTGTTCCTCACCACACCCAAAATATCAGCCATAGGTTTTTCTCTTGGTCTCAACCATGACACGGGGTACTATAGCCCCAATGTTGGTTGCGGTGGTTCGCAAGCTTGTTTTTAATATTTTAAAATCATAGTTAATCAATTTTATTTTATTAGTTCTCTTATGTATGTGTTTTATATTTTTATATTACTTTTAATTTTTATCAATATTAGTTTTTTAATTTATTATTAGTATTATTAATTTCTTTAATTATTATTTTGTTGATTTTATTATCAATGTTAATTATATTATTATTATTATTAATGTTTTTTTATTTTTTTAATTATATTACTATTAATTTTTTTATCCCGTGTCAAATTTATTCATATTATTGATTTGAATTTTGCTTAAAAACACAAAAAAAATATTAATCTTGATCGACAATATAAATCACCTCAAATTGTGTATATGATACACGAAATCAAAACACAAGTGTGATCTTGAACCACACAACACCGTGCAAAATGCCTATGTAGGTGTGGTGTCATTCAGGCTACCAATTTTTACCACAATATAGAACACATATTCTACTATGGCACAATGTGGTGTTGAGAACACACCACCCAATTTCTCAACCACACCACAAGTGTAGTGAACCCATGAGATAGTGGGTTTCAAACCACACCAAGGTTCAAAATATCGATATAGGTCTATACGCCGATAAGGCATATCAGCCTGTATCTGTACTTTTTTTTTTTTTTTTGAATCTGGTTCAAAGGGGCCAGTCTACCCCCTGAAGCACTTGCCAACCCAAAACACCCCTTGTAGGGACATATCGGGAAGGCTCTAATACGATACATATCGGCTTATACGGGTCGATACATGACGATATTTTGAACCTTAAACCACACCACACCACTTCAATGCATTTGGTTATGGTGTGGTGTGGTTTAAAACCCACTATCTCGTGGTGTGGACTACACCACACCCCAAAATATCGACCATACTATTATCTCGTGGTTCCAACCATGCCACATGCTCCTCTCCTTATCTAGTACTTCACATGTATATTAATTCATACAATATTGTTTTAAGTATTTGTCTTAATAATATTTATATTACCATTACAATTGTTATTAATTGGTATTAAAAGTAGGAATTTTACTTTTCTATGTTTTATATTCACTTTTATCATGAATACTAGTTCTCTTATGTATGTGTTTTATATTCACTTTTAATTTTCTAGTCATTATTAATTTTTTGAATTCATCCATTAATTCTTCATTAATTCGTATAAGCTATGGTTAAATTGATCACATGTTAAAATTAATTTGTATTTTGCTTAAAAAAACAAAAAAAAAACATTAATCTTGATTGACGTCGTAGGTTATCTCACATTCTGTATGGGTGTGGTGTGGTTCAAGCTACATATTTTTCTCCATAGTATAAAACACCTATTCTATTATGGCATAGTGTGTTCCTAACCGCACTACAAGTGTGGTGTGGTTGAGAATACACCACCCAATTTGTCATCCACACTATAGAACATCCCCCAAATCTGCTACAAACTATAGGTAGTGTTTTAGTAAAACACAAACTGTATTGTTTTTGGGACTCTCATAACTTGCTACATGTTTCATACATATAAAACAACACACCATGATATGTCCTTCCTGATATAAAGACTAAACAAAGATGATGATTGATGATGCACCTTGAAATGTGTTTGACAGCATAATTGAATTTGTTTTTCAAAATAAAATAAACAGCTACATCAACAAAATCAATAAGTTTTTACTGAGGCAATTGTATTTTTTTTCTCAAAGCAAACCATACACATCAATGAACACCCTCTTAGAGAATGAATATAACATAGATTTGGTCTATCATTTACCCTTACAAAAGAAAACAAAAATGTCTTTAACTATTAACAATTAAAATTGTACTTAATTTTAGATATATTTAGAGGAATAAAAGTTTTGAATATAGATATATAGCTTTAAGGAAAAATGTTCCCTTTAACTTTTTCTTATTACTTAATGCACATATTAGAATATAAAATTAAGTAAAGATAATATTTTATTTAGGTAGAAAATGGTTATAAATATATAATGAAATTTAAAAAATATCATATTAAAAAGAATATATGTAATAAAAGGAAAATTTGTAAGCCTTGTCCCTTACTTAGAGGTGTAATGTGGGTGACCTGAGTCCAAGCGGACCGAAGCCATGTTGGGCCAGGTAGGAATGGCAACGGGGTAGGTAGGATTGCATTCCCTATCCCCATCCACGACCCCGAACGAGCAATGGTGACGAGAAAGAGAGTCCGACAAGCGACGGCAACAACAATCAGTAATGATAGACGAAGGAAGATTGAAGAACTAAGTTTTAGTTTTTAGACTTTTAGTTCTTTCTTCTTTGAGTATCTTTGTCCTTTGTCGAGTGGTAGACTGGTAGTTGGCGGGCGAGTGGTGACAGCGACCACAGTCGGCGAGTCACCGGCGACGAAGATGAAGGAAGAAGAAGACTAAGGTTCAGATTTCAAAGTTCTCTATTTAATGAAGACTCAAAGTGTCGAGTGTTTTCTAAGTTTTAATCTTTAAAAAAATGAATAATAATATAATATATAATATTATAATATTATAATATAAATAATATTATATATTATATATAATCTATATATATTAATCGGGCCAAGGCGGGGCTGGGATTGCATTCCCCATCCCCATCCCCGAACCCGATTAGGGACTCAGGGATAACCCCATCCCCGACCCCAACTCCGCCAAAGTACCCCCCATACCCAACACCGTCGGGTCGGGGAGCCTGGGTACCCGTTAGGGGCAGAGAAAATTGCCACCCCTAGGGCCAGGTTAGGTTTTGGGCAACACAATATTATTAGAAAAAATGAAAAAAAAACAAAAAAAAATAAAGTAAATTTAAAAGGTAGACAACAAAATTTTAAAAAAAATAATAATCTTAAAATTTTATTCCATATAAATTTTGATGTATACAATTGTTTATATATGAAATATTAAAATGAAATTGAAAATTATAATAAAATTGGAATAAAATAATATAATAAATTTGAAAATAAAAACTTATAAACAAATGTGTGTGCCAGGTTGGGTTACCATCCGGGTTGTGCTAGCATGGTCTACTTTCTTGTGTGGTGTTGTGCCAGCTCGTAGGTGGTTGTGAGTCAATTAGGCATGGCAGAAATCTTATCACAACTACTCCCCTACAAATTGAACTCACGATCACGATCAGTGAAAGCGAGATCTAGAAAAACCTTTTGTAAGGATATTTGTTGTTTGATCAGCTATAGCAATGTACTTTACAAGAAGATTTCCATGAGCAACTTTATCATATACAAAATGGAAATCAATTTTCAAGTGTTTTGCGTGGGAATGAAAAGTGGGGTTCAATGTAAGATAAGTAGCACTTAGGTTGTTGCACTAGATTTGAGGTGGTCAATAGAAAGACACACCCAACTCTGGAGGAGAGATTGAAGCCACATAATTTCTACTGTTGTGGTGGTGAGTGCTCATGATTTGGCTTTAATTAAAGACTGAGCAATTGTCTTCTAACGAAAAGAGCTCCATGATATTAAATTTTCACCCAAAAACATGGAAAGGGTTGTATAGATTTGTGATTGTCAAACAAACATGCCCAATCCACATCAAAGAATGCCACTAAATCAATTGATGATTAGTGAGATAAGTGGAGTATGTTTCAAGTACCAAAGTACCCATTTTGTAGAAGCCTAATTATCAACACTTAGGTTGTGCATCTTTTGGCATAAACGGTTAAGAACAAATGATATGTATAGTTATGTAAGAGACAAATATTGAAGAACTCCAATGATATTATGGAATTCATTACCATCAAAATCGGCTTTACTAGAAGAAGCCAATGCTATAGGTATAGATATTTGTTTAGAGGCATCCATCTTTTTCTGTTGAAGGTCTAATATATACTTTTGTTGACTAAGATGATGACCTATAGATGTACATGTAACCTCAAGCCTAAGGAATAAAAGGAGATAACCAAGGTCTTGAATAGAAAATTGTTGACTAAGTAATAATATGAGTGAGGTAATGGCTTTAAAAGAGTCACCATTGATGATAAAATCATCCAATGACAACACTAACATATGAATTTGATCAGTATGGAGAACAAATGAAGGCATATTTGTCTTAGAACTCATAAAGCCCAATATGACTAGAAAGCTGGAGAGCTTGTAAAACCAAGCACGTGGAGCCTATTTAAGGCCATAAATAACACACATGATCCATAGACGTAGGAAGTTGGGTCATAAAAACAACTTCAAGTAGATGTCCTTGTAAAAAAGTGTTGGACTTCCCTGAGATGCCTGCCACGTATGTGGTGCCTTTAATTAAAGAATATCGCTGGAAACCTTTAACAGTTTTAACTTTAACCCCGAAGGTCAAAACGAGTTAATTAAAAAGAAACATCACAACATACAGGATGGAAACAAAGCTTTCTAAAAGGGTGCATAAAAAAGGTTTAAGGGAACCTTTAAGCTCACAAGATCTCTAAAAAGTGCCCCCATTGAGGAGACATGGTCCTCCTCTCTCACTCTCAGTTTGACAAATCTCAAGCAGATCTGATCTAGTGTTTCTCATTCCACAACACAAATTTGAAATTTCCACTTCAGTCCCATCATCACCATCAATACAAGGCCCAAACCGATATAATTAGATTTTGATCAAACCCAAATTCAAGTGATGAATACATTTTTGTACACGGCAAATATGTTTCGATGTTTTTGAATTGATAGATCGCGTCAATCAGGGCCGTTGGTTTGGAACAACTCTCCAATCAGAACCCATGACCCCACCCCAATTCATAGCGATTGATCGGACGGCTGCCACGCGGAAGCAGTGAGTAAAGAGAGATCCTTCCATCCTAACTTCAAACACCCACTCTCCTCTACCAAGGTGTATCCCTTCCAAGGGAACATGCCGAGTAGTAAACTCGCTTGAGCCGCTGGGTTTCCACCGAGTGAGACGGGTCTAAAACCGATTCTCCTCAACTCATCGGCCCATCTCTCGGCCCTCACCTCACCCGTCCTCTTGGGCCCACCAACGGCCACGATGTTCCTGATCTCGCAACCGAAGAGCTGCTGCTCCACCTGATGCCGCTCCACGCTATCCCCACCCAAGCCATCGCCCAACGCATCAAACAACGCCGAGTAGTAATGCAAGGCCTCGACGAACCTCCCCAAGAAGCTCCCGCTGTGGCTGAGATCTTGTTCGACGATCGTGATTAACTTGGGCTTCAACAGATTAAGCAGCCTCAACGTCCCCAGATCCGACCCCGTGATGTCGTACAGACAATGGTGCATCCAGTGCACCACCGTAGCCTCGTGTTGCCTCGGAGCGAGTCGACTCAGATCGGTTATGTTCCCCACCTTCCCTTCCAACGCGTGGAACTCGAACGGTAGACCCAGGGAGTTGGCGAAGTCGGAGAGTCGCCGTCCGGTGGCCTCCAGGAGCTCGATCGACGACCCGACGCCGGTGATTCGCATGGAACGGATCTTTCTCGATCTCGAGGCGAGGATGTGGAACAGTCCTGGCCATTGAAGGCCCTGCATTATATCGAGATCGATCACGTGGACTCGATCTTCGGCTTCCAGAGCTTGGAAGATGGCTTGATTCGCAGTGAAATGGGAGAATTTGATCAAAGGGCTAATGGAATTGTAAGATTGAAGCGCGCTACAGATTCTCTGGTTCTGAGCCAAGGTTAGGGTTTTGATGTTGAGAGGAGAGTACATACCGAGGCAAGAACTGACGATTCGAGTTTGCAGAGCTTCGGCGAAGTATGCCGCGACTCGTTCCGGTGATGAACCAAAAGGAGAAGCAAGTTCCGAGATTTCAGGGAGGAGACCGCTGGCTTCGTCGAGGTTGTCCATGGATACAGCCTCGGCGCACTGGAGTAGAAGCCCCAAGAGACGGAGACCGGAGGACTCACCTCCGATGACGATTTCTTCTTCCGCTTCGTCTTCGTGTCTTACTGATTTCTCACCCGAAACTGTGGCTTCTCCGGAGAGGTTCCTGCCGAAATTGAAACGCTTACGGGCTTGGTTATCTTCGTTATCTCCGGTGGAGTCTCCGGCATGGGATTCCCGATCACTTCGCTTTGGTCTCATGGTGGAGTTGGGGTTAGGGTTTGCATTAATGGAGGATTGAAGGCGTAAGCTCTGAAGCATGTCGATGACAGCGAAGGAGAAAGAGATGGAGAGAGAGAGAGATAGAGATAGAGATAGAGATAATTAATGGCGGAAAGCCTCTTCGATAAGCTTTTTGAGAAATATCGCCAAAACTGCAGAGAAGACAAAAAGTGTTTCAGACGGTTGCAGAGAATGTGAGAGAGAGAGAGAGAGAGAGAGAGAGAGAGAGAACTTTTGCTGTTATCGTCGTTAGTGTCTCCGTTTGTCTGCCGTCAAAGCGTTCAGTTTCGTGTCGTCGTTCCGTCAACGAATTTTGAGGTTAGGTTTCAATTAATAATTTATTAGCTATTAATAAATCTCTAATTACGTCATCGTTCGACTCTTTGGCGGTTGTTTTGGGAGTTTGGGAGGATATAGTTTTGTCTTCTCGTGAGAATTTCAGACCTGTTATCCTGTACGACGATAGTGATAGATCAGTTGATATACCTAGAGATCTCCACCGTCCATCCCGTCTGATGACATTTACGGTTCCATTTAATGACAACCATAGATCTGATCGACGTGATAAACTTTTTATATAAACAAATTAGAAATAGAACGTAAACATCTAAGCCCAAGCCCGGCCCAGATTATTGCGCAAAAGGGCCCAAACTCCAACCATGATTATAACTTTATAAGTAATTCACCTTGGGCCACATGGACATGGGTGGCCAAACTCCAAAGCCGAGAGAATGAGAATCTCCCCCATGCAGAAAAAACGAAGTAAATTACAGAAAGTCACCCTGTAATTAGGGGGCGATGACGCTTGGCCCCCTCAACATTGTTTTGTGATAAAAATACCCTGAACCTTTTGGATTTCAGAACTGAAACCCTTATTCCATTTAACTGGGTTGATGGTAAAGGTAAAATTACTAAATTACCCATTTGATGGGCCGAGAGGAAAAAAAAATTCTAATGATGAAAATTGACATGCAAATCACAACCTCTTTTTGGTTGAGTTTTGTTTTTTCTTCGAGAAAGATTTGAAAGCACAACAACCCAATCCAACAGAGATATTGCGGTTAATAGTGCTTATTTTTGTAAGTTGTGCGATTCACTTGGTAGGATCTTTGACTCATTGTAGTATAGATTTAGGATCAAATCCCGGGGCCGGATCTTATCGTAATGAAATACTTTTCCAACAGATGCCAATATGATCTGTGTCGCACATTTTACCATGAGATTGGGACCTACTATGATCGGATGTGCCAATGGATACATATTCATATACGAAAGCATCCGAAAAGTATTTTGTTGTGAAAAGATCCCAACTCTTTAAATCCTATTGCAACCAAGGTAAGGACTACTTTCCTCATTGTGTGTCCCATTGAAGCAAAAAGTAAAAAAAAAAAAAAAAAATGTTCATTTTTGTCATTTTGATAGCTTTTTCTTTTAGTCCATGAAATCTTGAATGAACAGTTTTGTAATTTTAATCACACAGTTGACCCATTCACCAATAAAGTGGGGGTAAAGTACAGAAATCCAAAAGTTAGAGGGCTATTTATCGCAAAAACAAAGTTTGAGGAGGGCCAAGTATCACCACCTGCTGAGTACAAGGTAGCAGTCTGTAATTTAGCAAAACAAAGGGCAAAATCTGTAGAGCTATAATTAGAGTGAAAAGTAAGCTGGTGCTGGGCCTCAATGTGGGCCTATTTTGGAAAGTCTTTATCTATTTTTCATAGTAAGAGAGAATCCCATTTGTTTGAAACTTCCAATGCAAACTTTGAAAAGAAATTTCACCCATTTTAAGTGAATGGAAATTAATTTCATAAATGTATTATTATATCAACGGTGGAGATGATTTGACGTGAATTTACTGTTGTTTTCGCAGCAAAAAAAAAAAAAGGAAAATACTGTTGTTATGACTTCTCGTGAGAGGATCTTGTTGGCATAAAGGCAAGCTGGCGTTTCCATGGAAACAAATACGAGTGACCCCACAGGCCACACTAACGAAGCAGGAGGCATTTGAATTTGAATACGTACTCAAGCGTTGTAATCAGCTCTGGCAGCTATATTTTCACTGGGCCTAGTGGGTTGACGAGGGGGCCCACCACTAATTTTCATGTCTCCTGCCAAGTCCACCTCCCGTTCTGGCCCATGAACAGGCACAAGAGCTGACGTACTGTTTTTGTGCAGGAGGAAAAGCCTAAGTGACCCACTAGTTGGTGGGTCTCAATGTTTTTTTGGGTCAAATGTCAACAAGAATGAATGATTTCAAATCATCTAAATGAAAGATAACAATAAATGTGTGATGGGATTTGATTAGACGAGGTTTATTCCGAAAGTAACCTTTCTTTTTTAAGTGTTTGATTAATAATTAGAGCTACAATTAAGTTCTTATGATTATTTAATATTTTTATACACAAATAACCATTTTCATCTTTTCAAAACTTTGTAGAAGGTGTTTTGAATTCCCTTTTTCATGTTTTTTTCTTATTATTTTGCTATATTGGTTACATTTTTACTAGGAATTCGAATTTCGTCCTCATGCCATCCTCACAGTCTCTTTCAGCGAGTATTGAGAACATCTTTGTACTTATATGCTTTTATTCATAGGGAGATATTCTTAATACACAGCTGCAAAGAGCTGTGAGTATGGTTTTGTGAAGACCAAATCTGAATGTATTATATTACGGTTAGAAGATGATGATGATGATGATAATGATGATGATGATGGTGAAATAAGTCGGAATCTATTGAGCACATGACCCTAAAATCACACATTGGGAACATCTCTCGTAGTTTATGTTAGAATACATGGGGAGTTATTCCGGATGTGCAGCTGTAGTGTCTTGTGGCCAGCGGTTTGTGGTCATCAGATCTCATAAACTCGATGAAAGCAACCTTTTATTGGATTTAGTAGCCAATTCTGTTTTTCTTCATGGATTATTGATATGCAATTAGAATGTTCTCAGAAGAATTGGTAAAAGAGAAGGAGAAAGAAACAGGGTCATGGCTTTTGAGTTAGATCATGCATTCATGCTTCTCCTTTTGTTATTTCTTCTGCTTTTGCAGTTTTGTTTTATTATATGTTGGCCTCAGTTGCAGAAATGGTCTTGGGTGAAAATGATGAAGAAGAAGGTGGAAAAAAGAAAGTGGGACTGTTGCTTTTCCGTTTCTTTTTCCTAGCAAATTCCTTGTTTTAGTGGTTGCTAGAACGTTTAATAAAAAGAAAAGAAAAGCAACTTTAAGATGAGAAAACAATGGAAATATCATTGAAGGATGAGAATGAGGATGAAAATCAAACAACCTTAAAATGAAAAAGATGTTTCTTGAATTCCAAACAATAATTGCACTAGTGGAAGAAATAGATGTAAAATCATGGAATCCTAGTGGGAAAGGGGAATGATGTCTTGGAAAGCCTCTGGAATCAAGCATCATTGACTCAGAAAAAAGATATGAGTAACTTTTTCATGGCATGGGCTAATGCCATGTAGGCTAAATTGACCATTTTTAACCTATGTGAGCAAGTGTTCTTTTTGGTAGAGAAAGTTGAAAAGTAAAAGGTCTGCTTACTAGGGTTGGTGCTAGTGTCAAAATTTTGTGTTTCCTCTCTGAGTAAATGCACTAGATATATGATTAAAATAAAATATTTCTACTAATAAATAAAATTTAAAAAATAACATTTACATACCATCATCATCATCATCATCATCACCATCATTATCATCGTTATCAACATCATTAATGTCATATCTATTGTTAAATTATTAGTGCTTAAATTATTTCTTACTACTTCGACCTATCTCGTTTTTTGTCTAACCCTTCTATCTATAAGCTATGAGATAAAAGGTTGTGATATGGTAATATCTCTAAAAATAATAGATTCTTTAGGTCCTTAATAGTCATGGGCCTTATAATAACTAATAATCACGGTGAAAACAAATTTTATTGGTTGGTAGGAAGGATTTGTTTTTTTTTTTTTTTTTTTTTTGTGAAATACGTGACATGGTTTTTAGAATTGAAAATTATAATTGTGTTTAGTAAAACATGGCCAACTTTTTGGGGACAATTTTTTTTTTCATAATTGATCTATGTGAAAATTAAAAAGAAATCCAAATCATTCTTCTCTTCTATCTACTTTTTTTTCTATATATATTATCTTAATTTTGTATTTTCATGATTTGAATCTTGTAAATCTTGATCAAATTTGTTTCCACAAAAACACCTCCCTTTGCTCCCACTTTACACTTGGTAGGCCACCAGATCAGAACAGATAGAATCAATTGGAGAAAGATCAAGCACGGGTGATCAAAGTGGATCTGGCTTCCAAAAGTAAAGTCGAGGTTGTAGGAATGTATAAGTTGGATGCATGGGATTATTGTCAATGTATTTGCACAGCATTAGTTGCTGTTCATCATAGGATCATCTTCTTTGGTTTAGTATACAGATTCCATGAATCTGAAATTTGATCCAACCTTAGGTTAGGCTCTGATGCAAAAAGCTAAACTCCACTCAGTTCTTGAATGAAACTGATAAATTTGAAGTTTTGAATGAATTGAGAAATATAAATAAACAAAGATACATGAACATACTCGAAAATGGTGGAGATTTGGAGACTTATGGTGAAAATAGAGACTTTTATGTAGCTAAGTGCTTAAAAAGAGGTCTTATAAAGATGATATTCTTATGTCATGTATGTATGTATGTATGTATGTATGTATATATACACTTCTAATATTTGATATACATCAAAAGTTTCTTAAAACTATTAATCATTAAATATTAAAAACTGTTAGTTTTAAGTACCAACAATTTAACAATGGATATGACACTAAGCATAACAGAATGGTGAGGCAGGACTCCTATACTGGGAGTTTGGGACAAGGCTTAGATGGTGATGATGATGATATGCTAAAGAATGACCAAGGAATATAGATCAGCATATTAGGAAAAATGTATATATTTAATTAAAATTCATGTCTTTTCATATTTGTAGGTACCATTAGTTGGACTTGAATTGGACCCATTACACAACCTTGCTCAATCAATCAATCAAGGTTTGCTTCATTAATTATTTTGGCATAGTTAAAAGTTAATCAAAGATGATAAAATCCAATAAGTTTCCTTATAATTTTGTCGGGTTTTAGTGTTCGTTAAAATGTTTATTCAAACGATCAAAAGAATATATCATTTATTTAATAAATGAAAAAAAAATGGTTTGTGAGATGCTTATCAATATGTTTATTAATAAAATTGATTTAAATATATTATATTTTCATTAATGCTATTAAGTTTGAGTCTCATGTAATTTTTTTTTAATTCAATCTTATTTATAATACATAATGGGGATGTTTGGAACCGTGGCCGTTTTTCAAAAAAATAGTGCCACCTCAGATCCACATAGGTGTTTCAACAAATGCCCATGTATCTCATTGTTTGGTTCAGCCGATTATTAAAAAGTCGGGCATATCTTGAAAATCGGAACCCCATCAATGCATACATGAAAAGTAGTGATAAAAATCACCTTACCAAATCCTATGTGGTGCTGATGTGTATCATATGTGGTGCTTACCTGTCAGCACATACATGAAAAACGGTAATAAGTCACCTTACCAAACAACATAGTATTTCTCACTGCCTACGTGGCATAAGTGTATTTTTTTTGAAAAACGGGTCTTGGAAGCATGGACATTTTTTCTTGAAAATCGGCCCCAAGAAGCGCCCACGCTTCCAAACACCATGAATATGTAAGTCAATATTTCTGATTTATTTTATGAATTTGAGCCATGTTTGATGAAAATCCAATTGATAAGATTCAATTTGAAGTCAAATCTATTATGATTTACAGGCTCCCTTTGTTTGTGATGCAAACGCCGAACTAGGGTATTTATGTACCTTGGTTCGCGTTTCGGAGTGTTTGTTTGACATGTAAAAATGTAATGATTAAGAGATCAAAAATGTATTTTTCGACACTTTTGTACTCTGAGGAAAGAATATTATTCTACCTATTTTTTGGATACAACTTTCTATTGTTGGATAATTTTGCTTTTTGACCAAAGTTAAGGCACTGGAGCATAAAGTAGTTGGAGCATTTAATGATGAACCTCACTCTTTGCATTGATTTCAAACAAACAAGATGAGTACAAAAACGATTTAAAAATGTGAATCATGTTTACATTTATAAATCAAAAAGAGGGTAATTATGCAGAGTACATATTTACATTTGCATTGCAACAAAACACAGCCTAAGCAATTCTTGAAAAAAAAAAAAAAAAAACAGGAAGACACGGTCACCATAATCAAATCCTTGTTGGAGGTGTCTATTAACCCTTCTTAATGCATCCCCGGTCTGATAGATAACAGTTAATTATAAAATTCCCCTGCTCTAATACCATCTTAACAAATCATTCAAAGGTCTCTATATACGTTTTTATTCTCTGACACATGCAACTAAGGTTCTTACCAATTGATTGCCATGCTTTGTTGATTAACCATTTTTCATACACTCTTTACAAAATGGATGAGCAATATTTGATTATAAAAGTAGCCATTCAGGCATTAAAAAAATAAAAAAAATAAACTCACATACAACCAATTTAATATACTTTTCATCATTAAGAAACTGAATCGATCTAATCATTCTATCAAAACATAGCATCTTTTAACACTAGTATGTGCTCTAGTATTAATGAAATTAAATTCAAAATCAAGGTAGCTTTGATCCATTTAGTGCACTTGCACCACACAGATTTGATTTGAGTTGTCTTATTATCTGTCATGTAATGGTCCATGCAGGCATGTCAAATAGCATAGGGATTTGAAACCTGAACCACAAACTATTTGTTATTTACCGGGAATGTGAGAGTATATGTGACAGACAGTGATGACTGCTTCAAAAAGAAAGAGATGAACTTGAAGAAATGACAAGAAAATAACTTACAGTGAGAGAGAGATCCGCTAAATGTTGGGCAGAGTAGTCTTCCTCAGAATGACCTGGTCTTTGTTGTTGTTAGGACTAAGTTTGGATTATATGCAATAGATCAGTTCATCATCGGGTCTGGTTTGGCTGGCTTCACTTGCCAAGAAAGAGTACATTTGTACCCCAGAAAGCCCAGAACCAGAAAATTTGTACTCTCTTCTCTGTTGCTTGGCAAGCTGTAAAATTTAATGAGAATCAAGTAGCTAGTTTAGCTATATAGCTAGACCTAGCTAGACGCCATATGTTGTCAAAGCCTCAAGGGTACAATATTGTTTCTACTGCAAATTTTATTTGCATTGGGGTAAATGCATGGGAATGCAAATGGGTTGAGAGATTGTTTCTCAGATTTGATTTTTTCTCTTGCTTGCTTGTGAGAAGTAAAACAGAAATTGAAATGATGTGGCACCCACTCTATATGGGCAAAAGGAAGTTGTTTGAAAGGAGAGTGAGATAGGAAGCAAAATGATGTAGCCAGTCTCCACTTCATATGAAAGAGAGAATCAAGATAGAGAGAAGGTGATGCAAATTTTGCATGTAAATGAGATAAGAAGTGCAAATTCTGCAATGGAAAGTGTGCAAAACCGGACCGGTGCAAATTTTGCATCCGGTGCAGATTTACACCACAAACAAATAATAGACCCCTACAGCTGATTAGCAGCCAGTAAAACCATGACCCAGTGAGTATTCTGGTTTTCTTCTTTTCTTCTGAAAACATTAATTGGTAGAACCAGCTCAGACATGGTTTTGTGTATGATAAAATGCCTTTTAAAAAACACAGTTCATGTGCTCATGTACTTATTGGGTAGGCCAGATACTGATTCCTAACCAGTATTTTTATATTTTGGAAATAAATAGAAAAACCAAAATGGAAAAACTGCAGTTGTACACTGTAAGCTGTAAATGTTGCACCACATGATCACAAGATTTCTAGCCCAAGTGACTGAAGTGAATGAAAAGAAAAAGAATGAAATAATAAAATATTTGTGTATAGTGGCCAACTCAATTTCTGTTTAATTTGGCTACCAAAAGAACATTCCGCTCAATTCAGCTGTTAAGAAGTGGAATTCACAACCTCCTTAATATTCACTGAAAGACAATGTAATAAGCCATTCAATTCAGCCAATTTAGCTGTTATCAAATGGGTGTTAATCAATTTCCCTTCCATTTCTTTCAAACCAAATACAGTCTATATGGTGTGGTGTATTTGAATCTATTATGCGAGGCCCCACTGTGGTGTGGTTAAAATCACATCACACACACTCCATAAGGCATTCTGCACCGTAGCCATGGATGCATTGTTGGCAACATTATAAATAAAATATTTCATTCATCTACTGTGGTGTGAACTGATTCAAATGGGCTAAGATGCAACATCTATAGAATCACTACTAGAAATTATATCTCTAACTGAAATTGGGGTGATTGATCATAAAAGAAAGATCAGTCACAGACTGTTTTAGTTTTTACACTGATTGTCACTTGTAGTAATGGAGGAGGAGAGGTCTGTGAAGTGATCAAGTGACTGAAAATTTGAATTTTGGGCAGTTTTAATTCAAAGCCTTCTGATTAAAAATGTTCAAAATCCAAATCAGAAAGTTATGGTTTTGGATAGAAATGGGGAAATTGATTATTCTTGTTCTTCCTCTTTCATATCATATTCATATCTCATTCAAAGTAGTTGAGTTGAAGGTTGTAAATATTTTATCACACAAGCAGGTACAGAAATAAGGCTGCTCCTTCTGTAGATAGTTGAACCAATGCCTTGTGAGTTAATTTGTCGTCTATCTCCCTCCCACCTTTGCATGCTTCTTTGCTTTAGGCAGCTTTTTCTTAGTCCCAAGGGGTTAGCTTTTGGTGGTTTATATTTTGTTATTACACAATATATATATATAGAGAGAGAGAGAGATAGGTTCTTTTAATTATTTAATTTATTTGATAACTAATATATTTTTGTATTTCAAATCAGTGTGGTTCAACCGCCTGGCCTAAAGGTTGAATCGTTTTTCTCCAGGTAAATGGGTCAACCCGTGATGTTATGAATCAAAAAACTTTTGAAAAAATAAAATAATACAAAAAGAAACTGATAATCCACTACATGGATAAACAGTTCAACTATCTGGATTAATGGGTCATTGACCGAATCAACAGAACTTTATAAGTTGTAAGATAACAGATTAGAGGTTGACCCAAATCAGAGATTGTGTGAGAAGAGATCATTGGCCAACACATTGAAAACACTGTTTGGACTGATAGGTAGGGCTGTTCATAACAAGACTCAAATCGACCAAATCGACCAACCCGGTCCAATCCAATCCGAGTTGGCCGGTTTTTCTTCAGCATCAGTCGATTTTGGGTTACAAAAAAATATAAACCGATGGTTCGGTTCGGTTTTGGTTTTTATGTGTGAAAATCGAAACGGAACCGATCCAAACCGACTTAGATATATATTATATATAATATATTTCAGATATTATATATATTTCAGCTTTATTTCAGAAATATACATATTATATATAAATTTTCTGATATATAAAATATCAGTTTTAATCCATCAAATCATTTTTAATTTTTAGGCATCCAGCCTTTGTTTTCTTAGACTTGAATCCTTTACCGCTCATACCGAAAGAATCATTTACAAAACCGATACAACCCGATTCAAATTGACCAGGTCAGTTTTACTTAGTACTGGGTTGGTTTCAGTTTCATTTCTAGGTAAACCGACCAGGTCGGGTCAATTGGAAAAACGCCAATAAACCGACTCAACCTGACCTGTGAACAGCCCTACTGATAGGTATTTAGTAATAAAATTTTAATTACAATTTTATTGTTTAAACATAAAAAAGTACAAATAAATATCATGAATAGAATTTCTAAAATTTAAGAATAGATTTTTGTTATAAATAACTTAAATTTTATTAAAACGATAACAATCAGAACGTAGAACAGAATGTTAGACTGAGAAATCGCCTAACCCCATGAACAAAATCTTAAGCTAGCTCCCCACCTAAAACCCTTCATTTGCTTTGAACTGTTATTATTTTCATTTTTATTGTGTTGTTCTCGGTTCTCACTTTTGGGCTCACTTTTTTTCTCCTGTCTGCTCAATTTTCTGAGCAATTCTATGGTACAGAAACAGAGAATTAAAAAAAAAAAAAAAAACTATTCCTTTTGTAGACATGTAAACATCACACAAGAGAGGGTTGAAATGTTGAACCTCTGACACTACTTGACACTGAGGTACAAAATTACAGAAAAACTGTTGCTGAATAGTGGGTGCAATAATATAAACCCTAGTCTCTGCAGGATTCCAGAGCAGCGGTACCATGCCTCCCTACCGTATAATTTGCATTTTTGCTCCCTCCTTGGTTAAGTTGTCAAAGAACTTTTTTTTCCCATCTAGTACTGTTTCATTTGTTAATGTCTATTTGTCTTATTTTCCCTTACTACTTGTGAAGACAAGTAAATCACTTGGCTGACAATGGTTTACACAAAACCAATTAGTGTTTGGTTCTATTTACGTTTATTGAATTAACGCAGCCATATAAGTACTCTATTAATAAAAGTCTCATTATGTGCATTTGTATGAATGGAAAATTTGTACATCTCTCCTATTTTAGGAAGCTTCATTTTAGAGCTTTCCCCAATAAGTAGGTATTTATTAACACCATTGCTAATATGGTACCTAATGGCGCCTATATGTTATAAATGCCCTCATTAGTTCCTTTTTTCGGTTTTATAGTCACACAAATATAAAATATTTACTCAATAAACATAAACGGAATCAAACACGATTTCTGATATATACGGTTCAATTTTTTTAAACCAAATTTATTGAGTGAAAGAAATATAATTGGCCTTATTATTGTGTGAGACACATCATATAACTGTCACGTCATCCTTACATCCATGAACCGTATAATTGGAATAAAAGCATAAAAAAAAGAATTTTTTGAAACTTTACACCAGACCCAAGCCACCTTAAAATTTAATTAATCAACCAACGTCAAAAGGAAAATAAAATAATAGAGGAGAGGACGTAACCCACCTTCCCCGATAACCCTAGTTCTAGAACCAGTAAAATGGCTGAGCACATATTAAAGGATTTGTCATTTCAGAGCAAGATGGAAGATAAATAAAACTAGCTAGGGACCAAACACGCCCCTTAGGGTTTCCTTTTGTGTTTATTGGTGCAACCGTGCAAATGATAATAAAGGGAATGGCTTAGGTCTGGTGAAAGTGAAACTAAGTACCTCAGCTATGGCCTAGACATTCTACATCTTGTAAACAGAGAATAAGACCTCTCAGCTCCCTCAGTTGAAGGACCCACCTTAGAGGGTGTCCAACCGAAAACCAGCATGCATGATCAAGTGACTATTAGACGGTTGATCTAGGAATTTTCCTTTTTTTTTTTATTTCGAGCTTTTTAGTTTTGCTGATATGGATGTTGTTTTTATTCAAAAAAAACAAAAAACTCCTTAATATATATATTTTTTAGTATTTGATGGTTTGCCTGAATTCTTGATAGGGGCCATAATTCTTTTTTTTTTTCTCTCTTTTTAGGGCGGTAGCTAGTGGGACTCGAATCCACACCTATGCCTGAAACAAACTAGCTAATATACCGATTAAGCCACTCCTCGGTTACCTCTTTAGGCTGAGTTTGGAAGGATTACAAATGCAAATATGTAGAGTACAAAACTTTATATTTTGTATTATTTTGTATGCATCTACACTGTACATATTTGTATTTGCACTGCTTCCAAACTGAGCTTTAATAGTTGTAGAACTTTATTTTCCATAAATGTATATAATGCGAATATAATACAAGTTGGTGAGAGATGTGTTATCACCTCATACATGAGAGTCACTTTAGCTATATTTTATGTTAATTTATATTGATCAATACAAAATATTTCAAGTAGAAATAACAATGATACCAAACACAATCTTTTTTTTCCAATGAATATATTGAATAAATTGTTTCCATAGTGGTGCAGTTTTAAATCCCACTATTTCATATATGTAAAAAAAGAGCTGTTGATGTAATGTTGTATTGTTAACTTAAGAGAGTAACATGCACGTATACAGTTCAACCTCTGAAGCCTATCTTTCTACTCCCACCTAAAAAAAGGCTGAAATGTTTCATACAAGGATAATCCTCTCAAGAACAACTCCACTAATCCATATTACAGCTCTATATGCTCAAAAGTCAAAACAACTGTGTATCATGCTATTCTACATTTTTTTTTTAAGTAGAATTTGAATGGGTTTAGACAATGGACATGATGTCACGTGAATCACGTGAGATATCCAATCATAGAGGGGGCATGATGCCTTTGATGGAAACAATTGAGGCCCCACACTAACCAATCAACCATCTCTCTCTGCATGCTCAAAGGCATGGTGATTTCCTGGTCCTACTTGATCTTTCCTTTCTTTTTCTTTTACTTGCTCTAGGTTTTTTGTTTGATTAAGGGGCGCACCACTAATTTTCATGTCTCCTGCCAAGCCCACCATGTGCTTTGGCCCAACTTCCATCTGCAACTTCAATTTAGTGTTTCCAAACTGATTTGACCCACCATGTTGTAGAATGTGTGGATGTATCAAGAAGATTTGAGTCACTTCAATACTAAAAGAGATAGAGTCTTATCTTATGGATGGGGTTATCTGGATTCACCAATAAGGTCCATAATATTTTCTAGGTGTTTTTTTAGTGTTAAGTTGAACTCTTAAAGGCAGTCTGGCACAAAGTTCAAAATATTGATACACCCTGATACATTAGAATAGTGTAAGAAGGCGTATATTAAGACTTTGAACCTTGTCCTTTTTTTTGTTTTTTTTTTTTAATTTGATTAAGCAAATTTTTCTGCGTTTTATTTACTAAAAAAATTATTCAAAAATACCTTTGAATAGATGTATTGACACTTAAAAAGATATGATACATATCGGGCATATCAATAAAGCTTGTTAAGCTATATATCCAATGGTAGACAGAGAGCCAAGTGTCAGTCAGAAATGAATCAATACTGTAGGGCCCCTTATTCATGAACAAATAAACCTTCTCATCTGTTTTCTTCTTCCATGTAACTCTCATCCTTTATTAGTTCCCTCCTTACAATTGGTTTTATTGGCTGTTCATTCATTCTTTAAATGAAAGAACAAACAGTTTATAAGAAGCCTGTAGAATAGAAGTTGGTTTCATTTCAATGGAAATGGATTATAATATTGAAGAGTAAAGTGATGATAAAATTAAAACCCAGCAATCTTACAATAAAAAAGAAAGGAAAGCTTTCAAAGCATGTTATCTTTATCCAAGGAATCTAAAAGAGAAAGTGATAGAAAGCCCTTAAAGTGAAGCATCATTGACTCAAAAAAAAAAAAAAAAGTAGCAACAGCTTTTTAATGGCCTAAATTGATGCAAAGTAGCCTAAGTTGATTTCTACTGATAGAGAGAGATGATTTCGTTGACTCAAAAAAAGGCATCAACAGCTGCTTCGTGGCCTAAATTGATTGAAGGTAGTATAAGTTGATTTCTTCTGATAGAGAAAGCTGACTTACTTGTTTTCTTTAATAAATGTAAGTACTTGTTTAGTAGGCTGGAGGCCAGCATTCTAATAAATATGCAAATAATAAAGATGTAAAGGAAAACTATGAAACAAATGTTGCATTTATTTATTTAACCCACATTAAATTGAAACTTTGTACTCTTATAGATCTAAATTAGCACCACCAAATGGTTGGTTGAACTAACACGTCTACCGATAAGGGTGCAAGTCGGGTTGGTCAAAGCTAATAGTTTATACTGTTTTGGGCTCGGGCTTTGGGTTGGGTATATTGAAATTTTGACAAAATCCTAATTCTAAACCACAAAAGTTGCATCCCTAATCACTTAGGTTATGTTTGGTTTTAAGGAAAAAGTAGGGAAAGAAAGGAAAAGATGGGGAAACTTTTACAATTTTTGTACAATTTTCCTTACCTTTTCTTGTTTTTTTCTTCAAACAAAACACAGCATCAAGGATAAATAGGAGGCTACTCACTTTAGGCTAGCTTGTCTAGCTATTTAATGCTTCTTCTTTGTACATGTGATGCGGCTTTGGCCCCCATTGGGTCAAGGTGCTATGTGCTAGACCTAAAAGATAAAGGGTTAATGGGGGTTAGTGATGAAAGGGATGTGGGTTCGCTAATAACTACAACACGAAGAGCCTGCCATTTGATGAATTTGGATTTCGTTCTCACAGCCTTTCGCAGTCATGTATTGGAAATATTGTATTTGTATCACTTAGGTTATGTTTGGTTTGAAGGAAAAAGTAAGGAAAGGAAGGGAAATATGGGGAAACTTTTACAATCTTTGTACAAGTTTCCTTACCTTTTCCTGTTTTTCTCTTCAAACAAAACACAGCATTAAGGATAAATAGGAGGCTACTCACTTTAGGCTAGCTTGTCTAGTTATCTAATGCTTCTTCTTTGTACATGTGATGTGGCTTTGGCCCCCACTGGGTCAAGGTGCTATGTGCTAGACCTAAAAGATAAAGGGTTAATGGGGGTTAGTGATGAAAGGGATGTGGGTTCACTAATAACTACAACACGAAGAGCATGCCATTTGATGAATTTGGATTTCGTTCTCACAGCCTTTCGCAGTCATGTATTGGAAACATTGTATTTGTATATTTTATTCACGGGGAGATATTCTCAATACACAGCTTCAAGGGGCTCTAAAGACAATTTTGTGAGGACGAAATCCAAATTCCCATTTGGTGGGTTTGAACCCATGACTCCTAAAATAGAGGGATTCTGAGTGACCAACTGAACTATAGAGTCATGAGAGTGCTCTCTTTCAGCACCACCTTCATCCCAAAACGAAAAAGACAGAAACAAAGAAAAGAAAAGGATAGTTCAGTGCTTTTAGCTTTAGTGATATTAATGTTATTAGTCCCATAAGTCTTTTCAAAATTGATATTTTTTACCACAAACACATATGTGAATGTTGTTTATTGTTCTTTTAACCTGTAATTCATGCATCTTTGTTTTGTCCTTTAGTGAAGCAAAAAAAAAGTTGTATAGTTCCCCAAACTTTTATTTGTTTGATATTCTGCCCTGATCACCTTTTTCAGATTTGGAATAATCCATTCCCATAACCTGTTTAGTTCAGACAAGAATAGAAATGAGAATTAAAATCAACAAGAATGAGATTTCATTCCCAAAAAAAGGACAGGAAATGACGATTCTCTCAAATGGAAGAATGTCATTCCAACAAAAATAAGAATAAGATTCTGATTCTATCCAACCAAATAGTTGAAATTAGAATAATCCATTCTAATTCCAATTCTAAACCCCTATTCCCGCAAACCAAACGGGGCCTACGTTCATTTGTCAGTGTGTATCCCTCTTATCCCTTGTTCTTAACAGTCTGTAAAAAATGTAAGAGGATAATTCCTATTGACAGGTGACAGCCACCTACCTCAAAAGTGGTTCACTAATCCCTTCAAGAATTTAGGGTTCCCTTTAATATAATTAATTACTTCTTTATCACCCTAGTTATAGAGTTGAGATCCTCTCTGACAATGTCCATAGGAATATACCATGGATCCTTTCACGGGATGCATAATCTCTATGGGCCTTACCAAGATATCCTTATGGGGCCCACCATACCCTACAGGATTTTTGTTGAAGATATCCTACAGCATCAAATTAAACTCCTTTTTATGACATATTATTATAATGGGGTCCCTTCTCCCTTGTCTAGCAAAATAAATAAATAATCTAAAGAGGGGGTCCCTTCTCCCTTCTCCCAATGCTTTTAAGAGTGGAGTAGTCAGGACCCGTGGGAGGTATGAGCTTTTGTTTTAAGGAAAATGACGAAGGAGCCCTATAATGTTTCAAAGCTGTTTATGTTCGGACAGAAAATACTAATATATTTCAAGAGGAGTTCTTGATTGATAGTTTAATTAGACTTAGACTTTAGATAGGAATAACCATGTTTTTACCCTGTCAATGTCAATTGATGACAAAAATAAGCATGTATAGAGGTAACTGAACTAAACTAGTGACCTAGTGATCCATCTAATTGAACCATCGAACCTTTTGGTCGGATCAATAGTGACAGGTTACACATTAAATCCCTTTTTTGTGTGTTTTTAGCCCTTTTCATCATTAATAACAACATCCCCATTTATCACATTTTTTGCTTAATTTTCATTATCATCTTCTCAGCCTTGACCTAACTATATGAAATCAGCTACATGAAACCTCTTTTGTCATTTTGTTCTATTTAACACCGTATCCATTGTTAAATTATGAGCACTCAAATCATTTTTTATCACTTTAATCTATATCCTTTTTATCTGCCCCTAGTCCTTATTGCTCAGCCCTTCAACGTGAAATAGATTGCTTCTTCTTATGGGTACTGTAATGGTTTGAATTTCAATATGTTTTTTTGTATGTATGTATGTATAGATATATGAATTTTTAAGCCAAATAAGTGAGCTTAATTTACATGGTAACCTTTAAAAGTTAATATGAGCCTCCATGGGCCAAAGGCCCAAGTCTACATAAATATGACTTAGTGGCCCAAGGATCTAAGTGAATTAAGTTAAATATGGCCCATGTCCTATTGTAATAGGGTGATCCCATTGGCAAATCTATTAACTCATACATAATGGTGTATATGTGGAAGTTAGCTCTAACCCAACACTCCACTCACATGGGATTGGTTAGCAAAGTGGGCTGAGGTGACAGTCCTAGTCTTTGGCTATAAATAGCCTTGCCTAGGGAGAAAGAGGGCTTCTTTTTCTTTCAACAATCACATTGAAATAAACTCTCACACACCAACACTTGAGAGAAGAAATAAGAAAAAATCTTCTTCGTTCTCAACAACACACTTGGATTCAAGCTCTCCCAAAAAGATCAAGCCATCACAAAAGGGTTTTTCTTAGAGAAGCATCCTTCACAGCCGATCAAGCACAAAGCCCAAAGTGAACAAATCTACATCAAATCTCCCAAAACATTAAAATTAAGGAAATCTATATTAACACTTCAAGAAGTATGAGAAACACACCAACAACCCTCGTCTTACATTCCCCGCTCCCTAATTTCTTTATGTACTTTAATTTTGGAGCATTTAAATTATTTAAAAAGGAAATTATTACATTACATTCCAAGTAAATTAACAAGGTTTAGATTTGATGATTGAAACAAGTAAATTAACAATTTGTTTTTCTTACTTGAGGTTTTGCGCAAACTCAAAAATGTTTCCTTTATGTGCCAAGTGGTCTAAATGTGAAGTCTTTATAGACAACGTTCAAAGTATCGGATACGCTTAGCGTATCGGAAAGGCAATTTTAAGATACATATCGAGATACGCCTTGAATACGCATGCATATCAGAAAAAAATTAAGATACGCATAGAAACACTATAAAAACATCACTATAACATAAAATTACATACCCAACATACGTGAACATCTAAACAATGTTATTAAAATTATAATTACATCAATATTTAATAATTCAATTCAACACATATAACATAATTCAACACAATATTAATATCTAAAATTAAAGAAAAAACATTTAATAATAGAAGTGTAAAACATACATTCATGAATGATGATGGCCGTTAATAACCTATATTACATACAATTCAAGATAATTAATAAATAAATATTAAAATCATAATAAAAATTAATTATTTGATAAGTTACTTATATGCCTAAAATCAAGTGATGACAACCAATAATTCAATACCATAGAGAGTTTCTTACATGCTCATAATTGCTTATATCTACATTGTGTTGATATCTAACCAAAGTGTAATATTCGTCTCAACTCATTCTATTAGAGTATGACGTATATATTTGTTTGAAATGCTCAAATTGTTCTCTAGTATAACATTATTGATAACAATGTTGAGTCTGATCATTTGATCTATATCCTTCAGCAAAACCATTAAAAAGCCAAGAACTCATTATTATTTTACGGGTTGTAGTTGTATGGCTTGTGTCATATGATTCATATCCATACTAAGAAGAGTTGTAGCCATAATCAAAAGTTGAACTCAAACTCATGCTACTTGATCCAGACATTATCTCGTTACTTTCCATGGATTTTCCATAATGTTGGTTTCATTCATCTGATCTTCCATAATCATAAGAACCATAATTGGAACTATCCATTAATTACATGTGTTTAAAACTTCGACGATATTACTCTTGACTAGGGGCATTGAATCATTCATGGATGATATATATTTGACAAAAGTACCATTAGCATCACCTTCATTGTGACCACATGTTCTATCATACCCACCTGTATCATATTCATAACCAGAACTAGATCTTACACCGCCATCACCACCATCATCATCAGTAGACTCATTACCATTACCAACCCCATTATCGTCTGTCTGTTCTCTAACCTAATCATCAACATTTATCTCTATTTGATTAGAAATATAGGGATTAAGTCTTAGAGGATTACTTGGTTCATCTAAGACCCTTGTTTCTTTTTTAGTATCTTCTAACCAAGATATTACTGGATCTTCTTCATCATATATATCATCAAGATCAATTGGGTTAAGCAACCTTTTGGATGTTTTCTATCTCTAATGAGGTGTCCAACATTCAATCTCATGTTATAGTGGATATAGTAACTTCTCCAAAGTGCATAGGATAGACGATTCATCTGCTTTGTATAAATAAGGCCAAATGTACTCCAATTTCGTTCACAACCACTAGAAGAAGTCGTTTGTGGTAATACCATTTTTGCTATTTTACAAAGATGTTGGGCATCTTGACCATAAATCAACCACCATTCAATTGAAAAATAAAAATATATATTATAATATAAACATAAAATGTATAATATTAAAAATAAAATTAATTAGTTAATAACTTGATAATTTAACATTAAAAAATAGAAAGATAAAGAATATATTAAAATTTTAATTTACCTGGGTTGGTTCTTGTTCTTGATTTAACAGTCACAGGATCTACAAAGTCATTTAATGCTTCATGGAATATTTTTGCCTTCATTGAAAATAATAAATATTAGTATCATATTATCAAAATATATTATTATATAATTTATCAACTTACACAATTACACTTTTACATCTTCTAAGGAAATGGTAGCTCTGGTTTCATCTGGCTCCAACCTTGTAATTACTTTCTTCAAAGATAACAATAAATCATCATCTATAGCAACATCATGATTATATCGAAAGGTTGGATTTAAATAATATGCTAAATTAAAAAAATAATATTATTAATTGGAATCTTAAATACTCATTTACCAATTAGCATAAAAATATAAAATATTAGAAATTAATGATATAATTACATAAAGTAAAAAGAAAACATACCTACTTTATGCAAATGGTGAACAAGCTATGCATTCCATCTCTTATTTATAATGTTTAGGATGTACTTATTTGAATTTGAAAATTTCTTTCAGTCATCTTCTTCACTCTACGCATTGCCTCATATACAATTCTCATTATTGCTCTTTTTTCACCATCAACAATTCAAAGAAATTTTATAAGGGGCTCAGTCATCAAAGCATATTATTGAACTAATTTCCAAAAGTTGTTGCAATTGATAATTTTCTCAACTTCTCTTTTTTTTTTTTTGTTCTTATTTGTGACAATGAATTCCATTCATTTGAATCAATCATGCATCTTAATGTTGTCTTTTGATAATTCAGACTTTCAAGAGCAATATAATGAATGGCAAAACAAGTTGGCCCTAGACATATTAACTCCATGTTATTAGTAAAACTCCTCATCAAGTTGAGAACAATTGAATGATTATAAATAAAATTGATAGTCGTTTTTCCCCTTTCAATGACTCTAAACACCATAAAAACTTTAGTGATGTCTTTTAACATTAAATCAAGGCAATGGATTACATACGGTGTCTAATACAAGTAATTTATTTTTCGTTTTAACATTTTGTCAACTTTATAAGCACTTCCATTATCATTCACAATTTGAACAACATTTTCTACACCAACTTCATCAACTTAAACAAATATTGTAGGTTATGTTAATCACTAGATGTATTAATGGATTTATGAAACATTGTTTTCTCATTACAATACACTATAAAATTGATTATTAACAATCTAGTTGGTCTTGTCCAACTATCACACATAATAGTAAATCCATATGTTTCAGCTTTTTGGAAGAATGTTTTAAAATGACTTTTCAACTCTTCAACTTCCTCATCTAAGAACATCCCCATAAATTCATAAGGCGTAAGCCCTCGTACACCTTTTCCCGCTTTTACAATTTCATCTATCATGATTTTATAATATGGAGAGGTTACTACATTTGCAAGGATATGTTTGAAAAAAATAAAAAAACAACTTTGAAACAACTCTTCTACCATCATTTCCAGATCCATGGTCATAACACTCTTTAATTTTTTTGCCCGACATCTCTGTCTCAATACAAAAATTTTCCATCTCTTCTATACTAGGAGTGTCACTTTTTGAAGATTTTTTTGACTTAGAGGGCTTAAATATGTTAAATGCTTATTTCCAACTCTTTGTTCAAAAGTTATCACTCTTGCTTTTAGAAATTTGTGGTTGTGATGAACCCCCCTCTTGATGTTGTGATTCTCTAAATTGGGGCAGAGTACTATGGAATATTTACAATTGTTCATGCTTCCATTGAGAAGCTCATGATGCATGTCTACCCATATTGAATGATCTCTGCTCTGCATCATCATCATCATTATCATCAATGTTAACATATTGAGACCTTTCTTCTTCTTCTTCATCCCTTCTGGACCTCAATATTCTTTCCAACATGTTTCTCTCTTTGTTTTTGTTTCTTCATCATCTCCTATTTTTTGGGATGTTCTATCATTACCTTGAAAATTTCCATTGGGCACTTTGGACAATCAAAAACATTTAGATACCCTTAGCCAAGTGATGTTTGAGACAGGTTACACCACCGCCTTTAATAATTTGCCCACAAAAATTACATTTGGTATGGAGTCTATTATTATTTACTCTAATACCATATTTTCATCCAATATCTAGTTCTTCTTCCTTTTTATGTGCCATATTAAAGACTCAGTATATGAAATTTTAATTTTAAATATCTAAGAGATAAAGAGCCAACCGACCAATGCTTCCAAGTGATCGAATTAATTTAACTATCATAATTCACGTAAACCATAAAAATAAATCAGAAAGCAATTCATATGCATATTTATATTTATTCAATGTAAATGTCATATTTATTCATGATCCACATTTCAAAATCATTATTCAAATTTGAACAAAAAATGCTAAATGATCTATGGATATGATAGATCAGCCACATATTAAGAATATATTCAGTGTTTATGGACAAATTACAATAAAAAATAAATAATTAAAATTCATTTTAATTCTAAAAATTACAAAACAAATCAACAAAAAATCATATTTAAATAATAAATATCAAATGATCTATGGTTATGATAGATCAACCATATATTAAGAATATATTCAGTCCTTAGGGTTATATCATAACAAGATGTAATTAATTATTATTTATTATTTACTCTGAAAATTACAAAAAAAATAAAAAAATCATATTTGAATAATAAATGCCAAATGATCTATGGATATGATAGATAGGTTATATATTAAGAATATATTCATTGTTTATGGACAAATCACAAAAAAAAATAATTAATTAATATTCACTTTTAATTTTAAAAATTATAAAAAAAAACATATTTGAATAATAAATGTCAAATGATCTATAGATATTATATATCAGCCATATATTAAGATTATATTCAGTCTGTAGGGTTATATCATAACAAAGTGTAATTAATTATTATTTATCATTAATTCTGAAAACTACAAAAGAAATCATATTTGAATAATAAATGTCAAATGATCTACGGATATGATAGATAAGCCATATATTAAGAATATATTCAGTCCTTAAGGCTATATCATTACAAAATATAATTAATTATTATTTATCATTAATTTTGAAATTACAAAAAATTAAAAAAAAATCATATTTGAATAATAAATATCAAATGATCTATGGATATGAAAGATCAGCCATATATTAAGAATATATTCAGTCCTTAGGGCTATATGATAACAAAATGTAATTAATTATTATTTATTATTAATTCTAAATATTACAAAAAACTCAAAAAACCATATTTGTATAATAAATATCAAATGATCTATGGAAATGATAGATCAACCATAGATTTACAATACATTCAGTCATTATGGACAAATCATAAAAAAAAATTAATTAATATTTATTTTTTTAATTCTGAAAGTTACAAAAAAACTAAAAATAAATAAATATTACATAGAAAATTTCAAATCTTACATGGATATGGTAGATCATCCATAGGTTTCTAACATATTAAGTCCTTACATTCAAATAAAAAACAAACATTTTAAATTTTTTCTTTATTTTTTACTTTTTCTAGATTTACTTATAAAAATCCATAGATCTACACATGTAATAAAAAAAAATTGTGATTTTTGACATGGGAAATGTAGATCAATTAAGTTTAGAACACTTTCAAGCATTCAAACAAGAAAGAAACAACAAACCAAAGGGATTAAATGAAAATTTTTGAAAAACTCACCTATTTTTGCAATATTTTCCAAAACTTCAAAAATATTCCCAAATCATCAGGTTTGATGCATTATTGTTGTTGTTTTGTAAATCTAGCAATTTGGGCAAGTATATCAGAGATTTGGAGTGGTTTAGGATGGAGAGAATGCTTTTTGGGGGAGAAAGAAGCCTTTTTTCACCCATTCTTGGTTTTTAATCTCTGCCCATATTGTTTTGGTGGTGTACCGGTCGATACGCCCCTGTATCGATAGTGTATTGACTGATACGACACCAAAACGGTCGATAGGCCCCCGTATCATATCGATATTGTACCAATATAGACGAAAAGGTATGTGATACCCGATTTACTAGCATTCCCCGTATCTACCTTTCAAAGATACGATATAATATGCCCCATATCGGGCATATTTGACCATAAAAGGGTAGTTTAGGGATTCTAGTAAAATATATTAGTTACATGGTATCACATGTTAACGGTGCTTAACGACATGGTTTTTAAAACCGACTCGGAGACCAAACCGGTTAGGGGTCCAGTTACCGGGTCGAACGGTCAGCCCATTCTAACAAAAAATTAAAAAATTAAAAAAAATGAAAAATGGTCAAAACCATTCGAATGGTTAACCACCCGAGTCAGCTGTTTGCTTACCAAAATCAACGGTTTTTAGAGAAAATCCAGTTTTAGGAAAAACCGAAACTAGTCACCTGACCAGTTCCCAGTTTTTTCAGTCCATACTGGTTTTGAAAACCATACTTAACAGAGAGCTAACAACTATAAGGGTGGTTTTAGACAATTCTTAAAAAAATTAAGGGTGTTTTAAGACAATATGTAAACAATAAGGGTATAGTTTGTCAATTTCCTAAATCATAGGAGTTGGTTAAGAAATTTGCCCTTTTAAATATGATTAAATTGAATTAATATCTCAATTTTATATAAAACTGGTTTTAAATATACTTAAATGGAATTAATTGTATTACTTATGAGATGAAGTAATTAATGAAGCTAATTAATGTTATAAGTAGTGTGTTAAATATGGTTAGTTATGGAGTCAATTATGATAAATGAAATGTTAAATATATCCAAATGTTGTGATTTAATAGGTATTAATTAATACAATTAAATTTAGATTTCAAATTTAAAAAATGATAGCAATAATAGGATATGTCAAATAATAATCGAGTGGGGCGGATCGGGATGGGTTAAAAGGGTTTGGGAAATTGGGGGAAAGGTAAACGCGTTTGGATGAATTTGGAACCAATGATACTAAATGGGTTCAGGAATGGAAAAGGCATTTTTCACACGTACCCCATTAGTTGACATTCCTAGTTTTTATAGAATAAAATTACTTTATTCTTTCTAACTTAACTTGGGGGATTGATTTTTTTTTTCAATATTATAGGCAAGGTTTTTATAATTGTAAGAAACCTTAAAGAGGCTTTTATATTTTAGGATAAAATACAAAAACCTCCCCTCAAGTTTCTGACAATCATAAAAACCTCTCTTATAGTTCTATTTTAA
Organism: Nelumbo lutea; assembly: GCF_056320005.1. NCBI lineage: Eukaryota > Viridiplantae > Streptophyta > Magnoliopsida > Proteales > Nelumbonaceae > Nelumbo > Nelumbo lutea. The sequence continues at coordinate 55,326,533 of NC_142690.1, forward strand.
TAAATACCTCTTCTCAACTTTTGAGAAACTCGACAAAAACCTTCCTTCCCTTACCTTTCGAGATGGAAAATATTAGACTGATTGCACCATTTTTTTAAATACCTATTTTACCCTTTTATAAATTATTTTACATACAAAATTACTAAAATAATCTTATTTTAACTTAACAAAAACCTCCTTTAACACTCATCTTCTAACGTTTTTACCATGGTTTTTAAAACTGACCCGGAGACCAAACCGGTCAGGGGTCCAGTTACCAAGTCGAACAGTCTGATCGTTCAAACCGAATGACCGGCCCGTTCTGACAAAAAAATGAAAAACGGTCAAAACCGTTCGAACGATTAACCACCCAGGTCAGCGGTTTACTGACTAAAATCAACGATTTTTGGAGGAAATCCGGTTTTAGAGAAAACCAGAACCGATCACCTGACTGGTTCTCGGTTTTTCCGGTCCGGTCCGTTTTTGAAAACCATGTTTTTTACCCTATATATTACTCACGAAAAAAAATAAAAATAAAAATAACTGACCCTTCCGTGAAGACTCAAATAGGTTGCCCGACTCTGTCCACACGTGAGACGAGTTAATTAGGTGTGAACCTTTTCCTATTGAAATATGATATACATAGGAATAAATTCCAATCCGACACCCAAGAAATCGCTAGGTCTCAACAGAATTCTTGCAGCCAGGCCACCCACGTGGTTCGGAATCGTTTATGAGATAAGCCCAAGTCTATCTGAACCTTGCCTGGACCCCACCCGAAACCGGAATCTCTCGGCTCTCGACAACCTTCACGGAATGATACGATGGATGGAACACCTCTGCCTTGGGATCCGAATATGAATTTCTTTGGTCCCACTCCCACCACTTATTCCAATCCTACGAATTACCTAACCGTTCAATAAATTGATTAAACTGTCCGAAACAAATGATCAGCGGTCTTGGGCGGACCAGAACAGATAATTTGAAATCTTCATTAATTCGAGTTGGGGTTGGGGTTTCTTAGGCTGTACTAATTTCAAATTTCAATAGACTCTGGAGATGGTGTCAGCCACACCGTCCCAATTTATGAAGGGTATGCCCTCCCTCATGCAATCCTCCGGTTGGAGACGGCCAAGAGCAGATCATCAGTGGAGAAAAGCTATGAATTGCCTGATTCACTATTGGAGCTTCATACTTTTTCATAGAACTACAACGCGCCACATTCTTAGTAGAGAGGATTCAGAAGCCCACTCTATTTGCAATGGTTGGCTGGAAATGGGTTGCAGATGATAGATACTCTTCTTCATTCGCTATGACCTCTCCTTCTTATCTCTAATTCAACCATTGTAGTAGAAATAGGGGTGGCCACGAGCTGAGCTATTCGAGTTTGGCTTGTGAAAAGCTTGATTCGGTTCGATCTAAGCCGAGCTTCGAATTGAATTCAAGTCTAATATATGGGCTCGTTTGTTAATTGAGTTGAGCTTGAATTTAATACAGCTTGGCTCATGAGGCTCACGAGCCTAGTCGAGTATATGTAGATAGGGTGTCACCTTGGCTCGACTATTGAAGGAGACCTCGGCTCGGCACCTTGGCAACTAAGGGAGATCTCGGCTTGGCACCACAGTTGATAGGGAGACTTCGACTTGGCACCTCAGCAACTGAGGGAGACCTTGGCTCAGTACCTCACCTGCTAGGGAGACCTGCAATCAAAGGCAGTCGAGCTTGAGCCGAGCTCGAGCTCAAGTCGCTAGTTTGAACTGAGCTCGAATAGCCAACTATTCGGCTCAGCTCGGCTCAAGTCCACCCCTAAGTAGAAGGATCTTTAATAGGCAAAGAATTTGGGACAGTTGTGTTAATATTTATTGTATGAGAAATTTGATTGTAGCGTTAGTTTATGGTGTATATATATATATATATATATATTATTTCCACTTGAGTTGAAAAGCATTCAATAAAAATAGTGCAAACACACTTGAGTTGAAAAGCATTCAAATGTTCCAACATTTGAGTGGCGTGTGTTTGTTTGCTTTGAATCCAATTTCTAAATGATAAACAAATAAAAAGTAATACAAAATCTGATTGATAGGACTATGGGGTTTAGTTGAACTCAAGGATTAAATATTAGCATCAAATATCGTATTGGACAACGTGGATATAGATACGGATACGGATACACTTTGGAAATGCATGAATACGGATGGAAAATATGAAAAACGTAGATACACTAGAGAAACACATGCAAATTTCATAAATGCATTGATAAAACTAAATTTATGGTCAAATAGCCATAAAATAATGTATAAATATATAAGAAATATATATTTAATGGGGTACATAAAAATATATTATAATTAATAGCGGAATACACAAATATCATACAATGAATTAGTTAAGAGTCCAAGATGGACTGTTATATTTATCCTAATTATTATATCAATTATTATCTATTTTATTATTTTTACATTTTAACATTAACAAAAAAAGTTAACCAAATATTCAATTCTCAAATATAAATTAAACCACCATTTAATAATTTATAAAAATATATAATTTTAACTTAAAATATATAAAATTGGTTAAAATTTCTAAGATATATATCATTTACAAATTCATAGTCTTTAATTATTAAAATAATTATTTCATTATTAAAATTTTTATTTGTATAATTTTTTGAAATTAAAAAACAAATTTTCATATAAATGTAAATTAGTGGATTTGATAAGTTCAATTTAATATTATATTCTTGAATATTGCAAACAGATTTTTATTTTTTTCTAAATAATAAATATGTTGTCATTTAATGTAAATCAAAATATTAATTAATAATTAGAAAGATATATAAAATTTGTAAGATATATATAATGTGCGAACTTATAAATTTTAAGTAGTAAGGTAATAATTCTACTATTAATATTTTGTTTGTATAAATTTCTTGATATGAAAATCATCTTTTGATGTAAATATATATATAGATACATATTTTGGTACTCCTTGTGATGTAAATATATAATTGATAGATTATTTATTTTGTTTGTTTATAAAATATTAATTTTAAATATTCTTTATTTTAATTTTTAATTGGGGTTGTCAAATATAAATATTGATTATTTATTTGGATAGATATTAATATAAATTATGTTATTTCGTTAAATATCACAATGCATGACATGGCCAAGTGGTTTCACGTAGAGTCTAAGGCTTTTGATGCTACACATGCAGTGTTCTCGGTTCAAATCACGTTATTAGTAGTGTTTGCATTTTTAATCGAATACGTTGCATATCGGCCAATATCAATGCACAAGCCAATATACGATTGGTTGGACAGAATTCAGACAGGATAGACTAAAACCAAATAACAAGTAACGGGATCTGCTCCTCACAAATGGGCGCCTCACATGCACATTTATCATGCATTAGGAACATCTCATGTGAATAATAACAAATAAGTATGGGAAATATTCCCAATGTATGATAGGAAGTGTGTGTGTGTGTGTGTGAGGCGCTTGTGAGGCATCAGGTGTGAAGAGCAAATCCAGTCTCATTCGCAAGGCTGAATTTGGTAGGAAGATAAATGTAAATATGTAGAATGCAAAACCTTATATTTTGTATTATTTTATATATATTACGCTGTTACTCTTTCCAAACTGAGCATAAAATATTCCTCTGTTTGTGTGTGATAGAGAAACAAGCGACATGGTGGCTCGTTTGTTTTCATTTCATTATGTCGTCCATGTAATCTGATCTCGACATGAGGCTGAGACTTCTTTTTCTCGTGGTTCTTCTTTATCAGATAAGGGAGTCAAAATCTCTTATATCACTTTTTAAGATTTTGATAGTTTTGGTTTGGACACCCGTTACGAGCTGAGAGAGAGATCTTCCCTAATCTAGTCATTGTTCACATATCACTCGTGCTCTACGGTTAACAATTAACAAAGAAACCATCTAACGATTCCTCCCAACCGACAGTCACTAAATCCATGGTCATTAGTTACAGTTGCTAAATGGGTCCCATCAAAGTCTTAGGATGCTCTTGGGTTTATGATAATTACATCGGTGAGTTGTGACTTGTGAATAGGGGTGCAAGTTGGTCAACCCAAGCCCAATCCCAAGATTTGGCCCTAAGGCCCAAGCACAGATCGAGCCTGATCTTCTCAATCCAAGTCTAACTCACATTCTAATTTGACGAATTCAAGTTAGATTTGGGCTTGGATTAGGTACGGGTTGGGTGATGAGTCCACTATAAAATTATACATGTGATGATGCAGCACTGATGTGGCCAAGAAGATAAGGTGGCCATGTAGGTGGCATGTGGCATTCGGGGCCAGGTCAACCATAACCCGAATAACATGTATGTATGCATTTATGAAAGGAAGGGAGGTCCATCATATGGATGGCCGAACCTTATAGGGAGGTTGGGCGAAATTTCAAAAAAAAAAATTCTCCCTTTCGGGAATCTTATTCCCTAATTTAGGAAACTGTATTTTTAAGGTTTATTCTTGAAACAAACCAGACCAAATCTGAAACCAAAAGGAAGCAAGTAGGGATATATCTGATACGGAATAACAATAACTCCCAATGTAAGTGTTCATGCCCAAAGAGGTGACCAAAACCTGCCTCCACTGAAGATGACAAAGCTTATGGTGAGGCAAGATCAACAAAGTGGTTCTTCAATAAGAATCATGCAAAGGGCTGGTGAGCACGACTTTAAATTATTTCTTCTAGTAAGAAACAATATCAAGAACTATTATTGATCAGATCCAAAGGTGAAAATCGAACTGGGTAGGGGCGACAAGAACTGGAGGAGAATTCTGCAGATTGTTGAGTGCATAAAACTGGTGAATTTGCCCCCTATTTATAGCCTTCTTTGGATCATCTTCATAATCCAATTAGGAAAGAATTTATTGATTCAAATATGATATTTGGATCTGAACTCTTAAATGGATAAGACTTATCTTATCTTTTAGTTAATCCTAATCAGATTATAAACCAGAATTCGCCCCTTTTTAATTAACTCGCTTAAGCCTAGTTCCAAATGGGCTTAAAGCCCATTTAGTCACATAGCTCACTTTCCCTTAAAATGCTAGCTAGCTTGGCTCTCCTTGTACGGTGTGGGACCCTAGCATTGATCTATACATCAGCCACATGGGTTCAGCCCAGCTTTTGTTACAAGGCCTGACCAAATTCACTGTAGAACACAGTGAACCCCTGAGTCCATCAATATAGGCTCTTAATGGGCCCAATATTTACATTAAATGGTCTTTAGGTCCAGCCACCTTATGAAGGCCCAAGGACTGTGGGCAGATGCAAGATTAATCCATCAAGTATAACCCTCAATGGTTTACACTTAACCTCTCAGCTCATAATGATTTGTAGAGAACATTGATGTGGGCCCCACAACTAGTCCCACTTTGTCCGTAGGGTAGAATGTATCTAGTCACAGTTGTGGTTATTTTGCTAATCTGTTATTTCTTGTTTCAGTTTTATATTGTTTGTTATTTGTTAGTAGTTATGATGTAAACACCAAGGGCAAATATGTCCTTTCATGTAACTAGCATAACCTATATATATTAACTTAAGTGGTGGCGGCAGAATATTGATATTCTTTCTTCTCCTCAAAATATGTGTTCTACTGCTCTTTCACCACTCTTTCTTCTACTTCTTCTTCACTTTTCTTCTCATCGAACCTGAAATCTCTTAGTGGTCAAGACTGAATAGCAGTCTTGAAAACCTACATGGTATCAGAGCCAGGTTAGGGTTTTTCATGTGAGTCTAATACCAGCCGACCACATGAGAATTCCCTAAGACTGAAAGTTGAAACGGAGGAGTTCGTAGACTGATTCTTGGAGATCGCCAAAGGTGCTAGTAGCTGTTGGAAACTTGCTAGGGTTGTAGAGTGTTGGTGGTTAGGAAGGATCAGAAAAGACTAGGGTTCAGGTAACCCTAGAAGGCAGCGAACTATTTTTTCCTTGTAAGTTGTTTACTTTTTAAGAGAAGTTCTATCAGAGAAGATAGGTTGGACATATCTGGAAGGGAAGGCTGAACCATTCTAGTTCTTTCTCTCTTTGATTCACTAGGTTTTTACCGCAAACCCTGGTCGAATTGTGTTTCTCTCTACTCTAGGGTTTGAAAGTGATCTTCGGCAAGCCCTAGTGTTTGACTGAACCCTGTGATCTACCTAGAGCTACTCTTAAGTTTATTGGTAGGTCCGGTCAGATTCTAGGGTTTCTTATTAACCCTACTGCAAGCTCATCTATACAGTTTGGACTGTGCGACTGAATTACTTCCTTTCAGGACTGATTAAAACCCTACTACAAGCTCATCTATATAGTTTGGACAGTGCGACTAAATTGTTTCTTTTCAGGACTGATTAAAACCCTAACTTTCCCTAGCATATCAATTTTTTTAAGGCTGTTCTCAGAGTTCTAAGGGAGTTAGAGATCTACGAACAGCTACTGCTGTGTTGGCTAGTTGGTTTCAGATCAGAATTATTTCGGTTTTGTGCACATACACTGAGAATACAAATCATGCCTATACTATTTTGATTGTGATTGGTGATTCAAGTGTTGTTTTGAGACTTGACAGAAATGGAGTCTAAAATTCAGGCAGAAGACAGTCTTGGGAACATCAGTTATGGTGGTATTTCTGAGATGGGTGGTCAGATTACGACCGTAAAGTTTGATGGATCAAACTATTTGGAATGGGCCCAATCAGCCATGATGATTATTGGTGGATGAGGTAAATTATGGTACCTCCTGGGAGATATGAAAGAACCTTCCAAGGGAGACCCGACATATACCAAGTGGATGCTTTATGACATGGCTATGTAATTGTATGCAACCTCATATTAGACGGAATTATTTGTGGGCAAAGACAGCTAAGGAGATATGGGATGTTATGAAAGAAACTTACTCCCAATCCCTTAATGTTGCTAGAGCATATGAATTGAAATGTGAAGTGAACACCCTTAAACAAGGAGAGAAACTGGCGTCGGTCTACTTCTCTACCTTGAAGTCCCTGTGGCACGAGATTGATCACTTAGAGACTCTTGAGCGAGAAAGTCCCAAAGATGCTCAGACCCATAGAAAGCACATTGAGACAAACAGAGTGTTTGAGTTCCTGGCAGGACTGAACTCAGAATATGATATTGTCAGGCAACAGATTTTGACTAGAGACAGTGTGACTCTCTCTCAGGCTTACTCATTTGTACATAGTGAAGAAACCAGAATGAAGGTTATGATGCAACCCACATCAGCCTTTGTAGCGGCTACACCAAAATCAATGGGTGATTCAGAGAAGGACAGGAGGAAGGAAGACAAGAAGGATGTAGTATGTGAACATTGCAAGAAACCCAAACATACAAAAGAGACATGTTAGAAATTGCTCCCCCACTTGGTTCCTGCGAAGTTAAGAAACAAGAAGGGCACTGCTCATGTAGCCATGAACACTGATTCAACATCCTCATCTGGCACAAAAGGAACATCTTTGTAGACCTTAGCTGCAGTTCGGGCTGCCCTAATACAGCTAGAAAAGGAGGTTGGAAATTCAGCTCAGCCACCGCAGCCTCCATCAGCCCCTGTCACATCTGCCTTCGCCCATTCAGGTACTTGAGCTTCAGGCTATCATGCATCAGCTCCAGGTACTACTGAACCTTGTTGAGTAATAGACTCAAGTGCATCTGATCACATGACTAGCTTGCCTTCACTGTTTACTACTTACCATTTGTCTTCTGGTAGGGATAAGGTCTCAATTGCTAATGGCTCCCTGGTTCCTATTTCAGGGAAGGGTGACATCAAGCTTTCAAATACAATCTCCCTATCATCTGTTTTGCATTTGCCTAAGCTTGATACTAACCTTCTTTCAGTCAGTAGTATTACCAAGCATATGAAATGCTCAGTAACATTCTTCCCTAACCGATGTGTTTTTTAGGACTTGGAGACACAGAAGGTGATTGGGACTGGCCGTGAGACGAATGGGATCTATCTGCTCGGGGACCGGTTTCGTCAAGGAGAGTCAATAGAGAAGTTGTCTTTTGTTTCTAAGAGTGTGAGTCCGGTTATGCTTTGGCATAACCGATTAGGTCATTTGTCTTTTCGATCTTTACAGAGTATGTTTCCTACTTTATTTGAGTCTATTAAGTTGTTTCAGCTACAGTGTAAAAGTTGTGAGTTTGCTAAGCATTGTAGAAGGCCTTATTTATTGAGTAATAAAAGGAGTGATAATTCTTTTGATATTGTGCATACTGACGTTTGGGGGCCTTATCATATCCCTTCCATGGGTGGGTACATATATTTTTTATTATTTGTTGATGACCATACTCGTTTTTCTTGGGTTTATTTCATGCGTTCACTAGATGAGGTACCTTCTTTGACCCAAAATTTTTACCAAATGATTCTAACCCAATTTAATGCCAATATCAAAGTTCTCCGATTTGATAACGCAAATGAATACTTTGCTAAATCATTGACATCTTATCTTCTTCATCATGGGGTTATCCACCAGAGCTCTTGCCCTCATACACCTCAGCAGAACGGAGTTGCTGAGAGGAAGAATATGTATATTTTGGAAGTGGCTAGAAGCCTCATGTTTACTTCCAATGTTCCTATTCACTTCTGGGGAATGCTATCCTCACGGCAATATACTTTATTAATCGGGTCCCTTACAAGGTCCTTGATATGCAATCTCCTTTTTCGCTTCTACACCCACGTGAGGACTTGTTTTTTATTCCCCTTAAGACATTCGGTTGCACTTGCTTTGTTTAGCTTCTCGGACCCCATCCCTCCAAGTTCGAATCCAAAGCCTCCAAATGCATATTCCTTGGTTATGCACAAACTCAAAAGGGTTATTGCTGTTATGATCCTGTCTCCGAGAGGAAGTTCGTCTCCATGGATGTCACTTTCTTTGAGGGGACACCCTATTATCCTCGGGTTGCCCCTCAGGGGGAGAGTAGTGAGAGTGGGGCAATTCCTTTACCTATTCCATTGGGTGATGAGAGTTGCAATGGTGAGGGTGGTCAAAGAGATCAAGAGTTTAGGGAAAGCTGTTATGGTGAGGGTGGTCAGAGGGATCAGGAGTTGAGGGTTTATCACAGGTGGTGCAGGCAGGTTGATCCTGATCATTAGCAGTTCAGACCAACTCCAATCTTATCTGTAGCTCCAGGTCCAGATACTTCAGTCATAGAGCCCACAGAGACTTCCCCTACAGATGATATTGACCTTCCAATTGCAGTCCGTAAAGGGAAATGACATTGTACAACATCCACAGCCCACTGTATTTCCCATTTTTTATCCAATGATCACCTATCTCCTACCTACAAGTCCTACCTTAGCTCCATTTCCAATGTCCCTATTCCAAAAATAGTGCATGAAGCCTTATCCATCCCTAAATGCTTGGGAGGTACTTGATTTTCCAAAAAGAAAGAAACCAGTTGGATGCAGATGGGTATTTACGGTGAAGCATAATGCAGATGGATCAATACGAGCTCAAGTTGGTCCTACCCAAGTTGCACCCCTACTTGTGAATAGACTTAGATGGTGTTTGGTATGACTTCTGTCTGGGGTTCACATTTTTCGTGGATAAAAGTTGAGGCAATGCTTACAAATGAAAAACAATTTGATATGATTTTTTGCTATTTGGCACCATTTATTCCAACGCATTCCACCTATCCACATCACAATACTGTTGGAAGCAACAAAAGAGTGTTGTGGGAAGCATCATTTTGTTGCTTCCTATATCGTCCTCTATAACAGAAACCGAGGCATTTATGTTTATTCTCGTATTGTGATAAATACACCCAAATAACTCATGTTTTTCTTGAATAAACATGTAAATGCATGTGGCACGCTGTGTTTGGAAGCCGTGTAAAACCTCATTGATGTAAAAGTTCATTGACAAGGTTTTACACAAGGCTGCATTTGTTTGAGGTATAAATTCAAATTTTACAAGGTTTTACACAATGTTGCATTTGTTTGAGGAAAAATGTGAATCGGTTTAGCGATGGATAGAAATTAGGATCGGTTGATTTTGAAAATTTACATCGATCACGTTTGGTTTTCATGGTGTAAATTTTCAAACTAGGTCTCAATGGAAGTTGGGTCTCTACTAAAAAAGGAATGGATAGCACTCGAATTTGCGTCAGGTTCCATACCAATCGCAATGGTTTGTCGTAGGATTCCATTCAGAAAGGAGGTTCAACGGATCGAAAGAAACAGAGCTCTTAAAGTTGAGAAGCGACATTGCATCAGTAGGCAAGGAGTTGACGGATTCTGAAAAGCAAAATTCCAATGAGACGAGGAAAAAGATGAAAAGTGCCGTTTTCGCCGGAAAAAGTTCATTCCAAAGGCGTGACATTGGGGTCCAGAGCTGCGCGACGCGCCGGCCGGAGAATGCTGGTTTAAGACGAAATGCTAAGAAGAGGCCCACCAGGGGCCGGATTTAGCTGTAAGAAATGAAATATATGTTCTGGATGACTAAAGACTGATGAGTGATATTGTAGAGAGACGAGGCAGAACGAAAACAAAAGGGTTATGACAGTGAACAGGGCAGGTAGTAAGTAGGAGAAGAAGAAGGAGAATTTGCGTCAGGTTCCATACCAATCGCAATGGTTTGTTGTAGGATTCCATTCAGAAAGGAGGTTCAACGGATCGATCACGTTGCACTGGTTCGCTCTCTTCTTCGATCAAACAAAGATATGCAGCAGTCGTTGGAGAGGAGACACGAGATAACCGTTGGACAAAGGAAGAGGAAGGTAAAATTTTACATCGATTTTATCGACGTAAAATTTTCACTGATTTTCAATGAATACACTGACAAGATTGCACTTTTACACCGATTGACGAGGTATATTGCCTGCAAAATCGAACAGAGTTGTAAAAGTTTACCCCGATTTGATTTTACACCTCTACCAAATGAAGCCTAAACCATAAAAAAAGTTAACATTGAGCCTAAAAAACATAAAGTTTTATGTCCACTTTACATCCATAATAAATGTAAAACTTTATTATTTCATACAAACACCTACAAAACTGAATCGACGTAAACTTCTACATCATTGTTGATGTACATTGCTTCCAAACTCGATAGGTGTTTGGCATCGATGTTGTTGCTTCAAAATGTTTTATGAGAAAATATTGTTGTATGCATGAGGGTCTATTGCACCGTATTTTGAGAAAACGACTTTTATTTTTTGTTTGGCCCCAATGATGCCACATAGGTTTTGTTTGGTACTAGTGTTGTATAACTATTTTCATTATTAGTCTACATTATCTATGCTCAGGATGATGCCACATCATTGCATTGTTGACAAGAACGGGCTGTTTTTATGAGAAAACATTGAATTTGGTGTTTTTTCAAACCATACTTTCTCGATTTCCAAGGCATAGTTTGGAGCAACATTTTTTATGGAAAAGCAATACCAAATAAGAGGTAATTTTTTGAACCACCACTATTTTTGATGTTTAGGGGTGCAAGTCGGGCAGGTTGGGTTGGGTTTATGGTCAACCCAGGCTTGACCCTAGAATTTGGGCTTAAGGCCCAAACCCAGCCCGAGCTCGAGATCAAGCCCGATTTTTCCAACTCGAACCCAACCTGCCTTGTAATTTGATGCACTCGGGTTGGACTTGGGCCCGTGCCGGGCTTGGGTTGGTCAATGAACCCACTCTAAAATTATACATATATGTATGTATGTAAATATGTATGCAAAATATCATACAAATGTTATATATACAAATATGTATGTATATATATGTAAATATGTATGCAACATTTACATATATACACATATATGTATAAATGTACATAATTGGGCTGAGTTCGGGCTACCTAAGGGCTAGGCTCGAGCCCGGCCCAAAAAATAAAAAACCTAACTTCTTAGGCCCAAGCCTAACCCGAAAAACAAAAATCCAAGCCTAGTTCGTGTAAAATTTCGGATTGGGCCGGTTCGGGCTAAGGTTGAGCCCTCCCAAGTTGCACCCCTACTGATGTGGCGCCTACATGGTACTATTTTCTCAGAAAATGGCATTGGTGCCAAATGCCACCCCAACCTATGTGACATTGTTTTTCTAATAAACGGAAGCCACACCAAACATGAAACATGGCCTTAGGAATTAGGAGGGAAGCCCGAAGCCGATCCGACTACGATATGAAAACCATATCGTATGGAAAATCCATTATAATGCCACGTTTGCAGTAATTATTGAATTTACTATATTAATCGATAATTAATTATTTTATATTATAATTAAAATTTAAAGTATTAAAAAAAAAATGATTTTTTTTTCCAATTCCTCCCTATCAGCGAAACAGTTATACTCCTCAGCGCAATACGAAATAGGAGAATCCGTCCACCAAAGCTTTCTCTCTTTCAGTCATGGCGATCAAAGCCAAGCTTCCTTTGTGTTTCTTCCTCCTCTCTCTTTTCCTTTTGTCGGCAGCTTTGTCACTGGCTTACCCCACTGAAATCGCAAAGAGATAACAAGCAAAGACAAGGCAGGCGAGGGGAGGAGTAGTAGCAGGAGCGACATATGAGTAACCCCTACTTCTTCGATAAGCAGAGATTCAATTCCCGATTCAAGCTTCTGAGTGGTCTAGATAACTACCACTTGGCTATCTTGGAAGCTGAACCTAACACTTTCCTGATCCCCCACTATTGGGATGCAGATGATATTGTCATCGTTGTTAAGGGAAGGCAACAATCAACTTGGTGCACAATGATAACAGGGAATCCTACAATCTTGAGTGTGGAGATGTAGCTAGGATTCCTGTTGGAACGATGGTCTACTTGGTGAACAGAGACGACAACGAAAACAACCCGATAGTTACACTCTTCAGGACCATCTCAACTCCCAGCCACGTCTCGAAATTCTTCAGCGCCAACAGCAAAGATAGGGAATCATTCTACACTGCATTTAGCAATGAAATCCTGGAAGCCGCTCTAAATACTCCAAAAGACAAACTAAAGAGGATGTTGGGAGAGAAAAGGAAGGGAGTGATGAGGAATGCGTCAAAGAAACAGATTAAGGCCATGAGCGAGTAGGCTTCTTCATTATCAGAGGGCGGGCGTCGGTGGAGCATACACAATAGTGAGACGAGGGCCCCGTTCATCCCGTTGAAGAAACGCCCCATCTATTCTAACAACTATGGAGTCAGAGCAATGCTAGCTCCCTTGTTCAACACGAGGTCGACCAAGATAGCTTTTGTAGTGAAAGGGAGTGGATGGTGGGGAGATGGCGTGCCCACACATCTCCAGTCAGAACCAGAGAGGAAGAGAAGGAGAAGGTGAGGTGGTATAGTATGAGAAGGCCAGCTCCCGTGTGTCTTCAAATACAGGTTTCATAATTCCATTGGGGCATGTGTTCACTGTTGTTGCTTCCGAGAAAGAGAATCTGCAAGATAATTGTATTCGGGATAAACACCCAAGATAACAAGAGGAACTTCATCGTTGGGAAAGAACACAACATGAGGAAACAAATGGACAAGGAGGCGAAGGAGCTGGCTTTTGACATGGGAGGAGTCGTTCTTTGTTCCTTGTCCCCCGAAGCAGAAGCAGCGCCACAAACACGATAATGGCGGACGATTGCTCTCCATCATGGATTCTGCTGGTTTTTAGATAAACTGTAATTTGTAGGATGTAGGAGATAGACCTACTACTACTGCTGCTGCTACTTAGTATGTACTAGAGTCTGGGTAGAGTGAGTAAACATCAACTGTGATCCTTTTTGTAGAAAGAAAACAAATGAGCGAAAGCTTTTGCTTTCTAGTTTTGCTCACCACCAATGAAATAATAATGAAATGAAAGGCTCTTTTTGGTAGTTAAAAAAAAAAATCGAAACAGGAGAACTCTGTTCGAAAATCGACGACTTCTCAGTTCTTTCGTTCGAAAACAACGACTGTCTTCTTCCCCGTGCTCCTTCTTTCGTCATCCCGTAGATTGTTCCCCACCGTCATAAAATTATTACCGCTATACCCATGAATGCAACAACAGGAGAAGAAGAACTCTGTTTGAAAATCGACACCTTCTCTATTCCTCTGTTTGAAAATGACGATAGTCCGCCAGAGCGGCTTCTGAGCGACGTTTAACAGTGAAGACATTAACGTCTTTCTTATACTGAAATGAATTTCTTTTTTAAAATACAATTTAAATGGTTGTTTTTTAACCCATATTCACCGAAACAGAGAAGGCGGATGTTGATTCGTCCATCTCATCCGATACGATATAGAAAATATACTTTTTCCATATCATAGATTTTCCCTTTCTTTAAAGCAATTAAAAATTGAAGAAACGGCTGGATGGAAAAGATCCCCGAAAGAACGAAAAACCAGTAAGTCCCAGATCGCGATCCGTGTACTCTGAAATAAGACAATCCTGATCGTTTCTTGCATTCTAAATCCAACGCTCATTATCTACTCGCGCCACTTTTCCGAAAATTTAAAACATTTCACTCCGGTGCCAGGTTACCTATTATAAGTAATACCAGGCTCGAGGCAACAATATTCAACAGCCCCTCTCCAATCGAACCCAAAGCAGGAAAGAAAACCCTAATTCGCTTTGTCCTCCGTCCCTTCATTCTTGGAAATGGCAAGAACTAAGCAAACAGCCAGGAAATCCACCGGAGGAAAGGCCCCAAGGAAGCAACTCGCGACGAAGGCCGCTCGCAAGTCCGCTCCGGCGACTGGAGGAGTGAAAAAGCCCCACAGGTTCAGGCCCGGAACGGTGGCTCTTAGGGAAATCAGGAAGTACCAGAAGAGCACTGAGCTTTTAATCCGAAAGCTTCCTTTCCAGAGGCTTGTTCGTGAGATTGCTCAGGACTTCAAGACGGATTTGAGGTTCCAAAGCAGCGCCGTGGCTGCCTTGCAGGAGGCAGCTGAGGCTTATTTGGTTGGCTTGTTTGAGGATACCAACCTATGCGCCATCCACGGTAAGAGGGTTACTATTATGCCAAAAGATATTCAGTTGGCTCGGAGAATCAGAGGGGAAAGAGCTTGATTTTGTTCCATTTCTCTCTTCTTCTGTTTCCTTTACCATGCATCTGGGTTTATATGTATCTGTCCAGAAGGCTTTAGCTTCTTGTTTACACTTGTTTGATACCTTGGAACGAAGAATGCAAGGGCCATTAGTTAATTACAGAATCAAAAAGATTGTTCAGTTTATTTAATTGTCTTAATTCTTTCTTTCTTGTCTAGCCTTCCTCTCTGTTTATCCCTCTGAAATTTTGTTTGGTAAAAAGACTTGAATATACTTGGTGACTTTAACTCTTTATTTTCATTCAAGTTTTCAAAAACCTAAGTTGGGGAAGGATCATGAATAGCCTGGTTTTTAAACTGAATTTGGTAATATGACGAAGTAAAGATCAAAAGCAACTTGTCCCGTTTCGGCGTTTAAATTGTTGAAGATGTCTTTGGGTATGAGCTGGTATTCATGTGTCAATTGGATTAGATTTGGTTCAATCTAATCCAATCCAATGTGAATCCATTACAAATGGACCATGTCCAATCCAATCCAATGAATATTTTAGATCATTTTGGATTGGTCCAATTTAATGTCTGGATTGCCGATATTGCCTTAATCCAACACAATCCGATTTAATCTAATAAATATTTTAGGCCTAATAATCACTTTCCACTACCCCAAGCCCCATGAACACATGTAATGTCCCATTTTCTAGCCCATCAATCACCCTTCATAGATATCTATATTGAACTCGTTTTTGTAGATACCTGTGTGCTTGTCTTTTCTTTATCAGTAATGATATCAAAATAGTATATTTGTAAAAAACAATATCAGAATAATTATTATTAGAAACAATAACCTTGTACACGACAAAGACGCTCTAAAACAAGAACAGATGAAGAGTAACCTTGTCAACAGATAATATATTGAATTGAAAGACTTTGAATTGCATTAGCAAGACATAGAAAGGCTTTGGATCACACAAGCAGAGATTACATTATTTTGGTGGTTTCTATTTCCCCCATGCCACTGAATTTCTTGGTTACGAGACCACATTTACCCCATGCCCTGTCACCAAAGCAGTTCCTTCTGTTAAAACCACGAAAAGCAGTTAAACTTGTAATCTTGTTGGTATTCATTTCAGGCCATATCTAAATCCACTCTTATAATCTAGTTCATTCCCTTAAATAAGTATAGGAAAAAATGGAAGAGACACCGGTATTTATGCAAAATCTGCTATTTTTATCTTGATTTGATAAATTGGAAATGGGTAAAACATAAAAGCGGGAAAATGGCTTTTGACATTATTAAGCTCCAAATGATGAATGAACAGTTTCCTATGACTTACCCTGAGGTAGGTATATCGGTGGATGTTCGATCAAATGAAGGAGAGCTTGAATCCTTGAACATGGTGACTTCTCCAGATAAGTTTCATTGAGTTTCAAAACTGTGACCATACTAGAAAAAGGAGACTAAAAATTAATGGCCTTGGTACATAATTTCAGCAAAATAGAATGCATAAACATCCTAAAATCTTTTACTAGTTTTTATTCATTGTTTATATGATGAATCTTCCATATATGCTTTCTTGTAAAAAATGTAGTCCTTTGTGACAGTTCTATACCTGTTCTTGATTTAGCTCATTTTCCATAAAAAATGAAATCTCTTGAGGCTTAAGTCTCATGTCTAATGTTTAAAGGCTCACGTATTGCACATTGGCATATATAAGACTTCACCCGCATTTTAAAATATTGTGCACTACAAACAATGACAAACATTCGTCCAGAGACAATCAGAGTGAGGAAGAAGAAAGAGTATGTTTTAAGGGTGCAGCTAAGGAGATACCCTGTCTCACACTCCAAAGTAGAACACATGCTGGACCATGATCATTTTATATTCCAAATTGTCAAGTTCAATAATTCTAAGCTGATTTGCTGGTAAAAGAAAAAAGAAAAACTTATGACCTGATTTTTGAGGGTCAAATTTGCTCGTTTCTCAGATGTTTATATTATCTTTTTTCTTGTCTTCTATTTTCTTTTTCCTTTTATTTTTTGTGTCTATTCTGTCATCTGTTCAGATAAATATTGTTTCTATGCTCTAAATTTTCATATTATCTGACATATTACTTGATCATCCATAAACCTTTGCAGTTATATTTCATCCTTGTATCCCTAGCTGGTTATTACTTCTCTCACATTTATCCTTACATACCATCCTAGACATATACAAAAAATCCTTACATTGAGATTTCTCTGTTTCATCCTTCTGTTTGTGTTTGTAAAAATTACAATGAGATTTCTTTGTCTCAGTTTTACATATATCTTTTCTTTATACTAACTAATTCAACACATTAAAAGATCATTTTCTTAGAAAAAAAAAGCATAATATGATCATTCTTCTACTCATTCCTTGGTAGATTTTCTGCTAGATTACCCTCAAATGGAGAAAATAACTCACCAATTACAAAATGTCAGGATTTCAGAACTGAGAAATACAACAAGGGCCGCAAGGGCTGACATAGTTACCCAGATCCAGATAAAAAAAAACAACCCTATATTCAAAGGAATACAGATTCGGTTGAATAAAAAAATCCAGATCTAAGAAAGATAACATCAAATCACAGATCTAAGAGGGCTTTGAAGGTGAGATTTTACACCGAGGTTACTTCAATCAAGTTTTTACATCGAAAAAAATTGATGTATTTTATACATCGATTATCCAAGTAAAAAAAGGCTTTGAAGGTGAGGTTTTACATTGATGTTCGGTGTACTTTTACATTCCATCCAAACGGTCGGAAAACTGGACCAAAATGTAAAAGTACACCAGACCGGCTTTTACACCGCAGCCAAACGAAGCCTAAGGAATTACAGCTATGAAAAACGTGATTAAAAGGGCAAGCTTCAAATTGGCTCATTTATCCAACCAAATACTACAAGGAGAGCAAAAACCAAGAGGAGAGTTCAGGTACAGCTGAAGCGTGGAAATAACATCCTTCATAGTCAGATTCAAGGACAATCCGCACCTGATCAAAACTAGTCTCAACATTTCCTAGACTCTGTCAAGTATCTTGTCCCTGTTTCAGTAAATGGGGACCATTAATTTCAAGAATTGAACAATTTATGTTTGCATTTCAGTGTTAATAAGTCCAATGGAAAAGAATGATTGCTGGGTGAATCGATTACCTGGGTAAGTAATAGCCCAACTTAGCATTGATAAATGCACTTATCCAGAAAAATGTCTCCTCAAACAAAGCAAATGCACTAACCTGAGTATAGAAACACTTACCTGATTAAATATCTTCAATAAAAGGGAAACCGACTTTGCTATATCAATATATCAGTACCGCCCCTTCGATGTATTATTCCATGTATCATCTTTTAAAGAGTTAAGAAAAAAAAAATCTAGCCGAAAAGTAAGGGCTTCAGCCAGAACAAACCGAGTCAAAAAGGAATTTTCATAGCTCTACCAGCCAAAACACCTGGATGAGTACGTTTGATAACTATTGCTGGTATGAATTAATTTGGCAGCAAATTAACAGTTCCACCAATGCTACAGCGACTTGATAGTTGACAGTGGACATAACCCTAAAATTGAAGTATACTTTCAATGGTAATTCTCGGCTATAGTCTATGGGCTTGCTGATTACAAGTTAAACCCGAAGGGCTTCATAATCTTTTGTTAAATTACGAAATTTATGTGGTGAGAGATGTTCCCAATGCACGCTGATGTGATCTTAGATAATTGTTCACTTGGGGAGCAGTAAAAGTGCAATCACAATTCACAAGCAGCATGCTTAAAGCTTATGACCTCTGCTTAATGGGATGCCCACCGGCCATAAGCTTGCCAAAGATATCAATGTCCAGGGATCTAACCAATGCAATTTCAGGCAAACGTTTAAAAGCAATAGAACGCTATGCCTAAGGCAAGGGCATACAGCAAAAAGTAAAATGACACTCTTAAATTAAAAATTAATAGCGTAGGGTGAGGATATTTATTTAAATATTCTCTCCCAGTACTCTACACTGGCATACAAAATCCCAGAAGATATCATCATCATTCTCAGACTGATGACACAGGACAAATGGAAAAGTCTTTTTTCTTTTTCTTATTAATTCTTCTTCCAGAATTACAACCACCGCCATCTTCTGTGCCAGGCGGTTGCAGTACTCGATAATTTTATTCCTTTGCTTTATGCTTTCTGTTTTGCTTGCTTCATCAACTGTATGAATTCACCAAAAGCTGCAATCAAAAAAAAAAAAAAGTTGCAATAAGAGTATCTCCAACCAAGAATGATGTCACAATATATCATTATGTAATATTGCAACTCCACAAAAATCCGATAAAGTGGTAACTTGTGAGAGTATGCTCACATTTGTGCATGTGAAGCAATCAAACATGTATGCCTACAATACTGACCCCACCCAAATATGATGATGCTTGGATGTCGAGTAATGCACTGCATCAGTGTGAATATAGAAAAAGTGTGCAACACAACGTCATTTTTCAAAACAAGAAAGTGTGCTAATGAAACACAATGTCATGGTGCTGTGTATGTGTGATCTATATGATTGTCTATACTGAGCGTGTGATAGGGGGAAGTAAAAGGTAAAGATTGATTTGTTACCAGGATCTGAATCATGAGGTCCAGGAGATGCTTCTGGGTGATACTGCAGAGACATAATATTTAAAGCAGGGAAAGCAAGACCAGCACAACTTCCATCATTCAGGTTGATATGAGTCACTTCAACACCCTCTGGAAGAGATGCAGGGTCAACTGCATAATTATGGTTCTGCAACACAGATTTTTGAACAGAACAAATGACAGTAAGCAGGAAGAAGACATTGATGTGCATATATCTTTAGATTAATATTAAACTTGACGCGATGTTTACAGTAATTACAAGGTTAGTGGCCCATCCACCCTATAAATTCAAATTAAATTCGGAGATTTTTAACAAATACAAATACATGCACAAGAAAATGATCATACCTGGGAACTTATCTCGACAGAGCCATTTCTAAGGTTGCGAACTGGGTGGTTTCCTCCATGATGGCCAAACTTCATTTTGAAGGTTTTACCACCTAATGCCTGCCCAAGCAATTGGTGACCCATGCAGATTCCATAAACAGGAACCTTTCCCAGAATTTCCTTCACTGTTTCAACAGCATAAGGAACGGCAGATGGATCTCCTGGGCCATTGCTAAAAAGAACTCCATCTGGATTCATCTCTAGTGTCTTTGAAGCTGGCCATGTTGAAGGGACAACTGTTATTTCACATCCGTAAGATGCCAAGCGCCTTAGTATGTTGTGCTTGATCCCAAAATCGTAAGCAACAACCTTCATTATAGAAATTCACAATCAGACAAATGAGGGTGAGAAATTCAAAGTCACAAGATTGTTTTCTTAGCATATCAAAATCTATGTTTTACTACTAACATGAAAATTTTCTCCATTTCCAGCACTATTCTTGAATTCCCAGTTATAATCTGTTTTATTAACCCATTTATACGGGGCCTTGCAGGACACACCACTAATCAAATCAACACCTGCAAAATTGCAAAAGAAAGATCAAGAGGTTTGATTTCTTAGAATGATTCCTCACAATCTTAATTAGATTCACCGAAGAAATATACAACAATCCGAATCAAACTAGTGCTTCTTAACCAGTGAACCAAATCTTACCAACAATATCCCATGTGCGGGACAGTTCCAACAGTTCCTCATCGGTTTTGGATTCTTCAGTGCTAAGAACACCTATAAGACTTCCATCTTCTCTTAATCTTCGAGTAATTGCTCTAGTATCCACATCATCTGTTATATAAGAGAAAAACATGAAAGAAATAGATTGGAGGTCAAAGTTACAGAATGAGGAGAAAAGATGTATGATAATCAGAGTATATTTAATGAATCCCATTGAAAGAAAAGCACATAAAAATACTAATAGAATCACTTACAGATTCCCATGATGTTCCTTTGTGCCAAGTAACTACCAAGGTTTTCCTTGCATCGCCAATTTGAGGTACTGGATAACATTTCATTGAAAATACCATTACAGCTCTTGTATGTTTCTAAAGCAGTATTAGAGAAATATCAGAGTATGCTTACCTGATACTTAAACTTCTAATCACTAAACCAGCGAGGAAGCATTGTGTTGATTCTTCATCATCTGGCATTGAAAGTGGGATTTAGATTATAAACACACTAGAAGATATTGGGTCTGCATAACTTGAACCGACAAAACCTACCAAAATTAACACCAGTATTCCCAATGTGTGGGTTTGTCATCAAGACAAACTGGCCAGAATAACTAGGGTCCGTAAGGATTTCTTGATACCTACAGAAACAAACTCAAAATCAGAGCCTACACAGCTTATGGTCTATAACACAGCAAATGTCACTCCATGAATAACACATACAAGTGCTATCAATTACTGTAATGAAAACACAAATAGAGTTGATAAGATATATCAGTGAACAAAACAAAATCCTAATGTCTGTGTACAAGAGAGAAATAGGGTGGGGGGGGGGGGGGGGCTCTCCAATATTGTCTAAAATCCATCTATCTTAACCATTAATTACTTCAATTGATTAACATCTTCCTAGAAAAACTACCATTAATGTAGTGTTTTTCTTCAATCCAAGACGGTGGGGGAATGGTATTTCATTTTTGCAACTTTGTCATTTCTACAAATGGATATTGTCAGCATCAAACTTTGGTCCAACAACAATTTTTTTAATTAATTGAATGTATAGAACCACAAGTGTGAAAATTATCTTTAACTCATCAGTGTCATCATTTGCATTCATTGATTGTCTAACACTCCAAAATCTATTCATACCAACTACCACTGTTATTATGGCATTTATAATCACTAAAGATCACTTTGCTTTTTAATAGTAACAAGCAATTAATTACTAAGGAGCCATTAATAAATGGCTGAAGTGGCAGAATTGAATGAATGTGTCTCTTAATGAATACTAGTACCTCTCATCATTGTTTTTCAGATTTCATGAGTTTTGAGGCACAAAAAACCAAAAAGCAACATTCAACTTTATATACAAGGAGCCAAAGGTGAATGTTGTTCAGCCACATTAACGCCTCTCACCTGAAGCATCTTTTTTGTAGCTTTGGCACAGCTTTCTGTGTACTTCATTCCAAGTATTAACCAAATGTTGCTTGATTCTTTCCAACTCCTATTGCTAAACAGCTTAACTAAGTCTAAGCCCTCCCAAATGGACCCTAAGTGGGTTATGTGAATGTCATGATCTGTTGACTATAGAACAAAGAGGAGAGGAGAAAGGGAAGAAGGAGAACCATAGAACAAAGAGGAGAGGAGAAAGGGAAGAAGGAGAACCATAGAACAAAGAGGAGAGGAGAAAGGGCAAGTATCCCCAAAGGCCCTGCACAAGCAGTTTGGACATAAAACAAAGCATTAGAGAATAACATTACCACAATGGACATAAAAAACATTGAGCAACATACTAGAAAATACTACTATCACTTTACACAAATTCTTCAAGAAACAAACATAGCATGCAAAGTCCTCCTTTCAGTCCAAGGACCCAACTAACAGCATTTTTTTATTGTTTCCTTTGCCCAAAAGAAGAGGAAAATAACAGTGTTTAAAGGTCAGAGCAAATTGGTGACTACCTTAATTGCAGGCATTGAAATAAAAATTATTCATTGGATCAAAAAAACAAATTTCCCAATGACTTTACTGTGGATGAATTCTTTAGAGGTTGGGGAGTAATAGCATCTTCCTCAATACAGAAACCAACAGTGCAGGAGTGGATCCCTTCTAGTAACAACAGAATTAAAATGAATTTTGATGGCAGCTCCTTTGGAAACCAAGTCCCATGGGCATAGGAGTCTTAAGCAGTGTTTTAAAAGGTGTGGGAGGCGTACGCCTGGAGGCAAGGCGCTCCCAAAATGCCCTGAGGTGTATGCCAGAGGCGCTGACACCTCTGAGGCATACGCCTCACGCTTTTTTCATGAGGCGTGCTAGAGGCATACGCCTCATGCACACCTCATATAAAAAGAAAAAGAAAAGATAAAAAGAAAATGGAAAGGAAAAGAAAGAAAGGAAAAGAAAAGAAAGGGAAGGGAAGGGAAAGAAAAAAAAAGAGAAGAAAAAAAAGCGAAAAGAAAAGGGAAGGGAAGAAAGATAAGGGGAAAGAAAGTGGCCTGTGGGCACCTTCGGCTGTGGGGCTTTGCCTAGGAGTGTCAATCGACCGGTTTTGGATTGGATCCAATCCGATCCAAACCTTTTTTATCAATAATCCGATCCAAACCTTATCAAATCGGATTTGGACAGACCATTATAATTATTGGATTTTGACAATCCAAAATAAATTGGTTCATATTCTTATTGGTCTGAATTGGATCTAAACCAAATTTCCAATAATCCGATCATGAGGCCAAAACCTTGTCCAATTTGAAATCAATCTAAACTGAAGCCAACATAAAATCACTTTTATGAAGGTACTTTTACGAAAGCACTTTTATGAAAACACTTTCACAAAAGCACTTTTATAAAAGTAATTTTATCAAAAGTACTTTTACAGAAGCAGTTTTATGAAAGCACTTTTACAAAAGTACTTTTACAAAAGCAGTTTTGTAAAAGTACTTTACACGAAATCACTTTTATGGAGGCACTTTTGTAAAAGTACTTTTGCACAAAAGCACTTTTATTTAAGTACTTTTATGAAAGAACTTTTACGAAAGCACATTTACAAAAGAACTTTAACGAAAGTACTTTATAAAAG
Source organism: Nelumbo lutea (assembly GCF_056320005.1). Classification (NCBI taxonomy): domain Eukaryota; kingdom Viridiplantae; phylum Streptophyta; class Magnoliopsida; order Proteales; family Nelumbonaceae; genus Nelumbo; species Nelumbo lutea. Next base: position 55,350,223 of record NC_142690.1, read on the forward strand.
CACTTCTACAAAAGCACTTTTATGAAAGTACTTTTACGAAAGCACTTCTACAAAAGTACTTTTATAAAAGCACTTCTATGAAAGTACTTTTATAAAAGCACTTCTATGGAAGTACTTTTACGAAGTACTTTCATTAAAGTGCTTTTGTAAAAGTACTTTTTATCAAACCACTTTTACAGAAGTGCTTTTTCAATGCCAAAAGTGCTTTTATATAATTTTTTATACTTCATTTGGTTTGGATTGGATCCAATCCAGTCCATTTACATTTTAATGGATTGGATTTGGACTGGATTGGGTCCAGTCCATTTATAAGTTGATTCACATTGGACTGGACCAGGTTGGGCCAAATCCAATCCAATTGACACCTCTAGCTTTGCCCCCCAGACCCCCCCGGCCCCCTTTTCAACTAGTGTTATGCTTCTTGACCCCCGTCCTCTTAAGAAGGCTTATGCCTACTTGTGTTTGGGAGGCTTACACTTCTTATGTTCTGCACGCCTAACGCCTCTAGGGAGTGGAATGCCTCGCATCACACCTCCGCGTTTTAAAACATTGGTCTTAAGAGATGGTAAGGGTGTAGTATTGGCTTCATCTTCTGGCCGAATTGGGATAAATTCCTTATCAACAAACTCTCTGCCCTCCTGCAAGGATTAAAGCTTGCAAAAACATTTTTATTGGTTACCTAATTATTAGCATTGGCAGAATAATATTCCGGTTATGTCTACAAAATCCAAGTACTTCAAAACCTTGTCTGGGTTAAGCTTTTACTTTCTCAGACCTTATTAATTACCAGAACATTTTTCTGGTAATAAATAAAAAAGAAAATTTGATTTATATTATTATAAAGCAGATACTTGCCCCGGGTTCTATGCAAGTCATAAAAGTCAAACCCAAATACCATATATCATTTACAGTAAATACTTATGTTGAAATAATGTACTTTGTTACTAGCAGTATGTTGTTTCTAGTAGTCAACTACTAGACGAAGACTGTTCCTAGTAGTCAACTACCAGAGACTGTTGTATTTTTCCCTCTTTTATTTTGTCACCCTAATATAAATAGAAATGCTGGCGCCGCCAGCCCTGACTTTTTTACTCCAAATCTTCTCTTCTCTCTTCTATTCAGCAACTTTTCTACCAAGAAAACATGGTATCAGAACAGGTCTGATAATCCAAAAGAACAGAACAGATCAGACAGGTTTGAGAGTCCTCTTTGGCCTTTTTTTTCTTCCTTGTTCTTGGTCGTGCACCAAGAAAAAACCTGCAACAGGTTCGTACAACTTATGTGAAGGGTTTAGACCCTATTTTTTATTTTCTGTGGATCGTGTGGTCCTTTCTTGGAGCATATCTATAGGTCAGGAAATACCTTTGCTCGCTGTAACAGCAGTTAGGTGTTTCTTGATGGACGCAGGTCCAGTTTTTATTTCAGAAGTGATTGTGGTGATTACTTTATTGCTATCTGAAGCTGTATATTTCTTCCCAGAAATTGTACTGTGCCCGAACTGAAGAAAATTATCAGTTCTTTGTTCCCCCTTAGTGCTGGACTGTGTGTTTGAAGTTTATCCTGTTCAAATGGAGATTGCTATCCCACCCATTTACATTTGATCCATATTTGCTTGAGATGACAGCTATCCAAAGAGCATTGGGTTCTTTAGGGAACCTCCACAGCCATTTACCTAAGAGAGAAGAATTTTTTTCTTTTAAGTGCCCAATTCCCAAACCACCTTCCTCTTTAGGCTTGCAAACTTGTTTCCAACTGATTAAGTGACTTCACTTTTCCCCACATCCTTCCCAAAGAAAGTTCCTCTGAAGCTTCTCAATCTGATTTCTGGTTTTGGTTGGAATTTGGAAGATTGAAAGGAAGTAGACTGGCGCATTTGCTAAGGAGGCCTTCAAGAGAGTAAGCCTTCCCCATTTTGAGAGATATCACTTCTTCCAAGATGAAAGTTTCTTCTCACATTTCTCCACCACTGGTCTCCAGAAATTGAGAGATTTTGGATTCCCTCCAAGAGGCATCCCTAGATATGAGATAGGAAGACTCTTCTCTTTACACCCCAACAAAGATTTGAAACTCTCCAGAAATTCCACTTCCACTGAGTTAAGAGCTACTATAGAACTTTTGCAAAAGTTAAACCCTCAAACCAGTGATAAGTTCGGAACATTCAATTATCCTTTTAGTGTTTGTGATGTTGGTTATGGAGGCATCCAAGAACAAAATTATGTCATCAGCAAACTGTAAGTGTGAAATGTAAATCTTGTCCCTTCCCACTTTGAATCCTTTCACCAAGTTAAGGAACATAGCCTTATTGAAGAGGTAATTAAAGATGTCCATTACTATAGTAGTGAATAAAAAGGGGGAGAGCGGGCAACCTTGTCTGAGACCCCTACTAGCCTTAAAGTAGCCATTTGCTTCTCCACTTATCAACACAGAAAACAAAGAAGAACCAATGAAATCCTTAATCCACCTGATCCATTTTCTCCCAAAACCTCTCATCTTCAAGCAACTTAAATACAGTCTCAATCCACTTTATCATACGCCTTTTCTAGATCTAATTTCACTAGGACCCCCGGGTTCCCAGAGGATTTTCTGTCTTCCACACACTCGTTTGCAATTAGAATGATGTCCACAATCTGTCTCCCTTTTACAAAAGCAAACTGGTTTGGGGAAATTAGATCTTCAAGGACTTCTTTAAGTCTTTTAGCCAAGACCTTCCTTCTTTCAGCCGTTTCACTCTTGATCTTTGTCTCCAGTAAATTTCTTCTCTTCTGATCAGTTGTTCTCAATCCTTTCTCAAATCTGCTCTTCTACTTTTGTTTAAAGCATCAAGGGTCCCATTTTGTTATCTGCTGTCAAACTCCTCTAACTCCAAAAGAACTCTTTTCTTCTCTTCTTCAACAGCTTTAAATTCCTCTCTCCCCCAAACTTTCAGGTTTCTCTTTAGAGCTCTTAATTTCTGTAGAAGCCTGAAACCTACCCAACCCTCTAGGCCTCTACTTTGCAATCTTCCCATCATTCTGCAACTTTTTTACTGAAATCTTTGTGAGATAACTAGAAATTTTCCAGTCTAAAAGGGGTCTTTCTTTCAATAATTCTTTCATTGTTCAGCAAAATAGGCCAGTGATCTGAAGTACATCTTGGGCGAAGTTCTTGGCAAAGGTTGGGATATGGGCCAATGCAAAGTATACCTCACCAAGGACTCCAACCTTGTTAGTTAGCATGTAGATAAGTGTAGTGCCCATTGTTTACCTATGAGAAAACTGCAATAAAAGAGTTAAAGCGGAGAGAAAAAACTGATTGAGGCACTAGGTCTATTGTTGCCTAGGGTTCTAATGGTAAAGCAAGCTGCATGTTGAGAACCCAATCACTAAGGAGAAAAAAAAAACCTTAGAAAAACTCTAGAAGATGCATACAAAGTTCAAAATATAAAACAATCTATTACCTTAGTTCATTAGGCACCCAACCACTCATATGGATACTGATACTGATTTCTTTTTGAAAGAAAAGATAACAGATGTCATTACAATAAAAAAAAGGGGAGGGATGTACATGAGAAGATGCACAAAGCCTTGTCATCAAAAATACAAAAGACAAACCCATGACATTGGCAAAGTATGATCACTATACAAAAAATCCCTTCCCAGCCCAGATTTAGCTAGATTATCAGCCACATGATTTAATTTTCTAGGAATCCATTTGAAGCTGCACTGTAAGCAAGAGGCCAGCTCCCTGATTTCTAACAGAAAATGAGATAGCTTCCATGGGTCCATAGTCTGTCCTGAAGCCCAGTTCATGGCATTCCTCAAATCTCCTTCAACTGCAATGAAAAAGAGCTGATGAGACTTGGCAATTCTGAGGCACTCCAGGAGGGCCCTAGCCTCTGCTTCAAACGCATCAGCCACCTTTGCAGGACCACTAAAGGCCCAAGTCACATCTCCATTTAATCTTTGGATCAAACCTCCTATTCCAGCATTTGGGCTGTTCTCTTCAGACCTCCTAAAGCTACCATCAAAATTCAGAATGAGCTCACAATCTTGTCTTGGGGTGATTTTTAGAGGCGGCTGAGGGTGAAAGGGAGAGGTTGACAGAAGGGCTGGCCAATCTCTTTGTATGTCATTCCAATGGATACCGATACTGATGTAGGATATATGAATATGACTATTCAATCCAAAGATACTCATTACGGATTTATTTTTGCTTTCTTATGCTATTTATCTTTTCCAATAATGAGATTTGAGATATCTCAACTTCAATGGAATTTTAGTCACCAGAATAACTTCTAATACTCACGAAGATATGAGTCATATAATGTTGGTCACACTTATCCAGTCTTGGGAAGGGTGAACTGGACATGGACCTGACCCTTGACATTTGTTTTGTGTACAGTGACCACTCAGACTCAAACCCACATTTTAACTCTTGTCATGTACTCAAGAATGAGACACATACAAATGGTTCATGGCTATTTTGATCAGAAACAGAAAATCAATTTGATTAAAGAAGAAATGGGAAATACATCATATAGATACAATATCCTCAACAATAACAGGACCCAAACCCATGCCTCAAATCAAGCATAATACATATAATAGTTAGACAATTCAGGTGTGAGAGGAGGGGGTCTATCCACACGTCTTCTAGGAACGAGTATTTTTTAAAAGACTTAAGTGCCCTTTTTGGCATTATGCCCTGATGGTGAAAGTAGTTAGCCCTCAGGCACTGTAAAGAGCACCAAGCAGGGCTTTTATGCCTCTTTTGCAAATTTCAATTTTTATGCACATACTTGATGAAACCTTTTGCTGGTCACTAATCAAAGAAAGAGGTAGGATTTTTTCACTTAAAATATGAACAACTCTTCACCCAAATTCTCCACTAAATAGCAAGATTATAGATTTTAATAGCAACATTACACCTCCCAAATGAGCCAATTTTACTATTAACTAAGTCCCTAACTTCTTTAGAAAACATTGAACAAAGTTCCAAATTCCAAAATACTAAAGAAACTTAACCAAATAGTTGTAACCCTTACATATTCAACATAGATTTTTATCAGTGAATTCAATTCAACACAGAGATCAACAGTCACTTTCCCACTTCTCCATGATGATGCAGATGCGAAGGAAGAGGGTTTGCTGGTTTACTTTATTTTTCTTCTTTTAAGAATATCTTTTTATCAGCATTCTTCTTTTTAAGTATGTTAAATTAAAAGAATTTATCCTATTGACTTTACCAGCCAGGAAAATGCTTGGCCATAAGAACATGGAGTAGATAGGTTCAAGACCAAAGTCTAGAATTGACAAAATTGGGGAAAAAAGTCACACATATTCCGACAAAATACTGGAGAGAATTGAGAACCCTGAATGGGCCTATATATGGTTTTGTGGGCACTGAACTTTCAAAAATTAGTTACAGGTGAAAAAAGACCATTCATAGACAGGAAACCTGCAAAGAGGAATGCTAACCCTCCTCCTAAGAATAAACTAGAGCTGTACTCTGACTACTGCTTTTACATTTGTCCATATAAGGTGATATAATCACCAAATTGCCCTGATGCGAAAAGAAACAAACAACCTTGACATTGACACATGTAAATGCAATGGTGAGAGTTAGATCTCTAAGCATACTTGCAACAGTATAATTAGCATCCTCAACCTACTAAACAATAGATCTAGGGAAGTGAGTCAGAAGAATTAATTATGCCAATGATTGCTAAAAAATTACATGCTTTCCATTTAGTCAAAAAATTCATTTTGAACCAAAGATCCCTTTAAGAAGTGAAAATACAAGGAAAAAGTAGAAGGAAGGCATTCTACCCTGTCAGAGATGTATTGAAAACCACCTCCCCAACTTGGGTTCCTGAAGCACCAAATGACTTCGCTCTCCATATGGAACCATCTTCAAGTACAAGTCTCGCATCTGCTACCTTCCATGGTCTTTCCCCCAAGCCTGCATTAGGATTTAAAAGTTTAGCAACTTGACTTTAACAGATTATGACGATTAATATATATTTGAGTAGGAAGTACAAATTGAGAAAATGTAGAATTTCCCATATGTAGAGAGTGGAGAAATAACTTAAAACAGGACTGTCATGTTTTTTAGCATATGAATTTTCATTTCTAATTGGAATCCCTTAAACAATTAAGATCTGTTTAATTACAGCCTAAATTCAATAAGTAAAAAAGAAAAGGAAAGAAGCGCCCTCAGCACATTTATACATGTCAATGGACTCAGCACCCAGCACATGCCATTAGAAGGGCTAGGAATTCTGCATCAACTCCTCATTCAATGATATAACAATACAATAAATTCTTCAGCAAATAGTTCTATATGTCTTTGAGCATTTATTAAATTGGACGTTCAGGAGTGAGCATCACATTATTAGGTCAAATTCTGATACCGGAGAGCTTCCTTGGTGAACCTATTGCATGGTAAGTCCTAATATTCCTGAAAACGTGCTTATCACATTGGCATAGTGCTTGATGATGCTTGACCCTCTAGCCCTGACGTGAGGGTTTCGTAACAGCAATTACATATAAATGCAAACCAAAGGACTGGCCTTTACTCTCCCAACTTCCCATTGCGCTCACACACACAGACATACACCCATGCCACAAGAAGCCAACCTACACAGCAATTACGACAGCTCAATGGTAGGACACTTGACACTTCATTAATGGAGGAACGTGACCACAAACCATACCGACCTATGGACATTAACCTTTTCATAACTTGAGTAGCTGAGAAGGAAAAGATTAGTCGAGAAAAAACAAGAACTTTAAGGGGCAACCAGAAATACCCAAGCTGTTCAAAACAGCATTCATGCATGCATCAAATCTCTGACCCAACGTCTCTCTCTCTCTCTCTCTCTCTCTCGCTCTCGCTCTCGCTCTCGCTCTCTCTCGCTTGCTATCCCACATATCTCAAACAGAATACGAAATAATCAAATAATACCAAGCTCGAAGATTTATAGACAAAACTATAACGATTAGAAAAGGAATAAATTAAACAAAAGAAAAATGAGGTTGCAGAAGTAAACTTACCAACAGCAGCACCATCGGGTGAGACAGAAACGGAGCAACTAACAGCAAAAAACCGAGCTTTTACAGGATTTAGGGATGACTCAGGAGAGCAACGAAATGGATTCCTCGCTACAAAATTCATGGCATAGATGGCCATCTCTCTCTCTCACACTCTCGAACGAAATATCAAGCAAACCCTCCCTTCTACCAAAACAATTCAAACCCTAGGTTTAAGGAACAGTTACCGCATATCCGCTGAAACCTGACTTCAAATTTTTTATTCCTTCTTGAAACGATAAAATCATAAAATGGAGTGCACGGGCATGGGCGGCGACGCGCGACCCCAGTAGGGTGATCCGGAGTCGATCCGGTCACCGGTCTCGCTACTGTGGGATCGGTTTGAGGCGCCAGTGTGAGGAGCAGATCCGATTTCGCTACTTCGACGGGTATTCTCCTACAAAAATAAATTTAATATCAGTCCCACGAATCAGATATTGTACTGATAAGAACATATCAAGTGTGGTGTGGTGACTTCGAATTTAACGAACGGATTTATGAGACAAATCTCCCTTTTGAGTTCCACCGTATCCAAACGCTTATCATGGATTTGTCTCGCACTTTGGATGTCCGATTTGGGCTTTCTCCCACGGTCGGGTTGGATCGTGTCGAGGCGGCCTCACATGACCAAACCAACCTGTTCATGGTCTAAGCCGGGCTTTTCCTTTTTTATGAAGGCTAAATTTCTTAAACTATTCTTATTGTTTAGCTAATTGATTAATTGTATTTTTAGCGTTTAACTATTGTTTTGCACCACCCCTATTGTTTCTGACAATTGACTAACTCTACCCTTGTCGTTAATGTTCCATCGAAATCCATACACACGTGACACCACGTGATGTATAATTCTTCTTTAAAACCCAATTTTGCCCTTCGTCCCTCTCTCTTCTTCTTCACTGTCCCTCTCCTCGGCAGCAGCTATAGCAAACCACTCCCCAATGGACTTAGGTGGTTGTTCAATCATTGTTTTGGTCTCAGGTAAGGGGTTTCTTTTGCTTTCTCCCCACCCTTAGACACCATTCACATTCGTTGGAAAGTAAAGTAATCGACCCTTTGTCCCCAAATCCTATCTCCTTGCAGGTTTTTTGTTTCCCGTACTAGTAGCTTCAGTGGGCATAAACTATGGCCAGACATTTCTTCAAAGATTGACCATCAAGGATTTTTCTAGCATCAAGTCCTTTCTAGAGGAGGTGGAGGATTGGCAATTGTTTACAACTATGCTCTGCAATTTTCAGAGAGACTGGAAGCTTTGAAGCAAGTACAAAGGAACGGAGGGAGAAGGAGAGAGAGAGAATGGGAGTTGTGCCCGTTGTTGTCGCACTACGAGCCGCTACATGACTGGGGCAAGAGGGAGAGAGAGAGCCGCTGGAATCCTTGAAGAAATGTCGATAACCACTGCAACGGTTCATAAAATGGTTAAGAAGCACATATGAAAGCACGACGATTGTAGATGGTTAATGACGATTAAGTGATTGTTACCGTTAACATTTACAGATGTATTGGAGTCAAACGGTTGCCGATCTAAAGTGGGATTGCTGGAATCCCACTTCGGTGCAAACGAAATCCCATAGGGGTACACTTAGTCGGTGCAAACAAAATCCCATAGGGGTACACTTGACGAACATGGGATCCCCTCTTTTCAAAGAGAGAAGATCGGCTTGACGGATTCAATGAAGGCCAATCTAGGATGGTGCTCAAAAGTTGCAGCAACTGTCATAACCTACGACAATGATGGTGCTTGGTCTCTGTTTTTTGTGTGCTAAACAAGGGACAAAAAGGTAAATTTAGATATAGTATTAAGTATAAATTAAAGGGTAAAATAGACACTTTAACCTTTTCGTCCATATTTAACGATGCTCATAAGACTTAGTCAAATGTCAGAAACAGTAAGGGTAGCGTTAGACAATTTTCAAACAATAAGGGTACACCTAATCAATTCGCTAAACCATAGTTTAAGAAATTTACCCTTTTATAAATAGGAAATTACAAGGCCCGAGCTTGAGACAAACATTTTACATTATATTAATTATATATTATTAATAATATATTATATATTTTATAATATTCTCTATATATATATATAATATTATCAAGTCGAGCTCAGGTTCGAACTGGACTTATTTGAGAAAGCCTAAGCCCGGTCCGTATAGACTTAAAAATTTTGTCCAAGCCCAATTTATAACAGGTCAGGCTGAGCCAACCCGTCAAGGTACTCGGCATATGAACAGGTCCAAGCCCAAGCGGGTTCAATTACTCACCTCATCGTAATGTAACTCTGCCTATGCTCGTTAACAAAGCCTTTAATCTCCGTGCTTCAATTAAGCTCCCGTCCTATCTCTTGTTTGGATGGGACTAGAAAGTGATTCCTACAAATCAGCTTTAATTGCTTCTTGAAGTTAATACTCCTAGGAAATATTCCACTCACCCTAATCATGAAATGATCAATCATTTAAAAAGTTAAGAGGCTGAGTACTCTAAATGTGAAAACATAATCAGAATAAAGTGGAAGTAGAACATTAGGATCAATTGCCAACAAATTGAAAAATGTAAGACTAAACTAAAAGAGTGAAATAAAAACCCTTTTGAGTTTATAAATGAAAAATTACGGTCATGTTTGGTTCAATTCTCATTCTTTTTCATTATTACCTAAGATGAAATTTTAAAATGAAAAAATGGGTAAAAATAGGTATAGTGAGAAAATATTGTCATGAACCAAAAACTTTTTTCCTAAAAATGAATTTGTTTTAGACTAACAAGTGTCCCATGTTACTCATTTTCATTCTTAAAAAAAAAAAAAAAAAATTGTGCCGGTATTCACAAACCGCCAACCTAGGTATCCAATAGTCAATGTTAACCAATTGGCACAGATGTTTTGTAAAAGTGCTTTTGTAAAAGTACTTCCATAAAAGTATTTTTGTAAAAGTGCTTTTGTAAAAGTATTTTTATAAAAGTACTTTCATAAAAGTATTTTTATAAAAGTACTTTTGTAAAAGCGTTTTCGTAAAAGTACTTCTATAAAAGTGCTTTTATAAAAATATTTCCATAAAAGTGTTTTTGTAAAAGTACAAAGTGCTTTTATAAAAGTACTTTCGTAAAAATGCTTTAGTAAATTACTTTTATAAAAGTATTACTTCCGTAAAAGGGTTAGGTCAAGTTTTTTTTTTTTTTTTGCCCAGGCCCAACTTATAGTCCAAAAACTCAAGTCAACCCACACAAACTTGGATTGAGCTAGGTTGGGCCCAGCCAAATTGCACCCCTAGGCACAAGTAATAGTAAATGTTATAAATACCAACTCTGATAAATGTAATATTATAAATGCTGACTCCAATAAATGTAATTGGGTTGAAGGTTGTACAAGGATAGAATATACTTGCTTAGAATGTTTTTTATACATGTGTGTTGTGTAAAATTGTAAATAGAAAACATAACAAAATAGCTCATGAGCTAGCCCAGAAGGTATGTAGGAGGGGTATAGATTTAGCTTTTCGGTTACCTCTTAATGGTCTAGATGTATATATTTTTATGAAGCTAATATAATAGAAAGAAATAATCTTCATTTACAGAAGGCTAATATAATTGAAATGGCATGTTGGAGTTAATGAGGCAGCCAAGGTGCCTTGAGGATTGGTTGCAAATAAAAAGCACAATTAAAAGGGTAAACAAAGGGGAATAAGATTTCTTGGCATGTATTAAATTAACAAATGCGTCCTCGAGCACATAGGATTTCCTACCCACACTATCCGTCCGTCGTGAATTGTAATCACACGTCGTCATCTTGAATTGTGAGATGTGTGGCAGCAATTCATGATGAGTAAAAAAAATAAGCAGGAAATTTGGGCTCATCCCCGAGGTTGGCTATCTCTGAACAACCTCATATGGCCAAATGAAGATTTTGAGCTGGGAGTACCTAAGGTACTGACTCTCCCTTAACAGTTCAGAGTTGGGATCTCATACCAACAAAACATGTTGCAATACCCTACAAATTTGATCTGACATCACACATTGAGACCCACCATAAAAGTGGGACCTACCATGCATGAGATGTGTGGTACTGGATGATGTGATGGAGTATTTTCATGGCAGCTGATTCAGACTCAATGTTTCAAGTTTAGAGAGAGGCCATAAAGCCCAATTAGAAATAAAGAGGCAAAAAGTATTATTCCCAATCAACTAACCAATGATCAGAGGCTTACATTTTAGCTAATCCACATGCATGGACTCCATTTGGTTCACAGTTGGAATAGGAATCTATTCCCGTATTATGTTTGGTTCAGACAAGAACCAGAATGGGAATTGGAATCAGTTAGAATGGGCCGGATTTCATTCCCAAGGGAGGGGGAGGGATGGTAATTCCTTTGAATAAGGGAATGCCATTCCACGATGAATGGGAATAGGACTTTGATTTTAGATCAGGGATCGATGTATTTCATTCCCAAGAAAGGAATATAAGAAACTAAATTTATTTTTAATAAAAATACCAAGCAATCAAGCATGAAATGGAGAGGCTCTCATTAATGTTTTCAACCCACCGTTGACCCGAACACTCAAACTATCTGAATTGTCAATCACCCACAACACTGGATTCAATTTAGCTAAAACCCATGATTTGATTAAAATCCGTTGACTTGGTTAAAATTGTCTGACCCAAGTGGTTTAACCGTTGACTCATTCTACCTAGTCACCAAATCACAAGTTGTACACTCAATGCATATGCAAACTTTGAGAAGCCATAACTTTGTGCTCGAATGTCCAATGAGATTTTTTTTTATTTTATTTTAGGTAACATTTTGAGATCTATGCATCCAAAGGTGCCTTGCCTCGTAATTTTTGTGAAAACCCTTTTTTGACATAAAATTGCAAAATTTAACATTTTTTACAAATAAAAAATAAAAAACTTAATTAAAAAGTATTAATTAAATATAAAATAATGCATAAAACATAAGAGAAAATCTATGATGCTGGATAGATTTTCTACTACTATCATATATAACCTTCAGTTCGATATTTAAAACACCGGCTCCCATGTATGATGGGACAATACATATCACGCTTACATGAAAAAAAAAGAAAAAATCAAACTCTAATCCGCTATATGAAGAAGAAACCATTAACTTGATCCACGGGTTACATTTTTTGTATTATTTTATTTGTAAATTATTTTACAATAATGACATCATATCCATCTATTGTGTAGCGTCATTTATAAGATGTACAATAAAACATATTTCAAAGCATAGATTTTCTTATAAATTAACAAATAATTAATTAATTAATTAATTTGTTGTGCATGTAATCATTCCTTGCATTATTTTACTTTTTAAGTATTATATAATAATGACATTATTCAAGAGAGCAACGGTTTGTGTGATAAATTTGTTTATTTGAATAAGTACTTAAAACCAAACAACCACTTAATTACTTGCCATGATTGAGTCCACCTTTCATGATTAGACCTTAGGGACCTGTTTGTTTGGGAAAAGTTTGTTGCGGGGAGGGGGGAGTTGGCCAACTTTTTCATGCTCTTTTACCAGTGAAGTGTAGGTCTCATGTATAGGCTGAAGCTTTGTTTTATGAAGCATCTAGAAGATCTCGCTATGCGATCTGAAGTTCCATGCCTTTCGTATAACACCTCAGTGGATGAGACGGCCACATCTGTACTCTTGGATGGATGAGAATATTCGGTCAGTCCCTCTTTTCTAAAGGAGAGAAAGATTCCCTACTTAGAAATTAATTTTCTGAGTACTGCTTACTCGGAAAGCTCTGCCTACTGTCTACCTGATCAGGACAATATTGACTTCCTGTTCAGGTCTGCGTGTGACGATTGGTTGGTTGGTGCCGTGAACGCCCTCTCTAGCCTCGGCTCTCCTCTCACTGGGTGAGTTTCTCATCATTTCTCAGGAAAGTTATTGACTTCCTGTTCCGGTCTGCGTGTGACGATTGGTTGGTTGGTGCCCTGAACGCCCTCTCGAGTCTCGGCTCTCCTATCACTGGGTGAGTTCCTCATCATTTCTCAGGAAAGTTCGCCGTTCCTCATTCCTGCGGCCTGCAAATATTAAGAAGCGATACATGGAGCTTCTGATCTGATCGAGGCAGGCTTCTGCTTCTGCTTCTGGGTATTGAGAATGGATACTCCTCAGACCAACGACTCTACCCCAAAGCATTCGTTTTTCAGGATGCCTTCGGTTTTGAAGAAGTTTTGTAATGTTCTCGACAGAGACTACTCTCACGAAACTCGGAATGTGTTGTTGGTGGTGTCAGCGCTGATTGCTGCCGTCACATTCCAAGCCGGAGTCAACCCTCCCGGAGGTGTTTGGCAGGATGACGACGGTCACCACAAGGCAGGAAGGTCCATCTATGCTGCTCATCCCGTTGCCTTCTCTCTGTTCCTGTTCTATAACACGTTGGGTCTCTCTGCGCTCATCAGCATCATTGCCTATCTCACTTACGGATTCCCTCTATACATGGAAGCGAATAATGAAGTAATCAGTAGAAATGGAATATTCAATTTTTCCCTGAATCGCTTGGGAAAATTGCTGAGGAGTACCCTGAACTTTGGGGGTTACGTTGTGGTTTCTTGATTTTTGTCTTTTAGTGCCTAGTCCACGGACGTTAATAGAATAACCTTGTTAGTTCAAGTTTCCAACAATATAAACGAAGTTGGAAACTTGGAATAGCTCTTCCCTCTTAAAGCTCTCTCTCTCCCAATTATTTCAACGAACAAATTCTTAGAGATTGCCGCTAAAGTAGGAGGATGAACCAGTAGGTTGCATTCACTTGTAACATTGGTAATCTATATATATCTATACTATACTACTATAAAGCAATTAGGTCCTACGTTAGTATCCCTTTCCTTTTATCTTCTCTCCTTCTATTTTACTCCTTTCCAATTTTCTCATTCTCTCCCTCTCTCTCTCTCCTTACTAGGGATTCCCATTAGTCCACATGGCAAGGTAGAGTTAAAATTTATTATTCATAGAAACCTGAGTTGGGAAATTGGGGTCATTGAGATTTGGAGGAGAAACTCTGAGGCGTGTTTGAAGATATTGCCTTTAGAATGTTATTTGCCTCTACTTAGTTCCACTGAGTTTACTGTTGGGTTATAAGAAAATCCGTTCCCAAGATACAATAGAGTCTTGGGCAAGAATCTGTAACCAGCAAAGTTGAAGAGTCTCCAAAGAAACCTTGTGTGAGATAATAGAAGATCGAATTAAGAAAGACAATAATGATTTTGTAAAACTTGCGTGTCCATGGAACAGAGGAAGGTGCTGGTTCATAAAAAGGCTCATTGAATAGTCACAATTTCAAACATTGTGATTGTTAAAAAGGTACTTAACATTTAATGATTGTTAACTTTGAATAATGTCTCTTGATCACACTTGATAGAATCTTGATTGTTGAAACATCAATGGTCAACCTCGCACCAAAAGTCAAAGCCACCCTTCACAAGTCATGTGGGTTAGTGCGAAGTGCGAGCAAAGTGTGCCACTAAAGCGCCTCATTGTGCCGCACACACGTGCGCACGTTGCACGGTAGCAAACCTCCATACTTCCCTCTTTATTACTAAGAGTGTACATAAGTTTCTATTTAAAAACTCGAAACAAGTTTAGTAATTTTCTAATGTGGGACAAGTTGAAAACTAGTTTCAGTAAGAGAAAAAACTATTTTCCAAGACATGTGTGCATGTGTGTTTTTCATGTAATTGACTAATCAAACCCCATTGGATTTAATCTTTAATGAAACCCAACAATCCTCCACTTTGATTGATTAATTACTTAAGTTTCTCCTTATCCAAACTACTATGATATAGTTATGCATACAAAATGTGTTATATAACTTAAACATTCTATTAGTACAGATATCTCAGAGCACTGTCAAAGTTATTGTTGGCAAGACCTTAAACCAATTATTCTCAAGACAGATCGGAGATACACATAAAAATGTCCAGTCTCTGGAAGAGTTTCGAATTTTTGCTCAACATTGTTATGGCCATGTGCTTCTTTCCTAGTTTCATGAGCAATCCCGAGAGCAAACGCAAGCTCTCATGAAAAGCGACACCACTTCTACGTTCATGTAGCTGAAGTTCCATTATGTGTTCTATTACTTGACACATTTTAGAACTTCATTAAGAGTTTAACTCAACCTCTAATCGTAACGGGCATCACTGTTTATGTTATAATGGGAAAGTTCTTAATGTCAATGCTAACAATCACATTTTAGTAACTTATTGTTACCCATTAAACCCAATACTAATGTTTTCAGTTTAGGTCAAGTTACCATTACTAGTGATTAAGTAAAAGGTTTTAATTTCATCTCTTTAGTTGTCATTCTTACCAATTCTCGAGGCAAACCTTTGGTAAAAGAGGATCATCCAAGTTTTTACTTAACCCCACATAAGTTATAATGATGACTCCATCTTGAATCAGTTGCCTAACAAATTCATGTCTCAGACTTATAGGTATGGACTTACCATTGTAGGTACCACTATAGGCTCTCGACAAAATTGATTCACTATCGCAATAAATGAAAATTGGAGGCATAAGACTAAGCCAAAGTTTTATACTCAATAATAAATTTCTAATCCATTCAACCTCTTTTCCAGTAGCCGCCAAGGCTATGAATTTGGATTTCATGGTCGAGTGAGATATACAAGTTTGTCTCTTAGATGCCCAAGAGATATACAAGTTTGTCTCTTGGATTTCAGTGTACACTTCCATTACAACTAGATAATCACAGTAGAATAAGCCAAGTTCCATATTTTTTTTGATGTACCCAAGAACTCTCCCAATTGCCTTCTAATGCTCTACACCGAGATTACTTGTAAACCAACTAAGTTTACTTACTACAAATGCAATATCAGGTCTAGTACAAAGCATAACATACATCAGATTCCTACTGCACTACCATACTCAAGTTGTGTAATTGCTCTACCAGAATTTCCTATTAGCTTTATACTAGAGTCATATGGTGTGCTATATTTTTTTAAATCCTAAATGCTTAAATTCTCATGTATTCTCTCAATATAATGTGACTGGCTTAATGCATAACCCCTACTATACTTTTTAACTTTTATTCCCAAGATGGTATCTACTTTTCATAAATCCTTCATCTTAAAGACAGAGGATAAATGGTTTTTAGTTTCATTTATGCCAATTAGATTAGTACCCACAATAAGCATATCATCAACATAAAGACATATAATCATACCATAATTTTCAATAAATTTTGAGTAATTGCATTTATCAACACTATTGTGTTTAAAATCAAAAGGTAGAATGCAAAAATCAAATTTCTCATGACATTGTTTGGGTGTTTGTTTTAAACCATATAATAATTTAACCAGTTTAAAGACTTACTTCTCATTTCCAAGAAGAACAAATCCCTCTAATTGTTCCATATAGACTTATTCATTTAAATCACCATTTAAGGAAGTAGTTTTAACATCCATCTGATGAACATATAAGTGATAAATGGATGCGAATGCTATAAGTGTTCTAAAAGAAGTTGTTCTAGCCATTGGCGTATACGTGTCAAAGTAGTCAATCCATTTTTTTTACTGAATCCTTTGGCTATCAATCTTACCTTATAGACCTATCAATATTGTATTTTCTTCTAAACACCCATTTACATTTGATTGGTTTGAATCCCAGAGACAAGTCCACTAGTACCCATGTTTTATTTGACATTATTGGACTCATTTCATCATTTATAGCTTCCTTCCAAAAAGTAACATCTCTAGATGTCACAGCTTCATTGTAGTTATTCGAATCATTTTCAATGTTTAGTATAATGGGTATCTTATTAAAAATCTTTCCTATATCAACATTCACCAAGAATACAATTAACTAAGTAGAGATAAAAAATCAAAACTTAAGTGTTTCTCTATTCTTTGTATTTGACTTCTTCTAGGTTGTACTGTAGGTGTTACTATTGTGTCATTTCTTCTTTCAGTCTCATTATTACTAATAGATATTGAGATCTAAGTTTCTCTTTCTATTTCTCTGTCATTTTCTATGGATTCAGAATATAGTTTATTTAAAAAAAAATCAACATCTATAGTTTCAATTATTATGTTAGACTCTAAATCTATAAGCCTATAGGAATTTATATATTCTACATATCCAACAAACATACTTCTTTTTGCTCAAAGTTCTAACTTGGTTCTTTTAGGGTCTAGAACTCTATAATATGCTAAGCACCCCCACACTTTTAATTATGCTAAGTTAGGCTTTCTTCTTGTCCATACTTCATATAGATATTTACTTTTAACTATAGAAACAATTTTGTTATGTAAATGGCAGACTGTTAGGAATGTTTCCCCCCATAGATTTAAGGGTGCATTAGCTTTCATCAGCATACAGTTTATCATTTCTGTAAGTGTTCTGTTTTTCCTTTTAATTAGTCCATTCTATTGAGGGGTATAGGGAGAAAAACTTTGATGTACTATTCTGAATTCTTCACAAAAAGAATTAAACTCGTTCTCAACACCCCTATCACTTCTAAGGATTTTAATTTTCTTTTTCAATTGATTTTCAACTTCAGTTTTGTATAGTTTAAACATGTCAAATGCTTCATCCTTAGTTCTCATAAGGTAGATATAAGTGTATTTTAAAAAATCATCATAAAGGTTATTAAATATCTTTTACCTCCTCTAGTTAATACACCATTAGGTTCATAGATGCCAGAATGAATTAGTTCTAGAAGTTGAGAATTTCTCTCAACACTCGGAAAAGGTTTCTTGGTTATTTTAGATTTTACACATATTTCACATATTTTATTTAATTCATTACTATAATCAATAAAATGAAGTTTACTCATGTTTTTTATGGACTTAATATTCAAATGTGTTAATCTATCATGCCATAAAGAGAAAGAATCAACAATATAAGAAAAACATTTTCCTTCATTAATACTCAATTTGAATTATACCAGTACAACATATTTATTTCCAACAAACATCACATTCTTGAACATGATTAGTTTGCCAGCCTTTGAATCCCCTCTTATGGACAAGATTTATTGAGATCAAGTTCTTTCTAATGTCAAGAACATGGAGAACATTTAGGAGAATTTGTGTCTTTTCGAAGGTGAAGTTCAATTCCATGCTACCCCTTCCAGCAACTTTGACACATGTTTGGTTTCCCATTTGTACCTCCTGACCATCAATCACTTCTTCATATGTCTTGAACAAGGACTTGTCCTTGCAAATATGGACTATGACACTTGAATCAAACCATCATCCAGAAAATGGTTCTATCATATTGAATTCAGTAATCATGACCACTAGATTGTCTTCCACCGTGTTTGCGAACTTGTTCCACCTTTCCGATGTCGGTAGACTCGAGCATAGTGCCCCTTTTTTTCCACAAATATAACAAGTTCTTGTTGTTGTTCATCTTGAAGTTCCTGTCCTTCTTCTTTACTTGTAATGTAAGATTAGTCTTATTCGATCAATTTTCCATAAAATTAACCTTAGATTTCAGCATACTAGTCAGGGTCTTATCCATATTGTCTTTAATCCGAGACTCTTCTTCAATACGATTGTTTTACTGAATTTGCTCCAAGGTAAGTTCTTCAGCCTTATGCAAAAGGTTCTTCCTATAATCCTTCTAAGAGGGTAGAAGTTTGACAATTATTGCTCCCAATTGGAAAGATTTAGGAAAGATGATATCAAGGGATCGGATTTTATTGACTATCACTTGTAGTTCGTGAACTTGTTCTAGTATGGGCTTATGGTCGTTTATGGTAAAGTCAAAGTATTCTACGATAAGATACTTATTCAAACATGATTTTTGCACCTTGTATTTGAATTCCAAAGCTTTCCAAATTTCTTTTGGAGATGTAAGTTACTTGTAGAAGTTGTAGAGGTAGTCTGATAAGGCGTTCAGTATATGTCCTCGGCATAGAAGTGAATTCTCTTCTCATTTTGCTCTTTCATTCTTTAGATTTTCAGAGTCTTTGTTAATGGATTCATGAAGTGGTTGCAAATTCGAACCCAAGAGATGGTACAATTTCAATGTGGTAAAAAAGAATATTATCTTGTCTTTCCATCGATTGAAATTTGCTCCATCAAATTGATCAAGTCGAATAAGATCTTGGTTCATCTTGATCAAAGTCATGCTTGTTTTTGCCTCTATTGCAAAATAATGTTCTAAAATTGTTGGGAAATTGGAGTCACTAAAATTTGGAGGAAAAACTCTTAGACGTGTCTAAAGACACTGTCTTTAGAACGTTATTTGCCCCCACTCAGTTCCACTGAGTTTGCTATTGGGTTATAGACAAATCCGTTCCCAAGATACAATAAAGCCGGTCTTCGAAGAAACCTTCTGTGTAGCAAATCGAACTAAAAGAGACATGAGTGATTTCAAAAAACTTGTTTGTCCATTTGATTGATTCGCACTTCTTAAATAATTTCTGAAGTCATGGAGTAGAGGAAGGTTCTGGTTTAGAAAAGTGTGAAGTGCAAGCAAAGTGCGCCTCTAAAGCACCTCATTACGCCGCACACACGCGTATGCGTTGCATAGTAACAAGTCTCCATACTCTCCTCTTTATTCATAAGGAGTGTAATAAACTCCTATTTAAAAACTCAAAACAAGTTTAGTAATTCTCAAATGTGGGGCAAGTTGAAAACTGGTATTAGTAAGGGGAAAAACTATTTTCCAAGACATGTGTGCAGGTGTGTTTTTCATGTAATTGATCAATCAAACCCCATTGAATTTAACTTCTAATGAGATTAAAATCCAACAACCTGATCAACAACGTAACCATAACGTATGTAACTATGTATACAAGAAACTAAACAAAGTAATCTCCTTCTCCTTCCCTCTTCCCTAAAACAACTTAACAAAACAATCATCGACTCCTCCAAATGAGCAACCGCCCCTATTTTGCACACTATTGGAGTTCACTATTGAGACACAGGCAGGAGCACCACTGCACAATCAAATTGGCACCGATGTCTACACCACCTAAAGTTTTCTAGCCCTATCGCCAACCAAGGTTTCATGACCCCATCTTCATCTCTTGCTCTAACAACCATAACTACCAAATTGACCTCTTCTTATTTCCCATGCATTGTTTAGTCTCCACTAGCCTTCCACCTAGGCTAGTACCACCACCGGACCTCTCCAGTTGCACCAATATCAACTCCCCAAATTGCAGACATCAATCACGTTAAGATCGACCAGGTACTTCCAAACCTACAAGGAGAGTTGGTTTTATGTTGCTAATTGCCGTTGATAACTTTGGTAGACTCTAAACATAGAGAGACTTTAGGAATTCTAGATTTAGTTTGTGTTACAATCTAGCATGTGCTTTGCCTTTAGAACCAATCGTGTTTCCTGATTACAAACATCGAAGCTCCTTAATTAAGCGGCCAAGCGGGGTAGGGGAGAACATGAAAAGATGGTGTTGTCGTGTCGAATATTTTCTTTTTTCCTTTTTTCATTTTTCATTGTTTTTTACAACTTACTCAGACACCATATAATAACGCCGATGACTTTTCCGACGTGTTTTGTGGTTAACGAGATAGAAACAATCACCGGATAACTCATCCCTAAGATCGGTTTCATCACCTATGTCGAACGATACTATTCATCCTCTCCTAAAATTTCTCTTAAACTACCTCCCCTACTTTCTCCTAAATCATCTCCAATTCCTATTTATCTCCTAACCTATCACTAATATTCATCCTCTTCCCCACTTTTTATCTATATCTATGTAAAGAAAGTTTAAATTAAAAAAAAAGAATTATTTAAATATTCTAACAAATTTATGTAATAACTTTAAAATATTTATTAAAAACACATAAAATAATTATAATAGATTTAATAACATTCATATTATTTATAACTTATATATTTATACAAAATTCATCACGAAATTATGTACTAACAATATAAATTATGATTTTATGGATTATTCAAAATTTTTTTTCAAATAATAGAAATTTAACATAAAAAATAAGTATTATTCAAATATTTCAATAACTAAATATCTTAAATAATAAAATACTAAAAAAGCTAAATAATTATATAACAAAATATTTAATATTCTATAATAACTTAAAAATAAATTAAATTCAAATAATGAAAATTTTAAATATTATATATATATATATATATATATATATTATTTAAATAACTAAATATTTTAAATAGCGAAATATATAACATAACTATCTATTTATACTATATTATAAAGTGATTAGGTCCCACATCAGCATTTCTCTCGTTCTCCCATTCCCCCATCTCTCTTCTCTACTTAAACCTCTCTCCTTTCTTGCTTACCCCTTTCCAGCTCTCTCATTCACTCTCTCTCCTTCTCTTCTTAACCTTCTTATTAGGCCAAGTGGCAAAGCAAATAAAGGTAGGTATAAAAGGAAGCATTCTAATATAAATAGAATTCGGGAAATCAACATAAAAGCAACGATTTAGATGTGAACAACATAATATAGAAGGAAAGTTGAAACAAAAAAATTAAGATATGAATGTAGGTTAATAGGATTCAAAATATTTTTCCCTTCTCACAATCTTTTACATATAAACACTTCTCTTCCATTTTAGATCAAGTAATCACCTTTTTGTCATAAAATATAACATTATCAAATAATATGGAAAATGATTAATTTAATTAAGTAATTATCATTAATTTATGATTTTTGTTAAAAATTATTAATGTAATAAATCTAAAGTACCTAATTATTTTTGTAGTAAATTATAAAAATAAAGATTAATTATTTTAAACAACATTGTATCCCTTGTAATAGTTATTAGTTTTTGTTGTTTCACTTCCCTTGACTAATCATGTGCATCACACGGGTCCCTACTAGTAGTGTTTTAAAAACCAACTCGAAGCCCACCCGCTTTTGATTTAGAGTTGTGGGTCAAGAGATTCAACTATCTAGGTTGAATAGGTCAGATCACGTGTGTGTGTGTGTGTGTGTGTGTGTGTGTGTGTGTGTGTGTGTGTGTGTGTGTGTGTGTGTGTGTGTGTGTTTATGTGTGTGTGCACACAAATACATACTTAATAGTAAATAGTGTATAACTAGCGAGGACCTGTGCAGCACACGTGATTTGTTAAGTGAAAGCTAAGCAATATAAACACATAAAAGTATACAATTGTTTTATATTTTTAACTTTTTTAAAAAATTAATAACTATTTATATTTTGGGTTCGACTATGATATGGGAAAGATATGATATCTGAAAAAATTTTGACAAATCAATTGGTGCCATAAACGTGGTAGCCAATCAGGTGTTATTTATCAAAATACATGGGTGGATTTTGATTGGTCAAAACTCTTCCAATACCAGATATTTCCTGCATCATAGATTTTCCCTTATATTTTATTTACTACTTTTAATAATCTTTTTTACAATACAAAAATAACAATAATTAATTTCTGCTATGGTTTTTCATCAAACTGATGAAACCGACCAACCTGACTAGCTCAGGTTCTAGTATTTCTAGTCGGCTTTGGTTCAACCATTTCCCTACCTGACTAGGTTGGATCAATTTTGCTTTGGCCATTTGTAAAATGACCAAAATTGAATGACCCGACCATAGATATGTATTATTTCCATATTTCTTAGTCAAATATTTTATATCAGAAATTTAATTTTTTAATATTTTCATTGTAATTTTTTAATTTAAATTTAATTTTCTAAGTTCAAAATTTTTTGAACCGACCGACCAAACTAAAAATTAACCCAAACTGATACAATCTAAGTTGGCCGATTTTCACTAATGGTCAGTCAGTTTCGAGTGACTAGCTCCCCAACTTGACCAGGTCAATTTGATTGGCCAAACAACCTACAACTAAACCGAACCAACCCATGAACACTCCTAACTTTAACTAAATCAATAGTCTAATCTCTAATAAATAACAATAGTTTTATCTCCCACAATTATTGAATATTTATAGCAAAAACACACAATTATTGAAAATATATTGATAATGAATATACAATAAATAACAATAAAAATACACTAAATACAATAATTATAAAAATACAATAAATATTAAAAAATATATATTAAATTAGTAAATAAATAGTATAATCTCAAATAATAGTTTAATCTCTAATAAATATTAATCAATAAATTATAAGAAAAATACAATAAGTACAATAAATAGAACTAAAAAAGTTAAATAACAATAGTTTTATCTCCAATAATTACTGAAAATATATTTATCACAAAAAACAATAAATAATTACTTAAAATACAATAAATATTAATTTTAGTATATATAAATACATAATAAATATACATTAAGATTTTAAAATTATTATGAATAAATATTAATTTTTTTGAAAGTTATTTTCTACAATTATTAATTTATATAAGTGAAATTAGTTATTTGCAATACTATTTAGTTATTTAAATGATATCATTATTTAAATTTTAAAATATTAATTAATTATTTAATTTTATAATCCATAAAATTATAATTTATACTATTATTACATTATTTCGTTATTAATTTTGTAAAATACTAAATTATTATTGATTTGAATATTATGTTATGATTATTTTTTTAGTTTTAAGAAAACTTTAAATTTATTAAATAATTTCATTATTTTAACTATTTAAAATCTAGTTATTTTAAGCATTTTGTTAACTAAAATAATTAGTTATTTGAAAATTTAAATATTATATACAATATTTATTTTTTTTGTCATTTAAATTTTATTCATTTTAAAGTTATTACATAATATTAAATATTTTTTATATAATTATTTTGTTAATTTTTAATATTTTTCATTTCGGATATTTAGTTATTGAAGTATTTAAATAATATTTTATTTTTTAATGTTAAATTTTTATTATTTGAATAACTATTAATATTGTTAAATCTATTTTAATTATTTTGTTAGAATATTTAAATAATTTTTTAATTTTTTAATTCAAACTTTCTTTAGATGGATATAGATAAAAAGTGGGGGAGAGGATAAGTAGGAATTAGAGATAATTTATGAGAGAAACTCTCTACTAAATTAGAGATGATTTAGGTGATAAATAGGAATTGGAGATAATTTAGAAGAAAGTTGGGGATAGTGGGGGGTAGTTTAGGAAAAATTATAGGAGAGAATATTATTTAGCTTATTGGAAACCTATGAGAGAGAGAGAGATAGAGAGAGACTTTAGGTAATTTTTATGGGGAAGGAGAGTATCTCATTAGTTGTTTATATAATGACAAGAAATAAAATAAAAAAATAAAAACTTCAAAAAAAGGAGAAAATTTCTAAATTGATGTGTTTTAGTGTATACTAGTGGGGACCCGTATGATGCATGGGATTTATTGAGTGAAAGATAAATAATAGAAAGGGTCATTTACTAAAATACCCTTATAGTTTCATGGATTTACTAAAATCTACCCTATAGTTAGCATTTTACTAAAACACCACTTATAATTTGCAATAGATTTAATCAATCTTCCCTTAGATGATAGTGGAAAATGACAGTGTTGACCTTAATGTTCACTTAAATAAATTTAATCAAAATAAAATATAAATAAAAATATCATTTTTGCCCTTAGTAAGACATGGGAAACCACTCTATTGGCTATATTTGGCCAATTTTGTTATCTATATAAAAAAGTGTTAAGGGTATTTTCGGAATAAAAAATTATGGGCCTAGTGGCAAAAAAACACTCCTTAATAAAAGATTGATTATAAAATATATGGGATGTTTTAGTAAAATGAAAACTATAAGGTAGACTCAAGTAAATATGTAAAACTATAAGGTGTGTTCTAATAAATGACCCTAATAGAAATACATAAGAGTATATAATTGTTTAATATTTTCAAATTTTTAAATAATTAATAATTATTCATATTTTATGTACTACTTTTAATAAATTTTTTATAATACAAAAATAATAATAATTAATTTCAGTTAGGTTTATTCGTAAAACTTATGAAACCGACCAACCTGATCAACTCGACCCAAGTTGGTCAGTTTTCTAGTATCTTAGGTCGGATTTGGTTAAAAAATTTCCCAATTCGACCAAATTGGATCAGTTTCACTTTGGCCATTTGTAAACCGACCAAAATGGAACAACCTAACCATGGATATATATTAAGATTTTATATTTTTAATATGAAAAAAGTGAGGAATTTCCCATATTTCTTAGTCTAAAATGTCTTATTTCATAAATGTAATTTTTAAATTTATTTTTTAATAATTGCACTATAATTTTTAAAATTAAATTATATTTTTAAGTTTAAATCTTTTGAACCGAATGACCTGTCGTGGAAACCGACCCAAACCGGTACAACTTGAGTGGGTCAGTTTTCACAAAAGGTTAGTCGGTTTCAACTAACCAATTCTCCAACCTGACTAGGTCAATTTGGTTGGCCAAATAGCCTACGGTTGGACCAAACTCAAGAACACTTAGAATTTTAGCTAAATTAATAGTCTTATCTCCGATAAATAACAATAATTTAATCTCCAATTATTGTTGAAAATTTATAGCGAAAATACACAATTATTGAAAATATATTGATAATGAAAAAAAATACAATAATTACAATAATTACAAAAATACAATAAGTACTAAAAATATATTAACTTAGTCAATAAATAATATAATCTCAAATAATAGCTTAATCTCTAATAAATATTGATGGTGTGCAATCCAGCTGTTCCTTGCAGGAGGTGATCTGGCTACCAGCAACGACGGGCTTGATGAATATGCAAGAGATGAACCAGAGGACCCGGGGTGGTTTACCCGGTGTGGTCGCTCCGATGCTTAAGTTAGCACTTGGTTGCGAGCTGAAAAATGATCTTATATTGTAAGAGAGCTAGAGAGCAAAGATTACGCCTCTCCCCACCCCAAGGGGTAGAGCCTTTATATACTGGAGTCCCTGTGGGTTCCGTGGAGTAGTTCCGGGATTATTGCTGCGACAGGATCCGTTTTTGTGTTAATTTGGGGATAACGCTACCAACCGGTAAGGCTGACTATTTCCGCCTGAATCGGGGAGTGGGTAGATAATATTATCCGTTACAAGGTATGATTCTGTAAGACGCAGAGTATGGTGATGAGATCCTCGGGGTTGCCATGCAGTGGTCGGTTAGCATTGCCTGAACTCGTGCTCTTTAGATCCGTCCTGATATGAGTGTCGAAGTGCCTTGGGACTAAGGTGGTCCTGATGTGACCTTGCACCGTGGTAGACTTGTCTCGAGGTAGACTTGTCCCGAGGTGGTCTTGTCCCGAGGTAAACTTATCCCAAGGTAGGCTTATCCTTGAGGTGGTCTTGTCCCGAGGTGGTTTGGTTATCCGAGCTTGATCCATTGTGGACTTGGCGTGTCAGGCGGAGTTGTTGTCCTAGTAGTCAGGTTGTGTCCACGTGTCCCCCTACTAGTCAGGTTGTGTCCACTCCCCGAGCCAGGGGTCCCGACCCGGTGCGGAGAGTTCATGACGAGCCAAGTGGATTTGGTCTAAGGTTCAGGCAGCTAGTCAGGCAAATCACTGGTCGAACATGTTTGACCATGCGGCTCAACCAGAAAAAACCCAGATTGTGTTTGTCTACGCACAGACGTCATGGGGTCTATAAACTCCGTGGACGTCAAAAAATGCGCTAAACCGATTTCATCATCGGGGCTTGTGCAACTAGTTTTTCTAGGAGCCATTGGATTGATTTGATCTCGACAGTTAGTTTTCGGACATAGCGGCTATAAATAGGGGGCCCGAGACTTATTTTTCTTGCCACAAATTCACAAGTCTCTGGTCTAAGGTCACGATGGAGTCCTTCAGCTCGCTAATTCCTTCTTCGTTTTCCGAGGTCACACTCTTCTTGGTGAGTTTGCGTTTTCTTGAGCTTGTTCTTCCTTTGTCTTTTAATCATGTCTAGCTCCAGTTTACATAGTCTCTTAGGTATCTCTAGTGAGGTCGAGGGTGTCGAGGTGCAAACCGCGGCCCCTGCTAGGGAGGCCAGCTCGCCGCTGGGCGACTCCCCGCTTCAGTCTTTGGAGGGGACTTCGGTGCCCGAGGTTGAGCCATCTCAGCTCGGGAAGAGGGACCATCTTCTAGGATGGAGGCCTCATTCCCTTCCTGAGGCCGGGACCCAGATGACTTCGGTCCCTCTACCCTAACTTCGGATAGGCTGATGTATCTGGTAGCTCACTATCGTCTTCCCGATAGCTTAGTTTTCAGCCTTCCACTAGGTCAATACCCTTGGGCTCATGATCACCATGAGCTCATAGTTTTTGAGGAGCAGCTCACTGTCGGGCCGCGCTTCCTGCTTTACCCTTTTATTGTAGAGGTAATTAAATTCTTTAACATCACTATTGACCAACTTCACCCGAACTCTATTCGGAACATAATTGGTACCATCTCCCTATTCCATGAGTACAACCGTCCTTTGTCCCTAGATACCTTTAGTTCAATCAATGCCATCAAGAGGAACTCCATGTGCGTGGGGATGTCAGACAAAGCTATTATATTTCTCCTCGGCCTGGGTTCAAGATCTTGTTGGGTTGCCCAAACAAGGTTCCGGCTTGGAAGATGAGGTACCTAATTGTCTGAAATCTTGAGGGGTGGTCTTTTCCAACTCACTGGAGGGTGGAAATCAAGGATCCCAGAGTGAGCTTAGATGCAGAAACTAGGGCTTTCATCAACTCATGGAGGGACCTCGGCCTCAAGATGAAAGATTTCTTGGCCAGGGAGAAGCTTGTGCGAGCTAGTCTGAACCCTCCTGGTAGGTTTCCACCTTGGTTTTTTACTTTAAGGTTCTTTTTATTTCACGACTAACCTTTTGCTCTTGCAGTTACCATGCTGGAGGTCGATGCCGAGAACCTTCTCAAGAGCTCTCAAAGAGGGAAGAAGAGGAAGGCTTCAAAGAAGCTTCGCCGGGAGGCCGATCCTCCAGCCCCTACCCCATCCGAGGTCCTGGCAGTGGAGCCTATCTCTGCCAAGCTCCCTGAGGAGGAGGTTTGTCTTCAACCCCCCGTGGTGGACCTGGATGACGACCAGGAGGAGGATGCTCGGCCTCATGAATCGAGGAGCACTTCAGTACCCGAGCAGGAAAGCGTCCAACCTCACAAGCCGGAGAGCGCTTCTGCACCGAGGCCCAAGTCCTCCAAGGAGAGCATAATGACTCTTAGGCTCGGAATGCACAAGAGCAGGGATGCCATCTTTCCTGACGAGGTCGTGGAGTGGGCTGACATGTCTACAGCCATGCTCGAAAGCCGAGCTACCGATTACTGCATGGTGGTAAGTATCTTACTTTATATTTTATTTTCTTGTCAATTTTTCAAATATACTTACCTTGGTTTTCTTTGCTAGGTGAACTCTGCCATCCATTCATTGATGTGCTTGTCCGAAATCCGCTTGAAGCAGGCTCGAGATGCCGAGGAGAAAGCACGACAACTTCATCGCAACCTGGACATAGCTCGGGGCGAGGTACTTCGGGCCAAGAAGGGAGCCGAAAGCCAAAAGGAGCTGATTTTGGCCATGACTGAGGAGAAGAAGAAACAACAGGAACTAATCTCCGCACTGACCGAGGAAAAAATGAAGCAACATGAGCAAATCTCAACGTTGACCGAGGAGAAGGCAAAGCTTCAACGAGAGATCGAGAATCTTGAAGACGATCCAGGAGCGGACTCAGATCTTTGAGGCCACCATCCAAGAGGCGCTAGCTGAAGAGAGAAGCCACGCTGTCGAACGCTTCAAGTGATCCTCGGAGTTCCACGATCTCCAGGTTGAATATGGATCGAGCTCCTATCGTTCCGGGTTCAAACTGTGTAGGTACTTAGTGCAGCAGAAGTTCCCCGACCTTGATCTCGGAGTCCTCACTATGTCGGGCCTTACCCCCGAGGTGGCGAAAGTGCTGAACGAAGAGCCCAACTCATCAGAGGAAAAGAGTGACGATGAGGTCCAAGAGGCGGGCTCCTCGGGTCAAGAGGATGCGGGAGATCAGATGGAGACTGATCTGGCTGGCAGTCCTCACGCATGATTCTGGCACTCTCTTTTTTTGTGTTTTGGATGTACACCCCAAGGCCACTGAGCTCGGGTTACAATGAAATCTTTGTACTTACACTTTTCATTAATGAAATATGAACTTTTTTGAGTAATCCTTGTGTAAAAATATTTTAAGTATAGACAACTCCCGATCTGGGCCACAAGTGTATAGGTTACCCGAATTGTCGAGCTACCGAGTTGAACAACAAGTAAGGATAACCAAAGTAAAAAATTTTCTAAGTGTTTGTTACCCCGAACTGTATACTTAGTAGGGGCAATTTTACATAATGTACACCGAGGTGAGCGACGCTGCTGGGTATATACCCGACATGTCCGCGCACGGGCTACTCATTTAAATGCTGGTTGTCCCTTACGAATCCAACCTGTTGTTATATGCCGAGGTGGACTAGACATCGTAGGGCTTATACCCAAGGTGTCTATGCCTTAGGCATTAGAGGTAATTTGCCTATGCCAAAGAGGCGACTATGACTTATCTGCCCATGCCGAAGAGGCGACTAGGAGTTGTCTGCCCATGCCAAAGAGGAGACTGGGACGTATATGATGCCGAGGTCTTTTATCAGCTCGGCACTTTAGTCCGTGGACTTCTGGGAGTGACTCGAAGTCCGCTCCCCAGTTTGACCATCACAGGTAGTATCGCCTTAAATTGTTGATGTTCCATGCTGGAGGTACTTGTTTTTCTTCTAAGGTTTCGAGCTCGTACGTACCTTCCCCGAGTACCCGCTTTACTAGGTAGGGACCTTCCCAATTCGGTCTGAGCTTACCGACAAGGGCTCAGGCACCATAACTTTCCGAAGGACTAGGTCTCCGACACGGAAGTGCCGCTTCTTGACCCAGGCATTATAGTACCGAGCCACTCTTTGCTGGTAGGTTGCGGTCCGGATGTATGCGAGGTCCCGTACTTCTTCCACCAGGTCGAGGTTGGTACGGAGCTCGTCATCGTTTGCTTCTTTGTCGTATGCCTCCAGGTGTAATGTAGGTACCTCGATCTCAACTAGGATTACCGCTTCCGTGCCATAGGTGAGGTTGAAGGGAGTTTCACTTGTGGCGGTCTTGGTAGTGGTTCAGTAAGCCCATAGTACCTTGGGCAGCTCGTCTACCCAAAGTCCCTTAGCTCGGGCTAAGCGAGCTTTTAGTCCACAGAGTATAGCTCTGTTCGTGACTTTCGCCTGCCCGTTTGCCTGAGGATGTGCTACCGAAGTGAAATTTTGTTGTATCCCCATCTCGGCACACCAGTTCTAAAATTTGATATCTTCAAACTGCTTACCGTTGTCAGAGATAAGCACGAGGTAGGCCGAAGTGACATACTATATTCTTCCAAAAGAAGTTTTGTACACTTCGGCCTGTGATTGTTGTTAGGGATTCCTCCTCCACCTACTTTGTGAAGTAATCCACTGCTACCACCAGGAATCTCCTCTATCCTGTTGCTGGCAGGAATGGTCCAAGAATGTCGATTCCCCACTGTGCGCAGGGCCATGGGCTAGTGAGGTACTTTAGGTCAGCAACAGGTTGATGGTGGATGTTGGCGTGCCTTTGGCATTTATCGCACTTTTTGACAAGCTCGAATGCGCCAGCCTTTATTGTGGGCCAATAGTATCCCTGTCGTAGTGCTTTCTGTGCGACAGCCCTGCCCCCCAAGTGTCTGCCACACAAGCCTTCATGAGTGTCGCGGAGAACGAGCTCAACCTCTGAGGGTCGCAAGCAGCGCAAGTAGGGGAGTGTGTAGGATCTCCGGTACAGCCGTCCGTCTATCATGACGTACTTGGTTGTCTGTCACTCTACCCTTCTGGCCGCATTGCGATCTGTAGGGAGGGTTTCGTGAAGCAGGTAGCTCGCGAGTGGGTCAATCCAGCTCGGCTCTGTTTGTGTAACAGGAGTGACATCTTCTTCCCCCCCCCCCCCCCCCCCGAGAATGCTGGGCCGAGGTAGGTTCTCTATATACACGGTCCTTATGGTATTGCTACTCGTGCTGGCTAACCGGGATAAGGCATCGGCCTCAACGTTCTCGGACCACGGAATCTGCTTGATGAAGTATGATTGGAAGCTGCATAGAACTTCCCTGACCTTGGCTAGATAAGCAGCCATGGCGGGGTTGCGAGCTTCATAATCGTCGGTGACCTGGTTGACCACGAGCTGGGAGTCACTGCAGATGATGACGTGTTTCACTTGTACCTCGTTCGCTAGAGCGAGCCCAGCTATCATTGATTCGTACTCCGCTTCGTTATTAGATGCCACGAACTCGAACCGAAGTGCATACTCCAGCTTCACCCCGCTTGGCCTGTGTAGAATAACGCCGGCTCCGCTTCCTCATTGATTGGATGAGCCATCTACATGGAGGATCTAGGGCTCCTCATCCCAGGTTGGCCTTGCTCTAACCGGGATCGGTGCCGCACTGGTTGAAGTTTCCTCTCTGTGCTCGAGCTCCATCAATTTGGGGACTGCGGTACTGAAGGTGCATTCTGCAACGAAATCGGCCAAGGCTTGGGCCTTAATCACCATCCAAGGTTCATACTGGATGTCGTACTCGCTGAGTTTGATGGCCCACTTTGTCAGTTTGCCAGATACCTCAGGCTTGAGTAAGATTTGCCTCAAAGGTTTGTTGGTGAGGAGGACGGATGTGTGGGCTTGGAAGCATGGACGAAGCATCTGAGCTACGATGACCAGTGCGTACGTTAGTTTCTCGATCTCTGGGTACCTTGTTTCTGCGTCTTGCAAAACTTTACTAACATAGTAGATAGTTCATTGGACCCGATCTACTTCCTTTATCAGTACCGAGCTAACCACCTCATCATTCGCAGAGAGGTACAACTTCAAAACATCTCCCTCCCCAGGTCGGGTCAGAACTAGGATACTGGCTAAGTACTTTTTCAGCTCGTTGAAGGCGAGCTGGCATTCTTTGGTCCATTCAAAATCCTTTCTTTTTTTAATTGCCTTGAAAAAAGCCAGGCAGTGATCTGCCAACTTGGACATGAAGCGGCTATACGACCGTTTAGCTTCTAAACCTCCTTCAATTTACGAGGTGGCCTCATATCTAGGATGGCCTTTATTTTTTTAGGGTTGGCTTCGATGCCACGTTGATTAACTATGTAACCTAGGAACTTACCCGAGGTGACACCGAAGACACACTTGTTAGGGTTTAGCTTCATATTGTACTTACGCAGAATTTCAAAAACACACTGTAAGTCACTTATTAAATAGTTTGAAAACTGGGTCTTAACGACCATATCATCTACATAGCATTCAACTTTATTGCCAATCAACGGTTCAAACAACCTGTTTACAAGTCTTTGGAAGGTCGTCCCGACATTTTTAGCCCAAAGGGCTTGACCTTGTAACAGTATAGTCCTAGTTCGGTTATGAACGCTGTTTTTTCCTCGTCGACAGGGTCCATCCGGATCTGGTTGTATCCTGAATAAGCATCTAGGAAGCTCAGCAACTCGTGCCCTGAGGTCGCATCCACTAGACGGTCGATCTTAGGGAGCGGGAAACAATCTTTCAGACAAGCTCAATTCAGGTCGGTATAATTGACGCACATGCGCCATTTACCATTGGCCTTTTTCACCAGAACTGGGTTGGCCACTCAGCTCGGGTAATGGACCTCCCTAATGAAATTGGCTGCAAGAATTTTCCCGACCTCCTCATCGACTATCCTCTAGTGCTCCGAGGTGAGGTTGCGTTTCTTCTGTTTAACGGGCCTGACTACAAGATCGATATTTAACATGCGTGTTATTATCTTTGCATCTATACCGGGCATTTATGCCACAGACCATGCGAATATATTTAAATTCTCAATTAAAAAACTTACCAGCTATGAATGGAGAGGTTCCTCGACCGATGCACCAATTTGGAGAGTTCTAGCTGGATTTCCAATCGAAACAGGGACGTGGACCGTCCCTTCCGTCAGTGTAGCCCGCTCCTTGGTGTATCCTGTCTGTCGCTCTAGCTCGACGTCACCCGCTAGCTTGGCTTTCCCTCTGAGGGCGGCAACGTAGCATTTACGGGACTCGAGCTGGTCGCCTCGCACTACCCCAACTCCGAAGTCTGTGGGGAACTTCATAGCCAAGTAGTAGGTGGATACCAATGCGCGAAGCGCGTGGGTGACAGGCTGACCTATTATGGCATTATACGGGGAGGGAGTCACGACTACCAAGAAAGTGTGCTCGAATCTCGATATACTAGGCCAAGTGCCGACCTCTACAGGTACTGAAATTCGCCCTAGGGGCCTGACTTCTTCTCTGCTGAAGCCTACCAGAGGAATACTTGTCGGCTTGAGATCGCCTTCCTGGAGCTGGAGCTTGTCGAACACGTCTTTAAATAGAATGTCCGTTGAACTGCCAGAGTCAACTAGGACGCGCTTCACCCCGAAGTCGTTGACCCTCATCTTATAACTAGTGCATCGTCATGGGGGTACTGGACCCCGTGTGCATCATCTTCTATGAAGAATATTGGGTCTTCGAGGCTAGGTCGCTTTGGTGGATTATGTTCTTCTTGTTCCAATTCGCGAACCGAGACCTTCCCTGCTACTGAGGTGCAGCCCGCGACTATGGATCCGCCAGTAATCATGTTGATCATTCCGCGGATCGGTCTCTCCTCGGGCAACTGTCTTTGCGGCTGCTCATTATGTCTGCTGCTGGACTCAGGAGCATCTCTCCTTTGCTCCCCCTACCGATCTATCTGGTTCTTACTATCTTTTTGTACAAAATTTTTTAAGTATCCACGATGGATGAGTTGTTCTATCTCATCGCGAAGGTTTCTACAATTTTCGGTATTGTGACCGTGATCTCTATGGAAATGATAGTATACATTTTTATTCCTTGTGGCAGGGTTCCTTCAACTGAGGTGGCCACTTTACATAAGGGGCGTCTTTGATCGTCATGAGGATTTTTCCCCGCTTCGCATTGAGGGGTGTGAAGTTCATCCTTTCAACCGGGGGAGTTTGGGAACGTTGACCCATATTGTTCCCTCCCCTAGTTGGGGACTTGCTTTTTCTCCTTTTACTGCCACCATTGTTCGAAATGTCGTCTTCCCTTTTTCTTTTCTCCGCCGGGGCATCAGTCTTTTGATTCATTTCCTCTTCGGTCCCGATGAACTGATCGGCGAGCTTGAGGAATTCGGTGATGTCTTTAGGCTTGTTTGCCACCACGTGCCACTTGAATTCCCTGTGGGTGATACCCTTCTTTGTTGTTGTGAGTCTTACAGCGGGATCTAAGTCTGGGATCAACAAACAGGTGTCGTTGAAGCGTTTGACGTATCTTCAAATCGACTCTCCTTCCCTCTGGACTATGTTGAGGAGGCTTTCTTGTGACCTCGGGCACTTCTTGCTAGTTATGAAGTGTGAGGTGAACATTTGCACGAACTGCGCCCTACTCTTAATTGTCCCGGGCGCGAGGTTTTTGTATCACGTGCGTGCTACCCCTTTGAAGGTCGTAGAGAAAGCAACGCACATGCAAGCTTCGTCAGCACCAGCGAGGTGCATCTGAGACTGGAAAGAGTCTACATGATCATTTGAGTCGAACGACCCGTCATACTTGTCTAGTGGAGGCACTTTGAAGTCCTTCGGCATCGGAGTGGCCAGGAGCTCGGAGGACAAAGGAGATGGCATAGAGAGGAGGGGAGCGGTTTTTGTGACTTCCAAGCTCACCTCTGCCTTGCCTTTAGGCTGCCCGGGTCGGCTAGGTCATGCGAGCTGACTTGGAGCTACTGCTCGATGTGCCTTAGAACATCGCTTTCGCAGCTTCTTAACTGGCTCCGCATTGGTTTTGCTGACTTCCGTGCTGTCAGGCAGTGTCTTGGCTTGAAGTGATTCAAACTGTTGATGCTGGCTACTATGGATAGAAGGGCCTCGTCTAGAGTCCGTGGCCAGGACCTCGAACCAGTTCGCTGTAAGTGAACCTTCAAGTTGCGAGGACCGGGGTGGACTAACTCTGGTGGGCCGAGTATCTCCTGACCTGTTCACTCGCCATGAGGCGGGAGGAGCAACTTGCCTTTCCCTCCTTCTGCGGTGTGATCAGACACTGAGGTGGAGCTGGCCGTTGATTCTGCTACAGCGATGGGAACTGCTGCTGGTAGATATGGTGTAGAGCCTGCTGCTGGTAATGCTGAAATTGTTGGGCATGTTGTATTTGGGCTTGAATAGCCCGCACGCAGTGTACCAGGTCATCCAATTGACTCTGTCCGACCGCAAGGGGAACCACAGAGGGTTCAGTGATGGTTACACCTACCATAGGAGGGAGTGGGGCATTTACTGGAGCTATGACTCGAGGTCCATTCAATATTGGAACCCCATCTGCAGTGAGAAACATAGTGAACTGACCGATGCACACGGTCGGGACCTAAGGCTGCCTCTCGGGGATGTTCATTTCACCATTCTGCCCAGCGTTGCAGGAGGATGCCATGGATTTTGAGCTTGAGGTTTTTGAGTGGAAAAAAGGGCTTTTAGTAGTGCTTCTCATAGACGGCGCCAAATGATGGTGCACAATCCGGCAGCTCCCTACAGAAGGTGATCTGGCTACCAGCAACGACGGGCTTGATGAATCTGCAAGAGATGAATCAAAGGACTCGGGGTGGTTTACCCAACGTGGTCACTTCGATGCTTAAGTTAGCACTTGGTTGCGAGCTGAAAAATGATCTTAGATTGTAAGAGAGCTAGAGAGCAAAGATTACGCCTCTCCCCACCCCCAGGGGATGGAGCCTTTATATACTAGAGTCCCTCCGGGTTCCGTGGAGTAGTTTCGATATTATCGTTGCGGGTAGGATCCGTTTCCGTGTTAATTTGGGGATAACGCTACCAACCAGTAAGGCTGACCATTTTCGCCTGAATTGGGGAGTGGGTAGATAATATTAGTCGTTACAAGGTATGATCCCGTAAGACGCGGAGTATGGTGATGAGATCCTCAGGGTTGCCATGCAGTGGTCGGTCAGCATTGCCTGAGCTCGTTCTCTTTAGATCCATCCCGATACGAGTGTCGAAGTGCCTTGGGACCGAGGTGGTCCTGATGTGACCTTGCACCGAGGTAAACTTGTCCCGAGGTGGTCTTGTCCCGAGGTAGACTTGTCCCGAGGTAGATTTGTCCAAAGGTGGTCTTGTCCTGAGGTGGTCTTGTCCCGAGGTAGACTTGTCCCGAGGTGGTCTGGTTATCCGAGCTCGATCCATTGCGGACTTGGCGTGTCAGGCTGAGTTGTTGTCCTACTAGTCAGGTCATGTCCATGTGTCCCCCTACTACCAGGTCGGGCCAAATCACCCTACATCTAATATTAATTAATCAATAAGTTATAACAAAAACACAATAAATACAATAAGTACAATAAATTAAATTTAAAAAATTCAATAATAGTAGTTTAATCTCCAATAATTATTGAATGTTTTCTATTAAATGACAAAACAAAATAAATTTATACATAATCAATGAAAATACATCTATCAAAAAAACAATAAATAATTACTAAAATATAATAAATATTAATTTTAGTATATACATAATTATATAATAAATGCAGATTAAGAGTTTAAAATTATTATTAATAAATATTTATTTTTTTGAAAGTTATCTTCTCGAATTATTACTTGATATAAGTGAAATTAATTATTTACAAAATTATGTAAAAATATTAAATTATTATTAATTTCAATATTATGTTATAATTATTTTTCTACTTTTCAGATTTTTTAAATTTATTACATAATTTCTTTATTTTAACTATTCAAAATCTAGTTATGTTAAATTTATTTATTTAAAATATTTAGTTATTTAAATACTTAAATAATATGTAAAATATTTAAATATTTAAACTTTAAAATATTAATTATTTATTGAATTTAATTATCCATAAAATCATAATTTCTACTATTATTTCATAATTTCAGTATTAATTTTGTAATATATTAAATTACAATTAATTTCCATATTATGTTATAATTGTTTTTCTACTTTGAAGAATTTTTTTTTTAAATTTATTGCATAATTCCGTTATTTTAACTATTTAAAATCTAGTTATGATAAATATTTAAAAAAATTTATTATTTGAATTTTCTTTATTTAAAATATTACATATTATTAAATATTTGAAAAACATTTAAATTGATAATTCATAAAACATAATTTAAATTGTTAGTACATAATTTCGTGATATAATTTGTAAAAATATAAAATTATTTTTTGTGTTTGTAATAAATATTTTAAAGTGATTATATAATTTTGTTATAATATTTAAATAATTCTTAATTTTTTTTAATCCAAACTTTCTTTAGATAGATATAGATAAAAAGTAGGGGAGAGGATAAATAGGAATTAGATATAATTTAGGAGAGAAAATCTCTACTAAATTAGAGATAATTTTGGAGATAAATAGGAATTAGAGATAATTTAGAAGATAAATAGGAATTAGAGATAATTTTTGAGAAAGTGGTGGATAGTGGGGAGGTAAATTAGGAGAAATTTTAGGAGAAGAGATTATTTAGGTTTTGGAAAAGTGCATCTAATTGGTTGTTTCAAAAATGACATGGAACAAAAAAATTTATTGACCGCTTTATTTTAATATATATATATATATATATATTGACACACACACACACATAGATAGATAGATAGATAGAGATTAAGTGTGTAAAGTTATGGCCTCAAGAAGTTTGCACATACATTAAGTGTGCAACTGTGACCTAGTGACTGGATCGAATGGGTCGTTGAATTGTCTGGGTCAAATGGTTTTTTACCAAGTCAACATTTTTTACTGAAGGACGGGCTTTAATAGAATCAAATCCAAAACCAAGGCTAGGTAATGGTTCAATAGGCCGAGTCAATGATGGGTTGAAAACATTGGCCAGTAATGGTAGACAAAGATAATGAATGAATTCTAAGCTACTTCTACTGGGTCATCGCTGGCTATCAATTTTTATTAGGGTAAATTATTGAAACCTCCATGTTTCTGGATAATTGTGGTTTAATATCCTAGAACTTTATGACACTATTGCATCTACATCTCCTCCATTAACTCAACATAACATTAGGTTAATAACAGAAATTACTATCTCATCTCAACAATTTTAAATATCAAGATTGCTCTGATGCCATGTTTGGGAGCGCTTATGTTAAAAATAAGTGCAGATTCAAATAAGCACTTATTTTGGGCTTGCTTCCCAAACATCAATAAGTGCTTAATGGTGTGGTCCCCACCCAAATAAGCACTTATTTCAATTAAGTACTTATTATTAAGCACTCCCAAACATGGCCTTAGACTAAAACATGTGGTTTTACACTAACCAAAATACCTTGAAAATAACATTTATATCTTGCTCAAATAGTGAGTTATAACCCACCCTGACCCGCACCTATTCACCTAGCTTGATCCGTATATCCACCACATTCAATATTTTTTCTCAAAACACAAAAGTACAGGATACACAAAGATTTATAAAAAAAAAATTAAAAAGTTATATTAACAATTTAAAAACATGAAAAATGATATGTTTTATCAAAAATATATTTCAACTAAAAAATCAAAATTGTAGAAAAACAAAGAAAATGATAAAAAATTTAAAAATTATAATTCAACAAACTATATAAGAATGGCATAAAATACACATCTTAGAAGCCAATTTACCATTCAAACCGTGAAAGTTGAGTATTTTGGTAATTTTGAAACTCGAGATAATGGAGGGATAGGGCTGTAATCGGATCAGATTCAACAAAATCTATATCCAATTTGAGTACTGATAACATGCATCCGAATCCGATTGGATTGGAAGGCCTCAAATTTGAATTCGAATCCTAATAGACTCGAATCGGATTCAGATTTAATCCGACTCCACTTTATTTACCAAGTTTATTTATTAGTTCCCTCCCCTCGAGATTCACCCCAACTGTATGATTGGGCTATGAATTCTGGAGGTGGAATGAACTATAAAAGCCTATATAGAATTTTTTATAAATTTAAATATAATTATATAAAAAATATATATATAAATAATAAATATTATAATATAATTTATTTCAGATTTTAATCAGATCGGATGGGGTTATATCTGAATCCGATGGCTAATGGAGGGAATTTAAGGCTCCGTTTGATTTGTGGGAAGATTTGGGTGGGATGGAAAAATATGGGATGGGATGGGAAAGTGTAAAAATTTACACTTCCATTGTTTGATTTTATATATGGGAAAATAATGAGAAAAGCACTGTTTAATCAAGAGGAAGACGACTAGTAGTTCGTCGGAGAAAAGCATTGGTTCTCTGGTCAATTACTGTTGTATAAAAATATTCAAGGAATATATGCAACAACCAAAAAGCACAACTCTTGCGGGAAGAGCAAAAGCTTCGCGCCTTCATCTACTCTACTCTCTCTCTTTCTCTTCATAATCTGACGCAGTTGTAATATATTGATCTCTCCAACAATTCACTGAAAGGGTCTGTTCCAGCTGGGTTTTGATCTATGTCGAGCCTTGTTGAAACCAATCTCGTGATGAATAAACTCAAAGGCAGTATTAGTTTCAAGCCCATGTCGAGAAACGCTTTAGGTTCCTCTTTGTCGTCGATTCAGAAGCTCAATCTCTCGCACAACAGGTTCACCAAAGTGCATCTTTCAGGATTCTTGAGCTTGGAAGTGCTCAACCTATCACATAATGATCTCAGAGTTTTGCCTTTTGGATTGGAGAAGCACATGTCCCTCGACCTCTCAAGTTGCAATGTTTCAGGGAGCGCCAAGCCTATCACCAACCTTCGCTCATTAAGTACCTGGACATCTCTAACAACGCCATGAACGGTAACTTCCCATCTGATTTTCCTCCGCTCCTTAATCTCAAGTTCTTGAATGTGTCTGCAAAACCAAACAACGGAAATGAGTGGCTGAGAGGGGGTGCTGCCACTGCAGCTCTGCTTCTGGGTTCGAACGAGGAAGAAGAAGAATGGAAGGGAGTGGCTGAGAGGGGGTGTCGTCGCCACTGCTTTGCTTCTGGGTTCGAACGGGGAAGAGGAGGTACTAGACGATGAACGGAAGAAGAAAGAGAAGAAGAAAGGAGAGAGGGAGGAAGGGAGTAGCTGAGAGGGGGTGCCACCGCCAGGGGCAGAGCTAGAAAATTTTTATAAGGGGGGCCAAAACCTAAATGAAGTATGGATGGACCCATGGGAGGGCCAATCATTGAGGTAGAGAATGGGGGGAGGGGAAAATTTACATAGGAAGTGGAGATTTTCTGAAACATAGGGGGGGCATGGCTTCCCTAGGTCCCCCTGGCCACCGCCACTGCTTTGCTTCTGGATTCGAATGGGGAAGGGGAAGTAGAAGATCGCCACTGCCCTTCGCATTGGTTTTCTTGCCACCATCGCCTCCTCTACTCCTCGCACAGATCACCGGTGGTAATGGGGAAGGCATTGGTTCTCTCCCTCTGCTCGGCGTCGCTGGTACCTATAACAGTGATTTCTTAAAATTTTCCACTGGGATCGCACGGTTTTAGTGCAAACCCAAATCCATGATTTTGGGATCTAACATCCCACATTTTTCTCATCCCATTCCTCTTTTTCCCTCAAAATAAATAAGAAAAAAAGAAATACTTTTAGAATATTCCCCTTTTCTCATCCCTATCCCACAAACCAAATGGAGCCTAAATGCAACGATGTGAGAAAATTGAGGGAAAGTCAACACTGTTATCTATTAACATAAAACGGGTAATTGTAAGAAATTACAGCGTAGGTTTAAACAATGTATCATCTATCCTTTTAACTAAACGATCAATATCAACGTAAAAAAAAGTCAATGACAACCGCCCTCAAAAAAAACTCCAATTTCCTTTTTTTGATATATTAAAAATAAGAAAAAGGTGGAGAAAAAATAGGAAAGTTGACTGCCCAGTCGAAATAGGAAAGAGGCTAAACAAAAAAAAAAAGAAACTAAAGCTTTTTAAAATCAAGATGCCATTAACAACCAATTTTTAGAAAAGTGAAAAGCGTTTCTTCTTTGGCTGGCATTGAGAGAATAGATTTGCTAAGAACGGTGGTGAGTGGTTGGTTTTTAAAACTTAATATGCTTGAGTGAACTGTTATATGCATGGTTTTTAAAACCGATTCGGAGATCGAACTGCTCAGGGGTCTAGTTACCGGGTCGAACGGTCGGCCCGTTTTAATAAAAAATAAAAAATTTAAAAAAACTTAAAAAAATGAAAACCGTTCGAACGATTAACCGCCCGGGTCAGCGGTTTGTTGACCAAAATCAATGGTTTTATGGAAAATCCGGTTTTGGGGAAAACCAGAACAAGTCACCTGATCGGTTTCTGGTTTTTTCCGGATCTGGTTTTGAAAACCATGGTTATGACCCATTTTACCATCCATTAAATGATCGTTACAAAACATGCTTTTTCGATGTATAGTTTAAGAGCATTGGATGTTTTAACAATGACAGAGAGACATGCATGGAACAAACAAAGATTTCTTTGACAATTAAGAGCATGGATGCTTTGCAACATAGTTAGTATTGACCAAGGTTTTCAAACCGCTGTTGATCCTGACGGTCAGACTATTTGGCCCAGGAACAGTCCAGGAAAACAGTTCCATTTTACCCCAAATCCAGTTTTTTGTCGAAAATTGTTGAAAAAGTCAACAATCCATTGACTCAAGTGGTCGAACAATCGACCCGTCGAATGGTTTTGACCATTCTTTACTTTTAAACTTTTTTTATTTTATTTGTCTGAACGGGCCATTCATTTGAACTGAATGGCTGGACCGTCGGCCCAAAAACCAGTGGCCGGTTCCATTTCCAAGTCCATTTTTTAAAAACGTTGCTATTGACAAATCTCTATTCTTGGGTTGAGTTTTTTTTTTTTGTAAAAAGACTTCCAAATGATGGTAGCCATAAATTTGTAACTATTTAATACAAAATTGATTCTAAACATGTCCCATAAGAATATGGGCTGAAATTTCAACTCTCTCAACTATTTACCACAGTAACATAGATTTAGTGCGGTTAAAATAATTCAAACTTATAGCGGTGGTTCGGTGGGATTAAAGTAGAGATGTATACAGAATAAATCTATAAAAAGGAGTGAGATGTCACAATTTTGCTGGGAAGTTACCAATGATTCGTCACTGTGTACTGTTCAAACAACTGCAAATTTCTTAGCAAGTTTCTTCTCTCAATGCTGCCCAAATAAGAACCACTCTCCATCGTCAACTTCCCTATTTTTTCTCTGCCTTTTTTTCTTATTTTTAAAATATCGAAAACAAAGGAAATTGGAGACCAACACCCCTAGAATGCATGTGGAGTGGGACGTGGCTGAATCTCATTAGAAGTGCACCACGTCCCACACCATACCAAGTGCAGGAAATCCGGGTTTCATCAAATTGCTGGTTTAATGTGTCTGTGTTTCACTGAATTCGGGGTCGCAATGTGAGTTCTTACTTCTCGGTCATTTCTCAGGAAAGTTCAAATTCAGAAGCGACCACCTGCCAGCTAATATATAATCACCCGGAAGCTAGAGTTCTGTTAATGGGCATAGTCAGCTTATGGGGTGTTTACGGGTTGGGTTGAGTCGGTTTGAGTCATTTTATTCAACCGACCTGACCTAGTTGGTTTATTTATTGATTAAACTGAAACTGATCAACCTTGAAGAAAAATCGACCCAAACATGAAGGGGTTGGTTTGGGTTGGTTTATCGGTTTAATCAGCTTATTTAATCTCTCTTTTTTTTTCTATTTTCAAAACTAAAAAGTGAAGACTCCAAAAGTTGTCTCTCCATTCCAATTTCCAAGAGTTCTTGACAGCAATGCTTGCTAAACCCAAAAAGGTAATAAATAAACTAATAAAGGTAATAATTAACTTTATTTAACCTCTCTTTTTTTCTCTTTCCAAAATTGAAGAGTGAAGAATCCAACAATCCAACATATTTGTCCATTCCAATTTCCAAGACTCATTCACATCAATGCTTGCTAAACCCAAAAAGGTAATAAATAACTTTACTTAAATTTAAAGTTAACAATAGAGAGTAGGGTTGAGTAGGAACTACTTAGTAATTACTTAAAACATATAGGGTCGGTTCGGTAATTGAACCGAGTTGTCGGTTTATTTTCTCACACAAACTGGAACTGACCAATGGTTTTGAAAAACCAATCAACTCGGGTGGGGTCGGGCCGGTTTGGTCGGTTTTTGACATTTAATGTGAACACCCCTACTTCTAGGTGTTGATCAGAATGGGTACTCCCCACTCCCCAGCAGAAGGCTAAT
Source organism: Nelumbo lutea (assembly GCF_056320005.1). NCBI lineage: Eukaryota > Viridiplantae > Streptophyta > Magnoliopsida > Proteales > Nelumbonaceae > Nelumbo > Nelumbo lutea. The sequence goes on from NC_142690.1 coordinate 55,393,476, forward strand.
GACTCTACCCCGAAGCTAGCATTCATTTTTCAACAATTTAAAATAAAGAGGCAAGATTTTGAGAATGGTTCGAATAAGTTGGGTCGTCTAACCTTGTTCTATTTATAGATAAATAGATTAAGTTTGAATACAACATAACTATTAGAGTTTGTGTACAATACTCAAGTTAGGAGATTAGTCTGAGTTACAATAAGACTATCTAGGGAGAGATATAGAACTTACCAAGATAAGAGAGCAAATATCAAGATAAGAGCTAGAGCAGAGAACAATTAGAGGTTAAGTAGAGTGAAGCTCATCGCATGTATGGATCATGCGATTATCTGGTGACATGTCACCATTATCCTTGATATGCCCCCTCAAGCAAATGGATATAAGAAGCACATGTAGCTTGTCTACTATCGATGTGAACCATGGAGATGATAGAGGCTTGGTGAAGATGTCAATGAGCTGACCAAGAGAAGGAATGTGTTGTATCTGAAGTAAAAACTTAAGGAGAAGATCACGGAGAAAGTGAAAGTTGACCTCAATATGACGGGTGCAAGCATGAAGAATTGGATGAGCAGCAAGGTAGCACAAACCCACATTATCACAATGAAGAGTTGGAGCTGAAGACAATCGAACTCCTAGATCTTGTAGGAGAGACTATAACCAAAGTAATCCGGTGGTGGTGTTGGCAAGGGAATGAAATTCAGCTTTTGTACTAGATCGTGCAATTTTCTATTGTTTCTTGGCACTCTATTTAATAAGATGAGAACCATGAAAGATACAATAACCACTAGTGGATCTTCGATCATCAGGGTATCCGGCCCAATTAGCATCAGAAAACATAGTAAGGTGAATAGATGATTGTGAGGAGAAAAATAATGCATGGTCTAAAGTATGTTTAAGATACCAAAGAATGTGTTTGACAACTATCTAGTGTTCATCAGTGGGGTTGTGTAAAATCTGACTAGCCTTGTTAACTACAAAACTAATATCAGGCCGAGTGAGAGTGAGATACTGTAGACCTCCAACAATACTTCGGTACTAAGAAGGGTCAGAGAAAGGGGAGCCGTTGAGCTTCAAAAGCTTAGTAGAGGTTGCCATTGGAGTGGAAAGCATCTTAACACCATCAAGACCAACACGGTGAAGAAGATCAATAATATATTGGCACTGGCTGAGATTAAGACCATGCATATTTCTATGAACTTCAATTCCTAAGAAGTAATGGAGAGATCCTAGATCTTCGAGTTTGAAGGAACATGCCAGGCTTTTAACAAGAGACTGAATGAGAGTCAGAGAGGATCCAGTGAGCAGTACATCATCTACATATAATAACAAATAAACATGTTGATCCCCTCTAGAGTAAATAAACAATGCTAGACCGCAACGAGAAGTACAAAAGCCCAACTCAGTGAGTTTAGTACGAGAGAACGATGCTCGCGGGGCCTATCAAAGCCCATAAAGAGCTTTGGATAATTTGCAAACATGAGAAGGGAGATCAGCATCCTCAAAGCCCTTCGGCTGCCGCATGTACATATTCTTAGTTACAAGCCCATTTAGGAAGGCATTGGCGAACATCCCACTGTTGAGAGATTGCAAGAGACAAAATAGTGCATATGGTGGTTGGTTCAACGAGATGGCTGAAAGTGTTTGAAAAATAAACCCCCAGTATCTGAGTGAAACATTGACCTACTAGGTGGGCTTTGTAACTGATGAGGCAGATTTGGCCCTCTAGTGAAATTGTGACACCTGGCACCTCATGCCAACTGAGTGTAGCCTCTTGACAACTAGGCAGCTCGCCATAAGCAGCTCGCCATATGCAGCTCGTCATAAGCAGCTCGCCATAAGCAGCTCTCCATAAGCAGCTCACCATAGGCAACTCCCCATAGGCAGCTCGCCACTAAGCAGCTCGAGCTCACCACAGGCAGCTCGCCACAGGCAGCTAGCAACAAGCAGCACGCCATAGGCAGCTCGCCACAGGCAGCTCACCCTTACCCTGGCAACTTAGACAACTCGGCATTGCATAGGCAGTTCGCCACTAGGCAGCTCGCCACTAAGCAGTTCATCCCTAAGTATCGCAGGAAGATCTCCTGCCTGACAACCTGGCCCAAACACCTACCCGTCGACTGACACAGGCGCCGACCTGACAACCTGGCCCAGACACCGACCTGCAGGCTGACATAGGCGCCGACCTGACAACTTGGCCCAAACACCGACCCGCCGACTGACGCAGGCACCGCCCTGACAACCTGGCCCAGGCGCCGACCTGGCCGCCTGACACAAGCGCCAGCCTGACGACCTCGAGGAGTTCAGTACCGTATCCCGGTTCTGACGGGATGTGACGAGTCTTACAGTTTGGAGGTTTTTCACCCACCTAACCCGCGAGGAATCCGGTATATAAAGACCTCACCCCCCCAAAGGGGAGGGGGAGGAAAAAAAAAGGAGGGTAACCCCTGCTCTCTAGCTCTCTCATTTCTCTCCAAGCTCTCTGCAATCAGAATGCTAACTTAGGCATCGGAGAGTCCCCGCCGGGAAAGTACCCCCAGGTCCTCTGATTCAGTTCTCGCAGGTCCCTCAGCTCCCGCCGCCTACAAAGGAGAGGAAATCACCTCACGCGAAGGGTAGTCGGGTTGCGCTGCACCAGGGAGCTCCACCATCCTCTGAGTTGCAGGCCGCCTAGGAGCAAGTCAAGTGACGAGTCCACCAGGCAGTTCGCCACCAGGCAACTCGCCACCAGGCAGTCCGCCCCGAGGCAGTTCGTCACCAAGTAGCTCATCACCAAGGCACGTCACCACCGGGTCAAATAATGAGGTACTTAGCCAAAAAAATTTATACATCACAAAAAATGGTACGTGACCAAAAACGGTTACATCAATTGGCGCCGTCTGTGGGAACACACTACAAAAAGCTAAGTTCTCATCCTACTAAAGCTAAGTTCTCATCTTACCAAAGCTAAGTCCTCACTATTTAGAAATTGAAGCTATCGCTCTATAGTTTACATTTTTTATGAACTCAAAGACTATGCAGGGAGCTAGCAGACTAAGTAGCTCTACCAACCTTACTTTCAATTCAGATAATGCCTCATCAATCCTCTCCGCAAGTTCCCCCCTACAAAGATGAGCTCTTCGTGGCTTCTGCGGGAGTTGACGGCCAACAGACTACATAGGCGCCCTTACCGGTCGAGCCTTCCAAGGCTCCCGTGTGAGCTGGCGACCTAAAGTTAGTAGTGCTGCCCCCAAAGGTCGAGCTCCTAGTAGCTTCTTGTAGGAGTGGGTGACCGGCATTACGAAGCTGATGCAGCACAATCATAGCTCGACACCTCACAGGCAAAGCCTATGGGCCACATTACTGCTTAAGACCCGGTCGCCTCTCCGGCACGGGAAAAAGTCAAAGAAGAGTAGACTACAAGTCACTCCCAAAGCCTACGGGCCACACTATTGCTAAATATCCAGTCGCCTCCTCAACAGGAGCAAAATCAACAAAAGTGAACTATAAATCGCCCCAAAGCCTAAAGAGCTACACTACTGAACTGGTGGAGACCCCCTCACCTTACTGGCAGCTCGCCACATACAGGCAGCTCCCGAAGCCTAAGGAATTGGATCGGCACTTACTAGCTCGTCAACTTATGGGCCAAAAGAAATCTACTCCCTTCGCTGAGTTACTCTCAGCTCGGGAGTGGGGGGCAATTGATGAGGGCAGATTTGGCCCTCCAGTGATATTGTGACACCTGGCACCTCATGCCAACTGAGTGTAGCGTCTTGACAACTAGGCAGCTCGCCATGGCAACTTGCCATAAGCAGCTTGCCACAGGCAGCTCACCATGGCCAGCTCGCCCTAGGTAGCTCGCCACTAAGCAGCTCGAGCTCGCCACAGGCAGCTCACCATAGGCAGCTCACCACAGGCAGCTCACCCTTACCGTGGCAACTTAGACAACTCGGCATTGCATAGGCAGCTCGTCACTAAGCAGTTCGTCCCCAAGTATCGCAGGAAGATCTCCTGCCTGACAACCTGGCCCAGACACCGACCCATCAACTGACACAGGCACCGACCTGACAACCTGGCCTAGACACCGACCCACCGGCTGACACAGGCGCCGACCTGACAACCTGGCCCAGACACCGACCCACCGGCTGACACAGGTGCCGACCTGACAACCTGGCCCAGACACCGACCCGCCGACTGACGTAGGCGCCGCCCTGACAACCTGGCCGCCTGACACAAGCGCCAGCCTGACGACCTCGAGGAGTTCAGCACTGCATCCCGGTTCTGACGGGATGTGACGAGTCCTACCATTTGGAGGCTTTTCACCCACCTAACCCGCGAGGACTCCGGTATATAAAGACCTCACCCCCCAAAGGGGAGGGGGAGGAGAAAAAAAAGGAGGGTAACCCCTGCTCTCTAGCTCTCTCATTTCTCTCCAAGCTCTCTGCAATCAGAATGCTAACTTAGGCATCGGAGAGTCCCCGCCGGGAAAGTACCCCCAGGTCCTCTGATTCAATTCTCGCAGGTCCCTCAGCTCCCGCCGCCTACAAAGGAGAGGAAATCACCTCACGCGAAGGGTAGTCGGGTTGCGCTGCACCAGGGAGCTCCACCATCCTCTGAGTTGCAGGCCGCCTAGGAGCAAGTCAAGTGACGAGTCCACCAGGCAGTTCGCCACTAGGGAGTTCACCACTAGGCAGTTCGCCACCAGGAGGTTCGCCACCAGGCAGTTCGCCACTAGGCAGTTCACCACTAGAGAGTTCGCCACTAGGCAGTTCACCACCAGGCAGTTCGCCACCAGGCAGTTTGCCACTAGGCAACTCGCCACCAGGCAGTTTGCCACCAGGCAACTCGCCACTAGGCAGTTCGCCACCAGGCAGTCCGCCCCTAGGCAGTTCGTCACCAAGTAACTCATCACCAAGGCACGTCACCACCGGGTCATATAACGAGGTACTTAGCCAAAAAAATTTATACATCACAAAAAATGGTACGTGACCAGAAACGGTTACATCAATAACGATCCACAAAACCATCAGGTTTTCGTTTAATCTTGTATACCTACTTGGAAGCAACCACATTCATGAAAGGGTGATGTGGAACAAGCTCCCATGTCCCATTTTCAACTAGAGCACTAAACTCCATTGCCATGGCATCACACCAATGTTTATGTTTGGAGGCTTGCTAGTAAGATGTGGGTTCAGATTCAGTAGCTTCCACTGTAGAATTAAAGCAAAGAGGCAGAGGATACCGAGTAGCAACAAAAGCAGATGGAGCCACAGCGGAACTCACAGATCGAGTTACCATAGAATGGGTGCAAACTAGAGGAGCATGAACCGGTTGAGTGGTATCCAAGATTTCTTGAATCATCCGAGTATGCGGGCAAACCCAAGGTGAAGAATTACAGCTATCCAAGCTGGGAAATGAATCCATAGTGACAAACCCAAAAGCAAATAAAGGTGATGACACCGAACAAGAAGGAGAATGTGGGTCTCAAATTGGTGGAGGTGCTGGTCTCTATACTAGAGCTGTACAAATTGGAAGTAGTGAAACTCCGCCGATGCTGGGATTTGGAGATGATGGTGGTGATGGTATACCCAGAAAGAATTGCTCGTCAAAGACAACATGGCGACTGATATATAAGCGGCCAATTTTTATATCATAGCAGCGATAACCTTTGTGGGAGGAGCTATAACCTAGGAAGATGCAAAGAGAGGATCTGAATTCCATCTTGTGACGATTGTATGGGTGCAAAAAGGGATAACAAGCGCAGTTGAAAGTGCGAAGTAGAGAATAGTCCGGTGGCTGGCCAAAAAGAGTTTCATAAGGAGACTTGCCATTGAGAGTTGGTGTGGGGAGGCAATTGATTAGAAAGATTACAATTTCGGCATCATCGGACCAAAAAGTCTAAGAGAGAGAGGAGGACACCAGTAAGGTGGACTCTATCATGTGTCGATGCTTGCATTCAACAGTACCATTCTGTTCATGGGTGTGTGGGCAAGTGAGCCTATGTCCAATTCCTTGAGAGTCAAGATATTGTGCAAGGTGTCGGTATTCTCCTCTCCAATCAAATTGAAAAAACTTAATTCTTACATCAAATAAATTTTCAACATGCCTTTCAAACTGAAGAAAAATGTCAAATACTTTAGATTTTTTTATGCACGGGAAAAATCCAAGAAAATTTTGAAATGGCATCAACAAGTAAAACATAATATTTGAAGCCACTACTATAACCAATTGGGGCAGGTCTCCATACATCATAATAAACTAACTCTAATGAACGACAATAGGAAGTAGATGAAACTGAAAGGGGAAAACGAAGACTTTTGCCTAGCTGACATGCACCACACACTTGTGAATGAAACGAACCAATGTACGAAAGGCCAAACCATGAGAACATTTTGAACAATTTTAGTAGAAGCATGCCCAAGTCAATGATGCTAGACTCAAATTGAGGCTTTCTCTCCAACAAATGCAACAACATTACTCGATGAAAAGGATTGATCAATTATTGCTGAAGTAGGAAACTGATAGAGTTCAAATTTATTGGGTCCTTGAAGTAGAACTCTCCTCGTATGGTCCTTCAAGAGAAAATAAGTGGGATGAAATTCAAAAATAATATTGTTATCTTTGGTAAAGTTGCTGACTAATAGCAGATTTTTTGTAATTTCTAGAATATGATAAATATCTTGCAAATGAAATTTATGATCACCATTAAAAATAAGAGAAGAACCAGTATTTTTAATTTTCAAACATGCATCATTACCAATTTTCATCTGATCAGACCCACCATAGTCTAATCAAACCTGAAGGTTATTGAGTTCAGATGTGATGTGATTATTGCTCCTGAGTTCGGATACCAAGCTGGATCAAACTAAGATGAGTTGCCAATGTGAAAAGTTGTTGGTTCAGAAGTGGGAATCGGAGCAGATTGACAATCACCACCAAGATAAGAAATATCAAATCGGCGACAACACTTCCAAATTCCATGACCAAGAATGTTACATAGCTCATAAACAATGGTGTAAAGCCCTCTACCACATCCTGAGCCATCAGTGTAACCACCATGACTACCTTTGCCTCGGCCATGCTGGGAGTTGTTGTGCAGCTGCTGAGAGTGATTCTTGTTGCTAGAGGAGGCAAGATTGGCAGAAGCATTATCATTGGCCTTAATAGATTTGTTCTCTCAGAGCCAAGACTCATGGTTAATTAATTGACCAACAATATCATAATTTATCAAGATAGGATTGATTAGTAATAGTAGTAATAAACGATTCATACTCATGTCCAAGTCCACCCAAAATAAATAGTACAAGATCTTGTTTTAAAACAGGTTCAGCAACTATCGAAAATACCTTTGGCTTTTTTAATATATTCAGAAATAGAAAGAGTACCTTTCTTGAGACTCTGAAGTCGTCTCCTTAGTTGAAGAATTATGGATATGGAGTGTGAAGCAAATGAATTTTCTAACGCACCCCATACTTCAACTGATGGAGACATTCCTACGACTTGTACAAGAACTCCTTTGAGAGACAAAACTATCCATCTTATTACTAATTGATCCAAATGGTACCAATGATCAAAAGTTGGGTTAAAAATCTTCCTTGATGGATCCTCTCGGTCATCGATCTCTTCAAGGGGAGCAGGAACTTTTCCTTCTACCATTCCCATTAGTTTATGGGTTTTGAGGATTGGTAGAAGTTATGCACGCCAAAGAAGATAATTATCGTTGTTCAGCTTGATGGGCAAATAATGTGTGATGTTTGGCATCGATGTTGGTGCCCTTGGAGTTACTATTGAAGCCAACGATCCAAGACCATTAATAACTCCTCTGGTCACACTGTTGATTGATGACATGATGAATTTGGTTCTGATACCAAGTTTGAAATAAAGAGGCAAGATTTTGAGAATTGTTCGAATAAATGGGTTCATCGAACCTTGTTCTATTTATTGATAAATTAATGAAGTTTGAATATAGCATAACTGTTAGAGTTTGTGTGCAATACTTAATTTATAAGATTTGTCCGAGTTACAATAGGACTCTATCTAGGAAGAGATATAGAACTTATCAAGATAAGAGAGAAGAGAACAGTTAGAGATCAAGTAGAGTGAAGCTCATCACATGTATGGATCATGCGAGTATCTGGTGACATGTCACCATTATCCTTGATATCAACAGAGACTACACTCGTGAAACTCGGAACGTGTTGGTGGTGGTGGCAGCAGCATTGATCACTAACGTGACCTTCCAATCCAAAGTCAATCCTCCTAGAGGAGTTTGGTAGGATGACGACGGTAGCCACAAAGCATGAAGATAAATCTATGCTGATCATTCGATCACCTTCTCCTTGTTCTTGTTCTCTAGCTAACACGTTGGGTTTGCATCTCTCTGCGTACATCAACATTACTTGCCTTTCTCACTTATATATGAAGTCGGTGCTCATCACTATATACTCCATGATAGTAGTTGCAGTTACACCCAAGGGATCAATCAATTAAGTTCCACTACATCTACATCTCGATTGCAACGGTGATACCATACGCTCTATGGTTTGTAAAGCTGCGGAGGACACGAGAAAATAAAGAACTCATAGAAAGGCCTAGAGCAGTGCTCAGATCATCGGCCAGTAGAGCCCCAAGCAAGTGTGAAAACTTAACTGGAAGATGGTCAAGGAAGTTCCTAGTCTGTTCATAAGTCAGGCTTTGAGCTTGACATTACATTGTATCAGGCTTGGGCTTCAAGCCAAGCACCTTCAAAATTTGGCAAAAGCCAAGCTTGGGCCCATCCCATGAACAGGTCATGTAAGTTGTCATTCATGAGGAGATATTCCTAATGCATAGACATGTTCATGGGCCAAACTGGGCCAGGCTTTGTCTTTGTATTAACAGAATATACTCAGGTCTGAGTTTGAGCCTGGCCCAACCATCACGCCTCAAGTCACAATGTCTTTTAATATAAATAAAACAGTTTTTTATTAAATTAAAAAAAAAAAGAAAATTCTTTTTCCAATTTTCTAGCTGGGCTCGGGCTTAGGCCCAGGCCCCGCTCCCTAATTTTTGTAGTAACAATCAAATTATTTTAATAGACTCAAATATAACTTGTGACACTTTTACCCTTCATTTTATTTCAAATTTTCAAAACAAAGTACATAAATAAATGCTAATTAAACATGCATAGTAGGGTTGTTCACAAACAATAACAAACCAACCAAACCGGCCCAACCCAACCCAATTTGGTCGATTTTTCTTCACCACCGGTAGGTTTCAAGTTGTGAAGAGGGATAAATTGATAATTCGATTCAGTTTTGGTTTTCTTGTGTGAATACCGAAACCAAACTGAGTTAGTTTCTGATTTCCTAGTCCTTCCCCAATTAGGTAATCCTTATCCTATTATTCTTTCTAGTTAGTTACTTGTTTTTAACATTAAAGAACAATAAAACATTAGTTAAATTGGAATTACTTTTATCTTTAGAATTGTTTTCCTTTTTTGAGTAGGTAATATTACACCAAATATAGGACTGTTCACAGTGTCAAACTGACCATTATGTTTGGGTCAGTTTTGCTTAATAGCAGGTCGGTTTCGATTTGCTCTTCAAGTAACCCAACCAGGTCAGGTCGGTTGAAAAAAAAATCCATTAAACCAACCCAACCCTACCCATGAACAGCCCTAATAGATAGAAGTCAAGCTAAAGGTTACTATGGTCTACCCCTGCCATGCATGACTTCGCATCTCCCCACTCCCTAATTCCTTTCTCTACTTTGATTTGGAGAATTCAAATTAATTAAGAAGGAAATTGTTACATTACAGCCAAAAAAGAAAATTGATTTGATAACCCAAGATTTAATGCCCCTGATTTTCTAAGACCAGTGTTACCTGAAGGTTATTATAATGGTTGAATATGATTAGCCAAGGGCTTTAAAAAATGAACAATTAGTCACCATCTTTTAGTGGTTAAAATGATTAAATAATATGTTCAAGAGTTTGATAATCAACCCAAATTCGGTTTCAGCCATCAGCCATTAAGGAGCCCACAACCCACTCAGTAACTTATTCACTAAGACTACAATAGTCTAGACCATTCAATTCAGCCACTTCATTATTAAAAAAAAAAAAAAGTAGCCGTGAAACCAAAATAACACAATTAGAGCGCGGCTATAATATAATCAAAGATGACTTTACAGTTTACACAGGTTCTTTAAGGCATCCTTGGAAGAAATTTTCGAAGGTGTTGCAAATCGAATTGACAAGATACAAAAGGTATCATAATTTCCAATGTAAGCTCCTACTCCACAAGTAGAACTCAGGAGATAACCAACTAAAACCTCCGGCAGTCCTTCCCTTTTGTCTCCCATTTCACATTGGATAAATTAAAAAAAAAAAAAAAGAAAAAGATCCAAGATCATAAAATCCAAGTATCCGAAGTGTCCCCTCCTCCGTTGTGCATCTACCGGTTTAAACCAATGTTATCCGCTGTTCATGCAGCACTCCATAGATGCTGACTGGTTCATTTCATAAATGGGGCATTGAAGTTCTAAGACTCTTCTGCACCTTCCTCAGGCAGTCCAAAGATGCGGAGGTTACGGTCCAGTGATCCTACTGCCATATATTTTGCATCCAAACCAAATTTCACACAAGTTGCTTTCCCTGCAGCCATTAGAAAAAGGAACCCAAATCAGAAGCTGACCCCGTTATGTTTCAAAACTTTCAAGCTAAAATATAATTTTGGAGCTGAATTGATGCTCAAGCATAGGAAGGAGAGACCTGTGCCGGACAAATCTGGGAATGTTTTGACAATATTCCAATCTGATTTAACATTTGCAACTTGGTAAACTCTGCAGCATTAACAACACACTAGTTAATTTCAGTACCAAACAATGAAGCTGAAGCATGTTTCGATGGGTTTTCACCAAGGTTCAGCTCCTGTTTTTTGACAAGTGACCAAGGCTCAGCACTTGGCCCTTGTATTTGTACCAATCATAGATGAATTGTCTAAACATATTCAAGAGGAGGCCCCATGTTACATGACATTTGCTGATTGACAGTTATAATTGATGAAATAAATTAAAGATGAAATGCAAAATCAAATTTGTGGACAAATGCCTAAGAAACAAAAGGTTTTAAAATGAGTATGACTTAAACGTTATGCAACATTGTCCCTGGGGGATGACTGATGGACAACGATAGGAAAACCAACCTACATGCTGTGACACAGGATGTTTAGTCAACCAACTGTTAACATAGTCAAAATTGCTTAAAGGCTACCGTATGCAGCCTCAGTAAACCATCCGACATGCAAGATGCAGTGTAAATCATCCATAGCTATACATAAGCCAATGCAAATCATGATGAGCTCTAGCAGCCAATCCATGAAACCTTGGTGTTTTTTCTTCTCATTTTTTGTTCCAATGCAAATCATGATGAACTCTAGCAGTCAATCCATGAAAAACCTTTGTTTTTTTTTTTTCATTTTTTTGTTCTTTTTCTTTCTTTTGGAAGGAGGGCAGTCAAACAACAAGTGGAATTGTAATAGGGGTACAACTTGGGCAGGATTGGGCTGAGGATTTGTTAAAATTTGAATGGGTCCGATGCTGTGTGCATTGTTCAAATTGGGTACCTGATTTGCACCCCTAAATTGTAAATCAATAACTATAACATAGGAGTCTAATTAGATTACAGAAAAAATACAGAAGGCACTTTTTGTTTTTGGACGTTAAGTTGACAAATAAACACAATTCATGGGAAAATTTTTGGACACTACCTGATATCTGAGCCTGCAATTGCAAGGTAGCTACCACTGTGGTCGAATTCAACTGCAGAAACACAAACAAGGCAACAAGTTTCAATTACCATTGTCCATCAGCAGCAAGAGAAAAAGAAATACTTGCTTGAAGCATATTCCCTCTGTCCCGTCACTGACAGGTAGAAGGTTCATAACCAACCACAAGAAACAGTGAAACCAGAGGTTAAGAACCACTTTTAAGGTGTGACACACACACATCCCCATAAATCTATAAATCCTCGTGCTCATGGAATAAAACAAAAAACTTCAGTAGGAACCAACAGTGAAACTTTCCATACCAGCATTAGTTGGTGTATTTGAATCATATGGAGTAAAGGTCCGGAAGTTCCTCAACTTGCGTAGATCCCAAAGCTTAACGCCATCGTGAGCTGCTGTCTGATTATTGACACAGAAACATCATATTTATGACATTTCCTGTTCTATATTTATACAGTTTGTAAGGCACAGAAATGCATACCGCCAGGAAATAACCATTTTCAGAGAAAGATATGGCAGTTACTGGCCCAACATGCCCATCAAACTTTGCAACATTTGACTGCAAATATGCATCACCAAATTAGCAAGATTTGCCGAAAAAAAGGTACTAACAAAAGTTAAATGTGCACAGTATAAATCCATACCTGACTTTTAACATCCCAAATTCTAACAAGAGCTTCTGAGGTACCAGTTCCAAGAATAAGACCATCAGGATGAAAAGCAGCTGACATGTAGCCCTCAGACCCTGAAGCATCCCCCACCTACATTCAAAATTCTAGAAATGTGAGAAAAACAACACCATTGTATTGTCCAGAAGAAAGATCATAAAAGCACCATGAGAGAGGAGACCTGAGTGAGGCATAATCCAGAAGAAAGATCATAAAAGCACCATGTATTATCAAGAGATGCAGTCACGAAGTAGTTATGAGTGGCATGGATCGTGACAGCTTGCACCTGGCAAAGTTTTAGACATTTAGTTCCAAAGCAAAGGTAAGAAGAAACTCAAATTAACAAATCAATTAAATTATAGCTCCAAAACCATGTTGCATGAAGAAATCAAACCTATGAGCTTTTTCCCACGTGTATAGAGCTTGCAAAAGAATGTTTAAACAAATAATAAAGAAATGGCCAATATTGATTATAAAATTCTAATTTACTATTTTAGAAATATAGCTTATATATTAATTGTCACTTGCCACTTTAGACTTTCTCTTCTATTTACTTCTAGCATAGCTTGGAATATTGAATACAAAGATTTTACTACTGGAAATTGTAAATGTAATCATTTTCCTTTTTTCCCTATTTTTGCAACTTATTATAATTGTAAATGTATCAATTTTCTATTTATTTATTATAATTTTCTACTCTGTTTATTAACTCTATTTCTAGTTATTCTTTAATTAAAAATTCGTCCTGGAGGCTTTGATCCTATTGTGCTTTGATTTACATCTCACACCTTGGGATGGTGGAATGCCTTCCACTAGATCTCTGCATTTTAAAATATTGATTACAATAAGTTTTTTTATTGTTATAAGTTTCCCTCAAAATAAAAATACAGCAGATTTTCACCTTCAAAATTGGATAACATACTAAACCACTAAATTTGCAAAGAACAAAAAATGGCAATTATTGATAGGTCATAGAAGTAGACAGTGAAGTGCCAATGAAACCAGCTCATAAGTATGATTTAAGTTGCATAGAGAAGAAACAACTATCATGAAAGCTGATCACTCAGTTCAAAACCACTAATCACTCACATTAACAATACTAACAAACTTCAGTAAAAACAAACAACATTAAGAATTTTCAATCCAAAAAATGTGAGATTAAGAAAGAAGGTAAACCTCTGCAGTATGATCCTTCAAGATGTGCCGACAATTATAGTTCCCATTTTCGGAACCTTGCCATACACGCACAGTCTGTGATGGACAAAGGAAATAAATTACAAAAGAGAATAAGGAAAGAAAAAGTATAGTAAAGAGTACTTTTTTTAGTTGAATACAAGAAAACATCTACAGAAGATACAAAGAAAACATAAACAAACAAAGAACAGAAAGTTCTAATCAGGTAAAGTCCTCTAACTACATGCTATCTGCTAATATGTACACCATAGTATAACAAAACCATTCATCTTGACACCTCCATTATATAGATAATCTATAATAATATAAAACCACATGCTACTAGACATTTGTCTTCAAGCCCTGGCCTAAAAGGATGCACATGCAGGTTCTGTAATATTTTTCCTTGCTCCAACTCATTGGCTAATTAACTTGATCACTGTCAACTAAGATTTGCACAGTACTTCCAACATTACACCAGAAGTTCTTTGGGCATTTGAGAATGCATAAATCCAAACAAGCATGCAACAAATATACAGAGTAATCCATCACTGTTTTGATGGTCCAGAGCATAGTCTGGTACCATCAATTACTACCCAACAGTTTGATAAATTAATTCATACTTTCATGAATAAGCTACAAAGGACTGATTTTGAGACATCTTCACACACAAACATTTCTTCCAAGCTCCCAGGCCCATTTTCACAGGCTGTATGGTTGGTCAATCAGGTCAGTATCTTGGTGGTTTTATACAGGTATTATTTTTCTGGATTTTTTTCTGTGAAATCTGAAGATTAGGCAGAAAATCCAGATCTGAGTATTTCGGGTGGTGCATCCAAATCTGATGCACCTAGGATTTGTGAATAAGGATTGTATTTTTTATCAATAATAAGGATTGTATTTCTATTGATACCAACAGAAATCTACTGGTTAATATTCCGAATCACTTGAAGAATCATAATAGGAACTCTCTTCCACTAGAGAAACAGTAGATAGATATGATTGACTAATATTACATAGTGGGTTGGCATCATTTCTTAAAAGACCTTCTGAACAACAAAGCCTGATCATTCTCCATGGGCTTCTATCAAGAATTCTAGGAGATTATTAAACAGGGGCATAATGGAGACTATGAGAGAATTCCATGATGAAAAAATTGTAGAACTAAGAGCCAATGGGTGACATGCAACTGATCAAACCCTTGTAGCAGATGAAAGTATTAAAATTTTAAGAAAATCAAGGAGGAAAACATGGGTGTGTAAAAATGGGTTTGGAGAAGGTTTATGACACGGTAGATTAGTCCTATTTGGATCATGTGCCGAAAATTTGTGGGTTTGAGGAAGAATGGTGTGGATGAGAATGGAGCCGACGAGAGATTCCTTCCCATACAACATAAGAGATCTCAAACATGCCACTATTCTATGTTGGTCAATGGACTGATAAGAGGCATATTCCCTGCTATAAAAGATCCCCAAGAAGGAGCTAATTGTTCTATTACATTTTACATTAGTTGTAAATGCTTTTAAGCAAGTTGATATGAAGAACTGACGGTAGGTTTACTTTGGTGATCAAAAATGGGAAAGAGAAAGTAGTGGTTACCAAATTAGAATTAATTTGCAGATGATATATCATCCTGTGCTGGTGAGGACTGAGAAGAGAAATGAATGTATTTTCTTTTTTTTTTTGATAATTGAAGAGAAATGAATGTATTGTCGATTGAAATTTTGAAAATATTTCAAATCAAAAGGCAGATCTTAGGATGTGTTAGTAAGATAAACATAAAGAGAGCAGACACTTAACTGCCTAAGCATTACTCATTTCCTAGTCTGGTTTCTGAAACCATGTCATTGATTGGTTTCCCAAAAAATTGGCCTCTTGGAAGAACTATATATCCTTAGGTCGAAGAATCATGTTAATCAAATCCATTCTCACAAATTTTACAATCTACTACCTGTTGATTTTCGATATCCTAGTTCTAAATTTCTAATAGAAAAAAAAAAAAACTACAGAAGATTATGACTCATGAGAAATTTTCTTGTTGGAAACAAGGGAATCTAAAAAGCCCACTTAACAATTAGAAGATGATGTCTTTGAGTAAGGAGGGTAACTTACACAAGGATAGACTGGTACATAGAACTCCTCAATGTTGGAAAAATGGTTATGCAGATTTCTTCTTAAACAAGATAAACTATTGCATATGGTCATAGAAAGCATACACAAATTAAGGGAGGCGGATGGGCTACCGCCAGTTGTGTAGACACATGAATGAAAAAAAAAAAAGAAAATAGAGGCTAATGGATATGACTAAAATACATGCTTAAATGCTAGAGTTTAAATACTACTGCTTCTTTGGCTTCTTTATTGAAAGTTATCCCTTCTCTTATGGGAACTTTCCTGTCAATAGGATTAGAAACCTAAAGCTCACCATACAACAAGTCGAGCAAATGTCAAACCTTAGAGTAAATTTTGAGAAAAGTTGTATAATTGGAGTCAATATGGGCGAGGGGGAGGTTTGTGAATGTGCATACATTCTGGGGTGTGTAGTTTCCAATTGGCCCTTAAACTACCTTGGTTTACCATTGGGAGATAATCCTCAGAAAGGTGAATTTTGGGCCCCTGTTGTGGAAAGGTTCGAAAAAAGACTTGCCAGCTGGAAGAAAAATTATTTATCTCGGTGGGGGGATCACTTTGATAAGGTCTACTCTTGTCAACTTTCCTGTCTATTTCCTTTCAGTTTTTAAGATTCCAGCTAAGTAGGCTAGAAAAACTAATGAGAGACTTTCTTTGGGAGCCGGGAGCGGAGAAGAAGGGCCATAGGGTCAGATGGGATGTGGTATGTAGATGCAAGAAGGATGGGGGTTTGGGAATTGGGAACATAAGGGTTAGGAACATAACATTGTTGGGGAAATGGTTGTGGAGATTCTCATTGGAGAAAGAAAGACTATAGGTTAAGATAGTGGAAAGCATACATGGGCTGGCAGGCAATGGATGGGACTTTGGGACCTTAGCAAGGACTACAAGAGCTTCTCCTTGGAAAGCTATTCAAGCCATCTTGCCCTTGTTCTATCCTTGGGTCAAGTATGAATTACACTCAGGTAACCTCATTAAATTCTGGGAACATGTATGGGTTGGGAACTCCTCTTTGAAAGATCAATTTCCAAGCCTCTTTGCTATCTCTACCCTTAAAAATGAACCAATTACCTCCTTTCTTGTTCCTTCTAATTCTCCTTCTGGGTTCGGTTGGAATTTGAACTTGAGAAGAGATGTCAAGGACATAGAGTTAGCCTGCATTTCAGCCTTATTATCCATTCTGGAAGGGATCTTCATTGAGCCATCGAAGTCAGATAGTAGAATATGGACACTCACTCTCTCGGGCTCCTATTCCTGTGCCTCTTTCTTCAAGGCCCTTCCATCCCCTTCTCCTGTTGGAATGTCTTTTCCTGTTAAGGAAGTATGGTGTCAACCTATTCCTCCAAAGGTTGGGTGCTTCAGTTGGGAAACCTTTCAGGAAAGAATTAATACAGGGGATCTACTTCAAAGAAAAAGACCCAATAGTTGCTTGTCTCCTCACTGGTGTGTTCTTTGTAAATCTGATGGTGAGTCTAGATATCACTTATTAATTTCTTGCCAGTTTGTTAAAGTCGTTTGGGAATGGTTTACTTCTCTGTTTGGTTGCAGGTGGACTCCCCCTTTGGATGTACAAAGCTTATTTACTTCCATGCCTAACGAGTTAACCAAAAGGGCCAAGATCCTGTGGAGATGTGGTAGGGCTGCAGTGTGTTGGACTGTTTGGGAGGAGAGAAATTTAAAAGTATTTTCTGATGAGGAGAGAAGCCTGGAAGTAATTCTGGAAACTATCTACATTAGGGTAATTCACTGGTTTAAAACTTTGGAGCTGTTTGCAGTATTCTCAGTTGATGAGATGGCCAGAAAGTGGAAGGAGATTGTGGAGTTAGGCTCAATCAGGAAGACCTCAAATTCCCGCTGGACATCTCCACCTCAGGGATTTACCAAACTGAATTTTGATGGCTGCAGCATGGGTAATCCAACGAAAGCAATTAGGAAGAACCAATTTCACCAATAATAAGGGCTAATTGTTAGGATTTGGGAGGTGTACCACATATCAGGTTCCAACATGTGTTCCTTGTACAGGCCTACTACAGGGCAGTTTTGAGACTACTTAAAACTTGCTAAACTCCCATCCTGTTGTTTGTGGCATGGTTTTGAAAACCAGACCGCATCAAACGATTGGACCGGTTGACCTGGGAACCGATCATGGCTCCAAGTCCAGTTTTGGATCCCAAAAAACCACCTGACTGGGCTTCAAACAGGATGGTCAGGCTGTTTGACCCAGGACCCGGTGGTCAAAACAGTTCCTATCTGGTCCAATTTTCAAAACCATGGTTTATGGAATTAGTAAATATCTTTTATTTTTTATAGGAAACAGTAACTTCATTAAAGAGCTTTCAAAAAAAGAACCATCAACCCTTAGTATAGGGTGTTGAACCAATACAAGTTGAATTACAAAGCTGCCCCAAAAACATGTTTCTCCCTAACTGCCCCCTGTTTTGTTGAAGTACCTGCTAACCCATTACCTGATCTTTTTGTCCACTTAAAGCAAGCACCCACCTCCCTTGTTCAGCTGTATATTTCCCTTATCAACTGTCTATGTATCCAGGCTCCCAAACAGCCTCATTACATCCAATCGCCAATTTAGAATCCTCTTCTATTTCAATTTGGTGTAGCCCCAACTATTTGGTGTATTTTACCCCTTGAAGCAAAGCCATGACCTCAACTCTCAGAGAATCTCCCACTCCTATTGGGCCCGAATACATAGCAAATTATTCCACCTTTTCCATCTCTGAAGACAGCCCCTATGCCCGAAAGGCCCAGATTGCTTACAGAGCTCCCATCAAAATTCAACTTCACCCTTTATTGTGTTGTTGGAGACCAAAATTCTTGTACTATGACCTTGAAAGAAGAAATACCTGCCACAGCACCCCAATTCCTATAAATATCTTTAGCTGAGATATCTTTAAACAGATCAATCATTTTCAACAGTGAATAACCTTAATAGTTATGCCTACAATTTCCTCCTTGGATCTAGGTCCCCACAAGATGTCCGTCGTAATCTTCTCTAGCTGATTTGTCACTATCACTGGTACTTTGAATGTAGAAAGGAAGCAAACCAGTAAATTGACTAATGTAGACTTGATCAAGGTTATCCTACCCCTAGAGAGATTTAGTTTCTCTTCCAGTTTGCAAGTCTCTAAGTGAATCTTTCAATCACTGGGTACCAGAAGCTGTCTGCATTTGGATTTCCTCCCAGTGGTAGCCCCAAATATTGCAAAGGCCAATCCCGTACCTCACATCCCAAACTGTAGCTAGATTGTCCATCTCTTCCCTCCCTAGGTTTACTCCCACCACACAGCTCTTTTCCTAGTTAACTTTGAGATTGGAAATTTTGTCAAAATGATGCACTAATCTTTTTAAATTCAAGATCTCTTCAGCTTCCCTCTTCACAAAATAGTATATGTCATCTAACAAATTGTAGATGTGTCACCACCACTTTCTGCCAACTCTCCAACCACTGATCAAATTGTTAGCACCTGCCCTTGAGATCAACTCACTCAAAGCATCAACACAAAGATTTAATCTAGGCCATAGAATTACTTCTCACGGCACAAAGGTTTCTACAAAGAGAATAAACTTCCTCATAGGCTCATACTAGAAATAATTCTATGGCCCAGATTATTTGTTTTACTCAATAATCTAATTACATTGAAGTCCCCTCCCAGACACCATGGATCATTCCATAACCCTCTATTTGCTGCTGGTTCTTCCCAGAATCCCTCCATTTCCCTCTAACAGGTTGGCCCATACGCATTGGTCAAAACACCTTCCCACACCCATCTTCTGTTCTCTTTAATTTAGTTGATACTGAATAAACCCCAATTAGTTCCTCAGCACACTCCCATCTGCATTGTTCAATAAAGTAATAACTCCTCCTGAAACTCCCCAGGATTGTGCAAGACCCAACTTAGATCTCCTGCTGAACAAATACTCCACACCCACTTCCTGACCACATCCATCAATTTAGATTCTTGTATTAGGACTACATCTGCCTTTTCCCTCCTAAAGACATCCTTGATCACTCTTCTTTCCCTCGAACTCCCCAAACCCCTTATATTCCAACTTATTATCTTTTATGATCAACACTTAAAAGGCCATCCTTGTTCAACACCACCCCTTGTACCACTTCTTTCTATAGGTGGAAACCCCCAATAGAGGCAGATGATATATTTAAGGCCTCTTTTTCCAAATCTAAGAAAAAAACCCGAGTCTTGAAGGTCGACCTGTTCATGGGCCAGTAGCCTGACGGCCTGGCCGGCTGCAGTCAGGCTTGGACATATTATTAGGCATGTGGGCCCGGGATCAGGGTTTTACAAAAAAGCCCGGCCCAGCCCAGCAACAATTTAAATAATAAAAATATTAATAATATACATGTATTTATACTTTTTTCTAACCCTAGCCATCCTCTCTCTCTCATAAGCTCCGCCCATGGGGATTCTTTCCAACAAGTGTTTCTTTTTGTCTAGTTTCTTGTTAGAATCAAAGCATGCAGTACGGTCAGCAATACCAAATACAAAAAAGAAATTACAATATTGTAAAAAATGTACCATATAAGAATTTTACTTAAGTCATTTAGCTCAAAGGAATTTTCCTTCAATTGTCAATCACTACTCATTTTGGCTTTATGTTTCGATCTTTCTACATCTCACTCGGATAGTGGTGATTATAGCAGTCATTCAATTTCCATTCCATCCAAACCATGGGTTGGTTACTGTTAGTCATCTCCTCCTCTTCCCATTTTTATGCAACAGAGAATATGATCGATAACTCTCTCAGGTCAGGCTTCGGGCTTTTATGAGGGCTGGGCTCAGGCTCAAGATCTAGGCCTGAAGGTCAGGCTGAGCTTGGGCTTGGGCCTGGGCCTGAATATATCATATTGATAAAGTGTAAAAGCCCAGCCCAAGCCCGATCTGGGCGGGCCCGTGAACAGGTCTAATAGAAAGTATAACGAGTGAAGCAGCCCATTGGGTGAAAACTTTTGGACTGTATCAACCACAAACTATGGATGTAGTTTGTGTAATATAGGATGTAATTTGGGTAATCCAAGTGAGTCAGGAATTGGAGGAGTATACACTTGTACAGTAAATGATGACTAGTCTCTATTTATCAAATAGAAAATGATGACTAGTCTCAGTATCAATCGGGATAGGAAACTCCACAAGGATAGAGTTTCTAGCAGTATTATAAGTATTAAGACTGCGGAACTCTCATCTATAGAAGAATAGTGGTGGTAGGAAATTCCAAAATGGAAGTGGGCTAGTTTACAAATGATAATAAAGAACCTTGGCAGTATTTGTACACTGTCCATTAAGTGAAAAGATTGGCAAGAATGTTGGACACAACATTTATATTGGTGCCAAGATCAGATAATGACCTAGCTATGTAGACAAGGAATAAAAGATATAATCTACTTCTGGGAGTGGTTTCCCCTTAATACTGAAGAATATAAATGTAGTGAAATGCAGGCTAGTTGGTTGTAACCAGCCTACTTATGAGGAATGCATGATAATATTGTGCAAGTTTTTTTTGTGTAATTGTAAAACCTTCTTGGAATGACCACTGAGTGTAGAATATGAACACGAATTACCTTATCAGCTGAACCGGTTACAAATAACTCATCCCGTGGTACAAACTTAACACTGGTAACCTATACAAAATAGAAAGCCTTGTTAAACATGCAAATTCCAATTACATATTACATTCCAACAAACAGGACTAGGTCAGTTACAGAGGATAGAACCTTCTTGGAATGACCACTGAGTGTAGACAAGATTTGCCCAGATGCATGATCAAATATGATGGCATTTGTATCAGCCCCTCCTGTCGCAATTATATCCTGTTCACCATGCTACTAGTAAGACATTTAAAAACATAAACTAACAACTCTAGTCAATGATTTAGACCATGCAGCCAATACATGAGTTTTCACAAGCTCCATAAACTGGAAATGTCTGATCAAATGAAAAGAAAGGTGTGCCACAAAATCATAACCGAGCAGAAGACAATTATTTACTACAGACTATTGAAATGCATCCAAACAACAAACCCACACATGTATTGTGTATGAATGATGCATGCATATGAAAAACTAAAAAAAAAGGTAAACATAAGCCCATAAACATACAAGAAAAAAGCACCATATAGTCATACCTTTGAAGGATGGATATCAGCAGAAAGAATACCCGGTTTGCTAGTTTTGTGAAGGGGATGACTGGATATTTGAGTATACCTCTCCAGAGCATCAATTGGTGCCAAAGTTGGAGGAATCTACAAGGAACCAAAACCAGTGGGAGAGGGAGGGATCAATAACTCCAAATACATCTAAAAACTCCTAATTTGATATATGCATATTCTGCTTATCAACAAGTCAATAAGCAAGCAAAGTCGAACAAATAAAAGGTAAAATAAATAAGAGAATACAAAAACAAATGCCGTGCTCCAGCATTTTATATATAATTGAAATTCAACAACATCAAGTAAGATCATAACAGATTTATATTCAAAACCTGCCGCTTTTTCCGCTGCTGTGATAGCATAGAGTTGCACTCTGTAAGCTCTGTAATGATATCAGACGAAATGCCTGGACGAATTCTCTTTCCACTTGGGCCCAAATCCTCATCCTCAGCAGCTGCAAGACCAAATAAAGGGCATAAAATATGATATTGAATGGACCTAAAAAATTTTGAAACTGTTCTGCTCATATGCAAAGCCAAAAAAAACCTCTTTTCCCATTGCTAAGAGCTGAAGCATTTGCAGCAGCAGCTGATGCAGACATAGGAATCTGTCTTTCAGCCTGAGCCAATAGGGACCTTGCCTCGTCCCTTTCTTTCTTCAATCTTGCTATGACGCGACATGCAGCATCGTGCTGTCAACACATAACAGATTAACTAACAGTATCAAAAAACTAATTAAGCACCTGATATGGAAAATATACTATTTTGGATGCAACTATTGGCAACAGAAAGTAATTCTTAGCACTTGCACAATCAGAAAGTCTGCATACCATCTCATAACTAGGCATCATCCATCATTTCTTAGTCTCTTACCTTAGTATGTCTAATACAAAAGATCATATGCAATATGCTCAATATGATACAAATTTATGAACAAAAGTACCAGCAATTGAAAGTGTCCATGGTAAATAGATCATATAGGATAAAATATATCTAATAAATGAAGTAAACCGAGATTAGAAATAAAAAACTAAGTCATCTCACCAAACATGATATAAGAGGGGAAATTGCATTTTAAATATGAAACTTATCTCATAAAAAGGGTAAAGGAAAAAGAGGGAACGATCACTTTTTTAATGTTTAAGTGTATGTTTGGTTCCATGAGAGTTTCATGAGAGGTGTTTTGATAAACGGTGCCATGCCATCACCAAATCAGCATTTATCCCATCATGCCGATTCATACGCATCGGTATTGATAAAAGGCAGTCTTAATTTATGTGTGTGCCAACCATTGGGGGAAGCTTCATTTTAACGCTTCCCCCAACAGTTAAACGTTTATTCACTGTTCCACTGATGTGGCACCTAATGGTGCCTAGTGGCACCTAATTGTCAATAAACGGTTTATCAAGTACTTTTCTCGGTTTTGAAGACAAATCAAGTACAAACGTTTATTTAATAAATGGAAGCTATACCAAACACATACTAAACCACCATATTGACCTGACAGAAACCCATCACACGCATAGAAGGCAGGCAATAATTTTATCGATGTATCTGAGTACAAGGACCTAAACAGGAAACACTTTTCTGATGAATACAAATTTTATTTAATAAAAAACACATCTACGGATCTTTATTCAAGAGAAAAATAAATAACAATAAGCTCCTAAACATTCCTGAAGTAATTAAAGTTGAAACCCCTGAAATCCTGCAAAATAAATAGCTAAAAAAAATGATACCCTCTCATTTACAAAATATTTATACCACATCTATCCAAGTGAAGTAACTAACTGTTCAATATGCTCCCATCTGTAGTTCAATCGCATAGTGGACCATAAGAAGAGGCTAAAAGCATAATACAGCCTGACAAAGTTTGGAATCTTAAAATGATTAAACTCCATTTTGGTCAAGAAGACCAATTCAAGAGAAAGTTTAGTAACCAAACATTGATTAAGATCCTTAAATTGTGGGAAGAAAGCAAACCAAGAGACTTAACAACAGCATCAATTTCTTTATTTCTTGATTTTTTTGGGGGGTGAGGGGCGGAAAGCATGGATTTGGTACATTTGTTTGCAGTGATTTTAAGAACCCAGCATTGTTAATACATATCAAGGAATATAACAAAGCATGGTCTTAACTAAATTATATGGAACATGCTAATGCAAAATTGCACAGATGAGACAGACAAACCCAGTGAATAAAAACAGTACACATGATGGCACAAACATGTTAAATGGGAAAATAGAAAACAACATCTCCTACATAAACATTATCAGGGTACTGCAATATCATAATGCTATTAGTACCAAGCATCATCATATGTTTCAGGTAACTTTACTACCAACATTACTACGTAATTAAGTTGAAAATCTAGAAATAACCAGAAATCATTCTTTTGATTTCTTTAGAAAGGGAGGTTCTAAGGAAATTTCTAAAATTCCTGGGTTTTTTTGGTGTTTGTGAGAATGTACATCTGGTATATCTACAAGAAAGATCATGAAAAGAGAAATGTTGGAAACCAAAAACGGACCCAGCTCCACATCTAAAAATCCTGGAAGTATCATCAGAATTTCAAAGTTGAAGTGACTTAATGGATATCTCCACTAGTTCAAGTACTGGTGATGAATCTTTAGGGCTGGGTTGGGTGCATTACAGATAAGGCGTATAAAATACAAGTCAAGCATAACCAAATATTTGAGTTCTTAACATGTTTGAACTTGAGTTCAACTTCAAGTTGATCAGGGTACAAACCCCAAGCAACGTCAAAGGTAGATCAAGTTCCTCACCTAAGAGCTATTTAAAAAAAAAAAATCAGTAATATAATACAATATTTTAATTGACTTTCAAAAAAACTATTTGAAAATTCTTGAAGTGCTATCAGTTTTAAAAATAAATCTACCAAAGAAGTGTGATGATTGGTGTTGAGGAGATCTCACAAGACTTCATAGAATAGTATCTGCCATCAAAAGCAAGATAGGCAATTTTCCATTACACATTTCATTCTTCCAGTAGAAGCAAGAGCATCATCATCATCTACATGGCAATCAAGGAAATAAAAGAGATAATGAAGGACTTGAGTTGAGAGTAACTGTTACATAGGTACCATGATCTGCCAATGGCAATGAAAGGCATAATTGTCAAGGCAACGCCTAGGCGACAAGGTGCCCTTGGAGGCTTGCTCACCTAATCGCCAAGCAGTTTTGTACATTATGTTATAAAATACATTTACATTCTTAATTTTTTGCGATTATAATTATAAAATAGACATTATTAAAATAAATGTTCATTTTGCATGTTTATATACTAATTTCCTTTTATTATTTTCTTATTTGTTAAGGTTTAACCAACACAAATATTGCTAAATGATGTATAACCCTCAAGGAATTCAAAATCCTCCTCCTTCTTCTTTTCCTATATCAACATAGGGGTTCAGCCCCCATATTTTTGCATTTTCTTTTCTTTCTTCTTTTTCTTATGAATATGTTGATTTTTTATACTCTAACCAAGGCTCAAAGTATCGACGTATCGGCCTGTATCAATACTCTTTTTTGCCGACCAGAAACACGCATTGTAGGGGCATATCAAGAAGGCTCCGACACGATACGTATCCGATACGGGCCGATACGTATCAATACTTTGAACCTTGACTCTAACAGCAAGCTTATACGTTTCTTATTAAACTTATGGACAATTATTAAGGAAATATGGTTATGGAACCTAGGGAACTACCCTAAGATATATGTTTTTTACTTAAAAAAAAAAATACATCGCTTGGGCACTGTTGTAAGGCTTATTTAATAGCTGTTGTTACAGTTACAGTTACTTGTTCTTTCCTTTTTCTTATTATTTTATTTCTAGGATATGACGCCAGGGGCATACTTGTAATTTCACTCTTTTATGAAGTTAATATAAATAGAAAACTGGCGGCTGCCAGTAGACACTTTTTTTCCCTCTCAACCGTACCTCTCTCTTCTTCTCTCTCTCTTTCTCTCTCTCTCTCCCAATCCCCACAAATCACAACATGGTATCAGAGCAGGTTCTCTGGGTTGAAAAAAATCTATGATCCCTCCTGTCCTGTTCTTAAAAGTGTTTGAACGTGCAGTTTCTGCAGAAACCCTAGCAGGTTTCTGGTGGCTGGTTCTGCAGAAACCCTAGCAGTTTCTGGCGACTGGTTCTGCAGAAACCCTAGCAGTTTCTGGCAGCAGATTTGTGATTCCTTCTTCCTGGCTGTAACAGCAGGAAAACCCTAGTCGGAGAAGGGTGATGCTGGTGCAAACTCCTCTGTTCGATGCTGTGAAGTCAAGTTCAGATTAACACCTTCGTACAAGTGCTGAACAGGTGTGTTTTTTGCTTCAGTGTGTCTCAGCCTTATTTGGCCAATGGTGCGTAGGGTTCATGCCTTGATTATATAGCTGTTCGTTTGGATATTGGATGGTTAGAGTGTGTGAACTAAAGTCAGACTGATTGTAATGTCTATATTGGTTGTGCTGAACCGATTACCGGACTGGTTTATTGTCCTGTTTGGACGTTGTGTTGACTGAACCACTTGTTCTCAGCAGTATTCCCTGTGTTCTCAGCAATATTTAGTGTTCTTTTGCTCACTTTCTAGGAGTAAAACCTGAGTTATTCACATTCTAATTGTGGCGGCTGTGTTGTTGGGTGATATTTGGACTGTTTTTAGTAGTATTCAATGGCAAGTCATGAATTAACCTCATCAGGGGCTACACCAACCCGCAGCACAGTGGGGTTGGGAGGTGAAAACATGATTTTTTCCATGCCAATTACCCCTTTAAACGGGCTAAACTACCTAGAGTGGGCTAAGAGAGTAAAACTCTATGTAACGGCAAGGGGTAAAGCTGGTTACATCAATGGAAGGGTGAAGGAACCCAAGGGTGAGACGGCTGAACATGATAGATGGGACCAAGAAAACAGTATGGTGATGTTTTGGCTCCTTGCAGCCATGGAACCTGATGTAAAAAAGAATTTCATGTGGGCAGACACCGCCAGTGAGATCTGGGAACAGGCCAAAACTACCTATTCTGAGCAAAGGCATTACGCCAAGGTTTACCAGTTGCAAGCTGAATCCTCAACATGTAAACAGGGAAACAGTAGCTTGTCCTCGTACTATTCAGCCCTTACCTCCATATGGAAGGAGTTGGACCATTATCAGGCCATAGAGTGGAAGCACGATGATGATGCTAAGGCCCACAGAAAGTTGGTCTCAGCAACGGGTGTTTGCTTTTTTGTTGGGACTGAACCATGCATATGAACCGTTGAGGGTGCAGATCCTAGGAAGCAAAGAGTTGCCTACGGTTCACGAGGTATACTCCCTTGCCAAATCTGAAGAAAGCAAGTGGAATGTGATGGTTACAGTTGAGGGGGAGCAACAAGTTGCCTTGGCTGGAATGAATAATAGCTCAACAGGAAAGAAAAGTGACACTAAGAAGGCGGATGATAAAGATAAGCTATTCTGTACCCACTGTAGGCATTCTCGACATACTCGTGACACTTGTTGGGACATCCACATGAAACCCAAGTGGGCAGCAAAGAATCAGGAACAGGGTAAAGGTCATTTGAAGAAAATGAGCACAGCACATGTGGCAACCCAAGACACTCAAACTGCCGGTAGCACCCAGGACCACCCTAATAAGTCTGACCCCAAAAAGGATATATAATGAATTCATTCAGAGAGCACCTGGAATCTTATGGTAGGGCCTTGCAGCAAATGGACAGCTCAGTCACTGGTACTCCCTTCTACTTCATTTGCATCTACTTCAGGTAATATGGCTTCTGCATTCCATGTCACTCCTACAAATTCCCCTTGGATCATTGACTCAGGGGCTTCCAACCACATGACCGGTAAGCCTAACTTATTCCAGTCTTATAGCCTTTTGTCAAGGGATAGAGTGAGACTTGCAGATGGTTCTTTTTCTTCCATTGCAGGTCAAGGATCCATAGCCCTTCCCCATGGCCTTAACCTGAATTGTGTATTGCATGTCCCTCAGCTTCCCATAAACTTGCTTTCAATTAGTAGCATTACAAGCTCCTTGAATTGTAGTGTGACATTTTTTGTTGACTCATGTGTTTTTCAGGATCTAACTTCTGGGAGGACGATTGGTAGAGGAAGCCTAGTGGATGGTCTCTACATTCTTGACAACAAAGCTGGTCTCTCGGTTTCATCCTCAGAGTCGCATAGTCAGTCAAATAAGAGTCAAATCTTCTTGTGGTATAGTCGTTTAGGTCATGTTTCTTTCGACATAATAAAATGTTTGTTTCCAGTTTTGTTTAAGTCATGTTCAGTGTCAGAGTTCAAGTGTCAAACGTGTCAGTTGAGCAAACAATGTAGAACAACTTTTCACTTAAGCAATAAAAGATCAAAAGTTCCTTTACATGTTGTGTAATCTGATGTATGGGGGCCTACCAATGTAATCTCTGAGGGCGGATATAAGTACTTTATCACATTGATCGATGATTACTCTCGCTATACATGGGTGATTCCTATGCGTAGCAGAGACGAGGTTCCGAAGATAATGAAAGACTTCCAAAGGATAGTGTTTACACAGTTCCATGTTGAAATACAGATCTTCCAATCTGATAATGCGAAGGAGTACTTTCATGGGGAGCTCAATGAGTTCTTCGCCTCCCACGGATCTATTCATAGGAACTCATGCGCCAGAACACCACAACAAAATGGTGTTGTAGAAAGGAAAAACAGACATCTTCTTGAGGTAGCTCGTGGGATGATGTTACACATGAATGTCCCAAGGAGGTTTTTGGTGGATGCTATACTTGCAGCTGCGTATGTCATCAACCGCATGCCCTCCAGAGTACTGAACTACATGGCCCCCCATCAGTTGTTATACCCTCAGTCTCCTTTATTTTCCATCCCCATGAGAGTCTTTGGTTGTCAGGCCTTTGTCCATGATCTGTCTCCATCCCGAGGTAAGTTAGACCCTCGATCCATTCCTTGTGTTTTTCTGGGGTACCCCTCCTCTCAAAAAGGGTATCGGTGCTTTGACCCAGTTAGTCGTAAAGTCTTTGTGTCTATGGACGTGTCCTTTGAGTCCGAGCCATTCTTCCCTCCTCCTCAGGGGGAGAGTCGTAGTGTGGAAGAAGAGAATCAAGTTCAGGTATCTCTTCCTTCTATTCCGGACCTTACTCCCTTTCGTGTCTTCCAACGTACTCGTCGGAGAGATCAGCACTGTGATAGAAATGTGGAACAGCCAAACACTGAGCAATTGACATCATCAGACTCCCAGAAGGTAAGCCCAACCCCTAACCCTACTCCCACTGTGGACGACCTAGACATCCCTATTACTCAACGAAAGGGAGTCAGGTCTTGCACTACCAAACACCCCATTACCCACTTTGTTTCCTATGACCACATCTCTCCCTCATACCGACCTTCCTATCGACAGTTGACTGCATCTCTATTCCCAAGAATGCTGCAGAAGCCTTAAAATACCCTGAATGGATAGATGCCATGAAGGAGGAGATTGATGCCCTCCACAAAAATCTGACTTGGGAATTGGTGGATCCTCTAGAGGGAAAAGAACCCGTGGGGTGCAGATGGGTGTTCACAGTTAAACACAAGGCAGATGGAACAGTTGAAAGGTACAAAGCAAGACTAGTAGCCAAAGGGTACACATAGGTATATGGAGTTGACTATGATGAGACTTTTGCTCCGGTGGCTAAGATGAACTCAATTAGGGTTCTCCTATCCTTAGCTGCTAACTTTGACTAGGAATTGCGTCAACTGGACATAAAGAATGCCTTCCTGAATGGTGACTTGGAAGAAGAGGTATACATGGCTCAACCTCCTGGATTCTCTGCCAAGGGAAGTGAAAACAAGGTGTGCAAGCTACGGAAGTCTCTCTACGGCTTAAAACAGTCTCCAAGAGCTTGGTTGAATAAGTTTCACATGGCAGTACAAGAGATGAGGTTCCAACAGTGCCAGTCTGACCATACACTGTTTGTGAAGAGATGTCAGGAGCAGGTTGCCGTATTGATAGTGTATGTAGACGATATCATCATTACAGGGAGCTGGAATTCAGAGATACAGAAATTGAAACAATTCCTTGCATCCAAATTTAAAGTGAAAGAACTAGGACTCCTAAAGTATTTCCTTGGGATCGAAGTTGCTCGTTCAAAAGGGGGTATCTTTGTCACTCAAAGGAAATACACCCTTGATTTATTATGGGATACAGGTAAATTAGGTGCAAGGTCGGCAGATACTCCTATGGATGCGGACCACAAGCTAGGTGACTGTATTGGTGAACCTCTGAAAGATATAAAGCAGTTCCAAAGGTTAGTGGGAAAGCTGATCTATCTATCCATGACCCGTCCAGATATTGCCTATTCAGTTGGAGTTCTGAGCCAGTTTATGCACTCTCCTAAGAAGCCACACATGGAGACAGCAGAGAGAGTCCTTAGATACCTGAAGAAACATCCAGGAACAAGCCTACTATTCAGTAAACACAATCACCTAAAGGTGGAAGTCTTTACAGATGTTGATTGGGCAGGAGTAGTGGATGATAGAAAGTCCACTAGTGGGTATTGCACATTTGTGGGAGGAAATCTGGTGACCTGGAAGAGCAAGAAGCAAAGTGTGGTAGCAAGATCAAGTGCAGAAGCTGAATATAGAGCTATGGCACATGGGGTGGTAGAAGTCCTTTGGCTAAAGAACCTCCTAAGTGAGCTTGGAGTTGTTGTTCATAATCCTATGTCTCTTTACTATGACAACAAGGCTGCAATAAACATCGCCAACAATCCAGTCCTACATGAGAGGACCAAGCATATTGAGGTGGACAAACACTTCATAAGGGAGAAACTGGAAAAAAGGGAAATTTGCATCCCTTATGTCAACTCCAAGGAACAACTTGCTGATGTCCTTACAAAGGGGCTTCCGCGCTCGCAGCACAATGAGTTATGTGACAAGCTGGGCATGATAGACATCTTCAGCCCAACTTGAGGGGGAGTGTTGTAAGGCTTATTTAATAGTTGTTGTTACAGTTACAATTACTTGTTCTTTCCTTTTTCTTATTATTTTATTTCTAGGATATGCCGCCAGGGGCATACTTGTAATTTCATACTCTTTTATGAAGTTAATATAAATAGAAAACTGGCGGCTGCCAATAGACATTTTTTCCCTCTCAACCGTACCTCTCTATCTCTTTCTCTCTCTCTCCCAATCCCCACAAATCACCACAAGCACCTGCCTAGGCGATTAGTCAACAAGGCACCACCCCCTGTCACCTAGCCTCACCTTCTCACCTTGAAAGCTATGATGAAAGGTATTACATACAAAGCCAGTAATGGGGAAAAGTGAAATTTTAGCAGAACTGTTCGTGTCACAGTAGGCTCTTATTTGAGTTATGCTTACACATTTAAAGTGAAAGGGCATTCAATAAAGAGGTAATTTACATTATCCCTACACTTAGAACAGATGAAGCCAACATCAGGAGACAAACACCAGTTCGTTCTAATTTGCTGAAATAATACATTGCCACCTATTTGATAATTTCCAAATAGGCTTCCAAACAATAGACTTCTTGGGAGACATAGGTCCAACCCACAGTTGTTACTGGAAAAGGACCATGAAGGGGTCTCTCATTAGGTCTCCAAATTTTTTGTCATCACTATGACAATAAAGGACAGGGGACTGGGTTGAAGATGCACACCCCATAATCCAATTTATCTATAATGACCCAAAGTATATCTAGTCTAGAATCTACTTAAGGAAAGAGCACTCCATGTAACCATAGGCTTTCCTTTTTTAGTTTTTTTTTTTTGAGAGAGAGAGAGGTACAGATACATGTATACCTCACAAACAGTGAGGCACTACACAATAGACAAAACCTAGATAGCATGGCAAAACATGTGCTGCTGCTTTAAAACAAGGCCAAATAAACATGGGCTCGATGTCAAAAAAAAGCATGATGGGATACGAATTGTTCCTAGACAGCCAGGAGTGTATAGATTCGATTCAACCATTTTTCTTGGGGTTTGAATGTCATCCATTACTTCATTTTCCATCAAAATACTATGCAAAAATTGGGACCTCAAAAGGGGAGAGAGAGAGAGAGAGAGAGAGAGAGAATTAGAGTCTAACACTACATTGCGCCTATTGGAAATAACTTTTCATCTTCTCTTGTAGAGGCTAGTTACCAGGCCAATTGGCCTAAGAACTACTTGAGAAATTTCCAGTGGGCCTCTTCTGAATGAACAAGACAAAGTCGCATTCTTTCTTTACCTAGTTGACCCTTGCTAAGAACTGTAGTTGGTTCTTAGGTTGGAATAAGTTTATTAGGCTGTTGATGGTGACTACTTAACACCTTTTTGTTGTACTAACCTTTTTCTCTTAATGAAAACTTTTCTTTTTACCATCAAACAACAACTCAAATCCATGAACAACTTCATGAGAACCTCCTTAATTACTTCTCAACACTCCTGATAAAAAGCCATAATAACTATCTGATTCAGGTTCAACTCATGTCAAAAATTGCCTTCTTAACCCCCCCCCCTTTTCATAGGAAACGGTAACTTTCATTAGATAAAACCATAAGAAACAACTGTCACCTTCCAAAGTAAAAGGTGACCCCTGAATAACAAAAAAACTTACAACACTATACAAAACAAAAACTCCCGATTCACCCCCTGTTTTGCTAGTTCGTCAGCTAAAGCATTTGTTGACCTCCTAGACCAATACACTTTTGCATCCAGCTCCCTTGTGAGGCTCAATAATTCCCTTACCTGTTGTCTAAGGGACAACGTTCCCAAACTGTTTGATTGCAGCCAACCTACTACTGATTTTGAATCCCCCTCCACTTCCAACTGTTGGAAACCCAATTTGTGGCCCATCTGAGCCCTTGGAGGAGCGCCAAAACTTCAGCTCTAAGCAAGTCCCCCACACCTATTGGACCAGAATACAGAGCTAGGATTTTTCCTTCCACATCTCTAAACACACCCCCTATTCCAGAAGTTCCGGGGTTCCCAATAGAGCTGCCATCAAAGTTCAGTTTGACATGACACTGCAAAGGAGGGGTCCAAACTACTTGTATGGTAGGTGATGAAGTAGAAGATCTTGCTAAAATATTCCAGCTTCTAATCAAATCATCTGTAGAGACATCCTTGAACAAATCAAGAGTTTTCAGTCAATGAACTGCCTTGATGGTGATCCCTTCAATAACTTCAAGAGCTGATTTTTCTTTCCCTTGGAAAATCCTATTGTTTCTCTCTTCCCATACTGCCCACAAGATTGCCCTCATTGTTCTCCACATCACTCTTCCTTTCTTCTTTGGTTGTCAGAAAAGGTTAGCGTCAAATAAATCCGCTACACTTGTGGGAGGATCCCACCTACAACCAAAGAGAGAGGAGAACCAATCCCAAATTAGAGTGCTAAAAGGACAAGAAATTAATAGGTGATTCACTGTCTCACCATTCCTCAAACAAAAGCTACAGACATGAGGTGACAAGCACCAATTTGGTCTCTTTCTTTGAAGCACCTCCAAGGTATTATTTTTTGGAGAATCATTTCCCAACAAAAAGCCCTTACTTTTGGGGGGACTGGAGCGCTCCAAACTTCTTTAACAGGAAAAGAGGAACCCGAGTTAGAAGGAAGGACCAAAGCATTGAAAAATGAAGAACAAGAAAAACTACCTATAGAAGTTTCTGCCCAAACTCTACTGTCCGGAGAAAAGTGGTCTAGAAAAACTGAACTTATAAGAGAAAAAATATCAATTGCTGACTCCACTTCTGAGTCCCTCAAACCTCTCCTTAGTCCCAGATCCCAAGAATCCCCAGAAGTACAAAAAGAAGAGGTAAATTAGATTTTTTTAAAGAAAGGGAATAAAGGTTCAGAATCTATCCTTAAGAGGATATTCCCCAATCCACAAGTCCTCCCAAAAAAGAAATTTATGACCCACACAAGCATCATACCTGATGAAAGAATAGAAGAAAGACAAGATACCAACAATATCTTTCCACGGGGAAAAACGTGAAGCCCTTGGGTCGAGTCCAGTGTCCCATCCATTTGCTGCCATTCCATGAATACTTCTTATCACCTTATGCCATAGACTCTCTTGCTCCTTAGGAAACCACCATAACCATTTGCCTAACAAAGCTGCATTTCTTATTCTAATATTTCCAATCCCTAAACCCCCTTTGTCTTTCTTTCTAGACACCACTTCCCATTTTACCGGTTACCCTACGATCCTTTTTGGTATCTCCAGGCTCCCATAGACTCTCTTGCTCCTTAGGAAACCACCATAACCATTTGCCTAACAAAGCTGCATTTCTTATTCTAATATTTCCAATCCCTAAACCCCCTTTGTCTTTCTTTCTAGACACCACTTCCCATTTTACCGGTTACCCTACGATCCTTTTTGGTATCTCCAGGCTCCCACAGAAAATCTCTCATTATTTTTTCAATCTGGTTTGCAATCTTAACAGGCAATTTGAAGGTAGACAAAAAGTACACTGGCAAATTTGCTAGAGTTGATTTAATTAGAGTGATTCTACCCCCTAAAGAAATGTAGTTCCTTTTTCCAACCCGCTAGTCTTTTTGAGAATCTTTCCAAGACTAGGTACCAAAAGCTAACAAACCTCAGATTTCCTCCCAAAGGTAAGCCTAAATACTTAAGGGGCCATTCACTTGCCTCACAACCTAGATATCTAGCCAACGATGCCACCTGACCTTCTTGCCTAT
The DNA here is from genome assembly GCF_056320005.1 of Nelumbo lutea. NCBI lineage: Eukaryota > Viridiplantae > Streptophyta > Magnoliopsida > Proteales > Nelumbonaceae > Nelumbo > Nelumbo lutea. The sequence continues at coordinate 55,428,064 of NC_142690.1, forward strand.
TAATTACAACTACACAGCTTTTCTTCCAATTTACTCTCAAGTTGGAGACCTTTTCAAAATTCTCTGCCAAGACCTTTAGATTTTCCAACTCCTCCGGATCTCCTTCACAAAAGAGAATCAAGTCATCGGCAAATTGAAGGTGGGTTACAACTATTTCCTCCCTCCCTACACTCCACCCTCTAATCAAATTTCTAGCACCGGCTCTAGTAATCTGGACACTCAACACATCAACTATCAGGGTGAAAAGGAAAGGAGAAAGAGGGTCCCCTTGTCTTAATCCTCTCTTTGCGGGGAAGAAATCCTTGGCTACCCCATTTACTAGAATGGAGTAGTGACATGAAGAGATACAGCCCTTAACCCACATGCACCACCTTTCTCCAAATCCTCTAATGCTCAATACTTCCAATAAAAAGTCCCAATCCACCAAATCATAGACCTTCTCCAAATCCAATTTGCAAATCAAACCCTTTTCTCCTTGCCTTTTTCTGCAATCCACACATTCATTGGCAAAAGGTCTTTCTAGCCATCACCTAAGCTCTAGTTTAAAAGAATGCTATAAAATGCAAGACTGGAAATGCTTAATCTCCTCTTAAATCTTAATCACCCTTCTGTCTTGCATTAGTCCCAAGATAAGGTTTTTTCTCTTCCTTCCACTGGGCATATTGTGTAAGAATTTTGTATTCATCACTAGGGATGTACAATCAGTCGGTTCGGTTCAGTTCAGTTCAAACCAAGGGCCTAATCGACTATTAAGTTTTACCATTTCCTCCAACCAAACCGAACCAAATTATATTTTAAAACCAAACTGACCCTAACCGAGTTCGGTTCGGTTGGACCCTGGTTCCACATAAATGACAAGCATTTAATAATTGTTATTAATGAAAAGTTATAATGGCCCCAAAACCCCATGGTTTTAATTAATTAACTATTAACTACTATTAATTAAAAGTTAAAATGACCCCAAAGCCCAATGGTTTTAATTAATCAGCTATTATTAATTAAAATCCAAAATAGTCTCAAAGATGCCAATGGGGAATTGGTGAATTCGCCGTTTTCAAAGATAATGAATGATTAATGAACAATTAATGACTAATAAACAATTAATAATGAGTCTAGGTTTTAACTAACTACTATTAATTGTTCATTGGGAAATATATTAATTAATTAGCATAAAGTATTAAATAAAACATTAATGTTAAATATACTTAACTAAATAACAGCATAATTCAGTTTTCAGTTCGGTTCGGTTCGGTTGAAAATATCAGTCAAACCAAACCGAAACAGAAAACCAATTTTTTAAAAAATAAAAACCGAACCAAACCGATAGCCGAATTAGCTTATTCGGTTTGGTTCGGTTCAATTTTCAGTTTATCAATCGAATTTGAACACCCCTATTCATCACCCTCTCTACGTCACTAACATGTCAATTACAATTCCTAAATTAGGTCTTCTCCCTCTTCCAACTCCATTTTATCTACTAAACCAATTTGGTTAAATAGTTCCACCTTTTCCCCTGATGACACAGAAGTCTCTTCATTTCAAACTTTCAGATCATTTTTATGTCTCCAATTTTTACATGAATTTGTAACATTCCTATCCCCCAATCACATTATCCTTCAACCAAGCAGCCATCACCTTAAAGGAGGAAGAAGGATGTAAAATCCACATGTTATCAAATCTAAAAGGTGTGGACCCTAATCCAAATTCTCCAACTGTCCACAAAATTGGAGAATAAAAGCTCTCATTAAGAATGGCATCTCTGTCGCATCTGATCAAAAAATGGTATCACTGTCCTATCTAGTGTCAAAGAAGTATTGTGATTCTTAAATGATATACCAGGTCCTTGGCAATACACATGTCTCATACAAGAAGCAAGGTGATTAGTTAGACAGATGGATGTAAGGCATGCATGCAAAAATCAGCTAATAATATAGCTGATACCTAGGCCAAACAAGTCAGTCGTACTAGGGGAATGTGTCGTAGTAACACGAATACATAGAAGAAAGCACTGATAGGTTGCAAGGCCATGGCACCATCTTTATTTATTACAATCTGTTATACGTAATTACTAAAATTCTGACTTATCACCAATTAAAAAATAAGTAGAAAGAGGCGATGCCTGAGGACATAGAAGCTCTCATTAAGAATGGTACATGAGATCTGGTTGATCTCTAGATCTCCCTATTGGTAAGAGACCTAATAGGCTGTACATGGGCCTTTCCTATTAAATAGAAGGTTAACAGCTTTGTGGATGGATTTAAAGCTTGTTCAGTGGCTAAAGGATTAATTTGAACAAATGAAATTGTTTATGAGGAGACATTTTCTTTAATTACAAAAATTAACACTGAGGATGGTCTTCCAATTCAAAAATTTCTTCAAACCCTCACTTGACTAGGCTATCAGCTATGGAGAAAAGAAGGAAAAATGACAAGGATTCAAACCCTAGTCAACCAATAATGACATTCAGCAAGGAACTTAAAATATCAATTTCCTTCACCAATTATCACCTAGCCCAAATAGTTGATCAAATGGAGACTTACCTCAAGGTTCATTTTGTAACCATAATCTATAACCATCACCAATTGTCAGCACAAAACAATGGCAACATGGAACACCTCAATGATATTTAGGATCAGGTTCAGAAACATGACATGTCATCCCAACATTTTAAATAGGACTAACAAGGATGAAGTTGAGGGAGAAGTAACCTAATATTAGAGGAAGGCCTATCAATTTGAACTCGTCTATTGCCAAATAAAACAGCAATCTAAGCAATCTCATGGTAAAAGAATAATATTTTTTTGATAATTATGTTAAAAGAATAATATGAAACATGTCAATGATTTTTACCTGGTATAAAGCATGACTCAACTCTTGCCTTGCCATATGTAGCTGCTGTTCTAAAGCAAAAGTAGACAGCATCAGCCCGTCCCATTCCTGTTAAGCCCAAAAAAATAAATAAATAAACAAATTTAGAATAGAGGAAGAAAAAGAAAAAGAAACATGGGGAAATTGACATATACAGAAAATCTGGGTATGTTAAAATAATGAGACTACACAAGAATGTCAACAATCCAGGCACATATTAATGCATATGTATCACTTAGGAAAATAGTGAAAACTAAGGGTGATCATTTCCAGGCTTGGACCCAAATACTTCAAGCCTGGCCTAACCTGCAGTCCATATTATATATTTTATATAATACATATAAGCATATACATGTTTTATTTTATTTGAAATTGTATTACAAATATTATTATATGACATAAAACATATATTATATATAATATTTTATACTTTATAATCTAAAACAGGATGACTCTTACTTTAGTGTTCAACTGCATCATCCATAGCTTATTTTCCTCAGTTATCCATTGTTAAATAGATGAGGCAAAGTTTTAATTTGCATATTTCATCGATGTGGGGCCATCAGGCTATCAGCCTATTATTTGAAATGAACAAGCAAGTTTAAATAATTGGACGTGCAAGTTTGAAATTCAAGGTCCCACAATGATAACCTAATGAAAATAAAAGATCATTCAACCATTTAACAACAGGCAACTGTACAATGTGATTATTAACCTAAAGGGCAAACATAAACAATCAATCCTTTGATTTCATACCCACATTCACTTGGAATGAAATGGGCATCCCATATTATGGTTTAAAAGTAGGCCAAATGTTCTCCATACAATTCATTTCCTTCTTATCATTAGGTTTTCACTATATCTTGTAACTACTGCAACATTCTCAGGGGCCAACGGTAGTTAAAAAATAAATTAGTCCAAAAACAATACACACATAAGTAGCATCCCACTGTAAACAATAACACTAATTTGAATTACAACATCAAACCCAATTACTTAAAAAATAGCTATTGCAACTACAGAGACAAATTCAGAAGTGTTTTGCAATACATACATTCTGAAACATCCCTAACAAACCAGGGATACTTGCAGCTTGTGAGGACCTTGGCTTTACTATCTGTATTGTAAATCAATGCCAATAAGAGCACCAGTGGTTAATAAAGATAGTAACATAGGCATGAGTCAAAGTGCAACATTTGTTCCAACCCAAGCTCACCCCACTTGTCTTGATTGGCACAATATCATCCATAGTGAGTGGCTCCCCAGTCACTGGGCATTTCCCATAGTCCTAAACAAACGTAGGGGAGAAGATTAAAAATATATATAAAGAATGTTCAATTGAAGCAACCAAAAGCTCCCAAGGACAGAGAATTGCAAAAGAAGCAGAAGAATATGATTTTATCAAAAACAGAATGATGAATGAACGCAAACAACCTGAAATAGAGAACTGCCAAGATGATAAACCTACATACCGCTACATGATGCTCGATCAGTCGTTTCTCAAAGAGTAATCCAGATTTCTTTGAAATTGCAGGCTCTTCTGGCACTACGCCAGAAACTGCAAGCAAATTAGAGAAGGTATCCAAGGTCAAACCACATACACACAAAAGAAAGAAAAAAAATAGTATACAGTATACACACACAAACATGGGGAGAGAGAGAGTTACTTGAACAGAACATTGTAGCCAAAAACTAGGTTTTCTGCAAGCTCCTCTTCCTTGTAGCTCAAGGGAGTAAAAGTTGTGCTAATCCCAAAATCCAAAACCCATCAGGATCCAATTTTCTCCCCAAAACCAATACCACAAAGTCCAAAAACCAAGAGGTGGAATCAGGAAATACTTACGAAGCACTGACAAGTAGAGTCCCTGAACAGAATGCAAGAGGCCTTGGCACTTAGGATGCTCTTGATGTTGTTGCAGCTAAGAACCTTCAAGGTAAAGAAGAGCTCAATAAGGTTAATATAAAACCATAAATTATTACCATTATAGGACACGATGTTATGGGCTTAACAACTGGTAGAAAGTATTTGTGCCATTTTTCTGCTAACTTTCATTTGAAATTTTGAAATATTTCTGATGCATCAGTTTGTCTTCTTAAAACAGAAACCTTATCCACAACTATGTCAATGGCACATTTTTTAGTTGAACTTGGATCCCTCCAATAATCACATAAGATCCAAATAAACTCCATTAGTTGCAGTTACAATTCTATAACTCTGACAGAACCAATTAATATGAATTGCAACATATGCACGAATTTCAGTATAACATAGTCTCATAGGGCCTCATACAAAACTGAGATATAAGAGCTAATGCTAATAATGTGATTGATTGAGGATGTCAAACACAATAAGTTCATGAAACCTGATAAGCTGGTGCATGTTTATTCCTAAATAATCATATACTATCAACAATTTACTCTACATTATCAGAACACCTATTTTCCTACTCTCTGGTGTGGTGATGTAATTCATAAAGCTGATACATTTATAGGTTTTGAAATCCTTTCAACAAAGAACTAAACAAAATCTAATTACACATCATTTTCTTAACTGAAAGGGATCAGTTGGAACTTCAAATCCCCAAACTAGGAATGCATGCATTCCAATTAGTGTTAGAGAAATCTTTGTTTCTATATTTTATTGATGTATTAATTTTATTATATTCGCAATCCAATAGCTCATAGACCATTGTGCGATAATAATCCTGTGTCAAGTGTTTTTTTATAGATAATCATGTCATGTCAAGTGTTACCTGATCTTTTTTTTTCCATTAAGATAAAGAGATAAGGGTCTGAGAAAGACAAAATCGTTGAACTGCACAAATGTTATCAGTGAAGGGGACTCCAAGACACACGCAAACTAGCTGAAGGGCAACCAGGAGGCAACTTGGTTTTACAGGCATATACTCATGAAGATAAGAAGCCTGTTGAGGCAGATAAGCACGAGCATCAGTTGGGCACCATGGGCTGCAAGTTGCTTAGCTGATGGGCTGGGAAGGAAAACATGAAGCAACAAGAGAAAATATGTTCTGGGTTTGGCTAATTGAGGGTTTCTTGTATCTTTAAATCTTGAAGTGGCTAGCCGCTATCCACCTAAATAAATAATTGTACTGCACAAATGTTATCAGTGAAGGGGACTCCAAGACACACGCAAACTAGCTGAAGGGCAACCAGGAGGCAACTTGGTTTTACAGGCATATACTCATGAAGATAAGAAGCCTGTTGAGGCAGATAAGCACGAGCATCAGTTGGGCACCATGGGCTGCAAGTTGCTTAGCTGATGGGCTGGGAAGGAAAACATGAAGCAACAAGAGAAAATATGTTCTGGGTTTGGCTAATTGAGGGTTTCTTGTATCTTTAAATCTTGAAGTGGCTAGCCGCTATCCACCTAAATAAATAATTGTACTCACTTTCAGTATTAATAAAACTTCCGTTTGATGCTATTCAAAAATAAATAAAGAGATAAGGGTCTCTGCAATGAATTTTTCAAGGTCTGAGGGGGCCAAATCATTTGGTGTCCACATTTCTAGAAAAATCTCCAGGATTGGTAGGCGGAGATTTATCTTCTCTTTTGCTGCTTATTCAGTCTCAGAAGCCTTGCTTGGAGATGCAAGACAAAAGAATCTGGCAGTGGGTGCATTGGGCTAGTTCAGAGTTGTGTGGAGTTCCCCTTTTCCTTCCAAAGTCTTATTTATGTCATCAACAGCAACTTGGAGAATATATCTCACCTGGCACACCTTACTCGGGAGGCTAAACATTTCAGAAGCAGGGTGCATGTTATACGTTATGCAATTGTGCTATTGAATCAGTTGATTACATCTTTCCACACTGTCATATGGCAATAGAGATCTGGTGTAGGATTCTTTTGGAGCTCAACCTCAGTTGGTGCTTCCCTAAACCTATGCTGGAAAACATTAACATCCGGACATGTCACAGAATCATAGTTCACTGGTTAACTATAAAGGGCAAGAAGGTATGTTCTCCATCCAGCAGCAGTGTGTTGGAATATGTGGTTAAGAGGGTATTCAAAAAAAAACTCGGTCTAATGACGTGGTGAGGAGGGTGTAAGGCTCCCTTCTTTCATGGTTTAAGGCGAGGAAGGATTTTTGAGGATCTCTTTTGGTGATGCTTTGTCTACACATAAGATTAAAAATTGATGAAGGATTGTAGGTTTTTTGTTTCTTGTATCTGGCATCCTGTTCTTAGTGTACAAATCCTCACTATATAGCTGCCTTTTGATGCACATGTTTTCGGGGTTTTGAGACCCCTATTTATGTTAAGTTAGAGAAATCATACTTTACATCCTGTCAGAAAAAATATAATAATTCTATTAATTCCCCAATTTAAGTTACAAACTTCTATCTAGAAAGGTTCACACATTTATCATTCTCTCTTTGTACTAGTTATGTCTAAAGAAAATTATTTGCAGAAAATAGTTGATACAATTCCTGTTGAAGTTTCGCTATAACCAAGCAAGAGTTAATGTAACTTTGTACATCTAGGGCCCACTTGGGAGGACTGAGCTTAAGATTCAAGTATTCGACTAAGCTGGTTCAGCACCTCATCTGCCTTGATAAGTTGGTTCAGCTAAGCCAGAAGTAGCTGCGCTCCAAAACGGGCATCTTATATTTATTCAGCTACTGCTGTCATGAATCCATTGCCGTCAATTCAGGTACAAGAGCCTACTTCACATTAAAATCTTAAGCTTGTCTTCAATTACATTTCGCCTAATCTATTATGTGATCTTGGAAACAAAGTTGAAAGAAACCACTAAAGTTTGGTTTTCAGTTTTCGATGGCATTTCACTTAGTTTCTGCTCCATCAAATCAAGAATCTAAATAGATGTTTGGCCTGAATTTGTACATTCAATTATTCAAACAAGGATTTGGCGATTTTGCACCGTTTTCTCAAAAAAAAATGAAAAGTAAAAAAAAACGCAGCAATTGTCAAACATATACTGACCATCAAATATAAAATGAGAAAGAAAGAGGGAAAAAAGGAAGCAGAGTATGCAGACAGAGGCATGGTTTCAGAGCAACCCAAACAGCAGCAGCAAGACAAAAAGAATAAAGAACAAGGAGAAAGAAGGAGGTGGAAGAGAAAGAACGAAGAGGATGAAGAGATTATGAACATACCTGTTCGGGAGTTAATCCGGCGAATCGGAGGGGCTCCCTTGCCTGTTCGGCCGTTCTTCCACTCCAGACTCCAGTATGCAGAGTCGATGGCTCGATGCTCAAGTTTCAACTCTCACGAGCCCTAATTTCTTTTGCCGCTTGTTGTTGCACTGAAAGTCCACTTTTGCCCTTCAAAAATGGTAATCTAACGGCTTGATCTCTTTTGGCAGGGGTAGTGGTACGGAAGCATCCAATTTACATCACAGATTCACAGTTCAAACTACGGGTGCAACTTAGGCAGCCTACCCCGAGTCCGAACCGATCCAGCCCGAAATTTTACAAGGGCTGGGCTTCGATTTTAATTCGGGTTCACGACTAACCCGGGTCCGATCCGAGACCTAATCCAAACCGAGTACATCAAATTACGGTATGAATTGGGCTCGGATTGAGAAAATTAGGCTTGACTTCGGTTCGGTTCGGGCTTGGGCCTTCAGCCCAAATTTTAGGATTGCACCTGCTTTGACTATAAACTCGACCCAACTTGCGCCCTAATTCAAAGCAATGTTTTAAAAAATCGACCCCAAAAGAACCACTCTTCTCCATTCGAGTGGTGCATTATTGGTTCAAACGAGTCAATCCTATAAAACTAAAAATAAAAAAAAAATAAATAGCATATATACAAAAAAAATAAAAAATATATATATAAACAATATGATTGGCCCTTGATAAAGATAAAAATAGAAAATCGGGTTGAGAACCTCGATTGAAGCATTGCACCTGCTCACTTTTTTTTTGTTTTTGTTGCTAAGTAAAAAATGACAGAAATCTTGAAAAGGAATAATAAGAATGCTTAACAAAATAAGTAATGAATTGAAAAAATCTAAAATTTATTTCATTTAAATTTTATATGTACGATTGATCATACATTAAATAATAAAATTAAATTAAAAATACAATGGGATTAGAATAAACTAATATAATAAAATTGAAAATATAACATGACTATAAAAAATCATAAATAATATTAAAAATATTATACAATTATTGAAAGTTAAAAAAAAAAAAAGTGGCTTTAATATTTTATTTATTGAATGTTAATTTGCATCATTTGGTGAATCATTAGTTGATGTATCATTCTTTCTGGACCTTATAATTTGTCGTCTACATCTAGCCAATCCTTTAGATATATACACATTTACAATTTTCCATCATCCATAAAAGCTTTTCTTCTCATCCAATGCCTTAATTGGTATTTGCACAAAAACAAATTTTCATTGGAATAGTGGACATGGGAAGGGTTAATAGATCACATGCCATGGCAACAAGCACAAACTAATGTTCCCCATATTGTTTTTTCACCAAGCTAAAAAAAATATCAAAATTATTTAATTGCTCATTTGTTAGAAAAATCTATAGGATTAACTCATAAATAAAAATGAAGTTCAATAAATCAACTTGATGAAGAGGCAATTAATTGTTACTTGCTTTTGTTTATTAATGACCAAACTTTTATTTCAATACCACCACTAGTTTTAGATGGTATGCTTCTAGAAGTTCTACTTCCTCATGTTTTTTATTCATAGAAATTACACATTTCAATTAATAAATTATTAATTTTATTTTTTTAATCCAATACCATCTTTCATATTTTCATGATAAGATTCAAGTAAAACATCTACACCATTTTTCTAATCCTATGGTCTAATATTGTAGCTAGACAATATATAGGATAAACATTTTCTTAATACTTTTTTAAATCTGTTTTCCAATATGTCAACAATATTTTTAAAATTAGTATCAATATTTTACAAAACATTCACTGATTATAAACAATTGATTAACTAATATGCATGATGTTGGATACCTGAAAATAAATTAGTTGAATTATAAAAATGTTGTAAAAATTCTTTTATACAAATTGTATATTCCAATCATCATTAGTTAAAGTCATGGATTTTTTATTGTAAAAAATAGTAAGAATTTTCCTATATAAAATGCAGCTATCTAACATAGAAAATGTGGAATTCTACCTACATCCAACATCTAGTACATTTCTTTTTATATTTTCCCATATTGATAGTATAAATATTTAAATTCATGTTTTCTTGTACCTAAAATTCTAATATACATAAGACAAATTCTAAATTTAGAAATATGTGATGAAACATTGTTTAAAGCCTCCTATATACATAAATTTAAAATATGCCATGTATATCTAATATGAAATAAATTTCCATTTAAAATGTTTTTATTGAGATTTTAAAATATTTATAACATAATCATTATTACTAACATTAATAAAAGTAATAAAAAACTTTAGGGTCCATTTGGTTTGTAGGAATAGGGCTTCAAAATTGGAATCAGTATGGCCAATTCTGATTCTAGGCATTTGGTTAAGCAAAATTGGGAACTAATTTCCATTCTAGGTAGAATGGCAATCCCCCATTTGAGGGAATGGCCATTCTCGTCCCACCCCAGGAATGGGGAAACCATTCTTGCTGGTTGAAATAAGAAAAAAAATGAAAATGACAAAAAGCCCCCCAAACCCTTATATTTAGTTGATTCCAAGTTTCCAATCCTCTCTCCATCATTTCTCATCACACCATCCTTCAGCGATTGGAGTTTGAAGAACTAAACTGAAACTTCAATGAGGTAAGTCCCTGATGATTTCTCTCTCCCCCTTACTCTTCTTCTTATTCCTCTCCTTCTATTTCATACACTTTTTTCATTCCTCCCTTGTTTTCCTATAGCAGTAAACTAGACCACCAAGGAATCATTTTCGAGTGCAAACTCTGACCCATGCAACATCAATGTATGATTTTTTGTAATATCAAGGTATGATTTGATTAGATCTTGTGTAAAAAGCAAGCCCTAACCAAGAAGAGATAGGAAAAAGAAAAATAAGCAAGACCTAACAAAAAAATTGTTATTGGATTATTTCGTTGTGGTTATAAAATTCTAAAATGGTGCTTATTACAGTTTAGCTAGTAGCTTGTAAGCCTTTTATTTGTTTAGTTATTGGATATTTGGATGAAACGGTTTCCTCATCCCATTTGGAAGCTTAACTAGTTAGTCAAATTTTTACAGATTCCTTTAACACATGTTTTATGAAAATGTTTATAAGACCTCAAGTGATTGGGTAAATCAAGCAAGGATTCTGAAGTCTTTGTAGAGAGCATAATATAACATTAGAAGAGATTATGAGAAGTTGTGTCAAATAAAGCAACACTAAAAGACTAGAATAAATAACAAAGCCCTCCTGTACTATGGGGTCAATGATAATGACTCCCCTATACCTTTTTTTTCAACAAAGACCCCCTTAAACTTTGGCCGTTAGACGAAAACCCCCTTCTGTTAGCATTCCATTAGTTAACTTCGAAAAAGATTCTCATCTCACTATTTAAGATTTTCTAAATGTCCAAACTACCATTTTCTGCATTTGACATTCAACAATGAAGAAACTAACATCTCATAGTTTAGTGCTTACTAGACCCACCTCCTCTTCCTTCTATCCTCACCAAAAACCCACCTTTCATTTTCCATGTTAAATACGACAACAAAAGGCTCACAACCTTTCTCCATTGCCAACACAATCCATAGCCCAGCCATGAAGCAACACAAAACACTTCCACTCTGTCCTTTTGGTGGAATGGTGTATTCTGTGAACATAGCTTTTGATCCTTACAAATCACCTCACTTCAAAGTCATAATTTTCAACCCTAAATTGTCTGGTCTTCTTAGCTTTCAGATTGAGCCCTACTCTTTTGAAATCAGGAATTGGAGACTCACTTAAGAACCATTCAATTTAGATGGTAAGGAGTTTACTCATGGGGTCTTTTGGAATGGTGCAATGCAATGGATCTATCAGCCAAATACTTTCCTATGCTTTGATGTTGAGCAAGAGTGTCTGAGAATGATGCCACCATTGCCGTAACTAACTCAAGCTCTGAATAGAATGGGCTATCTATACTTCAAAGAATCGTAGGGTAGTAAAACATCACCTTCAAGCATGGTATCTCTCATCCATTCTTCATCCACTATATCTATTAGAACACCTAGGATTAGTTCCGCCATATTTCCTCTAAGTTACGTTATGATCAGCCATGAGATGTTGCAACCAGGAGATTTAGCCGAGTTCAATTACAAGATGTATATATTCCTATTTGAAGTAGAAACTGATTTGGACAGGGTCCAATGCAAAACCAATCCATGACACTCCTATCTAAAATTGGGTTTTGGCTTTTTGGGAAGGAGCATCCAAATTCAGATCATTTTGTGTGGATTTGTGAAATTGCAAATGATAGAAATTGTCCTTGCCCTTGCCCTTGTCTAGGTGAGCTAGAACGAATTTAAAGTCGGGCCATGGATTGATTATTTGGTGTTCACCAGCTCATAATGAGTGATTGAAGATGGGCTAGATAAGGCAAGGATCTATTGTAGGAAAATTGAAGAAAAGAAAAAGTCATAAGTGGAAAGACTAAGGTTGGATGTTGAAGGTGATATTGAGTTTAGTGAAAAGGGTGAAAAGACGAGAAGGCAAACTAGGGGAAGAGTAGATTAACATGGTTGGTTTTGAGCAAATTTTATGACGGTAATTATTTGGAAGGTAAGAGGGCTTGGGAGTGTGAGGAATATGAGAGCTATCAAATATTTACTTAGAAGGAAAAAGACAGACATTGTGATGATTCGAAAAACAAAACTGATTGGGATGGTGGGAGATGGATAAGAAGAATTTGGGGTTCAAGTGGTGTTAGATGGCATCTTAGTCCTTCTTATAGGACCTCAGAGGGAATGGTGACAATGTAGAAGGTTGAAGTGGCTGAGTCTATGGAGAAATTGATAGGAAGACTCTAGATTTAACTGGAATTCAAAAACATCAAGGATGGTTTTATATGGGTATTCACCAATGTTTTTATAGTCCAAATAGATATTGGGGAAGAAATGAAATGTAGGAGGAATTATATGCTATTAGGTGTTTATGGGATGGGCTATAAAGTGTGGCAAGGGATTTTAATGTGGTGAGGTTCTCAAATGAAACAAACAACCTTAACCAACAAGTCACCACTAATATAACAAGATTTAATGAATTTATAGATAATTGTGAACTAAAGGAAACCCCCTATTGCAAGCCCGATTCACTTGGTCGAACTTTCAAGAAGTACCCCAATGCTTAAAATTAGATAGATTCCTCTTTAATGAACTATGGGAATCCCATGTAAGAAACCTAGTGTTGAGAGCTTTACCTAGAGTCACTTTGGATCATTGTCCTATCAAGTTAGGTTTAGAAACCTTTTCAAATGGCCCTACCCCCTTTATTTACACATCCAAACTTTATGCAAAATGTGGAGGCTTGGTGGAGGGAGTTAAGAGGAGTGGAATGGAAAGGGGTGAGATTTCATAAAAAAAAAGCTAAAAAGATTGAAAGAGAGAATAAAGGAATAGAATATGGAGTAGTTTAAAAGAGTGGAGGAACAAAAGATCACTTTTTTTTTCTAAATTATAGGAACTAAATGAGAAAGAATCTTGGGCGGTAATACAAAATTATTTTGTGCCCTAGAAAATGGGAAAATGTGGAAAAATTGTGTGGCTAACTTAGAGATAGATGGGCAAGAGATAACCAATAAGAAAGAAATTGCTAAGATTTTTATGGACCATTTTAAATCATTTTTAAGAGGCCTTTGAATGAGAGAACGAGTGTGGAGGGAATTGAGTGGCCTTATGTTGAGACTGAGATAGCAAATTGATTGGAAAGAGATTTTAAAGAAGAGGAAATTCGGATGACAGTCTTCTTAATGGGTAAATCCAAAGCACCTACACTAGATGGTTTTATAATGGATTTTTACCGAGATTGTTGAAACATTATAAAAGATGACTTGGTTGAGGTCTTTAATGAAATTGTAGAAAAGCAAAAACATAACCTAGTGGTGAATGCAACATTTTAGCTCATATACCAAAGAGAACTAATGGTAGTTTTCCAAAAGACTTTAGACCAATCAATCTAGTAACCAGCATTTATAAGATCTTAACCAAGGTTATCTCGTTAAGATTAAAATTAGTTATCCTAGTTGTAGTCACTCAAAATCAAGAGGCTTTCATTTAGGGGAGGCAGATAGTTGGTTAGATTTTAATTGTTAATGAATGTATAGATGATCTAAAGAGATTAAGGATGAAAAGTTTTGTGTGCAAATTGGATTTGGAGAAAACTTATGATATTTTGGATAAGACCTTCCTTATTGGGGTGATGAAAAGTTGTGAGTTTAGGGAGAGATAGTGAAAAACAAATCTTTGGTTGTGTTAAGTCTTGCCACTATTCCATTCCAATTAATGGGATTATTAGAGATTTCTTTCTAGTTCATCAAGGTTTGAGGAAAGGTGATCCTCTCTCACCCTTTCTCTTCACCTTAGTAGTGAATGTGTTTAGTACAATGATCTTAAAGGCCAGTAGGAGGCTATAATAAAAGGATGGAAGATTAGAAGAGATAGGGTCTCAATTACTCATCTACAGTTTCTTAATGATATTATAATTTTCTGTGAGTGTAGAGAACAAAATTTGGTAATGAATTTGAATAAGTTGGTGAAGAAGTTTGAACTTATTTATAATATGAAAGTCAACATTGATAAGAGTTATAAAGCAAGAATCAACTTGGAAGAAGAGGAACTAAACTTTGTTATAGATATTTTAGTGTCTTATTGCTAATAGGCCTCTAATGTAGCAAATCCTAAGGAGAGAAGATTCTAAAACTCCATAGTGGAAAAATGTATAAAGAAGTTGGTAGCTTGGAAGAGGAATTATGTATCTTTGGGAGGATGGATTACTTTGCTTATATCTAAACTTGCTAACCTACCAATCTATTTCTTATTAATTTTTTTAATCCCCCAAAAAGAAGTCAAGAAAATTGAGAAGATTATGAGGGACTTTTTATGGGAACCAGGTAATGGAAGGAAGGTTCATCTGCTTAAATGAGGTTGCATGTAGGAATCTTTAACAAGGAATATTAGGTATTGGTAGTTTTGATAAAAATAATAAGGCTTTGCTAAGGAAATGACTTTAGATGTGACCAATGGAAAGAGATAGATTGTGGCATGAAGTAAAAGCTAGCATACGTGGAAGGTTGGGTTGCAAGTGTATCTACTAGAGTTACTATGGCCTCAACTTTGAAAGCGGTTCATATAATTCTACCACACTTTCTTCATTTTGTTAGGTATGATGTTTGCTCTAGGGTTTCTATTAAACTCTGGGAGGATACTTAGGTTGGTTCTTGTTTGTTAATGGAGCTCTTCCCTTCCTTATATTAGGTTTCTTTGTACAAAAATGAGTGTGTCAAAATCTGTTGTTCATCCAATATATCTTTTGGGCGTTAATTGGGACTATGGTTTCCGTAGAGGTCTTAGGGATAATGGACTTTTGGCTTGTACGGATCTTCTACAATTCCTTCAGGATGTTTGCTTGGACCATGGTAAACTTGATAAGTGTATTTGGGCCCCAACCCTAAGGGTTTGTTTTCTTGTGCTTTTTTGTTCAAGACCTTTTATAGTTCTTCAACTTCTTCCTTTCCCTCTTTTTGGTGTACACCCATTCCACCCAAAGTAAGAGCTTTTTGTTGGGAAGTAATTCATAGGAAGATAAATACTATGGACTTGCCACAAAAGAAAGACCTAATTCCCGTCTCTTCCCTAACTAGTGTGTTTTATACAAATCTAATAATGAGAGTTGTCTTCATTTGCTAATTTCTTGCCCCTTTGTTATAGATATTTGGCTTTGGTTTTTTCTTTGTTTTGATGTAGGTCGACTTTACCAACTGAGTTTAATATGTTATTTAATCCCTCATTGTTTACTTGGCCAAAGAAGATAGGGAGGATAATATGGGATGTATCAGAGCAGTCTTGATTTGGACTATCTGGTAAGGGAAGAATGTAAGAATATTTTCAAAGAAGGAGAGAAGCAAGGAAGAAAACGAGATTTGTGTAATGGTTAGGGTGATTTACTTGATTAAGACTCTAGAGTTGTTTTCCTAGTTTTCTTTTGTTGATATTTGGACGAGTTGGGAAGCAATTGCTAAAAGCTCTAAGAGAAAGGACAAAATGGAGGTTATCTGAGTACCATTAATTGAATGTTTTGTTAATTGAACTTTGATGAAAGTAGTTGAATTAATCCAGGCCCTTCTATAATAAGAAGGGTTTTGAGAGATGGAGAAGGTAAACATATAGCACTTTTTTCTAGCCCTGCGAATATGGGTGGTTCCCTCAAAGCGGTACTACTTGCTTCAAGTCAAGGAGTGTAGATAGTTAGTGAGTTAAAGTTGACAAATGTGGTAATTAAAGGGGATAAGAAAGTGGTGGTAGAATGGCTAAAGAATCCAAAGTCTATAATTTAGTGTTACTTGAGTGAAATGAAAAAAAAATCTATGACTAACTAGGAATATGAATTTGAGGATACAATGGGTGAAGAAATTAACAAATGGGATAACGGATGCTTTGGCTAAGAAAGGGGTGGATAGGTCTATTTAATTCAGGGAACACTTGTAATGTGTTTTTTTTTTGTATGAGAGGTAGTAGCTTGTGCCTCTATGGGATGCTTGTAAAGATATCACAAAAAGTTTGCTAATAAAATTTAATTTATTTATAAAAAAAACAAAGAATCTAATCAATGAAAAAAAAAAAAAAAAAGAAGCGTATAAATCAGTTTTAGAAATAGGATATCAATAGTAAAAACAAAAAAGGAAAATTATTTCACAATTGTGATGTATTTCTACAGCGAACTAAACAAATCTTAAAAAAAAAGCTTGAAAAATAGAGGCAATAGATACTATTGAAATATTAGCAAAATAAAGGATATAAATGGAGATAAAAACAAAATCTATACATTGAATCTAATTGGGGAAAGAAAAGAGGCACATGCATTAAATGTGCCTAAGGCGTTTGACAAATTTTCCCTTAGGCTTCATTTGGAAGGAATACAAATACAAATATGTAGAGCACAAAACCTTTTATTTCATATTATTTTATACGTATTTGTACATTACATATTTGTATATATATTCCTTACAAACTAAACCTTAGAGTAAAAGCAAACCACTTCAAGCCAATTAGACAAAACGAAATGTGTTGTTTTAGTTCAAAATAAATTTAATAATTAATGATTTTGGTGTTGAAAGGATTATAAAACAGATTTGACATTGTTGAATCAGGTTTGGTAATTGGCCGAATTTTCATAAAATTTTCTAATCCAACCCGAGTATCGATTTTTTGGTGACTTTGAAATATGAAATTTCCGAATTGATCTTGCACTGAACTATACCAGATTTGAAAATCAAATTAAAAATGATCATACCTAATGCGAAGAGCACAACATAGCTTCCAAAGTTGTAGTTCATGCCCAAAATTAGCCTCCAATAGAAGATGGTGTAGTGTGTATGTAAGTCGATTCAGCAACATTGTTTTAGCAAAAACCAGTTTCCAACTTGCTTGGATCGAAGTGGGTATGTGAACTTGATATGCTCTGATGTTTTATTGCAAAAACAAAGTAGATTACTAATATAAATGAACCCATATCTAAGCTAGGTCGAATTAGGGTTTCTGGGAGACAAGGGAAAAGAGAAGAGTGCAAAAAAGTGGAGAGAATTAGTTGATTTGGACTTACCCCTCTTTCTCCTTTATATAGAGCACTCTCCTAATCTAACTAAGTGTTGATAGAAATCAAATTTGGATCATAAGTTTAATTTTATTTGATAAGCATTATCTTTTTAAGAATATAGGTGCTCTATACCCACATCTATGCCCATTTTCAACCTAAGTCACATGACAACTTAATGTCATTTGATTACTTAACTAATCATATTAGTGATGGGCTTTAGCCCATTTTCTCTCATGGTTCACGTCTCAAGGTGTTGCATGGCCATTTTGGACCTGGATATTGTATGATGTGGGACTCATAAAGGTTTCATGTAATTTCTCAAACTACCCTTAGTCCAATACCTAGTGGAGTATCATAATCAAGTTTGCAGTTGAGTGTAATTTTCCTGTTTTGCCCATCTATTTCCAAGGTTCAGGGCATAACCGGAAATTGGTCTAGGTTCAGTGTTTCTTCTAAACACCTATTGTCTATACTTGAGGTCTAATCATAGCTACTGAGGTAAGCTGCTCCACTAGTTCGGTAGCATGCTAGTATCAGCATTGTCAGGATAAACTCCCCAAGTTTATCCAATGGATAAGAACATTATAAGTTAACGCAAGTCTCATAAGTATCAAGTTCAAAGAATAATTCACAGAAAACATATCAATAAGAACATGAAATCATAATGTACTTTATTCATTTACTGATTATGATTTGTGTACATTAATCTAATTGGAGTTAAAGGGCATATTGTCTAACATGGGAGAACGAATTAAACAACTTAAAGGCAAAATGGTATATTATATATCAAAAAAAGTTGAGATCATCCAAATTATCATTTGCTAAAATGGAAAGTAACTATAAAAAAAATGTTTAGATGACTTCAATGCTAAAATCAAAGCAATTTCAAAGGAATGGCATCAAGGGAACTTGTGTCAATATAATAACCATCCAAAATTCATTAAGAGAAATAATGATATGGGAAAAAGGCATTTATAAAAGAAAAGGAATAAATAGGTTGCAAAAGGAAAACAAGAAGTATAAGGGCCATGAGACAATAAATATTCTTTACCGCTACAAAAAAAATCCATTTGCATTACCATTGTTTTCATCTATAATTATCGCATTGGAAATGAAGAAATCTAATGGATCCCCCTTTTATGCCACCAAGATGTCAACATTGTATAATTGTTGGAGCATAAAGCTATTCAATGTTGAAGTATGAGATCATGATAGCAATCCATTCGAGTTTGTTAGAAATGTCTTCACTAGCCTTTTGGTTTCATGATGATAACATTGGGCCAACATTCAAAGGTGTACAATATGACAACCAATAGGTAATTATTAATAGTACTATTTGAATTGCCAATAGAACTCTCACGAGTTGTCTGTCATATTCCTTAACAAAATCCTTAAACCAACCAATCACATCTATCCCTTCCAGGAATACCATGCCTATTTTCATCCCTTCAATTTTCAAGATCGTCTTCCCTTTCACCATAAATCTTCTAAAAAAATTACTTTGCCCTAATCTTCAAAGGTTTTCTCCACATGGCAACCTGCTTGTACTCACATATTGATTCGATCCTGCAAACTCCAAACACTCTTGCTCAATGAAACTATTTTGCAAAGTACATTTTTTCTATGAAAAGTAATGATTTTTGTTTTCCCCATAAATCATGAGACAATGCCCAGCTTAAAATCACCTTCCACCTCAAGTTACCTGAATCCTTATTGCTTTCTTATTGACCACAAGATATTTCAAACTTCCTTCCCACACCTTCGTTTCCCATTACTTTAGGATCTAGAACTTTTATTGGTTTTCAAAAAACAAAAAAAAAAAAATTATGTTGACCATAAACATGTCCCATATAAGCATGTGCACTTTGCCTATTCCTATAAAACTTTGTATGTCCAAATATAAAATACAGTACCCATTTGACCTCTCACCACAATTTAGGATTAAAAACTTTTATTAGTTTTCAAAAACCAAGAAAATGTTATAATTACACACATGCCCCAATTAAGCATACCAACTACACACATTCCACAAATAGGCATGTTTACTTAGTTTCTATGACAACAAACTTGGTGTTAAGAACTTTTCTTTTCAAAAATCAAGAAAAGTTATTTACTGGTTTACCTGACCATCTTTGTCATGGTATATATTCAAAAAGCTATTAATCCAAGTATGAGAACAATTATGGCCACATGACCTTTAAGGCTTTTGATTTAGGGTAAAGAATTTTTCTTAATTGTTAATTATTTAATAAGGGTGCAATGATAATCATGCAAGTCAATGGGTAATTTCTTATATACGATAAACACTTTCTTGAGTTCTTGAGTTTAGGTGTTTTTTTTTAAGTTGTAAACCATACTTTATTTCTATGCAAAATGACATAATGTATCCATTCACAAGGATTTGAGTCTTTTTTAAGATCTTTTGACTATAAACATTGTAAGAGTTACTATGCCAAGTATGAAGTGACATATGGCCAAATGATCTTTACAGTAAGTGTTTCAGATTCAAGAACTTTTTTTTTTTCTAAAATTAAGAGAGAAGTAACCACATACATTACCAAAATGAGTGTTTTGATATACATTATAAAGATTGAAGCATAAAGTATGAAGGAAGACATGGCCAAATGACCATTGCTTTGGGGTTGATAACTTTTCTTGGTTTAAAAAAAAGAAAACAAGAAAGTTATATACCAAATAGAACTCCAATTAGGCATGTCCCTAGTATATATGGTCAATAGTGTAAATGTGTTATACTGAACAAAATGCTTTAATTATGAATATTATATCCCTCGTAGGTGTCCTATAAGCTGAACCATGATTTTAAAAATTGCTCAATATAAATTTTAAGGGCCATGGGAACATGCTCATATATTAGGGAGTTCCCATGTATTATAGTCCTCATGGGTGTCATTAATTATGAATATTAAAGATGGAATTTAGTTCTATACACAACTTTATGTAAACTTATAAATAAATTCATTATTCTAAGGAGTTCCCATACACCAAGGCTCCTAAGAGAGCATCAACTCATTTTTTTCATTGTTTCCAATTAAAAAGATGTAATTTCTATTATTGTTTACATTACAAATGAGTAATGATTTGTAAATATGATTAACCAACACCTAAGTCATAAATATGATCAAATAATACAAAAAAAATTGTGTACCCTATATAATGTGTAATTTTTTTAATTCACTTTATGCATTGTTATATAATAATTACCTGCTTGAGTTGACATATAGCAAATGACACTAGATGGACTCTTTACAAGATACCTGATTGTTATTAATCCGATTGCAACGATTACAAGTAATAGTCTGTTTTGAAGTAAACTGTGATTAAATTCTTTTGTTCTTTAGTCGATTTGGGGGACACTTTGTCTTTAGTGGTTGTAAATTTAGATTGGTTGACAAACCAAGACATCCCATTTTTAGTTAATTCATAAATATAAGACATCTCAAATGTTGGAAGGGGGTGCATGCATTTAGAATAAATAAGCTCTTGTACTTTTTTGAAATAGCATTATTATACAAATTCATACACATTTTAATTATTTTTCTTTATGATTGCACATATATGCATGCATGGTAAGCCAACCATTTGCCAATATCTACATGTACATGTCCGCTTTCCAATATCAACTCCATTGCTATGATATGACCATTTTACATAAAAAAAAAACTTCTGAGTATTAAATTATTGTGTACTCTGCAATAACACCCAACTGTTTTTATTTTATCTTGTCATCAATGCTCTTTTCAACTGAAATATCTTACAAAGGGACATCAATATGTTTATTGTAAAACAGCTCCCAAATTTTTTACCAAAGACGTTTAATTAAAAACATAATTGACAATTTCTCACTTATGCAAGATTTATGCATTAAATAATTCTGCAAGATTGGTGTTAATCTTATCATACCAATTTGCAGGAAACTTGCAATTTGCCACTGTATTGAATCTCATTTGCCCAATATACTATCAAATTCATGTTTAAAGTGAGTGTATCACAATCTAACAAATTGTTCATCAAAGAATTTATAGTTTCTAGAACTTAGTTTAAACCCTCTAAAAAATTTATTGAAGTTCTCTTGTAAATGTTTGAAGCAATGTATATGTAAAGTAGAATCAAACACTTTATTCACTGCAACTAAAATATTCTTATTACGATATAAAATAATGATGATATCACCATTATCATTTAATGCATATTTCAGGTTTTGTAATAATCATTTGCATCAAATGTTGTTGCATCAAGTAACTGTCCGAAATATTGGGTTTTTAAGAATGCAGCATTAATAGATAAAATAGATTGGTATCCAATACAAAACCCATGAAGACATGCATTATAAGTTATGAACAATTGGTGGAACTTACATTGCTCATCCATTGTCCACCTTGCAATTGTGCCCAGTTTTGATTCTTCTAATCGCTGACAATACCATGGTAGCAGTTTATACGAATCTTTGGTCTTCCCATTTATTCTTTCTTTTGTTGTCTCTCTACCTCTCAATGCTTGTAAATAATCAATGACCATTGAAAAATTTCTATGTAAGTAATTTATAATCTCTTTAGGAAGGTATTTAGGACTATATCGAAACTTTTGCTCTATAAAATTTGCTATAAACTTATGAGATGTCCTGAGGTTAACTACACACATGTCATCGACAATATGAGTATGGTTGCGAATGAACTTGTATATTGTAACATGTGATGTTCCTCTACTACCACTTTCAGCAATAATCCAATTGCATCCATTAATTTTACATGATGCAGTTGCACGATTGGGTTTATTAGTTATGAACCTATACTTAAAATAATGAACCTCTAAATACTTCATAAGTGCACTTTGAAAAAATTTTACATATTTAAAGATTTGGCCTATATTTTTCAATTCATTTTTCCCTAAATGAGATACAATTGCACGATTGCTTGACTCTGCTACCAAATTATCATCAAAATTGGTATTAAATTGCCAACAACTAGCGTGTCCCCCAACTTCCTGTCTACAATTAAAAATCATACATACAGAAAATTATTTATTCTTTATATAACAATGATCTATCATTAAAAATAAAAGTAATGTAACAAATATACACGTCTACTAGATCATTAATCAAGTATTTTTTACATGATACATAAACATGGGTAGAACCTTAATTAAACATCATTAAATTCCTTAACTCGGTTGGTCTACAAAAAATAAGCAATTGTGTGGGGTTCATGTATTGTATATTTGATTGACACATGGACTTCATTTATTTTCAACCTTGAGCAAATCTCATTGACGAAACTTTCATGTATCATTGTATCATCTATAGTAAATCCATCACCCACACCACCCACATATTGCATTGTATTATTTTCACATATATTCAACTCACCACCAGTGTGGCAAAAAATGAATAAAAATTTCCTATTGTCCATTTTAAGATTTTCCTACATATGTGGCAATGGGCATGGGATGAAGTAATGATAAATACATAGAAAACATAAACACAAATAAGCTATAGAAAACCTACTAACTATACCAAAATTATATAGTAACAAATGTCCATATAGAGTCATGAATCACAATGTCTAATTTTAAAGTTAAGAGAAGCGATTCTTTCACCACTTCATACATAAACAAAAAAGAAATAGCAAAATGAATAACATGTTTTCAAGTATCAAGTACCAATTCACTTTAATTAATCTATGAAGCTTAACAAAAAATACAAATCAACAAGTAACAACAATAAAGTTTATCCAAACCCCTGTTACATAGACTTTTTCTTTACAATTTTCCATTTACTAAAGTGATAGAAGTGCCAAGGTGGAAGAATGAAATTAAATTTCATGTAGTCATATAGAGCGAGGTTTGTGGAGCAAGGGAAGTATGGAATATTGATAGATGATGAAGCGTAGGAAATTTAATGTAGCTTATCTTGGTATGTGGATTTGGAGATGAAATGAGCAACCCATTACTTTATGGAGAAGATTTATTTTAGCAAAATATATGGGAGCAATAGAGACAAACATGTCTTGAGGGTGTACCGTCTAACATCCTTGAAACCTAATTTGTAACCTATGTCAATTTCAAGATAAATATCACTCATGCCCACAATTTTAGAAGTTCCATTGTTTCTCATTCTCACA
The DNA here is from genome assembly GCF_056320005.1 of Nelumbo lutea. Taxonomy (NCBI): domain Eukaryota; kingdom Viridiplantae; phylum Streptophyta; class Magnoliopsida; order Proteales; family Nelumbonaceae; genus Nelumbo; species Nelumbo lutea. The sequence goes on from NC_142690.1 coordinate 55,451,817, forward strand.
ACACCAAAATCACATGTACTATAAGAGAGAAAATATTCATTGTGAGGAGTAGCATGATAGGAAGCACCCATATCAATAATCCAATTTGTATAATGACATGCTAAATTAAAGCATGACTCTTCACAACCTGTGAGAACAATAATATCTTCACTTGTAACTGTAGTAGTGTCCTTTTCCTCATTCTTTTCACTTTCTTTGTTGTCTTTTTGTTGTCTCTCTCATGTTTCTGATACTCACTCTTGCAATGACCTTATTTCTTGCAATGAAAATATGTGATGTCTTTCCTTGACTTGGACTTGCCTATAGACTTATCACGGCTATGTGGACATCTTCTTTGGATTGTACCCTAGCTTTCTGTAAAGAGAGCATCTGGTTTTGTCTCAATTGGTTTGTTCTAATTTCTTCATTGAGCAAATTACTTCTTACCATGCTTGTTGTCACTATTCCATCAGGTGCAGAGTTACTGAGAGATACCACAAGTGTTTTCCAAGTTTCCGACAATGAACTAAGTAATAATAGAACTTGAAGCTCATCATCCAACACCATATTTATTGAAGCTAATTGATTTACAATATCTTGCATTTGATTCAAATGTTCGGTGATGGATGTATCTTCCTTATACTTCAAATTTACAAGCTTTTTAATTAGGAAAGCTTTATTGATGGTAGTTTTCTTCTCATACAGTTCTTCCAACTTGTTCTAAAGTGGAGTAGTTGAGGTTTCATTTGCCATAAGATGATAAACACTACCATCCAACCATTGTATAATAAAAGCAACTGCTTCTAAGTCAAGGAGTTTCCAATCTTCATTGGACATATCTTTCGGCTTGCCATTATCATCTCTCATAGGTGCATACAAGTCTCTAAAGAGCAACAAATCCTTCATTTTTTGTTTCCAGAGAGACCAATTTCTTCCATTTAATAAAATCATTCTAATTGAACATCCTTCCATGATTAACACAAGAACCAAGTGCTCTGATACCAATTTATTGGGAATAAACCCAATATTTTTTCTTGTGAAAAAATCACAAAGATTTTAACCATAAATATCAAGTATGCAACAACAATAAAACAAATAATCAAAATAGAGCAAGCAACAGCAGTAGACACCAAGTTTTTTACGTGAAAACCCCCTCAAGGTGAGGGTAAAAACCACATGACAGAAGTCTAAATCATCCACTATCAACAATAGTAGTGGGGTACAATGTTTTTCTATCTAGTTACAACTAAATGATGAACATAAAAAAAAGCTCTTGGATACCAATAATGGAAACTATCATTAAAATAGATAACAAACAAGTAATTTCTCACCAAAGATGGAAGCACAACAATGGAAGCAAGAGGAGATGCTAAATACGAATTTGTCTTGTTCGTTTCAGCCCTTGTAACTCTTCTTCTTCTTCTTCCCAGAAACCTTCTCTAAACCCCCTTTTTGTTTTTTGATATTTCCTAGAGAGTTGTTAGAGTAGAGAGAGTAGAGAGAGTGAATTGAGCTCTCTCCAATTTGTTGGTTTTGTCAAGGACGTGTTGGCTTGCCTTGCAAGCCAATACAAAAAGTCTCTTGACTTTCTATTTCTTTCTTTTTTATCTTTTTCTTTCTTTCCTTTTTCTTGTCTTTATTAGTGGGTCCCACATCACAAGGAGGGAACCCCAACATGTCACTCATCAGGTTCTTGTCACTTATTGACATAAATATATGTAACATCTATCAATAATCATATTGATTACATTTAGAGTGAATTAATTGGCTGAAAGGATGTAGATGTGGCTTATGTTTTCTTTTCACTTTCATGGTAAAACCAGAATATAAGCAGAGAAAAAAAGCAAAGACAAAATACTTAAAGACTAGTATACAATACACCATTAACTCCAATTATCCATCTTTAATTGCCTCATTTCATCTTCTCTTTTGGACAATGCCATTCTCAATCAAATATTCAACAAATTCATCTATAAGGTGGGGGCGTGGGGCCAAGCACCTTCTTCATCATGGTTTGATAGAGCAGGACACAAAACATTACGAACATTAGTTTGGTTTCTAAAACCGACCTAGAGAATGAACTAGTAAGGGGTCCGGTTACTAGGTCGAACGGTTGGCCCGTTCTAACAAAAAAATAAAAAAAAGCGGTCAAAACCTTTCAAACGGTTTGAACGAATCGAACGATTAACCACCAGGTCAGTGGTTTGCTGACCAAAATCAATAAATTTTGGAGAAAATCTGGTTTTGGGGGAACCAGAACCGATCACTTGATTGGTTCCTGGTATTTCCGGTCCGGTCTGGTTTTGAAAACCATGGTTATATGTTTGAAGTCATCATCCACCAATCATGTTATTATGGGTCCAACTAATAAAACTTTCAAACACCCCAATACTTTGTTCAAAAAGAGACCGAATTTTCTTTTGGCAACAAAGATTTTTTATCAATAATAGTATAACTTTATTACTTTGAAAAAATCTTTGTTACATGTCATGTGCCTTGCACACGTTCACGCAAAGTGTTAAGCCTTTTTTGACCCCATTTACTATCAAATTGGTATTATGCCTCAATACATTTTTCTTTGTGCCCCAAATATTGATTTGCTGTCAGCATATTGATTAGTTGATCTTGGAGTCCATCTAAAGTATTATTAGATAGCATGAGGGAAGTAATAAGGCAGAGGTTATGAAGGATAAATTCGGTGATAAGTAGTCAATTTAATTTTTTGTTTGGTATCTCTTATTGAGAGCATTGAATTTGAATGAAACAAATGAGAGTTAAACTACAACATTAAGGGTTGAGCTTCATTCATTAGGGCTTCATAAGCTTGTAAATGGTGAAGGGAGGTTAATGAAGAGAATATTGGAAGTTGTGCCCCATTACAACTTACGAGACATTGACCTTGATGTCTTGGCTCTAGGTATGGATGAACACAAAAACACCCTGAAAACTTGTGAATAGAAAAACGTTTTTTCTTTTTAATTTCAGAAAGTGGAAAGATCCACCATTTTCTGAAACACTCAAAAAGTAAATTGAATGCAGCCCTAGTTGTGAGAGAGTGAGAGAATGAGAGATAAAGATGTGAAGAGACCCATTTACTTGAGCGAGTAGAGAGAGAGAGGGAGATGGAGGAGAACCAAGACGTTCGTGCAGTATGAGAATGCACCACATGTCCTTAAAAATGTGCGTTCTTGAAATCTGCAAGGTGGATTAAATGCTATTAGCTCCTCATTCTTCCATTTTCTTCCATTCTACTTCCCGCTCCTCTCTCTCGCCAGAGTCCTCTCACTCTCTCACCACACGCCTACACCGACCCAAACCCTTTTCACTCTCTCTCCCTCTCCAACCGGTAACAACCAACAGTCATCACCGACGATTGTTAACTGTATTTAGCTTCCTAAATTTGCAGTCATCATTGGCGGCGACCCAAACCCCTTACAATGCTTCCTAAATTTGCAGAGTCTAGATTTTCTAAATTCATGGGAGGATTAAAGAAAAGAAGACAGAGTAACACAGTAGCAAATAAAAAAGGTCTTTGGCTAAATGAAATCCTGCTCAAACTCAAGAGAACAATTTTAATAACCAGAACAATAATAAACCCAAATCAAATGTCCAATAAGAAACTACCAATTTTCAGCATTCGTAATTCAGAAAAGTGATTCTTCCTCTCATTTATCTTATTTTCCAAAAGCAATTGCAAGCCAAAAAAGATGCCAGGCTCGCTCAAACATTTATTATATGCCTAAAATCCACAAGTAGTTTATATACTACATTTCCCAATTTCTACCATCTCTTCACCGATCTAGAGAGAGAGAGAGACACTAGAATTGAAGGAACAATCGACATGCTTGCTTCTTCTTCGTGGTGGTTCCACTTATTTAAAGGATTTCAAGCTTGACGTGACCTAGAGACATCAAACCTTAGCATGAGTCCAGACATGATCCCTCCAAAGAGAATGAGGATGCATGAGATTCCAACGTATGTGAACCACTAGAATGATCCGAAGGTGATACCATTGCTTTCCAGAAGGAAACCTTTCGTTGTCATTCGAGCTAGGGCTAAAGTATTTATGAGCCGCATTGATTGCTTCTTTGAGGTATAGAACAGAGAGGAGTGGGGTTTCTATTAATCTCACCTTCTTATTTCTGAGATGAGATAGGGGGGTTCTGTTTATCTCACCTTTGCTGCTACCGTTTATTCTTCTGTCGAAGGATGAAGTGAGTCCGGCGGGCTTGCCCCAGAGGATTGTGAAGGATGAATCTATCTGTGAAGCGAGTCTAGGTTCAAGCATGATGAAGTGAATGATGTATCATATGTTTCAAGCATGCGAACGCGTGTCTCATCCTCATGTTGCGCGAACGGTGCACGCATGAACTCTGCCGTAACAGAAGCTGGACTCAAGAGAGAGAGAGAGAGAGAGAGAGAAGAATCAATGGTTGCGATCTTGCTAGAAAAAACTCAACATGGCTGCTGGTCTGGTCTACTATGATGCATTAGGGTGTATCACGATACACGATAATATGTTATGACATCTGGAATAAAAGCCAAGCCCCATGAATTCATAGAAAGGTGTAATGTGGGCGGCCCTCATTATAGCGGGTCATTCCTGCCTAGGTCGGAATCCCTTAAAAGGAAGCCCGGCATGGTCCATGGCCCGACCTTAGGTGGGTCTATGCCGTGTCAGGCTAGGTCGTGGTTTTTCTCTTTTTCTTTTTTTTTTTATTTTTTATTTTTGCTAAGTGAAAATGACAAATTTTTTGAAAAAAATAACAATGAAGACAACAGATTGAAAAGGAATTTTCAAAAATTTTATTTCAATTGAATTTAATGTATACAATTGATTATATCTGAAGTACTAAAATTAAATTGAAAAAAAAGTACAATGGTATTAGGATAAAAAATATAATGAAGTTGAAAAAAAAAATATAATGAAATTGAAAAAAAATATAATGATATTGAAAAAATCACAAATAACTTTTAAATAAAATTGGAATACAAAGTTTATTGTAATTTTAAAAATATTGTATAATTATTGAATATTCAAAAAAAGATATTGATTTCAATCTTTTCTTCACATTATACCTTCTCCATCTCCTTCATTTTGATTTGCATCATGGTGAACCATTAGTTGAAATGTCATGTCTTCCTTGATCTTGCGATCTATCATATGTATTTAGCCAATCTTTCCAATGTATGTATGTCTCTAGAATTTCATCATTCATATTCTCCTAACATCCAATACCTTGGAACCTACAATAAAACTAAAACAAGACTCTTATGGAACTATGGACACCAAATGGGTTAGTAAATCACATGTCATTGTGGTAAGAACTAAATAATTTTTCTATGTTCATTCTATCGAACTAAGATATCAAAATTATGTAATTCCTTATACTTGAGGAAATCTATTAAATTAGTTTTTAAATGAAAATGAAGTTTAGTAAATTAAACTTGATGAGGTTATCTATTAATGACCAAATTTTGTATATTCCACTTCCTGATGCTTTCAATAGTAGACCTTATACAAGTTCTTCCATTTCTTAATGTCTGTGATTCTATATATTACACATTTTAAACAATAAGTTTTCAATTTCATTTTTTTTTGTTCTAATATCAAATCCTATATTTTCATAATAGGAATCAAATAAAAACATCTACACCATCTTTTTAATTCTAGGATCTAAAGTTGTAGCTAAGTAATATAAAGGAGAAACATATTTCTATTTTTAAATTCAATTTCCATTACATCAATGATAATTTTAAATTTTAAATCATTTTTGTATTTTACGAAACATTCACTAATTATATACAACTGATTAACTAAAATGCAAGATGTTGGGTAATAAATACCCGAAATAAGTTAGTTGCATCATAAAAAAATTATAAAACCCTTTATACAAGTTACAATTTCTCAGTCATTGTTAATTATAAATTAGTTGCATCATGAAAAGTTGTATATGTAGAATTCCACGTATGTTGAACATAAACAAACTTTTTATATTTTGTCTCATATTGATGACATTGATGACATAAATATTCAAATTATTGTTTTCTTGTTCTAGAAGTTCTTATACATGTAAGGCAATTTCTTATTTTTGAAATATGAGGTGTAATAAAATTCAAAGCTTGTACACATAAATTTAAAATGTGGCATGCACATCTAAATATAATATGAAATAATTTTTCATTTAAAAATAGTTTTAATTGAGTTTTTAAAATATTTATAGATGAATCATTATATATTAACTTTATTTTCAATATTATAAATATATAAAGTATTTAAAGTACTTACAACAATTGCTAGGACAGAATGTAGCTATTTAAGTCTTGTAAAACTTCAAATTCTTCTTTTTCTTTTGTAAAAGATATAATTCATTAATAAAATGGTCATAATACAAATATAACTAATATTCTATTTGAAAGTCCGAATATTAAATGTAAGTGTAGTTATAGAATAACATTTGACAAAGTAGAAATTAAATTTTGTTTATATGAGTAAAAAAATTTTAAGCATTTGCTATAAAAATTAAATTTACAAATTATTGTAAAAATTTGTCAAGCTTAGGGTCTTTAGCTAAAAAAAAAGGTTGTTTAGCATGTGTAATATATTTTGTTAGTTCTTTCCTAATTTTTCTCATGAATATTGAAAATTACCAAAAAATCCCACTCCCAATTTGTACTCAATTTTCATTATTGTTTTTTTTTTCAAATGATTGGCCATGTGTCTAAACAAATAGTTGGTGCCACCTCTAATATAACTAAAATCACTTTTACATTTTATGTAAATCACTCTTACCCCTGTTTCTCTCAACCTTTTTGTATTAAATATAATCCAAATTTCACTGGTCTTTTTTTTTGCCACCTTAGCATAGTAGTAAGAGTGGCTTCATCAATAATAATACCACTAATATGCATATCAGTGCTATTGTATTGTGACTGGACATCATCTAAGTTGTAGAAAAATGGATTTTGAGAGAAACCAACCATTTTAAAAAAGTTCAAATATTAAAACTCTAAAAAAAATAATTGCTGAATTAATCAACAATTTTGATGTTGAGATTCTAATAAGATTACTAGATTCTTTCTTCACAACATATCAAGTGACATCATGAATCCACATAATTTTAAGGAAAAGAGAGGTGATATAATCATTTGGGTCAACTTTGTGCTTGTGTAAAGGATATTTATTTCAAAGAATAGAAAAATACCAGAATTTTTCCTCAAGAGTGTGTTTTGAGTTACATTGAAAATGGCTAAAGATTAAAAACCCTTAGGATCCTATAATATTAATTTCTAAAATATCCTGAAATTTTTCTCAAATTTCTTACAACTTTTTGGATCATTCAATTTTTAAAATATCCCAAATTCCTATAATCCAATTTCTAAAATATCCCAAGTTGCGACAATCTTATTTCTAAAATACCCTCAAATATAATATATTTTTAGGTAGTTGCCTTAGGTCAAGGAAAATCCAAGAATTCTCCGTCCCCAATGGGGAGGATGTGCCCTACTCCACCATGGTGGGGAGGGATGAGGTAGGGGATTTTCTCTATAGGGTGGGGTGGGGATGGAGAGGGGGTGCCCTACCTTGAAAGTTGAATCCATCATGTTGCCATTTCTAGTAACTAAAACCATGTTCCTAAACCTACAGGTACCCCCACCCCTTCTATCATTGGCCTCTATTTGTGTGTATAAGGTGGTATAGCAAGTCTCCCTACAATCATTCAAAGCTTCATATTCCATTTAAAAATAAATAAAATGTATTAAATATAATAAAAATCAACTTAATTAAAATCCACTTAGAAGTGACTACAACTAATGAAAACTACTAAAGCTAATAAAAAGATTAAAAAAATCATATTTCTATTCAACAATTATTTAAAAATCATAAAAATTAAAATTATTAGAATATAGTAATTCATGAATTAAAATTACAATACATTCAACTTAACTAAAAATAATTAATAAAAATTAATAATATTAACCCATTTGGAGTCCATACAAAAATAACAAAAATAATAATGGCTAAATTGGAAATGTCACTAGGCTTGTTTTACTTAGGGATGACAATTTATGACTCAACCTAGCTTGGCTTGCAAAATTTTCAACAACCAAAATGGTAAATCCTTTTTTTGCCTATTTAAATCATAAGTAATAACTAATATAATTTAAATAATAAAAAATATTTTTAAAAATAGCAATTATTAATTAATAATAATTACTAAAAACAAGAAAGAGTTAATAATAAAAATAGAAATAATAGAAAAACATTATTTAAAAATGTAAAATAAAAGAAATAACATTATAAATAGTAAAAAACTAAATAATAAATAATTACAAAAAACAACTTTGTAAATAATAAAGATAATAAAGAATAAATAATTATTATGTAAGTTTTGTTTATATAAATTAATAAATTAATAAGTAGTAATAAGTAATACTAATAATACATTAAAAACACAAATATTATTCATAAATGGTAAATCATAAAAATAAAAATAAAAATATTATTTAAAAATAATAAATAATTTAAAATAATAATTAATAAAAAAGCTTTGTTAATATTAAAAAATAAATAATGAATATTAATTTGAATTTAAAATACATAGTTGTTGACTAATGCTAATTTCTGATTTCTTGCATTATTTTTTCCAGGGGCAGGCGACCTAAGCTTTACATGTCCTTTTAATCCCTTCTATCATCATGTATCGGAAATCAGGTTTCCAATATATAAATATAAAATATTCAATTTATTAATAAAAACTTCATAAAATTGTATATAAAATAATAATATTCAAGTGCACTAGCATTTTAATGGGATTATGTAAATTTTAACATTCAAAATTGGGATAAGTGTAAGGGATGTTGAATTGGGTTTCAATGTTCACAAAAAAAAATTATAGGCTGATATTAAGGTGTGGGCTGGGCTTTGTGCTTAGTTGACAAATAAATTTGGGTATACTTATTAAACTCTCCTCACTGTTTAGTTAATTCACTAAGTATACCTTATTCTTTAAAAATTGACTAACACTATCTTACTGTTTGTAACAATTGACCTGGTCATTAACGTCCGTCAACGAAGATACAAAAAATACTATTTTACCCTCCTATTCGGATCTCTCCATCTTCCTCTCATTCTCTTTGCCAGAACTGCCGGAATTGCAAGTGATACCGAAAACCTCCAACAAATTACTGAGGACTCCTCAAAGCACAAGTATTTTTCTCTCTCTCCTCTTACACTTCCTCTGTTTCACCACCACCACTGCAAGTTGCAGCGGCGGATTTGGTACTCTCTAACCACCTCTCGTCTCCCTATCTCTCATTCTCTCTCTCTCCTCTCTTTTTCTTTCTCCCCTCCTCTTTCACTATATCTGTTCCGCCACCACCGTTGTAGGTTGCAGCGATGGATTTGGTACTCTCTTGCCACCACTCGTCCCTATTTCTCATTCTCCCTCTTCTCGCTATTTCTCTCTCCCCTCCTCTTTCACTCTCTGTTTCGCCACTGCTGCTGCAACTTGCAGGGGCAGATTTGGTACTCTCTCGTCCATATCTCTCATTCTCTCTCTTTTTGCTAATTTTCTCTCCTCTCTTTTTCTCTCTCCCCTCCTCTTTCACTCTCTATTCCGCCACTGCCGTTGCAACTTGCAGCGATGGATTTGGTACTCTCTCGCCACCCTCATCCCTATCTCTCATTCTCTCTCTTCTCGCTATTTCTCTCTGCTTTCTTTTTCTCTCTCCCCTCCTCTTTCACTTTCTGTTCCGCCACCGCCGCTGCAACTTGCAGCGACAGATTTGGTACTATCTCGCCACCTCGCATCTCCCTCTCGTGTCCCTATCAGAAGGTGTGCTGCCAAATCAGAAGCATCGATCTTGGAAGCCGCCTCGACAATAGTAACCTTGGGTTTCTTGGGATTTTTTTACTTCGGCTTCTTCACTTCGTTGGCCTCATTCTCACCACCACCAGCAACCTCGTCGTCGCTGTCACCGCCATCATCATCAGAATGGTGTTTCGGTTTGGGAACGAGCTCAGAAAGAGCCACAAGAGCGGCCGCCTTCTAAGCCTCGACACAGCGGCAACGCTCCTTGGATTGTTCTTCAAGAGACTGAAAAACGTTGGGGCGGAATTTTCCGGGATCGCCGGCAAAGTCAAAGGGTTTGTTCTTTCGCTGGTGTAGGTAACCTTCTGCCAGCCATGGTCTTTAATGGTGGAAAAAGCATTGTTTAAACTGTTCTCATCGTCTTTGTGTAGAGTTGGTTCGATGGCCGGTGCGGTTTTTTCATCCATGATTCTCTATCCTCTGGTTATTCTCACTTGAATTTCGAAAGGTATTTTTAGGAATGGAGGTGGGAAGGATGGTTTTGAAATTTTTTATCAATATATCAGTGACATGATATTATATGTAACAGAACGTAGATTTAGTCAATTGTTAGAAATAATAATAATTTTAAAATAGTAATAATTAGCTAAACCTTAGTTAAGAAATTTACCCAATAAATTTTTAGGCTTTATTTGTTTGTAGTACGACTTCATTTTTTTTTCACGTTTCATTATGTTTCAGGAGTGACGATATCATCTTGCTTCCTTTTTTTTGTTAATTAGTGTAAGATATGATAATAACGGGATTCGAAGCTTCGTTACCCCTCAAACAATTCATCCAACGCACCAATTGGGTTATCCCTACTTACTATTCATTGTGGTTGGGTTTGGAAACATGCAAATAAGTGTGAATACAAATATGTAGAGTGTAAAATAGTTCATATAAATTGTAAAATTGGATTAGTTTTGCACCAACAAGTTTATCTTCTTAACCAAGTAGACTTTTAGCTGTAATGGATGCAAACATGAATTCCATTAAAGATTATGGTTTTTTATTAAAAGCCCACTTGAATGCAAATTTACTTCTTTTTTATTGATGTATTTTTATGTCTTATTATCAATGTAAATATGCATTGATTTGTCATTTGTCAATGCATAAATGTAATGTTGCCAAATACAGACAAAAGTGAACCAGAATGCAAATATACCCTGAATTGGGATTTACATTTAGACCTAGCAATTGGGTTGGACAGGTCGGGTTTGGGTTGGGTCAAGACACTTCATGTTGATTCGGGTTAGGTTGAATTTCATATGCTAGGTCCTAACCCTAAATGTTCGGGTTGGGGTTGACCCATGGGTCAATTCAGGTCATCTAAAAAAATAACTAAAATTTAAAAAGCATAAAGAAAAAATATATGAACATGTCAAAATTAAAGGAATTAACCTTAAAATTCCAAATATAAAATAAATACTTTAGCATTTAACAATTTAAAGAGTAAAGACTAAATAGAAAAAATTAAAGAGTGAAAATTTCTAACAATGCATAAATATTCCCAATTAGACCCAACAATCGGGTAAGCGGGTTAATCCATGACCCAACCCAACCCAGTTTTTTTGGGACCGGATCGGGTCATTCTCCCATTCATTCGAGTTGGGTTGGGTCAAGTTTTTGCGAGGCCTATTTACACTCCATTTGCGTTGTTTTCAAACGCAGCCTGTCAAACAAATATCCCTATGCCTACGGTCCCATGAATTTACACCGGTGCAAATAAAATTCGCACCGTAAACAAACTGATTGCAAACAACGTGACGTTGGAATTTGGTGCGTGTAAATGTAACCTATTCAAATGCCAACGGCTGTAACTGTAAGCAAACTTACCTTGCAATGGCGCCGTTTTCTCCCAGACCCTCAAATCTTTCTATCATCACCACTCTCCTTAAAGAGTGCATCGATACTGGTTCACTTTGGAAGGGAGCGATTCTCCATTCCCACCTCCTAAAATCCGGATTCCTCTCCCGGGTCTTCATCTCGAACCGTTTACTCCAAATCTACTACAAGTGCGATGTAGTTTCTGATGCTCGAAAGCTCTTTGATGAAATGCCTGAAAGAGATTCCATCACTTGGAACATCATGATTGCTAGCTCCGTAAAATCAAGAAGTATGGAAGATGCTAGGCTGCTCTTCAATGCGATTCCTCAGAAGACTGAGATCTCATGGAACACCATCATCATGGGATATGTTCAAGAGGGGAATTGCTCAGAAGCTCTCGATTTGTTTGTCCAGATGCTTCGGCAGGGATGGTCGCCCACCCATTTTTCTGTGCCTAGCGTTCTTCAGGCGTGCGCTGTTTCGTCGTGGTTGAGTCGTGGGAAGCAGTTGCATTGTCTGATTTATCGATTTGGATTGGAAGGAAACGTTTTTGCGTGCACGTCTCTTGTTGACATGTATTGTAACTGTGGGGAACTTGAGTATGCTCGTCGTTGCTTTGATAGGATGGCAGATCGGAGCATAATATCGTGGAATGCAATTCTTACTGGGTACTCTCAGAATTCCCTGAGCGAGGATTGTTTTCAGACATTCATCGAATTGCTGAATTCTGGGCTCAGACCTGATCACATCACTTTTGCTGTGGTTCTTAGCTCAACTGCTGCAGTGGCAAATTTGGTGCAGGGGAAACAATTACATGGAATTATTGTCAAGACCAGATTCGGGTTGGATGTATTTGTTCAGACAGCTTTAATAAATGCGTATGCCAAGTCTGGAAGTTTAGATGATGCTCGTCTGGTTTTTAATTCAATGACAGAAAGGAACAGGGTTACTTGGAGTTCAATGATAATTGGTTATGCACAGAATGGACGTGGTAGGGAAGCTATTCTTCTATTTGAGGACATGCTGAATTTTGGAATCAAACCAGATTCAATTACTTTTGTGGGTGTTCTCATGGCTTGCAGCCACTCAGGGCTGGTTGATGAGGGGCGACACTATTTCAATTCCATGAAAGGTCACGGGGTTGAGCCAGATAGAACCCATTACACATCAATGGTTGATCTTCTTGGACGTGCAGGATATTTGAAGGAGGCTAAAGAATTGATCAATAGTATGCAAGTAAAACCAGATGCTGCAATTTGGAATGCCTTACTTGGGGCTTGTAGGGTCCATCGGAATTTGGAAATAGGGAAAATTGCAGCTTCGAGGGTTTTTGAGTTAGAACCTAATAATGCTTCAGCTCATATGCTGCTATGTCACATCTTCACTGAGAGCGGTCAGTGGGATGAAGTGGCAAAACTGAGAGTGAAGATGAAGAGTCTAGGGATTAAGAAAGATCCTGGTTGTAGTTGGATTGAAGTAGATAATGAAATTCATACTTTTGTAGCCGATGATGAATCCCATCCACAGACAAAGGAACTTTATCTTGCATTAAGGGAATTGAATAAACAAATAGAGGACATGGGCTATAAATACTATCCAAATCCTCTCTTTGAAGAGGGAAGACAGTCATATCACAGTGAGAAGCTGGCAATTGCCTTTGGACTTATCAGCACACCTTCTTGGATGGCAATCAGGATCATGAAGAACCTAAGGATTTGCGGGGATTGTCACACCACCATAAAATTTATTTCACAAATCACAGGACGTGAGATTATTGTCAGAGATGTTTGTCGTTTTCATCATTTTAGTGATGGTAAGTGTTCTTGTGGTGACTATTGGTAGTACATGCTATATTGGGATCCGTGAGTTCCATGATAGAAGCCTCATTGAATTTTCAGGAAATGTAATATTTATTCTTGACAGATATGCAATAACATGACATTTTTTTTTTGTATTAGTATTCTATTGAATGGAAAATCCTGGGTTTAGGCAGACTTTAACCATATATATGAAGAAATAACAATTACAGGTGGGATATTTATACAAACCTTGGCATCCTCAATTAGTTTACAAGGATTCAGGAGAGAATGGAGTGATGAAGGAACACTTAAATGGATACCTTTTCCATCTAACCAACTTGGTGGTTTAACTTGTAGACATATATATGGTACCTTCAGATCCTTATTCACCATTCTTTAGAAATTTCCAATGCTGAAGTAGCTCTCATGGTCCTGAACAAACACCAAATGATTTTACAACCTCCAGAAATGACTATAATAGGACATCCATCATGGGTTCAACCATTCAATCTATAGCCATCTAATCCTTTATAAAAGGTAGTTCAGGAAAACAGTAACCAGAATACTGGATAGGGGGCCTGCTAAGAGCACCAAATGGAATCCACGAGGTGGTATTAAGTTGAGGCCCCATGAATAAATTTTATTGCTATTGAAGTGGAGATAACTTAAGGGCCTTTTGAGAGTCTTATCTTTTATCTTGCAATTAAGGAAAGAATCTGCAATACTAAGGGATACTTGTCCAATAATTGTTAAGTTATGGTTACCCAGAATTTTAATGCTGCATTTTTAGTCCTGTCCATATTCAAGTTCAAGTTGGTGGTAGGAGATCATTTGAGAAATTCAATTTCTAATGCTCAAGCTCTGAGTGAGCATTAGAGAGTAGATTAAGATGGTTTGGTCACATACAGAGAAGACCATCCACAGCTTGTGTAAGAAGAAGTGATCTATTGTAAGTTGAAGGGGCTAGAAGAGCTAGGGGCAGACCAAAAAGGACATGGGTTGAAGTAGTAAGAAATGATTTGTGGATCAAGATTTAACACTGCATATGGCACTGAACAGAATGGAATGGTGATGGCGAAACAGGACTCATGTAGCAGGCCCATATGGGTGGGACAAGGCTTAGATATTGATGAAGCTCTGGTTGATTTGTATCATTTTCAACTTATGGAACCAAGGTCCATAAGCCTTTTCATGTGGTAACAACTGAACACAAAATGGTTATGTTTTCCAGGTTGTTTGGATAAAATACAGCAAATTGTAGCTACATACCTCTTGAAGAAGCTCTATGGAGGAGAAAACCTCTACCAGCAATTTTAGAGATCAATGTTTGAAAATGAATGCAGCATGACTGGAAAATCAAAGAAGCTTGTAGCATTCAATTTTAACCTCAGCTCGCTAGATGGAATTCCAAGTGGGTAACAGAGAGTGCATGACATCATAGGCAGCAATAAGAACAATATAGTCCCTTCTTAATAAATAACACCTCTCTGAGGCCTCATCCTATTAAAGGGGAAGTAGCCAATGCACAGCACTACTAATCTTGGTTAACCACAATGTCTGTGTTGAGCGTGCCTTGGAAAATTTTGGAAGTGCCCCTAAATGCCATGTCTCCAAAAACAAACATATACCAGATTATCATTAACCAGTTGTAAGATAATGTCCTCGACCTCTGCAATTTAAGATGTTGCACACACCACAGCAAGAGTAAGCCATCTGGATTGCCCATATGCAATCCCTTTCTGAATACTTCTATCATCCCAATTCACCTAAATCAACATGCATGTTTTCAGTGTGGAAATGGTTTCCCAGATAACATTATGCAATTTCCTGTTCAGTATTGGATCATCCCAAAAAATGAGAGAAACCCTGTTCAATCCACTTGAGAAAGATAATTGCATTGCTGAAGATAGCTACACCAGTAGATGTTCTGCCATCTAAAAACAGTCGGATCAACTGAAGTTTTCTCTTCTAGGATGAACAGTTCCACAGTTCAAGTCTTTTAGGGACGGAGTTTGTAATAGGTTGGTATTCACTTTGAGCCTTCTTCATGTCAACAAATGCGTCCAAGAGGGCCTTAGAAAATCAATTTCATTGAGAGTATTTTTTGGAGCATTTCAAAGTTAAAACATATCCATACTTATAGCCAATGAAGTTTTTTAAATTTGAATACTAATCAAGACTAATGCAACAATGCTTAGTGCTTTTGTCATTCTCTATGGTGGGTAAGCCTTGATGGAATCCTCAAATTAACTCTTAGAATTTTTGAACACAGATTTCATCTTGAACTTAACCATCAAAGTTTATTTTTAATAGAACTTTGCAGAGATGTTTAGAATGATGGATTGCATTCAATGTTTTAATTTGAAAAATCTATTGAGCAAGTTTTCCACATAAAGATGAAGAATTTTCTTTGAAGGAGAAACTACTGAAATTTGAGAAACTAGGGTTTTAGATGGAGTTTTGAAGTGAAATTTGGAAAGATGAAAGGTGATGAAGATATGCAAAACACATCCAAATATGAAAACAATTGGAGATAGTTTGGTACAAGATGATAAAAACTATTAAAATGGGAAAGTTTTGGGTTTGATGTAAGAGTGACGGGATCATTTTTAATCATTTAGAGATGTTGAATGTACTCCTTTGAGAAATCATTTGTATGCTATTGATGGTTGTAAAGGCTGCTTGAGAATTAGTGAGAAGATAGAGAGAAAAAATATAGAATTATTCAACAGGGGCGAGATTAGAATCAGTCTAGGGCATTGGAATCATCAACACTCTCATCGTAAGCTATAATAACTCAAATAAAATCAATTCCATATGTACTTGAAAGTATCTTTTAAAGGTTCTGTGCTTTGGTCCCATTCCCTCTCAACAATTTGTCTGTGGTGATCCTAGACATCTGAATCTTAGATGGCAGTATAAACCAAGAAGATTGCTGGAAAAAATGACTTTTCAGATTACTTCATCATCTCATACATTAAAGGAAAACTGGTGAAGACAGAAAGTTCGAACGTGAAAAGCACCGACATAGAAGCTCTGCACACACACATGATAGAAGATTAAAAAAACACTTCAATTGAGAATTTGGTTGTGAAAAGACACGACCAAGAAAATCTCATTTCCAAAAGAAATTTAGGTTTCAGAAAATTCCATTCAAATTGAACCTAAAACATTAAGTATTGCAGAGTTGCAATTAATAAAACCCTTAGCTAAAACTAAGGGACTATTAATAAGCCAAATGCTTCATTGCAACAAAGAGCATTTAGCTTACAGATGTCAAAGTAAAAAATAAAATCCTCAAATAGGTAATGAATTTCTAGATCAGCAAGAATTAGAAATAAATGGTTAGTTGTAGAATTAGAACCCATTGTCCATGGAACTGAAATTGATTTATTTGTGTGATGATTTAGAAGACACTGTTGCTATGCTGGAAGGTTAACACCATTTTAGATACTATTTTTAGATGCTAACTTGATGTTAGGTAGTGAATTACTAACTATGAAAATGAAGATTGAAAATTTTATAAAAAAAGTGAGACTACTTGTCTAGGCATGGAGCAAAAATATGTTGGATTGATGGCTAGACATTTTGAAGGCTTAGATGGTTTCAGAAAATAAAGTGATTCCCCTTGCAGATTACTTCTCTAGGCATGGAGAAAAATTATTAGAAGATAAACAATTTTGACAACCTTCTCTTGACAAACAAGAAAAAGGCGATAGTCCGACATCATATTTCTATAATTCCAGGTTAATAGGAGAAAGAACTTAGAGGTTCATGCAGAAGGCAGCCATCAGAATAAAGTCTTGAGCTTAAACATTTCCGAGATGATAATTATAAATTAAAAGAAGCTATTATTAGACTAACCCAACAGTTAATCAAACACTATGATCTTATTGTAGACAGGGAGGTATTAAACACTTGAAACCGTTCAAGTGGAGCAAGGTTTAGCTGAATGCTTTGGCTGTTTAGTGGGCTGTGGAACCAATGATAAGGTTCCATGCCAGTAA